>NC_140559.1:69618005-70914278 GCF_057381845.1 Rhamphochromis longiceps | reverse complement strand
ACTTAACTTAAAATTTCAGTGTTTCCTGGTTGTGGACTATTGGTTAGTCCAGCCGATTAAGAAATTAATTGTCACAAACATCACTAATATTATATAACAGACGACAGAAAACAAGACAGTTTTTTTTCTACGCAATAGAGGTATAATAAAAGTTTTTTTAATTATCCTACTTTTTATAAAAGAGAACATTTATTAAAGATTATGTATTTAATTAAAAAACTCTGTTCATCTAAAGCAGGGGTCAGCAACCTTTAAGACCCAAAGAGCCAAAGAGCCATAATTGGCCTATCTGGGGTTGAAAGGCTCGATAAATGCACGGCGTTTCCCCGGGTACACCGGCTTCCGCGAGTGTGATGCTTATTTTGAGCGATGAAAAAATAACAAAATATAATTTTATTTGTATATTGCAAAATCACAATAATCTTCCAATTTAGAACTACAAGTTAAAAAAAGAACTAACATAAATAAAATACACTTCAGCTAATTTATTTCCCCAAACCACGCGGAGCCGCACTATAAGGACTAAAGAGCCGCAGGTTGCCGACCCCTGATCTAAAGGGTTTAACAAAAAGGGGGAGCTTCCTGCTGGAAATTGAAATGTCCCCATGTCCCCACTGGGCGATCGTGGCTCAAGAGTTAGGAGTTCGCCTTGTGATCGAGCCCCGGCTTGGACAGTCTCGGTCGTTGTGTCCTTGGGCAAGACACTTCACCCGGCAAGACACTTCACCCGTTGCCTACTGGTGGTGGTCAGAGGGCCTGATGGCGCCCCAGGGTGGCTGTAGCTACATCACCAGTGTGTGAATGTGTGCGTGAATGGGTGGATGACTGAACGTGGGTGCTTAACTAGTTAAAAAAACAAACAAACATCTGTCTCTTATTTTTTATGTCACACAGGAAAGAAGCTTCAATGTCTGATGAGAAGACATTAATTTGTTGGTGTTTGTGGTGTTTGGTGCAGTTTTCTTGTTCTCTGGCTTGTTGTTTATTTACAGTGGAGATGAAGATCTCTAACAAGTTGATTTGTTCACATTTGCACATTTTTAAGAGGAATGTGTTTTTTGAGTTTGTACACTATATGCATGTAAGGCAACGTTTCCTTTTTCTGTATTTTTGTGTGCTGCTCTTTTAACAAAAGGGGAACAAAAGACATTTAACTCTTGGATGGTCGTCAGAATTTACACCCTTTTATGGTCCTCGGGACCCAAAATGGTCCCCATCCAAAAGGTGATATAGCAATGAATTTTATGAATTTTTTTTCAGTTTTTTTCACACCAGATCTTTTAAACAACTTCAGACCTATCCACTGATATAAAGTTTTTCTTAATTTTTTTCATATTTTGTAGGTTTTTATGGCTTTATTGTCATAAAGACCCCTGTTTATATTTTGGGGGGTAAAAAACCATAATATGCAATATTTTCAAAAAATGAGTTGCAAATGGAACTACTTGGCATGAGGTTATTAGAGCCTTGGATAGGTAAAGAATTCAGAATAGAATTGATTTGGATGCATTATTATTTTTGGAGCAATAAGAGTTTTTCAAATTTACACCCTTTTATGGTCCTCGGGACCCAAAATGGTCCCCATCCAAAAGGTGATATAGCAATGGATTTTATGAATTTTTTTTTCAGTTTTTTTCACACCAGATCTTTTAAACAACTTCAGACCTATCCACTGATATAAAGTTTTTCATAATTTTCTCAATATTTTTTATGTTTTTATGGCTTTATTGTCATAAAGACCCCTGTTTCTTTTCTTTGGGGGGTAAAAAACCATAATATGCAATATTTTCAAAAAATGAGTTGCAAATGGAACTACTTGGCATGAGGTTATTAGAGCCTTGGATAGGTAAAGAATTCAGAATAGAATTGATTTGGATGCATTATTATTTTTGGAGCAATAAGAGTTTTTGCAATATACTTCCATTGGTATCCCTCGGGACCCAAAATGGTCCCCATCCAAAAGGTGATATAGCAATGAATTTTATGAATTGTTTTTTCATTTTTTTTCACATCAGATCTTTTAAACAACTTCAGACCTAACCACAGATATAAAGTTTTTCATAAATTTGTAAATATTTTTTATGTTTTTATAGCTTTATTGTCATAAAGACCCCTGTTTATTTTTTATTTATTTATTTTGGGGGGGGGGGGGGGGGGGGGGAACCCGTAATATATATTATAAATATATTCTCAATCACATTCAGACCACTCTCTTATATCAGTTCCACTACATCGAGACTATTTTATGGTGGTCAGCTGTTTTATTGTCATGTATTTTGCATAATAAGATAACCATGTCCTGCATTCAAAACCACTGAAAATGTCTATGGTGGTGCTGTACCTAATATTGTGCTCATTGGATCCAAAACATATTTTTCCTTTATTTTGAAGCCTGAGGCTTAGATCCATTAGGTATTCACGAGAAAAAAATTATCACATGTCAGGATTACAGTATATCGAAAATATGTGATTATAATGGGAGTCAATGGGACCCAAAATGGTACGAGGACCACAGATGGTAACACTTATGTGAATCTCCTTTACTATACACAACACCATAGAGGGGATCAATGAATTTTAAAAATAATGCTAAAATGCACATCCTAGCCAAGTTTCATGCAACTAGTCTTTAAAATGACTGATATATTGAGAATCAAAAATCCAAGGGGACCCAAAAGGGTCCCTTTTTTGACTATGACCATCAGTTAAATTGACCTCAGATGATTTGTTTAAATTTTTACAAGGTCTTACTGAGGTGATGCAAAGTGAAACATGCTTCTTTTTTGGTAATGTGCTGGAAAAGCTTGAAAATTGACCTTGAATGTGCTTAAAAAGTGCTTGAATTTGACCCTAAAAATGTGTATGAACCCTGCATATATTGCAGTATTTACATTTTATAGTAGGAATTTCATGGCAACAGCTAATCTTTATTTTGTTTACTGGGAAATGAAATGCTGCCAATTCACAAAGCTGTGCTTCAGCTGCACTTCCTGTTGTAGACTTGTGATGCACACAGGCTCTGTTCCAGCACTCAGCATGTTCTTCCTTATTTGCTCCACCAGGGGGAGCTCCTAAACTATGACATCTTGATAGGAGTGAACCAGGGAGAGGGGCTGAAGTTTGTGGACGACAGTGAGGACAACGACGGCATCTCAGCTGCGGCGTTCGACTACACCATCTCCAACTTTGTTGACAACCTCTACGGCTACCCAGAGGGTGAGGACGCCACCTCTGTACACTGCCACTTTTTCAGTTATTCCATTTTACAGCCTCCTCTCACTTAACTGCATTTTGCAGCATCATCAGGTTTTGTCTCATTAGGAGCCGCGTTTGTTGATTTGTTCGTTTTTTTCTGTTTGCTGTATTCATTAAAATAAACGGATAATCGTCAAAATGACAAATGTGGACAATTATCAAAGCTTACATTACAATTCTGACAGCTTGAGTTCACATGAATTTTCAAAAGAATATAAAAAGCTGTGAAAGTGCTTTAAGCGTTTAAAACATGCGAGTAAAGAATGGAATCAGTAACATGTGAGCCCAGTGAAGTGCATCAAACAAGACAAGCGTGCTAAAGAGAGCCACTCATCCACATCACGGCGTGTCTGCGCCTTAACCTTTGAGGCTCTGTGGGCAGTAATGCTATCATCCCCCAGGTAGTGGGCTCCCAATCTCAGTGTCGGTGTTTCTGACAGATCGGCCTGCGAACCCCTCACAGCCGGACCACAGTCACAGTACAGACATGTTTGGATAATGCAGTCATGCTTCCTCTCTGCTGCCTGTCACACCTTCTGTTATCAGAAAGACTTTTTTTTCCTCTCTAGATTTCTCACTCGCTTCCTGTTTACGGACCACCAGTGGGTGGCACCAGCTGTGGCCACTGCCAAACCGAGACGCGGCCCGAGTGGGCCGACGCCGCGCACGGAGACGAGATACCTTACGTGTTCGGCGTACCGATGATCGGTGCCACGGACCTGCTCCCGTGCAACTTCTCCAAGAACGATGTGATGCTGAGCGCTGTGGTCATGACTTACTGGACTAACTTCGCAAAGACTGGGTAGGCCTCATGTCACAGTAGTGTAAACTGTACACGTTACTGTATGTTCTCTGATAGCCTTCTAGTCATCTTGAATACTTGAATCTAGGTTGCTAGTTTAATTCCCGTGTGGCTTTGAAGAATTGAACATACTGGTTCACCAAAAGCATCCAGATCCCAGAGCAGCCGGTTGGTCTTAGATAGTTTAAAGGTTGCACAGAGAATGGGCCTCCTGTCTGTATTCAGTGTATTGATGCCACATGTTACTTATAATGGAGACTGAATATAACTTTGAACTGAAACGTTTAACCTTTATGCTCCACCAGGGACCCCAACCTGCCCGTCCCTCAGGACACCGAGTTCATTCATACCAAGCCCAACCGCTTCGAGGAGGTCATCTGGACCAAGTTCAACTGGAAGGACAAGCAGTACCTTCACATCGGTTTGAAACCTCGTGTCAGAGACAACTACAGAGCTAACAAAGTGGCCTTTTGGCTGGAATTAGTCCCTCATCTTCACAGCCTGCACGACGTGCTCTTTCCCACCACTACGCGCTCCCCCGCAGGCCGTGACCCCGGCACCATGAGGCCCAGAAACAACGTTCCTCGAACCACTCGTCATCCTTACCCTACCTTCCCATCAGATCCTGAGCCCGAGGGCTCAGAGCGCCCGCCCCAGGACCTCTTTCCCGGAGACACCCGCGACTACTCCACCGAACTGAGCGTGACAGTTGCAGTTGGAGCGTCGCTCTTCTTCCTCAACATCCTGGCCTTCGCCGCCCTTTACTACAAGCGTGACAAGCGGCACGAGATGCGCCGGCACCGGCTGTCCCCTCAGCGGGGCGGCCCCGCCAACGACCTGGCTCACAGCCAGGAGGAGGAGATCATGTCCCTGCAGATGAAGGACTGGGAGCACGACGCTCACCACGACATGGAGCCCCTGCGACCCCACGACATCCTGCGGCCCGCCTGCCCTCCCGACTACACCCTGGCGCTGCGCCGCGCCCCCGACAACGTGCCGCTGATGAAGCCAAACACCATCACCGTAATCCCCAGCACCATCACCAGCATGCAGCCTCTTCACGCCTTCAACACATTCCCCTCCACCGGCCACAACAACACCCTGCCCCACCCCCACTCCACCACCAGGGTATAGTAGGGACAGGCCCGACACAGCGCCACCTAGGGACCAGGAACACTGGCTCTGCTACCGCTCTGGAAGGGAGGCCTCTCGACGTGGGCCTTCGTTCTGTCCTCTTATTCTCTTCTTTCTCCAAAAGCAACTACACCTGCTGCGTCATGTGCTGTGAAACTTGGCAGCTCCCTCCACTGGTGGCATGTGGAGGTGCAACTGAAGTGTCCAGCAGCAGATGAGCAGTTTGGGGTGGGTGACTCAGATTTTTCAAAGATACTGTTTTCAAAGACGGTCTGCTGTTTCCAGGCTCAAGACCTCCAACATTTGTCAAAGGGACGAATGCTCTCTCGCTCCTCGCTGTTTTCTCTTTTTTACGTTGGCGTCATCTCTTTTTCCATCTCCTGTGTGTTATGTGCACATTATGCTTCTCTTTTCTACATCCGTGTTTTATTACTGCTCTCTTCCTCTCATTTGACACGCCTCCCTCCTGCTCTTCTCTAAAAATTCCCGATCTGCTGAGCAGTTTGGAGGGGGGAGGCGTACACTAAACATATAACTATGAAAACACTGATATCTTTCATTCGACCAGCATTTTTAGGTGCCAAGTAAGTACTGCTGTGTTTCATTTCTCATCGAGGGAGAAGAAAAACCAAAGAAAAATAGAGTATCGCTATTTACCGTTTGAAGCATTTGTTTAATTGTTGTTTTTTATTGTGTGGAAAGAATTTTTCTGAAAATATAGATATAGAGAAATGATATTATATATAGTTCTATATAAAATGTGTACAAAGGAGAAAGTATATAAAAGGGTTTTCTCAGTGGGGGATCTATGCATGAATTATTTTTAAAGACGCGGGCAAAAGGACACTGTACCTGTCGATGCACGTTTCCCAAAATCTAAACGAGTCATATCGCTCCATGTTTGCTACTTTTGGTTTTCTCCCGCAGAGTAAGAGCATCGCAGGAGCATCGCAGGAGCATTGCAGGAGCATCGCAGGAGCTCCTGAAGTCAAACGACGCCTCCCAGCACTCATTTATTAAAACGGAGTCGATGCCAAAAGTCTTAAACGTTAGAATCAAAGCAACAGCTGTGAACTCAGTCATGGTGTCATGTGCAGCCTCCATCTTACTGTCACTACTTTTTCATTTTAGGGTACGTGAGGTAAAGCGTCCGTCGATGTAGCTTGATTGTACAAAATTATTTTTCTACGTTATTAACAAAACAGAGCAGAGACTGATGATGCTCCTGTCTGACCCCCTTATGTCTGCCACATGTGTATTCTGACTTCATATCATCACTGCTCCCTCCCTCCTCCTCTCTCCATCCTACACCGCCTTTGTTATTTAACACCGACCCCCCCAAACTGATAATCAGACAAATTCCCAAACAGCTGACTTCACTGTGTCGACACCGTTCCTGACTATTTCTGACCTCAGTTCAGCTCTGCTATTATCCTCACATTAAGGGTTCGTTCACCTGCCTGCAGATGATCTGTGAGCTCGTCGGTTGTAAATTAAACTCTAAGCACACTGAGGGTAACCGGGAGGCGTTCAGGGCCTGCAGTGCAGAGCTGCAACATGAAAAAAAGGGATGGGGGCTCAGATCTCCTGAACAGGGTAGAAACAACACGGTGGGTTTGTGCTGTTTGTGATTCCTGCTCCGTCACTCTGGTGGAGACCACTGCAGCTCAGCAGCGCTCCCTGCTGATCCTCTGATGAAGATATCAACAGTATGTAAACTGAGCTGATGTGCTGCTGTTTGAGCCCACGTGGTAGCGTACGTCCAGTATGGGAGAACTTAGTCACCGGTGCTGTCTTTGCTTGTGCTCTAGCTTTAGCCTGTTTGATTGTTTGTTTTCTATTTTATTACTGCCTAAAAGGGGAGGTGGGGGAAACACATGCCTGACTTCTCCTGTCAGAGGTTTTGTAAGCTCACTGGAAGGGAAACGTGCACAAAGTAAATCATAAAACAATCATAAAACAACTGACTGGGGCTGATGGTGGATCAGTGCTGTGGACAGTAGCTGTGGAAAAGAGACTGGACAAAGACTCTCAGCCTTAAATACAGGACAGAGGATGATCCGATCATCTTTCAGCTAACAGTGTCGAGCAGAAGGACGGCCGGCTGATGCGTCCGTACGAACCCTTTTGTACTCACTCCTGTGTATAAGGAGGTGGCGAGGGGTTGTGTAGTTAACCTCAGTGATAGGTTTGTAGCATAAACCTATTCGTTGGAACGTTAAGGACAATTTAATTACATAGCAAAGCAAGACACGAGTAGGCAAAGTTCTTCATGTTTCCCGTGCACGGGAGAGAACCGGACAAACGCCGTTCCTTCGCTTCACCCCAGTTGCTCTCGTCCGCTCCCCCGTAACACTGCTCTTTTATTGAGGTTACATGAATATACATATGACGTTCATTAACATATGACGTCTACATACAAACAAAGAGTACGTTGCCTGTGCGTGCGTGTGTGTGTGTGTGTGTGTGTGTGTGTGTGGGGGGGGGGGGGGGGGGGGGGGGGGGGGGGGGGGGGGGTCAGAGTGTGACCCCATAAAGACTTCCCTAAACCTGCTGGTCTGGAAGTCCAGCAGTTCATCTAAACAAAAGGCACTTAGCCTAAATCAGATATAGATACATTTATCCTAAATGAACAGAGGGAGTGACTTTAAGTCTGATTTCAGACTATGTCAGTATTAGTTAAGCCAAGAGTCGGGCAAAAGCTTTATGACCCGGAAAGTTCTAATTCCCACAACATATTGTTGGATTAATAAGCAAAACTTTTCTGTGATGAAGATTTTTGGGGTTGTTGTTTTAGTGATGGGTTCATTCTGTCAGTTAGCTTTGGCTTGTTTTCTTATTTCAATAGAGGGAGTTTTACTAAACATGGACATGTCGAGGAGCGGCTCATTATTTCTGTAACAGTGCACTTAGAGAAAACTGTCAGGTGTCGCCCCCTTTGGTGATGATGTTTTGTGCTCTGATGAGCTAATAATCAGCTCTCTTTTCCTCCTTCTTTGTTCTAAGCAGGCCTGCAAGATTGAATTAACAGCGCTGTAAAACATTGTTGTGAGAGCAAATATAAGGTGAGCTTTTCCAGATTACAATGGGCTGAGGAAAAGGTCACCTGTGGGAACCTGCGAGTTCCTGTCTAAAGGATTGCAGCGAGTCAATCCAGTCCAAGATCATAAAGAACTCTTTTTCTAAAAACAAAAGAAAGAACAAATAAATGAGCTCATATTGATGAGGGTGGAGACTCTGATGCTTTGTGCGTGAAGCTCCACTATCAGCAAGATCTAGTGTGAATGTTTGTGCATGATGTGTGTGACTGGACTGTGACTGGACTGACCATGTGGACTAAAGTGTTGACTGACTTGACACTGAGACAAAGACTGGACCAACGTTAGGATGAGTAGATGCTGACAAACAATTCACGACGCCGGTAAGAAAAGGGTGGATGCTTTGCTTTGCTTTTGGCAGGAGCACAAGAGAGAGAGGGAGACCGAAAGGTATCGATTTGTCACATGGCATCGGTTTGTCACATGGCATCGGTCTGTTAGGTTTTGGGATGAGAACGTGTTGGATGGTTACCTGTCTTGGTCTGGTGGAGGTCTCTTCCCATAAGAAGACTGATGACTTTTTCATTAACCCTGAAGTGTTTCTTTTTTCTCTCTCCCCTCAGATGACTTCACACTATAACCAAGGACACCTCATAGGGGATCATCTGATTGTGGCTTCTCTAATAATCTTTCTAATAGTAATATTGTTCACTGTTATGTTACAGAGTGAAGTGAGATTAGTGCTGTAAAACTTCCATAACACTGAACAGATGCCACCACAGATATGTTGAAATCTCAGTCAAAACTAGCAAAAACAAATGAAATCCATGAATCAGAAATGCTGATTGTTGAACAGATAATTCAGTCTGTGCATGAGGAGGATCCACTTTAGACTAAACTACATACAGAAACACAGGAACCAGGGCACAGTGTAAATCCAGGACCTCTGTGTGCAACAGCTGACCTGTATGAACACAAAACACTGATTGAAGTCCACGTTGATGCTTTCTGTCTGTTTAACTTTTACATTTGAAGCAACACATTTTACTTCAAACACACAGATCAGGTAGAAAACTGTGGATTAGAAAACAAATTCATCAAGAAGGTCCTGAAGCAAGAAGTTCATCATTGCATAGAGTAAGAAAAAGGACATGAATCATCCCACGGGTCTGTGCAGTCGTTATGTTATCATCAGCTAAATCATGTCTGCATACTGTGTGTGTGTGTGTGTGTGTGTGTGTGTGTGTGTGTGTGTGTGTGTGTGTGTGTTGCTTTTTTAAATCTTCTACTTAGAGTTCAAACTTGGATAGTGATAAAAACATTGCACTGCTTCATTTAATATCTAATTGAACACATCTGTGGTTGAATTTGAATCTTAAATGTTTTGATTTCAAAGATGTGGTTCTGATACGAAGGAACAGAAAGTAAATTGTTGCCATGGATACAGTGAGACAGACGCCTCAGACCCTTATTTTTTATTTCTTTGACTTTTTATTTTATTGATTCATTTCTTTATTTTTACATTTTAAAAAGTGTATTTGTCTGAATGAACTAATCCCCATTTCCCATGCTTTGTATCACTGGTCATACTGGGAACAGCCATAGAAAATGTTTGCAAAGAAGAAATCTTAAACATGAGCAGATTCTCAGGCGATTTCTGTTTCCTAACCATTGTTTCAGTGCACACGTCCCATCACTACATGTGTGTTAAAGATTTCTTTGGGATCAAAATCATCCACTGACAGTTATCAGTACAAACAGGATGCAAAAATCCAAAGTTCAGACTTCAGAGTTACTAAAACAGAGATCTGAGGAAAACTGGTTCTTCACACGACGTTTCATGTGTGAACAGTAGAGGTGGTTTCATTTTCGCATGTAGGTGTTGCAGTGAGGATTGCAGGGAGACATTTGCTGAATAGCTGCAGCTCTGCTCCTGTAGACTGCCTCTGAATGTGTGTGTGGTGATAAAGTCACTTTAATTAAATGTCACCTGTCAGGGAAAACTTTGTGTTGACTGAAGAAAGTTCACTTCTCTTTCATTGCAGCTCCACTCTTATTTTTGATGCACTCATTTGTTTCATAAATGATTTCAATGATTTTGCCACAGCTCTGCATTGTCAGGTCGGAGCATGTGTGCTTTTGATGAAATGCTGATATGATGACGCTTGATTGGGGAAAGATTTCCACAGGTGGTGTTGTTGGTCTCCTTCTTCCAGTTTTCTTGTTGCTGCCTCTCTCCTCGCCTCAGTTGCTGCAGCTGTATCATGTATGTTGTTATGTTACATACAAAGAGGAATTTGTGACATTAAAGAGTAAAGATTCTTCTAATTGTTTTCCATCTCATCTCCTACTGCTTTAGTCTGCGTGGACAATATATGAGTAAATCATTACCAAGCCAGATTATATTTGGAATATTTCAAACAGAGGACATTACAGTGAAATCTGCTTTCAATGTGACATTTACTTTGATCCTTTAAGACACAGTTTATACATCAGACAAGCTGTTTGCAGAGCGATTAAATGTTTGATATTGTTGTTAAAGTTGCACAGATGAGCGTTAATCACCAACAGCTTCATTCATGTGGATGAACTGGACGGTTCCAGGGAAACTATCAGGATCACACGCCTCCAGTGGTCACTGTGAGTAACTACAACTCTGCACATACAATAATTAAGATGAAGAAATGTTTTTATTGTAGAAAGATGAACCAAATGTAGTTTGACTCTCTGACAAACGATGGCAAGATAAAAGTAGTTTGTTAAAAAAGACACAAAAATGGTAACAATGCAAACAAATACAAACAACAGCATATCCTGATATGAGGCTCACAGATCAGGATCAGTACAATACGTAGCAACCGACATTGATGTTGCCATGGTGACCGCTGCTATATATAGTGTTTCTGTTACCTCACTTGTCTTAAACATCAACGCTGGCTGTTTTTCATTTTACTAATGAGTCCCTCTCTTCCCTCACTTTCGTCTCTTCCTCGTGTTTGAGCTCCTCTCAGAGAGGATTTAAGAAAGAGCTTTGATGATGGCTGTAGCTCAGGAGACAGAGCAAGGCATCTAATGATCAGAAGGTTGGTGGTTCAATCCCTGACTGCTCCAGCTGGCACGCAAAGTGTCCTTGAGCAAGACACTAACCCTCTCCGATGCATCCATCAGAGTATGAACGTGTTAAACAAGAATCAGTCCATTCACCATGGAAATATCAAAGTAGAAAGTGATGGCAGTTATGATTGGCTGCACAACTGGATCACATGACCAGGTGAGTGGTACAAATAACAGGAAGCTTCTCTTGTGGCTTTAATAATCATTTGAATTGATAACTTGTGATTTACAGACTGTTCTTTATCTTTTCATTGTCGTCTGAAACACAGAAAAATATCAATGTTGGAAAATATGACATTTATATCTAGTTTCTAAAGGATGGTTTAATTCTCCAAAGGCCAGCACAGACATGACAAAGTTATTTCATCATTATAATGCACAAAAACAAAAAGCAGGATGAGCCCTGCTGCTCACCAAACTTGTGTTGAATAATAATTTGTGAATCATTTAGTTTAAAACATCAACTGACTGAATCCATGAATCTCATCATGTGTTTCTGAGTGAAAGACACAGACATGAACAGACTGAACTGTTTCTCTACCAGGTAAGACTAACTACAAAGAGTCAATTCATACCTAAGTGTGCCAAAAAAGTCTGAAATACCCTTCATGAAACCAGTCGATGGATCCCAGAACCCAAATCCAGGATAAAGAGGTTCAGTGAATAAGGTGTGGAGGTGGATCAGAGAGTCAGAGGAGACTCTGTAGAAGGACAGAGTGCCAGCAGGACAGTCCACACACACTGCTACTCTGTTAGAGACAGAGGAGGAGGAGGAGGAGGAGGAGGAGGAGGAGATGGGTGTTTCTCTGTTATTGTGCCACACAGAGGAATAATGATCAGAGCAGCAAAGACTCCAGGACTGATCATTTCCACCAAACACACACTCATCACTCCTTCCTTTCCTTTTGATTCCTCTGTAACTCACAGATATCCGAGCCCTCCTCGTCCACTCGACCTCCCAGTAACAGCGACCAGTCAGACCATCTCTACACAGCAGCTGTTCACAAACATCAAATCTGTCTGGATGATCAGGATGTGACTGAAGCTCCTCCACATGTGTCACCTTCCTGTTGTTGTCAGACAGTTGGAGCTTTGTGTTCACTGTGTTTGTGTCGATTGTGAGTTGACAGGAATCTAAGTTCAAAATACTTATTAAATACATACATCATTGATTTAATGCCAAATAATTTCATTTCCAACATTTACAATAAATTAATTAAAAATTTAATGATTTTTAAATAAATGTAATTAATCAATTAATAACACATTTAATTAATTATTTAAGAATCTATTTATTTAATTCATTTGGGCCCTTCTAGCCCTGCAGCTGTGCATGTGCTCACATATCCACTGGTATGTGTCCTACAGGTATTCTCACAGCAGTGCTGCTGAACATTAAATGACCAGCAGATGTCAGTTCTTCATAATAAGCAGTTAAACTTTGTGTGATCTGCCTTTGGGTGAAGCAACAAAGCCGGAAAAATTGGACACATTCACAGAGCTTTACCACACCATCACTAGACAACAATGGAATTATTTTAACTAAAAACAAATAATCAGAAAGTCTTCTGCCTGGTCTCGTACCTCTGTGTTTCTGTAACATGAATAATGAGCTGAAATTCTCCTC
This sequence comes from Rhamphochromis longiceps, assembly GCF_057381845.1. Taxonomy (NCBI): domain Eukaryota; kingdom Metazoa; phylum Chordata; class Actinopteri; order Cichliformes; family Cichlidae; genus Rhamphochromis; species Rhamphochromis longiceps. The sequence goes on along the minus strand of NC_140559.1, from coordinate 70,901,308 downwards.
ACGACACCACCGATCAGCTCGAAGGGCCCTCGAGTTTACCTGCATGCATCCTGTTCACCTGTCAGCTGTTTAACACCTGCTGCTTATTCAGCAAACACGCCCACATTACCTGGTGACAGTCACAGTTTAATGCGGGCCGCTGTTTGTCAAAATAAAATAGTTTAGTTCCAATATTGTGCACATAATTTGCAAATGCACCATATTTTACAGACCATGAGGCTCACTGGATTATAAGGCGCATTAAGCGAAACAAAAATGTCGCATGAGTCAAACTTTACTCAGCTCATATCTTCTTGCTTCCTCCACTTCCGTACCATTGATTCATTCATGTTTAATTCTCTCACAGCTGCTTTATTCCCATGTTGGGAAGGGCGATGGACACTAAGATAACTACAGAATACTTTATAAGTGAACCTGATGCTTTAATCAGGATTTGGGCTATTTGCATTTAAATTAAATCAGTAATATAGTTCTGCCACTTATCTGCTCTAATGACTGGAAATCTGATATCCAGTCACCAGCACAGCTCACTCACTTACAGTCACTGACTTCACTGTTTTTGCTCCTGAGCAAATCAGTTTGTTTTAGATTAAAGTTGTTTCATAACTGCATCATTTTACTGAAGTTTAATGTGTCAGCGGAGCACATGTGGAACTGAACCATTCGCTTGTCTTAATTATCTGATGTTTATATGTGTTACACTTTTTTAATCTTTAATTTTAAATTGAAACTAACATTTAAAAACATTTGGTACAATGTGGAAAGAGGAAGAGTATTTCCACCAGGAGCAGAAACGTCTGACTCAGCATGACGATGCTGTTGGTGGATACTGAAGAGCTCAGCCTGTCAAGACAGGATTAGGTTATTGTTTTTAAACATGTTTATTCAATTATATTCTGAGGCCAGTTATCTGGTATAATCTTTGGAAGTCTATTAAAATAAAAATAAAATCAGATGTGTGGTCTTTTGGTTGTTTTTGTTTTGTTCAATAAGCAGATGTTGGTGTTTCAGCAATGCAGTAACTTAAGTTTAAAAGGCTTGTTAGAACCTATGAAACACATCATACAGACTTGTGGACATTAGAAGACGACTAATAATCATCATGAATAAGACTAAAGGCAGGAAGGTGTCCTTTATAACTAATAATATTAATAACTAATAATATTAATATCATAGTCTGTCTGCAGCTGAGACAATACAAACTCAAACTGTGGGGAGAAGATTATATCACTTCAGTTTAAATTGACCTTAAGCGCCACATTTTCACAGACTTCTTTATTTACAGCATTTTTTACGTGCTGTATAGATTATACAGTTAGGTCCATAAATATCTGGACAGAGAGAACTTAGTTTCTGATTTTGGTTCTGTACATACACTAAAATCAATTTTAAATGCAACAACTCAGATGTGTTTGAAGTGCAGACTTTCAGCTTTAATTCAGGGGGTTGAACAAAGAGATGCAGAAAAATGTGAGGAACTAAAACATGTTTGACACAATCCCTTCATTTCAGGGGAAATGTAGAGGAAAAATTAGAAAAATTAAATAACTTAATTAAATTAATTAAATCATAAGATTGTCAGCTGATAACCAGCTACATGCGACCGCTTATCCTGGTCCCAGTGTTAGTGTCAGTGAATCCAGTTAACAGAAAGATATCCTGGATATACTTGACTGACTTTTTAGACTCAAGATTAATAATCATAATAAAAATGATAGTCTAACATCCAGAAATCTGCACGATGTGTTTCATTATGTCTAACAAGCCTTGTACAGTTAAAGCTAACAGTTACTACATGCATCAGTACATTTCTATATTTTTATATCTATAAAAAGAAATCTGACACTTGCGAGACTTTATCAAAGGTGTGAGCGTCACAGCAGAGGCCTTTGTGTCAAAGTAGCTGAGGATCAAACAGAAAAACATGAAGGTTTTCCTGGCCTGGGATTTTATACAAATATTCTGCAGTACATCAAAAACAAAAGAAAACCATTAATGAACATATGAACATTACCTGATGCTGCTGACGTGAAGCAGAGCAAAGTTACAGAGGTTTGATTACAGACACAGCTGAGCATTTTGCAATTTTGCATCATTTTAAAAAGTTTAAATTTGTTCAGTGTTGAACGGCAGAAACGAGGTTTTGTTTTCAGAAGTAAGTAAAAGAAAAAAAAACAGCGGCCGACAGGCTGTAAGAACGGTAGACTTGTGCATAACAAGCAAGCGAATAATGCAGAAAACAGGAAACTGTTCTAGAAGTACAGAGAGAGAGAGAGAGAGAGAGAGCTGTGCATGAAGTGTGATTTTATCCTGGTGGCAGCAAAACAATCAGAGGGAATTCATGACGATGTTTATGTGAAGCGTAGTTTGGAGCTTCTTTTGCTGCTGGTTTACTCAATATTGTTTGGAGAGATCAAACCTGCAGCTTCAGAATCAGCGCAAAAAGGGCGTAAACACAAAGCGCGGAGCCGCCGAAACATCAGAATCAGCGAGCTGTCGGCTTTCAGCTCGTGTCCGTGCCGTCAGGTGAGAAAGTCACATCTCACTGATTCTGATGCGTCGGCGGCTCCGCGCTTTGTGTTTACGTCTTTGTGCAGAATCCGTGTTCCTGCTCTCATTTACTGTTTTAGCTGTTTGGTGGTTGTTGAAACTTTGGGAGGTTTAACCTGAGATTCTGGCGTTTTGGCCAAAATAAATTTATATTAAAAATCGATTCAGGATTTTAATGAATCGATATCACGTTATCCAAGCCAGAATCGATTTTAATCGATAAATCGATAATCAAAACCACCCCTGATGCATATACACGGGTCACACTGCTTATTGAAACCCCCCAAAGATCAGATCTTAATCAGACAGGTTTTTGTTTTCAAAGTTTAGACTTTGCTTCTATTGGACTTTTTATCAGTAACACGTGCTTACTTTTTGCAGGAACAGTTGAAACTAACATAAATAAATAACTCAAGAGGTGATAGTCAGGAGGGGGTTTACAAGTTGTGGCCGCGTTGTCGGCGGTATGAGCTCGACCACTTGCAAGGTGAGCTGGCAGACATCACTGAACTCATCAGAGATGATCAGGTTCATTTTGACAAAGTGAGCAGATATTTAACCTCCTAGGACCTGGCGTCCACATATGTGGACATCACAATTTGGGTTGTTTAGACCAAAATACTACATTTTGCTCTACAAGGGCCTGATATCCACTTACGAGGATGTTACACTGCCACTGTGCTATCAAAATTTTAGACAAATATCCTCATATGTGGCTCTCATTTTTCTCAGAAACAAAAAATGTGGTAATTCTTTGTTTTTACATTCATCAGGTCCCAATCAGCCCAAATATCAAAGAGAAATTAAAAATGAATGCCACGGAGGAGTTTGGGTCTTAGGAGGTTAAAGATTGTGCCACTACATTCTTGTCTAGAAGATATTAAAGTGTATTTGGTGACACACAAAAAAGGGTAAAGTTTAAGTATAGTTTGGGTCCACACATGTCCAAACCCTGGTGTGTAGGCCTACTTAGTTTTGAGGAATTGTCATGGGACCGGGGTCTGGGTGACCCAGGGCCTGTAAGAAGTTATGGACATGTGTGTTTTTGGTGCTGCTGTCTCCTGTTTCCATGTTTGTGTATCTAGGTGTGTGTGTGTGTCAGCCAGGAGCCTGGCCACACCTGCGGAGGAGAATTACTCACACCTGCAGCTGATCAAGCCTCGTCAGAGGAGCTACTTAGGAGTGTGGTGGAGCTGTCTCCGATGCTGGATCATTGCGTAACTTCACGTTAGTCTCTTGGCGAGTTAGTTAAGGTTAGTCTGCCGCATTGTGGTGTTGCTGACGGCTGCCTCTTTGTTATTCCCCAGGAGGAGTGTGGAGACGAGAGGACAGCGAGCACGGGGTGCTCAGACACTGAGGAGCGGAGACAAAAAACACTAACACTGGCAAGAGGACATGTCAGAGTCGGGAACGCACTGGGGATTTATTGTTGTTTGGATTATTTAGCATCACTGTAAATAAACGCACTGACCTCATCAAAGAGTCCAGCATTTGGGTCGTCCTTCCCCTCATCATAGTCTGCCACGCAGGCCGTGACAGAAAAGCCCACTAAAAGAACGCCCACCAGACCAAAGCAATGGTTTTGACTTGATCAGCATTAACCCCGCCCCCTGACTTTGATGGGTGAAGCTGACAAATAAAATGTATTTATGAACAGCGATGCAGGGCCAGGAGTAGCAACGTGAATTAAATAAATACATCATTAAATAATTCATTAAATGTGTCAGTAAAATAATTAAAATAGAAAACAAACCAATAATTGATTAAATATGTAATTAACTAATTTGAATTGTATATAAACAAATAATGAATTATTTTAAATGAAATTAATGGATAATTCATTATTAATATATTTCTTTAATTGACTATGTACATTTTTAAATTAATTACTGAAATAATTAATTCATTAGTGATGTATTAATTTAATACAACCATAAAATACCATAAAATTGCTAATTTACTCAAAATCTATTTAAAACATCAATATTAAAGGTTACATTATGATAATGAATACATGCAACTATAACTGATGACATAAAAATGAGGATTTCTTAAGCTGAAGCCAAAGTGCTGACTCATTTGTCATGTTACTCTCAAATGTTTTCCCTAATAACAAGAACATAATTACACTTTAGCCACAAGAGGGCAGCAGCATTAATACAAGTCACGTGTATATAAAGGTACAGTGATTATATTACAGTGATTTTGACAAAAACAAAACAGTTGATGGCAGTGTGTTTTTCCATGACAGAATAATTACGCACACCCCACTTTGCAGTTATTTATTGTAAAAAATGTTTGGAATCATGCATGATTTGCGTTCCACTTTGTGTTGGTCTTTCACGTGGAATTCCAATAAAACTGATTCATGTTTGTGCTGTAATGTGACAAAATGTGGGAAAGTTCAAGGGGGCCGAATACTTTTGCAAGCCACTGTAAAGTTCACTATCAGTAACATCATAGCACCACCCAGCTGTATAGAAACTCCGTCATGCTAGCTAGTACACAGTATGAGTTATTGTAACTGACTGTAAAAAGTCAGCACAAGGAAAATAAACTCCACCTAAACTTGGTTTATATCTGACCCAGACAGACTGCAGGTCATAACTTCTTACCTGAAGTTCAGTTCACCTGACACTCGGACCGGCAGCCGCCTCGGGTCTCTGCTCCTCCTGCCTCCCCTTTCCCTCATCCACCTGCTGCCTCTGTGGAAGCTCCGCCATAGCCACCACCAAACAACTGACTTATTTTTACACATCGACCAGCATCCGGCCAATCCGCCATCTTTCATTGTTTATACCGTTAGAAAAAAATAAAAAAACATCATCAGCCCATAAAAATGAAAAATCACCATCAGTATGCCCGATGGCCAGTCCAGCTATGGTCGTGCCATCAGTTAACCCTTCACGTGGCAGCTGTGACACGCGTGCCCAGGGTTGCCGACCCCTGCTCTAAAGCATCTGATTTGGATTCCTGAGATCAAATATATTTTCCTTTGGCTTTGTTTTCTTCACATTTGTGGCTTTAATGTAGTGTTACATCCTGTTTGTTTGCTTCCATCTGTATACATGTCCAGATTCACTGTTATGTTTCTATTCTTACATTGCTGTGTGATCACTGTTCCCTCTGCTGACTGATGTGACCTTTTGTATCTCACACTGATACTTGTCATATTTGTATCTGCGCCTAAAAGATAAAAAGTTTTCCATGCTAAAACACAGCTCCACCTCCTGCAGTTCTCCCTCTGAACCACTAGATGTCTCTGTTATCTAAATGAAGACGTGCAGCACAGCAACCACAGCAGCGCTCAGATCACACGTGTCCTGTTATTATGTATAAAAGCATGAAACAGGTGAGACAGGTGGGATCAATATTAATGTTGTGGAAATATATGAAAAAGCAACAGAAGAGTGAAAACATTTCGTGTTTCTAGAAAGATCTTTCAGCTCACAGCTGCTCACAGACTGTATTTACAAGTGACAAACTGCAACTCTACAGTACATCTACAGTATATATCAAATATATTCTGTATTCAAATCTATTGAGTGATGTTTGAAAGTCTTTCCAGGTGAGTTTGATCCAGGAGGGTCTGAAGCCAGAGTCAGACAGAGACTGTGCAGAGACTGTAGAAGGACAGAGCAGCAGCAGAGCAGTCCAGATACACTGATGATCCTCTGTCAGATCCAGAGGGACACACAGGGATGATGCTGGACTCTACATTGTGTCTGACAGTGGAGCTGTTCTCAGAGCAGTTCACTCTGCAGCACTGACAGTCATCTGCACTTCTTCTCATTCCTCTGTCAGTCACTGCTGGATGAAGCTCTCCTCTCCACCTCCCAGTAACATGGCCCAGTCAGAGCGTCTCTACACACAAGCTGCTGCTGCTTCAACCTCTCTGGATCATCAGGACACAGCTCCTCCTCTCTCAGCACACACACCGTCCTGTTTACCATCATCAGCTCCACCTGCAGAGAGAAGAAGGAAGAGCAGAGGAGATAAACGAGTGTTTCCAGAGACTCTTCATCAGCTGTCAGTCAGTGATGCAGCACATCCAGTATAAAGAGCAGCAGGGACTTCAGTGCTGGGACTGTACTAGGACTCATTGTTGCTTCACTTTTTCTAATCTTTGGATTTTTATTGAAGTTGATGAAAATGTTTTTCCCTCCTAGTTTGAGTTTGGACTTTCATTCATTAGAAGAACCTTGGTGTGTCCACTCTGAGCTCTGTAGGAACTAGAGATGGCACGATACCGATACCGATATCGTAAATTTGGATATCTGCCGATACCGATATGAATCCGATATAGTGTGTTTTTTAATCAATAAAACGTTTTTTTAATATTTTGCTGCATTTTGTATAAGTTCATACGCAAGTTTAAAAAACAAACAAACACTAAAGCTATTCTGTTATACCTGTATGTAAAAAAAATACACTGCGCCCAAAATATTTCATAGTTCAGCAACACTGATCAATCTAATAAACTTAAACCTGCAACATCCTCCCTATTCTGGTATTTTAAAGCGTACTTAGCAGAAATATTAAGCAACCTGACTAATAGGGTTGCAAACTCCCAGCAAAAAATAAAATAGGGAACCACCCTCCATCTCATGATGCGTAATCGATGTAATCAAATTTAATTTGATGCAGGGGAAAAAATGCACAGAAAGAATTTTTTTTCAAGAATAATTAAATAGATTCAACATCTTTCTTCAACATAGTTACAGAACTCACAGATAGTACCTTCCCAAAGGAAAAAGTACTATAGCTTACTAGGGTATATTAGACTTAACAGTTACTATATACAGTAATGGACTTCTATTCATTTTACATCAAATTAAAACTTTGGGTGTCAGATAATTATTTATTAAAAGTTCGACATTTTAAATGAGAATAAGAAAGAAAATTATGTCTTTGTGCCCCCTTTTCCTTGTTCATGCCCTATCGGCCCCCCTGGCTAAACTTTGCTAGATCCGCCCCTGCACAGTTACCAGCTGTCAGCTGTAGAAAAAGATCCTGGTGTAGAAAGTAATATTAAATAAATTCTAACAACAGCTTATCAAGCTTAAACGTTCTGCTGTTGTTCAGCCGCTGGTTTCCTCTTTCTGGTGCAAAGTGGACCAAAAACAAACAAGAGAGACGGACTCGCGACAGAAAAGCCGATCAGCTGATCATTAAGCAGTTTCACGATTGAAGTAAGATAAGATAAGATAAGATAAGATAAGTCTTTATTGTCATTGCACAGTCATACATAGTACAGTAGTACAATGAAATTGGAAAAACTGTCCTACGTCGGCACTACATATAACACAACACGACACGATATGACACATCACAACGCAACAAACAACACAACACAGTATATTAACTTAGTATAAAAAAGAAGAATAAGTGTATGTGTATTGCACACTGTTATTATTGCACATTAATTATTATTGCACCTTGTTATAAATATAAATATTATTGTTATCGTTTTAAACATTGTTACCTCCCCCCTAAAAAGTCCAGGGAGGTATCCAGTCAGGTCAGCTATTTACATTGATCAGGGCTATTGCCCTGTTGTAAAAGCTGTCCTTGAGTCTATTTGTTCGGGACCTCAGCAGCCTGAACCTCCTGCCAGACCGCAGGAGCTTAAACACCCGGTGTCCTGGGTGTGTGCAGTCCCGTAGGATGCTGCGTGCCCTCTTGAGACAGCGAGTGCTGTACAGGTCCTTCAGGGAGGGAAGAGGATGTCCAATGATTTTTTGGGCCATGTTTATGACCCTCTGGAGTGCCTTTCTGTGTGCTGTGGTGCAGCTGATGCAATATGTCAGCACACTTTTCAATCAACCAATCTGACATCCTCTGAACTTCAGCTCTGTATGCAGTCTCATCTCCCCCTGAGATGAGCCCCACCACGGTGGTATCATCTGCAAACTTGATGACTGTGTTGTCTGGGTGGGAACTAACACAGTCATGTGTGTACAGAGTGTACAGTAGGGGACTCAGTACACAGCCTTGTGGAGAGCCGATGTTGAGGCTGAGGGCTGAGGAAAGATGAGGCCCCACTCTAACTCTCTGTACACGGTCTGAGAGGAAGTCTCTGATCCAGCGGCAGGTGGTGGAAGGAAGTCCAATTTCCAGCAGTTTAACTATTAGTCTGTCCGGGAGTATCGTATTGAAAGCAGAGCTAAAGTCAACAAAGAGCAGCCTGGCGTAACGGCCCTGCACTTCCAGGTGAGAGATGGTGATGTGGAGCATCTTCAGTTGATCTGTTAGCTCTGTATGCAAACTGGAGAGGGTCGAGTGTGGGTGGCAAGTAGGACATGATGTGACGTCGGACCAGTTTCTCGAAGCACTTCATTATAACAGATGTTAGAGCAACTGGTCGGTAGTCGTTGAGGCTGCTAATGTTAGTACGCTTTGGCAGTGGGACAATTGTGGCTGACTTTAGGCAAGTAGCAGCCGGAGAGCGAGAGGCAGTGGCTCCATTAATTGGTTGTTAAGTTCATCTCTGAATGCTTTACAAACATTCAGAGATGAACTTACACACTTGCTTTAATTCTCTATGGGATGACTTCCTCGGAGACGAAATGCTGGTGAGGCTACAAATACACACAACAGCTCTATCACGTGATGCATACTGCTGCGACGTGCTACGGTTATGAGCCGAGTTACGCTGTGTAGCAAGTTTTGTGAGGTGCTTTATTGATATTTAATGGATTGGATTACATTTTTTATTTCTCACCGATATCCAATCCAGTAATTTGGGTCAGTATCAGACCGATACCGATACGTAATATCGGATCGGTCCATCTCTAGTAGGAACCCCAACAACAAGCCCAACAATCCAGATGGACGGTTCCAGCTGTTAACTGGAGGAATTCCATCCAAACATCTGCTCTCACTAAATTCTTCCTCACCTACAGACTGTGTTCTTCACTGCTTTAAACTTGGAAACGAATGCAGTCATTGGTCTGCGTGCTGCTTTGTTCAGAGAGTTGATTGACTGTTGACAGCGTTTGATCAGAGCGTGTCAGCCGTTACCATAGTGACCATAAAGGTCAGAAACAGGAAGTGTTTGTGTCCAATCCTGAAGCCTGTCACCATTCTCCTCTCACAGCTTCACTGAGAAGCTGCAGCTTTACAGGAAACACTGGATCTTTGTTTCATACTGACTGTGTTTAGTACAATACTGCTGACAGCACCACCCACTCACTCCATCACTCTACTGACCCCAGAGTCTCCAGTCTGTAGTCTGGACTCTGCTGAAGATCAGACAGCTGCTTCACATCTGGATGCTTCAGGTTGTTTCCCAACAGGTTCAGCTGTCTCAGATGGGAGGGGTTGGACTTCAGTGCTGCTGCCAGATAATCACAGCTGATCTTTGACAAACCACAGCGCCTCAATCTGTATAAAGAATGAAAGATGTAAGTTTATTAGACAAAGTGTGAGCTTGAAATCATTCACTGTTTCATCATCTGTTCAGAGCTGAAGAAGGTTCAGAAGGTAGAAGTTTAGAAAATGGAAACTCCAAACAGCTGAAGCCAACAGGAAGCAGCTTCAAACAGGAAACTGTGCAGAGTTTCAGACTATATGTCCTGATGCAGCCAGTTGGATTTTGGAGATTTGAATCTCTGTTCTGTGACTAAGTCCTTGAATCATTTCTTCCAGTTGGTCCAACAAGACAGACTAAGTATTGGACATGTGTTGTGGCTCCATTAGGGGAGCTTCTAAATGTGATGTGATGGCCCCTCTGGGTCTGTCAGGTCACAGGACTGAAGAGAGCTCAAACTGGGCACACACTTGTTCCAGTCTGGACCAAAGACTCTATACTCGGACTGAGGGACTGCTTTGACTGCACCCACTGGGCCTTTTTAAAGGCTCATGTTCTCACTTAGATCATCGATTTCTACTTACATTTCTTTCTGGGAAAAATGGGGATTACTTTGGAAACAGGAAGTATTTTCCCCAATAAGCAGCCCTGGATTAGTAAATCACTCCAACATGTTCTCAGGCAGAAGAAGCTGTCTTGTTATGAGGGAGAGAAGAAAAGATTGAGACACAGAAACGTGTTGAAAGAGAGATAAAGCAGCTAAAATCAGGTGTAAAAGTAAAGCAGAGGATGAGCTGAATAAAGGACACTCAAGGCTGGCTTGGAAAGGAATGAAGTCCATGGTGGGGATGCAGGACAAGGAGCAAAGATGAATGTGATGCTGAATCAGCAGAAGACTTGGACTCATTTGATTCCAGCTTTGATATCATTGATTTCAATGAAGAGCTTTGTGATTGTAGCAAAGGGCTGGTAGCTCTGAGAGTCCCACTGATGAGGTGTTTGTGTGGAAATCTCTTAGTGGGACCAAAGAGAGAAAAAGCCCTGGTCCTGATGCTGTGGGAGGGAAATGATTGAAGTGTGCTGTGAGGAACTGACTGGGAGATTTTCACACATTTTCCAGTCGTCCTTGGAACAACGGGAAGTTCCCAGCATATGGAAACAAAGGTTAAGTGTCCTATGGCACTCAGTGATGATGGTGCTGTGGCCCCACCACCTCCACCTCTTTGTAAAGGAACTAACTATAATCTGAAGCTTCAAATGGAACTAAGACTTCCTCCACTAGGTGGCAGTGTCTGATGAGAAAGTGTTAGTGGAGCTGGCCTGGAGTCAGAAACAGGAAGATGCAGGATTTGGGCTGAAATGGGGAAAGTGGTTCGCACTAGTGCCTTAAAGCAAGAAGGTTGTAGGTTGAAGCTTGTTGGCCTTTCTGTGGAGGTTGGATGTTCTCCCACAGTCCAATGAAATGCTGCTTAGGTTCATTGGTGCTTCTAAATTGGCTGTAGGTGTGGATGTGAGAGAGTGCTTCTCTGTCTCTCTCTGTTGGCCCTGTGATGGACTGCTCACCTGTGCAGGTGGACCACGCCTCTTGCCCTATGACAGCTAGGGCACAGGCTGCAGCCCTGTGAGCCTAAGCTGAATAAACAGTTAGCAAAAATGATCCATAGATGGCCTGAAATCCCCCAGTTAGCAGTTTGGTAGATAGCTATGACATGCTAATCCCATCCAGCAGCTGTATTCTACCTGTAAGCTGATCCCTGCTGAGCCAAAGCACTTTTTCATATACAAATTACAACCTTTAATAGAAACCTATTGGTCAGCATCTTATTAGCCTGCTGTTAGCTTCATTCCACAGAAAACTGAGAGAAACTAACAGAGTTGATAAAGAATAAAGAGAAATGTGCTGATTTAAAGCCTTTGAAGTGCTTCAGATGATCTCTGTCCACTTCTGTCCACTCATTCATTCATGTAAGCTTTCTAATGCAGCTTTGATCTTCACAGTCTGCTTCATGAAACTCATTCTAACCCTGAATGTCAGAGTGTTCCTCCTTCTCTTTCCCATCATTCATGCTGGCAGTGGAGGAGATTTGAATGTTGGACTGTGTTTTGGATGATGTGTGTATGTTTGTGTTGGACTGCTGTCTGTAAAGCAAACGCACATTTTGCTTTGGATTTCAGTGTCAGACAGACTTTAAGGTGGAATGAAGAGTTGGAGAGTTTCACAGTGAATTATCCAGTGGAGGATTTTTCTTCTTCTTTGAAGGTTTGAAATGTGAACATTGTTCTGCTGCAGTCAATGGACTAAACCAGAGAAGAAGAAAACAGACTTTACCATGAAGATCCTCAGTGTGGATCAGTATAATATCAGCCTGATGGCTGCAGTTTAGTGTCAGCACAACTTTCACATCATATTCATCTCAGCACAACTAAAACATGCTGACTGACCTCAGAGTTTCAAGTCCACATCCTGGACTCTCCAGGAAACCACACAGATGCTTCACTCCTGAATCCTGCAGTTTGTTGTTGGAGCTCAGGTCCAGCTGTCTCAGATGGGAGGGGTTGGACTTCAGTGCTGCTGCCAGATAATCACAGCTGATCTCTGACAAACCACAGAGACTCAATCTGTATAAAGAATGAAAGATGTAAGTTTATTAGACAAAGTGTGAGCTTGAAATCATTCAGTGTTTCATCATCTGTTCAGAGCTGAAGAAGGTTCAGAATGTAGAAGTTTAGAAAATGGAAACTCCAAACAGCTGAAGCCAACAGGAAGCAGCTTCAAACAAACACAACAAGAGAAAAAACTCTGAATGTTTCACATTAAAGTCGTACATTTCTCATAAAAACAGGACAAAGAATTGAAAAAGTCGTGTTTTTCCTTCCAGGAACCACAAGGCTTCACTTTTAAAGGTGAAGTGTGAAAGAAATGGACATATTTGAAGTCCAACACCTTTTTCCAGTCACATTATTAAAGCAGACAAACTACAAGCTCATTTTCATTCCAACAAGTCATCTTCTGACCTGGACTAACAACACTGGTCTCTATGTGCAGCTGGCTGTGAGACCAGTGCTCAGGGAGCGTTTACAAAGTGCAACACTGAAAGAACATCACACACTCATTTGCTTCCAGCACTTTCACACAAACATCTACTGTCATTATTGTCACCAAACTCTGTGGATCCTTTATTTCAAATTCAAATGGGATCAAATGGTCAGACAAAAGAGGGTTATGAGGAAATATGATGAAATGTTGTGTATTAGCAGCAAGTTATTAAATCATTTTCCTCAGAAACCAAACAAAATGATTGACAAACATGTTTTTACAAACTCAGTGTTGGACTTGGATCAGCAGGATAAGCTGATGTTTAAAGACATTTGAGTCTCGCTGTATGAGAGTCCAGTTATTACTCAATATTTATGGATGATGTTCTTTCAGTGTTGCACTTTGTAGATGCTCCCTGAGCCTCACAGCCAGCTGCACATGGACCAGCTGACATTACCCAGCATTAGAGGATAAAACAGTAAATGAGAGCAGCTAAACACACAAAGATGGAAACACAGAGCGTGGATCGTTCACTCGACGGCACGTACACGGAAACGCCGTCGGGGCTGAAAGTGGACAGCTCACAAATCCTGAAGCTTCAGGTTTCATCAGTGTTACGACTGTTGTCGTAATTATATGTAAATTTGAGTTTGCAGGTGCGCCTCCATGATTGGTGCATCCAGGGTGGATGGCTGGCAGCAGATAAGGAGATACCTCCAGGGACTGCCATGTCATTCATCCTTGGCCCAACCCAACCGGCAGACCGTTAACTGTGTCACTATGTTGGTTAATGTAAGAGCATGTAGGGGTGGACCGCCTTTTTGTTTGATCAGTTTTCTCCTGTTTTTGTTAGGCAGGGAGGAAAGTGATTGTCGTTTGAGTTAGTTCTTTTGCGTAGGTAAGTTGTATTTATTCCTGAGATAGGCTACCTTATGTCTGTTGTTTTGGCCTTGGGTTCACCCTGAAGTTATGATATGGTCCCTTCCTTTGTTTAACTGCACTCATTGTAAATGAATCACTGTTACAAAGTATTAAGTGTGTGACGTGCTGCTTGGGGTTGGACGGGGATGGATCACCCTTTATGTTGTGGTCTGGCCGCGCCTAGAGGGGCCATAACAATCTGTCTTAAACCAAAACTGACTGAACCAGCAGCAGAAGAAGATCCAAACTACGCTTTACGCTTGATGAACATCGTCATGAATTCTCTCTGACTTTGACGTTTACTTCCTGCACAGCTCTCTCTCTCTCAGTGTACTTCAAGAACAGTTTACCTTCAAAAATCTGTTTTCTGCATTATTCACTGCTTATTACGCACCAGTCTGCTGTTGTGTTCACTGCTGTCGGCCTCCCAAAACAAAGCCTCATTTCTGCTGTTCAATACTGAAGAAATGTAAACCTTTTAAAATGATGACAGATTACAAACTCTCAGCTGTGTCTGTAATCAAACCTCTGTAACTTTGCTTCACTTCAGCAGCATCAGCTCATGTTCACATGTTGATTCATGGTGTGCTTCAGTTTTTGATGGACTGCAGAATATTTTGAAGGTTATCTGCTATAAAAAGCCAGAACAGGAAAATCTGCTTCATGTGTTTCTGTTTGATCCTCAGTGACTTTGACACAAAGGCCTCTGCTGTGATGATCACACCTCTGATCAAGTCTCACAGTGTCAGCTTTGTTTTTATACATATGGATATGTGCTGATAAATGATCAGAATTATAATATTTCCCACTGTCTGCTGTGTGCCGTGACCTTTGACCTGCTAAAGACAGTCAGCTGTGGATTATTCATTGTTGTGTCTGATACTTAGAACTGTGAGGAAGAACACTACACAGTTAATCAGGGTCCCCTCTCTCTGAATCAGGAAAGGTGGGCAGGCCGCGTGTGGGCCGCGGGCCATACGTTGAGTCTCACTGTTTGAAATGTGAACATTGTTCTGCTGCAGTCAATGGACTAAACCAGAGAAGAAGAAAACAGACTTTACCATGAAGATCCTCAGTGTGGATCAGTATAATATCAGCCTGATGTCTGCAGTTTAGTGTCAGCACAACTTTCACATCATATTCATCTCAGCACAACTAAAACATGCTGACTGACCTCAGAGTTTCAAGTCCACATCCTGGACTCTCCAGGAAACCACACAGATGCTTCACTCCTGAATCCTGCAGCTTGTTGTTCAGGCTCAGGTCCAGCTCTCTCAGATGGGAGGGGTTGGACTTCAGTGCTGCTGCCAGATAATCACAGCTGATCTCTGACAAACCACAGCCCCTCAATCTGTATAAAGAATGAAAGATGTAAGTTTATTAGACAAAGTGTGAGCTTGAAATCATTCAGTGTTTCATCATCTGTTCAGAGCTGAAGAAGGTTCAGAATGTAGAAGTTTAGAAAATGGAAACTCCAAACAGCTGAAGCCAACAGGAATCAGCTTCAAACAAACACAACAAGAGAAAAAACTCTGAATGTTTCACATTAAAGTCGTACATTTATCATAAAAACAGGACAAAGACTTGAAAAAGTCGTGTTTTTCCTTCCAGGAACCACAAGGCTTCACTTTTAAAGGTGAAGTGTGAAAGAAATGGACATATTTGAAGTCCAACACCTTTTTCCAGTCACATTATTAAAGCAGACAAACTACAAGCTCATTTTCATTCCAACAAGTCATCTTCTGACCTGGACTAACAACACTGGTCTCTATGTGCAGCTGGCTGTGAGACCAGTGCTCAGGGAGCGTCTACAAAGTGCAACACTGAAAGAACATCACACACTCATTTGCTTCCATCATCCAACCTGAAGAGGAAACAGAGACGCCTCCCCTTCAAAGTAAAAGCTACTCCTTTTGGACACAGTATCAAAGAAAGTCTACAGTATAACATAGAAAAGACAGAACAAAGTTTTGGTTGTTTTTAAATTGTGCAGAAATGAAACTACACTAAGCTCAATTATGTGACAGATATTTCATCCCATGTCAGTTTGGCCTCATCCTGGGCCGGATTATCCAGCACACACTCTGACCACAGGCCCAGGGGCCACGCACAGCTGGGCTCCATCCCAGAGACAGGAAACAAACCAACACAATAATAAAAAGCACCATGTGATCTTCTTACATCTTCAAGACAAACATAGTAAAAACATGAGCACATTTGTTTCCTGATAAAATCATGTGACAGGTAGAACAGAGTAAAGTGGTGGTGTTACAGCCTTTCTCCCCTCTGCTGCCGAGGCTGTTAGTCTCTCCCAAACTCAGCTACAGGACTTCCAAATGAATGAAAGCAGCAGAAGTGGCTTTACAAATGAAAGAGGAAGAGGAGAAGAAGAGGAGAGGGAGGCCACCCTGACCATCACTCCAGCTGAAAACATCACACTTCTATTAAAGTTGGTGAGAAAATGTTGAGCAGGATGAGCTGCTGGCTAATCTGGAGGCTGTAGCAGCAGCTCACAGTCACAGTGGGTTTCCACTCATGAAAAAGCTCTGGCTGCTTCATTTCTCATCTCATATCAGAGACTTTAATGCTTCACTGAAGCTGTACTGTGATGCTTCCATATTCCAGTGAGGCCTCCATAATGATTTCAGCTGTTCTGTACACACACTGTGTGCCCTGTATGGCTCAAAGTCTCTGCAGCCTGTTTTTATCTGCTATCATCAGATCTTCATCATCCTCATTCACATCCCTCACACACTCTACAGCCTCATCAGCACTGACTTCATCTTCACTGACTGATGGAGCACAACATGAACCTGTGGAGGCTGAAACACTGTCCTGTCAAACATCTCCCCGTCACCACTCCACTTCTGTCAGCCTTTAAATGAACCCTGCTCAAGTCTGTCACTTCTGTTTGGAGCCAAAAGAGGTTAAAGATTACGCCACTACATTCTTGTCTAGAAAATATTAAAAGTTTAAGTATAGTTTGGGTCCACACATGTCCAAACCCTGGTGTGTAGGCCTACTTAGTATTGAGAAAAGCCCACTAAAAGAACGCCCACCAGACCAAAGCAATGGTTTTGACTTGATGGGTGAAGCTGACAAATAAAATGTATTTATGAACAGCGATGCAGGGCCAGGAGTAGCAACGTGAATTAAATAAATACATCATTAAATAATTCATTAAATGTGTCAGTAAAATAATTAAAATAGAAAACAAACCAACAAAATATGTAATTAACTAATTTGAATTGTACATAAATAAATAATGAATTATTTTAAATGAAATTAACTGATAATTCATTATCAATATATTTTTTAATTAATTACTGAAATAAATGATTCATTAGTGATGTATTTATTTAATAAACCATAAAATTATTGCTAGTTTAATCAAAATAAATTTAAGACATCAATATTAAAGGTTAAATTATGATAATGAATACATGCAACTATAACTGATGACGTAAGAATTTGGATTTTTAAGCTAAAGTGAAGGTGCTGACTCACTTGGCATGTTACTCTCTTTGTTTTTTTGTTGTTTTTTTTTTTTTTTTTGGCCTGTCCCGTTTGGCTCTTTTGCCCTCAGAATTGTTGTCTAAAGGCAAAGAAAGATGCCCAACGGATTTACTTTACCAAACTGACCATCCCAGCCTTGCCGTAATGGTCCATTTGATTCACCTTTTATTGTTTATTTTATTTTCACTTACTGAATACGGGACAGACTTGACTGGGGGAAAGAAGGGGAGAAAGAAAGAGGGAAAGAGAAACAGCTGAGAAGAGGGACGGGGGAGAAGGGCAAAAGACAAAAACCAACAGAATGAGCAGAAAAAAAAAGAAAAAAAAATGCATATATCAATCACCTGGGTCACCTGCTGAGAAAGAAAAAAGAAAGCAAGCAGAAGAGAACAAGAGTAATAGAATAAACAACATCACAATGATATATGGGAATATGACAGTAAATACTAAATGTTAAACATTATTGTGCAGCACAACAGAACACAGTGTGCTTTAAGGTAGGAGCCAAAAAGGGTGTAGTTTGTGGGTGTGATCACCCGTGTGTACACCTGTGAGCATGGACGCGCTTGTTTTTTGTTTTTTAAAAGGTTCCTTCATGTAATAATCTGCTAGAGGGTGTGGGGGGGCCACAGCCCCGTCCTCCAGGGCATGAAGCAGGTGTGGAGGAGATCAAAACTCCAGACATCCAGAGGCCCCCAGAACACAAGAGACCAAGGAAGACCAACAGAGGGGCAGCTGCGCCACTGTCCTGGAAAGAGCTGAGGAGAGTCCCAGATGAGGGCTCACTCAGCAGCCGCGGAGCAGAAGCCAGGGGGAGTTGCAGTGACGCGCCCGTGAGCTCCGCCAGCAGCCAGCTGCGCCTGAGTGACCGAGCCCCAGGCCGAGAGGCCGGGGGCACCCCACCTCCGAAGTGGCCCGAGCGAGCCCCAGGCTCCAGGCCCCGATAAGCGGCCGCCAAGGAGTGAGCCGGTGTGTACCTGGACGCCCATCCCCGGACACAAAGAACCACCAACGCACCGATGTCTGAGGGGGTCCGCCACTGGCAGGGGAAGTGGTGGTAGGGGGAGATAGGCCTCCAAACCTTGGAGGGCCTGAGATGTCCCCAGAGAGGTGGCGCCTGACACCCAACCTGACATATAGACACAGATATACAGGCACACACAGATACAAACATCCATTCCCACCCTCATGCTCTCATATGGCATGTTACTCTCAAATCCTCCCTAATAACAAGAACATAATTACACTTTAGCCACAAGAGGGCAGCAGCATTAATACAAGTCACGTGTATATAAAGGTACAGTGATTATATTACAGTGATTTTGACAAAACAAAACAGAAGTTGATGGCAGTGTGTTTTTCATAACATACCAACCAAATTAAATAATAAAAACTTTATAACTTACAGAACTTTTTTACAGGCTTTGACCACTGGCAGCAGCCTCAGAAGAGCCTCTTCTGAAGCAAAGTATTTCTGCAGGTCAAACACATCCAGATCTTTTTCTGAAGACAGTAAGATGAAGACCAGAGCTGACCACTGAGCAGGAGACAGTTCATCTGTGGAGCGACGTCCTGATCTCAGGGACTGTTGGATCTCCTCCACTAGAGAACGATCATTCAGTTCATTCAGACAGTGAAACAGATTGATGCTTTTCTCTGCAGACAGATTCTCACTGAGCTTCTCCTTGATGTACTGAACTGCTTCTTGATTGGTCTGTGAGCTACTTCCTGTCTGTGTCATGAGGCCTTGCAAATGAGTTTGATTAGTCTTCAGACCCAAGAGAAAACGAAGGAACAAGTCCAGGTGTCCATTGGGGCTCTGTAAAGCCTTGTCCACAGCACTCTGGTAGAAGTATTTCTCTGAAGATTTTCTTGTTTGAAACACCTTCCAAGTTGTTTGTTGCTCTTCCAGCAGATTGAGTCCAGAGTTGATGAAGGTCAGGTGGACATGAAGAGCAGCCAGAAACTCCTGAACACTGAGATGAACAAAGCAGAACACCTTGTTCTGGTACAGTTGTTTCTCCTCTTTAAAGATCTGTGTGAACACTCCTGAGTACACTGAGGCTGCTCTGATATCGATGCCACACTCTGTCAGGTCTGGTTCATAGAAGATCAGGTTTCCTTTCTGCAGCTGATCAAAAGCCAGTTTTCCCAGTGACTCAATCATCTTCCTGCTCTCTGGACTCCAGTGTGGATCTGTCTCAGATCCTCCATCATATTTGATCCTCTTGACTTTGGCCTGAACCACCAGGAAGTGGATGTACATCTCAGTCAGGGTGTTGGGCAGCTCTCCTCCCTCTCTGGTTTCCAGCACATCCTCCAGAACTGTAGCAGTGATCCAGCAGAAGACTGGGATGTGACACATGATGTGGAGGCTTCGAGCTTTCTTGATGTGGGAGATGATCCTGCTGGCCTGCTCCTCATCTCTGAATCTCTTCCTGAAGTACTCCTCCTTCTGTGGGTCAGTGAACCCTCTCACCTCTGTCACCATGTCGACACACTGAGGAGGGATCTGATTGGCTGCTGCAGGTCGTGTTGTTATCCAAAGGCGAGCAGATGGGAGCAGGTTCCCTCTGATGAGGTTTGTCAGCAGCTCATCCAATGAGGTGGACTTTCTGGTTTCAGTCAGGATTTTAGTTTTGTTGAAGTCCAAATTAAGTCGACACTCATCCAGACCATCAAGTATGAACACAACCTGGAAGTCTTCAAGCCTGCAGATTCCTGATTCGTTAGTTTGATTAAAGAAGTGATGAACAAGTTCCACCAAGCTGAACTTTTCCTCTTTCAGCACATTCAGCTCTCTGAAAGTGAATGGAAATATGAACTGGATGTCCTGGTTGGCTTTGTCTTCAGCCCAGTCCAGGCTGTATTTCTGTGTTAAGACTGTTTTCCCAATGCCAGCCACTCCCTTTGTCAGCACTGTTCTGATTGGTTCGTCTCTTCCAGGTGAGGCTTTAAAGATGTCTTCTTGTCTGATTGTTGTTTCTGGTCTGTCTGGTTTCCTGGATGCTGTTTCAATCTGTCTGACCTCATGTTCATCATTGACCTCTGCAGTCCCTCCCTCTGTGATGTAGAGCTCTGTGTAGATCTGATTCAGGAGGGTTGGGCTTCCTGCTTTAGCGATGCCCTCAAACACACACTGGAACTTCTTCTTCAGTTGGGCTTTAAGTTCACGTTTACGGAGTGAAGCAAATATTTCTGAAGGTAAGACATTCAGAAAAAAATATTATACAATAAATATCATAGCCTTTCAGTACCCTGAAAGGATGAATGTCTATTGGTCCATTTCTTGAGCTATTAGGAAAGATCAATATTCAGTCTTTAGAGAAATTCTCTTACTGCTCTGCAGATGGTCAGCCATCTCATGCTGCTTAAGTCTCCTCAAGAAGTGGAGTGTGATCTTCAGAAATGCTTCTCTGCAGCTCTTTCTTTCATCTTCATCCTCACCTTCAAACATCTCCTCATCCTCCATCTGGCTCTTTAAAGTTTCTGGGTGATCTGGACTCAGAAGCTTCTGGATCTTCTTCAGCTCGTTCTTCACAAACATGGTGATGTTGTCCTCCAGCCGCTGGAAAAGAAGACTATATGAATTACCCAGTGGTAAATGGACTGGTTCTTATATAGCTCTCTTTGATACTCTGTGCACACAAAGCATTTTATACAACATGCCTCATTCAACCAAGCACATTGTTCTATGCTTAAATACTTTCTTTCACACTCTGATGGATGCATCAGAGGGCAGCTTGGGTTTAGTACGTTACCCAGTACATTTGCCAGCCAGGGTTTGATTCACAAACCTTCTGACTAGTAGCTGACCTGCTCCCCTCCTGAGCTACAGTCACCCCAATCTGACTGAAATCATGGAGCCCAAACTCTGACTTATGTTGGACACACTGACAATCCTCTGGTCCACAAAGCGCAGCATAGAGGTGACTGAAAAGAACAAATGTAAACGTAGTACTACAAACCATAACCACAGAGTCCAGGTGTGTTTGATGTTGCTGTGCAGACTGACCAGTGGAAACCTCTGCTTTCTGCTGGTCCACTCTGTGGAGGAGTAATGTATAATTAGCTCATGTTATGTCTGTCCACACACAGACACAAGCTAAAGGTCCATGAAGTGATGTTTGGATGGGTTCAGTCAATCAGATGACTGTCATGGTGGAGCTTTGCTAGTCCTGCTGATCCCACTGAGAATTAACAACTCAGTTTCCAGATGTCTGTAGTTTTCTGCTCAGTTTCTTTAGTCCCAACAGCTCTTACCATCTCCTGCATAAAGCTTTCCCTCCATGCTCAGATGCCCTGGAACAAGGTGCTCTCTTTATATGCTCACAACCACTAGCACTTTATATAGCCTCTGTAGAAATTATCCACACCCTCACTTATCTTAACTGCACTACTGTATAGCTCTGTGTCAATAATCATTCTGTACATACGCTAATTTTTAACCCTACAAATGTTTACAACTTGCATAGTTCCCATTTCTGTATAGCTGTATATCTCAGATTTCTGTAAAGTTATTTCATATTCTGTATAGTTTTTCATACTTATATCCTGTTCATATCCTGTACATAACTATAGTTATAGAATATTCACAACATACTTCATACCGTGTACATTATAACATACCATAATAGACCCATTTCTGTAATATACTTACATATCTACATTATTGCTAATATATACTGTAATATATCTATATCACTAAGCACTTCTGGATGGATGCAAACTGCATTTCGTTGCCCTGTACCTGTGCATGTGCAATGACAATAAAGTTGAATTCTAATTCTATTCTTATATCAGTGACTGGTTTAAAGTGCCAACTTGCAGTGCTCGCCAACCTTTGTGTCAGCAAAAGTAGTTCTAATGTTTCTTACATTTTTACATTTTTTACATTTTTACACACACAAATCAATGAACGCAAAAACATAAACTTTTCAGATATTTTGTTTCACAATGTTACAAAACTCAGTTCACAACTACACAGTCTGATTTACAAGTACAAAATATTTATGACCACAGTTTGAGCCGATGTATGTCCCGAGTCTGTGGACTCAGTAGTTTTGTTTTGATTGTTCTTGTCTTTTGTTACAATTTCTTTCTGATTAAGGTTTTCTAGTTCTGAGGTTTTGGTTTCTGTGTTCCCTCTGTACTGTGTTAGTATTGTGTCTCTGTGTTCACTTCCTGTTTTATTTTGACAGTGCCATGTCCTACGTTAGTGTGTCTACTTTTGCTTCCCCTTGTCTGGTTATGTCCAATGAATCCTGCTGTGTCTCCCTTTTCTCATTCCCTGATGGCTCTTTTGTGTATATGAGCCCTTTGTTTTCTCCTGCTTGTTGCTGGTTCGTCTGTGTTGTCTCCCCGTGTCTCCGTTTAAGGTTTCAGGTTAGTTTAGTAGTTTTTTCAGTAGAGGTTATCTTAGCTTCTGCACAGGCCATCTTCACTGCACTTCACCGTTTCAATAAAGCTCACTCACTTCACAGCAGTGTCGGCATCTTGGGTCCTTTATTAAATTCAACATGGCTCGCCCCGCTAGCCGTGACATAAGATGTGAAAACAATATCCAAAACACATGAGGGACAAACAGGGAATAGTTTTAAGGTGCAGGGCCAACAAACTGAGTCTAGCCATGAACTCAGAGTTGATTGAATTAGCATTTTGAATTGGCTGATCTGAGTTACTTCAATCAAGTCTATGTTCACTTTGAGTTAAGATTATACGTGATTGATGTAAAAGAAAAAAGCAATCATCAGCAACTGATTCTGATTTAGCATGTTTTCAAATCTAAACGGTACCCATCCCTAGCTGGCTGTAGTTAAACCTTTACTTAAAAAGCATCCCTAGACCCAGCTGTCTTAGCTAATTATAGGCCAATCTCCAACCTGACAATCCTTGAAAGAGTAGTTGGGGGGAGACAATCAGAGGGGCAGTGTGGCCTCCAGTAACACTGTGAGGAACCTTGGAGTCATTTTTGACCAGGACATGTCCTTCAACGCACATATTAAACAAATATGTAAGACTGCGTTCTTCCATTTGCGCAACATCTCTAAAGTTAGAAATATCCTGTCTCAGAGTGACGCTGAAAAACTAGTTCATGCATTTATTACTTCCAGGCTGGACGACTGTAATTCATTATTATCAGGATGTCCAAAAAACTCGCTGAAAAGCCTTCAGCTAATCCAAAATGCTGCAGCAAGAGTCCTGACAGGGACTAGAAAGAGAGAGCAGATTTCTCCTGTTTTGGCTTCCTGTTAAATCAAGAATTGAATTCAAAATCCTGCTCCTCACATTCAAGGTCTTAAATAATCAGGCCCCATCTTATCTTAATGACCTTGTAGTACCATATCACCCTATTAGAGCACTTCGCTCTCGCTCTGCAGGCCTACTTGTTGTTCCTAGAGTATTTAAAAGTAGAATGGGAGGGAGAGCCTTCAGTTTTCAGGCCCCTCTTCTGTGGAACCAGCTTCCAGTTTGGATTCAGGAGACAGACACTATCTCTACTTTTAAGATTAGGCTTCAAACTTTCTTCTTACTTAACGATTAAGTCCCTGTATTCCACCGTTATATGGAAATCAGCCATTATAACTTGTGTCAAATCTACTTGTACCTCACAGTTTTCTAAGCACACAGAGAGCAGTAAACCTCAGAGCAGCAGCACATCAGACTGTGCAAAAAATCTAGAAGAGAAAATATTTTGACCCATTTCTAAATGATTCTTGTGACCATGCTGCACCACAACACCTGATCTCTGGTTTCCTCACCTCTTCAATCCCACTTTAATACTTGACTAAACTCATTTTCCTGTTTAGGTGTTGAGGCAAAGCCGCCCATCTACAATGCAGGCAACAGCAAACGGAGCTATTTTTGATTCCCTTTGGGTTTTTTCTACTTTTGTGCTACAAAATGTTCAAGCTGATTAAATTCATTAGAATAAAAGTTCAGATAATTTTCTCATATTAATGTTGGAGGTAGAAATTCAGGTAACTTTGCACAAAAACTGGCAGAAATTTCCTTCAAAGATGGAGTTTTTACTTTAATACTGTGAGTACATTTCAGAGCCTGGACTCTTTTACCTTTACTTGAGTAAAGAAGCTGAATCAGTATTTCAGCTTTAAGAGGGTATTTTAACACAAACATCAGTCCTTCTACTTAAGTATGTTTGACACTTTGTTTACGCCTAAATTAACTTTACTGTTAACGAGTTTTCATGTTTCTGTAATCCACCAGTGTGCTCATGCTTTTTTAATTGAAAACATATTTTTAATGATCAAATATAATTATGTTTGTTATTTGTGGATTTTAAATGTCCTTGACAGAGACAGATGATGATCATTATCCTGCACTGTGGTCTCAGGTTTGGTCGAGCTAGCACAAAGAATGGCTATGTTGAACTTCCTCCTGGGATCTACACTAAGAAGTGAGTCCAACATTAGCAGGGTCTCTTTCCTTTATCTGGATTCACTTTAGCATTCACAGTCACGTGGAGCTTGTTATTAACTCGATAAGTCAACCCAGGGTTTCAGCTGAGCGCTCACATGAAACACATGGTGTTGGCAGCATCTGATCAATCATATTCATGGAGACGTGTATCAGCAACAGAGCAGCTGAGTTTGCAGAAGGAAGTCAAACTAAACCACAGGAACAATATGAGGAGATTACACACATAATAAAATACTAGCAGTAACACAGCTGCTGCAGACAAATCAGTCGTGTGATCGTGTGTGAGAGGAGAAGGACTGTAAAGGAGTTTGGTGTTAAAAGCTCTGTATGAATGTGGGAGACTTTGAAGGGCTTTAAAAAGGCCAATATAAAATAAAAGGCAGCAAAATTGCTGAGTGTGAAAGTCACCAGACTTATCAGACCTCTGTGATTAAGACCTGTAAGAACACTTGTTTGTACTTGTTGGCATTATATCAAACACACACGTATATTAAGCCTTCTGGACAGTCATAGCCTGCTGCTAGCATGAATGCTAAACGTACTGCTGTGGATGATCAGCAGAAAAAGATGTTGTCAGTTTGACTGTTTGCTGTATTTAAAGTGTTTTTCTCAGTTCGTCTGTATTCAAAGTGCATTCGGGGCTTTAGCTGACAGCTCTTTGTGCTAACAAACTAAGCTCTCTTAGTTTAAGCCAGCAGACTTTACCAAACACAAAGCCTGCTGCTGCCTCCATGGGTTAGCTTGTGTGACTGGTGTTTACAGCAATGAAATCTAAATCACACTAATGTGTCCTCCAAGGTGTTTGGTGGGAGCACTGAGTGAAACATAAGAGCTCTGGTAAAATAACAAACAGGGCTGTGAGAGCAACTGAAGTGATAAAAATACTGTTTAAAGATAAAAAACACTTTGATGTTCTCTCGTTACCTAACAAAGTCCAAACCCTGTGAACTATTTTAGCTTTAATAACTGTGGATTCAGGTATCCTGAACCCATCTTTGGACATTTGTAATTAAATATTTTAAAACTCCATCAAAGACTCCTGATGTGGCTGTTTGGAGAAGGAAAAGAGGGACAAAGTGGAGCGTTGAGCTGAGGCTTCATTCACTGCAAACCTACAGTTATGTTTTCTTATTTCTGCTGTTTGCATGTTCACAGCTGAAATAAAGCTGCCTCTTTGACTTCATCCTGTTGTGTTTGGGTCCAATCCTGCCTGCCACACAGCGCTACAGGACAAAGTCTAAGATTTTTATCTTTTTAATGAATCTTTGGTCATATTTATCCAGGAAAACACAAACATGTAAAGGAGTCATCACAGGTCTCTGACCTCGTTGGTTCAGGTTCAGCACTGAAGTCTGGAGGGTAAACTTTGGACCAGTCACTCCTCACAGATGGACAGCTGGATCCTGCAGACTGTGACCTCTGACCTCTGCAGACACAAACATGTTTTATTCAATGATCAATTCTCTGATGAAGTGATTGAAGCAGCTGTGATCACACAGACTGCAGATAATGCAGCTGTTTCCTGTCAGTAACAGTCCTCTTAGATTAGAGTTCAGCTTTTTACAGGAAAACAAATGTCCCTGAATGCAACAGTGAGACACAGTCTGCCTGTGTGGCTGTGATAGCTGCCGTTAGGAGCGCTCATGTGTTTGCAGTTAGACGAGGAGATGTTACCATCATGGACACGTTAACAAATCCTGCAGCATCACGTGGCACAAACACTTTGTGTTCCTGTCATCTGCAAGCAACAGGAAGTTCATTAATAAAGGCGGGATGGAGACGTGACTGTGATGGTTCTCCTTCATCCAGCTGTTACACACATCTGGGCTCACACGACGAGCCTTTGTCTAATACAGCAGCTGCTCTCTGAACACTTTTCTGAAGAGGAGCTGCACAAACCTTTGTTTGCTTTCTAGAGCAGCGTATCAAAGTCAAACTACCCACTGCTAGCAGCTGTTTCTATCATAGTTTAGGATCCAGATGTGTGAGGTCTAAATTTACACCTCTGATTAAAATACATAGTTAAAAACAGCCAATTGTGTCCAAATGTGTCTTAAACCAGATAAACTGACAGTTACAGCTGAGCCTGTGTGTCCTTGGAGACACTGCTCTGCTACAGAGATGCATTTTAGAAACCAGGAAACATCAAAATCATTTAAATCAGAGAGTTCTTGTTACTAACAGCTCACCTCGCTGCAGCAGAGACTTTGAAATGAATGATGACATCTTTAGACACGTCACTCTTACAGGACACAGAGCTGGGTGGAGGTCCAGGCTGGTTCCTGTGAATAATGATGGAGCAGTGATGTGAGTGCTGAGCTGTGACATGGAGAAGAGTCATGGACAGTTAGAGATGGTCATCTCACCTCTGAGCTTTGGTCTGGCTCTCATGTTCCCCACACAGAGTGCTTTTAGAGGGAGGGACTCCCTCCTCTCTGTCCTCACACTGATCCATGCTGCTCAATTCACATCAGCTCACACACACTTTCTACCTTCACCTGCAGAGGAAACACAAATCATTCATGTGCACATAAACCAAAATCCTCCTTTCCATCATGTGTGCTGTCCAAATATCAGCTTAATGCAGTCAGACAGCAGTGTGAGGCACAGGAAGCTGCCATCAGCTGCTCTACTTCTACTATCAGTCCACTAGATGGAGCCATGAAGCACACGTGATGCATTCACTGACACACACTGATTCACTGTGACTGGAAGTTTAAGTACATTAAGCCTCCACTCATCTACATTGTGCTTACAACCCACTGCCCCCCATCTCCCACCCCCATCAACCTCCTGGGGCCAGGAATGACTGGAACTGAATTGGAAACAGGCGTAATCAAACATAAATCTGTTATTCTTATCCAACCTGTCTGCCTGGACACAGTTTGCTGACCGATCATGGAGCCTGTGATTCGCTTGGACAACAACTTCATGAATGTGGAAATGAAACTGAGTGTCAGCTGAGTGTCGAGCAGAAGAGGAATCAGAGAAAAGTGACAGAGCTGCTGACTTTACAAAGAAAACTAAAACCATGTTGAAGAGATTAAACAGATAATACAAGCTAACAACAACACAGCTGCTGCTGCAGACAAAACACATGTATGAGTGTGTGACAGGAAAAGCACTGAACAGAAGTTTACTATTAAAAATGCAGCATGTTGTAAAAAGTTTGGTCAGTGAGACTGAAAAATGGCTGCATGAGTTACTATTGTGAACAAACCCCTATAAGAACCCTGATATTACCTGAATAAGATCAAATCCTGCTACGTAGTGCAGACCTTGGTAAGAGATACGGTCCAACTGGAATATAAACCTTTGGTGTGTTTAATCCAGTCAGTCTCTGAGTAACTCCACTCCTCTGCTTTCTGTTGGAAGAGACAAAAGTTTGTAGCACGATCCTTTTCCTCAGAGGCCTGTGTTGAATTTATATTACATCTAAGATAAAAAATAATTCACAAAGTCTGCTCTGTCCTCCTGTCCTCCCTGCAGTCTCTGTGAGCTCCGCAGAGTGATTATAAAGACCCGGAGCTCAGAGTTTCTCCAACACCGTGGTCAAGTGTGAGCCACGCCTGCCACCCGTTATCTGCCAAACTTGAGCTTCAACGCCAAGTTTTACGGTAGTGCTGCTTCTTATCCCTTTTTGCTGATCACACACATAACAACACACATGATCTTCAGGAAGTTAACAGAAATAAAGCCACAGTGTCATTTGTTTTTCACTCAAGTTGTCTTTTCTTCTTAATTTTTCTGGTAATGCTTCTTCATTCATGATTCATTCAAATCTAAAATAACTTCAAAAAATGTAAAATATTTCTGAAAATCATCTCTTATAGTTGAAATTCAGTTGTCATTTGGCTCAGCTGCTCTTTCATGCATCCATAGTTTCACCTCAAACTGCTGCTTGAGACACAAGAAATTAAAGAACAACTCTGTTCAAACGGAGAAACTTTGAAGGAACTCAATAATGTCATTTAAATGGTTTCAGGTAGGTGTATGAAGGTTCTGTATTCAATCATATATGATAGTTGACATGAAATTCTGAATTCATCTTCTTGGACACCCACACTGCATAATTCTGTAGAAATGAAATTAGTCATTTCTAATCAATTTCAACATCAAATATCATAACATTGCATCAAAATGCGTAAAAATGATTCTTGATAGCTGACCTTAAAGTCTCTGTGCATTCTTCCTCTGGGTTACCTTCTCTATATATTTGCAGTTTAACCACCAAAAGCTGCAAGGTTTCAGAGAAATAAAAGGAACGTTCTACTCAAATTTAATAAGATTCATTTAATAAACAATAGAAAAAAAACTTTGACAGTTGTCATAAAATTCTTAACAAACTCCTCTTCTGTCTGTAGCTCAGGAGTTAGAGCAGGGGCCCGTTCTTCGTACGTCACTTACTACATCCAAGACCAAATCATCGCGCTAACCGTGAGCTCGCTAATCCGGTTCTCCGAACACACCTGCTGTTGACGATTAGTACAGCTGGATGAAGTAATGTGAGATCACTGGGTGGCTTAACAGGGGCTACGCATCGATAGTAGAAACATTGATCGGCAACTCTCTGATTGGTCGGCGAAAATGTCGAAGGAGCGCGCTCGGTATTTTTCGGCAGCAGAGCAAGAACTCCTGATTGAGGGATTTCAGGAGTTTCAGAGTTTAATCAGAACGCAAGGGAACACTGCAAAGGCTGCAAAAGCAAGGAGAGAGGGCTGGCAGAAAGTTGCTGACAAATTAAACTCGTAAGTAATTTCATATCACACTATATTATCCAATATTATATTACATTATATTATATTATAATATGTTATATTATATCCCCTTTCACATTAGAGCCACAACAGGACCCACTAGAACATGGGAACAAGTAAAAGTGAAATATAAGAATATTCTACAGAATGGTAATATTTATCACTTATATTGCTTTTCGTCTCTTGGAAAGAGAACCTGGAATACTCTGTTTGTTTGTTCATAACAGCAACCAAGAAAAGGGCAGAGCAAAAAAAGACAGGTGGTGGTCCTGCACCCCTTTGTCAACAAGTTGGTTAAGTAAATAATACCCTCACAGGAATATCGATATCTCTCAATGAGCACACTGTCGCACTGAGCTAAAGGATCCTGTCTGTCCCGCAATATACGCTGAATTCTGAGGACTCTCCTTATCAATCTTGCACCTTCCACAATGGGTGGCTCGCGTATACGGACAGGACATGGCTGCGACAGGCTTCCCAAATCCACCTTCGCTTTTATAGCCGTGGTCTCCCATCTTGATTACACGAAGTAATTTACAATTACTACTCTGAAATATGAATTACATCTGTAATAATCACATACATGTAGTAGAATGTTAATAGTACATTTCCCTTTTTTAGGAAATGACCTGTATGTATCTGTGTGAAATCAATAAAAGGATCAAGTGCTGCATTATCTTTAGTTACATTGATGTTATTTATTTATGGTGAAACAGTGGTAAAATATCGCTGTTGCTTTCGTATGAATGACGCGGACATACCTGCGTGGCCGCGATCTAATCCTGTTTACATAAAGTAAACCTGCTCCCGAGCAGGTTTACGCTTACGGCTCTGTTGCTACGACAGCAAGTCCCGGATGAGCTTCGGGGAACCGAACGATCCAAGATCACGCGAAATCGTCAACAATCAAATCCAGCTAACTTACTTAGCGAGGTACGAAGAACAGGCCCCTGGTCACGAAGTAACTGGAAGGTTGGTTGTTTGATACGAGATACTAACCCCAAGATAGAAAACTCTTCTGCACAGGAAAAGTCCTTGAATGAGTCATTTGTATGAAGCACTTTGAATGCTCAGAGTAGAAAAGCACCATATCAGAACCAGCCTCACCCACTTGTGATGGGTGGGTGGCTGTGGCTCAGGTGGTAGAGCAGATCAGCTGCTAGAGAGATAATCCCATACAGCTTATGACAAAATTTGATCCGAAGTGATTGATGGCCCTAATCACGACCTTTTGACCTCCCGCCCCTCCCCCCCGGAAGCGTGTAATGAGCGTGACGAATCGTATCCGGAGAAGGGGGGGTGGGAAACCCCCCGCGTGACGAATTATATCCTGAGAAAGGGGGGCGAACCCCGGAAGCGCGCCATCTGTTGCTAACCGTGTCGAATTGCACCCTGAGAAAGGAGGGGGGGGGGGGACCCCGGAAGCGCGTCATCTGTTGTTGGGGAAAAAAAAGTTTTTAGAGGGAGGGGGGAACCTCCGGAAGCGCGTCATCTGTTGTTGGGAAAAAAAGTTTTTTAGAGGGAGGGGGAAACCTCCGGAAGCGCGCCATCTGTTGGAGGGGAATAAAAAAGCAGAGAGAGGAGTCCGTCACAATTTCTAAGGCACAGACACAAGATGGATTTCCTTCTGCAGCCCCGCAGCGGTCCTGTGTCCGATGAGATCTGCTCTCCCAAAGAAGAAGGTTTTGAATATGACATATTCAAATACAGCATATTTACTATGGAAGGCATCGATCCGGACCTTATGACCCTACCGGAAATACTCCGGAAGTGTCTAGTCATTTTCAGACCTGTTGCATCATGTTCCCTAAGCACAGCGGTGATGCAGCAGATGATTCTGTGATGTATAGAGAGACAGAGCGGATGTAATTTTACTTTCTTAAGCTGCACCGGCGTTTGTAATGGAAATAAAGAGTGACTTCCTGTAGAGATTTCAATAGTATTTTATTTTCCTATAATACAGACGCTGTAAAAAAAACCTTTAAGATACACCATAGCTTGTGATGAAAAGAAGAACTTTCTATCCGCTTGTAACCTACAGGCTGCCTATGTGTAAAAAAATTGAATAAATATCGCTTAGTGAATACTACTTTTCCTTTTGAGAGTCCTTTTTTACAAGAGACTGAAAAAACAAACCAGCGACAGGCGATCTTGTTTCACACACACACACACACACACACACACACACACACACACACACACACCCACCTCTGTGGGAAAGAGTCAACCATGAGAGTTTTGTCAACAGCAATTGTCCATTTGGTAAAACAAATATCCGTCTCAAAGTCGTATTTTACCGTTGCAGAAAACAGACGGCGTTCGCAAGAAGGCCCACACACACACACACACACACACACACACACACACACACCGCGGGTCAAGGAGGAGTGAGACAGCAGATATCAGTTTTTTCTCAATGCTTATATCCTATAACACGCCCCCCAAAAAATATTATTATTATTATTATTAAAACATCTATATGAGGTAGGTTTTGCGCAACCTGCTCCTTGTCAGACCAAAGTAGAGAGTTTTTTCTTCAATACTTTAACAATAAGTTTTCTCAATAGATAGAAAATGTTGATCCGCTGAGGAGTCAACATCCGATATTATCATTGCTTGTAACCCGGTTTCTTACATCTCCCCATAAAACTAGTCTTAGTGGAAAAAAAGCTCATATTCGAATAAGTTTATTAAAGCACCCCCCTCTGTGGGAAAGAGTCAACCATGAGCCGAGTTTTGTCAACAGCAAGAACAAGGTCAGACAGCAATTGTCCATTTGGTAAAACAAATACCCGTCTCAAAGCCATATTTTACCGTTGCAGAATGTGGGAAAACAGACGGCGTTCGCAAGAAGGCAATCAAAAAACAACAACCCACTCTAACTATCGGTATTGTCAAGAGAAAGATGTGAAAAACAGATGCTTCGCTAGACTAGGATAAAATGAGAGAAGAAGCGGAAGGGGAGTCGCTATCTGCTCATCCCCTACTGTGACAGTTCTACCAATCGCGAGGAAGAATCCGTGAATATTATGTCAGCATTCCGTTCAAACAACGCCGCCGATCAGAGCGCCAGGGCCATCTCGCCAGAACTGTTCATACCTCACCCCGGTAAGTTTTTTTCTTTACGACTTTAAATTATATATCAACAGAGATGTCAATAATTTGATTACTTTCTTTTAGATTTCTACATCAATGATTTCACGCAAGTGGACTACGGTACGTTTAAATAAGTATATACCATTTTTTAAATAAGTTTAGATAGACTTGATTTAACCATGCTCTGATACTTACAGAAACAATCGATAATGCAGTGAGTAACAGCAGAAATCCGGCCGTTTTCCGCGGCGAATTAGAAGCCATATCCCCCGCAGAACCTCCGCTGCCGCCGCGTCGAAGAGAAGACGGCACTATTTTCGTCTCCGCATACCGGGGGAACCGCGGAGAAAAAAGTTTTAAAATCGAAGGTAAACAATATGATGCATTATCCGCCATTTTGTTGAATAACAGGATGTGACGGAGTAATCCGAGTGTGCTATACCGCCCCTCCCGACCCGGAGCAGATTTTTAAAAAGTTTTGCTTTATTTCTCGACAGAGGTAACCGAGAATATACAGACCCCGCCGCAGCGAAAAGAAGAAGAAGAAGACGACGACGTTATTTTCGTCAACGCATACCGGGAGAACTGCAGGAAAATACCTTTTAAACCAAAAGGTAAACAATATGATGCAATATCCGTCATTTCGATAAATATCAGGATGTGGCGGAGTAATCAGAGTGTGCTATACCGCCCCTCCCGACTTGGAGTGGTATAAAGCGTGCTAGAAAGTTTTTTATTTATTAAATCTTTCTCTTTTTTGTTTTATTTCTCGGCAGCCGAGATTGCGGATATACCTATTCAAGCCCCCTCCGCTACAGACAATCGCGCGGAGGAGCGAGGTAAATAAAAAGTTTTTTCATTCTCGAAAAATAGGGAGGAGGAGGTTGTTTTCTTAAATCTCTTCTGTTTTATTTCTCGGCAGCCGAGATTGCGGATTTACCTAACCAATCCCCCGCCGCTACAGACAATAGGGCGGAGGAACGAGGTAAATAAAAAGTTTTTTCATTCTCAAAAAAAATAGGAAGGATGAGATTGTTTTCTTAAATCTCTTCTGTTTTATTTCCCCCCGACAGAGACTGATACAGAAAATCAGGCGGAAGAAAATCAGGCTGAGGAGGAACCGTCCAGATCGCCTCCTCTCAGGAGAGTGAGAGCTACTCTCAGGAGACCGAGAGGTAATTGACGGGGGGATGAATCGATCCTATTAAACTTCTCTGCTCTATAAAAATAAAAAATGTAAGGTTTAAAAATACATTCTGTCCGTCTTTTCTTACAGCTCGACGGATGCTTCATAAGAAGAGAATCCTTGAAAACCTCGCTTTCATGTACGCCATAACAGTTCGCACATATGCATCGATATACAGACACAAGGACCTGTAAAGTAAAAGCATGTAAAAGTCTGTGAATTAAGAAATAAAGAAAATCATGTCGGAAGAACACAGCATTCCTGAGGCTTTGTTGGAAGCCGTGGCAGAATTAAACAGAAACGATGAACATTTAGCCCCACCGTTAGAAAACAATATAGCCCCACCACCACCAAACGACCCACTACAACCTTTAGAAAACGCATTGCAGGTCCTCCTTCAAAACATTGAAAACGAACGGCTTGCCGGTCTACTGAACTTTGACCCTCTGCAGCCGATAGAAAATGCTCTTCAGCTCTACGACCGGCAGCAGGGGGAGGAGCAGGTGCAGCATCATCATCAGCAGCCCAGGGAGGAGGAGGACCGGCCTGCGGAGCATCAACAAGAAGGAGGAGGAGGATCTCGGGTACAGAACGATGCGGTGACTCGCCGCGAACATTTTAATAATTTCGAAATAAGGCGAGTATTTAACATTCCCTCTCCGGATGAAGCGAGCGACCTCGCTCAATTTTACCTCAACGTCAGGGATAATTTTGTAGATCTAGCGGATAGGGTCAGACCGGAAGTTAGTCGTAACGACCGGGTTCAACTGGAGATCATCAGCGAGCACGCGCGAAATCACTCTGTTTTTAACGTCGACGACGAAAGCGCTGAAAACATTGTACCGGTTTTTGAGGACCTGCTAGCCAGGCTGATACAATCAAACGGAGCGATCGTCGCAGGCTCTCCCCTAGAAATTGTTGTGCAAGTAATTAGAAATCCTAGAGGCGGTGGCAGTAATGACCCGCGTAAAAAGATTCAAAAAATGTTAGATGATGAAATTCTAGTCAAAAAGCGTCGCTGTCTGTACGTGGTAAAAAACAAAAACGATAATCTGTGTTTTGCCATCAACCTGATTCACCTCACTCAACCTCATTTCACAGATAAACAGGCCCTGGAACGCGGCAGAGAGCTGCAGCGTTTAGCGGGGTTGAGCGATCGCACTCAGGTAACTCTCACCGATATAGGTAAATTCGAACAAATACTAAAACGTAAAATCGTCGTGTTTTACCGCCCGCCCGAGGACAGAACTCTTTCATTAATCGAAACAGACTACCCGAACACGCCTCACCCGCTGTACTTATTCTTATTCCACCATCACTATTACGGGATAAAAAATCTAAAAACATTTTTAGGAATTCAGTACAT
Source organism: Rhamphochromis longiceps (assembly GCF_057381845.1). Taxonomy (NCBI): domain Eukaryota; kingdom Metazoa; phylum Chordata; class Actinopteri; order Cichliformes; family Cichlidae; genus Rhamphochromis; species Rhamphochromis longiceps. The sequence continues at coordinate 70,866,127 of NC_140559.1, read as the reverse complement.
TTGCAACGAATGTCACCGCGGGTATTATAAAAGAGAGGAACACTTTTGTCAAAACCGCTGCAACCTCTGTTTTGACCCCGCATGCCCCTCTCACTTTCTGGACTCTGTAATCTGTACGGATTGTAACAGATCATGTCGCACACGTGCGTGTTATTTAAAGCACAAACAACCTAGAATTCACTCCGGTTCAGACCTCAGCGTTTGTCAACAATTGTATAAATGTCCGGACTGCAAGCACCTCTCCCGTCGCGGAATGCACAGGTGCACAGCCGCCAGATGTAAAATCTGTCGCGCGGAGCTTCCTCCCGACAACGATCAACACCTGTGTTACATCCAACCTTTGAAACATGAAAACTCTGATAACGCTTCCATAATCTTTTATGACTTTGAAACCTTCCCAGACAGGGAGGGGGCGCACGTCCCTTACCTAGTGTGCACAAAATCTCTAGAAGGAGAAGAGTGGCACGCTTACGGTGTAGACTGTGTTGAAAAGTTTCTCCAAAGATACAGAAGGAAAAGATATAGAGAGACCACGTTCGTTGCGCACAACGCGAAAGGGTTTGACAGCTATTTAATTCTAAGTCACCTGGTAGGGGGTGGGATGACGCCCTCTCTCATCATGCAAGGCAGTAAAATTATATGTTTCACAGAATCCGATTTCCTTCTCAAATTCATAGACTCGCTTTCTTTTCTCACCATGCGTCTCGGCGCTATGCCCAAAGCTTTAGGCTTTGAGGACAAATCCAAGGGATTTTTTCCTCACAAATTCAGCTCGCGGGACCGTTTAAAATACTCGGGTCCGTACCCTCCTCCTTCAGATTACGGGGTGGAGCGCATGTCACCACCCGAAAGGGCAGAGTTTTTGCGTTGGCACTGCGAGGCCTCCCGGGGAGTGTTTAACTTTGAAAAAGAGTCCCTGTATTACTGCCGAAACGACGTTAATATCCTGAGAGAGGCGTGCGTAAAGTTCAGAGACGGCTTTATAGGCGAAACTAAAGTAGACCCTTTCAGCTGCGTCACTATAGCTTCAGCCTGCATGAAAGTGTTTCTCACCAATTTCCTACCCGAAAACAGTCTGGCAATCCCCTCGCCCGACAACTACGGGCGCAGGTTCAGAGCCTATTCGCACGCGTCCATTCAGTGGCTGGAGTGGGTAGCTCACTCTCAGAAAATTCCCGTTCAACACGCTCTCACAACCGGCGGAGAGAAAAAAATAGGCCCGTACTTTGTCGACGGATACGCGCTGATTAACGGGGAAAAGTGGGTGTGGGAATTTCTGGGATGCTTTTATCACGGCTGTCCAAAATGCTACAGGCCTGAGGAAATCTGCCCTTTGACCCGCGCTCCTTACGGGGACCTGCACGCCTCTGCCGAGGCGAGGCTCCGGGAGCTGAGAAACGTTTACAGAGTCCGCACGGTCACTCTGTGGGAGCACGAATGGAACAAGATGAAAAAATCGAACGAGGAGGTTATAAATTTTATGCGGAGCTACGAAGTCCCGGAACCTCTGTCTCCTCGATCGGGACTTTACGGAGGCCGCACTTCGGCCTTGAGGCTGCGTTACAGCGCCTCGCCAGGAGAAAATGTGTATTACGTAGACGTCACATCCCTGTACCCTTACGTCAACGCCAAGCGCGCTTACCCTCTGCATCACCCCCAAATCATCAGAGAGAATTTTGCAGACCCTCGCAGTTATTTCGGGCTGATCAGAGCCACCGTTTACCCGCCGCGCGGGCTCTATTTCCCCGTTCTACCGCACAAAACCCCCGGAGGTAAATTAATATTCTCCCTCTGTCGCACCTGCGCCGAGACTAATCAACAAAGCGATCCGTGCCTTCACGACGACGAGGCCAGAGCTCTCACCGGGGTCTGGGTCACCGTCGAGTTTAACAAAGCCTTAGAATTAGGTTACAGAGTGGCTAAAATCACAGAGGTCTGGCACTTTGATAGTCGCAGCAGCGCTATTTTTGCCGGTTATATTAACACTTTTCTCAAAGGCAAACAGGAAGCCTCCGGTTATCCTCCGGAAGCTCGCGACGAGGATGAGAGGAACAAATACGTGGAAGAGTACCACAGGCATCAGGGCATACGTTTAGACCCGTCAAAAATAGAGGTGAATCCGGCCAAAAGACAAGTTTCGAAATTGTGTCTCAACAGTTTCTGGGGAAAGTTTGCTCAGAGAACCAACCTGACTCAGACCACTCTGGTCAGAAAACCGAGTCAGTTTTTTAACTACGTCTTTTCAGGACAGTACGTCTTTAAACACGTCTCTTTTTTAAAGACTAAAAAACAGGAAGTGGCTTTAATTCAGTGGAGCTATAACGAGCGGTGCGTGATACCTCCCGGCGCTACCAATAACGTTTTCATCGCCGCTTTCACCACAGCCTACGCCCGTCTAAAACTCTACGAGTATTTAGAAAAATTGCAGCGCAGCGTTCTGTACACCGACACCGACTCTCTGATCTACGTAGTGAAAGAGGGGGAGGAACCTTTAGAGCTGGGCAACTATCTAGGGGATCTCACGGACGAATTAGACGGGGACACCATCCAGGAATTTGTCTCCGCGGGTCCAAAGAGTTACGCCTACCGTACCAGAAACAAAAAGAAACTGGTGGTAAAAATGAAAGGAATAACGCAGACGAGAGAATGTTGCGAACGTGTCAATTTCGACAGTATGAGTGGGTTGGTGGAAAGTTACCTTTCTGGTATGAAAGAGGCGGAGCTCGAGACCCCTCAGAATGGTATTCAGAGGGATAAGAGAGGCTTTGTGCTCAAAAACAGAACATTTCAGAAAAAGTTTCGCGTGGTTTACGACAAGAGACGTCTCTTTCCAGACGGTACGACTCTGCCTTTCGGGTACTAGTGTTTTTGTTTTAGTTTTCTTCTAAAAAAGAATGGAGGAAACTGATTTTGATCACAGACTGAAAGTGCCTTTTTCCTGTCTAGTTGTGGGTCCTAGCGGGTGTGGGAAAACTCATTTTGTAAAGTGTGTTTTGGAAAACTGTGAACGCGTCATGGATACTGTGCCCGCGAATATTGTGTGGATTTATACTTCTTTTCAACCCATGTACGAGGAGCTTTCAAAGACCAATAAAAACATTAAATTTGTCGAGGGGCTGCCTGATTCTTTTGAAGATTTCCGAGACGTTCTGGTGGTGCTGGATGACGTCATCTTTCAGGCCTCGGATCACCAGGAAGTGGTTAAAATTTTCACTCAATACCGCCACCATAAAAACGTCTCGGTTATGATGCTAACCCAGAACGTTTTCCATCAGGGTAAATACAGCCGCACCATCAGCTTAAACTCCAATTATATGGTGTTGTTTAAAAACCCCAGAGACAAGCTGCAGATTGAGATTTTGGCCCGTCAGATTTTCCCTTCGCAAAAAACATTTTTCTCAGACAGTTTCAAAGACGCCACCGAGGAGCCCCACGGGTATTTAATCCTCGATCTCACTCCCTCGTGCCCAGAACGCTACAGAGTGCGCGCCGGTCTGCTTCCGGGGCAGTACCCCGTCATTTACCTGCCTAAACCCAAGTAGCCATGTCTCAGCGTATAAAAAGAAACGCAGTCTTACTGCAAGCTCTGTACCACGCGTCGCCGCAGAAACGCAAAGACATTCTCGCTCACAGCTCCCCGGATTTCCTCCAGGCGCTGTGCGAGATAGCTTTAAATCTTTTAAGGGGAAACATACCTCTCTCCGCTCCTCAATACCAAAAACTGAAACGCCAGAAAAAGATCATCAGGCTGCTGGCCGACAAGAAAACGAGTTTAAACCGTAAGCGTCAAGTTTTAAAGAAACAAACGGGCGGGTTTCTTTTCCCTCTGCTGTCCGCAGCCGTACCCATTCTGGGGAACCTGCTGGGAGGAATATTTCAAAAACGCTGAGATGTTTAAAAAAATGATTCTCGTTCCCTCTCACGAGTTGAAAAAACTGACCCGACCCACCGAGCCTACCGTCAGAGAAACTGCCAAAGACGATTTGGACGAAAAGATGAAAGCCATACTGGAGGATCCGCGGCTAAATTCGTATGAAAAAATCAAAAGATACGAGTCTCTGCTGCGGAGATATCTCACACTCTCTAAACAGGACCGGGACGAGGAGAGTAGGGTGACTTTCCACCTCCCGCCAGAGGAGGTGCAGCAGCAGGTGCAGCAGCAGGTGCATCAGCAGGTGCAGCAACAAGTGCAGCGGCCCAGAGAGGAGGATGATGAAATGATGGAAGAAGTATTAAAATCCTTACCCCCTCGAGATCGCAAAAACGCCCGCTACATTATGCAGAAATTAGCTGAGGGTGGAGGAGGATGGACAAAGAGGGGTGAATTTGTTGACAAGGGGGATGCGGTGCGGGGTTCGCACATGATCGATCTATTTAAAAACCTCTCCCTCTCTTTTAAAAGTAAAAACCAAACGCGACCGAAAGGATGGAACGCATTTTTAACTACTTTGGTCGAAACAAACATACCCTCATCCTCAATACATAACCGTAGAGCTCGCGATCAGTATGCGCGTCTTAAATCTGTGGAGGAGGAGGAGGAGGGAGGACAGACACCTGCGCGAAGGGGGAGAAAACCTTCTCGGGTCAAAATAACGCTTTCCCCGACCTGGACCTCTATGTAAAATCAAATGGTTTTTTTTGTTTACAAATGAAATAAAAAACGCTGCAACAAACTTTTTTTTGTTTACGTTTCTTTATTCGATACACACATCTTTAAACTTTTGTAAGGAGCACGCCCCGTGATGACCTCTGCGAGAGCGAGCGGGGCAGCGTCCTTTCAGAAAGTCAGACACCATGTCATCATTTTTAAACACATCGTTATAGTACAGAGAAAGTATTTTACCGACGGATAACCCCTGAGCCTTGTGACATAGATAAAAAATGCAATGTTGCCCGCAAACGACAGACATAGGGTGCTGAAGTTGACGATCGTGATAGAGTATTTTGTCAGAGCGGCCTTCCAGAAACTCTGAGATGACCGAGGGATAGTGAGCAAAGTCGGGAGGGAATCCGTAAGAGTCAAAAAAAGTGGAGGAACCGTCCTTTTCCAGAGTCAGAGCCAGCCAGTGTTCTCCCCTCAAGTGCGAGGGGTGAGTGTTTACTATAAAGTAGGCGGGGGGTTTAAAGTCGCGCCTCAAAAAGGCCAGCTGGTCCGAGGCCCAAACCCCGCAGAAAACGTCTCCCAAGGCGCGATGTAGAATGTGCTCCAGCTGAAGGTTATCCATGTATATATATATTTTTTAGTAATAATCCACCAGCACCTGTCTTTTAGAGTCAATCTCCAAAATTGAGTCGTAGCAGGCGTACACTATGAGAGTTGTGGTCTGAGGCAGAGGAACTCTGAATCTCATCTCCAGCCTCAAATTCCCGTTGGAGACGGGAGACAGGGCGTCAGCATCCTCGCTGGGTTCCAGATTAAAGGCAAAAAGGGCGTACCCTTCGTTAAATTCCCGGCGATCGATGCTCAGAGGTAAATCTTTGAGGTGTCTCCCCGTGGCGGAAAACATGTGATAAAACTCCCTGACCGAATTTCCGCGGTCAAACTGTGGCTGGAAAGCTTTGGCGGGCACCTGCCTGCCGTCCTGACACAACGCCAGATACTCCACATCGTTGTGTCTAAAGTTGAAAGGCGACAGATCCCTCCTCCCGGTGAAGGCGTCGTGATGAACCATGCCCAGGACCACGTATTTGGGCATGGCTCCCAGAAAGAGATTCTCTTGGTTGCAGATCCTGGAATTTTCAGGGATGGAGTAGGTTTTCACAGAAACGCGCGAAAGAGGATAGAGGGCGTTTCCTTTCATCAGGGCCGCGGCGTGCCCCAGTCTGACGGCCGGCGAGACAGTGACCTTTTTAACAAACAGAGAGGCCGAAGTTATTTTCAGAGCAAACTGCGAATCCCGAGTTCCCATCAGACTGAAGGCATCGCTGTTGCGTATCAATTTAATTCTCAAATCCACAGAGTTCAGCAGGAGCCTCTCGCAGAAGAAAATATCTGCGTGGAGGGGACCCAGCAGGTCCACTTCTCGCGACTCGGCCGTGAAAACGGCTCTCTGTTTTATCCCTCTGTTCGGCCCGTTGCTTATAACTATAGAATCCATGTCTCCGGCAGTGTCTTTGTAAAACAGACCGGCGCTGAATTGACTCTTTAGAGTGTCTTCTGAAAAGTTGAGCAGCGTCTCGATCATGGCCCTGTAAGGATGGGTGGCGCTGGACTGCGAAATCAATCGATCCCCCAGAATAACGTTGCACTGACTGAAAATTGTGTTGAGAGGATAATTGATGAGGGCTACCCCCGCATCGGGTGGGATGTTGCTCCCGTCCCTTTCCGTAATTTTCACTCTCAGATGGAGCATGGTGTCGTTCAGATCGAGATACTTTTCCCCGTCTCCGGGGATGAAAAATTCAATGGGTGAGTTGTCGTTCAAAGCAGAGAGGGGCTGACATTCTTGATATTTTTTATCCTCTATGGATAGCTGGGTCATGGGAGCCGAAAATAGATCCAGTTCGGCAAGGGTGCATTCGGCAGAATTCTTGTGTAAGAGAGACATTTTTTATTTATTTTCTTCTAAAATATGTCAGAGCTCCTCTGGGGCTTCCTTCTCTTCCCGCTGCCAGCCTTAACTGATTTACTTTTTACTCCGACGCTTTTATTTTTAATCCGCTCGCCCGGAGGGCGTTTCCTCTTCCTGCGGGAGAGGACCATCATACCCCCCGCCCCCTCCTGGCGAGGCTCTGTCAGCTTACCCATCACTCTTTTCACAGCGTCTGTAGCGATATTGGTTGCGGCCGTTTTCAGGTGAGGTTTAGCTACGGCGAACCCGGATTTGAAGAGAGGAGACACGAAACGAAACAGTCTGGAGAAGATGGATCCTATCCCTCTGCCGTACATCACGGGCGCTCCGTAAAAACCCGGAAGGGAACCTCCCACCTGCCCCTCATAATACCTCACAAAACGGTGGGGGTCCTGCGGAAGACGCGCCGCCATTGTCAAGCCGGTTTAAAGTGCAGCTTGACTATCGTTTTCCCGTAAACAAAATCCACGAATCTGTCGCGGTCCGTTTTAATTTCTACGCGTATGGTTTTAATGTATTTTTTAGAAACGCGCAAGTAATGGACCGTATTATGTCTGATGCTGATCACGTCTCCGTAATCGCCTTTCACGTTAAGGACGCTGAGCAACGGTGAGTAACTGTCACCGACAGGCTGGTACTGAACGATGTCGGTGTAGAGAAACAGGTTATATACGCCCGCGTTCATATCGCACGGATACGGAGTAGAGCGCTTCGACAGAGTCCACCACTCGTTCGTTTTCAATCCCAGCATGTAAGCCAGAGGAGGGAAGACCTTTATTTTATGGCTCCCGACTCCTTTGATATCCAGACGTTTGGTGATGTTGTTGAATGAAGCCTCGAAGGACGGGTCGTACTTTTGGATCGCCGGCACCAGGTGATCCAATAGATCTTTAACGCGTCCGTAATGACCTCCCCTGCCGAATTTTAAAATCACCAGGGGCTGATCTTCCTCCGTCGTCCGCATCAGCTCCAAGTAGGAGGCGTCCGGCGGTAGATTGTACCATGTGCGCGGGTAAATGAATTCGCATAAGCCCACGCTCCATTCTCCGGTCAGCTCGAGGGGTTTGGCCAGATCCACCGTGTAGCAGCCGCTGGCGTTATCTTTAAATAAGCCCTTGCTGGCGTTGGAAGGCAGGGTCACGTAAAACCCTTCGGACTGCATGATGAATTTTAAAAAATGAGCCGAATGATGCGAGGGGTCTCTTTTTTTATACGCCTACCACTTCCGAGGCTTTCACCCAGCTGTTGAATTTATCCGGCCAGTTTTTCCACTTGACAAAAACCTGTTTTTCCCCTCTGACTGTGCGACGCTTTAAAATCTTCTCCACATGAAACGCTTTGTCCTCGGTCAGTTTCACTTTCTGCAGCTCGGGCTCATAAAACGACCCATCGATGGGGTCCCCGTCATAATCTTGTAGCTTATACACCGGTGGCGATCGGTGAAGGACCCGGATCACAGTAAAGATTTCGTCCGTGAAACTCTGTTCGTATTTTTTATCAAATACTCCTCTCAATTTGGATATCCTCACCAGATCCGCCCTCTTAAATTTCAACTTTATTTTAGGACGGGCGGGTGTCTTTCCATACAAGTTGCGAAACACCTGATCCGCGTTCTCGGGGCGCACCTCGGCAGGTGCCATTTTAATGCTGCTGTGATAACTGCGGTTATATCCTTCTAACAGGTCGGGCAACACCTCCAGATAGCGTCTGGTATTGTGCGCGGTGAAATATCTCCACATCCTCGTTTTCAGGGTGCGGTTAAATCTCTCCACCACCGAGGCCTTTAGGTCGCTGGCGGTAGCAAAATGGGAGATGCTGTGATTTTTCATCAGAGCTTGAAAACTCTTGTTGAAAAACTCTTTTCCCGCATCGGTCTGTAAATTTTCCGGTATTTCACTCTCTCTCAACACAGATTCGAAAGCTTCAGTCACTTCAGAACCCGTCTTCTTTTTCAGGGGGCGGGCGTAAGCCTTTTTTGAAAATACGTCTATGACGGTTAATAAATAATTGAATCCGTCGTTGTATTCAGACAGCTGTCTCATGTCGCACAGGTCGGCCTGAAGCTGCTTCAGGGGTTTGGTCACAAACACTCTATTTCTCTTAAATCTTACTCGCGCCGGCTTGTGCAGAGTATAGGCGTCCTGCTCGGATAAAAAAATTCTGCACCTTGCGGATATCAACTTTTTTACCAGTTTCATCTTCTAAAGCGCGTCGGAGTCTATTTACTCCTCCGAAACTACCTGGGTGATGCGGGTCGTAATACACTTTTTTCATCTCACTTTTCTCGGCCATCTCGTCTTCTGATAAAAAGCTCGTCTGCGTTATAACGTCGCAGGAGTCGGCTTTTATTATTTTATTCAAAAACCAGAGATGAATGTTTTTTATTATTTTTTTTTTGAAACCAGAGAGCTTAATGTGCAGAAAACAGGAATACATTATTCAAAAACCAGAGATGAATGCTTTTTAAATATTTTTTATTCAAAACCAGAGGGTTTAACATGCAAAAAACAGGAATACATTTTTATTCAAAAACCCTGAGATAAAACACACTTATAGAATACAAACAGGAATACAAGTAAGTTACAAAAAAAAAAAAAACAGGAATACATTTTTATTCAAAACCCTGAGATAAAACACACTTATAGAATACAAAAACTCTTTTTTTTTTAATTCAAAACCAGAAGGTTTAACATGCGAAAAAAACAGGAATACATTTTTATTCAAAACCCTAACCCTATAAAACACACTTATAGAATACAAAAAAAACTCTCTTTTTTTTTTAAAAACATGAGGTAAACATGTTAAAAGGTTACAAACAGAATACTTTTTTTTAAAGCATACATGATTAAAAAACGAGGTAGTTTTTTGTTTTTTCGTTTTTTAAAAAGAAACAGAATACATGATTAAAATAAAGCAGAATTAAAAAACGAGGTAGTTTTTTTTTGTTTTGTTTTTTTAAAAAGAAACAGAATACACTTTTATTCAAAACCCTGAGATAAAACACAGTTATAGAGTCAAACGGTTACAAAAACTCTTTTTTTCTTTTTTTAAAAACATGAGGTAAACATGTTAAAAGGTTACAAACAAACAGGATACTTTTTTTTTAAAGCATACACGATTAAAAAATGAGGTAGGATTTTAAAAAACAGAATACATGATTAAAAATGAGGTAGGATTTTGTTTTTTTTTTGTTTTTGTTTTTTTTTTTTTTTTAAAAAGAAACAGAATACATGGTTTAAAAAACAAGGTTAAATATAGGAAGCATGCAGGATAAGAATCAGCAACCTTTGTAAAACTCCGTAACCAAACGGAGTTCCCCTATTTTAACCACATCTTGCCCCACCAAATTGTCATAAGCGTCTGTGATGGCGTCAAAGACTTTCCTCACCGATTTCAGCTCATGAAGCAGGGTCTCCGCAACCATCCCGACTTTAACATCCTCAGTCTTGATGTTGCGGGCAATCAGCAGACGTTGAATGGAAGGGACAAAGCGAGGAGTGAGCAGTTTCTTTCTGATGTTATAATAATTGTCGGAATAAAAATCATCCTCCAGAATTTGCAGGCACTCGTGTTGTCTCTGGCTGGGATGGTCTATCTTACATCCATTACATTCGTCGGTGCGGTGCTTGTTTATCACCAAGTTGACCAGATGATACACAGCCGTTTTCACAGTGTCGATGAATAAAGAAGACGCCCAGCCGTCCATCTCGTCGGTATGCTGCTGCCGCCTCTGGCGCTTCAGAGGCCAGTAACCGGGAGTGTCGGGTACCAGCTCGCCCTCGTCAGAAAAACAATCGGTGGAGCCGGTCTCCTCATCGCGAAGCAGGGGTGCAGAGTCCATCTCTCTCTCTGAGCTAAAAAAGGCTTTTTGATCGGACTTTTAAAACAGAAGGAAGGGGGGCGTGGTCCGGGAGGGGCGGGGATTTTCAGAAGCTGAGACATTTCCTTACTCCTACGGCATCCCTCCAGCAGCGGCAAGTTTGAAAAAGAATTGTAATATCCTTCCTCACTTGCAGCATTCTTACGACCCACTCTTTGGCTGGTATAACCATCATGCTGCGAAATAATCCGCAGTCGGGGTTGAATTTTTCCATGACAAAAATGTCAGGCGCATCAGACTCGTCAGTCGAACGCAGACTAGCTCTCATTCTCCATCTCCCCGTGGCTGTGGTTCCTGAAGACCAGACGGTTGACAAGATTGTTTTAGTCTTGATCAGCTGCTCATCATTGAAGCGTATGCCTCCGTTCCGCGGCGGGGGAGGGGGAATAGCTTCTATTTCTTCTTCCGTAGCTTTTTCTGGAGCCGGGGGAATGTTTTCTTTATTCTCAGCGGCTGCTTTCTCCTCTTTTATTTCTGGAGCTGGGGGAATGTTTTCTTTTTTCTCAGGAGCTGCTTTCTCCTCTTTTATTTCTGGAGCTGGGGGCTCATCATCTTCTTCTGGAAGTTTTTCAGCCAGGGGCTCATCATCTTCTTCTTCTTCTTCTGTAACTGTGTCGAGAGGATGATCATCATCATCATCAGCTGATTCAACAGCTGATTCATCAGGGGAGGAAACATCCTCTACAGAGGGGGTCTTTTCTTTATCCTCATCATTCTCAACAGCAGTATCCTCTTTTTCATCAGAGGAGACAGAAGGAGGGGAAGGAGGATCTTTTTCATCATCAGCAGCATCATGCTCTTCTTCATCACCGAAGCCGGAAGGAGAAGGAGGAGGAGGGGGAGGAGAATCTACCTCTCTCCGGGGTCTTTTAGCGGCAACATCTTCCTCTTCAGGAATGGGAAAATCCTCATTTGCCTCTCCGATAGCCATCGCAACCAGCAGCTTCAGCACGGCCCAGTCATTGGGAGTCAGCTTCACAATGCTGCTCGATTCCGTCAAGCTTTCTCCTTCGTTCAACTGATAAAACCAGAGCTCCCCCGACTCATATTTGAATATGTAGCCCCACTTTCCACAACCCTCAGCAGGCAGAGTCCATTCTCCTCGCAAGTTTCTCGGTGCTGGAATTTGGCTGCGGAACATGAAGACGCTCTTACTTCTTCCTTCTTTCCGCGGAGTGTCGGTTGCTTCGGGTCTGGTACTGTAGACAGAGACGGGCGTATCGCTGATAATCGACGAGGCCCACTCGCTGCTGCTGCCGCCTATGCTCGAGGAGGGTTCTGCGGGAGAGCAGATTTCTTCACCGTCCAAGTAAACAGGACCGCTGGAGGGCTGCAGAAGGAAAGAATCCATCTTGTGTGTGAGACTTAGAAATTGTGACGGGGCTCCACCTCTCTGGTTTTTATTCTCCTCTCTCGCTGCAGTCCCTCCCACTAAAAACTTTTTTTCCCAACAACAGATGGCGCTCTTCCGGGGGTTCACCCCTCCTTTTTCAGGATGCAATTCGACACGGTTAGCAACAGATGGCGCGCTTCCGGGGTTCGCCCCCCTTTCTCAGGATATAATTCGTCACGCGGGGGGTTTCCCACCCCCCTTCTCCGGATACGATTCGTCACGCTCATTACACGCTTCCGGGGGGGAGGGGCGGGAGGTCAAAAGGTCGTGATTAGGGCCATCAATCACTTCGGATCAAATTTTGTCATAAGCTGTATGGGATTATCTCTCTGCTGCTGATTGGAAGGTTGGTGGCTCGAACCTTGGCTTCCCCAGCCTGCATGCCAAATATCCTTGGGCAAGATACTAACCCCAAGTTGCCCTCTGATGATTAGTTTGCACTTGTGTTTAGAAGTGCTTGTGTGAATGAGGCCTGTTGTATAGAGCACTTTGAAAACTCCAGGAGAGTAGAAAAGCACTATATAAGAATCAGTCCATTTACTACATGTCCGCAAAGTTTCATCTCCAACCACTGCAATATTATTTGTTAGGATCGCTGTTCTCTCCGGGTACTCCGGCTTCCTCCCACCGTCCAAAGACATGCAGCTTGTGGGGATATTTAGTTGGATAATCCAAATTGCCACTAGGTGTGAATGTGCGAGTGAATGTGAGTGCGAATCGTTGTCTATCCCTGTGTGTTAGCCCTGCGACAGATTGGCAACCTGTCCAGGGTGTACCCCGCCTCTCGCCCTATGACAGCTGGGATAGGCTCCAGCGCCCCCGCGACCCTGAAAAGGATAAGCTGAAGCTGATGGAGGATCGCTGTTTTTTTCCTCAGGGTTTTGTGATGCCTTTTTGTTTTTGAGAGTCTTTTGTGTTTTAGTTTGGCTCTTTGTATATAAGGATGGTTAATAGTTTGCTTTAGGATTTACTATATCCCATGTACCCTGTTTTCATATTGTAGTTTGTCTTCTTGGTTTTGTAACACTAAATATCTGCTTTTGTGATCCCTTTATGTACTTCAGTTATGTCCCTTTGTCTGTCTTGTCTCTCTGTTTGTCTGTCATTGTCTGATTTCCCCATCTGTCATGTTTCCCATTCACTTATATTTTCCTTTCTGTTTTCTACATGTCTGCGTATGTCTCTGTGTATCATTTCCTCTTTTTTATCGTCTCGTGTCTTGTGAACTTAGCTTTGAGTTTTACTTCCCCCATTTGGTTAATGATTTGTTCCCATCAGTGTCTCAGTCTCGTCTGCATTTATCTATCTCATGTTCCCCTGTCCAGTCTGTTCTCCTCTATGTAATTTAAGCCTTGTTCTCCATGTTTTCCTGTTTTATTGTTTTAACTGTTGCTTCCTGTGACTATTGTAGTTTTCTCCTGCATCATGTCTCTCACCCGTTGCCTCTCGTCTCATTATCCAGTGTGTATTTATTGTCCCCGTCTTCTTGTGTACTTTGTGCTTTCCTTGCTCTGTGTTCCCATGGTTTTGGGGGCGGTGGTGTGGGATTGATTAAGGAAATGGTTGGGTTAATAGGAATGACCAAAATGAGAAAAATAAATCGATCTTCAATAAGAGAAAGGATTATTCTAAGAAGGAATATCTTTGATGGATCAGAATTATATAATGAAATATGAACAAAATATTTTGTTAATCATTGTTTATTAACTGAACCTTGTTGAATTTGAGTAGAACTGTTTTTTAATTTGGCAGAAACACGGCAGCAGTTTGAAATGAAACTATCCAGGCTGTAGAGTAGACGAGCAAAATCAAGAATCCACTGAGATTTTCATGACAATAACTAAGAAGGATTTCTTAAATGAATTGTTGATACGCTGTTATAATAATCCACTGAGCTTATTGAATTTGGGGAGAAATGTCCTTTAATGTGCAATCACACAGTGGGCTGAGATGAAACTGCACACAGTGTGGGTGTCCCAGAAGAGAAATCAGTTAAAAATTTAGTGTCAGCTAGTAAGCAAGAATTTAAAAAAATATTTTTATAATATCAAATTTGTTCTGTTATATAAAACTCTAATTTATACTAGTCAGGTGGATCATCAACGATCATCAATCAGTGCAGTACCAGCAAAATTCAGACAGACACACAAACACACACATGCACAATTTTACTGTCTTAACACAGTATCATAAATCTAATTAGAATATGCTATAGTCCTTTAAATACCAATTTAAATATATTTCAAAAATATATTACAGCTTTTTTCAGTCTGTTGAACAAAAATCCCCAAAGAAGAAGAAGCACTACCATAAAACTTTGTGTAAAAGTGCAAGAAAGTTTAAGAGGCTTACAAATGACGGCTCACATAACTGCGGTGTTACAAGTCAACCTCGTTGATATCTGTCATCATGAACAATGCTATGGTTTGTGCTGGAGCGAAGCTGCACACAGCTGATATTATCAGAAAAAAATACATACTGATTCGATTACCTTCACACGCAGATTCACACAAAGACAACCAGCTGCATCAGCGAAGTTTAGAAGACAGACAGTGAAACTTTAAAAAAGGAAACAGACAGATTTGTGGGAATGCTGGGGCTGGGGAACATTAGTAATTAGAAACACAAAATGTTTCTAAGCATTTGTAAATGTTTGTTGGAGGGTTTAGAGGAGCTGAATCATTTGTGTGAAAATTAAAGTCAAACACACTCTTGGTAGAGAGAGACTGTGTCTGCAGATCAAACAGGTCTCACTGTGATGTCCCTTTAGTCAGACTCTGTCTCTGCTACATTAATGACTGAAAGTTGTCACGTTCTTATTTAGTTAATACTCTTTAAACCAGGTGTACACTTTTAGTTTAATACATTATAGATTCTCTGATGAAGAAATACGGTATATATATGTAACCTGATGAAGCGGTATCTAAAATGTTTTTATGTTTGACATACCAAGACTGTTTCACACTGCAGGAGTTGCAGATGATAAAACAAAGACTGTAAAGCGAAGCAGCTTGTTTGCTGTTTATCACTGCCTGTCCATTAGTCAAATTAATATTACTTTTATCAAAAATAATTTCCCGTCTGTATTTGGTCTTCCTCCATAGTCGCCATAGTCACATCATTGTGTTTTGTTGATGTTTCCCCTCCTTGTGATTCATTCAGTGTCCCCATGTCGGTCCCTGTGTGTCGAGCCGTGTCTCTTAGTTTGTATCCTGTTTTATTTGGAAAGTCTCGTGTCCTGTGTTCAGTGTGTTCAGTTTTGCTTTCTCCTGTCTCATCACATCTAATTTGTCCCTGCTGTGTCCTCATGTGTTTCCACTTCCCTTATCATCCCTCTGTGTATATATTGTGTGACTTTCCTTTTGTTCATTGTCCCTACATTGTTTAGTTTCACTTTAGCCATGGCATCATTATGTTCATTTCAGTCAGCTGTTCCCCCGTGTGTTTCCACTTCCCCTGATCACCTCCTGTCTGTATTTAAGTCCTCTGTCTTTCTTTATTCAGTGTCAGGTCGTCTGCGTTGCCTCCCTTCAGGTCTTATCACAGTTGATTCAAAGTTATCACAGTTTTGTCACAGTCAGTTAGTTTTCCTAGTTTGGTTTCAGTTTAGTTTTTGCCACTGCTCATGATGCTTTCATTTTGTATTCACGTTTATAGCCTAAATAAACAGCTTGCCTTTTTTTTCAAAACTTAGTTCTGCCTCCTTCCCTGTCTGCACTTGGGTCCACTTCATCATAACACTGGTGTACCCCACCATGACAGTTATGTCCAAGTTTTCCATGTTCCCAGTGTTTAGTTTCCCCACTTTAGTCTTGGTTAGTTTTCCTTTAGTTTGCTCCTGCCTTTTGTTTTGTTTTGCTCACCAGCCTTGAATAAACGGTTCGCTTTTGGTTAAACTTTTGTTTCCACGCGTCTGCTTCTGGGTCCACACTTCAACCTCCACATAGTCCACAGCCCACACTGTGGCTGGGGTCAGGTCACAGAGTTTTGGACTTTAACTGGCATTTTATGCAAGGTTTCATTATTTTCCTGGAATTTACTTCCCATGTTTTGCTGGCTGTGTGTTATGACTCTGGAAATTATTCTAAAAAATATTAATTTGTGATTGTTTCATGACCAGATCCTACAGACTCTTTACAGTCATTATGGGATGGTTTTACAGGTGGGGGACACTGATATTTTTCCTCCTCATACCAGTGTCACTACTGGTATGAGAAGAGACCAGTAACCTGTACTTGTATCTGACAAAACAATCAGAAACAGATTTTATAAGGATGGCCTGAGGGCCTGATGTCCTCTAGCAGGCCCTGTACTCACTGACTGGAACCATGCATGATTGACATTTGCCATAGAATACCAGAATTATCAGGCCACCACTGGCAGACTGTGTTTTTCACCCTGAACACATATGACAGATATGAAAGGGTCCAGAGAAGTTGTAACATCGTTCTGCGTGGCCAGTTTGATAGTGGGCCAGTAATGACCCAAGAGGCATATCAGTGGAGGGAGGCACAGACATCTATGGGCTGGCAGCATCACCCTGACTGCAATTAGGCATCAGGATGAAGTTTCTGGACCTCTGGACTGATTACCAAACTCTACGCTGGTGCAGTGGTTGCTCCTCCTGCTGCAAGACAATGACACCAAACACACCTCCAGGCTGTGTGAGGGCTGTTTGACCAAGAAGGAGCGTGATGGAGTGCTGACCAGATGGTCTGGCCTCCACAGTCACCTGACCTAAACCCAGTGGAGATGGTTTGGGTTGAGATGGAGCTCAGAGTGAAGGCAAAGGACCAACAAGTGCTCAGCATCTCTGGGAACTCCTTCAAGACTGTTGGAAACCATTTCAGGTGATGACCTCATGAAGCTCATGGAGAGAACGCCAAGAGTGAGCAAAGCAGGAATCAAAGCAAACATTAAATTTTAGTAAGCTCTTTGGGATCCACTAAGGTTTTTGAAATTCCGTCATATTTTGTTTGAGATATCTTTTTTCTCTGCTGATCAAACTGGAGAGTCTCACTGTAATGTGCCGGCGAGTCACACTCAATTTTACTTTTAGTTTGGAAACTGAACAGACTTTCAGTAAAAATAATGATTCAGCAATGTACAATGTTGGGAACTAATACATTTATAACTATTTTCTAAAGGATCATTTAATGCCACTACAGGCAAGCTAAAGTCTAGCTATCATTTCATAATTCCCACAGCAAAAGTAAGGTGACAGGTGACCACAATGTGGCAACAAGACTGAATTAAGACTGGAAACCTGCACCATCATCTCATCCATCCTCTCAGTTTGCAAAGTAGACCTACACCATTGTCTCAAAGGTATACTCTTCTGTTGGATAATTTGTTGGTTTGTTAAAAACCGACAGAGGAAGCTGTACAAACACATCACATGTCAGTTTTCAGCAGTGTAGGAGAGGACAAAATGTAAGCGCTCAGAACTTCAGAATCTGAGATTTGTCCAGATTTATAGAGGAACAGATCAGATTTATTTTGTTTATATCATGTTCAGTCTTTCAAAATTAGAAAAGGCAGAATTTGTGCTGTTCAAACACACTGATTCCACAAAAAGACAAAAATGTGAAATTGCCTAGCTAACAGTTACAGAGTGTTACGAGTTCAAAATTGGGGATGGAGACAAGAGAAAAAACCACAATAACAACACTGGTCCGGCCGGGTTAAGTCAAACGATGATTTTAATGATCACACGCGTGGGAGATGGACACTGTATGCAGACAGCCTCAGATCTCAAAATGGTGGAGCATTGATCAAACTTTTATAGCCTCTGGTGCCCCCACCTTATCATAAAAGCCTAAACATTCACATGCTTTCTCTCACACGGCGCCTAAGCTATGACCTTGGCTCCCTGTTTATCTGCTCCTGCTGAGATGGGGCAGAAAACTCCAGCATGTTCTCTTCTAATCAGACAAATAAGGCGATGACTTTCTGCGAACAGTATTTCTTATAACATCATAAAACAATATCATTCATCCACAATAAATCAGCAGTCTAATGTAATGCAAATCAGTTTAACTAATGCAATAGTTATCAGCTTCTTCTAATTCAGGAAAATAATGCCAACTAAAACTACCTAATAAGTCACAATCTTTACTTAGGGGTATAACATGGCATAAAATAATATTATAATCTAACACTATGCATTGTATAATAGCCAGTGAGGGGACAGACATGGCAAATGGTGCAACATGTCAGACTGTGGGATTATACATTTGTTAGTTTTTCTAATGGCCTCTTCAAAAGGTAAGTTTTATTCCATATTGTCATTTTTGGTTTTTTAAGTTATTTATTGTGACAAGAAAACAAAACAAAACAAGAAGCTCCTAAAAAGGTCATAAATGTGAGAACTTTTCCAAAGAAATCTCAGTCAGTTATGCCTGAGATAGAGAGATGATTATAACTAGTGATGGGACGTTCTGTATCGAGGCTTCGGAGCGTGTGTCGAGTAATGGAGGGGGCGTTTCCGCGAAGCGCGTATCGAGGCTTGCTTCATTTATGGGAGGAGCTGAAAATGATGACGTCCGAAGCCTCGCTGCCCGGCTGTACCACGTGACTGGTTCATGAAGTGGTTCGAACTTTGCCGCGAGATATGACAGCGATATAAACCCCTCAGACTTCATTCAAAAATGTGGGTGTTTGATGGAGAGTTGCGGTTAGTGAGAGTTTGGAGACCGTTTGGAGGTTTATGAGAGTGAGGAAAGTCAGGAGAGAATGGAGCCAGCTAAGAAGAGGAGGATGTCCTCCCCTGTGTGGGAACATTTTGATCTTATTCCTCCCAACAAGGTATGTAAATTTCTACAGAAGATGTATTTTCATGATACTGATGGTGCAATACAATTTATGTTGAGCTGTCTTGACTTTTGTACAAGGTGAAGTGTTTGCTATGTGCCAGGGAGCTGGGATATGACAACAACAACACCTCATCCATGCTTAGGCACTACAGAGCTTTGCATGAGAATAAGGGGGACACCGATTGTGGAGCAAGACCAGGTGAGCCATCAAATGCAATGATAATATAGGATGCAGTAATGTTACTAAATGATATAACAATATTATACAACTGTTATAAGTTACGTGTGTGATATTTATATGTGTGCTTTATCTTTATTGTCTTTCCTCAGGAGAACAATCTCAAATAGATGAAGACCTGGTCAGCATGGTGATTGAGGACTCCCAGCTATTTAGCATTGTGGAGGACAAAGGATTCAAAAGATTTGTTAAATCATTAAATCCTAGCTATGTTCTCCCCACTAAAAAGGTCATAAAAGCAGTGAAAATTTAGTTTTTACAGAATAAAATGTGAACAGGCAGGACTGAGGCTCAAAGCCTCAGTGTGTAGCTGTCCATACCTCAACGTTACAAAAGCACAACTACTGTCCACACCCCAACCACACCTCACCTCACAGTAAATGATCATTTCCATTTCAAGCATTTCCAAATAATCATTTCCCATACTGCCACTATAAATATACACAGTATACTGCCATCACTACAATATACATGTTTTACACACTCCTTTTGTTGTTGACATTTACAGGCTGTGTGCAAAATGCCACACTCTTCAAATTCATGCCAGCTATTATTTTTACGTCCAGTAGGTGTCCTGCTAGAGCAAATGAAGCTTCATGAAGCTTCGCGTTGGGGTGAACCAATTGGATGAAAAGCTTCAGTGCTTCATGGGGCTTCATCTGCCCATCACTAACAAATACTAAGTTATGTTTCTTTATACTTTATTATGTTACAGATTAAGTCATTTGTTCATACTTACTCTGTTTGTCTTTTCAGTCATCATGAGTGTCAGGTGTGGGGAAACGCCCGCTTGGCATTTCCTCATTTTAAAGTCCTGATCATGTCACACATGACATCATCAGGTCAAACCATGTGGAGGGGTTTCTTTTTCCAGAGAGATGCTTCCTTTTGTTTGTGTTAATGTTTAAAGGGATTTGTTGAATGTTTTTCCTTTTGTTAATACTGCCATTTAGTTGTGTAAATGTGCATATTAGAAGTGTGTAGAGGTTTTGTGTTTTTAGATAACCTGAGTAGAGTTTTAGATCCCTCAGTTGAGTGAGTGGTACTGGCTGGGCAATTGGAGGGAAATTGATGGCCCTATTTAAAGCCAGTCTCTACCAGATGCAGGAGAGAGGAGAGGTGAGCTGTGTCACCAGAGCCATGTTATGTTGAGTTTTGTTAAATGAATTGATTTGGGGAAAGTTTTGTTAAGTTATACATTAAATTAAGTTCACTGCAAATAAATTGCTCACCTTGGAAACCCAAAATGTCTGCATAGTCTGCTTCCCTACCACCTTCCTTGACGTTCGAGTGTGACTACTTCACAATTGGTGACAGAAGTAATGCTAAAATCTCAACAAGCCAAAGTTACATACATGCTAAAGAGAAAGATCAAACAGTACTGAAATGAAGAAGTGGGCATTACGGGGCTTCCCCAGTGAAATAACTGAACTTGGAGCACAAAATAATAAATAACATACCAGTAATGCGCGGAGGGAAGGCTTCTGAGAAAATGTATAAGTTCACAGGGAATTTCTACAATAGCACGAGTTAGATGTGGGCAGATTGATGCAGTTATCAATAGTATTGATACCAATGCTGGTATTGTTACTGGAGATATACTACTGCAATAGGATTGGTACTTTGTTTCTGTCCTGTAAGTTCAGTATGTACCTCAGTGAATTCTGTTATGTAGTTGTTGTTTTTTTTTTTAAAATGAAACATAAAACACGGACTATGAAAGCCTCTTATTTTGTTTGTGCAGCTCTAACAACAGTGATACAAGCACAGCAGACTGTGCTGGCTGCAGTGGGAGAAGATGCTGAATTCAGCTGTCAGCTCTCGGAGACTAAATACATCCTTCAGGTCACATGACAGAAAATCTTACAAGATGTGGAGACAAATGTTGACACCTACAGCTTTACTGAATTTTCAAAATGCAGAAAAAAATGATTGAGTTTGCTGATTAAAACACTGATGAAACTCTGCACTGGGAAGTTTTTGTACTTTACTTGGTACAGTTGATCATTCTAACATACCTTGGAATGTCCCACAAGGAAGGGAGATTCTTCCTTCCTTCGGGGACATTTGAGTTTTCAATAATTTGGCTATTGTACGACGTTGTTTCAATACGTGGTACAATAGCCAGTGGGGACACAGAGACGTGCACCATGTCAGACTGTGGGATTCTGTGTTTGTTTTTTCTTTTTATGGCCTTTTCAAAAGGTAAGTTTTATTCCGTATTGTTGTTTTTGTTTTTTAAAGTTATTTATTGTGACAAGAGAAAAAAAAAGAAAACAAGAACCTTCACTCGTAATAATTAAAAATTGATCCTAAAATGTGAGAACTTTTCTCTGAAGTGACAAAGAGATTGTCTTTAGACAGAATTAGAGGGAGATACAATTACTGAAGAGTTTAGATTTTGTTTGAATGAGTGACAAAACGTTTCTCCCACTGAACACTCAGCCTAATAAAAAAGAACAAAATCAACTTTCTGTGTCATGAGTTGTTCATCATTCAGATTAATGAGACTGTTTTGAGAGCTGTGTGAAAACAGCTTTAGACTGTTTTGTTAAAGGTTGCCCCATGCCTATTCATATTACGATGAAAGCAATAGATAAACCACATGTTTGTGTGTTATGTATATATGGTTGGTAAATTAACAAAAATTGGGTTGTATGTGGCCTACAATGTAAAAGACGTTTCACAACCCCAATGTAGTTAAAAACAAGAAGGCACTCATTTCCATTAGACAGAGACGGAGTTCAGGTCATAAGTAGTTTACTGACAATTATTTAACATTTGAAATGAAAAGATCCGTCAGTCCATTCACATATATACTGTTCAGAGAAGGAATGTAGTTTAGAGCAAAGTGTAGTAGTGTGAAGTGGCTAAACACACTCACCAATTGTTCTAAAATAAACAATTTATCAAAACATTAACAGTCTTTCACACATACATACGGTTTATACACTATTTTAAAAAGAAGGGGTTGAAGACCTGATTGATTACAAAAAGTCTATTAAAATGTTCTGGGTAACCACAGAAATCTTAGTCAGTTATGTCTGAGAGAGAATGTTTATGACAGAAGTAATGCCAAAATCTCAACAAGCCAAAGTTACATACATGCTAAAGAGAAAGATCAAACTGTGCTGAAATTAGGAAGTGGGCAATATAGGGCTTCCCCAGTGAAATAACTGATCTGAAATAATTGAGGCACAAATTAATAAATGACATACTAGTAATCCACAGAAGGGGAGGCCTCTGGGAAAATGTAGAAAATCAATGGGAATTTCTACAGTAGCACGAGTTACCAGTCAATACCAGTCCTGGTATTGGTTATGTTGAAGTGATGGGTTTTATAATTCATTTTTGGTCCACTGAAGGGATTGTTTTGTAACCCCAATATTGATATTTTGTAAATAAAAAATATGACCTCAATTAAACCTTTAAATTCCCTGCACTTGTCATAGATATCTACATGATGTCCAACAAATATACATCAAGTCCAAGGTTCTAATGTTGAACGCCATATTGATGTCCAGCTTAAATCATGGTTGGACCTCCAAATTGTTGAAAAAGTTCAAATGCAGTACAGACCTCCAGAATTGGTCATGGACCAACAGAACCAATATAGACTCGATCTGTACATCTATCTGACTTTCTTTGTTTAGTTGGTAGCTAACTGAATTGTCTTACTTTTTTTTTATAGATGAAAGAAAATGTCCCTGAAACATACAGTATGAAACAATGAGTGTCAGGTTTATATTTATAGTCTACATCACATTTAAGTGGTACCCATATGTCAATTTGTTTGAGCCTAAAACACAGACTACTCCATGACCCGAATTATTGTTTAATCCTTCCCATCAATACCTCTCAGTTCCACATCTCTAACTCATGTTATTCTCCATGCAGCTCTAACAGCAGTGGTCCAAACACAGCAGACTGTGCTGGCTGCAGTGGGAGAAGATGCTGAATCCAGCTGTCAGCTCTTGGACACTGAAGACGTCCTTCAGGTCACATGGCAGAAAATCTCACGTGATGTGGAGACAAATGTTGCCACCTACAGCAAGTACTATGGTCAGAGAGTGAATGATGGCTTTAACGATAAAGTCAAGTTTAAATACACTGGACTACAGAACTGCTCCATAGTCATCAGGAATGTGACGGAGCAGGATGAAGGATGCTATCACTGTCTGTTTAACACTTATCCTGAAGGCTCCTTCACTGGTAGAACCTGCTTCCAAGTCTATGGTAAGAACTTTTGCATTAATGTGTTTAAATGTGCTAGAAACTGATTTCCTTTCAACAACATATTCCTTGCAATATCTCCTGATCCTTCACAGAGCTGCATGAACCTGTTGTTGATGTCAGAGAGTCAAACTCTGCTGAAGAGTGGGTTGTTTCCTGTTCAGCCACTGGTCGACCTGCTCCCACTGTAACACTCTCACAACAAGACCTCAGCTTCTCACAGTACAACACTGTCAGTGTGTCCAACACCAACGCTACATTCACTGTCACCACTACAGCTGTGCTCTCAGGTTCACGTAAACACAGCACACAGGTGGGATGTGCAGCACGAGTGCTCTCTGCTCCTCACAGAGAGGTGATGGAGACGATTCCTGAGGTCCAGCAGACGTCAGATTATCAGTGATGGTGAGAAACTGAGATGCAATAACAATGCATTGTGGTAGTATGCATTTCGTGTCACATTTTTCCTGCTTTTTCAAGTTTCCTCCTGGATCATTGTATTACGGGTCAGAGGGCCCGGTGGCGCCTGTGTCCGGCAGCCTCGCCTCTGTCAGTGCGCCCCAGGGCAGCTGTGGCTACAATGTAGCTTGCTATCGCCAGTGTGTGAATGTGTGTGTGAATGGGTGGATGACTGAATGTAGTGTAAAGCGCTTTGGGGTCCTATGGACTAGAAAAGCGCTATACAAATGCAGGCCATTTACCATCTCCTGTCTTTCCTTCTCTACCATTGCCTCCTAACTGCGGATGGGCACCGGTATCTGATGTCATTATGGCACCGGGTCTGACATAAAGTAGTAACCAGACTGAAAAGCAGTGCACATTTTGGTGCTTTTTTTCCTGAGATGTCATACACTTTGGATTCTAGCCAATCATTTTACCTTTCCAAGGATAGTAGGCGGGCCCCGGTACGTATGTTCTTTTAGAGCAGAGCGACAGATTAAAAATGCCCAAGGCTAAGCGGTCAAAGTCTGGCTGTACTTCACAGCAAAAGATGCAAACTCAGCAGCCTGCAACAAGTGCTTTAAGCTGATACTGTGCAAAGGAGGTAACACCTCGAATCTGGTGAAACAGGGAGGCTGTAGCTCAGGAGGTAGAGCTGGTCACCTACTGGTCGGAAGGCTGATGGTTCGATCCCAGGCTCCTCGTGCCAAGTATCCTTGGGCAAGATACTAACCCCAACTTGCTCTCCACATTCGGAGTGTGAATGTACTTAGAAAGCACTGAGTACAGATAAAGTGCTGGTGTGATTGGGTGAATGTGGCATGTTGAGTACTCTGGGAGAGTAGAAAAGCGCTATATAAGAATCAGTCTGTTTACCATGAAACACCCGGCGACGCATAGTGTTTTTTTTTTAAAGCCGAGAAATGCACCGTATTTGATAGCTTCCTGCAAGACCTCACACCGAGCACAACTACTGCGGGTGTGGTGCCTGTTATCGGACACGGAGTTAGCAACATCCCCCAAGAACCTGAAGAGGAGAGTCCTGGCCCCTAGCCCTGCCAGAGGAGCAGAAATGATGAGGATGATGACGGCAGCAGCAGCCGTTCTTCTCTGCGTGTGTAGCTTAATGTTGTTTGTGTGTAATTTACGTTGAGTAGGCTAACCACGTTATTACATTAATGTAAGGTGAACAAGCAAACACCGTTGTAGTTACATGCTGCTGTCTTCTTGTTTGATAGAGTGATACCATATATGCCCTATAGCTGCACAAAAGGCTAACATTGTTATCTTTTTACAAAAAAAACAACAAAACATGAGCGGTTTCAGGACAAAGTTTGTGTTCTCCATTCTTTAAGCACCGGTTCCAACCAAAGGAGGTATCTTGTATCAACAGAAAAGGCTAACTTGGTTATCATTTTGCAGAAAAAAAGAGACTGCTAAAAATAAAAACATGAGAGGTTTTTGGACAAAGTTTGTGTTCTCCATTCTTTAATCACTGATTCGAGCACCGATTAAGCACAGGCACTGTTTCAAAAGTACCGGTTTGGCACCGGTATCGGATAAAACCTAAACGATACCCATCCCTACTCCTAACATGCCTCCTTCCTCCTCTTCCTTTTCTTTCCGCCATCAGTAGCATGACAGTCTTATTCATTATGATCCACGCATTTTATTTGGTAAAGCTTTAGTTCAGAAGGCCCTTACTAATGCAACACTCCCCATTTACCCAGGCTGGCACTTGGAGTACACTGGCTTGTGGCCCCTTGTGCCAGCATTAGTGCTTTCCTCCTTTCTGCTGCTCACAATTCACCGATCACACTTTGACTATTACCATTAAAGGCTGCAGAACCTGCGTCTGAAGCCTCTGGTTTAAAAGAGTTCAAATAAATAATCCAGCTATAGTTGTCAGTATTTCCACTGCTGCACAGGAAAAAACTTTATTATAAAATAAATAATAAGAAATAAACTTTATTTTTCAAACACAAGCTTTACACAACTTGTACGTTCACACAAGCACTTTTTCCATGTGTCTAAGTGTTTCCTGTCGAACATTCACCAGGACACCATGCAGACTGGCATTAAACCACCAACCTTCTGGTTAGCAGGTGACCTGCTCGACCACCTGAGTTCCAGCCACCTCATCAAAGTGACCAATCACATTAGAATCCTGTCCTGCTTTGGGCTCCGCCTCCAAACCATCCAAAGCGGGTTTATTTGCACCATGTATGCAGGTAAACTTAAACATCCATTCAGCTGCTTCAGAAGGAAAATGTCAGCTTGTGGTTTCAGTCACAGGAAACTCACAGGTTAGAGTCCAGCCAGAGGGCTGCTGTTGTTTATCTGTAAAGTCTTTCAATTTACAGAAATAAATAATCATGTGGACACATCTGGATCATCAGCAAACATGAAACCAGGTGACCACCAGGACCAAGCTGACTGCTGACACAGAGTTCATACTCTAACTGCTAGCTGCTCTGCTAGCTAAGTTAACTGATGTTAAAGGTCAGAGTAAAGAAATGACGTGATGCTGCTGGGAGTGACACCACAGACTAGCAGCATTTAGTTACTCAGCATATAATGCAGTTAATCTGAAATCTCTTTTTCTCTCTGAAACAAAGTGACAGCAGACTGAGTCAAAGACAGAAACCTTATTGAAACACCAAATATTCCCCGGCTTCACTTCCTGATCCAGGATTCAAAGAGGACGTTGCACTTACTCAGCTTCTTCCCATGAACGTCTTCCCTCTGCAGCTCTGCTGTCTGGACCAGGTCTGTGTAGAAACAGAGACAATCTTCTGCTTCATCAGTCCTCTGTGTCTGCAGGCTGAAGTCACATTAAACACTTCACACCAGCAAAGAGTCTGAAGCTCAAAGGTCAAAGGTCAGCTGCTGCACCTTGTGTGATATTGTTTGATCAATAATTAACCTGCAGCAGGTTTCTGCTCCAACTCCGACACACTGAACAACCCTGAGAACAAATTAGAGGATGTGGGTGTGTCTGCAAGCTTCAATAGTATTAAACACCTCACACCAGCAATGAGTCTGAAGCTCGCAGGTCAAAGGTCAGCTGCTGCACCTTGTGTGATATTGTTTGATCAATAATTAACCTGCAGCAGGTTTCTGCTCCAACTCCAACACACTGAACAACCCTGAGAACAAATTAGAGGATGTGGGTGTGTCTGCAAGCTTCAATAGTAAACACCTCACACCAGCAATGAGTCTGAAGCTCGCAGGTCAAAGGTCAAAGGTCAGCTGCCACACTGTATATAATATTTCAATATGTATACAACCTGACTGTGGGTGTGTGTGCAGCCATAAACAGTTTAAACATTAAACACTGAACCATAAAAGAAGCTTAAGCTGCAGCTCACAGGTCAAAGCTCAGCTGCTGCAGCCAGTTATGACTTTACATAAATCATCATGTTTTCCCTCTCAGCACTTGGGCTGTTTTGACTCAGCTACACTATGGCAAATGGCCAATGGTTCCACAGCTGTTCTTGTTGTGTTAGGGCTGAAAAGCCCGACTTGTTCTCCTCTGCAGGTCATCAAATGCACCACAGAAGTTTGTATTTGCAGAAGCCTGTGTATGTTTGATGGCTTTATTATTCTCTGTTCAAAGACAATAAATGTGGAAAATGTCTCATGTAGTATCAGCGTCATTTAAAAATGACTGCAAACATTTAGAGAACATGTGCTGCTGTTTGTCCTTGTAACAGGGCGGCCCTTAGCGGCTGGAAACACAGTGAGACAGACCAAGGCAAGTGTAGTGGAACAAAGTATTTATTTGCTATATGGCTCTCCTTACAACAATTAACTTGTCGAGCTTCTTCACAGCACAAAAAATCCACCTCTAATGACAACTGGCAGCCTTAAATATGTTCAGCTGTCACAGACTTAACCATTATTCCACTCTCAGGTAAATTCTTAAATCCCAACCTTCCACCACAGTATACAATATATTAATTAGAATAAATAAATACATAAATACATTTCCACATTTACATATTAATAAATATTTCACACTTAATGTTACACCAAACCCAATATTATAAAAACCCAGAAACCCAAGCACAAAAAGATTCACCACACTCTCTTTACCAATGGTCTCTCCCGGAACCTTTAAATGGTGTCTGGACCCCAGGGGAAACATTTGCCCAAACACCTTGAAGAGGACACAGGCAAGAAAGGTGAGTAATCATTAACTTACAAACACTTATTTGCACCACTTTTATCCCTAGATTTCACACACACGTTTGCATTAGTTTTCCTTACTGGTAAACCTTAAATCACAATCTCAATCACCATTCTTCTCTCCTGACAGACAACCACCACATTCCTTGATGAGGAGCAGCTGTGCAGGATCTGAAATAAGGCTACCAACTGATTTTAAAATTCCCAATAAATAGTCAATAAATATTTAAACTTCTTGTGTGCAAATCCATGCTTAAAGTGCAATGCTCATAAATTGCTTGATAAGGTGCTGTTAATAAAGTGAAAGGTGTGCTCTAAAGTGCTATACATATAATATAAATAAATACAGTCAAGTCTGTCCCGTATTCAGTAAGTGAAAATGAAATGAACAATAAAAGGTGAATCAAATGGACCATTACGGCAAGGCTGGGATGGTCAATTTGGTAAAGTAAATCCGTTGGGCATCTTTCTTTGCCTTTAGACAATAGTTCTGATGGCAAAAGAGCCAAACGGGACAGGCACAAAAAAAAAAAATACAGTAAGGGAGTCCTCTTCCTTACATTTCCTCCTCCCTCTCTTGAGCGCGAAGTGCTTCAGTCCTCTGTCATCCTAGATAAACAATCAGCAACCACATTTGACTTCCCTGGCCTATACTGGACCGTAAAGTCATAAAGCTGCAAAGACAAGTACCATCCTGCGGTTCAACCACTGGAGGGGACGATGATCAGTCTCCAGAGTGAAGTGACGTCCCAGAAGATAATACCTCAAGGCCTCAATAGCCCATTTCATGGCCAAGTACTCTTTCTCCACCGTCGAATACCTCGTCTTCCTGTCGAGTAGTTTCCGACTCAGAAACACCACAGGCCTTCTTTCACCATCCACCTCTTGCTGAAGGACAGCACCAAGGCCAACTCCTGAAACATCAGTTTGCAAGATGAATGGCTTGTTGAAGTCTGGACTGTGTAGAACTGGATGTGTGCAAACTGCTTCCTTGAGGTCTCTGAATGCTTGCTCACAGTCTTCTGTCCAACGCACTTTGTTGGGGGCTGAGCCTTTTGTGAGGTCATTCAGTACAGTGGATCGCTCTGCAAAAGAAGGTATGAATTTCCGGTACCAGCCTACTAGACCCAGAAAACCTCTCACCTTCCTTTTTGTTGTCGGAACTGGGAAGGACTGAATTGCTTCAATCTTTCCAACCTGCGGCTTTATCTTCCCAGAGCCAACTACAAAGCCCAAGTACTCCACTTCTCTCTTGGCTATGGAGCACTTCTTGGGATTGATAGTCAGTCCAGCCATTCTGATGGAGTGTAGCACCTTCTGTAGGTGAATGACATGCTCTTCCCAGGACTGGCTGTTCACCACCACGTCATCCAGATATGCTGCAGAGAATGCTGACACATCTCTCAGTACATGGTCCATTAATCGTTGGAATGTCGCTGGTGCACCTTGAAGCCCAAATGGCATGACTTTAAATTGGTACATACCAAAAGGAGTTTTGAAGGCTGTCAGCTCTCTCGCTTCTGGTGCCAAAGCCACTTGCCAGTATCCTTTACACATTGCTCAAACTCTTATAGCCTCTGGTGCCTCCACCTTATCATAAAAGCCTAAACATTCACATCCTTTCTCTCACACGGCGCCTAAGCTACGACCTTGGCTCCCCGTTTATCTGCTCCTGCTGAGATGGGGCAGAAAACTCCAGTATGTTCTGTTCTCTTCTAATCAGACCAATAAGGTGATGACTTTCTGCAAACAGTATTTCTTATAACTCAGCAGTATAATGCATCATAAAACAATATCATTCATCCACAATAAATCAGCAGTCTAATGTAATGCAAATCAGTTTAACAAATGCAATAGTTATCATCTTCTTCTAATTCAGGAGAATGATGCAAACTAAAACTACATAATAATTCACAATCTTTAATTAGGGGTATAACATGGCATAAAATAATATTATAATCTAACAATTCCCCCTGATGAGCTCGTTAGAATAATGAGCTCACCAACACCCTATAATCCAGTGTCGCCGGGTTCATCTCTTCTCACTCCTGAGGCCCTTTGTCCCCCTGAGGGGCGAACCATATGTGAGATGACCTCTGTGTTTGCGCAGTTCAGATGCAAGAAAAACTATTATTCCAACAATAGCAGGTACAGATGACACTCCCCAGTTCTCCCACAGCTTTATTTTGGTGCTACCTTATACCCTTCCGACGTACTCAGACTAGAACCTCTGTCCAAGGAGCTTTTAGCCTTTATTTTATTGCTGCAGCTACCAGTGTCTTCCAGTTGGGTGATCCTCTGCTCTTCATTCTTCAACCTCAGGGGTTAGACAACCCTTCAGTCGTGGCACAGATCAGGGGATTATTCTGCCCCGATTTCAAACAACGATCTGTGTATCCTCCAGAAAAAGATCAGGAACGCGTCCCCCTTTTTGCCCAAGAGCCTCTCGAACTTCGTTGGTCTGGTGTTCCTGGATTTCCGCCAACCCCTTCATGGTTATTGCTGTGTTTATGGGATCCATCCTTTTGTGGTGACTAGCTGGAGCCCAAACGCCATGACACTTGGACCCAGTTGATGTCTCGGCAGTCACTGTGTCTGTCTCTGCTGCGGAGGATCCTCGCATATCTGTGACCTCGTCTGGTGTCTGTCCCTTTCTCTGTAAGAGACAGAAAACCAAAACACCTCTCTTCCTAACCCTAATAATCTAATGTTGTTATCTACTGACCTTCTAGTGATTCAGAATTGGTCTAAAACATTCAGAATGTCCCAGGGACTTATTCTAATCATATCCTATGTGTGTGTAAGCGTGTTTGCATTTAGCCCTCTGCACTCAAGGCATTTCCTACACTTTATCAGTCCGGACCATCACGCCGAACGAAGCTTATGACCTTCAAAAGGCCGAGTGCCAACTCATCATAAGCACATTTGCAAGGTGTGTCTGAAACTTATTGAAACCACTCTTTTTAACAAAAGATAAACAAATTAACAAATCTTCTAAACGCTATTCAGTTCATTTCAATGATTGATGCTTACACATGGAAATAATGATTTATGCTTCTCACTGATTCTCTACAAAAGACCGGAAACTTCTCGGGCCGCTATTAGCTTAAGCTTTACCATTCCTAAGTTATTAAAGACACAAATGAAGTTATAAAAATGTTCAAATAATCCTTGTTTGATGTTAAAACTCAACTTCCCCCCCCCCTTTTTTTGACACATTCCAATGTGTCAAATCAACGGAGCTAGAACATTCAAAGAAAAGGTTAGGCAGCTACAAGGTTTCCCAGATTGTTAAGCTGATCTGCGTATGATGCTCTGACTCAAGTATATAATCTTAAATGAATGTCATTTAATTAACTGCCACTATTTAAAACTTAGCTTAAAGACATAATTGAATAAAAATCACAAAGAATAACATGATATCAATGTTATGTAAGCGCGTGCGGCCCTCTATGCTCGAAGTCACTCCACACCATAGATCAGCCAAACATCGCGTTGACTGTAGCTTTTAACCCTTATTAACTTGAGCACAACTCTATAATGAGCAACAAACTGCAATATGTCTGAAAATGATCATGGTTACACCTGCAATAGAAGATCGTATGATTATCCTGACACCTGTAAATAGAAAATTAACCTGCGGTTATAACAATCACTGGAACACAAATGTTAGTACAATGTCAAAAACTTCAATAAATGTTTAATGCAATGCTAGTTATATGATTCTGATGCAATAATAAAGCTGATGCCAAAATAAGAGTAAAACACCCCCTTTTATCCCGTTTCACTTGACACATAAACGTTTATAAATGCCTCTTTTAAATCTTATTTCCCCCTGATCTCCCCTTACTGACCACAGCAGGGGAAACTCCGCTATGAGTCAACCATGAATGCAGCTCACCTGATTCATCACTGAGCTCCACCGTCACTGGCGTCTGACAGGGTGGCGCTGCATACTCTTCCTTTAATGTCACTATTTTCAACCTGTTGATTAGAGTGCTTAAACCTGAAGTCGACTACGTCCACAACAAGTCAATACAGCTGTAAATGTGGCCAATTATCAATCTATTACCAATCAATAACAACAGATAAGTTTTATTTTATGCATGCTTTCAGTCAACCACTCACCCAGAGGATCTCCAATCCCAGAAAATTCCTTCTCCTCAGTCAATGAGTCTGTCCTCCTTCCATGGCCTGGTAACTGGTCCATCCAGAGCCATATGATCTCAAAATATACATACAACAAGCCAAACCACACCTTGGTCACACCAACCCTTTTCCGCCCTGAAGATGTTCAACGCCATCTTAGTCTGGACTGTCAAAGGTGACTTTAACGCTGGCTGTTCCGACAATCCATTTTATAACATTTCCTGGTCAGATTCGCCAATCTCTGCACCAGGGTTTTAAACGTTTTGCCATCTTCATTAGTTTTTATTTTTATTTAGCTTCGACTCCAGATTTTCAATTTTTACCAGTTGTAATCAGTTTTTACCAATCAGTCGCTAGTTTAGTCTAGTTTTTATTTTCTGAACATCCTTAATTTCAGTTTAGTTTTGATTAGTTTCAGTTATAGTTTTAGTTGTGTTTTGCAAAAATTAAGTGTAACCAAATCCCAGTTCCATCATATCAATCATGCTCTTCCGCTTATCCTTGGGTATTGAGACTATTAACTCTTGCAGCACCGGGTGTTCCTAATTTTGGTTCAAGTGAATTGATAAACTTTTTGAAGGCGATTGACTCACACAATTATTTAGATGTCCCAGTCCTGTTGTCTCGGGACGCATCACGCTGCCTTATCTGGGGTTAGCTGTTTTCTGGGGATGCTGGTTAAGTGGGGGAGCTCTTCAAGGAGGGGGGGGGGGGGGGGGGGGGGGGGCTCTTCAAGGTAAGCTAGGTTAACCTTCTTGTGTGAGCTTTTCAAGTGCACTTCAAGGTTTGTGGGATTTTTAGTTTTATAAATGTCCCTCATAACCCCCTGATGACCCAGTAATTCATTTTTGCACACTGTAGTACACATTTAGTTTTTTTCTTGTAGCTCTCATACTCTACTTGCCACTCCTCTAAGTCCTGATGTTTCTTAGAGAGGACAACAGTACCTTTAAAATTATATCACATGTGTGGGGGTGTGGCCTTGCCAATTGTTTTCCCACCTTTTCAAAATGGCTGGCATGCCCACCAGCACATTTTAAGGAAGAAAGAAAGGTAAGCTTGATATTTACATTTAAAATGTTTTGTTAAACTCAGATTTTTATTAATTTTCAAAAAATAAACATCTAGTAAATAATTTGAGGGGTCTTTAAGAATTAGGCTTATTGAGTTTCACAGAGAACATGACTAATTTATTAATGTGTACTCTAGTGCACGTCGGGACTTTGTACTTATATTTATTTACAGGAAGCGGTGCCTGAGGAAAGCGGGGAGGATCATCAAGGACTCCAGTCACCCCAGCCATAAACTGTTCAGACTGCTTCCATCAGGAAGGAGGTTCTGCAGCATCCGGTCCCGTACCAGCAGACTGAGAGACAGCTTCTTCCACCAGGCCATCAGACTGCTGAACACGTCATAGACACCTCAGCTTCACTACTGGAACTTCAACATTATGCACTCCACACTGTATATAAATGCCACTTGTTTTGCACATATTCAACTCTGTATATTTTATATATTTTATTATTATTATTATTATTATTATTATTATTTTTTTTTTTTTACTATTTAATTTGTAAAAATGTGTATACACACACACACACACACACACACACACACACACACACACACGTAGGAAAATATTTAGTATACACATCCAGAAATGCATACACTATTATATATTGTACATATATTTATTAGTTTCAGGTTGGCCATTCTTGTATTTTGCTCGTTTGTGTTGTTGTGGTTGCACATCTCTGTTGCTTGTGGGGCTCGCACACAAGAATTTCACTCGCATGTGCTGTGCCAGTGTGCCTGCACATGTGATGTGACAATAAAAAGTGATTTGATTTGATTTGATTTATTTCACTTTTTCCTAGTAGACAACTCTTTGACAAAGGCAGAGAGAATTCTTAACAGAATAATTGAGCGAGATTCAAACAGAGATTTTTCAGAAGATGAGAGTCATGTGAGCCAGATAGGAGAGGGTGAGAACCCAGGAGGAGCCACACAAAGATTATCGAGATGCAGTGGCAGATGTGATAGAGAAAAACACAGGGCCACCTGAAATCTGTCGTCCTATCTGGTCCAAAACCAACATGTAGGAGAATCTGGAATTTTTGCTTTGAGTTAAAAATAAAATATGGGTAAAATGCAGGAATGATTTCCAGTATAGTAAAAAATAAGAGTCGCATTTATAGCTGAATCCATGACACCTGATTGTTTCTACACGATCACGTCTTTGCTGAAAGTTATCAATGATCTCAATGTGCAAAAAGAACTCCCAGTATCTGGAGTTCAAGCTCCTCTTGGCTGAGAAACCAGGGACAAACATGTGAACAAGACCTGAATAATACCAGTAATGAAGACTTCTCTCCAAAAATCAAGAAAAGGAGGCCCCAATCAGATGAGAGTGTAGCAAAATATGGTTCCCTCCACTTGCCTGAGATGGTTAACAGTCCAAGGCATTTCAGTTGTAGAATGGTTGGGTGCAACAGTAAAACATATGTGAGATGTGGGAAGTGCCAAATGTTGCTTTGTGTCTCCAAATAAAAAAATCACAGTACTTCCTCAGATATCATAAATGAATTGATTTTTGTGAAATAGAAAGCCCAGTGCAATCACTTGTTCCTGAACCAATGGCTTACAGCTAGTGAAGTGTCAGTGACTTCTAAGTTGGTCCCTGATCTACATTTTTATTATTATATTGTTATATAAATAAGTTTTAATATCCTGCTTACAACAAATTCAGTGGAGCTTTTAATTTTCTTAAATAGCTCTTGAATTTTGTTAGTTTCACATTCGTGATCAATGAACTCCCCTTGTGCACTGTAGTGCACATGTTGTAAAATTTAAATAAAATTAGTTAAAAACAATTTTGTTTTTGTAATGTGTTTTTTTTACCGTCCCAACACTTGATTTATCTGAAAAAGAAAAAAAGAAAAAGAAAAAAGGAAAATGCTTTTCCTTTTTTCTTTTTTCTTCCTCCCTGGGTCTCAGGAGGACATTGTGTCTATCTTACTTTTAAATTGCTGACTATTTCAAGAAAGCACCCAAAAGACGGGGACCAGTGTTTATCATTACATATCTCCATTTTGAGTGTGGCAAGTCTATCATTCCCCTGTTATTCATAGACCTCAGTGGAGGTTTTTGTTTTTTTGTTTTTTTTTACCTCTATAAAAGTTAATTGACTCTTTACAGTGACCTGCTATGGTTAATAATAACCTGCTCCGTCATGAGTGGAATCAAACCTTTTCTTCACTTTAGCATTTAACATTCCCAACCATATAATATGATACATTAATCGAACTACAGCTACTAAAAACACAATTTTCTTAATGCAAACATCAGTAACTCAAAATTAGCAACCAAAGGGTTCAGTCTGCAGTTCACACTCATGTGAAGCTACAGCCTCCCCCCTTAGTCTCTATCATCCTTCTGTTCTTGCAAAAACAAAACAAAGCAAGACAAAACATCCACCCTTCTTTTACAGGCTGGGTGAATTGTTGTGGACATTCACTAATCCTAAAGTCGGTACCGTTTTTGTCTCAATATCAAGTCAGTTAAACTTTTAGTCGTCAGTCCGTCACAGTCCAGTCACATGCATACATCCACACACATTCATACCAGATATTGCTGATAATGGAGTCTCACGCGCAACCTATTCGAGCCTCCATCACCAGCAAGATGACGTCATCATTTTGAAGGAAACAGTTCCTTGTTTTTGGACTGGATTGACTCGCTGCAATCCTTTTAGGCTCGGGACTTCTCATTCGATCAGTGTCCCATATAAGTGAATTTCTCCCAAGCTCATTATAATCATGGAGAAAAATACTTTGCGACTGTTTTCAGTAAGAATATTTTATAGCGCTTTAAAGTTCAATCTCTCAGGCCTGGATTAAAGAGCTGATTTGTTAAATCAGGAACTCACAAAATACCAAAATATCACCACCGGTGGATCATACAGTGGGGCAAAAAAGTATTTAGTCAGCCACCGATTGTGCAAGTTCCCCCACTTAAAATGATGACAGAGGTCAGTAATTTGCACCAGAGGTACACTTCAACTGTGAGAGACAGAATGTGAAAAAAAAAATCCATGAATTCACATGGTAGGATTTGTAAAGAATTTATTCGTAAATCAGGGTGGAAAATAAGTATTTGGTCAATAACAAAAATACAACTCAATACTCACCAAATACCAAACAGGTAAGGTGTAATTGAGCCATAGTGCTTGGTCTCTTTGTCCGATTTAAATCAATTGCAGTTAGAGGCCACATTAATTTTCTTTCTGTAAGCACTTATTGAAATCATCTGAGCACATTACAAGTACATATTTGCTTACTCTGTATGCTCAAATGTGACCCGTTATGGCCACTAGAAAAAAAGCGGAGGCCCGAAAAACAGGTGGGGGTCCTCCACCACCACCACTCACAGAGGCTGAGCAGTTGGCTTCCACATTTGTGATAATGTTGGCAGCATCACATATGATCTTCACAGTGCAGAGAACACAAATTAGCATCCATTACTATAATGAAATGATTTGTTAGTTTGAAATGCTACAGGGAACTATGTACCTGTACATTAATGCTGTGGAAAGACTTCCTGTTCACATAGTCTCCTTCATTTACTGAAGGAGCAATGATTGGAATGTGAGTGCCATCTATACAGCCAATCACGCCTGGGAACCGTGAAAATAGATGTAAAATTTAAGTAGTAGTTCAAGTATCACCACATCATGAATTAAATTTTGTTCATCCTGCTACCTGCAATTTTGTGGCATCCCTCTTTGATAAATCTTGTGGGTCTATGACCGGGGAACACCACAAACGAGTACAGGAGACGTTTCAGTGCAACTGTAACATTCCTGACTGCCCGACAGACGGTAGCCTTGGAAACGTGCTCAGCGTCACCAATATTATACAGAAAGCTCCCGTTTGCAAAAAACCGAAGTGCAATACAAATAATATGCAATGAACTGAGAGCATGTCCGCGATGTGTCACATGAGCAATATTAGGCCTGAGGATGTTCTTCAAATAACTTATAGATTGTGCTGAAAAACGGTAACGTTCACACAGGAAATCATCAGGAAATGATAAAATGTCCGAACGCGCTCTAATCACTCTCTCCCGGCGGAGAGCTCTGCGGAGAATTTGGGCTTCAACATCTACTGGCTCTTCAAGGAAGGAGCACGCCATGTCTGACACTTCCTACAGTCAGGTTTCCGACACAGAGGCGGAGAACGTCAGGGTTAGTTGAAGTAAACCTGCTAGGGAGCAGGTTAGCTTCACAGAGTGTGTCGTCATAGTAACTCACTCAGGATTAATCTAAACTCGCTTTGTGAAACCGAAAACCCAGAGTTTTCGTTAACTCAGGGTATACTTACTCAGAGTTTGCACTAAACCGGCTTCCTGAAATAGGGCCCAGATCTAAATCCAATCAAGAATCTGTGGCAAAATCTGAAAACTGCTGTTCACAAACGCTGTCCATCTAATCTGACTGAGCTGGAGCTGTTTTGCAAAGAAGAATGGGCAAAGATTTCAGTCTGTAGATGTGCAAAGCTGGTAGAGACATAAGGCAAACCAGATTATAAGGAGCACTGTCGATTTCCAGAAAAATCAAAGGACTGATTTTTAGAGTGCCTTATTTTCCGAAAAGCACAGTAATAACATAATAACAACGGCCCGCTAGCATGCTCTTGGTTGCTGAGGGCTATGCTGTGGCTGAGCTGCAAGATTAACTCTGCAAAACCAACTTTCATCAAGTAACAGGGCTCTAGAGTGCAACCAATTTGGTCGCAAATGCGAATCCGTGTAAATGAGAGCAGGTACACTGATTCCACACAAAGACGTAAACACAGAACGGACCGACGCATCAGAATCAACTTTGTCTTTCTCGGCTTTCTCACCCGACGGCTCGTAGACGGACACGCTGTCGGAGCTTAGCGATCCTGATGCGTCCGGTCCGCGCTGCGATTACGTCTTCTTGCGCTGATTCTGAGCTGCAGGTTTTGTCTCTCCAACCAAAATTCAGAGCCAGCAGCAAAAGAAGCAGCAAACTGCGCT
Organism: Rhamphochromis longiceps; assembly: GCF_057381845.1. NCBI lineage: Eukaryota > Metazoa > Chordata > Actinopteri > Cichliformes > Cichlidae > Rhamphochromis > Rhamphochromis longiceps. Next base: position 70,828,155 of record NC_140559.1, on the reverse strand, counting down.
TCACATTTGATCAATGTCATTAATTTTGCTGTTTTGCTTCCACGACTATTAAAATCACACTCCATGCACAGCTAGCTCTCTCTCTATCTGTCTCTGTACTTCAAGAACAGTTTCCCGTCTCCAATCTCTGTTTTCTGTATTATTCATGCGCTTATTACCCACCAGTCTACCGTTGTTTTTTCCCTGCTAATATTAGCATCACACGGCACAGCTTCTGTATCACGTGGTATAAGGCTCCGCCCTTGTCATTTGTTGAGCAGGAAGAGTGAGCACTTGGTTTCATGCAGAGTACGTCCCGGATCAAAATGCGGTACAATCGTCGTCGTCTTTTTCTTTCTTTTAAATCGTCATTTGGAAATGAGATCGCAAATAAGTTTGAATCGAGATCGCGATTTTCTAACGATTAATCGTGCAGCCCTAATCCTATTAGTCGACTAATCGCAAAAATAATCGGTGACTAGTCGACTATCAAAATAATCGTTTGTGGCAGCCCTAATGCACACAGGGAAAAGTTAGAGAGGAAAAGAGAGAGCAGGAAATTACTCTTACTCTTAGGACGTATATGGCCCAACAGGCCTCGCGATACAGATGAGCTACATCCTCCTGGAAAGCAGCTGCCAATACAGTCTCCCCCATCTGCTGGAAGGCAGATGCTTCAAAACAGAGTGAGAAGTAAAGAGAGAGGGAAGGAACTCAAACAAATTAACACTATATTTTATCTTTTATAATCATATATATTGCTTTACCAAAACAGCTTGTTTTTGTGTTTTTTAAACTACCATCTCTCTTAAACCAACTTGAATTGAACAGTGAGCACAGCCACTAAGTTCTATGTAACAAAAATACAGGGATGGGAGGGAGGGAGACGGTACCTGCACTGACGTTTAAAAAGAAGGAATAGGAGGAGGAGGGGTGGAGGTGGTGGAGCTCTCCGACAGGGGGAAAACTGAGATTTCAGTAAAGCTCAGTCCAAAGCACTTTCCTAATGATTTCCCTGTAACATTAGTCCTCGAGGTCCCCGTCACAGCAGACTACTGTGAGTGCCACCAGACAGTTAATGAGACAAAAACGAGATGCTCTTACAGCCAGGAGGATGCTTCCAGATGACGCTTGATTAATTTGATTGATTATCTGTGAATAAGTCTTGAGCCTCTCCTCAGTTCTTTATATTTTGCCTGTGCTGAGCCAGATGTTGTTCTTCTTCCTTTCTTTAGACTTTCTGAAGGTCATTTAAAGTTTTTCTTTGGACATTAACTGCTTTTTCACCCATTTTCAGTCCAGTCCTTGTACCTGATCGCTTTCAGAGCGATATTTTTGTTTTTTGGGGGGGTTAAACCACTTAACCTAACTCAAGGGGACAAACCCGAGTTGTCAAATACAATACAAAACACACAACTTAGCAAAGAACCAATTTTAAATTTTATCTTTAGGGACTTTGTTACTAGCAACCTGTCACAGAAACACACTATTTAATTTCTTTGGATTGGGAAAGTAGAAGACAGAAAAAAAGGGGACAAGCTGAAAAATCTATCTACAGTGGAGGAACAGTACCTGAAAGTCATGTCAAAAAAAATTCAGCAAACACCTGACACAGGACCTGAAAGATGCACTTGGTCCTTCAGTTGATCCATCTAGTGTTCACCAAAGCCTCATCTCATGGTGTCAGTGAAGGGTGGCTGTCAAGAAGCCATTATTAAGGAAGGGAACAGGGAGAAAAGGCTGAGGGATGCCAAATTACACAAGAACTGGACTGAAAATCAGTAGCAGCAGGTCTGATGGAGTGATGAACCAAAATTTGACAGTTCTGGTTCAAATTGTGGTAATATGTCTACAACCACCTGTAAACTACTGTACAGCTCTGCCATAGTTTGGGTCTGCATTTCAGCCAGGGTGTTGGGGATTTCGTCAAAATTGATGGAATTATGAAAAGTACCACCAGACTTTGATGCACCATGCAATACCATCTGGAAAGCGTCTGATCGGCAGCAGCTTACTAAACACATCGAAACACCATCATTCATGGACTGACCTGAGCCGTGTGGGATCATCTCGGCAGAGAATGGAACAAAACGGCAGCTGATATCGAAAGAAGAGCTCTGAATGTCCTTAAAGAAGCTCGGAGAACTATTCCTGAAGACTACTTAAAGGAATTCCAAAGAAATGTGCCTAAGAGAGTTCAGGGCGTGCTGAAGATAAAGATGCTCAAGCTCATTACCTCATTATATCAACTCTGTTTTTGCCTTTTATATTGTATTTTCATGTAAACTTTTCAAATTTAAACTGTTGCACCCGTTTCCCATTACCCAGCAAGTTATATCTTAGAATTAAGGTGTGGCTCAAACTTTTGCACAGTCCTACATTTCCCATCTATAAAATGATTTGACACCTGATAAACCTTTAAAAGCACTGACCTGCCTCTCCAACTATCTGTTTTAAACAACACGCACTTACCAGCAGTTGTGTTGCGTTTTCGTCAGGTTAGTGGCTCAGACCTAAAACAGCCCAACATTATCTCTAATTCAGGTCTGGACCCAAGCTGACCCATTAAAGTACGTGGTACTCCTTTTATTTGTACTTGTGTACTCAGGCATAAATTAGACTTTTCAGGTACAAACTAAATAACACAAAGAGGAGCTTATGAATAAGAATGAAACTGAGAGGCCCACTGCAAGAAGATACACACCCAAGTGCTGAGATTGTAAAGATGAAAAGTGAGCAGAGGAAAACGAGCGTTTCAGGACAACGAGGCGGTTTCCTCTTCTTCCCATCTGGCAGCCTCACAGCGGGGAGTTATGAGGTAGCCCCAACCTACCTCACATCTCCCCGCTGTGCAAGAACGAGCTCAGCAACACAAGCATCCTTTCTCTTTCGCGAGTGCATACGTGCACATCTACAGTGCTGCATGCCAATGAACCCATTTTCTTGGAGCACCTACACAAGCTGCAATCTACAGATCGTGTTTCACAGCGCTACAGCGAGAGGCAAACACCTCCCTCTGTTTGTGCTTCATTCTAGCTTCGCCCTTCTCTTCCCAACCACACACACCAACACCTTCCTCTTGTGAATTTTATTTTAATCCTTAACATAAAGACAGCTATAAATTAGGATAATCAAACTTGATTTATTACCTCCTGCACCCCCCCCACTGTGTGTTCAACAGGAAGCTAAAGACTGGTGCTGTTAAAGTGTTCAAAAAACAGCAGGAGCTCGGTGTGAGGCCACAGTGGGCCAAAAAACACAAGATGACCTCCAGCAAGGACAAAATGTATCTGGACGTCTCTGTGAGCATCTGTCTCACTGTGTAAGTGTAGCACAGTGTCTGTGTGTGCATGGCTGGGCAACAGAGACAGCACAACTGAAAGCCAGCACTCAGACGAGGACCCGGTGCATCGTCTGTCTCATCTCAGCCAGTTTACTTACAAACTCTTTAAGTTTGAATTTTAAAGCCGACAATGTGCACAGGGCAGTGATATTTAAAATGAAGGTAAACTATTCCAATCTCTGCAGCCCCAATTGTGTCTCTCACACACACACACACACACACACAGTCCTGAATTCATTACTGAAGTCTCATCCAGACATTCAATGTGCTGTGTAATTAAATTGAGACGTGGGGTCAAAATTCCCACCTAGATTGAGTGAGATGAAATAGAAATCGGCTCTCCTCTAACTGACTTTATAGAAATAATTACATAAGCTGCATTTATAACTGTTATTAAATAACAGCAGCACACGAGAACTGAAGTGTAATCCCAGCACATTTCGCTTCGCTTGCACTGATTCTTTAGAGATGACGACCGTGGTGGGTAATTAAGGGCAAACAATATACAAGTGGCGTGAAAAATGGAGGCTGCATTACCTTTCCAAAGCTTCCTTTCCCGATGGCCCGCAGTATCTGGAAGTGGTCAAAGTTCACTGTGGAGAAAATGAGAAGCAGTTAGTGAGAACGTGTCAGTTTGAGCTGAGCTATAAAACAGGGAACATGACATGTACAGCACTGTGCAAAAGTCTTGAGCCATCCCTCATTTGCTTCCAGGGATCCGGACTTCCCTGTAATCTTTAAAGTGGTATTAAGGAATAGCTCTCCAGGCTTTTTAAAGTGTTTCTGATTTTTAATCCAGGGCTTGTATTTGACCACTTTTTGTCTGTTAAGACCCTTCACACTAATCTCTGAAACATTCAAACATAAACAGACACCTAAGTCACGGAAAGGACCAGAAAACTTAACAAAGAACCAATTTTAAATTGTATCTGTACACATTTACTTGCAGCCTATTGCAAAAAAACAAAAGCCCACATCATTTGTTCTCACTTCTTTAGTTGAAGAATGCAGTTAATAACACCGTTAACACAGACTGACCTGGCAAAACACGAAAAAATAAGGGGGTGGTTCAAGACTTTTGCTCGGTACTGTATGAGAAATGGAAATGTGCACTTCACAATGTATCGCTGCACTTCGGCAGTACTGTGAAGATTAAATGTTTTTTCCTTCCCGATGCATGTGAAAGGTTAAGACTTACATCTCCAAATGTACTGGAACTGATTTGAACCAGAGGACTCAGCCACACTGTTACTATGTACTGCATAAACACGTTTACCGATGAAGGTAAATCAGACGCTGTCCTGACTGTGTGGCTAAATTTTGTGCTGAAAGCATCAAATCAATTGAATATGATTAACTTGCTATGAGAGGTTTTTACTCCAAGTGTGACTTTTTCTGGCTTCATACACCTTTCAGGGTCAAATTCAAGCACTTTGTGAGCACGTTTAATGTCCATTTTCAACATTTTCCAGCACATTACCATAAAAAGGATGCATATTTCACTTCGCATCACCTGAATAAGACCACGTGAAAGGCCAAATTAATAAGTCTTCTCATCAGATATTGATGCTTCTTTCTTATGTGACACAAAAAACAGGAGGAGACAGATCTTTGCTTGTGTTGTTTTTTAAGTTCATTCATTCAAAACTAACTGTAAGACGCTTAACTACATTGCAGTCTGTGTTATTGTTGTAGACCTAATTATCACCTTTAAAGTGTTTGTGCTAATAACATCATGTAGAGTAAGACAGGCATAGAGAACAGCACTGACTGGGAGAGGCTTTGAACAGATGACATACTCAGATCAATTCAACACTTTAGACTTTAAAAATGCACAAGCGTCTTTCAAAAACCCATTTATTTAATCTATCATCATTGATATTATTATGTACAGTTATAATGTACTGTTCATCTCCCTTAAATAAACAGGCAGCCTTAAAGTGTGAAATAGTCACTTGTCTACTGTCTCAGTGGCTGATAGTGCCCCACAGGCCTCAATGTCAGCTTGAAGCCATTATGTTTCAATTGTTTAATGAGAAACAGATTTTGAATGAAAGCGAGGAAACTTCGGTAGCACAAAAAAGTGCCTATTCTTTGTTCCCATATGGTTCAGTCATATTACCGTCATTTCCCCCTAAGCTGTTCCCAAAGACACCAGGTTAATACTTGAAAAGGCTGCAGCGATACACAAAAATATCATCAATATTCTGTTTACTTGGTGACAACGTCGCTTTTAGCCTTCAATCAGAAAGCCTGACGTTGGCTAGTTAAGCATCGGGCTAACGTTTAACGCTTTCACTTGAGGGAAGTAACTCGTATTACTGCTACTGCTGTGTAATCTTGGTTCAATTCACAGCATATTCTACAAGTTACCCTGCAATAACTAACTGTTAGAATAGCGCCACCGTATTGTATCGCACTGAGTGCACTTCAATCCTTTATCCCGCGAGTTTGCTAGCTAGCAAAATAATAATACCAATTTTAAACAAATAACATGTGTAACGTACACACTCGAGAAAATTATTTACTAGTACTTACGCAAACTCCCCCGTTGTGAAAACGTACAAATCCTTCTTGTATTTTTCGTTTTCCAGCAAACACTCATTAAAACGGCCTCCAGGCACATTAGCGCACTCACCCCCGACTGATCAGGGAGGGGGTGAGGGGTCACACACTGAAACAGACTAACGTGCAGAGGTACAGCCCAGGCAGAGAAATGTTGCTTTTAGACTTTGCGACTCGTTTTATTTCTCTATCTGATAAGAAAAATATTCAATCAGATAGTTATTTGTGGTGAATGAAATACGGTTACAGTTTCAAGAAGTTTTAAGCACCAAATCCGAAATCCAAGCACTGCAATATTAAAATCCAATTCAATTTCTTGTTTGCTCCGAAATCTACGACATGACTATATACAGAAAAGCTTGACATGGTATGCAAAAAACCCCCCGAAGACAATACAAATACAAATACATGAACAAAAAAGGTTTTAACTGTCAGTTATGTCATTTTAAAATTTTCCAAAACTAACATTTTCTTTGATTGACTGATATTAAATTGATTAGGGTCAAGTTTAGTGTGAACAATATTACACAAACAAGCACGTGTGTGCGCATGCGCACATATGAGAATCCCTTCGATCACTTCTCATATGTGCGCATGCGCACATATTAGAATCCCTTCGATCGCTTCTCATATGTGCGCATGCGCACATATTAGAATCGCTTCGATCGCTTGTGACGCGGTAACTTTGCTTTGATCCTTTCTGACGTCATAACTTTGCTTTGATCCCAAAACCCATAAATAGGAGCGCTCACCTGTTACTTTATGCTTAACGGACGTTGACCTGCAGCAACTGAAACCCTTTCGAGAAGTTTTGAGAGCAATTTACGAGAGAAACCAAAACAAGTTCAGTTTTGTTTCTCACCAATCCACAGCGCAAACAGACACATTACACCATGTCAGCCAACCCATCCTTCGGCTCAGATGAGCTTGGAATATCTAAAGGGACCATTTTGGGAGATCACCACATGGTGGAGGCTTTCCTTGGAGAAGGAAGCTTTGGTGTTGTAACGAAATGTCGCGATACAAAAAACAACAAAACGGTTGCTATTAAAGTCAACAAGAGCGACCCTGAAATTCTGCTCCAGGCAAAACTGGAAATTTTCATCCTGGAGCAGCTACGACGCTTGGATCCAGACAGGTGCAACATTGTCGAATGGAACGGCTATTTCCTCGATGGAGAGCGCATTTGCTTGAATTTCGAACTCCTCGACCAAAGCCTGTCAGACTACATAGGGGACCGGAATAACCAAGGTCTCCCAATGAGAGAAATCAGGCCAATTTTGAATCAGCTCGCAAATGCTCTGTTCCACCTGGGTTCTGTGGGAATAGTGCATGCTGACCTCAAACCTGTCAACATCATGGTTGTGAACCGCAGTGAGTCTCAAGTCAGAGTCAAACTTATAGACTTTGGCATCGCATGTAACACCTCTGCAGTGATTCCTGGTGACTGTGTGGGGACAATTGGTTATTGTGCACCTGAGATTATGCTTGGCACTCCATATGATGACGCAATTGACATGTGGTCTCTGGGGCTGGTAGCTGTGGAGCTTGCTACAGGGGTGCCTCTCTATCCTGGGGAAGACGATTATGACGTTTTGAAATTCATAATTGAAACTCAGGGTCAGCTACCAGATCATCTTCTAGAGTCTGGCTTGTACACTGACAGCTATTTCATCGAGGATAACCACAACGAACAGCGCTGGACATTTAAGACCCCAGAACAATTTCAATACGAAACAGATTATCGATCCAAGGAAACTCGATCGATAAAACTTAAGTGTCTCGATGACCTCGAACAACTGCTGAAAGTTAGGCGAGGACCGGAAAATGGCCAATCATTATTTGTAAGGCTAATCAAAGAAATGTTGGCCTTGGATGCAAATCAGCGCATAACACCCTCGGAGGTTCTGAAGCATCCCTTTTTCGACCCTGGCCTCTCAAGGAGAACCCCCTGCACGGACATGAATAGTACAGGGGGACAACTCCTTGTGCTCTCTCAGCAGCCTTCAAGCTGGAAAAGTCATGGATCGCAAAAATTCAGCTGCAGTTTCCAAAACTCAGTTGAATTTCCTCAAAAAAGAGACATCAACACCTCAGCCAACCCATCTGCCTCTGAAGATGATCTTCAAATAACGAAAGGGACCATTTTAGGAGATCACCACGTGGTAGAGGCCTTCCTTGGAGAAGGAGGCTTTGGTTTGGTAACCAGATGTCGCGATACAAAAAACAACAAAACGGTTGCTATTAAAGTCAACAAGAGCAACCCTGAAATTCTGCTCCAGGCAAAACTGGAAATTTTCATCCTGGAGCAGCTACGACGCTTGGATCCAGACAGGTGCAACATTGTCGAATGGAACGGCTATTTCCTCGATGGAGAGCGCATTTGCTTGAATTTCGAACTCCTCGACCAAAGCCTGTGGGACTACATTGGGGACCGGAATAACCAAGGTCTCCCAATGAGAGAACTCGGGCCAATTTTGCATCAGCTCGCAAATGCTCTGTTCCACCTGGGTTCTGTGGGAATAGTGCATGCTGACCTCAAACCTGGAAACATCATGGTTGTGAACCGCAGTGAGTCTCCCGTCAAAGTCAAACTCATAGACTTTGGCCTCGCATGTCCTGCTTCTGCAGTGATTCCTGGTGACCGTGTGGGGACAATTGGTTATTGTGCACCTGAGGTTATGCTTGGCATTCCATACGACAAAGCAATCGACATGTGGTCTCTGGGGCTGGTAGCTGTGGAGCTTGCTACAGGGGTGCCTCTCTATCCTGGGGAAGACGATTATGACGTTTTGAAATTCATAATTGAAACCCAGGGTCAGCTACCAGATCATCTTCTAGAGTCTGGCTTGTACACTGACAGCTATTTCATCGAGGATAACCACAACGAACAGCGCTGGACATTTAAGACCCAAGAACAATTTCAATACGAGACAGTTTATCGATCCAAGGAAACTCGATATATAAAACTTAAGCGTCTCGATGACCTCGAACAACTGCTGAAGGTTAGGCGAGGACCGGAAAATGGCCAAACATTATTTGTAAGGCTAATCAAAGAAATGTTGGCCTTGGATGCAAATCAGCGCATAACACCCTCGGAGGTTCTGAAGCATCCCTTTTTCGACCCTGGCCTCTCAAGGAGAACCCCCTGCACTGACATGAATAGTACAGGGGGACAAAACCTTGTGCTCTCTCAGCAGCAATCATCGTTTGGGTGGCCAGAATTCTAGGGGAGCTAGAAAATTCTTGTGGAAAAAAAGCCCAAAACAATAACATCAACAAAAACAACCAGTGAATGTGGTCTTAAACTTGGGCACAATTTGGCTTGAAATCCATCAACTAATCTCTCAATATTCAAAGCGGAACAGCAGACAACTTACCATCACATCAGTCCTTCAATCAGACCTACAACAAACGTCTTCCTTCTCTCACCCCAACCGGTCGCAGCAGATGGCCGCCCCGACCTGAGCCTGGTTCTGCCGGAGGTTTCTTCCTGTAAAAAGGGAGTTTTTCCTTCCCACTGTCGCCAAAGTGCTTGCTCATAGGGGGTCATATGATTGTTGGGTTCTCTGTATGTACTATTGTAGGGTCTACCTTACAATAATACATACAGCCTTGAAGTGAGTGGTGATGTGATTTGCTGCTGAATGAATTGGGAACTAATTGGAAATCTGGATATTAATTAAATAAACCTGCTTTGAGCATCAATTAATTGTTGTTTGAAATTCTTTATAAATATATAAATATAGTGCCACTCTTCTACTGTTTAAATTGCAACTGTTTAAAACTGACTAATTTATTCATACACTTGAGCATAAACACACGCACAGTAAATGGCCTGTATTTGTACAGCGCTTTACTTAGTCCCCAAGGACCCCAAAGAGCTTTACACTACATTCAGTCATTCACACATTCACACACTGGTGATGGCAGCTACATTGTAGCCACAGCTGCCCTGGGGCGCACTGACAGAGGCGAGGCTGCCGGACACTGGCGCCACCGGGCCCTCTGACCACCACCAGTAGGCAACGGGTGAAGTGTCTTGCCCCGGGACACAACGACCGAGACTGTCGGAGGCGGGGCTCAATCTGGCAACCTTCCAATTACAGGATGAACTGCGAACTCTTGAGCCACGATTGCCCTATATACACATATACTTTACAGTACTAGTCAGTGCTTACATACTAGTTCTTTTCCCTACTTTTTCATGCTTACTGGTACAAATGCCTGTTACTAGAGTTAAATGCTATCAATGTATTCTCACAGTTATGGAACTGTACAAATGCATACAAAATAACGCTCACGTAAACATAACTGTGCACTAGTTTGCCCTTATTGCTGCAGTTTGTTTCAAGTTGTTCTCTCTCACACACACACACACACACACACACACACACACACACACACACACACACACACACACACACACACACACACACACACACACTATGTAACGTTTCAGCAAGAAAATACCGCCCCTCCCCCCCACAGTGACACCACCACCACTAGTCTGCACAGCTGACATGAGGCAGCATGGATCCATCCTTTCATGCTATTTATGCCAAATTCTGACCCGACCATCTGCATGTCAGAGCAGAAATCAAGACTCATCAGACCAGGCAACATTTATCCAATCTTCTCATGTCAAATTTTGAGAACTGTAGCTTCAATTTCCTGTTCTTAGCTGACCAAAACGCTCTTCTGCATTCTTTGGTTGCAACAAATGGTTGTATGAGCTACGGTTGCCTTCCTATCAGACATTTTTCTCTGACCGTTGACATCAATAAGGCAGTTTTTCCAAGAGAACTGCCTTTCACTGGATATTTTCTCATTTTTGTCACCGAAAAGGGTGTCTGTGTTACTTCTTGTCTTATATATATTGTCTCTGTTTTCCTCTGTCCTTTGTCAGTGTCTGTTCACCTACCCCTGTGTCTCCATATTCCCAGTGTTCAAGGTTTCCGAGTGTTTTCCCAGTTTAGGTTTTCATGGTTGGTTCTGTTTGCTACTCAGCCAGAATAAACAGCTCGCTCTTTTTAAAAGTAGGCTCCAGAATGGATGATGGCATGTTCGCATGTCTTTATGCAACACTGAGTGTGCTGAACTAAAGGTAGGCCTAGTTTCATTTTCATGGTCATTATTATCATGACAATGATTACGCCTTATTCTGATTATTTCTCCCTTTTGGAGATGTAACATTTACATGAGGGGTGTAGGAACATTTCCCCCTAAATATTTTTAGATAAATTTTTGTTGAAGTCACTGTTTTTGTCGTATTGATGATGCAGCTAGAATAAGTGCTTTTAAATAAAAGAATAACCATTCAAAGTGCTCAGTGGTGAAACTGTAACTCTTTCAGAGTTTGACAGCTGGACAAGTGATGCCGTATTTAAAGAAACATGAGATGAGTGCAGCATATTATCTGAACAGAGATCATTCAATGAGCAAGAATAAACACTGAAAGAGAAACACTTCACTGTTGATTATCATATGAAGTCTAATAAAAGCTGTTAATCTGTTAATATCCTGCTAATCTGCATACAGCAAATACAGAACATGCGACTTTAAAGCATCCAGCAAAGTGATAACTGTCCTCTGCCCACTAAGTAGTGACTCTACAAAAGATTATTTTCAATATCATCTTTATATTATATTTAGTTATTCTCCAGCGCAACAATGTAAGGAGCTCTGTGATTGGTTAGGAAAGGACAGACTGGCCACCTCGATTTTTCTTCACTGCACATTGATCCATAGCTTTGCTCTGTAAAGGCTAACAAAGTGCTTTTGCTTTACAAAGACATTCAGCGTCGGTATTCACTCTTTTAAAATGCCACTGAACACTGGAGTGAAATGGAGCCCTGATCCTCAGAGTTTTATTGTTGCTAACATTTCTTATAGATAGCACAGATAGTGCCCCACTGCAGTAATCACTCATGTCTAGATATTCCTGTTAAAAAGGAGTTTTTCCTCCCCACTGTAACATGGCAAACATAGCAAACGGATAATCCAGCTGAAGCTTCAGACAGCCGTCAGACAGTGAAACACTGCCATCTGCTGGACGCGAATAACAAAGACGCTGCTTTGACGGGTGAGGGAGTTTCAACAAGTCTGCAACGACTCAAGCATCAAACTACAGAACTATTCTAGCGGACATGGTGCTCTAATGACTGCTTCATTAACGCAGGTCAGAAAGGATCAAACATATCAATAAATCATAAAACACAAAACGTCTCTTATTGCCCAGGGCTCAGGAAGTGAGTGTGTTCCTTATAGCCCAACACGTTCTCACTCCCAACTCGTCAAACGTGTGACGCATGGTCAGGCTCCCTCTGCTTCACTTATGGACCATATGGACCACCAGGTAAGACCATTTAAACGGACAGCATTTATAGGATGACTATTAAAAGTCTGCGAGTGTCAGTAATGTTAATGTGGTTATGTTAGTAATACACCGAGTGCTAATATAACAGCTTTAAGATGCATTTGTAGATGTTATTACGTGTTTTACCGTCTTTATGGTGCTAGCTTAAAGTTACGGTGTAAACGTTAGCTTATATTGGAGGAAAGCTGTTACTGTTTAAACGATGTTAGCACAGAAATATTAGCTTCTGTCATGACTGATGAAGTTACTAGTTAATAAAGTTTCCAGTAAAGTGTTTAATCGCAGCCACAGACTGACAGCAAATATCTCGATTAGCTTCAGTGCATCTGTAATAAATATGTGCAAGTTTCAGTGCTTCGTTTAAACTGTATGATACTTATACTGACCCAGGGTCAGTGTAAAATACAATCCTAGCTGTGTGAACAAAGCCTGGCTGCTTTAATCCTGCATGACAAACCTCAGGATGCAGGTTATTATTACTCTTTCCTGCTGGCACACCTGTCACACCTGAGAGTCAGCTAGAAACTCACAGTGACGTGGACATCATGCAAAGACTGCCAGACTCTGTAATACTGCAAATGATCAGTGACTCAGGTTATCACTAAACTTTAAACGGCACCTCTGTGTCTCTGTGTGCTGAACATCTAGGATTGAGTCAGGCTGCATTGACTGTGGGACTTTAATGTGTTAAAAGCAGGTTGAAGACGGCTCAGAAACATTTGAAGATTAAAATTTAGCATTATGGCTGCTGGTGGTTTGTAAAGCCTCTACTCAGCTGTATTTTTGTTACTAATTTATGTTTGTTGTTGTTTAACACAGATTTCAGAAGAGCAAATATGCTTAATAGTTTAACTAGATTTCATTTGTCAGTGTGGGACTGCTGAGTCACCTGAAGAACTCATTTCATTCATTCTCCACATGATGTTCATTTACAGAAATGTTTCACAGGAACTGATTTCTCCCAAAGGGTGAACTAGTGTGTTTCCATAGATTACCTCTGTATGAATGTACTTCTTAAATGAAGGCAAGTGTTTGTCCTTTTTTGTTCCTCAGGTACAGTACGTGATATCAAGGGCAGGCGGTCATCACTGGGGGTAGACAAGAAGCAGACGTACTTCCAAGAGGGAGCTGCAGTGAGGTCAGAGGTCAGAATCTGAAACAGCTCAGGTTTATATTTTAGAGGTTATAAAAAATCAAAATGTATTATTTAAAGAAACCTTTAAATAATAGTCATAATTATGATTATTATAAGAAATATCAAACATTTAAGTGGATTTTCTGTTACACATATCGTGTTAGCCCTGCAATAAACTGGCAGCCTGTCTTTGTCCTGTATCAGCTGGGATAGGCTTCATCCTCCTGCAACCCTGAATTGGATACATTGTATTCCAATTATGTAATCTGATCATTTACAAACTCAAGGTATCTAATCAAAATGTAAGTGATGCCGCCCTTGACAGACAGGGAGATTTTATTCCTCAAAGACCATCATCCAGTCGAAGTACTAGTTGCCACGTGGTCAGTGTTCTCACAACCATTGATTTTATCTCACAACTTGTTTTCACCAAAGAATTTCAGTAAGTAAATATTCTTCAATCTCTTTTTCCCCCCAGTGTCTGCAGATCAGCATCAGTGTCCACGTGAAGAACCTAGTTATGTTGCCAGTGTCAACCCAACAAAAGGTACTTTACCTTCTTGTATATATTGTGATTCCTTTACTTTTATATTTGTTGTTATAGTTGAGTTAGGCAGGGCTTTTGTGCAGTCCTAAGAAACATACTGCCTAGAGTGTTTTTCACTTTGTGGAAGAGTTTCTTTATTTTTTTTCTGTTAGTGTGTGGAACTGAGGTGCTTCGTCAGGAGCTCCTTCAGTTGTTGGAGGATGGAGAAGAGGACGCAGCCATGACTTGTGAGACGTTGTCTGAGTCAGCTGCTACTCACTGGGCGATCAGAAACATGGTGTCCTTGCTAAAGTGGAAAGAGGCCAGGCCTTGTCTTATAGACAATATGTTAGCTACTCTGGATCCACAGTCACACCGTGTGTGTCAGTGTGGCAAACAAGTAGTTGTGAGGTGTCTGGACTGCCTGCCTCTTCCATTCCTTTGTGCTGACTGTGATATTGCAGTTCACACACGCTTTGTCCTGCACAGCAGAGAGGCAGTAACAGGAGGGTTTTTGCAGCCTTCATCAGAGTTTCACAATCCAATATGTACGGTTTTTAAGTCTTATGCATTTATTGCTATGTACTATGAGTGTGTGCTGTTATTGTATATTTATTGTGTATCATTTAATTTCCAATTCTTTTTATATATATTGTGTGTTTTTAATGTTAGTTCGGCTGTTGCCTGTGCAAAGACCAGACTGTGTGTGACTGCCCAGCAGGTAACGTTGAGGTTTCACCCGGTGCAATTGTGGCTCTTGTAACCATAAATGGTAAGTTGCTCTTTTGTCACACAGTACATACACAATAGATGTGTTTGCAGGTTTTAGTGCAAATTGTACATTGCTACATTGTTTTGAATTACCCTCGGCCCGCAGTATATGTGGGCACCTGTCAAAGGTCATTTGGATTTACCAGACCGCTTTGAAAACAACATGGGAAAAAATGAATGTCTTTGTTGAGCCATGACTGGATTTCTCCTTATCCTTCCTAAAGGCCGTTATAACCTTGCACTGCCAGTGGTGAGCTGCACCAGCTGTGGCCTAATGTGGTCCCCCTCAGTTAAGGACTTCCAGGGTGGTGGATATTGGCCTGGCACCTTAAATTTCTGCACCCTGTTTTCAATGGATGTCTTTCAGTCTTTCTATGACATTAAGAAGCTGCAGCAGGGATGTCACTTAAGGCCTTTGTCAAAGTGCTGGATGAACGAACAGCCCATTTTGGAAGGGTGAGTTTCTAAATTTGTCAAGTTTAAGGAAATTGTGCAAATCAATGTTTATGATGACTGTCCGTGAATATTCTGTTGTTTGTCCTCTACTTAAAAGACTGGCCGAATATCAGCTGATGCCTTCAGCAAAAGTTTCTTGGAGTGGAGTGCTGTAAAGTGTGAGGTGGACAGGATGTGCAAGGAGCCATGCTTTAGCTGCCCTGCCTGCACTCCAGACATGCTCGCCGTCTCAGTTGATGGAAACTGCAAGCTTTATCGCTTTCAATCAAATGCAAGGTACGTTATGCATTGTGTACATAAATCAAATATGGATTTGTACAAAAATTGTATTTTGATGTTTCTTTTCAAACAACTGTCACCGTGTTCGTTCAGCACTTCAGAGCAGGGGAACTTTGAAGGTGTCTTCATTGAGAAAGATGAGGAAGTTGCTGAGTTTGTGAAATACATCCAGAGACACACAAATGATGTAAGATACACATATATATCAGTGCTGTCAGCGTTAATCTTGTTAAAATGACGTTAACGCCATAACCATATACTCATACGTGTGTGTGTGTGGATACATATTTGGATGGGTGGATATTTATTTTGTTTTTCTCTTGGTGTTGTCGTAATACTATTTACTTGACTTTATCTTAATGTGTACTTCATTTGGAGTAGCTCACACTTGGATGTGCGAGGTATACTGCAGCTTGTAGTCTTGGATACGTTTAAGACATTTTGTTATAAGGTTGAATGAATTCAGCAGTCATGTATTGTGACCTCCTTTCTATAGATCAAATGGGGAGGTGCGTTTCAGGATGGGGCCGGTTCTACAGTTGGAGAAGAGGTGGAACAAGTAAACAGTTTCCTGTCTAGGGCGGCCATCACAACGAAGTACATGTCTAAAGCAGGTGTGTGTCTGTGTGTGAGATTCCACTCAGTCTCCTGCTCATTCATTCTTATTTGTATACTAACTGAAATGCAGGGCGAACAGACATGCTGAGCCTCCTGGCTTTGGGCTGGAACAAAAGGAAAGTGGAACAACTGGGCCGCACTTTGAGCCAGAGATATCTAAAGGTCATTTTTTCAACACCCATTTTAATGTGTGTGGTAATGGGGCAAAAACACCAGTACTCTAAAAATGTCCATATGAATGACATTTATTAATGTATTCTTAGATCATAAGGATCCTTAGAGAACAAGTGGAGAGCCTGAATGCGAGCAGAAATGAGCTGGGTGTGGATGACGACACACTGCAGCAATGGGCTGAAGGTGAGTCTCAATATAATGCACTCGTGTATAACAACAGGACCCACCATGGCCTCATTAAAGAACTTAGAGTTAAGATCTTTCTGACAGTGTCAACAAACAATGAAAAATAAGCTTGTAAAAGCAGAATTGATGGCAGAGTTGTTGCGTTTGATCAAATTGGATTGGACCTGGGTTGAAGTGATGTCGTACTAGTTGGTTTTATAAAGCTGAACACCAACATACTTGTTATCTCATGATAATGCAGCACATGAAGGCTCCAGATGTCTTATAATGAATATCATCAAGTCAGTGATTACAGAGTCCACTGTAGTTTGGTGACTGTTACTCATCCTGTGTTCTGATTAATATTCCTCTCACTTAGAAACGGATCAAACTGATGGCAGCCTTGGAGCGTTGCAGGCACGAGTAGAGGAGCTTGTCGTCATCATCAGAGTGCGAACACAAAGTCTTTACAGACAAAATGGTGTCACAGTTTCTTTGAAACGGACCGTTTGATGCTCAGTTTGTACAGCTTGTACAGCTACTTTGTAAACAGAATAAAATCAGATCCAGGTTTGTTTAAGCTGGATGTGATTTGTTCTAGCAAACGAATTGATGAGTGTAGATTAAAATGTAAATATATACATTATGTGAAGGTGTTCCTTTTTATGATTATTTACAGATAGCAACAAGAGGCGACACAGAATTCACAAGGTCATCTTAGATGAGAAGAAACGCTTGGCGGCTGCTGTTGACGACTACAACAAGGAAACAAGCAACAAAGCAAATCGTATCCAGTGATGCCCTCATGCAGAGCGACGTTTGGCCCTGGCAGAGCACAAGTGAACGTAAGCTCTTGATTTCTAAATATCCTTTTTAAACAAACTCCCAGTATCTGAGCAGCAGTTGAATGTTTTGTTCTTGAATCATAATATGCTGCTATGTTTTCCCATCTGATGTTGTTAAACTGCAGCTGCTGCTGACCTCCGGACAAAGAGAAAGGTCTTTGAGAAGGTGATGGCTGTGAGGCGCCTGAGAGAGGAGGAGATGATCCTTTGCAGGGAGATGCAGCATCACTGGACAGTGTTGCAAATGCGATCTGTGGTGTTGGGGACAATCTCCTCAGACTGTAAGCACATCTTTTATTTATTTATACATTTGGTGATGAATTGATTGAAAATAATAGCAGATGCTAAAGTCTTACTGGATCTTTTACCTATATTTGGGTTGCTAGCTAACACTGCCTTCTCCCTTAAAAAAAGTTTAATTACATGATCCTAACTCCTTGTGTTTATGAGGTGAGTTTTTTTGTCTGTTTGTTTGTTTTACTTATATTTAATAGTTTTGTTGTTTTTCTAGCCTCCCTTGTTGGCATGTCGGAGGATGCACAGAAAGGACTCCATAGCCTGGTTTAAAAACAAAGTGAACTGAAAGCTGAAACGCTCAAAGTAAAGGACGTGTACAAGAGAATCCTCAGCCACCAACCACTCCTGGAAATGGACTCGGAGGAGGAGGAGGACGTTCCAGATGATGAGAGTGATTTGAGCACTTCTGATGAAGACTGATTGTGTCATCATTGATGTTATGTTTGCTAGAATAAAAAGTTAATCACATCTGTTTAATGTGATTTTTATAATGTCTGTTTCAGAAATTGCTTATCAACAGACATTTTACATGTTGAGAAGAAAAATGTAATTCCCTTGGTGCAGTTGTTTACCCTGAATCATTCTTTCCCATCTAATTTAATGACTCGTGTACATGTTCAGATACAATAACATCATTGAATTCATGGGATGCTTTCTGGGCTGCTCAAATTACCACAAAATGTAAAAGCACCAGGCAGCACACTCACAAGGACATGTTTTGTTCAGTGTTTTGTTGAAGAAATCAACAAGTACAACTGAGATGTTTGCTGTAGTGGTGTGTTTGTTAAGAAGCATGCCAGCACACTGGTGAACTGACAGTCCCAGAATGCACCCGAGCCAGTGACTCGCCCCAGAACAAATGACATTAATTATCTAGAAAGACAACCGTGATCAAAGACTAAGTAAAAGAGTAGGAAACAAAAGATAAGGAAAGGTACTGTGGGGTAGGAAAGAAAGGCCAGAGCCGTGCAAAATGACCTCCAGCAGGCCACAAATATGCACGTCTGTTCAAACGGTCAGATACTGACTCCATGAGGGTGGTATGAGGGCTCGACGTCCACAGGTGGGGGTTGTGCTTACAGCCCAACACCGTGCAGGATGTTTGGCATTTGCCAGAGAACACCAAGCTTGGCAACTTTGCCACTGGCGGCCTGTGCTCTTCACAGATGAAAGCAGGTTCACACTGAGCACGTGTGACAGAGTCTGGAGACATATTGGAGAACCTTCTGCTGCCTGAGTTGGCAGATGCTCTAGTCCTGGAGTCTGGGAGGAGATCCATCAGGAGACCATCTGCCACTTCATCAGGAGCATGCCCAGGTGTTGTAGTGAGGTCATACAGGCATGTGGAGGCCACACAGACTACAGAGCCTCATTTTGACGTGTTTGAAGGACATTACATCAAACCAGATGAATGATTCTGTATTGCACTGATCAAGGAACCAACCCAATAGGAGCTAAAGGCATCCTCTTCACATTACTTAACATAGTGAGTTTATACTATGTTTAATGTGCATTTTCTTCATCAGTCTAGAACATAACATGTTAGCGCTCCCTGGTTCTTTTTGGAGACAGATCCTGAGACAGCAGGCAGCTTTGGAGAACTCATGCCAGCTGTGGTCATTAAGGAAAACTTTGATTTAATATTGATTTCATGACAACTATCCTCAGGCACATATTCCTGGATATATACAATGACACGAGTAGACACTAACCCCCAGCAGTCTGGTGCTATGACAGCATAACTAAGGGCTGACCTGAACCAGCCCCAACTATAAGCTCTATAAAGAAGTGAAGTCTTATGCCAACTCTTAAAAGTCTTGACCATGTCCACCTCCAAAACTCATAATGGACTTTGGAGGTGGACAGCTATCAAGCTCCTCACAGAGGAGCAGCTTGACAGCTAACAGCTCCCAATTTACTTTAGTCCAAATACATGAATTCAAATTGAGGTGATAACTATTTATCAACAGTATGAATGTCTGTTCCCGTCCAACAAAGTTGTTACTACATACCATGTTGAGCAGGGCTTCCACTTGACTTTAACTTCTTCTTTGTCCTGAAAAACATGATATAAACAAACAATTAATTCAGAAAGACATGCAGGTTGCATACAAAAAGGAGCCTACAAACATTTGTGTACTGTTGAATGGCTCAATATATTATACAGTTAGTTTACAAAAACATAAGAACCACTACAATGCTTGTACTGCCAGCATCGAGTGCATGTCAGCAAAGCAACACTGCTTACATTGTGGCTCACAAGCTCCACTCCTTTTCATCAAAACCAAAATTTTATCTACATTCTGTTTTTTACACTTTAAATCCCAGTTAGGTTAAATATTACCAGTAGCTTTTCAGATAAAACAGTAATAAAGTCCTAATGGTTTCATAAATCTTCATATTTTTTTTCATATAAGCATCGGGGACAAGGCTGTCTTGCAACTGTTGAGGTCACTAGTGTGCGCCCTATTTCTTCCAGGATCACTCTTCATTTGTAGGTTTTAGTGGACTCCTACTACTGTGAAGTGGTTTTCATGGGACAGGGGCTTGTATTCCAAGATCTGGGAGATTGTAGAAATGAGCTGTGATGCCCTTCTTGCCATCTTTCCAGAAATATCAGTGATCTGGAAGCTGTTAGGCTGACTTACAGCAGCAGCACTTTCTGCACCTGCAGAAACTCCAGGACACATTTACTAACAGTGTTTGTTGCTGTGTGTGCTGCAGCTGCAGCTTTGAATTTTTTTTGAGAGCTAATATTTTGGCTATGGTGTCTTGTTATGAAATGTACAAGAGTAAGAGTGTTAGCATGTGTGTCAAAGCTACGTTTGACTGGGAAACTCAAAGCTCAATAACCTGTATCAACAACAATTCACTGCAGCCTGTGTAATATTTGATGCATCATAATTTATTCCAGTCTATCTTGCAAATACATGTTTGCGTTGCAATGTCATGCACAACACACACAACTATTAGAGCCTTAAGATCAAACCTGCATCATTCTTTTGGTCCACTGCAGTGTAGCAGTCAAACAAGGAGAAGTGAAGTGGCCCCAAATGGCCAGGATAGAGATCAGAGGGTTAATGCGTAAAATGCATAAAAATATTATTGATTACAGGATAATACATTAATGTTAATATCAACAATAAGCTTTTTACTCTGAAGTTACAAGTATAAACAATGCTGTTGCATTTACACTTAAATTTTTTACTATAAGTATGGAAACAAGTGAACAGCATTTTATAATAAGTTTAACTGGAATTCTGTACACTGAAAAACAAACAACAGATAAAAAACACAAACAAACAGCCAGTGCCTTCATCTGTCCATTAAATGTCAAACATCGCTTTGACCTGTAGTCTCTGCTCGTCAGCACATGCTTTTAAAAAGAGCTCCATGTCCTCTGCAAACTGAAAAACAAAGAGGAAGAAGTCCCTCTACACAAAAACACTGTGGATGACAGGCCAGGCAAACATCTATTGACCTGTTTGAATGCCTCCTCATCATGTGAGCCTTGAAGTTTTTTTGTAAGAAGACTAAGACCACAGTGAGGACGTTTCATTTTCATGGACTTTCCACAAGCCCCAGTTTCATTTAGCACAGAGGGTAGAGCACATGAATGTTCTACCCAAGATTCAGGAAATGGTTTAGATGCTGGAGACGAGACATGGAGAGGGAGACGAGGCTCCACGGAGAGTTCAGTGGGGAGCAGTCCTGAATGCTGACATGACAATAATTGCCTTGCCATATCCCCACGCTGTATGACTGTCATGTTACAGAAGGGCAGTGAAAGTGCACCGGCACATCATTTTGTCTGTAAGAGAGAAAAAAAGAAAAAACATGTAATTTAAATGTAGTTGTATAGAATGCAGTCAGTTTATCTAACAATCAGATTGTACATATTAACAAAAATATCCAAGCCGTCCTCAATAATGAAAGCAAAATGGTGTGGATCACAAGAGCTGTCAGGAAATGTGGTGAACAGGAAAAATATTTAATGAAAACACTTTTTTCTCTCGCTGATGAATGAACTGAACTGTACAATGTGAAAAATAACTTTTAAGTCAACAAAGACCTGCAGAGGTGCTGAAAAGAAGTGCATATTTATGACTTTAACTATGAGGTATATTTAATACCAACATACCTTTGAAAGGCAAAGCACTTTGAATGTGTCCATTTATATGCTGCTCAATCTTTGCCCTGACAGCAGGGCTGAGAGTGGGGCACAGAGGGCAGTGAAACAGCCAACACGTGGTGCATTCCTGCAATTCTGGCCTGGAGGCAGAACTCCAATTTGATATTTGCATCTAAAACAGAGAGAAAAACAGATAAACACCATATACACATTTAAGTTCAGGTTTTAGCAGAAATAACACGTTACAGTTAGCATGTAAGAGATTTGGGAGAAAATTCTTTACAAAAACATAATTTACAAGACACTTATTTGTGACATACGTATCTATTGACATATAAAAGACAACTGAACAAAGGCTAACTAACATCTTGGCAATAAAGCAGAATAAATAGAGAATATTAGTATTTATACATACATAAAACTCTCTGTGACGACCTTTACAATGTTTTTGCAGGTGGAATGAGAGATATGAATAAAGTGCAATATGCAGTAAATGGAACAATGTGCATTGATGTTACAGATCGTGAAAAGTAGTGAAGTGAATTTGTTCATAACAAGCAAAAATCAAATACGTTTGAAACTGACCACTAAATGCTAACCAGAGGTGTCAAAAGTGCACATTCTTACTAAAGTTTAGATGCCTCGGGGGTCTGACCGTTGTTGTAGCGCTAACAAAGTGCCAACGTAATCAGTGTAAGCAAACTAGATGATTCCTACAATTATATAATTATTAACGGCAAATTTAGACATGAAAGACTCTGTAACAACCTTTACGATCCACTTGCAAGGTTTCCACAGTCGATGGCTGTATCCCAATTCAGGGTCTGCAGCCTTAAAGTTCGCAGCCTCAACGGTCCATGAACTCTGAACATCTGAACTCTGAAGCATGAACTCTGTGTCAAAGATTCAAGTTGCAGTTATTTATATTTCCTATCACCTTAAATCTTCACTCAAAGACACTCAAGTATCTGTGACAGTGTGTATATAGATGTATCATATATAAGAGAGAAATATTGTTCTTTTAATATGTTGGCATTACTAAATGTGGCTCAGTGCTTACATATATGTGTAAAAAGCAAATGTACGAGCTGTGATAACTGTGTCTGATAGAATGAAGAGTAGACTGATAAATGAAATATTCCTTTATTGGGTGAGAAAATCAGACCATGTCATAACTGCTTTAAGTCACACAGAATAGACATCAGAGCCTTAAACAGGCTGACTTCTGCTAAATGGGTCAAACTGGGCAGAAAGTCTACAAACACATAACATCCTTATAGAATATGATGTAACACTATAGATCAACTTAGCTCAGAATATATAAAGCAAATAAACAATTACAGCAATATGATGCAACAAACACAGCAGTGCTACTGATCCAAAATACTCAAAGCTTCATAGAACTGAAACAAACATTTATTTTTAGCTCCATTCTGCTGCTGATACAGACTTTAGGTTTCTGAACATTAAACTTGTTGCTGCCTTTCATAGTGTGTAACTTGAAGGCCCTGAGTACTTTCTCCCACAATGGAAACACTGGAATGACAACATTATTTGAACATTACCTAATAAGACTGATTCAGGACAGACAGTTATGTTAAACTTTCCTAGCAGTCCTTCACAAACAGGGAACAGTCTGTCTATTCTCTCCATCTGTCAGCTGCTGCTGGCTCTTCCTCCTCCTCTTCCTCACACACTGCTGAGTTTGTCCTGGTGGATCATCAGGGCTGCAAAGCCTCACAGATGATGTGCAGCAGTGGGTCCCTCAGTCTGTCCTCACTCTGGACACTTGCAGTCGTCACACATGGAAATCAAATGTGTGATAAGCTGCAGGATTCAAACACAAGTGTGACTTATAAACACATGTTCATACTTTTATTCCACAATCAGAGAGAAAGAAACAGAGAGAGAGTGCAGGACCATAGCTGGACTCGCCATCGGGCATACCGGGCATTTGCCCGGTGGGCCGCTGGCGATTTTTTGCTTTTATGGGCCGATCGATTTTTATTTTTTTTTTGGAAGGGTATAAATAATGAAAGGTGTTGGATTGGCCAATTGGTCATGATCGACTCTGGGCTGGACCAATTACAGCCGAGGAGGGCGGATGCACCCTCCCCCTTGTTTAGCAATCTTATAGATGAACTAAAGAAAATGGAGAACAAAAAAAGGAAAGAAGGTGCAGAAAAAATTAGGGCCAAAAAGAAACAAGCCCTTCAGGCAGACGCTGCCAAATGTGTAAAAATAACTGAATTGTTTGGCGGTAGCTGTGGCATAGCTTCCACAGATTTAGCAACATCAGCAAGTGGTGGAGGCCAGCAGGTGGATAAGGGAAAGGGGAGGCAAGAGGAGGAGAGACCCGAGGCGGCCACCGGTCATAGTGGCAGAGGAACTGAACTTCAGGTAAGAAGTTATGACCTGCTGTCTATCTGTGTCAGATATAAACCAAGTTTAGTTGTAGTTTGTTTTCGTTGTGCTGACTTTTTACAGTCGCTTAGAATAACTGGTACTAGCTAGCATGACGGAGTTTATATACTGCTGGGCGGGTGCTATGAAGTTACTGATAGTAAATTTTATTTTATGCTTAAGGTTAGTTTCTCAAACTCCTCAAAATCTTAACAAATTGTGCCAATCCTTACATGTTGCACCAGGCTGATTTATCATCAAAAGTGGAGAAGTCTGTGACAGAGGAGACAGAAGAGCAGCAGAGAGAGATGGAGCAAGAGAGAGAAATAAAAGAGCAGGAGATGGAGATGGAGAGATGACTTTATGTCATCCATGAGGGATGCATTTGACATATGTTTCACATATTATAGCCCAACAAGTTACTTATAGCAATTTAAATACGAGCAATCACTTTTTGGCAGACAATCACTTTTTGGCACAACACCGGCTATTTTTTGTGTTTCTTTTTATCGCTCTGTAGCTGAGTTCAATTGAAAGCCTGCATGCGCTAGTACCTCTTGCCACAAGTTCCCAGAATCCTTTGCGGTTTTTACCCCTGAATGACGTCACATTTTTGGTGGGCCGGTCTCTAGTCAAAATGCCCGGGCCGATTTTTTGTCCCAGTTCAGCCCTGTGCAGGACAGACAGACAGGTGACAGTCTCAGGTGTATACACTGCTACACAACAGCACCAGAGAAGGAGGATTTAGTGTTTGTGTTATTACGAGTGCTAAACAAGAAGAGTTCCAGATGGTGCAGTGGACACATGTGTGACTGCTGTGATTAAAGCATCTTTCTTTCAGCTTAACGAGTGAACCGTCAGCTCGTTCAAACACACGTTAAAGTCCGTTTGGCTCGACACCACCGAACAGAGGCAGCAATATAACATAGCTAACATTAACAGTGCAGTGAATCCTGCTTGTGCCGTGATATTCAGGACTGCAAACCGAGCAGCATCACTGACTTTCAGCTTGTTGTGTTTGTGGATAAATGACTGACTTTAATTATCCACAAAATCATCACATTCTCTGTAGGATTAAGGTCGACTATTGAACAGCGTATATTTTAAAGTAAAGGCTTTAAAACCAAGTAAACGCTGAAAGTACAAACATCACTAATGTCACATAACTTTGCCAACATGTGGCCAACAGGAATGTTTTAATGTTCTTCATTATTAAACATTTGCACATAAATAAGTGACATAATATTCAGTACTTACTTCTGAAAGTTTACTCTTCAGCCGCCCCTCTTCCGCCGTTTTCTTTCGGCAACATTATCCACACCCACCGCCGCGCCGTTCTCTCAGAACTGAAGAAACTTCTTGGATAAAACGTCTTCAAGAAATTTAAAGCAGTTCAGACGCTTTTCTTTCCCAGCTCCTCAGACTGTCCACCCTGTTAGCTTCGTTAAGCAGCCATGAAGAGTAGAAGGCCAAGTATGAGTTTCAAACAGTAAACACATTTATTTTTAAACCCTGCAAATAAACAACATTAACATCAAAAGTTTTACATTTCCTAAATTTATCCCACAATCTGAATATAACACCCACTTCCCTACATTTGATCTGCTGTGTTAAATATGATTAAGAACAGAATGCAATCATTTGCAAATCCTATAAACCAGTATTTTAAACAAAGTGAGAAAATGAAACATTTAAAGAAAAATATTAGCCCATTTTGAATTTGATGGCAGCATCCTCTCTCCAAAAACTAAAGGCTTTACGATGTTTAGTGCTGGACCATGTTGGTTAATGTGTAAACTCAACAGTTTCCATTTTGATTAACCTGACCAACATCTAACATAGAACACCTTTGAAGTGGACCTCGCACCCTGTGGATAACTTCAAACACGTCGAGGTCTTCAGAGGCTGAACTTTGACCCAGCATCACAACGAGCGCCATAAACACTTGTTACGGTTATTAGAAGGAAGCCAGCCTTTAGACATCCCCACAACGACATCGTGACCAAGGGTCTGTTGCATGATTTTTAACATGGCTACAATGTGTCGTCTGCTGAGTCATCGTTTAATACAACAACGTACTGAAAGAGAGCATTCAGCATCTGACTGAGCTGGACTAACCTTCCCTTTCAAAAGTGAAAACTGCAACATAAAACTGGAATACAACCAACTTCTAATGAAATGTAACATTTTATAACATGAACACAGATTCCAGGTGAGCTGTGTCTTCCAGGACTGGATTTACCAGAACAGGTATGAGGACGGTGCCTGACGGGCATGTACGAGCTGGAGTGGATCCCAGCTAACACAGGGTGAGGAGACAGACGACCGTTCACGCTCACACTTATTCACCAGTTAACCTAACCCCACTACCTGAATGTCTGTGAACTGTGGGAGGAAGCCAGAGTCCCCTGAGAGGACCCACACAAACACGGGGAGAACATCCAACCTCCACAGAGACTCTCTCTGCACTAAAAGCACAAAATAAAAACCACACCGTCATGTAATTCAAGAAACTGGTCTTAAAAACAGTTAATCTAACCCTAATCTAATATGTCCACATGGAGCCCGTGTTAAGGTCCGTACTGGGCTAGAAACATGATGTGGAACAGCTGACCTGTAGATCTGCTCAAGAACAATCGTCACAGTCTGATCACAGTCAGTCCCACGTCTGCCATGTTCTCAGCTTCCTTTAGTACAGGTAGCTTTAATGATCATTTCAAGTGTGGTTGTTTCATGGAAACAGAGAGCAGACTGCAACATCTGTGACAGCCACCTCTAACACTCTGATGGACGTGTGGACAGCAATGCTGCCTTGAACAGTACCGATGTTTCAGGGCTGATGACGTTTTTGGGAGGGACATCTACATCCTGACATATCAAGGTTACTTTACTTTTACGTAAATTTGCTTTACAGAAAAATAATAGCATTTGTCATCCCTTCACAAACACACACATCGATTTAAACCTGACAGACACACATTTGGAAATTAGACGCGATTAATCAAATCAGAAAAACAGTTATTAGTTATTAAGTTTAGTGACGGCAGCAGGGACAAAGCTGCTTTTATAAGACTTTGTCCTGCATCATTCTCATGATAAAACAGACTCAATGGCCCCAAGATATTTATATGACTGCACTTGCTCAGGTTTGTCCGGATTTCAAACTGTTCTAAAAGTCTTTTGATTCAAATCTGGGGCTGTGTTATTGAAAGCAGCAGAGAAATCGATGAACTGAAGTCCTTTACTCTCTACATGTTTGACAATCAGGTGAAGTAGAATCAAAAGCGCGTCCTCCACTCCTCTGTTGGGCTTATGTGCAATCTGCATTGAATCAAGCTGAAGTTCAGTGTCTTCCATAATCACATTTCTGATGATTTGTTCAAAGACTGAGGTGAGGGCAGCAGGCCTGAAGTCGTTTAGAACTTTTGGACGACTAGATTTAGGACCAGGAACCACGACAGCTTCTTTCCCAAGAGAGGGCATGAACGATTTATTCAGAATAACCTAAAATATAGGACTGAGTTCTTGAGCACAAGTGTAGGAGCCATATGAGTTGTTCCTTTTTGTTTTGGATTAAGAGGGTTGGTTTAAATGCACACCTTGTATTGGTGCACGGGTGTGGGGCGTGACTCGTGGGCGTGTTAGGTGATAAATGTGGTTGCACTCACCTGTTCACCGCACCTGATGAGCAGAAAGGTCGGGTGAGCATGAGGGGAAACCTGTTGACCCCAGCTTGAGTCATTGTGATGCCTTTTTGGCTGTAACTTGATGTATGCTTTATGCACTAATTGATGCCATAGGCCGATGTTGTAGTTTGGTGTAGTAATTGGTGTAATTCGTTGTGAGTTGCAGTCATTGTGTTTGTGCAGTCTGTGCATTTGTTTAATAGTTCGATGAGCCGTTTGGAATAATGCCGCCCTCTGCTGGACAGATATCGTGTTGTCCCTGAGTCCTTCTGATCCTCAGCACTTTCTATCAGGAGACAACGCACTCAGGTCCCATCTGACGTTGTTCACTTGATGTTCTGAAGCCCAGTACGGACCTTAACACGGGCTCCATGTGGACACATTAGATTAAATGTTTTTTAAGACCAGTTTCTTGAATTACATGACGGTGTGATTTTTATTTTGTGCTTTTAGTGCAGAGAGAGTCTCTGTGGAGGTTGGATGTTCTCCCCGTGTTTGTGTGGGTCCTCTCAGGGGACTCTGGCTTCCTCCCACAGTTCACAGACATTCAGGTAGTGGGGTTAGGTTAACTGGTGAATAAGTGTGAGCGTGAACGGTCGTCTGTCTCCTCACCCTGTGTTAGCTGGGATCCACTCCAGCTCGTACATGCCCGTCAGGCACCATCCTCATACCTGTTCTGGTAAATCCAGTCCTGGAAGACACAGCTCACCTGGAATCTGTGTTCATGTTATAAAATGTTACATTTCATTAGAAGTTGGTTGTATTCCAGTTTTATGTTGCAGTTTTCACTTTTGAAAGGGAAGGTTAGTCCAGCTCAGTCAGATGCTGAATGCTCTCTTTCAGTACGTTGTTGTATTAAACGATGACTCAGCAGACGACACATTGTAGCCATGTTAAAAATCATGCAACAGACCCTTGGTCACGATGTCATTGTGGGGATGTCTAAAGGCTGGCTTCCTTCTAATAACCGTAACAAGTGTTTATGGCGCTCCTTGTGATGCTGGGTCAAAGTTCAGCCTCTGAAGACCTCGACGTGTTTGAAGTTATCCACAGGCTGCGAGGTCCACTTCAAAGGTGTTCTATGTTAGATGTTGGTCAGGTTAATCAAAATGGAAACTGTTGAGTTTACACATTAACCAACATGGTCCAGCACTAAACATCGTAAAGCCTTTAGTTTATGGAGAGAGGATGCTGCCATCAAATTCAAAATGGGCTAATATTTTTCTTTAAATGTTTCATTTTCTCACTTTGTTTAAAATACTGGTTTATAGGATTTGCAAATGATTGCATTCTGTTCTTAATCATATTTAACACAGCGGATCAAACGTGGGGAAGTGGGTGTTATATTCAGATTGTGGGATACATTTAGGAAATGTAAAACTTTTGATGTTAATGTTGTTTATTTGCAGGCAGTGGCGGTCCTAGCCTGTTTGGCACCCTGGGCGAACAATCCCTCTGGCGCCCCCCCCCCACACACACACAGACACAAATCCTTACACACATTAACATAAAGCTGCTGCACACACACACACACACACACACACACACACACACACACACACACACACACACACACACACACACACACACACACACACAGTATGCATTGTATGCAGACGGCTACCAAACAGCCATCATAATTCGTCATACAATGAGAACAGGACAAATCAACAATTGACAAGGACTAATTAATATTTAAATCTGTAACATAATGTATTGTTTGGAGTTTAGTCTGTTACTGTTTGTTTTTTTACCATTTCTTCTTGGAGCAACTGTAACCCACATAATTTCTGACTCACTCTGATTCTGATAGTTTCAGGATGACCTGCCATTATCCAATCACACATCTGCTTACCTGCATCTTTTGCTCGTTTCTCCTCCTCTTCTTTTCTATTTTTTCTAAGTTGAGCACCATGATGGCTTTGAACTTTTCTTGTCCATCTTCCATTGGTTTTAATTTTGCACTCCAGTATGAACACAAATCCCCCAACACAAGGATCACCACAACATGATCTAATAGACCTACACCTTAGTTCACAGATTCACTTCATCTAGGGTGCATTTCTGAGATTTCACACAACCCAGGATTCAAATCATGAATACATAATGGACTTGGATTTACAACATTATAAATGAAATGTGCTCTTTTTGGAAGCAGCAGGGGCCCCCTCCCCTCAAACTGTAAATTTAAATTGTTATTGATCCTTTACCCCTGGTCCTAAAGTGTATATTTATTTTCTTACTCTTCTTATTGTTTGTTTACTTGCACTGCTGTAACTGGAGCCTCGTCATCTCATATCTCTGTATACTGGACTGTCTGTAGCGGAGATGACAATAAAGTTTACTTTGACTTTGGCAGCGAGCAGGCGCACCGAGGGCTCTCGCGCTCACTTTCGTGTATAGAATTTCGAAAAAACATTGGTGCAAATTATAAGTCTGTATCATGATGCCTGGTGTTTTTGTGTTTGTTGGTTTGTTTTTATTTTTCTTTATTTTGTGAGTTGGTTATTAGATGCTGCTCCAGCCGGTCAGACTCATCTGGCTAACCTAACAGCAGTCCTGGCCAGGCTAGAAAAATATGGATTGAGAGCAAACAAAAACAAATGTGAGTTCTTCAAGGATGCCATTGAGTATTGTGGACACAAGATCGACAGACATGGGCTCCACAAAACCGAGGACAAAGTTGAAGCAGTCCTGAAGGCACCAGACACTAAAAATGTGAGTCAGCTACGTTCATTCTTGGGCTTAATTAATTATTACCACAAGTTTCTACCAAACCTTTCAACAGTCCTGCACCCGCTGAACTCTCTGCTGCAACAAAATGTCAAATGGAAATGGACAAACTATGAAGAGGCATTTAATTTAGTTAAGTTAAACAGCTCATTACATCAGAGGAGGTTCTGACACACTTTGACCCCAAGCTACCACTTCGCCTCGCCTGTGATGCCTCACCATATGGCATTGGTGCCGTGCTATCTCACAAAATGCCTGATCGATCCGAACGACTACTTGCCTTTGCCTCAAGGTCCCTAAATGCAGCCGAGCGCAACTATACGCAGATAGACAGAGAAACACTCAGTCTAGTGTGGGGAGTGAAGAAGTTTAATCAGTATTTATATGGACGACACTTCACCCTGATCACAGACCACCGACCGCTGGTGTCCATCTTTAACCCTCAGAAAGGTATTCCAACCATGGCTGCGGCACGCTTGCTTGGGCTTTGTTCCTGGGTGCACACACCTACACCATTGAGTTCAAAGGGAAAAAGCTACATGGAAATGCAGATGGACTTTCACGTCTTCCACACATGCAACCCACCGAAGAAATGACTGCTCCAGCTACTGTGTTTCATGTTACACAAATGGAACCCCTACCTGTCACAAGTGCTCAGGTGAAAAGAGAAACGAGCCAAAACACAATCTTGTCAAACGATCTTACTGTGAATGGTTGGCCGTCCTGTAGTGACACTCAGTTCTCTGCGTACTCCACCCACAAAGACCAACTATCCGTTTGCCAAGGATGTGTCATGTGGGGAACTCGTGTCATCTGCCACCCAAACTACGTACAAAGGTACTGGACTCACTGCACGATGGACATTTGGGTGTTAAGATGAAAGGTCTTGCTAGAAGCTATGTTTGGTGGCCAGGCACTGATTGTGAAATGGAGAATATGGCTAAATCCTGCATTGTTTGCCAGCAGACGCTGCGCCAGCCTCAAACAGCACCTGTACACGCGTGGGAGTGGCCATCTGCTCCATGGCAACGCATTCATATAGACTATGCTGGCCCATTTATGGACTAAATGTTCCAGGTTGTGGTTGATGCCCACTCAAAGTGGCCAGAAATCTTCCCCGTAAAGCAAGCAGCAGCTGCCAGCACGATCAATAGTCTTTGGTCACCGTTTGCACGCACAGGTCCGCCACAACAGCTCGTAAGACATATCACTTCAGCTCCCCATCATCCTGCAACAAAGCTGAACCAGCCAGTCGCACAGAGGGGAAACCGCTACAACAGAAAATTGACAATTTTTTTACTGTCTTACCACTCATGCAACAACTGGACACACACCTGCAATGCTCTTCATGGGATGAGATCTGAGATCACATCTAGATTTGCTGAAACCAGACATTCGCAAGGATGTCCAAGATAAACAGTCTTCCATGGTGGAAGCAACAAGAAACAAAACCAGGTTCTTCAATGTTGGACAAAAAGTTCTCGCCAGAGACTACAGAGACCCAAGTCAGAAATGGCATTCTGGCACGATTCGTTCACGGACCGGACCGCTGATATACACCATAAATGTTGGAGCCAACTTAGTCTGGTGTAGACATGTTGATCAGATTCTAGATGCAGAATGTCACGTGGTTCCAGAGCAACCTGAGAGGACACATCTACACCTCAAGATTCAGAAGAGTTTGCCCTCGCTTCACCACCTGAGGTTCAGGGTTTACGTGAAACCACCAATGTTCAAACACCTGAACTTTCCACACAGAGCACTATGGACTCTGACCAAACAGGCAGACATTACCCTGAGAGAAATCGCAGAGCACCTCAGAGACTGAACTTATAGGTTTCCAGTTCATTTTGTAAGGAAAGCGGTTAAAATGTTTAAGAGGAAACAACCTACCTCTATGTTGTAAATCACTGAGTAGATGTTATGACATGCATAGGTTCTTTCTCTTCAGCACCCTCTGCTGGTCATAATGGGAATTCTCACCTGCTTTTATTTTGGTGGGGTTTTTCTGTGTTCCTGTGGGTAGAAGAAACAGGAAGCTGGTCGCTTGTTAGCCTGCAGGATATGTTGTTGCTCTTTAAAACGTTTCTGCCTTGGAGAGTTATTGCTTGTGAGTATTAATGTATAACATGTTTACAAGTTTATTTGGTGCATTTCTATTACATAGATCTGTTTAGGAACCAGTTATTTCATGTGCTATGTTTATCTTTGAGGAAGCTAAACTCTCTAAGTTGTATTGTGATCAATACTGAGTCGCTGTTGATTACACATACTATATAACAGTATAGTTCATATCCTAGAAGTGTGTGTAAAGAGGAAAAGACATCTTGTGACATTTACTTTGTGTTTGTTTTTAGTTTTACGGGAAGAAAAGAATATCAATCATTGAACTACTGACGAAGTAAAAAGCCTTAAACTTACTTCCGCCTCCAATGTTCATTGAAACCGTTAGCTGTCTGTCAAGTTGGGCAAAGGGACGCACAATAAGGACAGAACAGTAAAAAAGCAGCTTCTCAGCAGGCAGAGATAATCAAAGACAGCAACTTCGTCTGCCAGCACGTCTCATCTCTACTACTGCTTACGCTTGCCACACAGCAGCATTGTGGGATGGAGGACACACAAGTCACAAAAGAAATAACGCAGCTGTCGGCTCTAGAGACCAGGTCAGTGGCCTCTATAGCATCGAGTGGATCATCAGCCAGTCGAGCCGCTGCTGCAGCTCGTGCTAAACTGGAGGCAGCTCGCGCACGAGCTGATTATGCCAAAATAGAGTCAGAAATGATGATTGAAAAGGCTCGCATAGAAGCCAAATTGAACACTTTACAGTATGAAAAGGAGGTAGCAGCAGCTATGGCTGAAGCCAGCATCCTTGAGGTTGCAGCAGAGGAGTCTGTCAAAACTGAAAGGAAACCAGCCTTTGAAGAGACTGCTGAAAGGACACGGCAGTATGTGGAGCAGCATCTACAGCCAACCGAGAGTGCTAAACCAGAGGAAGAGCATAGAGAGTCAACTGTTCATGAGTTGAAGCCCACGATTCAACCCAGGCAAAGCTTTGGTACTCCATATGTTGAATCTCACTTGTTCAAAATGAGAAACAAAGCCATTCCAACATCAGGGCTATCTCAGGAACCAAAGTCTGGTATTTATCCCCACTCAACACCGCACCCACCAGAGAGCACAAGGGAAAGGTCGCCTGATCGAGTCACACCTCAACTCCTACCAGATGGCAGTGCTCAGGTGGGTGATATAGCAAGGTACTTGGCACGGAGGGATCTTATTAATGCTGGTCTCACAAAGTTTGATGACTGCCCTGAAAATTACTGGGCGTGGAAATCCTCCTTTCTGAATGCAATCAGTGGACTAAAACTCAGCCCCAGTGAAGAGTTGGACCTCCTTATTAAATGGCTAGGGCACGACTCAGCACGGCACGTGAAAAGAATAAAGACGGTGCATGTCTGTCGTCCTGAAGTTGGACTGGACAAAGCCTGGGAGCGTTTGGAGGAATGTTTTGGCTCTCCAGAGATAATTGAAAAAACACTGTTCGACAGGCTTACAAACTTCCCAAAGGTCAGTAGCAAAGATCCTGTTAAGCTGAGAGAGCTTAGTGACCTGCTGCAAGAGGTTGAGGCAGCAAAATCAGAGGGTTATCTCCCAGGGCTAAGCTATCTTGACACTGCACGTGGTGTCGCTCCAATTGTGGACAAGTTACCACACAATATCCAGGAAAAGTGGCTCTCTCAGGGTTTTAGGTATAAAGTTGACCATAGTGTCATTTTTCCGCCATTTTCCTTTCTCTGTGACTTTGTCTGCAGAGAGGCACAAGCCCGCAATGATCCAGGCTTCAGGCTCTTAGCATCTACAACAGACCACTTTAGATCAGATACTACAGTGAGGAAGACCTATAAGGGTTTGGTCTCTGCTCACAAGACGGAAATATCACAGGGGAAAGCTGGCCAAGACAGCGTGAGAGAGCAAACCTGTGATGTGGAAAGGCAGTGCCCTATTCATAAAAAGCCACATCCCCTCAAGCGCTGCAGAGGGTTTCGCAATAAACCCATTGAGGAGCGTAAGACCTTCCTCAAGGACAATGGTATCTGTTTTAGATGCTGTTCTTCCACTAGTCACATGGCCAAGAACTGTAGCACAACAATCAAGTGTACAGAATGTGAAAGCAGGAATCATATCTCTGCCCTTCATCCAGGACCACCTCCTGCAACTCTCTTTGGTCATGGCGGGGAGGGCACAGAAGAGACAACTCAGCCTGCTATAACATCGACTTGTACCGAAGTATGTGGAGAAGCTCAGAGAGGAAGATCCTGTTCTAAGATCTGCTTGGTAAAGGTTTTCCCAAAAGCGCAGCCAGAGCGAGTGACAAAGGCTTATGTCGTGCTCGATGATCAGAGTAATCGGTCACTTGCCAGGTCAGAGTTTTTTGATGTTTATGGCATAGAGGGGTCAGAGTCTCCATTCACACTTCGTACATGTGCGGGAACAACAGAAATGATGGGTAGAAGAGCTACAGGCTTTGTAGTGGAGTCACTAGACGGAGCCACATCAGTCACGCTGCCGACAATAATTGAATGTAATAACATTCCGAGTAACAGAGCTGAGATACCTACCCCTGAGGTGGCAGCAGAACATGCTCATCTAAGGCCAATAGCCCATCTCATCCCACCACTCGATCACAAAGCAGAGATCCTCCTTTTACTTGGACGTGACCTACTTAGTGTCCACAAAGCGAGGCAGCATAGAAACGGTCCTCACAATGCCCCATATGCACAGAAACTGGACCTGGGATGGGTCATCATTGGTGACGTCTGTTTAGGTGACGCTCATAAGCCTGCAGCTGTGGATGCCTATCACACTAATGTGCTTGAGAACAATCGCCCATCCTATTTCAGACCATGTCCAAATATGGTTCATATCAAAGAGAAGTATGGGTCCAAGTCTGAGCGTAAAGCCTTCCCTACCACCGAAACACCTATAGTTAAGGCATGCACTCTTGGAAGCACCATCTTTGATACATCCGAGGACGATAACAAAATCGGCCTTTCTATTGAAGACAAACTGTTCCTAGAGGTCATGAAGAGAGAGATGTTCATAGATGACAGCAACAGCTGGGTGGCGCCACTTCCATTTAAGGGACCTCGCCAGTGGCTGCCCAACAATCGCGACCAGGCCGTCAAACGCTTATCCTCTCTTCAGCGCACCCTTGAAAAAAGGCCTGAAATGAAGAGGCATTTCTTTGCTTTCATGCAGAACATATTTGATCGTGACCATGCTGAACTGGCTCCTCCACTTGAGGTGGACAAGGAGTGCTGGTACTTACCTACGTTTGGGGTGTACCATCCTCAGAAGCCGGATCAGATCAGGGTTGTGTTTGACTCAAGTGCAAAGTGCCATGGCGTCTCTCTCAATGATGTTCTCCTCTCTGGACCTGACCTCAATAATAGCTTATTGGGAGTATTGTTGAGGTTCAGACGTGAAACTGTTGCAGTAACCGCTGACATTGAACAGATGTTTCACAGTTTCATTGTAAGAGAGGACCATCGAAACTATTTGCGCTTCCTCTGGCATGAAGACAACAATCCTGCCAATGACATCTGTGAGTATCAAATGAAGGTTCACGTGTTTGGCAACAGCCCCTCACCATCCGTAGCTATATACGGCCTTCGATGTGCAGCAGCTCATGGTGAAGAGGAATTCGGATCAGATGCACGACGCTTCATTGAGAGGGAGTTCTACGTTGATGATGCGCTTATGTCAAGGCCCACAGCCAGTGAAGCTATTGATCTAATGAAGAGAGCACAGGAAATGCTTGCCACATCTAACCTTCGCCTGCATAAAATAGCATCAAACAGCTCTGAGGTTCTTGATGCATTTTCTCCAGATGACCGTGCAAAGGGGCTTAAAGAGCTAAATCTGGAGACTGATGTGACACCTACACAGCGAAGCCTTGGTCTGATATGGGACCTAAAGAAAGACGCCTTTACCTTTCGAGTAGCAGAGACAGTGAAGCCCTTTACAAAGCGAGGTGTCTTAGCTACAATCAATGGTCTTTTTGATCCCTTAGGATTTGCTTCACCGGTTACAATCCAGGGAAAGATGCTGCTGAGAGAACTTTCAAGTGAGGCCCTAGACTGGGACACTCCACTGCCTAGAGAAAGGGAGGCCGAGTGGGATACATGGAAAGAATCTCTTGTCGATCTCAAGAATGTACATATTCCAAGGACCTACGCTTCTGCTACGATGTCAACAGCAATCAGAAAAGAGTTACACATCTTTTCAGATGCCTCCACTAAAGCCATTGCAGCAGTTGCTTTCCTAAAGACCACTGGCGAAAATCAGAACCATCAGGTGGGCTTCGTTCTAGGGAAAGCAAAATTGGCCCCACAATCTGCTCATACAATTCCAAGACTGGAATTGGGAGCTGCTGTTTTAGCTGCAGAGCTTGCTGAAGTCATCACAAGTGAACTGGACCTAAATCTTGAGGCAGTTGAATTCTACACAGACAGTCGTGTGGTTTTAGGCTATATAAGCAACCAGACGAAGAGGTTCTATGTATATGTTGGCAACAGGGTGCAGCGAATCAGGAGGATTTCAGAACCAAAACAATGGCACTATGTCCCTACGAGCTCTAACCCTGCTGACATAGGCACACGCTCGGTGCCTGCCGCCATGCTTGGTGACAGTGCCTGGCTTAAAGGACCTGCCTTCTTGTTACAAGCTAGTGTTACAAGAGAAGCTGAAACCTATGACCTTGTGGACCCCGAGTTGGATGATGAAATACGCAGCTTTGTCACTCACACGAGTAATGATGGGTCTCTGCTTGGATCGCAAAGGTTCAGACGTTTTTCCTCTTTGAAGAAACTCCTCAAGGCCCTTAGTTTGCTCATTCATATTGCAAAGGTCTTCAAGAGCAAAGATGAAGGTCCCTCTTGCAGTTCATGGCATCATTGCAAACAGTCTCGCACAGCAGAGGAACTGACAAAGGCTGAGATTGTCGTCATCAAAAGTGTGCAGAAGGAAATGTTTGAGGAGGAACTTGCCTGTATTGCTAATGGTAAAGACATACCAAAACACAGCTCTTTACAAAAACTCAGTCCCTACTGTGATGATGAAGGACTCTTGAGGATAGGTGGAAGGCTCAAACACGCCAACATCGACTACAAGGAGAAACATCCTCTCATTATTCCAGGTGGTAGCCATGTTGCCAAGTTGATAGTAGAACACCATCACCAGCGAGTAATGCATCAGGGACGGGTGTTCACAGAAGGTGCAGTCCGTACTGCTGGATATTGGATTACAGGAGCAAGGAGGCTAATCAAACAGATTATCCACAACTGTATCACCTGCAACAGACTTAGGAAGAAAGCAACTGAGCAAAGAATGGCAGATCTGCCTGCTGATCGTATCAGCACCGAACCTCCTTTCACCTTCGTGGGTTTGGATGTATTTGGCCCTTGGTCTGTGGTCACAAGGCGCACAAGAGGAGGCCAGGCAAATAGCAGAAGGTGGGCTGTTCTTTTTACGTGTCTTAGCACACGTGCTGTGCACATTGAACTGATTGAGTCGATGGACGCATCAAGTTTCATCAATTCCCTGCGTCGATTCTTCAGTTTGAGAGGGCCTGTTAAGCAGATTCGATCCGATTGTGGGACTAATTTCGTTGGTGCTTGCCGGGAGCTAGGTTTCACACTGACAGATCCCGACGTGTCAAGCATTAAAACATACCTGGGAGAAGAGGGATGCACCTGGATCTTTAATCCACCTCACTCTTCTCATATGGGAGGAAGCTGGGAACGTATGATAGGATTGTCCCGACGTATCCTGGATGCAATGCTTCTCCAAACCCCGCACTCTCACTTGACACATGAGGTGCTTTCTACTCTAATGGCAGAGGTAACAGCCATCATTAATGCTAGACCTTTGTCTCCTATCACAACAGATCCTGACACACCCTTCCTGTTGACACCTTCCATGCTTCTCACTCAGAAGGTGTGCACTCCTCTTCCCCCTCCGGGAAGTTTTATTGAGAAGGATCTCCATCGACAGCAGTGGAGGCAAGTTCAACACCTTGCAAACACATTTTGGACCAGATGGAGACGGGAGTACTTAGGGACACTGCAAAGCCGGAACAAGTGGCAACGTAACCATGCAAACCTCAAGGTGGGAGATTTGGTGCTCATCAAAGATGCACAAGCGAGGCGCAATGAATGGCCAATGGGACTTGTCAACCAGATCTTCCCGGATAAGGATGGCAGGGTCAGGAAGATTGAAGTGAGGGTCTCAAGAAATGGAACTATTAATACTTACCTGAGACCTGTGTCAGAGACAGTGTTATTGATGTCCCCAAAGGACTGAGAAGTATGTGTGTCATGATGGTAAACATTGTATTCAGATATAATCTGTAAAATCTTGCAGTTTATGATGTTTCAGTTGGTTCATAATGGTATTTTACAATACCAGACGGGGAGTGTTATGACATGCATAGGTTCTTTCTCTTCAGCACCCTCTGCTGGTCATAATGGGAATTCTCACCTGCTTTTATTTTGGTGGGGTTTTTCTGTGTTCCTGTGGGTAGAAGAAACAGGAAGCTGGTCGCTTGTTAGCCTGCAGGATATGTTGTTGCTCTTTAAAACGTTTCTGCCTTGGAGAGTTATTGCTTGTGAGTATTAATGTATAACATGTTTACAAGTTTATTTGGTGCATTTCTATTACATAGATCTGTTTAGGAACCAGTTATTTCATGTGCTATGTTTATCTTTGAGGAAGCTAAACTCTCTAAGTTGTATTGTGATCAATACTGAGTCGCTGTTGATTACACATACTATATAACAGTATAGTTCATATCCTAGAAGTGTGTGTAAAGAGGAAAAGACATCTTGTGACATTTACTTTGTGTTTGTTTTTAGTTTTACGGGAAGAAAAGAATATCAATCATTGAACTACTGACGAAGTAAAAAGCCTTAAACTTACTTCCGCCTCCAATGTTCATTGAAACCGTTAGCTGTCTGTCAAGTTGGGCAAAGGGACGCACAATAAGGACAGAACAGTAGGTGTCATATTTCAGTTTAAGTACAATTATTGGGTTACGGCATTTACCTGAAAATATCTCGATTGTTTGATACTTAATGTGTTCATCAAAGCTGGATGGGAGGAACTGTGATGTATTTAGTAAAATCAGTTTATATTTTGTGGTAAAGTAGAGAACACCAAGTGTGGTGTATGTGTGCATTGATATGCCTGTGCCGTTCCACAACATGGTTAATAAAGTAAGTTACTAACAACCAAAAATGTGTTGTTACTTTACCAGTTAAGTTATAAGAGAGAACATAACAAACTGGTTGAGATCCTGGATTAAAGAGGGAATGGGAAGGGAAGAGGAGTACAGAGGACTGATTGGTCGGTTCGTGAGGAGAATCACCTGAAACTGAATGTGGCCAAAACAAAGGTGCTGGTGGTGGACTAATTGTAATTTAAAATGTGAAAATTTTAGCTGTCCTCCATCATTCTCCCTGAGGAGTCGAGTTACGGTGACTTTGTATCTTCTACAAGAGACGCACAAGAGCAAGTTTAAAAAAAAACTGTAGAGGAAAATATGGCAAAGTCCCAAGACTTACAAAAGGAAGCTTATGCTAGACGAGTCCAGAAGTACAGAAACCTTGTGTACAGCGTTGGAGATGAAGTTCTTCTCTTGAACATGAAACGTGGAAGGAAGGGAGGAAGACTTGATCCAGATTTTTCAGGACCCTACACCATTCAAGACATCGCTGGCAAATGTGTGAGATTAAAAAACACAGAAGGAGCAACTTTAAGAAATCACTACAGCATTGACCATATCAAGCCGTACAGAAGAAGCCACCATGTAAATATCAGTGACAAGTAAAAATACCCAACTCGCAGTCAGACAGTGAACAGCAGCACAGACCTGAAGATGCCCCCCTGCCATCCTACTGCTAACCCTCAGTGCCAGCAAAGTCCAGAGGATTCATTATGCACCCAAAACGGCTGACACAAGGAGTTTAATTGTGTTCCAGGACCAGAAACGCGTGAACAAGAACTTCCCTCCCAGAAACAAAGCTTAGAAGATGAAGGTGACATAGTGAACAACTCTTTTTGACCAGTTGGTCATTTGTTGCCAGTTTGGCGTTGCAACTTAATTGACTGTTGCATGACTTTGTTTGCATTTTGCAGTCTTCAACTCATATTAGATGTAAAGAAACGTGCACTGAGCTTGTGGAAGTCTGGAAATGGATCTGCCTGTCAGTAATTTTCTCTTTTGCCCACCCGCTGTACCTTTCCTATTTCTCTGCGTGTAAATGCATGCCTATTGTATTGACTTTTTCCTGTTGTGGCCCGTCGGCCTTTACCAAGCTTATCCACTAGAAATCTCATGCATGCCTGAGCTAACTTATCATATTTTTCTTTTAGTAAAGAGGCTATGGCGTGCAAAGGATACTGGGCGCTTGGAGGCAGCTGTTGGACCATACAAGTTATTTTTCGAACACTGCAGGGGTCACGGTGGCTTTCTGATGAGGTAAGAGAACTTATCATTATTGATTCTGATTTCGAGGTTCTGCTCCTTCTGAAGCATTTGCAGTGCAGAGACCATTAATAGTTTAAAATGTGCGAGTAGGTGGGGGGGTTTGTATTGCAAAACTCTGATAAGGTTTCACCCATTCACTTCAATAGGAAAAAATGTTATCAACCACAACACAGATGTTGTGACATCTGTGACATCATAATACCCAGTTCCAGTATATGCAGAAAGAACCTTTATCAGCAATTCTATTCCTTTAGATGTTTTTGTGTACAGCACTCAAGCAGTTACTTCAAAAATTGTTGCTGTTGTTGTATAAACTCAGATTTTTCAAAACAGGTCATTGATGCATATCTGCACCGTGTTATTGACAGACGAAAGGTAAGTAAGAAATGTCATTTACCTACTAATTTTGAAATTAAAAAAAAACCCTATTTACTGTTCTATAACATTTTTCTATACTTGTGCAGAATGCTGCACACCTGCTCTGTTCAGTAGTTGCAAGCTCGTTGTTTTCTGGGCAGTTCAGATGCCTCAACTGGTATGTTGAAAGCTCAGAAGTGGTCCAAACAGTTGACTCCTTTCTGTTGCTGAGGAAAGAGTTCGGTTCCTTTAAAGAAGACTATATTTGAAAACACCCTGAGACGCATGGTACCTAAGTAAATCCAAATTACTCTGCACTTCCAATCCCACAGATGAAGTTCCCAGTTGAAGACGTGGCTGTGCCCTGTGAACTTTGGTACACACTGGATTCTTGTGGTATGTGTTCATTTTGTTATTAATTTGCGTAATTTGTTGTGAAGCAGTTTCTTGCACAAAGTGTTATTTTTAAATAAGTTTTCAGTGGCACAAACAATTGTAATTTTTAATTTAACTTTTTCTTTAGATTGTCAACATCTCTGCACAGAAAATACTGCTCATAGACCCCATGGGAATGAAGGTGTTTATGACAGGAAAGTTCTGCGCAACTGGAGGTATGTATGATACTGAGGTGTTATTCTTAGATTAAAAAAAAAAAATCTTGTTTCATTACAAACACTTTTGTTCAACTAGGAATTTTCTGAGGATGAGAGGGCATGAAGACACCATGGAGTGGCAGTTACAGACTATGCAACACAACAAGCGACAGGATTCCAGCAGTTGTGGAGTTTTACTGTTAAAGGTAACCCGTATTCAAATGATTCAGTTTCTTGTTAGCTAGAATTAAGACTTTAAGTGAATTTAAGTGAAGTGAAAGTTATTTCGGTCAACAACAACAAAGATGATCATTTTACATAGAAGTACTTAATCATACAGTAACTGAAAAAGGAAAAGGCTGAAGCCTTGTGGCTTATAATTATCCTATCCTTTACCTAATTAAGACTTTACATTCTAATTATGATCAATCTCACAGTTTGCAGAACACTACCTTGATTTTGGAGAGGTCAGTGAGGTGTCAACCACTACAGAGCCAGTTGTGCTGGAGCGAATGCAGATAGCTTGCACCCTACTTGAAAATCGAGGTAAGTCCAGTAAAGTCCTTATCACGTTAGTGCGTACTTCCAATTTAAATAGTGCTTTTCAAACAGCACAGTACAAATAGTGCTCTTCAAACACTTTCAGATAAGACCCTTCTCAAAGTCTAATTTAGACTAATTTTCCAGGAAGTATATTTGGAAAAAATGTACTATTATTTTTTAATTATTCAATAAATAATGTTTGATTAAAACCTAACTATGATTGTGTTTCAGGGAACGCTGAGGACTACTGCATTGTTTGCTCCATGTTAGATGCTAACGCTGACCGCAGCATGATTGAAATGGTAAAACAAAACAAAACAAAAGAAACACATAAGTCTTAGTATCATTACTTGCCAATCATAATTAAAATGTTGAGTAATAGTATTCACCAAACAGAATATGAGCCATTTATTTTTCCTTTCCAGGTGCAGTGTGAATCTTGCCAAAGATGGGCACATTTTGAATGTGAAAAATATAAAGAGAGCAACCAAGAATATAAATGCCAAAAATGTAGCCAGAGTCAGACAGAGACTGTGCAGAGACTGTAGAAGGACAGAGCAGCAGCAGAGCAGTCCAGATACACTGATGATCCTCTGTCAGATCCAGAGGGACACACAGGGATGATGCTGGACTCTACATTGTGTCTGACAGTGGAGCTGTTCTCAGAGCAGTTCACTCTGCAGCACTGACAGTCATCTGCACTTCTTCTCATTCCTCTGT
This sequence comes from Rhamphochromis longiceps, assembly GCF_057381845.1. NCBI lineage: Eukaryota > Metazoa > Chordata > Actinopteri > Cichliformes > Cichlidae > Rhamphochromis > Rhamphochromis longiceps. The sequence continues at coordinate 70,784,907 of NC_140559.1, read as the reverse complement.
CAGTCACTGCTGGATGAAGCTCTCCTCTCCACCTCCCAGTAACATGGCCCAGTCAGAGCGTCTCTACACACAAGCTGCTGCTGCTTCAACCTCTCTGGATCATCAGGACACAGCTCCTCCTCTCTCAGCACACACACCGTCCTGTTTACCATCATCACCTCCACCTGCAGAGAGAAGAAGGAAGAGCAGAGGAGATAAACGAGTGTTTCCAGAGACTCTTCATCAGCTGTCAGTCAGTGATGCAGCACATCCAGTATAAAGAGCAGCAGGGACTTCAGTGCTGGGACTGTACTAGGACTCATTGTTGCTTCACTTTTTCTAATCTTTGGATTTTTATTGAAGTTGATGAAGATGTTTTTCCCTCCTAGTTTGAGTTTGGACTTTCATTCATTAGAAGAACCTTGGTGTGTCCACTCTGAGCTCTGTAGGAACCCCAACAACAAGCCCAACAATCCAGATGGACGGTTCCAGCTGTTAACTGGAGGAATTCCATCCAAACATCTGCTCTCACTAAATTCTTCCTCACCTACAGACTGTGTTCTTCACTGCTTTAAACTTGGAAATGAATGCAGTCATTGGTCTGCGTGCTGCTTTGTTCAGAGAGCTGATTGGCTGTTGACAGTGTTTGATCAGAGCGTGTCAGCCGTTACTATGGTGACCATAAAGGTCAGAAACAGGAAGTGTTTGTGTCCAATCCTGAAGCCTGTCACCATTCTCCTCTCACAGCTTCACTGAGAAGCTGCAGCTTTACAGGAAACACTGGATCTTTGTTTCATACTGACTGTGTTTAGTACAATACTGCTGACAGCACCACCCACTCACTCCATCACTCTACTGACCACAGAGTCTCCAGTCTGTAGTCTGGACTCTGCTGAAGATCAGACAGCTGCTTCACATCTGGATCCTTCAGGTTATTTCCCCACAGCTCCAGCTCTCTCAGATGGGAGGGGTTGGACTTCAGTGCTGCTGCCAGATAATCACAGCTGATCTTTGACAAACCACAGTCCCACAATCTGTATAAAGAATGAAAGATGTAAGTTTATTAGACAAAGTGTGAGCTTGAAATCATTCAGTGTTTCATCATCTGTTCAGAGCTGAAGAAGGTTCAGAATGTAGAAGTTTAGAAAATGGAAACTCCAAACAGCTGAAGCCAACAGGAAGCAGCTTCAAACAGGAAACTGTGCAGAGTTTCAGACTATATGTCCTGATGCAGCCAGTTGGATTTTGGAGATTTGAATCTCTGTTCTGTGACTAAGTCCTTGAATCATTTCTTCCAGTTGGTCCAACAAGACAGACTAAGTATTGGACATGTGTTGTGGCTCCATTAGGGGAGCTTCTAAATGTGATGTGATGGCCCCTCTGGGTCTGTCAGGTCACAGGACTGAAGAGAGCTCAAACTGGGCACACAGTTGTTCCAGTCTGGACCAAAGACTCTATACTGGGACTGAGGGACTGCTTTGACTGCACCCACTGGGACTTTTTAAAGGCTCATGTTCTCACTTAGATCATCGATTTCTACTTACATTTCTTTCTGGGAAAAATGGGGATTACTTTGGAAACAGGAAGTATTTTCCCCAATAAGCAGCCCTGGATTAGTAAATCACTCCAACATGTTCTCAGGCAGAAGAAGCTGTCTTGTTATGAGGGAGAGAAGAAAAAGATTGAGGCACAGAAACTTGTTGAAAGAGAGATAAAGCAGCTAAAATCAGGTGTAAAAGTAAAGCAGAGGATGAGCTGAATAAAGGACACTCAAGGCTGGCTTGGAAAGGAATGAAGTCCATGGTGGGGATGCAGAACAAGGAGCAAAGATGAATGTGATGCTGAATCAGCAGAAGACTTGGACTCATTTGATTCCAGCTTTGATATCATTGATTTCAATGAAGAGCTTTGTGATTGTAGCAAAGGGCTGGTAGCTCTGAGAGTCCCACTGATGAGGTGTTTGTGTGGAAATCTCTTAGTGGGACCAAAGAGAGAAAAAGCCCTGGTCCTGATGCTGTGGGAGGGAAATGATTGAAGTGTGCTGTGAGGAACTGACTGGGAGAGTTTCACACATTTTCCAGTCCTCCTTGGAACAACAGGAAGTTCCCAGCACATGGAAACAAAGGTTAAGTGTCCTATGGCACTCAGTGATGATGGTGCTGTGGCCCCACCACCTCCACCTCTTTGTAAAGGAACTAACTGTAATCTGAAGCTTCAAATGGGACTAAGACTTCCTCCACTAGGTGGCAGTGTCTGATGAGAAAGTGTTAGTGGAGCTGGCCTGGAGTCAGAAACAGGAAGATGCAGGATTTGGGCTGAAATGGGGAAAAGTGGTTGGCACTAGTGCCTTAAAGCAAGAAGGTTGTAGGTTGAAGCTTGTTGGCCTTTCTGTGGAGGTTGGATGTTCTCCCACAGTCCAATGAAATGCTGCTTAGGTTCATTGGTGCTTCTAAATTGGCTGTAGGTGTGGATGTGAGAGAGTGCTTCTCTGTCTCTCTCTGTTGGCCCTGTGATGGACTGCTCACCTGTGCAGGTGGACCACGCCTCTTGCCCTATGACAGCTAGGGCACAGGCTGCAGCCCTGTGAGCCTAAGCTGAATAAACAGTTAGCAAAAATGATCCATAGATGGCCTGAAATCCCCCAGTTAGCAGTTTGGTAGATAGCTATGACATGCTAATCCCATCCAGCAGCTGTATTCTACCTGTAAGCTGATCCCTGCTGAGCCAAAGCACTTTTTCATATACAAATTACAACCTTTAATAGAAACCTATTGGTCAGCATCTTATTAGCCTGCTGTTAGCTTCATTCCACAGAAAACTGAGAGAAACTAACAGAGTTGATAAAGAATAAAGAGAAATGTGCTGATTTAAAGCCTTTGAAGTGCTTCAGATGATCTCTGTCCACTTCTGTCCACTCATTCATTCATGTAAGCTTTCTAATGCAGCTTTGATCTTCACAGTCTGCTTCATGAAACTCATTCTAACCCTGAATGTCAGAGTGTTCCTCCTTCTCTTTCCCATCATTCATGCTGGCAGTGGAGGAGATTTGGATGTTGGACTGTGTTTTGGATGATGTGTGTATGTTTGTGTTGGACTGCTGTCTGTAAAGCAAACGCACATTTTGCTTTGGATTTCAGTGTCAGACAGACTTTAAGGTGGAATGAAAAGTTGGAGAGTTTCACAGTGAATTATCCAGTGGAGGATTTTTCTTCTTCTTTGAAGGTTTGAAATGTGAACATTGTTCTGCTGCAGTCAATGGACTAAACCAGAGAAGAAGAAAACAGACTTTACCATGAAGATCCTCAGTGTGGATCAGTATAACTTCCAGATGAATCACACACCTGTCATTGGAATATTGGTGTACATTTACCTTATGTCTAATTTTATCTTACAGGCTTTCGTTATGCAGCTGCAGAGTCTGAAGGTGTGCCCCGTGCAGAAGTGATTGATGAAGATCTGACAGAAGACCAACAGCAAAATCACAATGTCATGGAGGCAGTGGTCAGCAGTTGTGTTGGACAAGTGGAGGTTGAGGTACCAGCTGCAAATGTGGATATACTGAAGAAATGTAAACCTTTTAAAATGATGACAGATTACAAACTCTCAGCTGTGTCTGTAATCAAACCTCTGTAACTTTGCTTCACTTCAGCAGCATCAGCTCATGTTCACATGTTGATTCATGGTTTGCTTCAGTTTTTGATGGACTGCAGAATATTTTGAAGGTTATCTGCTATAAAAAGCCAGAACAGGAAAATCTGCTTCATGTGTTTCTGTTTGATCCTCAGTGACTTTGACACAAAGGCCTCTGCTGTGATGATCACACCTCTGATCAAGTCTCACAGTGTCAGCTTTGTTTTTATACATATGGATATGTGCTGATAAATGATCAGAGTTATAATATTTCCCACTGCCTGCTGTGTGCCGTGACCTTTGACCTGCTAAAGACAGTCAGCTGTGGATTATTCATTGTTGTGTCTGATACTTAGAACTGTGAGGAAGAACACTACACAGTTAATCAGGGTCCCCTCTCTCTGAATCAGGGAAGGTGGGCAGGCCGCGTGTGGGCCGCGGGCCATACGTTGAGTCTCACTGTTTGAAATGTGAACATTGTTCTGCTGCAGTCAATGGACTAAACCAGAGAAGAAGAAAACAGACTTTACCATGAAGATCCTCAGTGTGGATCAGTATAATATCAGCCTGATGTCTGCAGTTTAGTGTCAGCACAACTTTCACATCATATTCATCTCAGCACAACTAAAACATGCTGACTGACCCCAGAGTTTCAAGTCCACATCCTGGACTCTCCAGGAAACCACACAGATGCTTCACTCCTGAATCCTGCAGCTTGTTGTTGAAGCTCAGGTGCAGCTGTCTCAGATGGGAGGGGTTGGACTTCAGTGCTGCTGCCAGATAATCACAGCTGATCTCTGACAAACCACAGCCCCACAATCTGCATAAAGAATGAAAGATGTAAGTTTATTAGACAAAGTGCTTGAAATCATTCAGTGTTTCATCATCTGTTCAGAGCTGAAGAAGGTTCAGAATGTAGAAGTTTAGAAAATGGAAACTCCAAACAGCTGAAGCCAACAGGAAGCAGCTTCAAACAAACACAACAAGAGAAAAAACTCTGAATGTTTCACATTAAAGTCGTACATTTCTCATAAAAACAGGACAAAGACTTGAAAAAGTCGTGTTTTTCCTTCCAGGAACCACAAGGCTTCACTTTTAAAGGTGAAGTGTGAAAGAAATGGACATATTTGAAGTCCAACACCTTTTTCCAGTCACATTATTAAAGCAGACAAACTACAAGCTCATTTTCATTCCAACAAGTCATCTTCTGACCTGGACTAACAACACTGGTCTCTATGTGCAGCTGGCTGTGAGACCAGTGCTCAGGGAGCATCTACAAAGTGCAACACTGAAAGAACATCGCACACTAGCTGTGTCCCAAAACGTCGGCTGCATCCTTCGGAGGACCCGGTATTCGCGGTCTACGTGGGCCGGGTCCTTCAAAGACTGAAAAGGCTGGAAGTGCGAGGCTGTGAAATGGGACGGTCTAGCCTTCAGATTTGCGTCACCGCTGTGTCGGTGGAGTTTAATAAACTCGGCCGTCTGCTCCTTGCTATCTAAAATATAACAGGACACTGGCGTAAATTCTCGACCGTCTCACACTTCTGTTTAATCAGTTTCCTGTTTAACGTTTATTCAGCTGTGTGAAAATCCCGGAGGAACTTTGATCTCAGCCAAACCGATTTACTCCGGAACAAATAAAACACAGAAAAAAGGCAAACAATTACATTTTTAAGTTATCCGAGTGACTTATATATCATGTTTAACCTGAGTAGTGAAAGAGCGGGGTCTGAAAACGATGAAGCCGGGCGTCCGCTGCTCTCGCCGGCTGGAGTGACCATTGAACCCCCCGGCTTGCTAGCGAGCGGGTGGGTAACAGACGTCTCCGAAAACGTCGGCACACTTTTGCAAATATGCGATGTCTTGATAAACCAAGCAGATATTTGAAGTTTAAACAGCTACTTTCTCGCCTGAAAATATGTTAAACGTTTATTTTGTGACCCAGAAAGATTAATAAGAGTAATTTGAAAACTTAGTAGCAGCCGCCATTGTTGGCAGCTGAAATTTGGCTGGGCCGCGCTATGAATTCTGGGATATGGTGGGCCACGAAGGACACACCCGACGAATCCTTCAAATTCGGGGAAATGAAGGACGCATTTGTCGGGCACATTTGAAGGAGTCGACAAATACGGACAGCCTTCATCGCCTGGCTGTGACGTAATCGGCCTTCAAATGCAGCCTCTGGAGGATGCAGCCGACGTTTTGGGACACAGCTACTAATTTGCTTCCATCATCCAACCTGAAGAGGAAACAGAGACGCCTCCCCTTCAAAGTAAAAGCTGCTCCTTTTGGACACAGTATCAAAGAAAGTCTACAGTATAACATAGAAAAGACAGAACAAAGTTTTGGTTGTTTTTAAATTGTGCAGAAATGAAACTACACTAAGCTCAATTATGTGACAGACATTTCATCCCATGTCAGTTTGGCCTCATCCTGGGCCGGATTATCCAGCACACACTCTGACCACAGGCCCAGGGGCCACGCACAGCTGGGCTCCATCCAAGAGACAGCAAACAAACCAACACAATAATAAAAAGCACCATGTGATCTTCTTACATCTTCAAGACAAACATAGTAAAAACATGAGCACATTTGTTTCCTGATAAAATGATGTGACAGGTAGAACAGAGTAAAGTGGTGGTGTTACAGCCTTTCTCCCCTCTGCTGCCGAGGCTGTTAGTCTCTCCCAAACTCAGCTACAGGACTTCCAAATGAATGAAAGCAGCAGAAGTGGCTTTACAAATGAAAGAGGAAGAGGAGAAGAAGAGGAGAGGGAGGCCACCCTGACCATCACTCCAGCTGAAAACATCACACTTCCATTAAAGTTGGTGAGGAAATGTTGAGCAGGATGAGCTGCTGGCTAATCTGGAGGCTGTAGCAGCAGCTCACAGTCACAGTGGATTTCCACTCATGAAAAAGCTCTGGCTGCTTCATTTCTCATCTCATATCAGAGACTTTAATGCTTCACTGAAGCTGTACTGTGATGCTTCCATATTGCAGTGAGGCCTCCATAATGATTTCAGCTGTTCTGTACACACACTGTGTGCCCTGTATGGCTCAAAGTCTCTGCAGCCTGTTTTTATCTGCTATCATCAGATCTTCATCATCCTCATTCACATCCCTCACACACTCTACAGCCTCATCAGCACTGACTTCATCTTCACTGACTGATGGAGCACAACATGAACCTGTGGAGGCTGAAACACTGTCCTGTCAAACATCTCCCCGTCACCACTCCACTTCTGTCAGCCTTTAAATGAACCCTGCTCAAGTCTGTCACTTCTGTTTGGAGCCAAAAGGAAAAACTGTTGTTCAGTCGTTTGGAAAGACAACATTTCTGAAAGCACTCAAACTTCTTCACATTTGTCTTCAGACACATCCTGAACATTTAGGAACTAAAGAAAGTTTCAAACATCAATCAAAGACCTGAAATATAGAAAAACTACAACAGCCGCAGTCAGTGAACTCACCTCAGAGTCTCCAGTCGACAGTTTGGACTCTCCAGTCCAGCACACAGAAGCTCCACTGCTGAATCCTGCAGGTTGGTGTTGTTACTCATGTCCAGCTCTGTCAGATGGGAGGGGTTGGACTTCAGAGCTGAGGCCACAACTTCACAGTGAGACTCTGAGAGTCCACACTGAGTCAGTCTGTGATGACAGAAAATATAAAATGTGTTATTATAAAAGCAGAAAATCTGCATTATAAACACAGACTGAATGTATATGAAGACAAAACAGAGTGAGGTCATAATCTGATGAATCTGCTCTTCACATCTGTGCTTCAGCTCCTCTTACTGTGTTTGACATGACACAACGATTGAGTCTCTCTCAGACCTGCAGACTTTTAATGAGAATCTTTGTTTGGCTTTAATCTGCAGATGAAGGAGGAAGATGGTGTCACATTTAGGCTTCCATAATGTCCACAGTCTGTCACTGAGATCTGATCCAGAGTCAGAGTGAAGACACACATTTGGACTGTTTCCTGTTTTGACTCCAGAACATTTTGAATGAGTTCAGCTCAGTGAAGAGTTCCAGCTGGAAAGATGATCTCTGTTTGCTACCTGCTGTCAGGTACGACTGTTCACGTCCACACGCAGGAAAAACCTGCTGACTGTTACCAAACGGAGCAGAAATCTCATCACTGGACAATAATGATGAATGAACTCAGAGCTGCTGATATCAGATCTGATTTCAGGGGAACTAAACACAGAAATGATTGGCTCATTTTAGCTTTCTGAGCCATTATCTGCTGCTGTGTCGCTAGTTGGCAGAAAATGATTTGTATTCCTGTTCAGGGCTTCAGTGTTTATGAGTCCAGATCCAGGTGACAGCAAGTCAAAATGATGTTACCTGTCTGTGTCCAGCAGCAGCCTGTATTCACTTTGAATATTGTTATAACCTGACATGGATCAGTTTGTCTTTGATTGGTTTGTAAATGTCACTGTTTCCATTGGACCTGAGTGACGTACAAAGACAGAGAGGGAGAGAAAGGAGAGAGAGGATGGAGACAGCAAAGAGAGAGCAAACACAAACAGGTGAGAGTGGACAGGTGACCAAGGTCAGCAACCAATCAGAGAGCTTCTGTTTGACCCACAGTCACTGATGATGACTGCACATAACCAAGCAGTGTGTTACTCTGATATCAAATATGGATCCTGCTCTTATAATAATGATCATCAGATGATATTATTGTGTTATTTTGTAGCTGAATACGATGTTTGTGTGATTATCAGTGAAAGAAGCAGTGAGGAGGATGGAGAGAGAGAGAGGACAGAGGGTGAAGTTAGAAACACTAAAAGGATTTTTCATGGATTTCATGGATGATTTGAGTGATTTCCAGCAGGACACTTAAACATGTCAGTGGACGTCCTAAAGAACATATTCACTGATATGAAACGTGTCATTGAACAGGATTAATATCAGTGGAAACATGGTGGAAACAGCTGTGACTGCATGGATGTGACACACTTCAAATCTGTTCTCCACTCTTGGATTTGGGATCCATGGAGCTGCTGCTGAGTCTGTACAATAAAGGAATGGTGTGGAAGGTTGCAGCGTACGGACACAAACACTTTCTGCTTACAATCTGATTTTATTTTCAACATTAAACTACTAACCTACACTGATCAATGATGCTAATGATCACATCTGGACTCACCCAGCCTTTCTGCAGTTCCTCACAGCTGGAATCAGTCTCTGTCGTCCCCGCTCTGATGTGTTGTACTTCTGCAGGTCAAACTGATCCAGAACCTCCTCTGACATCTGCAGCATGAAGGCCAGAGCTGAGCACTCGATCTCAGAGAGTTTCTTCTCTGATCTGTTCTCTGACTTCAGGAACTCTTGGATCTCCTGATGTACTGAGAGGTCGTTCATCTCCATCAGACAGTGGAAGATGTTGATGCTTCTGTCAGGAGAGATTTCATAACTGTTCATCTCCTTCAGGTTGTTGATGACTCTCTGGATGGTTCCTGGACTGATCTCTGTCTGACCCAGCAGACCTACTAAGAGTCTCTGGTTGGACTCCAGACAGAGGCCATGAAGGAAGCGAACAAACAGGTCCAGGTGGCCATTTTTACTCTGGAGGGATTTATACATGGCTCTGCTCAGGAAATCATCCAGAGAGGACTCGTTGTATTTTTTTCCCAAAAAGTTCTTCAGCACCTTTGTCTTCCTGTTGGTGAAACAGTGGAACTTGTAGACAGCAGCCAGAAACTCCTGAATGCTCAGATGAACAAAGCAGTAGACTGGTTTCTGGAAGATCACACACTCTCTTTTGAAGATCTCTGTACAAACTCCTGAGTACACCGAGGCCTCTGTCACATCCAGACCACACTGCTCCAGGTCTTCTTGGTAGAACATGATGTTTCCTTTCTCCAGATGTTCAAACGCCAGCCTCCCCAGCTTCAGAAGAACTTTCCTATCAGCCTCCGTCAGCTCCTGTGGACTCGTCTCACGTCCCTCGTGGTACTTGTTCTTCTTCCTCTTTGTCTGAACCAGCAGGAAGTGTGAGTACATGTCAGTCAGGGTCTTGGGCAGCTCTCCTCTCTGCTCTGTAGTCAACATGTGCTCCAGAACTGTAGCAGTGATCCAGCAGAAGACTGGGATACTACACATGATGTGGAGGCTCCTGGATGTCTTCATGTGGGAGATGATTCTGCTGGACAGCTCTTCATCACTGAATCTCCTCCTGAAGTACTCCTCCTTCTGGGCGTCAGTGAAGCCTCGTACTTCTGTTAGCCTGTCAACACATGTAGGAGGGATCTGATTGGCTGCTGCGGGTCGGGAAGTTATCCAGACGAGAGCCAAGGGAAGCAGATTCCCCTGGATGAGGTTTGTCAGCAGCTGGCTGACTGATGACTTCTGTGTGACATCAGACAGCAGCTTCCTGTTGGTGAAATCCAATGAAAGTCTGCTTTCATCCAAGCCGTCAAAGATGAACAAAAGCTGAGAGACAGCCAGCTTCTCTGCTGTGACCTTCTGTAATGTTGGATGGAAAACATGGAGCAGCTCCAGAAGACTGTACTGCTCATCTCTGATCAGGTTCAGCTCCCTGAATGAAAGCAGAACCACCACACTGACATGTTGGTTCTCCAAGCCCTCTGCCCAGTCCAGAGTGAACTTCTGCACTGAGAAGGTTTTTCCAACACCAGCCACGCCGTTGGTCAGAACCACTCTGATGGGTCTCTGTTGGTCAGGTAAGGCTTTAAAGATGTCCTGGCACCTGATTGGAGCGTCATGGAGGGCGTCCATCTTGGAAGCTGTCTCCAGCTGCCTCACCTCATGTTGGGTATGAACCTCTTCACTCTGTCCATCTGTGATGTAGAGCTCAGTGTAGATCCTGTTGAGGAGGGTTCTACTTCCTGTTTCATCACTTCCTTCAGTCACACGTTCACATCTCCTCCTCAGACTGATCTTATGTTCATCTAAAACCTCCTGCAGACCAACATCTGCTGAAAGAAAGAAAAACAATGAGACTAAAGAGAAAGAAAACTCTTCAATGTCTGAACAACACAAGAAGTCCAGTTTTCAGAAATGAGTCCATCAGCAGACAGATGTTCAGTCTTACTTTGTACACAGCTGCTCTGACTGGCTGTCTGCAGTCCAGCTCTGCTTCTGGATCTTTCTCCACACTGGGGACAGGAGGAGTCTCCCGATGAAGCAGACTGGTCCCAGTATGAGGAGATGCACTGTCTGCAGAACCAGTGTCCACAGCTGGTAGAGACTGGATCCTTCAGGACGTCCTGACACAAAGCACAGCAGGACAGCTGCTCCTCATCACAAACACCACTCCTCTTCCTCTCTCTGTGAACACATTTCTTTATCACTAAAACATTTACTGTCAGTGAAAAACATCCAGATGTGACCAAACTGCAGTTCCTCACAGTTCCTTTGATTTCATCAACACTAATGAGCTGCTCTTCCTGTCTGCCTGTCTCATTAAACACTGAGTGATGAATACAAACTCAACACTTCCTGCAGACTTCCTGACTTCACAATAAAAGCTTTCCATCAGAGAGACAGTTATGACTTTCACTGTTTTACAGCCGCTGTGTGCAGATTATCTGGGTCAGTTCACTCTGAAGCAGCTTAGAAGTGTCCGTGTAGAGCCGTGGTCTGACACACAGAGACTTCTGATTTTCTCTGTTTAAACAAACATGATGAAGATGAGCAGGTTTCTCTTCTAGTATAAACTCTGTGTCTCTGGCTCATGATGGCTTTTCAGGTTTTATGTTTTGCTCTCTCCTGCTAGCGTTTTGCCTGCCTGGGTGGAGATTGTAATGGCCTCTCGCTCTTGGTCCACACAGTTATGATGATTACACCACCTGTTGCTGACTCACCTGGGCTTACCGGTAACCATTTAACGCTGCGGCATGGAGCAGTTCGTCGCTGGGACATTGACCCTCCTGTGTTCATGATCTCAGCTCCTTGCTAAGAAATCTCTCTAAATTCACCAGCTGGGTTAACTTTGTGTATACTTTGAGTAAATATTTCCCCGGACCTGGTTACAGACGCTTACCTGTGATTCCTGTGTGTGGCTGTGTGAGTGGAGAGCAGGACAAGAGTGACTGAAGAGGAGTGAGTGTGGACTCCCTTCCCTCTTTTCCCTGGAGCCCTGGACCCCCTCCCTAACTCACTGTACATATATAGAGCACTGTGGTTCACCCCTTTGGTAAATAAACTGTCACCTTTTTGTTTGTCAGAACTCAGTCTGTGCTTGAGTTCCTCTGTTAGCCATGACATTTTGTTGGTTCTCTGTCTTCAGGTCCCTGTAAGTGTTTGATCTAAAACATTATATTTATTCTGCTTTGATTGTTTTGTGTGCTGAGGGACATTGTTGCATGATCCACTTTTTCTTATCACTCAAATATCCTGATACTTTCAGAAAGTTGGAGAGCTCTCCTGGCTTGCTTAGTCTTTGCTCTGTACTGCAGTACTTGCATTGGTTTCACTGGACAAGTCTGCATGTGAATCTACAACTGATCTGACATTGTGGCACAAACACAGTAAACAAACACTACGAGCACCTTGTTTCATGTGCAGTGGCTTTCTTCTCATTCTGTTACTGAACACTGTATGAAAAGCCTCTCACTGCCAGCATCCTTCCAGCCCCACGACAACAAGACCAACTCACATCTTCACAACACCAAGAATTTTTCCCCTTTTCTTTGGAGAAACTGAGAAGCCAATAGGATTGTAGCTCAAACTTGCTCACAGTCCTGCTTCATCAGGAGCAGGACTTGGGGCAACCGTAGCTCAGGGGTTTGGGAAGCGTATCTGTAACCGGAAGGTTGCCGGTTCGATCCCCGGGCTCTCTGTCCTGGTCGTTGTGTCCTTGGGCAAGACACTTTACCCTACCGCCTACTGGTGTTGGCCAGAGGGGCCGATGGCGCGATATGGCAGCCTCGCTTCTGTCAGTCTGCCCCAGGGCAGCTGTGGCTACAACCGTAGCTGCCTCCACCAGTGTGTGAATGTGAGAGTGAATGAATAGTGGCATTGTAAAGCGCTTTGGGTGCCTTGAAAAGCGCTATATAAATCCAATCCATTATTATCACTGCTCACTCCTACCTGTGTTGGTGCTGAATGGACAGTCATAGCCTGCTGCTAGCATGAATGCTAAATGTACTGCTGTGGATGATCAGCAGAACAAGATGTTGACTGTTTGCTGTATTTAAAGTCTTTTTCTCAGTTCGTCTGTATTCAAAGTGCATTCGGGGCTTTAGCTGACAGCTCTTTGTGCTAACAAACTAAACTCTCTTAGTTTAAGCCAACAGACTTTACCAAACACAAAGCCTGCTGCAGCCTCCATGGGTTAGCTTGTGTGACTGGTGTTTGCACCAATGAAATCTAAATCACACTAATGTGTCCTCCAAGGTGTTTGGTGGGAGCACTGAGTGAAACATAAGAGCTCTGGTAAAATAACAAACAGGGCTGTGAGAGCAACTGAAGTGATAAAAATACTGTTTAAAGATAAAAAACACTTTGATGTTCTCTCGTCACCTAACAAAGTCCAAACCCTGTGAACTATTTTAGCTTTAATAATTGTGGATTCAGGTATCCTGAACCCATCTTTGGACATTTGTAATTAAATATTTTAAAACTCCATCAAAGACTCCTGATGTGGCTGTTTGGAGAAGGAAAAGAGGGACAAAGTGGAGCGTTGAGCTGAGGCTTCATTCACTGCAAACCTACAGTTATGTTTTCTTATTTCTGCTGTTTGCATGTTCACAGCTGAAATAAAGCTGCCTCTTTGACTTCATCCTGTTGTGTTTGGGTCCAATCCTGCCTGCCACACAGCGCTACAGGACAAAGTCTAATATTTTTATCTTTTTAATGAATCTTTGGTCATATTTATCCAGGAAAACACAAACATGTAAAGGAGTCATCACAGGTCTCTGACCTCATTGGTCCAGGTTCACCACTGAAGTGTGGAGGGTTTCTTTGTTTGGACCAGTCACTCCTCACAGACGGACAGCTGGATCCTGCAGACTGTGACCTCTGACCTCTGCAGACACAAACATGTTTTATTCAATGATCAATTCTCTGATGAAGTGATTGAAGCAGCTGTGGTCACACAGACTGCAGATAATGCAGCTGTTTCCTGTCAGTAACAGTCCTCTTAGATTAGAGTTCAGCTTTTTACAGGAAAACAAATGTCCCTGAATGCAACAGTGAGACACAGTCTGCCTGTGTGGCTGTGATAGCTGCCGTTAGGAGCGCTCATGTGTTTGCAGTTAGACGAGGAGATGTTACCATCATGGACACGTTAACAAATCCTGCAGCATCACGTGGCACAAACACTTTGTGTTCCTGTCATCTGCAAGCAACAGGAAGTTCATTAATAAAGGCGGGATGGAGACGCGACTGTGATGGTTCTCCTTCATCCAGCTGTTACACACATCTGGGCTCACACGACGAGCCTTTGTCTAATACAGCAGCTGCTCTCTGAACACTTTTCTGAAGAGGAGCTGCACAAACCTTTGTTTGCTTTCTAGAGCAGCGTATCAAAGTCAAACTACCCACTGCTAGCAGCTGTTTCTATCATAGTTTAGGATCCAGATGTGTGAGGTCTAGATTTACACCTCTGATTAAAATACATAGTTAAAAACAGCCAATTGAGTCCAAATGTGTCTTAAACCAGATAAACTGACAGTTACAGCTGAGCCTGTGTGTCCTTGGAGACACTGCTCTGCTACAGAGATGCATTTTAGAAACCAGGAAACATCAAAATCATTTAAATCAGAGAGTTCTTGTTACTAACAGCTCACCTCGCTGCAGCAGAGACTTTGAAATTAATGAAGTCATCTTTAGACGCGTCACTCTTACAGGACACACAGCTGGGTGGAGGTCCAGGCTGGTTCCTGTGAATAATGATGGAGCAGTGATGTGAGTGCTGAGCTGTGACATGGAGAAGAGTCATGGACAGTTAGAGATGGTCATCTCACCTCTGAGCTTTGGTCTGGCTCTCATGTTCCCCACACAGAGTGCTTTTAGAGGGAGGGACTCCCTCCTCTCTGTCCTCACACTGATCCATGCTGCTCAATTCACATCAGCTCACACACACTTTCTACCTTCACCTGCAGAGGAAACACAAATCATTCATGTGCACATCAACTGAGAGCTGCAGAGGTCGTGTCTGATGTGTTGGACTAACATCCATCTGAGACGCAGCTTTCATCAGTTCACTACAAAAAGTGTCAAAGAGCCGAGTTCAGCCTCCAAATCCTCCATTACTGTAGTCCTACAAAGGTCAAACATGGCTGCAGAGAGCAGCTTTATGTCAGTAACCATGTCCAGGACCGAGCTGACTGCTTACAGAGTTCATACTCTAACTGCTAGCTGCTCTGCTAGCTAAGCTAACTCAGTAACAGTGACTCTGACAGCAGTTACTGTGGAACAGCGGCCGAGCTCAGGACACATTCAGTGTGTTTAGTCTGAGTCCTGGACTCTGATTCAATGGATTCAATCCAGCTCAGAGTTTCATGTGTTCATCAGAATAAAATACATGTACTAATATAACAGAAGTAATGCTCTGAATGCAGGACTGTAATGGAGGATAAACAAGGTTTTTACAGCCTGAAAGAAACATTCAGTTCATATATTTGTAGACAGTGAAGCAGTTTTTAATACTGCAGCTGTTTCCTTCACCTGTGTGTGTGTGAGCCACACCTTCATGTGCTGCTTTAGAAATATGTGGTCTGACTGCTCAGACTGAGTCTAGGAGGAAAGTTCACACGCTGGAGAAAGTTTTGTTCCTAACTTTGTCAGAGTTCGGCTCCAAAGACAAAGAAGACGGAGCTCACAGTCTGTAGATGGTCCTCAGTGTGTGTGTGAAGCACACAGGAGTGTGTTTATGTCAGCAAATCAGTGTGTGTGAAGAGTCTGAGGGAGTGTGTGAATGAGACTAAACACTGAAACCAACAGTCCAAGAAAAGCGTCTGGACTTCTTTAAGTTTAACTTAAAGAAGTCCAGACGCTTTTCTTTTTGTCTCCATAATGTCTCCATAATGCTGCAATGTTATCTGCCCCAGAAACACTGTGCAGAAGCTCTGATGGTGACACAGAAAAGTCAAAGTGGAGATACTTCTGTCCACCTTTGATTAGACTCATTATAAAAAGGAAAACAAAGTTTGAACACAGTCATGTTTCCAGTTCACTGACTTACATTTATTCCATGGACACTCACTCTAACCTGAACCACAGCTGCGACCATATTTGTAATAACTACAACCCAAACATCAGATGTTAATCGAAATTTTTTGCTCTCTCTCCTCCTTAAATGTGTTTTTAATGTTAGTTATAATTCAGAATTGGCGACTGGAATACGTATGACACATACGAACATCAGGAAATAAAAACTCGATAAATATAACCTCAGTAAATGAAGTCAGTGTACAGCGTGGAATTATTTTATGTCATAAGAAGAAACATATTCATGTTAACACTCACCTGCCTCAGCTCCACCTTCCTCCTCCTGCTGCTCTGAACGGAGGCTCAATACTTTCACTTTCACTGCACCTCCCTAAACACAGAGGATGCTGGGACTTGTAGTTGTTTCCTTCCGGTGTGGTCTTCCTCTTTGTTTGTTTGTGTTTGTGTTCAAGTTATTTCGATCATGTAAACATCAACAGAACACGTGAAGCCACACAGAGTTTGTATGTCGAGGTGGGTAGGAGGGTTTGAGGGTTTGGGGAGGGGTCAGAGGGAAGAGGTCTCTCAGTCTGGACAATCCACATTGATGGCATTGCATCTTTCAATGTGTTTGTGGGTCGATTTGGATGCTCCAGGTGTGAGAGCAGCCACTCAGCCTCTACTGCAGATGTGTGTCACAAGTTCATCTAGTAGTAGGCTATGGCACTTGGCCACAGGTGGCAGCAGTGGACTGGTATTAAAACCCGATTCTTTGATCCCCATGATAGAACAGAGAAAACCCGACTCATAGTGGTCAAAACATTTATAATTCTTTATTCAATCATCTTCCGGAAGAGATCAGATGGGCCCAATGGCAGTTGTAGGATCTCTAACATTAGAATCTAAAAATGTGTCTTATATAGGTGTTATTTTGGTACTTTACACGTCACACAGTTTCAACAACTCCTTATATGGTACAAGTTTGTTTTTTCTATCTGGCTTCCTGTATTTATTAATATGCTTGTATATTTCTACACTAACTTCCTGTTTTTCAGTCTGGCTGAGCACTTAGTTTGTGAGTCAAAAGTGGCCTTGCTTTACAAACCTTCATTATTAAAGTACATAAAACTATATAATCAGAAAATAAGCACTAAGAATATATTAATTACATGACAGTTCTTCCCTTTTCGTGTTTCCTAAGAAACACGACATAATTCCTAATTTATCCCATTAAGTTTACCTGCATGTTAAAAGGCTAAAATATAACAAAAGAGATTATGCTAAACAAAATGAAACCTTTCAATTGCCCAACCCTATCTGTCCCCTCAACGGGTTTTATGTTTTCAATGTTTCATTATTATTTTGTCATAATTACTTCTATCCACAACAAATAAATAAAGCTCTAAGACAGCACCTGTGAAATGTGAAATGTCCTAAATCTACTTCCTACACCCCCTTTTTTACCCAGAATCCCAATTTAAACCCACTTCTGACTTCCCTCAGTGCTCACTGTAAACTGCAGATACAATCAGATATATATATATATATATATATATATATATATATATATATATATATATATATATATATATATATATTATAAAAAAATACCAGCACGCCCCTGCGGGCGGTTTATCCTTCAAGCTCGGGTCCTCTACCAGAGGCCTGGGAGCTTGAGGGTCCTGCGCACACACATATATATATATATATATATATATATATATATATATATATATATATATATATATATATATATATATATATATATATATATATATATATATATATATAATATATATATATATATATATATATATATATATATATATATATATATATATATATATATTTATAAAAAAATACCAGCACGCCCCTGCGGGCGGTTTATCCTTCAAGCTCGGGTCCTCTACCAGAGGCCTGGGAGCTTGAGGGTCCTGCGCACACATATATATATGCACATATATATACATATACATATACATATACATATGTATATGTATATAAAAATCACCTTTGTGAATGGTATACCGGAGTCTCTGAGTGACGATGTCCTTTTACCTCCGGATAAGAACGATGTGATGAATACTGCGTCTGACAGCATAGAAGTTCAAAATGTGTTCACACAATACGTTCATCATAGGAACTTGAGCTGCATGTATTTAGTTCAGAATTTGTTTATGCAACAATTTCGTTGAACACTAATTATTTAACTCTGTTTAACAACCCCAGAGATAAATATCAAATTTCAGTTTTAGGTAGACAGATGTTTCCAGGTAATACAAAATACTTCTTAGAAGCTTTTAATGATGCCACATCCACCCCATACGGGTATCTTCTAATCGATTATAAATCTAAGACGCCTGACTATTTAAGACTCAGAACCAATTTGTTGTCAGATCGTCAAGTTGTTTATATCCCCAAAAAACGGCTAAAGCGGTAAAAAGGATGTCGTATTCACGGATGCAGAGAAACATTGCACTGTTGGAGTTGTTGTATAAATCCCCACCCAGCGTACGGAGGAATATTATTTGTAATGCAAGCATGGATTTTATTAATGCTCTGTGTGAGATATCGCTCAATGTTTTGAAAGGTGTTATCCCGCTGACTGATCAACAGTACTGTTAGGGAAAATATTCTAAAACACTTCTTCAGTAAAGACTGACTGATCAAAATGACTGATCAACAGTACAGACAGCTAAAAAAGAAGTGCAGTGGGAGGGGTCTTAGAAGGTTTGGGTGTATACACATACAAGCCGTTGCCATCCTGCTTAGTAGATGTTGGCTTGGTTATGTTGGATATCACATCAGACACTATGCCTGATGCTGCTGTTTTTAGGTGGGGTTTGACTATGCTGACTCCTTTTTTAAACAATGGTACAGCAATTCTAAACAGGCTGCTGAACAAACCTCCCAGACCTGCGCCACATTGCGTACTGGTCCCAATATAACCATTCAATTCGCCACCAGCCTGAAAAAGGGTATGTGTTGATTTTGGTCGTCTATCAAATCAATTTCTATGTCATGGATTAAGGATTTCGAGACCTGTGTGCAGTGTGGGCTGTCAAATTGAAGAATGGCTCCCCGACGGTCATCGTCTGTTATATTTATTGCTCTTAATAGCCGCGCATGGGCGTCACCCACAAGCTGGTAATCAACAATATCTGCATAAATAAAAATGTTCTATTTTCCGCCGTATACGTCTGCAGGATGTGGTGCGTATGTGTTTTTATAAAGAAGTACAAACGGGTCTTCTGATTTGAATCCTAAGATTTCTGCCAGTCTCCCTCTAAATGTGAGAACTGTGCCCCCCCATAACACTAACATAGTTACTAACTTCACTGTATTGTGTTTTAATGTCGGTGTTATGTTTTAATGTTTTATTATCTGCGCCACAGATGCATAATGCCCCACAGACAGCTCAATCACGGTTATGGACAATGCTCCATTTGTGACTGGATCATAAATTTCCACTCGCGAATCTGATTGTGGAAAAGACAACCATAGTCTTGGGTATTGAAATTCTATAACACCAACCTCATACGGTTCATTTAAAACAATAGGTGTTATAACCTCAGGATAAAAATGCTCGGAAACTCAAGTGCCAAGTGCCTCTTTTTTTCTGCCAAGTATTTTCTCTATTTTAAACCTTTTGTTTTTGTCAATAGTCACCTGCTGTATCTCAGGTTCGTAAATTACACCTTTCACTGCAGCTCCTGTGAGATCCTCCAGTTTGTATACGGGAGGGTCTCTTCCTAAACGCTCCTTTATGGTAAAGTACTCGTCTGTGTAGGTCTGATGGTAACGCTTTCAGAATATGCCTCGTAGTTTAGATATTCTCTCTGTATCGCCCACATTAAATTTAAAAGTCACCGGTTTTTGGGGTTTCATTTTGTACAGGGTGTTAAAGACTGCTTTCTCATTATCTTTGCACACCTCGGTGGGGTCATTTTGATAGAGCTGTGATAAGACAGGTTATAGGACTGTACAAGATCTTGGATCACATTAACATATCTTGGCGAGTTAACTGATGTTAAGTATTTCCACATTTTCCCCTTTAAGGTGCGGTTAAAACGCTCTACCACACATGATTTCATTTCACTAAAGGTTGAAAAATGTGTGATGTTATGCTGCTCCATTAGTTTTTTAAATGTTTATTATAAAATTCCTTCCCTAAATCTGTTTGGAGTTTTTCAGGCACACGGCCCTCTCTCAGAATATCACCAAAAGCCTCAGCAACAGCCTGTCCTGTCTTGGTTTCAAGGCACCTAACCCATGCATACTTAGAAAACACATCTATGCATGTCAATAAGTACCTAACATTATCATCATCTGCAGAATATTCACGCATGTCAACCAAATCAGCTTGAAACTGTTTGTCAGTCCCGTTAACCAAAACTCTATTTCTGTATCCTTGCATTTCTGTATCCTTGCATTTCTGTGTCCTCTATCCTTGCAGGTTTATAAAGAGTATATGTGTCATCTCCTTTTAAAAACGCTCCACGTCAGGTAATGACGGCTTTAAGCCTGTTGCCTCACTGACAGCGATACGGAGCTTCTTTACACTTCCTAAACCCCCTGGGTGTGCAGGGTTGTGATATATTTTTCTCAGCGTGTTTTCCATAATCACTCTGACCAAACACAAATACAAATGACCAGAAAAAAGTGTTAGCATACGTTTTTATTTCATTTTCTGTGTAGTGCACAGTAAGGTTTTTATAACAGATGTGCATTAAATCTTGTGTCTCCCAGACCAGTAGTTTCCAATCATGTGGAGCAGCGCTGATTTAACTCCGCGGGTGTGATGATTGGTATTTAGCAGGTATCCGACATTCTCATCAGTGGTGCAAACAATGTGCGGCACTGATCTCAGTTCACACAGAAGACGCTCTGCAGTGCTGATGATTTGTGCTTTAGCCTCACTGACACTGTATGAGCAAACAAACAGACGGATGGCCAGGATGAATCGGGGCGTCCGGAGCTTTTCCATCACCTCATCATGGTAAATGGTAAATGGCCTGTATTTATATAGCGCTTTTCTAGTCCCTAAGGACCCCAAAGCGCTTTACATATCCAGTCATCCACCCATTCACACACACATTCACACACTGGTGATGGCAAGCTACATTGTAGCCACAGCCACCCTGGGGCGCACTGACAGAGGCGAGGCTGCCGGACACTGGCGCCACCGGGCCCTCTGACCACCACCAGTAGGCAACGGGTGAAGTGTCTTGCCCAAGGACACAACGACCGAGACTGTCCAAGCCGGGGTTCGAACCGGCAACCTTCCGATTACAAGGCGAACTCCTAACTCTTGAGCCACAATCACCCCAGGTCTCGAAGAAAAACACAGGCAGCTCAAACAGGCAACTGTGTTGTAACTGGCTGGGGTGACCGGATTGGCATCCATAACATATCTCCTGCACATACTCATTCAGTGCCATCGACAGCAGGTGGAAGGTTGCGAGTTTAATGTTGAGTTCCATTTCCTCAGACAGGTGTGATCCTGCAGAGTCCTGTGAGCATCCTGGAGAGGGGGGCGGAGTCGGTGGGGTCTGGATTAGCAGTGCTGGAGGGGGAGACTCTGAGCGGTCCACAATATGGCAGATGTTGTCTGTAAAAGAAATCCACGCATTGCATTTTTTTAAAAATATCGGGTTTAATGCCAACGTCTCTCACACAGAGACAACCTACCTTTTGTTTTGTTTTTTTGTTTTTCTGTCCTCAAGGTTTTTGATGATTTTTGGCCTGAACATGGCAGAAGGTAAACCAATCTTCGGGCCATGTGCGAGCTGATCATATACAAGACGCTTCCTAATATTCTCATAAGAAGAGTTGACCTTGTCTCTCTTGATAGTCTTATCGACCTCATTAAACACCCGCTGCAGTGCTCTCCAGTCTGACCACTGAATAAAAAACAAATCCTTAAACCATGATAAACGTTCTTCAAGGGTGAGGGGGTATGGGTGCAACCTCCAGCTTTCAAGGCCCCAGAGTGAAACCTCTGTAACGTTGAGGTTTCACCCGGTGCAATTGTGGCTCTTGTAACTGTTGTGATATTTTGATACCATGGTAGCATTTACAGGATATTGTTTTATAGTGATATTATACAGGAAAACTGTTACTCAATAAGGCCCATTTACTAGTTGTTTTTCTCTTTCTCTGTAACCTAAGAATTAATGTGTAAGAATCACAGGTTGGTACCTCAAGGTTGAAAACACCACAGAGATCACTTCCTTACTCCCATCCTCCCTTCCTTATCTCTTAGAAAGGAGCTTGTTAAAGGCCAGGTGGTTCGTTTCAGAATTCACTAATGAAAGAACTCTGTATTCTGTGTCTAGGAGTGTATTTTGCTGGGATGATCATAAATTGTAGCTGAACTGATAAACTATACAAAGGATACTTCTTTGCTCACAAGGCAGGAAGACGTTCCCTTATTTGGTCTGTACCGGTTTGAACTGAGAATCTGTTGACAGACGAACCTTTTTCCTCTATATATACTGTTGTCTGATGAATAAACCTTTGAGTTGGTTTTGGGAAAGCAACCCGTACAGTCTCTGTGTCGTTTTGTTCTCCCAGCTGCTCCCGACGTCGTAACTAACACGCTGAATGGCATATTTGACTGTTACTTGAGAATATTTCTTTGAGTTCTATAGGTTATGGACAATCTCTGCTGATAGGTGCTCACGCCTCGAAGGAAACCCGATCCACAGACGGAGATTTCTTTCAGTAACCATAAATGGTAAGCTGCTCTTTTGTCACACACTACATACACAATATATGTGTTTTAGTGCAAATTGTACATTGCTACATTGTTTTGAATTACCGTCGGCCCGCAGTATATGTGGGCACCTGTCAAAGGTGTTGTGATATTTTGATACCACGGTAGCATTTACAGGATATTGCTTTGTAGTGAAAACTGTTACTCAATAAGGCCCATTTACTAGTTGTTTTTCTCTTTCTCTCTGACCCAAGAATTGATGTGTAAGACTCACAGGCTGGTACCCCAAGGTCGAAAATACCACAGAGACGAGACCACTTCCTTACTCCCATCCTCCCTTCTTTATCTCTTAGAAAAAGGCTCGTTAAAGGCCAGGTGGTTTGTTTCAGAATTCACTAATGAAAGAACTCTGTATTCTATGTCTAGGAGTGTATTTTGCTGGGATGATCATAAATTGTAGCTGAACTGATAAACTACACACAGGATACTTCTTTGCTCACAAGGCAGGAAGACGTTTCCTTATTTGGTCTGTACCGGAACCTGCTGACACACGAACCTTTTTTCCTCTATATAAGCTGTTATGTACTAAATAAACCTTTGAGTTGATTTGGGAAGGCAACCTGAAGCAGTCTGTGTTTCCTTGTTCTCCCAAGCTACTCCCGGCGCTGTAACTAACCCAGCTGAACGGCATACTTGAGTGTTACTTTGAATAATTAGGAATCTAATAAAGAAAGGACAGAACTCTGCTTATCGGTGCTCGTGCCTTGGAGGGAAACCGGGACGGAGATTTTCTCTTCAAAAGGTCATTTGGATTTACCAGACCGCTTTGAAAACAACATGAAACAAATGAATGTCTTTGTTGAGCCATGACTGGATTTATCCTAATCCTTCCTAAAGGCCGTTATAACCTTGCACTGCCAGTGGTGAGCTGCACCAGCTGTGACCTAATGTGGTCCCCCTCAGTTAAGGACTTCCAGGATGGTGGATATTGGCCTGGCACCTTAAATTTATGCACCCTGTTTTCAATGGATGTCTTTCAGTCTTTCTATGACATTAAGGTCATAAGTAGTTTACTGACAATTATTTAACATTTGAAATGAAAAGATCCGTCAGTCCATTCACATATATACTGTTCAGAGAAGGCATGTAGTTCAGAGCAAAGTGTAGTAGTGTGAAGTGGCTAAACACACTCACCAATTGTTCTAAAATAAACAATTTATCAAAACATTAACAGTCTTTCACACATACATACGGTTTATACACTATTTTAAAAAGAAGGGGTTGAAGACCTGATTGATTACAAAAAGTCTATTAAAATGTTCTGGGTAACCACAGAAATCTTAGTCAGTTATGTCTGAGAGAGAATGTTTATGACAGAAGTAATGCCAAAATCTCAACAAGCCAAAGTTACATACATGCTAAAGAGAAAGATCAAACTGTGCTGAAATTAGGAAGTGGGCAATATAGGGCTTCCCCAGTGAAATAACTGATCTGAAATAATTGAGGCACAAATTAATAAATGACATACTAGTAATCCACAGAAGGGGAGGCCTCTGGGAAAATGTAGAAAATCAATGGGAATTTCTACAGTAGCACGAGTTACCAGTCAATACCAGTCCTGGTATTGGTTATGTTGAAGTGATGGGTTTATAATTCATTTTTGGTCCACTGAAGGGATTGTTTTGTAACCCCAATATTGATATTTTGTAAATAAAAAATATGACCTCAATTAAACCTTTAAATTCCCTGCACTTGTCATAGATATCTACATGATGTCCAACAAATATACATCAAGTCCAAGGTTCGAATGTTGAACGCCATATTGATGTCCAGCTTAAATCATGGTTGGACCTCCAAATTGTTGAAAAAGTTCAAATGCAGTACAGACCTCCAGAATTGGTCATGGACCAACAGAACCAATATAGACACGATCTGTACATCTATCTGACTTTGTTTGTTTAGTTGGTAGCTAACTGAATTGTCTTACTTTTTTTTATAGATGAAAGAAAATGTCCCTGAAACATACAGTATGAAACAATGAGTGTCAGGTTTATATTTATAGTCTACATCACATTTAAGTGGTACCCATATGTCAATTTGTTTGAGCCTAAAACACAGACTACTCCATGACCCGAATGATTGTTTAATCCTTCCCATCAATACCTCTCAGTTCCACATCTCTAACTCATGTTATTCTCCATGCAGCTCTAACAGCAGTGGTCCAAACACAGCAGACTGTGCTGGCAGCAGTGGGAGAAGATGCTGAATCCAGCTGTCAGCTCTTGGACACTAAAGACGTCCTTCAGGTCACATGGCAGAAAATCTCACGTGATGTGGAGACAAATGTTGCCACCTACAGCAAGTACTATGGTCAGAGAGTGAATGATGGCTTTAACGATAAAGTCAAGTTTAAATACACTGAACTACAGAACTGCTCCATAGTCATCAGGAATGTGACGGAGCAGGATGAAGGATGCTATCACTGTCTGTTTAACACTTATCCTGAAGGCTCCTTCACTGGTAGAACCTGCTTCCAAGTCTATGGTAAGAACTTTTGCATTAATGTGTTTAAATGTGCTAGAAACTGATTTCCTTTCAACAACATATTCCTTGCAATATCTCCTGATCCTTCACAGAGCTGCATGAACCTGTTGTTGATGTCAGAGAGTCAAACTCTGCTGAAGAGTGGGTTGTTTCCTGTTCAGCCACTGGTCGACCTGCTCCCACTGTAACACTCTCACAACAACACCTCAGCTTCTCACAGTACAACACTGTCAGTGTGTCCAACACCAACGCTACATTCACTGTCACCACTACAGCTGTGCTCTCAGGTTCACGTAAACACAGCACACAGGTGGGATGTGCAGCACGAGTGCTCTCTGCTCCTCACAGAGAGGTGATGGAGACGATTCCTGAGGTCCAGCAGACGTCAGATTATCAGTGATGGTGAGAAACTGAGATGCAATAACAATGCATTGTGCTAGTATGCATTTTCTCTTTGATCAATAATTGATGTATTCATTTTGATCAGTGTCACATTTTTCCTGCTTTTTCAAGTTTCCTCCTGGATCATTGTATTAGCTGCAGTATTGGTGATGATGGTCTTTGTCAGTGTTGCTGCTCTGCAGCTACTCTTTAAAGAAAAAGACCAGATAACTTTCATTTTTCATTTCTTGTCATTTTTTTCTACACCAAAATCTATCCAATAATATCTGCATAACATTTTCTACTTGTGATTTAGTTATTAATTCTTTGCTTCATGATTCAATCGGTCTTTGTCTAGTATTAAATTTTATGTTTCCCATTTAATCCCACTGGCTTTAAAGTGTTTCACCAGATTTTTACGAAGTATTTCCAGTCTTTTGTTGTCTCTGTCCCAAATGTTCTGAAATGTGTTGCATGTATTAAAAGAAGTTGGACCAAAAAATGTACTATGTACTTATAAACTTACATTTATGAAAGCTGAACAAACACTGATGTACTTGACTTTTGTAACAGTGAAAAGGCGATCTGTTTTTATTGATAAATATATATGTTTGCATTACTGTTATTTAGATTGCCATGTTAGAACGTAGCAAACAACATTGTTTGTTCCTCTATGGTTTCTTTATTTTTACAAATCTAAATGTTTTTGGTCAAAAGATTAATAATTTCATATTGAGGTCAGACGGTCAGCAGTTTTGATGTTTTTGCAGAGATTTTATTTTTTGCAAAATAGCACAAGTAAACATTAAAAGTAGTTCCTAAATCAAGGCATTTATTATTAAGGCGGCCATTATTATGGCCCTGTGTGGAAAAAGTGATTGCCCCCTAAACCTAATAACTGGTTGGGCCACCCTGAGTAGAAACATCTGCAATAAAGCGTTTGGGATAACTGGCAATGAGTCCTTTACGAGGTGCTGGAAGAATTTCTGCCCACTCATCTTTGCAAAATTGTTGTAATTCAGCCACACTGGAGGGGTTTTGAGTATGAACCACCTTTCCAAGGTCTCAGCTCCTCAATCAGATTCACGTATGAACTTTGGCTAAGCCATTCCAAAGTCTTTATTTTGTTTTACTTAAGCTGCTTAGAGGTGGACTTGTTGGTGTGCTTTGGATCAAGTGCACTTCAGCTTGTGGTCGTGAACAGATGGCCAGACATTCTCCTTCAGGATCCCAGAAACTGGATTCTGTTCATCTTGACGTTGCATCTCCAGACTGAGAGATCTCAATTACTTTGTTTCTTATTTGCTTCTGAATTTCCTTGGATTGCGCCATGATGTGTAGTTTTTGAGGATCTTTTGGTCTACTCTACATTGTCAGACAGGTCCTGTTTAAGTGATTGATTCAGCACAGGTTTGGCAGTAATCGGGCCTGGCTATGACTATGGAAAAATTGTATATTTTCTATTGATAAATGCAAATATTTTATGTCTGTTATGTGCATTGCCGTGTGGAGAATATAAGGAAAACAATTGTGTGGTTTACATTGTTTCTTCCTCTTAGATTTTTTGATTTTTTTTTTAAATTGCAATAACTTTATGTTAATTTCAGTGCACTTTCACATTTCTTTAAATTCAAACTACAGTCCTGTGAATAACTAGAAACACTTCTAGCAGCACAAATGTGAGCTAATTGTTTTCTGCTTGACTTTATCAGTCTCTCATATTGTTGTGGAGGAATGTTGGCCCACTCTTCATTACAACGTTGCTTCAGTTCTTTGAGCTTTGTGGGCATTTATTTAAGCACAGCTCTCTGAATGTCCCAGGTTGAAGTCTGGACTTTGCTTTTCAGCTATTCTGCTGTAGATTTGCTGCTGTGTTTGGGATCATTGTTCGACTGCAAGACCTAAACTTTACCTATTAAACAGTTAACTCTGTATTTTACACTTTATGTGAATATTGTTGCAGATTTCAATTATTAATGTTTTTATAACTTTGTTCTTTCTTATATTTAATATTATACAATATTTATACTTCATGTCTCTGTCTTCTTTTGAACACTCCAGCACAGCATCACTATAACTTTGTCCTCACTGACAATAAAGCTGTTTTATATATTTCATTGCAAATGTTTCAAGCAATTTGTAGCTGTATCTTAAGATATTTTGTTAATAATATAGTATTTTATATTGTTTTTTTCCCCATATTTGAGAAATATTTAACATGTAAAAGTCTGTTTATGTACAATTTGGTGATATTAGCCCTGATTATTGGAGGAACTTGTACATGAAGCAGATTTCTGAGACTTCAGATTTGAAGGTTGTTGTCATATAATCTAAATGATGGCAGATTAACGTTCCCTACCTCTGTCCTACAACCACAGGACTCCTTTGCATTCGACTGATAGAAATTTCAAGCTCAGTGTTAATGAAGATTTCAAAGGCCTTAGTGCAGGGGTAGGGAACGTCTAAAACCTGCAGGGACACCGGCCCTCGAGGCCTGGAGTTCCCTACCGCTGCCTTAGTGTGAAAGGAATGAAGCTGTAGCGCCTCCCAGTGGTTGAAAAGAGGTACACAAGAGGTTAGAAATAAGAGGCTGTAGAAATAACATTACAGAAAAGCAGGACATGCTCAAGCAAAACATTATAGAAAGTCTGTCACGGTTCTGGGTCAGTTTGACCCAGTATTTTGAGTTGTCATGTTTTTGCAGGTTTAGTTTAGTTCCATGTGTCATTTTCTGTCTCTCTCTCTATGTCGAGTCTGCGTCTTAGTGTGATGGTTTCTTGTTCCTGTTTTATTGTGAAGGTCTGCGTCTCATGTGAGTGTGTTCAGTTTGACCTCTGTCTCGTCTTGGTGATTATTCCCAGCTGTGTCCACCACCTGTGTGTAATTCCCCTGTGTTTCTCTGTGTATTTAAGTCGTGTCCTCTGTCATTGTAGTTGCTGGTCTCACCCGTGTGTTTGTGCTCTGTAGTTTAGTTGTTTCCAGTCTAGTTTAGTTCGTGCTCCATTTGCTGTTTGTCCATATTTATTTTTGTGTTCAATAAACCACCTTCACTTCTCCACTACTGCCTGCGATTGGATCCTCATTTATTATTTTCACACGGCTCTCCTCACCCGCCGTGACAGTACGGACCAGCCAGATATGGATCCAGCGGGCAGTCACCCCACCTAGGGAGCTTCAGGAGGCCGTTATCGACTCTGCTTCTAAATTGATTTACCAGCTGTTAGAGCATGAGGGAGAAGTGTCTCTTTACACTGTGGAAGCCAACCTACAACACCTTATTTCCAGTTACCCCTGGTTATTGGACTCACTGCGTCCGCTCGTACAGAATTTTGTTCTTCACGAGCTTCACCTACACCCCCCCCGCCGCTACCGCTCGCCTGCTCATGCAGTGATATCATCAGTGACAAGTCAGGTGATAGAGGCTAATGCAAAATGGTGTTTCAGTGAGGCACAATTTATTATGACAATACATTTTTTTTAAATACTCAGTATGAATTAAACAGGTTAAAGGTCAATGTTCTGTTGTAATATAAAGACAAAATGATTGACAGCAGCCCAGCAATATCAGTAAAACACAAATTAGCCACATGGTGCAATGTAAGGAGCTCTGTGATTGGTTAGGAAAGGACAGACTGGCCACCTCGATTTTTCTTCACTGCACATTGATCCATAGCTTTGCTCTGTAAAGGCTAACAAAGTGCTTTTGCTTTACAAAGACATTCAGCGTCGGTATTCACTCTTTTAAAATGCCACTGAACACTGGAGTGAAATGGAGCCCTGATCCTCAGAGTTTTATTGTTGCTAACATTTCTTATAGATAGCACAGATAGTGCCCCACTGCAGTAATCACTCATGTCTAGATATTCCTGTTAAAAACGAGTTTTTCCTCCCCACTGTAACATGGCAAACATAGCAAACGGATAATCCAGCTGAAGCTTCAGACAGCCGTCAGACAGTGAAACACTGCCATCTGCTGGACGCGAGTAACACAGACGCTGAAGGAAAAGCACGCACACTTGGAAGACTTGACCATTTGCACAAAATGAATGGCTGACACTGGACAGATGAGAGAATGTGGATGGTCACACCCTCGTGCATTAAAGAGGGCTTTCAGTTCATTGAAAACACAAAACCAAACACACAAAAGACACAATGAGACAGCTGATCAGTTTGCTTCACTAAATCATCGACACAAGCCGTGTTGTAGAGGGTACTGCAGCCGTGGCAGGTTATCATCTTAATGTGGCCCTGACACTCCATCGTACGCCACAAAGCTGTGAATAAATGAAAAGCAAAGAGGCATCATCACTAACATAATAACTGTAGAAGTTATCCCGCTGCATTACATTTATCAGGATATCGTAATAAATGCTCATCATATGTTGCTTTGACCCATCATTGTTGTCATTAATATCGGTACGTGACACTGGACACTTCCTGTCATTCATATGTCCTGACTTTGTGATCAGTGTAGCAGCTTGAAAATAACTGCTTGGTTAACAGCAGGTGTACAGGCAGGTGCTCTGATCAAATAACATGTTTGGCTAAAGAAACAGAAAATAAAAACATGTAAATAGGAACACCCACATCTCTACTTCTTCTTCTATTTTCCATTTCACACTTACAAAAAAGTTCTCCTGCGTAGGTGTTGAGACAAATATATGTCAATTTAATACTTCAGACAGGCCCCAGAGCAGGTCTGAACAATTAGTCCACTTAAAATCAAAACTGCAATTTGAAACCATGCAATTAGCAATTTTGCAAAGAAAACTTGGCTAGGCTAAGCTAAGCTAACTGTTAGACAAAGTAGAGGAGTTGGAAGAGTAAAGGATTCTGGTTAACTCCAGTTCAACTTAACATTAAATTAAACTGACAAATATCATGTTTATATTCATATCTTAGTCTTTTGATGAGCTCTATCTTATAAATCTATTAGACTCAGACGAGGTCGGCACAGGGACAGGCCTCGGGGGTCCAGGCCCACCCGGTGAAGTCCTTCTTCCCCAACATCTTCTGATGTACTTCATTTATACATTTTGGTAATGAAGTACTTAAACTACCACCTCACTGATTAGTTATTGCAGTGTGAGCTCAGTTCAATTAATCAGGTCACAGTAGTTTAGCACTTCTACAGCAATCATGCAACCAGCATGACTGAGGAGGACACTGGGTGGACGGGCTTTGCAGGTCAGACTTTGAAACTATCTTTTATTGTCATTACGCCAAAAGCAGTGAAATTATATGCTGTCCCATTCAGTGCAAATAAAGAATCTGTGTTTACTGACAGGACAAAGCACTGAACATGATTTCATCTGTTAACCTGGACAAATTCCAAAACAATTCCTTATTATTTCTTTTTCTTCTACTTCAAAAATATGGACTTAACACTGAGATCCTGATATTTTAGACCAGTTGAATTTAGATGATCTTTTTTAGTTCGTTCAGTTTGCTGGTTCTAACGACGACGGTCTTCATCAGTTTTAATGTCACTGTGACTCATATCTCTGCATGGCTGTTTTGTTCTGAGTGCACTGTGACAATGAAGTTAAGATCCGGTGATCAGCACAGCAGCCTGGGAGTGACTGCTTGGTTAACGACAAGGTTTACAAGACCTGATCAAATGTCACACTGGAAATATTTTGCAAGTGAAACAGCAAAAATGTAAATATGTTAATTGGACCACCTACATTGTTTCGAGAGCAGGGGTGAACTAAAGAGTGCGACCCATCACTTCAGTTTCAGCATATAATTTCTATTTAACACAAAAAAATCTGTTGTACAAGTATTAAAAATATATTCACAAATGAAATTGACATGCCTGAGATGAAAACATTACTCATACAAGTTGTCAGGTAAAGTCTATAGCACTGTTACATCTAAATATGGACACTGAGCTGGGACGATGTCACAGATCTGAGCCTCTGCACCTTCACTATACGTTTGTGTATGTCAGGCCTGTCCTGTATCTCTCCACCACCTGATCCAACACACCACCAAATCCTGATCAGCTGATCATCTCTGCTCCTCTAATCACCTGAATATCCAAGTATCCGAAAGTGTCCATCGATCTGACAATACAATTGTAAAACCGATCATTGACCTGTGCCCTAATGTGTTCTGTGCACTTGTGAACACACTTCCTTATGGAGTACGTTTATTAAGGACACTCTTTCATTAGCACACAGGTTCAATAACACAACAAATAACCTCCAATAAACCTTTTAATAAACTGTCATTGGAGGCTGATGTGTTCTCTCTTGGCTTGTTTTCTTGTTGTGTGCCACACAGAAAATAAATGCATGGTGTCTTAACTCACTGATACTGGGATATCAATGAGCACAGAGTCCAGCCAACGATGGCACAAAGTCAAACCTCCTTCAAGGAAACTGGAGAGTCCAACACTGGCATTGAGGCTACCCCAACAATATCAATATGGTGTAACTTCCTGCTCTAACTCAGGCTCCTTCCCCACAAGAAAGATGATATTTTATGTACTCGAAGTCAGACCTGGAATCTGTGGGTCAGACTTCCTGGGCCCCCGACCCCTGACCTCTGAGATTTTCATGTCTTGTATTTTATAATATTTATCTTTTGTTCTCCTGCCAAAATTGTAAACACTGTCATCATGCCATATTGCACTGTTGTTCGATCAGCTTCATTAAATATACTTTTATATATACTTTTATCCTTTGTTTTGTTATACATCCATTTAAATCCTCATATGAAATTATTACAACCAACTGGTAGTAAAACAAAAATAAAAAGATTGTTCAACATTTTAACTGCAAATGGTCAAAACACTCACTTTATTTGCCAAAAATTATACTTAAAAAGGGGAAAAAGAAGTGTTAATAGTTTATTTGAAAGGTCAAAATATACCAACACATCTTTTTATTTTAAATCTATTTGTTTGTGCATTAATTTTTTTTCTAAAGCCAGATGTGGAAAAACAGGCTGCATCTACATGCAGGTTCTTGTGGTCAGTGGTCATCATATTTGCATTATCTTTCTGAGTCACAAGCAGGGAAGTGTTAAAGTTTCCTAGAAGTGGTGGGCCAGTGATGTAGGTGTGGATGCAAAGGATTATTTGAGGTGGTGCTGATCAGAAGTATAAAAATCAAAGTGTCCAGATCCAAACACACTTTGTTCCTCTGTGACAGAAGTGAACTAGAACTCACAGCAGCATCTGAACTGCAGAAGAGATCTCTGCTCATCTCCGTCTGCATTCCTCTTTTGGTAAGAACTTATTATGTATCATTTAAAATGATTTTCCTTTTAAAGCTGGGCAGCAGGCTCACGTTGAACATCTCCATAAACTGTCATAATTCTGCTGCTACACTAAACACTGCATTCGGTGAGCACACTAAACTTACGTAAGCTGTATATTTGCACGGTGAGAGACCTGTTTTTGCTGATTTGTGTTCAAATACAACAAGATCTTATTTAAACTGACTGTCAGATGTTGCCTATCCAGTTATGTAATGAACCCACTATATACATTAACCACAGACCCTTCACCACATCTTCATCACCTGCTGTTCCAGACAACCAACTTATACCTGAACCACTGCAGGTTAATCATCATCATTAGTAAAGGAAAAAAAAAGGTGAGTGTCTTATTATTTTTATTTTGCAGTGTGTCATTGTTACTACAGAGCACACTGAAACATGTGACAGGAAAGAATAACTGAGTGCAGAAAGGCTTTTATATTAAATCGGATTTAAACTTTGTTCTTAATGAACCGGATCTATTATGACCTGGACTTTTATCTATAAAATGGGCTTGTGAAACCCAGAGGAAAACTCTCTCAATATATCTGTAGATATAAATATATATTTATCCAAATCACATCAAGTAAAAAAGGCAAAATGACAAAATTAAAAAAAAGAATAACAAAAAGTATAAATGAAAACACAAAATTTTAAGGCAAAAACAAATATCTTGATGTCTTAATACGATGAATATAAAATATAAAGTAATACAACAAGGTTAAATATCTAAACATTTAAACTACTTCAGCTTTTCAAAGCTTCTTTTTCCAGTTGAAAATGACATCATCACGCCTGAATCTGCTTCCAGGAGCCGTCCAGATCAGGCTTGTTCAGGATATTTAGAAATCGTCCTAACAGTTGAAAAATAAAAAATAAACAGAGAACAAAGTAATATATATGATTAGAAATAAATAAAAAAGAAAACTATAAATAAAACGACTTCTTTCATTTAAAGAAAAAGGTCTATCAGTCCTCTTGTCGTGTGTGTTTGCAGCTCACAAAGACGACTTGCTGAGCTTCAGGATCCAAAAGGATGTATCTGCCAAATTCTTAATGTGGAAAAATGTCCATGTGTTTTCTTCTCCAGGAGACGATGAAGACACTGTTTGTCTGCACGATGCTCGTGCTGCTCTTTGCTTCCAGATTTTCCAAAGTGAACAATTTTCAACCAAGCGAGCACCGACCTGAAGAAACACCTTATGAAAAGTTTAGAAGACAGCATGTAGATGCTAAGATGACTGAAAAGCTGTGTAACACAGAAATATCAAATAGGAATATCTACAAACTTGACAACAGTTGTAAGGAAACCAACACATTCATCCTCAGCATTCCAGCAAAGGTCAAATCCATTTGTAGAGGTGATGGGAGGTACGATGAAAATAGCGGCATGACGTATAGTACCGCAACGTTTCGCATAATTAAATGTAAGCTAAAGCATCAGGGAGCCAGGAAACCCAGCTGCCAGTATGAAGGCAGGCTTCTCACCAACAGGATCATTGTGGTGAAATGTGAAGGGAAGTTACCTGTGCACTTCGATCGGGACCTTCTGCCCTCTGAGCGCAACGATGGCGAGCAACTATGAGGAAAGAGTGGTGTGGAGGGGGGCGTGGTCTGTGATGCTGCTGCAGGTCAGATGGATGTACCTGCGCTGCATTTGCTATCACGCCTCGCCAACTTAAAAGGCTTTGTGCTGTCTGAGTTGTTGGTGTTGTGGATGTGTTGGCTGGCAGTCCACAGACAGACTGATTTACACAACTGTGGAAAAAATAAAATTAATAAATAAAATAAATTGGAAAACATAGATGTGTCATTATTTCATATAGATTTCAAATAACATACCATTTGATGTCAACATGGTTTAGTTGCATTTGCAGTGCTCGTGCTGTTATATTCTTATGATTCTGTTCATTTTATGAGTGTATCCTTCAGCCTTGCTTCACATATTTACTGCTGCTTGATCAGCTTTAGTCCTGCTAGCATCAGCACAGGTAGAAACAGATCACACATCAGAGAATCGGCCGTGCATCTAAATGCAAATGGAAACTAAAAATGAAAACATAGATAACTGAGCTGAACTTCATAGATCTGAAAGTTGACCAATGCATACATAGTGCTAAAAATCAGGTATCGGGAAAACACATTATTTTATATTATGCTGATGTCAGGGCTCTGAGTGCGGGCAGGTGGAAATGTGGATCCAAATGCAGGACTCCGAGACGAAATGTAACTAAAACCACAGCTTTTATTGCTAGCATGAAACAAAAACAGAAACCAAACCATGAAACCAAGCAGGAACACACAGGCAGGGTCTGAGGGTACGACGCGACACCAAGCGTGGGAAAACACAGGGCTTAAATACACAGGGTAGTAATGAGGGAATGGGCCACAGAAGGGAGACACAGCTGGGGGAGCTGAACTTCATAGATCTGAAAGTTGACCAATGCATACATAGTGACAACACATTATTTTATATTATGCTGAAGTCAGTTTTTATCCAATTTTATAACTATATCATATAATAAAGTCTGTTTTGAAGTTTACTATGGTAACAATTCATCTTTTTAGGCTTTTCAGAAACACTGTAACTTCATAGGTATGAACCAACAAACCATTTTTCATCATGACAATAAAAAATAAATCTAAAGGAGATAAACATCACAACTGTTCAACCAAGCATTAAGTCCATTTTGAAACAAAGAACGATGTACACTCAGCCAATCACATGGCAGCAACTCAATGCAGTGTAAAAGGTGAGATGTAAAATAAAACAATTAAAAATATTAATTAATCTTAATCAATCTTAAAATATGAAGCAATCTTCTAACTCCCCTTTACATACAAAGCTGTGGCCAACCTTACAAACCATTTTGAATTTTTTCCAGCCGAGGCGTTCAAAATAACCAAACTGCTGATAGTCACGGTTTAATTTGGGCAGCTGCCTGCCTAATATAATGTAAAATCATCACAATATTTTACACAAAGAGAGTAAATGTATCCTTGTACTCAGCTAAGACAGCTGGGCTGCTGTGGCTTGTGTTTATGTTCAGAGTGACATCTGATTTAAAAGCAGACTGTCATGGTTGCGGCTGTGTGCAGGCAGGATGAGGACCCAAACGCAAGCTCACGGAGGCAGGAATGAACTCAAAACACAGCTTTATTGCTGGAGAGAGAAACCATACAACCTAAACGAGGAAACTATAACGTAATACACAGAGAAACACACGGCCATGAATGAGGGAGAACGCGACACAGAACTGAGGGAGACGCAGACATAAATACACAGAGGGTTAACGAGGGAAGTGGGAGCACACGGGGAACACAGGTGACACTGATAATCATAACAAGACACGGCAGGAGTGAACGCAACACTGACGGGAGACTGTCAAAGTAAAACAGGAAGTACACGGAGGTTCAGAGAGGAGGAGAGACAGCACGGGGAGAGCACGGACATAACGGGCTGGGAAAACATGGAATAAAACTCAAGGAGGGGAAACGAGGGCTCACAGATAAACAGAGGGGCACACAGGAGGTAATCAAATAAGGAACATCTTAACAGAAACCATGGCATAAATAAAGAACAACACACAAAACATATGAAAACTAAGAATGCTGGGCCAACATGGCCCAGGATCATGACAGACAGCAAAAGACACTGAGCAGCATATCAGTCAGCATGGGAAAAATGCCATAGATTTAAGGAACCAGGCTAAAATAATTGGTTTCTAGTGGGTTCTATTGTAAGTGCTCTATATTTCAGCATGACATACTGTATGCATCCTACACTGAGAACCCTTGAAGCTGATCATCAGGGTATGCTGTGTACTTCTTACACAGAAGATAAAATAACATGCAAAGATTTTAGATGGTTGTGGTTGGTCCTTACACACAGATGTAAGGTCAAAAAAAAAAAATCACCCACAATGGATCGTTCACAGACGCTGGTCCAGTGGAACCCACTTCCACAAAGGCTGCACCTGCTCTGGCAGAACAGGAAGCATCAACTACATAGTAGCTATTTTCATAATTAAGACATCAACTATAGGTGTTCCCAAAATGTGCCATGTT
Source organism: Rhamphochromis longiceps (assembly GCF_057381845.1). Lineage (NCBI taxonomy): Eukaryota > Metazoa > Chordata > Actinopteri > Cichliformes > Cichlidae > Rhamphochromis > Rhamphochromis longiceps. The sequence continues at coordinate 70,748,190 of NC_140559.1, read as the reverse complement.
GTCTGCACACCTGACAGCTCAATAAGTCCTGTGTTGATTACAGATGGTGGTTGTTTCCAGAAACAGCACTTGCATAAAACAAGTACAGAGCACTTTATGAGCCAACCTGCTTCTTTAATGAGCATTTAGGTTGTTTGTATTCAGTGTTCACAGATAATATGCTCATTAAAAGGGGGGATCCACTATGTCCTTCTTCACAATCCTGTCTGCCAACTTTAAGAAGAAATCAGAGTGACGCAGAAGCTTTAAAACAGTGTTCAGAATAATCAGTGATGCTTTTATCTGAACTGATGACAGATAAAGATGAACGTGAGTGTGGCAGAAGAGTAAGTTCTCCCTCTTTCTTGGAAGTATACAAAAGTCTGTTGTTTCTAAAAAGTTCATAAACAAACAACAAGTTCTTACAGAATGAGACGTGAAGCCTGGAGACGAGCAGTTCAGACACGCTGTTATTAAATTCTACCTGAGCAGGTTATAGTTCACCTCAGTTACGGAAGAACAAATAACACTTGGCTCTGGGAGCTTCAGTTTTTATACACTGTCGTAGCACCACCCTAAGCCATCATTTGCATCAACACCTACATCACTAGCCCAGCAGTTCTAAGAAACTTCTCTGTTTGTGGTTCAGAACCTAATGTGACACCAATGAGCACAACAGCATGCAGCTGCAGGTTGTTGTTCATACCTGGCTTTACAATAAAGAGCCATGTTTGCAGGCAGCTGTTTGAAGTTTTGTGTAAAATATCATTTTTATAGAAATAAACCAAATGTGTCTAAATATATTAAGTAAACAATCAGAATAAGAACATTTTGAAATAAAATCCAAAAACTGCATCTGGCTTAGTTTTTGTTGAATAAATAATGACTCTGTGTAATATGTCATGTGTTGTATATGTAAGTTGTATTTGTACAATGAAGCCAGGCTTTCTTTGTGTTAGCTGCCTGACAGAACCTAAAACTCTAGTCAGAGATTGCAGGTGTCACAACAGACATGATCAGCTTTCTCTGTCGATCCTATCTTTCTGTTTCACACTCTGTGCACTCATAGAAAAAAATCTTAAAAAAAACAATCACATGACTCTTCTTCCACACAACATGATCCCTGAGTGCCGCCTGCTCCAACCAGACATGTTCTCACAGCGACGATGGTGATAATTAAAATCTACAAAGAACGTGATAAACATTATTAAAATGCAGCACTGTTAAAGCAACGTGATTAATGCTGCATTAAAATGAGCCTTTAGCACATAGAGATGATTCAACAGTTTCATTTGACTTCATTGTTTCTAAGGCAGATGCTACACCAGTGAAGGTGCACTTAGTTTTCACACACTGCTTCTGCATTGTGTCTTAGTTTTAGTGGATTAAATAATGACACAGTGTTTGTTTGTTTTTCTTTAGTAACAAATGACCTCAGACCAGCTTATAATATTTTATAAACAAATAAGCATAAATGCATAAACTCAGCCTGGAATCACATGGGATAAACATGGGATGTGCATTTTTTTATTTGTTTTGTGTTACTGAGTCTTGCAAGAATGCCAACCTTACCAGCAGCAGCTTGGTTTTTTTGTTTGTTGTTTTTTTAATTGAATGAGTGCTGAAAGTTGAGCAACAGCTGTGACAACGAGAGAAGATGGAGCCAATCAGAAACAACTGTGAAAATGTACAATATGCAAGCTAAGAAAGCAAAGTGTAGCAATGTTGCCATCATTTTTGTTGTTGTGGGATTTTTTCAACATTCACTGAAAATCACTTCTCTCATATTTCCTCTTTATTATTTTCATCACTGTTTAAGAAACGTAACAAAGTCTTATAAAGCATCTAAACCAGCATCATGAAGTGATGTTTAAAGATGGCAGCAAGCTCACAGCATCTCTCAACTCAAGAGCAACATTCAAAGTGCACAGGCTGAAGGAAAGTATTGATTTTATCACATGCAATTACAATACGCCTTTTCATCTGTATCTGGATGTACAATGGATATCGTTGTTTGTCCCAGCAGTTTACAATACAGAATGTGCACGTCTGTGGGGCTTTTATAAAGATTTCTATTTGCATTGATACGATTGCTTGGATCACAAATTGTTCTAACTTGATTAAAGTCACCAATGATAAAGGTATTCTTGCGCTTACAGTTACCATTATTATCTCTGTTTGCTATCAGATCATCACATCCCCCTTGTGGGATCATGTTGATGATATGCTGGTTTTCTGAACACGTCCGTTAGTCATGCAGAGCACAGTGCCAGAGAGCGCCACCAGCAGGAACATGGAAGTCTTCATTGTATTTCTATATCGAAAAAGTAAACAGAGTGAATATATAAATCAGTATTATTTCATTTCATTTATTAACTTGTTTATTTTTGTTTCCTAAATGTTAATCGTGCTTAACTATTAAAGTAAAAATACAGATAGATAGGAAACTCTCTGAAAAGTCAAACTGTTTTCAGTGAGTTTATATATTTGCCAGAGGAAAGGTCAGAATCTGCATATCTGACCACTTTGAATCAATTTATATCTAAACAGAAATCAGTAAAAGTTAAAATCACTTTTATCAATATCCTCACTTATGAGGATATTGATATCCGTATAACTGGAGTTATTATAGATTTTCATACATGACATTTGTGAAAAAGGCGAGGGTGTCAGGGTCCCTGTGTCTACCCGGTCGCCTCAGTGTGGCTACATGTGTTTTTTTGTTTTGATTTTGTCCCCGCTCTCTCCCTCCCTCCTTCTCTCACTGCCTGGGCGGAGCTCATCTGTGGGCTCCTGCCCTTGGCCCACGCACCTGGTGACACCTGTGGCTCATCACCCAACAGTGTTCCAGTCCCCTTATAAGATGGCAGCCCTGTATTTCTCGTCGCTGGACCGTTGCCGACTCTCGTCAGTGTTAACCCCAGCTCAGTTCGTTCTCGTGTTTCCCTAGCGATCTTCTTACAGTAACCTTTTGCATCTCTGTGAATAGATTTCCCTGGACCTGCCCCTGTGTTACCTGAGCGATCAAGTGTGTGAGGATTGGAGCGAGCTTTTGTGTTTCTTGTGGAGTGTGAAAGAGGAGCGTGGAGCGTGGATGGAGTGAGGACTTTGGAGCGTGTGTGGACTGCAAGTGTCTTTCCCCCCTCCTGTTCGTGTGTGGATTCCCGGAACCCGTCTTTTCCCCACTGTGTAAATAGATCACCTGGTGCTTCTGTAAATAAAAAACCTTTATTGTTCCCTACTCAGAGCCTACGCGTGAGTCCGTTCAGTCCCGTTGTGACAGAGGGTAAGGACGTAAATCGACTGGTAAAGAGGGACTGGTGAAGAGTCTGCAGCCGCAGCACCGATCCATCTGTCCATCTCCTGTTCCCTTCTCTGATCACTCGTGAACAAGACTGCGAGTTTTGTAACTTAATAAAAGCAGTAATTTGTTTGCCAGAGGGCCCCTTCCACGTCACACCCTGTTCTTTCCTTCTTGTCTTATATGAAAATTCACTTTGTGGAGCTTTTTGGGAAATTGTTAAACTTCAGGAAGATTCTGAACATGCCCCATCGTTTAGCCAGCTCTTTGGAGCTGAGCAGGTTCAGGCCTGTTGTTGTAAGTTTTATAAAACGATCTCATTTAAACGGATAATCCAGCTGAAGCTTCAGACAGCCGTCAGACAGTGAAACACTGCCATCTGCTGAACTCGAATAACAAAGACGCTGCTTTGACGGGTGAGGGAGTTTCAACAAGTCTGCAACGACTCAAGCATCAAACTACAGAACTATTCTAGCGGACATGGTGCTCTAATGACTGCTTCATTAACGCAGGTCAGAAAGGATCAAACATATCAATAAATTATAAAACACAAAACGTCTCTTATTGCCCAGGGCTCAGGAAGTGAGTGTGTTCCTTATAGCCTATTAAACCTTAGCAGGTTATTTTGATGTGTTACAGATGAAACAGCTATCCAGTAACATTCAGCTACAAAAACGCTTTTTTATAATTACTTTTTTACAGCTTCGCACTTTTACACAAGTTTTATCATCAGTGTCACAATGGCTGCTGCTAAAATTGAGTACAAGATATTTGTTGGCCTGATTAAAAGGTCTTGATGCGTGCTCAATCATCAGGGAAGTAAATCTCCAAAAGTTGATTCTGTTCTTCTGGACGTAGCGTTTTCAGTCAGAGAAACCAGCCGACTGAAGGAACAATGGGCTGGGAGGTCAGTTCCTTAATCATGATTATGCAAATTCTCATGACCATTGATCAACAACCACTGATCAATGGTCCTGAGTACCATTCACAGAGAGTTGGGGAATGGCTGCAATCACAGCATTGTAAGATGGTGACAGATGTACCCTTAGGCCCCCTCCTTGATTCAGAGAGGGTCTTTCCCTTTTCACGTAAATGGCCTCCTTGACTCCGCCCTCAAACCAGCGTTCATTGCAGTTATTGTTGACAATCACATTGTGTCGTGTAACCATCCAGCTCACATATTCAATGTAAATGATTTGTTGAACTGAAGACATGATGAATGTTCCTGCATTAAAACACATCCAGCCTAGTGTTCTCACTCTCCCTAAATGGATCTGTTACATTAGTGATATATGGGAGTTGTGTTTCAGTCTTTTCCACATGAGGACATTTACATTTAGTTTTTGCTTTACTGATGAGTGGCTGGTTAACCTGCAGTGGTTGAAGCATGTGTCGGTCGTCTGGAAGAGTAGGTGTAGAAGACGTCTTTAATGAATGTAATGCTCTGAAGGTGTCAGTGATTACTGTGAATTCATTATAAAAGTGGATTTCAGTGAATAAAGTGAATAAAGACAGGCCCTCATGGTGACGCTCAGGTGTCCATAAAGTGTAACAGGAGAGCTTTGTCATACTTTCAGAGATTTTACATGAGCCAGTCTTTCAAAAATTACATAAATAAATAATTCATTCATTCATCCACAGGAAACACAATGCTCATATCTGAAAGTAAACTCTGATATATATCCCCGACTAGAGTTACTACTAAATAAAGGATCGCCCCAAAATGACTAAATATATAAAGACACTCTCCAGAAGAAGTTAAAGGGATTTTATTTATTGTACAAGCAATATCTTCATAAGAATTACAAATTCTGCAGACATATTACCTTCTTACTGAACCTGAACAACTCACACACAGACGTGTCTGCTGCTTATCTTTGTTCAAACATGATGTTTTATCTTCTCTTCAAAACACATTACTCATCTTTCTGGCATCGTGTTACATGAAAACACCTGCATTCTACCTGTGTCATTGTACCACAAAGACAATGATTGCAACACTGTGCTTGCAAAATAGAATAAATAAGACGACCAGCAAATACATAAAAGATGGTAAAAGTGATTCCATCTTTGTGTCTCCTCCCATTGTTTCCCCAGTCTGTCTAGTTCCCATATTCCCAGGACACCGCTGGACAACAAGTGGGTATTCCAAGACTGAGAGACAGCCAGAGTTGGCAAAAGATCAGACATTCTCCACTTAAGTAGAAGTAAAAATACTATTGTTCCAGTGAAAGTTAAAGTACTGATTCAACTTCATTACTCAGCTAAAGCAAAAAAGTACAGGCTCGAAGCGCTTACAGAGAAAAGCAGACAACAGAATACAACAGAATGCTGATGGCGGCAGTAACACACACTTGGAGGAGAGGCTCCAGCCGTCCATTCCAGCCCTATCCCTAACATTAACTCTAACCATAACTTTAACCTTAACCCTATCAGGTCTTGTTTTACAAAGCGATTCATGATTAGAACAAAAAACACATTTACACATACCGATGATTTGTCACATAGCATCGTTACCTGTTGGGATGAGAACGTGTTGTTTCCAGAGCACCACAAATTGGGGTGTCTGTAGCTCAGGTAGAGCAGGAAACCTACTAATCAGAAAGTTGCTGGTTCAATCCCCGCCTGCTCCAGCCTGCATGCCAAATATCCTTGGGCAAGACGCTAACCCCAAGTTGCTCTCCGATGCATCCATCGGGAGGATGAATGCGTATCAATGTTAGATAGAAAGCACTTACAGAGAAAAAGCATAGAAAAAAGTGAGTGCATGAATGAGGCAAGTTGTAGAGAGTAGAAAGGTTTTATACAAGAACCAGTTCATTTACCGTTATATTTTAGTTTCATTTTCAGTTCTGTACTTTTTACATGTAATATTGATTCATTAGATTGACTACATGCATTAGACCTAACTTGCTGACAGCAAATTTAAACAACCGTAATAATTTCTTTTCAGCGTCTGAAATATTTATTTAGTTTGTTTTTTGTTTTCTTTTTGGCTCCTGATATTAGTCAACTACTATTTGTCAATGTTGAACTAATAATGAATCTAAGAAAAGCTATTTGTCACGGTTGGCCAGCGTCAACCGTGGGGATGTGAGGAAGGAGGAGCCAGGCACGGAGCTCTGAATGCAAGCAGTGCGTTTATTTACAGTGAATGGAAAATAACAATAAATCCGCAGTGCGTTCCCGACTCCCGTGAAATGTCCTCTTCCCAGTGCTAGTGTTCCTTGTCTCCGCTCCTCAGTGTCTGAGCACCCCGTGCTCGCTGCCCTCTCATCTCCACGCTTCTCCTGGGGAGATAACAAACAGGCAGCCGTAAGACACATACAATGCGGCAGACTATCCGTACTGACTGGCCGAGAGACTAACGTGAAGTCACGCAATGATCCAGCGTCAGAGAGAGCGCCACCGCATTCTTAAGTAGCTCCTCTGACAAGGCTTGATCAGCTGTGTGATGGTCTTCAAGTGTGGCCAACCACCTGGCAGGGCCACACCCACCAGGCCTGAAGGTGCCTGTAAACAGGTGCTCTCAGAAACTCCGGCATCCACACACACACACACAGATATACCTGCAAGCAGGGAGAACGAGGGACAGCACACCAAAAACACACATGTCCATAACTGCTGGGTCGTTTAGACTCCTGACCTGTGCACGAGGGGTCGAACACCCACTGGAAGGCCGGGCACTGGTTTTCAACCGTAATATACCTGATGTGCTCAGGTAACCTGTAGCGCCATGAAACCTCTGTCACACCAGGGCGCATAAAAATGATGCTTTAAGAGACTGATGGGATCGGGCAGCAGGGAAAACATCCACAAAATGCTACTTTCAGTTTGACTCCCTAAGACTACCTAAACTAAGTAGAGTCATTACATGCTTGTTAAAAGCAAACTCTCATATAGTTTTTAATGTGCTTCTTTCATTACAATGACTAGATAAAGAATGTGGCCCTGTCTCTATTTAACACTGGCTACCCCAAAATGTTTCCAAACCTACAACCGTAACTTTCACTGAGAGATTTTTAGATACGGTTATTGAAGCTGTGGGGTTAATTTTTTAAGTAACATGAGAGAGAGGCAGCAGCATACTGTTAGATTATAATATTATTTTATGCCATGTTATACCCCTAACTAAAGATTGTGAATTATTATGTAGTTTTAGTTTGCATTATTCTCCTGAATTAGAAGAAGCTGACAACTATTGCATTAGTTAAACTGATTTGCATTAAAGTAGACTGCTGATTTATTGTGGATGAATGATATTGTTTTATGATGCATAATACTGCTGCAGAAAGGCATCGCCTTATTTGTCTGATTAGAAGAGAACAGAGCATGCTGGAGTTTTCTGCCCCAACTCAGCAGGAGCAGATAAACGGGGAGCCAAGGTCGTAGCTTAGGCGCCGTGTGAGAGAAAAGCATGTGAATGTTTAGGCTTTTATGATAAGGTGGAGGCACCAGAGGCTATAAGAGTTTGAGCAATGCTCCACCATTTTGAGATCTGAGGCTGTCTGCATACGGTGTCCATCTCCCACGCGTGTGACTATTAAAATCATCGTTTGACTTAACCCGGCCGGACCAGTGTTGTTATTGTGGTTTTTTTCTCTTGTCTCTTGTCTCCATCCCCATATTTTGAACCATAACAATACACACAGAGCATCAGTGATAGAAAGCTAGGCTAACATAGGGTAGCTACCTGTTCAAGGAGAAACATGTATAGGCCCATCTCAAGTGCCAGTGAACATCTAAATGATTCAGGGAAGACTTTGGAGAAAGTGCTGTGGGGAGATGAAACCAAATTCCAATTATGTGGCTTTAACTGACCTTTTGAAATAGGAGTGTGATGCAAAAAATAGCATCCCCGCAGTCAAGCAGAGAGATGGAAACATTATGATGTGGGCTACAGGACGACTTAGTCGGGGTTCCAAGCAGTCAGGAAATGTGACATCGTCAGACTGCAGGCCACGGATTGGCTTGTCAGTCGCGGCACTCAATGAGTCATGAGACGGTGTCTTTCACTAAAATCAAAACTGCAGTTTTTTAAAAACCCTGCAACAAGGCAAATAGCTGCACAACACCGTGGTTTCCAAGTGTGACAAAAAGCCACAGATACATCATTCACACATTCACACACTGGTGATGGCAGCTACATTGTAGCCACAGCTGCCCTGGGGCGCACTGACAGAACATTGCAGAACCTTCAGCACCTCGTATGAAAAATATTTGACTGTGTGCATGCTTTTAGCACTGTTTGGATTTGAGAAAATCTAAAATAAATCGAAATTTGCTTTTAGAAGTTGTTTTATAAAGTTCAGTGGTATATTATGCATACAATAGGACATCTATTTAGATTTACATCTTCCACAGAAAAAACTGCACATTACTGAAACTTAGTATACTGGACTTTGTTGTTGTCCCACACAGGTTCAATTTCGAGTGGTAGATGGCTCAGTGCTCAGTCAACCAAGATTTTATGATAGTGGGCACAATGAGATAGATAAGCTGCTTGTAAACAGTACTTTTATGCTCTCTTTTTCCATTTGGATAAGAAAGAAAGAACCAGGAAACAAAGGCAAACAAATAATCTGTGCCTTTATCCCAGATTCACATTATAGGAACAGCTGCTCAATGACCACTGTAGTCTTTGCTTACAGCACTTTTATCTAGATCTATGCAAAGTGATCCACTACACCTACTTTTACAGTTAAATCATTTTATGAGCACTGATGCCATTTTAATCTGAGTTTCTACTCAAATACAATCAGTAAAGAAAAACACAGTCTGTGACGTTTGTTTTGAAGGAAAAGGTATTCCCTGCAAATGTTTATCTGTGTGAGACTATTCAGAAAACAGTCATTTTGTTTTATAGGTGAGACACTTGGCCTCTTTTTTCCTTGTTCTACGTTTGTCTTTTGTCCGATTACTCTGGAACACAAGATGGAAAACTGATATTCTCATGTTAAAAATATAGAAAAAGGATTTTATCACCCATAAATGTTAACTTCTCATGCCTCTAAGCACAAGCAGGAGCAGAAGTGCCCTCTGCAGTTTGTGTGTGGAAGTGCAAAAGCTAACAGCACCTGGTTTTCCCAGGCGGTCTCCCATCCAAGTACTGACCAGGCCCGACCCTGCTTAGGTCACGATATCGGGCAAGCAGAGCTGAAGAGGAGGATGCAGGAGGCCTGTGCGTGTTCAGCAGCCTGCTGCATTGGAGTTTGCCTGGTAACAGATGACTCAAACAGCCCACACACCCGCTGGACGTGACCGCAAACATGCCCCCCTACACCTTTTACATAGCCCGGCTGCTCGAGTTCTTTTGCTGGTTTTTCCCGCGACCCCCCACCTTCTTCAAATCCAACAAAACGTTTATGCTACGTTTGTGCTGTAAAAATTTTTGTTTGTGCTGCTATCATTTTAAAGATATTCAAGAAAATTTCTAGAGGTCCCCAGAGGTCAACCAGCCCCCCCCCCCACATTAATTAAATCAAACAAAACTGGTGTCAATCAACTGTGCTACGCTTGTGCTGGTTTGTGCTGCTAAAATTCTCGTTTCTGCTGCTTCTGTTTTAAAGATATTAACGAAAATGTAAAGGTCAAAAGGTCTCTTCAGTATCCTTCCTGATGGCAGCAAACTGAAGACGCTGTTGAAGAGATGAGTGGAGTCACCTGTAATGAAGAGGACCTTTCGAATGAGGCAGGCACAGTAGATCTCCTGGGGAGGGAGGCAAGAGAGGACCCTGCAATCCTCTCCACTGCTCTCACTACCCGTTGTCATATTTTTCCTGCAGGACCCAGTGCAGGAGTCATACCACACAGTGATGCAGTTGGTGAGGATACTTTCAATGGTGCTCTTTAGAAGGTGCTCATAGTGGGGGTTGAATCTCTTGTCAGCAGAGTGAAGAGAATTGTTATGTGCATTATTATTCAGCCCCCTTTGGTCTGAGTGCAGTCAGTTGCCCATAGACATTGCCTGATGAGTGCTAATGACTAAATAGAGTGCACCTGTGTGTAATGTAATGTCAGTACAAATACAGCTGCTCTGTGACGGCCTCAGAGGTTGTCTCAGAGAATACTGGGAGCAGCAACACCATGAAGTCCAAAGAAACACTCTGATGGACGTGTGGACAGCAATGCTGCCTTGAACAGTACCGATGTTTCAGGGCTGGGTGACGTTGTTGGGTGGGACATCTACATCCTGACATATCAAGGTTACTTTACTTTTAGGTCAATTTGCTTTACAGAAAAATAATAGCATTTGTCATCAAGATATTTATATGACTGCACTTGCTCAGGTTTGTCCGGATTTCAAACTGTTCTAAAAGTCTTTTGATTCAAATCTGGGGCTGTGTTATTGAAAGAAGCAGAGAAATCGATGAACTGAAGTCCTTTACTCTCTACATGTTTGACAATCAGGTGAAGTAGAATCAAAAGCACGTCCTCCACTCCTCTATTGGGCTTATGTGCAATCTGCATTGAATCAAGCTGAAGTTCAGTGTCTTCCATAATCACATTTCTGATGATTTTTTCAAAGACTGAGGTGAGGGCAGCAGGCCTGAAGTCGTTTAGAACTTTTGGACGACTAGATTTAGGACCAGGAACCACGACAGCTTCTTTCCAAAGAGAGGGCATGAACGATTTATTCAGAATAACCTAAAATATGGGACTGAGTTGTCTGTGACGGTTCTCAGTCATCCAGGTCATTGTAGACTAAGGAGCTTGCAAAGAAAAGCGTCTGGACTTCTTTGAGTTGCTTGAAGACGTTTCACCTCTCATCTGAGAAGCTTCTTCAGTTCTAAGGGTCAGTTGGTGGGGAGTCCCAGATTTAAACCCAGTGGGAGTTTCCCCCCAAAGAGGGACAAAGGACCCCCTGATGATCCTCTACGTAATCACATGAGCCAAGGTGTGAAAGCGGGTGGGGGTCCTAATCAGCCAGGGTTTCGGGTGAGCTCATTGTGAAACCTGGCCCCACCCTATCATGTGATTTCCTGAGGTCAGATGGCCCAGGATGTGAGTGGGCGTTAAGGTGTCTGGGGAGGGAACTCAAAACTGGATTATAGATTATTTATATTATATATTGATATTATTTATCTGAATATTTATTTATCATAACTCTGTTTCTACACTCACTTTATATGAGTGCTTGTTGTTTCTTGTATATTTGCTGCTATGACAACTCAGTTTCCCTCCTGGATTAATAAAGTTTCTCTGATTCTGAAATACAGTGAGCCATTATATTTGTAGTTTCTAACTAACAATATAAAGGCTCTGCAACCGATAGTGCCACAGCACGTCCCACTGGCAGCTGAAGGAGCTTTTATACAAAGGACTTTGTAATTGAAGCTTTATTTATACAGGTCGGCTCATTGAGACTCAATGTCTCATTTACAAGAGAGACCTGTTCCAGACACACATATTAAAATTACAACAATAAGAGAAAAGTTTGTGTAATGTACTCAGTCACATTAAAAACGAGAACAAGTTCCCAGAGATGGTTTCACAAAAACATGTGTACGTCTTTTGAAGTCTGCAAGTGAAATCAACGGAGAGCCTTAAATCCTTCGGTTATGTTTTCCATGAAGACGGAGCAGAAAAGGAGAACGCCTTCTTCCCAAGCTCTGCATGAACTGATGGAACAGTGAATGTAATGATGTCCTGAGACTGCAGGCTGTGACTAAACTGTTTGCCTAACATGTACTCTGATGAATAGGAGGCAGTAACCCAGAAACAGATTTATAGATAAAATGATACTAATGGACCATCCTGTGTAAGACCAATGAGGACCAGTTAACCAGAGAACACAGAGTATAGTGGTGTTCTTCTGTTGTAGAGAAAGATTAAAAATATAAGACACTGGCTCAGCTATGATATTTGCAGCCAAGTGCAAGAAGGAAGGAGAACGATTGTGAGGACGAGTTTCTGGTGTTGGGGCTATTCAAAGCCTTACAAACCTCTTCTACTGTGACAGGTGTGAAGGAAAAGGTATCAGTAAGCAGGAACTACGAGCAGAGTTGTGTGCAAGAGGTTTACCATCAGATACTGTGCTGAACAAAGAGCAAGAAGCAACAAAGTGTTTGTTAAAGCAACATTTCAGTTTTGTCTGACACAGGAGTGGAGTCGATATTTAAGTGAGGAGGAAGCTCTGAGGAGTCACAGCTGGCAGAGACACTTTATAGTTTGCCAAAACCTCCTACGGTCGTTTGGACTGTCAGTCGTTAAAGTAAAAAATAGTTACATCTTGATGATGGAGGCAGTAATCCGATTACACAGCTAATGAAAACGTAGCCAATCAGCATCAGAGCCAGACTTCCTGCCCAGGCCTGGTTTCTCTCATGTAGGAGATCGGCCGGTACTGAACCAAACCAGGCCTGTCCCGACCTTTCACCCTGACCTGGCAAAAAGGGGCGTGTCTGTCCACAAAGTAGACACAACTCTCCTGTAAATGTTCCCAAACTGACATTGTCAGCCTGTTTAATACGACCCCAGTTCAAACTGATGCGGGCTCGGAGCGTGAGATTTTAGTGTTTCTCACAGCACCAACTATGCAGTGATCACTCAGGTCGTTGGCAAAAACTGCAGATGTGGAAAACTTACGCAGCATATTAGTTAAAAAAGGTCAATAAGAGCAGATTTATCTGGGTGTTTAGGATCAAGGCGTGTGAGGCTTTAAATAATTTGAGTCAGTTTTAAAAACAAGCAGCGTGCCTTAAAATCATCAGACACAGAAGAAAGCCAGTCCCAATGAAAATCATCCATCTGAAAGACGTCATTAAAATGCAGCTCAGATAAAAGTTGAACCAGAGACGGTGATGTGCTGGGGGAAGCAGGTGGAGGCTGATAGCAGCCAACAACAGTCTGATTTCCAAACAGATCAATAGTTAAGGCCAAGATTTCAAATGGCTGAGGTGCAGATGGAGAGAACAAGACTTGAGCAGCAAGACAGAGCTTCACATAAACTTCCAGACCTCCGCCTTTTCTGGGACAGTCTGAGAGCTAAATGTTAAATCCATCAGTTGCTACGTTTTTATCCAGTAAAGATTTGGAAAGTCTCAGAAACAACAACGATACCAGCACCGCTTGAACAGCCCAGATTCCAATCATATCCATGTTAGGAAGCACACGACGTGATGCACGTGTAACCCAGACAGTTTTTAACATCTGCTGGTGTTTCACATTCAGCCAGAGGCCCAGGGTTAGGTTGGATACCAGACAATAATAAAAGCATCGTTATTAGACTCTAGAGCTCGTTTATAGCTGACACCACATGTAGAGTTTAAGTTCACACAGAGACGATGACATTTTTCTAAAACCAGCAAACAATAAACAAGAAATGTAACAAGAGTTTCAGAAGAAGCTGTTTTACAGAGAAATGATTCCCTGAAGACAAAATTATTATTATCATCTTTATTTCTCCAGGTGAAAATTTAATTGAGATTAAAAATGTGGTTTTCAAGAGAGACCTGGCATCATGGCAGCAAGAGTCAGAAATACATCATAATTCAAACAAATACAAAATAGGAAAAACATCCTACATAAACTTCATAAAGTTTCATTAACAGACTTTGAACAATGGACTTCAAACTTCCCCCCAAAACAACAGAAACACATTTGAAGATAATGAATGACATTTATCCCTCTAAAGAAGGACTTAGACTACGATTTAATATGAATGAGAACATGTTCATAAATGGATGCAACCAAAGATTTCATCAATCCCTGATTTAGAGACAACAGAACATTTGGTTTGATTTCACAAGATAAGAATGACGACTGAGTTGGAAGATTGTTTTACGTTTAGTCAAATCTTTCATACATAAAGTCGGATTACAAAATCATCCCCTAAGTTTGTTGTTTTATTCAAGGAATTGAAATTATAGAGAAAATCTGTGAAATGACTTAAAGAAAACAAACCACAAAAACTCCAAGATGCTCTAAACCTCCTGGTTTAGGTCGGCAACCTTTCTGATGTTGAGTGCATCTAACATTTCCTCAGAAGTCAATGTGCCATATGATTGCATTAGCAATAAATTACACACTATATAGAACCACTTCATAGGATTATATTTGTGCGCAGATGTTTGCAGCTATCAGCGAATATTTATCAGCTATTTTGAAACAAAAAAAGACTTTTTATCCATAACAGCAAATGAACTGTACAACAGAAAATACAAATGCTATTTATGGTCACCTCACAACAATGATAAGAAAAATAAACTGGGCCAATATGTCATGTTTCTTAATACAGAGACACACATGTTAATGTGATCTCTGGTCTCCTCTGAGTGGGAGTTATTATAACTGACTGTAAAAAGTCAGCACAAGGAAAATAAACTCCACCTAAACTTGGTTTATATCTGACCCAGACAGACTGCAGGTCATAACTTCTTACCTGAAGTTCAGTTCACCTGACACTCGGACCGGCGGCCGCCTCGGGTCTCTGCTCCTCCTGCCTCCCCTTTCACACATCCACCTGCTGCCTCTGTGGAAGCTCCGCCATAGCCACCACCAAACAACTGACTTATTTTTACACATCGACCAGCATCCGGCCAATCCGCCATCTTTCATTGTTTATACCGTTACAAAAAAATAAAAAAACATCATCAGCCCATAAAAACGAAAAATCACCATCAGTATGCCCGATGGCCAGTCCAGCTATGGTCGTGCCATCAGTTAACCCTTCACGTGGCAGCTGTGACACGCGTGCCCAGGGTTGCCGACCCCTGCTCTAAAGCATCTGATTTGGATTCCTGAGATCAAATATATTTTCCTTTGTGTTTGTTTTCTTCCCATTTGTGGCTTTAATGTAGTGTTACATCCTGTTTGTTTGCTTCCATCTGTATACATGTCCAGATTCACTGTTATGTTTCTATTCTTACATTGCTGTGTGATCACTGTTCCCTCTGCTGACTGATGTGACCTTTTGTATCTCACACTGATACTTGTCATATTTGTATCTGCGCCTAAAAGATAAAAAGTTTTCCATGCTAAAACACAGCTCCACCTCCTGCAGTTCTCCCTCTGAACCACTAGATGTCTCTGTTATCTAAATGAAGACGTGCAGCACAGCAACCACAGCAGCGCTCAGATCACACGTGTCCTGTTATTATGTATAAAAGCATGAAACAGGTGAGACAGGTGGGATCAATATTAATGTTGTGGAAATATATGAAAAAGCAACAGAAGAGTGAAAACATTTCGTGTTTCTAGAAAGATCTTTCAGCTCACAGCTGCTCACAGACTGTATTTACAAGTGACAAACTGCAACTCTACAGTACATCTACAGTATATATCAAATATATTCTGTATTCAAATCTATTGAGTGATGTTTGAAAGTCTTTCCAGGTGAGTTTGATCCAGGAGGGTCTGAAGCCAGAGTCAGACAGAGACTGTGCAGAGACTGTAGAAGGACAGAGCAGCAGCAGAGCAGTCCAGATACACTGATGATCCTCTGTCAGATCCAGAGGGACACACAGGGATGATGCTGGACTCTACATTGTGTCTGACAGTGGAGCTGTTCTCAGAGCAGTTCACTCTGCAGCACTGACAGTCATCTGCACTTCTTCTCATTCCTCTGTCAGTCACTGCTGGATGAAGCTCTCCTCTCCACCTCCCAGTAACATGGCCCAGTCAGAGCGTCTCTACACACAAGCTGCTGCTGCTTCAACCTCTCTGGATCATCAGGACACAGCTCCTCCTCTCTCAGCACACACACCGTCCTGTTTACCATCATCGCCTCCACCTGCAGAGAGAAGAAGGAAGAGCAGAGGAGATAAACGAGTGTTTCCAGAGACTCTTCATCAGCTGTCAGTCAGTGATGCAGCACATCCAGTATAAAGAGCAGCAGGGACTTCAGTGCTGGGACTGTACTAGGACTCATTGTTGCTTCACTTTTTCTAATCTTTGGATTTTTATTGAAGTTGATGAAAATGTTTTTCCCTCCTAGTTTGAGTTTGGACTTTCATTCATTAGAAGAACCTTGGTGTGTCCACTCTGAGCTCTGTAGGAACCCCAACAACAAGCCCAACAATCCAGATGGACGGTTCCAGCTGTTAACTGGAGGAATTCCATCCAAACATCTGCTCTCACTAAATTCTTCCTCACCTACAGACTGTGTTCTTCACTGCTTTAAACTTGGAAACGAATGCAGTCATTGGTCTGCGTGCTGCTTTGTTCAGAGAGCTGATTGGCTGTTGACAGTGTTTGATCAGAGCGTGTCAGCCGTTACCATGGTGACGATAAAGGTCAGAAACAGGAAGTGTTTGTGTCCAATCCTGAAGCCTGTCACCATTCTCCTCTCACAGCTTCACTGAGAAGCTGCAGCTTTACAGGAAACACTGGATCTTTGTTTCATACTGACTGTGTTTAGTACAATACTGCTGACAGCACCACCCACTCACTCCATCACTCTACTTACTCCAGAGTCTCCAGTCTGTAGTCTGGACTCTGCTGAAGATCAGACAGCTGCTTCACATCTGGATCCTTCAGGTTGTTTCCGTACAGCTCCAGCTCTCTCAGATGGGAGGGGTTGGACTTCAGTGCTGCTGCCAGATAATCACAGCTGATCTCTGACAAACCACAGCTCATCAATCTGTATAAAGAATGAAAGATGTAAGTTTATTAGACAAAGTGTGAGCTTGAAATCATTCAGTGTTTCATCATCTGTTCAGAGCTGAAGAAGGTTCAGAATGTAGAAGTTTAGAAAATGGAAACTCCAAACAGCTGAAGCCAACAGGAAGCAGCTTCAAACAGGAAACTGTGCAGAGTTTCAGACTATATGTCCTGATGCAGCCAGTTGGATTTTGGAGATTTGAAACTCTGTTCTGTGACTAAGTCCTTGAATCATTTCTTCCAGTTGGTCCAACAAGACAGACTAAGTGTTGGACATGTGTTGTGGCTCCATTAGGGGAGCTTCTAAATGTGATGTGATGGCCCCTCTGGGTCTGTCAGGTCACAGCACTGAAGAGAGCTCAAACTGGGCACACAGTTGTTCCAGTCTGGACCAAAGACTCTATACTGGGACTGAGGGACTGCTTTGACTACACCCACTGGGACTTTTTAAAGGCTCATGTTCTCACTTAGATCATCGATTTCTACTTACATCTCTTTCTGGGAAAAATGGGGATTACTTTTAAAACAGGAAGTATTTTCCCCAATAAGCAGCCCTGGATTAGTAAATCACTCCAACATGTTCTCAGGCAGAAGAAGCTGTCTTGTTATGAGGGAGAGAAGAAAAAGATTGAGGCACAGAAACTTGTTGAAAGAGAGATAAAGCAGCTAAAATCAGGTGTAAAAGTAAAGCAGAGGATGAGCTGAATAAAGGACACTCAAGGCTGGCTTGGAAAGGAATGAAGTCCATGGTGGGGATGCAGAACAAGGAGCAAAGATGAATGTGATGCTGAATCAGCAGAAGACTTGGACTCATTTGATTCCAGCTTTGATATCATTGATTTCAATGAAGAGCTTTGTGATTGTAGCAAAGGGCTGGTAGCTCTGAGAGTCCCACTGATGAGGTGTTTGTGTGGAAATCTCTTAGTGGGACCAAAGAGAGAAAAAGCCCTGGTCCTGATGCTGTGGGAGGGAAATGATTGAAGTGTGCTGTGAGGAACTGACTGGGAGATTTTCACACATTTTCCAGTCCTCCTTGGAACAACAGGAAGTTCCCAGCATATGGAAACAAAGGTTAAGTGTCCTATGGCACTCAGTGATGATGGTGCTGTGGCCCCACCACCTCCACCTCTTTGTAAAGGAACTAACTGTCATCTGAAGCTTCAAATGGAACTAAGACTTCCTCCACTAGGTGGCAGTGTCTGATGAGAAAGTGTTAGTGGAGCTGGCCTGGAGTCAGAAACAGGAAGATGCAGGATTTGGGCTGAAATGGGGAAAAGTGGTTCGCACTAGTGCCTTAAAGCAAGAAGGTTGTAGGTTGAAGCTTGTTGGCCTTTCTGTGGAGGTTGGATGTTCTCCCACAGTCCAATGAAATGCTGCTTAGGTTCATTGGTGCTTCTAAATTGGCTGTAGGTGTGGATGTGAGAGAGTGCTTCTCTGTCTCTCTCTGTTGGCCCTGTGATGGACTGCTCACCTGTGCAGGTGGACCACGCCTCTTGCCCTATGACAGCTAGGGCACAGGCTGCAGCCCTGTGAGCCTAAGCTGAATAAACAGTTAGCAAAAATGATCCATAGATGGCCTGAAATCCCCCAGTTAGCAGTTTGGTAGATAGCTATGACATGCTAATCCCATCCAGCAGCTGTATTCTACCTGTAAGCTGATCCCTGCTGAGCCAAAGCACTTTTTCATATACAAATTACAACCTTTAATAGAAACCTATTGGTCAGCATCTTATTAGCCTGCTGTTAGCTTCATTCCACAGAAAACTGAGAGAAACTAACAGAGTTGATAAAGAATAAAGAGAAATATGCTGATTTAAAGCCTTTGAAGTGCTTCAGATGATCTCTGTCCACTTCTGTCCACTCATTCATTCATGTAAGCTTTCTAATGCAGCTTTGATCTTCACAGTCTGCTTCATGAAACTCATTCTAACCCTGAATGTCAGAGTGTTCCTCCTTCTCTTTCCCATCATTCATGCTGGCAGTGGAGGAGATTTGGATGTTGGACTGTGTTTTGGATGATGTGTGTATGTTTGTGTTGGACTGCTGTCTGTAAAGCAAACGCACATTTTGCTTTGGATTTCAGTGTCAGACAGACTTTAAGGTGGAATGAAGAGTTGGAGAGTTTCACAGTGAATTATCCAGTGGAGGATTTTTCTTCTTCTTTGAAGGTTTGAAATGTGAACATTGTTCTGCTGCAGTCAATGGACTAAACCAGAGAAGAAGAAAACAGACTTTACCATGAAGATCCTCAGTGTGGATCAGTATAATATCAGCCTGATGTCTGCAGTTTAGTGTCAGCACAACTTTCACATCATATTCATCTCAGCACAACTAAAACATGCTGACTGACCTCAGAGTTTCAAGTCCACATCCTGGACTCTCCAGGAAACCACACAGATGCTTCACTCCTGAATCCTGCAGCTTGTTGTTGATGCTCAGGTGCAGCTCTCTCAGATGGGAGGGGTTGGACTTCAGTGCTGCTGCCAGATAATCACAGCTGATCTCTGACAAACCACAGCCCATCAATCTGTATAAAGAATGAAAGATGTAAGTTTATTAGACAAAGTGTGAGCTTGAAATCATTCAGTGTTTCATCATCTGTTCAGAGCTGAAGAAGGTTCAGAATGTAGAAGTTTAGAAAATGGAAACTCCAAACAGCTGACAGAGTTCATACGCCTTTGTCAGGGTCAAATTCAAGCAAGACCATGTGAAAATTAAAACACATCATCCTAGGTGAACTTAAACACCTTTGTTCCCCTTTTGTTAAGACATAGAAAAGTACACCACACAAAAATACTGCAAAAGGAAACGGTCGCCTTATATACATAGTGTATAAACTCAAAATGCACATTTCACTTCAAATTAAGATTAAGGCTTTGAACAGATCACATAGTTCAGTTCAACATATAAGACTTTAAGAATGCACAAGCATCTACTTAAAATCTATTTAATTTATCATCCATGATATTATTTTGTACAATTCCAATGTATTTTGTTCATCTCCCTTAAATAAACAGGCAGTCTTAAAGTATGAAATATTCATATACAAACACATATAAATGTGTGTACTGTCTCAGTGGCTGATAGTACCCCACAGGCCTCAGTGTGAGCTTGAAGACATTTATAATGTTTAAGTAGTTTAATGTGCAGGTGCTGACGATAAACACATTTTGAATGAAAGCCGGGGAACTTTGGTAGCACAGAAACAAGTGGCTATTCTTTGTGACTATATGGATCACTCACAATACCATTATTTCACACAAAGGCACCAAATTAATACTCAAAAAAGCTGCAGCAATACACACAAATATAAACAGTACTTGGTGACAACTTTGCTTTTAGCCTTTAACCCTTCTTGACTACTTTTGATGTGGCCTCTATATTTTACCTTTAAAAACAGTTTATCTTGCCAATCTGTTATTTTCTCATTTTGACCAACTGTATCAGCACAATTTATCTAAATTCAGACAAAATTTAAAATACACGTAGAAAGTGATATTTTGACTGTAAAAACCACACACATGTTTAACGAATCATCTTCATAACTTGAAATGCAAATAGAGATTGTACATTTTTAAAAATACGCACACGTTTTGCAAACAACAAAGTTATATGGTACTATTTACCAAAAAATGCAGCCAAGGCTCAGACGTTTTTCATATAATCATTTCAAACTATTTACAGAACAATCAGGTGTCAAACAATAGTTTGTGTCACTCTAACACATATGAGAACAGCACAGGGATAAACCTGCAGGTCTGACAGCAGGTGTGTCACTCAGCGTTTACACTGCAATCTGCCTTTGTTGGCTTTAAGGCAGCAACTGTGACGATCACTAGTAGAACTGACACACAAAACAAAACAACAGCTACACACTAAATACACAAGACAACAAACTAACTTGAGACCAAACACGGTAAACGTCACAAATCTCTCACGTATCAAAACTCTCTCTCTCTTTCGCTCACTCGCTCTCTCTTGCCGGTCACTCCTAAAACTTCCCCCTTTTGCTAAACAACCAAATGTCATGTTTCCATATCATTTTTGATTGGTCGACATGGTACATTTTCCCACCTATAGGGCTTTGGAGCGTGATGTCACGGGAGATGGGCCATGCCCCCTTCCGCCATGACAGTAGGCCAGCCAAAGGATACCATTTCAGCTATGGATCGTACGTGTTGTGTTGTCGGTTGCAACGTTAGATCACACGATCGTGAAGGCAAGAAGCTGGATAACGGGCTCTCTTTTCATCGTTTTCCATCCTGGAGGCAACGTGAGGGATCCCATGTATCCGATATTACTAAACAAAGACGTCAGGCTTGGATTGCAGCGGTGAGACGAGCGGATATCGAGTTCTCTGCAATCCCCAGCTTTTTGTTGGTTTGCTCACGGCATTTTCTTTCCGGTGAGTTCTAAATTAATTCATATCACTCTTGAAAGGCTTTTAGTGTTATTTTCAATGTGCTGAGGTCATAGATAATGAGATAAAACATGCTAATGTGTGATGCTGCAGAACCACATCATGTCGACTGAGTAGCTTATGATTTGGCATTATTGCAGGCAAACCAGCATATGAAATGGATGTAACAAATCCAGACTGGGCACCAACACTGCACATGGGGCATGACGACATACCTGTATCAGACTCGGACCGGCACTCAAGGCGTACGCAACGGAAGCGAAAAAGAGCACCCATCGGAGGTAAACAACCCCCCCCCTCTAAAAACATACTAAATTGCTATCACTGTACACTAATCCGCACATAACTTCCAGATGAATCACACACCTGTCATTGGAATATTGGTGTACATTTACCTTATGTCTAATTTTATCTTACAGGCTTTCGTTATGCAGCTGCAGAGTCTGAAGGTGTGCCCCGTGCAGAAGTGATTGATGAAGATCTGACAGAAGACCAACAGCAAAATCACAATGTCATGGAGGCAGTGGACAGCAGTTGTGTTGGACAAGTGGAGGTTGAGGTACCAGCTGCAAATGTGGATATACTGAAGAAATGTAAACCTTTTAAAATGATGACAGATTACAAACTCTCAGCTGTGTCTGTAATCAAACCTCTGTAACTTTGCTTCACTTCAGCAGCATCAGCTCATGTTCACATGTTGATTCATGGTTTGCTTCAGTTTTTGATGGACTGCAGAATATTTTGAAGGTTATCTGCTATAAAAAGCCAGAACAGGAAAATCTGCTTCATGTGTTTCTGTTTGATCCTCAGTGACTTTGACACAAAGGCCTCTGCTGTGATGATCACACCTCTGATCAAGTCTCACAGTGTCAGCTTTGTTTTTATACATATGGATATGTGCTGATAAATGATCAGAGTTATAATATTTCCCACTGTCTGCTGTGTGCCGTGACCTTTGACCTGCTAAAGACAGTCAGCTGTGGATTATTCATTGTTGTGTCTGATACTTAGAACTGTGAGGAAGAACACTACACAGTTAATCAGGGTCCCCTCTCTCTGAATCAGGGAAGGTGGGCAGGCCGCGTGTGGGCCGCGGGCCATACGTTGAGTCTCACTGTTTGAAATGTGAACATTGTTCTGCTGCAGTCAATGGACTAAACCAGAGAAGAAGAAAACAGACTTTACCATGAAGATCCTCAGTGTGGATCAGTATAATATCAGCCTGATGTCTGCAGTTTAGTGTCAGCACAACTTTCACATCATATTCATCTCAGCACAACTAAAACATGCTGACTGACCTCAGAGTTTCAAGTCCACATCCTGGACTCTCCAGGAAACCACACAGATGCTTCACTCCTGAATCCTGCAGCTTGTTGTTCCAGCTCAGGTCCAGCTCTCTCAGATGGGAGGGGTTGGACTTCAGTGCTGCTGCCAGATAATCACAGCTGATCTCTGACAAACCACAGCTCATCAATCTGTATAAAGAATGAAAGATGTAAGTTTATTAGACAAAGTGTGAGCTTGAAATCATTCAGTGTTTCATCATCTGTTCAGAGCTGAAGAAGGTTCAGAATGTAGAAGTTTAGAAAATGGAAACTCCAAACAGCTGACAGAGTTCATACGCCTTTGTCAGGGTCAAATTCAAGCAAGACCATGTGAAAATTAAAACACATCATCCTAGGTGAACTTAAACACCTTTGTTCCCCTTTTGTTAAGACATAGAAAAGTACACCACACAAAAATACTGCAAAAGGAAACGGTCGCCTTATATACATAGTGTATAAACTCAAAATGCACATTTCACTTCAAATTAAGATTAAGGCTTTGAACAGATCACATAGTTCAGTTCAACATATAAGACTTTAAGAATGCACAAGCATCTACTTAAAATCTATTTAATTTATCATCCATGATATTATTTTGTACAATTCCAATGTATTTTGTTCATCTCCCTTAAATAAACAGGCAGTCTTAAAGTATGAAATATTCATATACAAACACATATAAATGTGTGTACTGTCTCAGTGGCTGATAGTACCCCACAGGCCTCAGTGTGAGCTTGAAGACATTTATAATGTTTAAGTAGTTTAATGTGCAGGTGCTGACGATAAACACATTTTGAATGAAAGCCGGGGAACTTTGGTAGCACAGAAACAAGTGGCTATTCTTTGTGACTATATGGATCACTCACAATACCATTATTTCACACAAAGGCACCAAATTAATACTCAAAAAAGCTGCAGCAATACACACAAATATAAACAGTACTTGGTGACAACTTTGCTTTTAGCCTTTAACCCTTCTTGACTACTTTTGATGTGGCCTCTATATTTTACCTTTAAAAACAGTTTATCTTGCCAATCTGTTATTTTCTCATTTTGACCAACTGTATCAGCACAATTTATCTAAATTCAGACAAAATTTAAAATACAAGTAGAAAGTGATATTTTGACTGTAAAAACCACACACATGTTTAACGAATCATCTTCATAACTTGAAATGCAAATAGAGATTGTACACTTTTAAAAATACGCACACGTTTTGCAAACAACAAAGTTATATGGTACTATTTACCAAAAAATGCAGCCAAGGCTCAGACATTTTTCATATAATCATTTCAAACTATTTACAGAACAATCAGGTGTCAAACAATAGTTTGTGTCACTCTAACACATATGAGAACAGCACAGGGATAAACCTGCAGGTCTGACAGCAGGTGTGTCACTCAGCGTTTACACTGCAATCTGCCTTTGTTGGCTTTAAGGCAGCAACTGTGACGATCACTAGTAGAACTGACACACAAAACAAAACAACAGCTACACACTAAATACACAAGACAACAAACTAACTTGAGACCAAACACGGTAAACGTCACAAATCTCTCACGTATCAAAACTCTCTCTCTCTTTCGCTCACTCGCTCTCTCTTGCCGGTCACTCCTAAAACTTCCCCCTTTTGCTAAACAACCAAATGTCATGTTTCCATATCATTTTTGATTGGTCGACATGGTACATTTTCCCACCTATAGGGCTTTGGAGCGTGATGTCACGGGAGATGGGCCATGCCCCCTTCCGCCATGACAGTAGGCCAGCCAAAGGATACCATTTCAGCTATGGATCGTACGTGTTGTGTTGTCGGTTGCAACGTTAGATCACACGATCGTGAAGGCAAGAAGCTGGATAACGGGCTCTCTTTTCATCGTTTTCCATCCTGGAGGCAACGTGAGGGATCCCATGTATCCGATATTACTAAACAAAGACGTCAGGCTTGGATTGCAGCGGTGAGACGAGGGGATATCGAGTTCTCTGCAATCCCCAGCTTTTTGTTGGTTTGCTCACGGCATTTTCTTTCCGGTGAGTTCTAAATTAATTCATATCACTCTTGAAAGGCTTTTAGTGTTATTTTCAATGTGCTGAGGTCATAGATAATGAGATAAAACATGCTAATGTGTGATGCTGCAGAACCACATCATGTCGACTGAGTAGCTTATGATTTGGCATTATTGCAGGCAAACCAGCATATGAAATGGATGTAACAAATCCAGACTGGGAACCAACACTGCACATGGGGCATGACGACATACCTGTATCAGACTCGGACCGGCACTCAAGGCGTACGCAACGGAAGCGAAAAAGAGCACCCATCGGAGGTAAACAACCCCCCCCCCCCCCCCCCCCCTCTAAAAACATACTAAATTGCTATCACTGTACACTAATCCGCACATAACTTCCAGATGAATCACACACCTGTCATTGGAATATTGGTGTACATTTACCTTATGTCTAATTTTATCTTACAGGCTTTCGTTATGCAGCTGCAGAGTCTGAAGGTGTGCCCCGTGCAGAAGTGATTGATGAAGATCTGACAGAAGACCAACAGCAAAATCACAATGTCATGGAGGCAGTGGACAGCAGTTGTGTTGGACAAGTGGAGGTTGAGGTACCAGCTGCAAATGTGGATATACTGAAGAAATGTAAACCTTTTAAAATGATGACAGATTACAAACTCTCAGCTGTGTCTGTAATCAAACCTCTGTAACTTTGCTTCACTTCAGCAGCATCAGCTCATGTTCACATGTTGATTCATGGTTTGCTTCAGTTTTTGATGGACTGCAGAATATTTTGAAGGTTATCTGCTATAAAAAGCCAGAACAGGAAAATCTGCTTCATGTGTTTCTGTTTGATCCTCAGTGACTTTGACACAAAGGCCTCTGCTGTGATGATCACACCTCTGATCAAGTCTCACAGTGTCAGCTTTGTTTTTATACATATGGATATGTGCTGATAAATGATCAGAATTATAATATTTCCCACTGTCTGCTGTGTGCCGTGACCTTTGACCTGCTAAAGACAGTCAGCTGTGGATTATTCATTGTTGTGTCTGATACTTAGAACTGTGAGGAAGAACACTACACAGTTAATCAGGGTCCCCTCTCTCTGAATCAGGGAAGGTGGGCAGGCCGCATGTGGGCCGCGGGCCATACGTTGAGTCTCACTGTTTGAAATGTGAACATTGTTCTGCTGCAGTCAATGGACTAAACCAGAGAAGAAGAAAACAGACTTTACCATGAAGATCCTCAGTGTGGATCAGTATAATATCAGCCTGATGTCTGCAGTTTAGTGTCAGCACAACTTTCACATCATATTCATCTCAGCACAACTAAAACATGCTGACTGACCTCAGAGTTTCAAGTCCACATCCTGGACTCTCCAGGAAACCACACAGATGCTTCACTCCTGAATCCTGCAGCTTGTTGTTCCAGCTCAGGTCCAGCTCTCTCAGATGGGAGGGGTTGGACTTCAGTGCTGCTGCCAGATAATCACAGCTGATCTCTGACAAACCACAGCCCCACAATCTGTATAAAGAATGAAAGATGTAAGTTTATTAGACAAAGTGTGAGCTTGAAATCATTCAGTGTTTCATCATCTGTTCAGAGCTGAAGAAGGTTCAGAATGTAGAAGTTTAGAAAATGGAAACTCCAAACAGCTGAAGCCAACAGGAAGCAGCTTCAAACAAACACAACAAGAGAAAAAACTCTGAATGTTTCACATTAAAGTCGTACATTTCTCATAAAAACAGGACAAAGACTTGAAAAAGTCGTGTTTTTCCTTCCAGGAACCACAAGGCTTCACTTTTAAAGGTGAAGTGTGAAAGAAATGGACATATTTGAAGTCCAACACCTTTTTCCAGTCACATTATTAAAGCAGACAAACTACAAGCTCATTTTCATTCCAACAAGTCATCTTCTGACCTGGACTAACAACACTGGTCTCTATGTGCAGCTGGCTGTGAGACCAGTGCTCAGGGAGCGTCTACAAAGTGCAACACTGAAAGAACATCACACACTAGCTTTGTCCCAAAACGTCGGCTGCATCCTTCGGAGGACCCGGTATTCGCGGTCTACGTGGGCCGGGTCCTTCAAAGACCGAAAAGGCTGGAAGTGCGAGGCTGTGAAATGGGACGGTCTAGCCTTCAGATTTGCGTCACCGCTGTGTCGGTGGAGTTTAATAAACTCGGCCGTCTGCTCCTTGCTATCTAAAATATAACAGGACACTGGCGTAAATTCTCGACCGTCTCACACTTCTGTTTAATCAGTTTCCTGTTTAACGTTTATTCAGCTGTGTGAAAATCCCGGAGGAACTTTGATCTCAGCCAAACCGATTTACTCCGGAACAAATAAAACACAGAAAAAAGGCAAACAATTACATTTTTAAGTTCTCCGAGTGACTTATATATCGTGTTTAACCTGAGTAGTGAAAGAGCGGGGTCTGAAAACGATGAAGCCGGGCGTCCGCTGCTCTCGCCGGCTGGAGTGACCATTGAACCCCCCGGCTTGCTAGCGAGCGGGTGGGGAACAGACGTCTCCGAAAACGTCGGCACACTTTTGCAAATATGTGATGTCTTGATAAACCAAGCAGATATTTGAAGTTTACACAGCTACTTTCTCACCTGAAAATATGTTAAAAGTTTATTTTGTGACCCAGAAAGATTAATAAGAGTAATTTGAAAACTTAGTAGCTGCCGCCATTGTTGGCAGCTGAAATTTGGCTGGGATATGAATTCTGGGATATGGTGGGCCACGAAGGACACACCCGACGAATCCTTCAAATTCGGGGAAATGAAGGACGCATTTGTCGGGCACATTTGAAGGAGTCGACAAATACGGACAGCCTTCATCGCCTGGCTGTGACGTAATCGGCCTTCAAATGTAGCCTCTGGAGGATGCAGCCGACGTTTTGGGACACAGCTACTAATTTGCTTCCATCATCCAACCTGAAGAGGAAACAGGGACGGCTCCCCTTCAAAGTAAAAGCTGCTCCTTTTGGACACAGTATCAAAGAAAGTCTACAGTATAACATAGAAAAGACAGAACAAAGTTTTGGTTGTTTTTAAATTGTGCAGAAATGAAACTACACTAAGCTCAATTATGTGACAGACATTTCATCCCATGTCAGTTTGGCCTCATCCTGGGCCGGATTATCCAGCACACACTCTGACCACAGGCCCAGGGGCCACGCACAGCTGGGCTCCATCCAAGAGACAGCAAACAAACCAACACAATAATAAAAAGCACCATGTGATCTTCTTACATCTTCAAGACAAACATAGTAAAAACATGAGCATATTTGTTTCCTGATAAAATGATGTGACAGGTAGAACAGAGTAAAGTGGTGGTGTTACAGCCTTTCTCCCCTCTGCTGCCGAGGCTGTTAGTCTCTCCCAAACTCAGCTACAGGACTTCCAAATGAATGAAAGCAGCAGAAGTGGCTTTACAAATGAAAGAGGAAGAGGAGAAGAAGAGGAGAGGGAGGCCACCCTGACCATCACTCCAGCTGAAAACATCACACTTCCATTAAAGTTGGTGAGAAAATGTTGAGCAGGATGAGCTGCTGGCTAATCTGGAGGCTGTAGCAGCAGCTCACAGTCACAGTGGATTTCCACTCATGAAAAAGCTCTGGCTGCTTCATTTCTCATTTCATATCAGAGACTTTAATGCTTCACTGAAGCTGTACTGTGATGCTTCCATATCCCAGTGAGGCCTCCATAATGATTTCAGCTGTTCTGTACACACACTGTGTGCCCTGTATGGCTCAAAGTCTCTGCAGCCTGTTTTTATCTGCTATCATCAGATCTTCATCATCCTCATTCACATCCCTCACACACTCTACAGCCTCATCAGCACTGACTGATGGAGCACAACATGAACCTGTGGTGGCTGAAACACTGTCCTGTCAAACATCTCCCCGTCACCACTCCACTTCTGTCAGCCTTTAAATGAACCCTGCTCAAGTCTGTCACTTCTGTTTGGAGCCAAAAGGAAAAACTGTTGTTCAGTCGTTTGGAAAGACAACATTTCTGAAAGCACTCAAACTTCTTCACATTTGTCTTCAGACACATCCTGAACATTTAGGAACTGAAGAAAGTTTCAAACATCAATCAAAGACCTGAAATATAGAAAAACTACAACAGCCGCAGTCAGTGAACTCACCTCAGAGTCTCCAGTCGACAGTTTGGACTCTCCAGTCCAGCACACAGAAGCTTCACACCTGAATCCTGCAGCTTGTTCCAAGTCATGTCCAGCTGTGTCAGATGGGAGGGGTTGGACTTCAGAGCTGAGGCCACAACTTCACAGTGAGTCTCTGAGAGTAGACACCCAATCAGTCTGTGATGATAGAAAATATAAAATGTGTTATTATAAAAGCAGAAAATCTGCATTATAAACACAGACTGAATGTATATGAAGACAAAACAGAGTGAGGTCATAATCTGATGAATCTGCTCTTCACATCTGTGCTTCAGCTCCTCTTACTGTGTTTGACATGACACAACGATTGAGTCTCTCTCAGACCTGCAGACTTTTAATGAGAATCTTTGTTTGGCTTTAATCTGCAGATGAAGGAGGAAGATGGTGTCACATTTAGGCTTCCATAATGTCCACAGTCTGTCACTGAGATCTGATCCAGAGTCAGAGTGAAGACACACATTTGGACTGTTTCCTGTTTTGACTCCAGAACATTTTGAATGAGTTCAGCTCAGTGAAGAGTTCCAGCTGGAAAGATGATCTCTGTTTGCTACCTGCTGTCAGGTATGACTGTTCACGTCCACACGCAGGAAAAACCTGCTGACTGTTACCAAACGGAGCAGAAATCTCATCACTGGACAATAATGATGAATGAACTCAGAGCTGCTGATATCAGATCTGATTTCAGGGGAACTAAACACAGAAATGATTGGCTCATTTTAGCTTTCTGAGCCATTATCTGCTGGTGTGTCGCTAGTTGGCAGAAAATGATTTGTATTCCTGTTCAGGGCTTCAGTGTTTATGAGTCCAGATCCAGGTGACAGCAAGTCAAAATGATGTTACCTGTCTGTGTCCAGCAGCAGCCTGTATTCACTTTGGATATTGTTATAACCTGACATGGATCAGTTTGTCTTTGATTGGTTTGTAAATGTCACTGTTTCCATTGGACCTGAGTGACGTACAAAGACAGAGAGGGAGAGAAAGGAGAGAGAGGATGGAGACAGCAAAGAGAGAGCAAACACAAACAGGTGAGAGTGGACAGGTGACCAAGGTCAGCAACCAATCAGAGAGCTTCTGTTTGACCCACAGTCACTGATGATGACTGCACATAACCAAGCAGTGTGTTACTCTGATATCAAATATGGATCCTGCTCTTATAATAATGATCATCAGATGATATTATTGTGTTATTTTGTAGCTGAATACAATGTTTGTGTGATTATCAGTGAAAGAAGCAGTGAGGAGGATGGAGAGAGAGAGAGGACAGAGGGTGAAGTTAGAAACACTAAAAGGATTTTTCATGGATTTCATGGATGATGTGAGTGATTTCCAGCAGGACACTTAAACATGTCAGTGGACGTCCTAAAGAACATATTCACTGATATGAAACGTGTCATTGAACAGGATTAATATCAGTGGAAACATGGTGGAAACAGCTGTGACTGCATGGATGTGACACACTTCAAATCTGTTCTCCACTCTTGGATTTGGGATCCATGGAGCTGCTGCTGAGTCTGTACAATAAAGGAATGGTGTGGAAGGTTGCAGCGTACGGACACAAACACTTTGTGGTTACAATCTGATTTTATTTTCAACATTAAACTACTAACCTACACTGATCAATGATGTTAATGATCACATCTGGACTCACCCAGCCTTTCTGCAGTTCCTCACAGCTGGAATCAGTCTCTGTCGTCCCCGCTCTGATGTGTTGTACTTCTGCAGGTCAAACTGATCCAGAACCTCCTCTGACATCTGCAGCATGAAGGCCAGAGCTGAGCACTCGATCTCAGAGAGTTTCTTCTCTGATCTGTTCTCTGACTTCAGGAACTCTTGGATCTCCTGATGTACTGAGAGGTCGTTCATCTCCATCAGACAGTGGAAGATGTTGATGCTTCTGTCAGGAGAGATTTCATCACTGTTCATCTCCTTCAGGTTGTTGATGACTCTCTGGATGGTTCCTGGACTGATCTCTGTCTGACCCAGCAGACCTACTAAGAGTCTCTGGTTGGACTCCAGACAGAGGCCATGAAGGAAGCGAACAAACAGGTCCAGGTGGCCATTTTTACTCTGGAGGGATTTATACATGGCTCTGCTCAGGAAATCATCCAGAGAGGACTCGTTGTATTTTTTTCCCAAAAAGTTCTTCAGCACCTTTATCTTCCTGTTGGTGAAACAGTGGAACATGTAGACAGCAGCCAGAAACTCCTGAATGCTCAGATGAACAAAGCAGTAGACTGGTTTCTGGAAGATCACACACTCTCTTTTGAAGATCTCTGTACAAACTCCTGAGTACACCGAGGCCTCTGTCACATCCACACCACACTGCTCCAGGTCTTCTTGGTAGAACATGATGTTTCCTTTCTCCAGATGTTCAAACGCCAGCCTCCCCAGCTTCAGAAGAACTTTCCTGTCAGCCTCCGTCAGCTCCTGTGGACTCGTCTCATGTCCCTCATGGTACTTGTTCTTCTTCCTCTTTGTCTGAACCAGCAGGAAGTGTGAGTACATGTCAGTCAGGGTCTTGGGCAGCTCTCCTCTCTGCTCTGTAGTCAACATGTGCTCCAGAACTGTAGCAGTGATCCAGCAGAAGACTGGGATACTACACATGATGTGGAGGCTCCTGGATGTCTTCATGTGGGAGATGATTCTGCTGGACAGCTCTTCATCACTGAATCTCCTCCTGAAGTACTCCTCCTTCTGGGCGTCAGTGAAGCCTCGTACTTCTGTTAGCCTGTCAACACATGTAGGAGGGATCTGATTGGCTGCTGCGGGTCGGGAAGTTATCCAGACGAGAGCCGAGGGAAGCAGCTTCCCCTGGATGAGGTTTGTCAGCAGCTGGCTGACTGATGACTTCTGTGTGACATCAGACAGCAGCTTCCTGTTGGTGAAATCCAATGAAAGTCTGCTTTCATCCAGGCCGTCAAAGATGAACAAAAGCTGAGAGACAGCCAGCTTCTCTGCTGTGACCTTCTGTAATGTTGGATGGAAAACATGGAGCAGCTCCAGAAGACTGTACTGCTCATCTCTGATCAGGTTCAGCTCCCTGAATGAAAGCAGAACCACCACACTGACATGTTGGTTCTCCAAGCCCTCTGCCCAGTCCAGAGTGAACTTCTGCACTGAGAAGGTTTTTCCAACACCAGCCACGCCGTTGGTCAGAACCACTCTGATGGGTCTCTGTTGGTCAGGTAAGGCTTTAAAGATGTCCTGGCACCTGATTGGAGCGTCATGGAGGGCGTCCATCTTGGAAGCTGTCTCCAGCTGCCTCACCTCATGTTGGGTATGAACCTCTTCACTCTGTCCCTCTGTGATGTAGAGCTCAGTGTAGATGGTGTTGAGGAGGGTTCTACTTCCTGTTTCATCACTTCCTTCAGTCACACGTTCACATCTCCTCCTCAGACTGATCTTATGTTCATCTAAAACCTCCTGCAGACCAACATCTGCTGAAAGAAAGAAAAACAATGAGACTAAAGAGAAAGAAAACTCTTCAATGTCTGAACAACACAAGAAGTCCAGTTTTCAGAAATGAGTCCATCAGCAGACAGATGTTCAGTCTTACTTTGTACACAGCTGCTCTGACTGGCTGTCTGCAGTCCAGCTCTGCTTCTGGATCTTTCTCCACACTGGGGACAGGAGGAGTCTCCCGATGAAGCAGACTGGTCCCAGTATGAGGAGATGCACTGTCTGCAGAACCAGTGTCCACAGCTGGTAGAGACTGGATCCTTCAGGACGTCCTGACACAAAGCACAGCAGGACAGCTGCTCCTCATCACAAACACCACTCCTCTTCCTCTCTCTGTGAACACATTTCTTTATCACTAAAACATTTACTGTCAGTGAAAAACATCCAGATGTGACCAAACTGCAGTTCCTCACAGTTCCTTTGATTTCATCAACACTAATGAGCTGCTCTTCCTGTCTGCCTGTCTCATTAAACACTGAGTGATGAATACAAACTCAACACTTCCTGCAGACTTCCTGACTTCACAATAAAAGCTTTCCATCAGAGAGACAGTTATGACTTTCACTGTTTTACAGCCACTGTGTGCAGATTATCTGGGTCAGTTCACTCTGAAGCAGCTTAGAAGTGTCTGTGTAGAGCCGTGGTCTGACACACAGAGACTTCTGATTTTCTCTATTTAAACAAACATGATGAAGATGAGCAGGTTTCTCTTCTAGTATAAACTCTGTGTCTCTCTGGCTGGCTCATGATGGCTTTTTAGGTTTTATGTTTTGCTCTCTCCTGCTAGCGTTTTGCCTGCCTGGGTGGAGCTTGTAATGGCCTCTCGCTCTTGGTCCACACAGCTATGATGATTACACCACCTGTTGCTGATTCACCTGGGCTTACCGGTAACCATTTAACGCTGCGGCATGGAGCAGTTTGTCGCTGGGACATTGACCCTCCTGTGTTCATGATCTCAGCTCCTTGCTAAGAAATCTCTCTTTTAATTCACCAGTTGGGTTAACTTTGTGTATACTTTGAGTAAATATTTCCCCGGACCTGGTTACAGACGCTTACCTGTGATTCCTGTGTGTGGCTGTGTGAGTGGAGAGCAGGACAAGAGTGACTGAAGAGGAGTGAGTGTGGACTCCCTTCCCTCTTTTCCCTGGAGCCCTGGACCCCCTCCCCAACTCACTGTACATATATAGAGCACTGTGGTTCACCCCTTTGGTAAATAAACTGTCACCTTTTTGTTTGTCAGAACTCAGTCTGTGCTCGAGTTCCTCTGTTAGCCATGACATTTTGTTGGTTCTCTCTCTTCAGGTCCCTGTAAGTGTTTGATCTAAAACATTATATTTATTCTGCTTTGATTGTTTTGTGTGCTGAGGGACATTGTTGCATGATCCACTTTTTCTTATCACTCAAATATCCTGATACTTTCAGAAAGTTGGAGAGCTCTCCTGGCTTGCTTAGTCTTTGCTCTGTACTGCAGTACTTGCATTGGTTTCACTGGACAAGTCTTCATGTGAATCTACAACTGATCTGACATTGTGGCACAAACACAGTAAACAAACACTACGAGCCCCCTGTTTCATGTGCAGTGGCTTTCTTCTCATTCTGTTACTCAACACTGTATGAAAAGCCTTTCACTGCCAGCATCCTTCCAGCCCCACGACAACAAGACCAACTCACATCTTCACAACACCAAGAATTTTTCCCCTTTTCTTTGGAGAAACTGAGAAGCCAATAGGATTGTAGCTCAAACTTGCCCACAGTCCTGCTTCATCACTGCTCACTCCTACCTGTGTTGGTGCTCAGTGGACAGTCATTAGGGTTGCCAACTCCCTGAAAAATAAATAAGGGACACCTCGTGGCCAGGGCCGGGCAACCTAGTTGTCTTCACCCTTCCCAGTGTGGTAGCTCTTTTTTGTGTGTGTGAAATTTTTTTTTAACCATTTGACTTGAATTTGATTTAAGCAGATGCATATTCTATTCTTTGTGATATGACCATATGGGAAACAAATGATCCTTTAGCCATTTATTTTTAGCTCAAAATGACAACATTAACACAGTAAAACAGGTCTCCTTCTTAAACAGAAGCCTGTCATGCTTAACTTTTGAGAATAAAAGTAAATCTTTCTTTAAAAGAACTCTGTCCTGCTTAACTTAAAATTATATAAATTAATAGAAAGCAATAGAACGAAAAATATTCTTGTAACAGTGCACATATAGTGCATTTAGTACAATTGGCTTCAGCTGAGGTATTATTTCAGCTTTTCTAATGCTAATCAGCTGCTCCTGTTTGTAAACCCGCTTGTTCCCATGATTACGCATCATAACTCATCATCATTATTCATCTATGTATTACTTTTATGTATTAGTCATCTATTTGTTGTAATCATCTATCCTTGCAGTTGTC
Source organism: Rhamphochromis longiceps (assembly GCF_057381845.1). Lineage (NCBI taxonomy): Eukaryota > Metazoa > Chordata > Actinopteri > Cichliformes > Cichlidae > Rhamphochromis > Rhamphochromis longiceps. The sequence goes on along the minus strand of NC_140559.1, from coordinate 70,713,506 downwards.
TATTACACAAAATAAATTATATTATCACACTTCTGGCCACATAGCGCTGATATTCACTGCACATGCCCATATTAACCTTAACCAGAGGGTTTAAAAAAAGAGACAGTGTTTACATACCATATCTGCTTCTGCCGTGGCCTGGTGGACAACAAATTGGTTTAGGGTTCCCCGAGCTTTCACGCCCCTCATGTTCTTCATGTGCCCACCATTAGAAGCATGCCTATGGAAAAAGTGCGCCGGCACACAGTGCAGTGCGCTTTATATGTGTTATCGTGCACTTTTCCAGCCAGGTGTTTTCCTTTTCCCATTCCTCCCTGTACTTTTGCAGCCTTTTTTTCTTTCTCTGAGCGAACAAACATTGCTGCTCTGATGCTGGGCTCACACTGTGCGATTTTTGGCCCATTTTGAGATGATTTTTGAGTCATGCGACCGATTTGGCGATCGGCCCAATTTTGGCCTTCATCGTGCATCGTGTAGTATACGTGGGGTAACGAGAAGCGATTAACACCTCACGACCAGCTCCCGATCATCAATCGCTCGTGAGCGTGTCACCACAGCCGTTCACACTGCTCACGCGCAAACACGTAAACGTCGGTGAAAAAGACGGAGCAGCACGGCTGTGCAGCGTGTGATCTGGACACAAGCGATGGAGGCACAACTTGTAGAACTTTGGAAAGCTCATCAGAGCCTTTTCGATGTGGCATCACAAAATTATCACGACCACAACAACCGTGAACATAGTTGGATTTACATGCTGCTCAATCACAGCTGCCTGATCAATGTTTTTCATTAGCAATTTAGCAAAGTTGATGGTGGTGGTGTGTCTGTGTGAGTGAAAGACAGAGAGAGAGAGCGACAGATTTTCTGTTATAACCTTCATGTTATGGAGGCACAGTGTGAGCACTCAGGTCTCATCAGAGCATCGGGCGGTATAGTGTGAGACCTGCATCGTGACCTACCAACTGCGAGTCAATCGTGCACAGCTTTAGGTGTACTGTCGTCCGAGACTTGCACCGCAGTGTCGGCATTTGTTTCCCTGTTGGCCATGCTTCTTGTTGTGGTCATCTGTTGTCTTCCGGTATTTTCTCCGCAAGCGACCTTTCCTCGACCAATGAGATGAGTGGTAATCTGAATTGTCATAAGTGTGCTGTCAGCTCATTGGTCACAAAGCAGGAGAGGGGCTGGGAATTATGTTTTCAAACAAAGCGTTAATTCCATAAACATTTATAGACCACTTTTGATTCTCACTGTATTACGGGACAAAGTATGTCCCTTATTAGCTCAATACGGGACAAAGTGCGTCCCTTATTAGCTCAATACGGGACGTGTACTTTTGTTTCTACAAAAAAACGATTCCGTTTTTTAAGGGACGGTTGGCAACCCTAACAGTCATAGCTAGGGTTGCCAACCGTCCCTTAAAATACGGAATCGTCCCGTATTTCGAAACAAAAGTACACGTCCCGTATTGAGCTAATAAGGGACGCACTTTGTCCCGTAATACAGTGAGAATCAAAAGTAGTCTATAAATGTTTATGGAATTAACGCTTTGTTTGAAAACATAATTCCCAGCCCCTCTCCTGCTTTGTGACCAATGAGCTGACAGCACACTTATGACAATTCGAGTATGACAATTCAGATTACCGCTCATCTCATTGGTCGAGGAAAGGTCGCTTACGGAGAAAATACCGGAAGACAACAGATGACCACAACAAGAAGCATGGCCAACAGGGGAACAAACGCCGACTCTGCGGTGCAAGTCTCGGACGACAGTACACCTAAAGCTGGGCAGACACTGTGCGATTTTTTCAGTCGCGTTATTCAGCTCCTGCTCAAACTGCACGATTGACTCGCAGGGGTTAGAAGTTGGTAGGTCACGATGCAGGTCTCACACTATACCGCCCGATGCTCTGATGCGACCTGAGTGCTCACACTGTGCCTCCATAACATGAAGGTTATAACAGAAAATCTGTCGCTCGCTCTGTCTCTCACTCACACAGACACACCACCACCATCAACTTTGCTAAATTGCTAATGAAAAACATGATCAGGCAGCTGTGATTTAGCAGCGATGTAGATCCAACTATTTTCACGGTTGTTGTGGTCGTGATAATTTTGTGAGGCCACATCGAAAAGGCTCTGATGAGCTTTTCAAAGTTCTACAAGTTGTGCCTCCATCGCTTGTGTCCAGATCACACGCTGCACAGCCGTGCTGCTCCGTCTTTTTCACGGCGTTTACGTGTTTGCGCACGAGCAGTGTGAGCGGCTCACGAGCGATTGATGATCGGGAGCTGGTCGTGAGGTGTTAATCACTTCTCGTTACCCCACGTATACTACACGATGAAGGCCAAAATCGGTCCGATCACTCAAAAATCGGCTCAAAATGGGCCTAAAACCGCACAGTGTGAGCCCAGCACTAGAGCAGCAATGTTTGTTCCCCTCAGAGAAAGGGAAGAATGGGAAAAGGAAAACACCTGGCTGGAAAAAGTTAATATGGGCATGTGCAGTGAATATCAGCGCTATGTGGCCAGAAGTGTGATAATATAATTTATTTTGTGTAATAAACGACTGCAAGGATAGATGATTACAACAAATAGATGACTAATACATAAAAGTAATACATAGATGAATAATGATGATGAGTTATGATGCGTAATCATGGGAACAAGCGGGTTTACAAACAGGAGCAGCTGATTAGCATTAGAAAAGCTGAAATAATACCTCAGCTGAAGCCAATTGTACTAAATGCACTAAATGTGCACTGTTACAAGAATATTTTTCTTTCTATTGTTTTCTATTATTTTAAGTTAAGCAGGACAGAGTGCTTTTAAAGAAAGATTTACTTATATTCTCAAAAGTTAAGCATGACAGGCTTCTGTTTAAGAAAGAGACCTGTTTTACTGTGTTAATGTTGTCATTTTGAGCTAAAAATAAATGGCTAAATGATCATTTGTTTCACATGTGTTCATATCACAAAGAATACACATCTACTTAAATCAAATTCAAGTCAAAGGGTTAAAAAAAATAATTTCACACACAAAAAAAGAGCTAGAAAATTCACCACACTGGGAAGGGTGAAGACAACTGGGTCGCCCGGCCCTGGCCACGAGGTGTCCCTTATTTATTTTTCAGGGAGTTGGCAACCCTAGTCATAGCCTGCTGCTAGCATGAATGCTAAACGTACTGCTGTGGATGATCAGCAGAAAAACATGTGGTCAGTTTGACTGTTTGCTGTATTTAAAGTGTTTTTCTCAGTTCGTCTGTATTCAAAGTGCATTCGGGGCTGTAGCTGACAGCTCTTTGTGCTAACAAACTAAACTCTCTTAGTTTAAGCCAGCAGACTTTACCAAACACAAAGCCTGCTGCTGCCTCCATGGGTTAGCTTGTGTGACTGGTGTTTACACCAATGAAATCTAAATCACACTAATGTGTCCTCCAAGGTGTTTGGTGGGAGCACTGAGTGAAACATAAGAGCTCTGGTTAAGCCTCATCAGCTGGATAGGCTGTCCACCCTAGTCCAGGCTTTAACTCAAATCTCTGACTGGCTTTCTAACAGCTACCTTGTTAGAACAAGACAGAGACCATGATCATAGCTCCTCCTGATCTATATTCTAAAATCAGTCAAGTTGTTGCCCCTTTCTGTTCTTCTGCTGAGCCAAATATTCGAAATCTTGGAATAATATTTGACTCTTCTTTGGGCCTTGACTCACATGTAAAGTCTCTGTCTCGTTCCTGTTTCTTTCATTTAAGGAATATTTCTAAACTGCGACATATGGTCTCCTTAGCTGAACTGGAAAAAATTGTCCATGGATTTGTGTCATTGCGTTTAGATTATTGTAATTCCCTGTTTACCAGCTTGGATAAATCATCTCTTTCTCGCCTCCAAGCTGTACAAAACGCAGCAGCCAGACTACTAACTCGCTCTACCCAGCGAGCTCACATCACTCCTATTTTATGTTCTTTACATTGGCTCCCAATAGATTTTAGAATTCTTTTTAAATGATTGTTTTAACGTACAGAGCACTAAATGGCCCCAGATTATTTATCCAAGCTTCTCACTAAATACACTGCTGCTCGCTGTCTCTGCTCACAGACTCAGAGTTTGTTGGTTGCTCCCAGAACACGTCTGAAGACGAAAGGGGGCGGAGCCTTTCAGTCTGTGGCACCAAGACTGTGGAACAGTCTACCTCTACAACTACGTTTGGTTGACTCTGTGGGATCCTTTAAAAAACAGTTAAAAACTTTACTGTTTAAACAAGCTTTCTGTTGACCAATGCTGTTTACATTGTTATATTTTTAATTCACATTTAAACTCTATATTGTGTATATTGTGCATTTTGCTATTTATCATACTGTTTATTTTAATCTCTGTGTGCAGCACTTTGTGACTACCTGTCTATGAAAAGCGCTTAATAAATAAACTTTACTTACTTACTTACTAAAATAACAAACAGGGCTGTGAGAGCAACTGAAGTGATAAAAATACTGTTTAAAGATAAAAAACACTTTGATGTTCTCTCGTTACCTAACAAAGTCCAAACCCTGTGAACTATTTTAGCTTTAATAATTGTGGATTCAGGTATCCTGAACCCATCTTTGGACATTTGTAATTAAATATTTTAAAACTCCATCAGAGACTCCTGATGTGGCTGTTTGGAGAAGGAAAAGAGGGACAAAGTGGAGCGTCGAGCTGAGGCTTCATTCACTGCAAACCTACAGTTATGTTTCCTTATTTCTGCTGTTTGCATGTTCACAGCTGAAATAAAGCTGCCTCTTTGGGAAAACACAAACATGTAAAGGAGTCATCACAGGTCTCTGACCTCGTTGGTCCAGGTTCAGCACTGAAGTGTGGAGGTTGACCTTTGGACCCATCACTCCTCACAGACGGACAGCTGGATCCTGCAGACTGTGACCTCTGACCTCTGCAGACACAAACATGTTTTATTCAATGATCAATTCTCTGATAAAGTGATTGAAGCAGCTGTGATCACACAGACTGCAGATAATGCAGCTGTTTCCTGTCAGTAACAGTCCTCTTAGATTAGAGTTCAGCTTTTTACAGGAAAACAAATGTCCCTGAATGCAACAGTGAGACACAGTCTGCCTGTGTGGCTGTGATAGCTGCCGTTAGGAGCGCTCATGTGTTTGCAGTTAGACCAGGAGATGTTACCATCATGGACACATTAACAAATCCTGCAGCATCACGTGGCACAAACACTTTGTGTTCCTGTCATCTGCAAGCAACAGGAAGTTCATTAATAAAGGCGGGATGGAGACGCGACTGTGATGGTTCTCCTTCATCCAGCTGTTACACACATCTGGGCTCACACGACGAGCCTTTGTCTAATACAGCAGCTGCTCTCTGAACACTTTTCTGAAGAGGAGCTGCACAAACCTTTGTTTGCTTTCTAGAGCAGCGTATCAAAGTCAAACTACCCACTGCTAGCAGCTGTTTCTATCATAGTTTAGGATCCAGATGTGTGAGGTCTAGATTTACACCTCTGATTAAAATACATAGTTAAAAACAGCCAATTGAGTCCAAATGTGTCTTAAACCAGATAAACTGACAGTTACAGCTGAGCCTGTGTGTCCTTGGAGACACTGCTCTGCTACAGAGATGCAGAAACCAGGAAACATCAAAATCATTTAAATCAGAGAGTTCTTGTTACTAACAGCTCACCTCTCTGCAGCGGACACAGGCTGGGATTTAAAACCAATGAATCGATGATTGGACCGGTCACTCTTTAAGGACACAGAGCTGGATGGTTTCTCATTGACGCTAAAAATATGTGAACATGTGTCACATCCAATGTGACCAATACATTACATAAAAAGTATAAACTATGTAAATAGTATATTATTTAAATCGTTAAATAGTAAAAAGCTGATTAAAATTTCAAACATTTTAATACTGACATGAACTTACTTTTTGTCAGATGACTTTTTTTGCCCTAAATTACGAAAGAAATGCTTCACCCGTTTGCTCTTAGAGGACACACTTCTGGGTGGAGGTCCAGGCGGGTTCCTGTGAATAATGATGCAGCAGTGATGTGAGTGCTGAGCTGTGACATGGAGAAGAGTCATGGACAGTTAGAGATGGTCATCTCACCTCTGAGCTTTGGTCTGGCTCTCATGTTCCCCACACAGAGTGCTTTTAGAGGGAGGGACTCCCTCCTCTCTGTCCTCACACTGATCCATGCTGCTCAATTCACATCAGCTCACACACACTTTCTACCTTCACCTGCAGAGGAAACACAAATCATTCATGTGCACATCAACTGAGAGCTGCAGAGGTCGTGTCTGATGTGTTGGACTAACATCCATCTGAGACGCAGCTTTCATCAGTTCACTACAAAAAGTGTCACAGAGCCCAGTTCAGCCTCCAAATCCTCCATTACTGTAGTCCTACAAAGGTCAAACATGGCTGCAGAGAGCAGCTTTATGTCAGTAACAACGTCCAGGACCGAGCTGACTGCTTACAGAGTTCATACTCTAACTGCTAGCTGCTCTGCTAGCTAAGCTAACTCAGTAACAGTGACTCTGACAGCAGTTACTGTGGAACAGCGGCCGAGCTCAGGACACATTCAGTGTGTTTAGTCTGAGTCCTGGACTCTGATTCAATGGATTCAATCCAGCTCAGAGTTTCATGTGTTCATCAGAATAAAATACATGTACTAATATAACAGAAGTAATGCTCTGAATGCAGGACTGTAATGGAGGATAAACAAGGTTTTTACAGCCTGAAAGAAACATTCAGTTCATATATTTGTAGACAGTGAAGCAGTTTTTAATACTGCAGCTGTTTCCTTCACCTGTGTGTGCGTGAGCCACACCTTCATGTGCTGCTTTAGAAATATGTGGTCTGACTGCTCAGACTGAGTCTAGGAGGAAAGTTCACACGCTGGAGAAAGTTTTGTTCCTACCTTTGTCAGAGTTCAGCTCCAAAGACAAAGAAGACGGAGCTCACAGTCTGTAGATGGTCCTCAGTGTGTGTGTGAAGCACACAGGAGTGTGTTTATGTCAGCAAATCAGTGTGTGTGAAGAGTCTGAGGGAGTGTGTGAATGAGACTAAACACTGAACAGTCCAAGAAAAGCGTCTGGATTTCTTTAAGTTTAACTTAAAGAAGTCCAGACGCTTTTCTTTTTGTCTCCATAATGTCTCCATAATGCTGCAATGTTATCTGCCCCAGAAACACTGTGCAGAAGCTCTGATGGTGACACAGAAAAGTCACAGTGGAGATACTTCTGTCCACCTTTGATTAGACTCATTATAAAAAAGAAAAAACGTTTGAACACAGTCATGTTTCCAGTTCACTGACTTACATTTATTCCATGGACACTCACTCTAACCTGAACCACAGCTGCGACCATATTTGTAATAACTACAACCCAAACATCAGATGTTAATCGAAATTTTTTGCTCTCTCTCCTCCTTAAATGTGTTTTTAATGTTAGTTATAATTCAGAATTGGCGACTGGAATACGTATGACACATACGAACATCAGGAAATAAAAACTCGATAAATATAACCTCAGTAAATGAAGTCAGTGTACAGCGTGGAATTATTTTATGTCATAAGAAGAAACATATTCATGTTAACACTCACCTGCCTCAGCTCCACCTTCCTCCTCCTGCTGCTCTGAACGGAGGCTCAATACTTTCACTTTCACTGCACCTCCCTAAACACAGAGGATGCTGGGACTTGTAGTTGTTTCCTTCCGATGTGGTCTTCCTCTTTGTTTGTTTGTGTTTGTGTTCAAGTTATTTCGATCATGTAAACATCAACAAAACACGTGAAGCCACACAGAGTTTGTATGTCGAGGTGGGTAGGAGGGTTTGAGGGTTTGGGGAGGGGTCAGAGGGAAGAGGTCTCTCAGTCTGGACAATCCACATTGATGGCATTGCATCTTTCAGCGTGTTTGTGGGTCAATTTGGATGCTCCAGGTGTAAGAGCAGCCACTCAGCCTCTACTGCAGATGTGTGTCACAAGTTCATCTAGTAGTAGGCTATGGCACTTGGCCACAGGTGGCAGCAGTGGACTGGTATTAAAACCCGATTCTTTGATCCCCATGATAGAACAGAGAAAACCCGACTCATAGTGGTCAAAACATTTATAATTCTTTATTCAATCATCTTCCGGAAGAGATCAGATGGGCCCAATGGCAGTTGTAGGATCTCTAACATTAGAAGCTAAAAATGTGTCTCATATAGGTGTTATTTTGGTACTTTACACGTCACACAGTTTCAACAACTCCTTATATGGTACAAGTTTGTTTTTTCTATCTGGCTTCCTGTATTTATTAATATGCTTGTATATTTCTACACTAACTTCCTGTTTTTCAGTCTGGCTGAGCACTTAGTTTGTGAGTCAAAAGTGGCCTTGCTTTACAAACCTTCATTATTAAAGTACATAAAACAATATAATTAGAAAATAAGCACTAAGAATATATTAATTACATGACAGTTCTCCCCCTTTTCGTGTTTGCTAAGAAACACGACATAATTCCTAATTTATCCCATTAAGTTTACCTGCATGTTAAAAGGCTAAAATATAACAAAAGAGATTATGCTAAACAAAATGAAACCTTTCAATTGCCCAACCCTATCTGTCCCCTCAACGGGTTTTATGTTTTCAATGTTTCATTATTATTTTGTCATAATTACTTCTATCCACAACAAATAAATAAAGCTCTAAGACAGCACCTGTGAAATGTGAAATGTCCTAAATCTACTTCCTACACCCCCTTTTTTACCCAGAATCCCAATTTAAACCCACTTCTGACTTCCCTCAGTGCTCACTGTAAACTGCAGATACAATCAGTTATATATATATATATATATATATATATATATATAAAAACAGCACGCCCCTGCGGGCGGTTTATCCTTCAAGCTCGGGTCCTCTACCAGAGGCCTGGGAGCTTGAGGGTCCTGCGCACACACACACATATATATATATATATATATATATATATATATAAGAAAAATCACCTTTGTGAATGGTATACCGGAGTCTCTGAGTGACGATGTCCTTTTACCTCCGGATAAGAACGATGTGATGAATACTGCGTCTGACAGCATAGAAGTTCAAAATGTGTTCACACAATACGTTCATCATAGGAACTTGAGCTGCATGTATTTAGTTCAGAATTTGTTTATGCAACAATTTCGTTGAACACTAATTATTTAATTCTGTTTAACAACCCCAGAGATAAATATCAAATTTCAGTTTTAGGTAGACAGATGTTTCCAGGTAATACAAAATACTTCTTAGAAGCTTTTAATGATGCCACATCCACCCCATACGGGTATCTTCTAATCAATTATAAATCTAAGACGCCTGACTATTTAAGACTCAGAACCAATTTGTTGTCAGATCGTCAAGTTGTTTATATCCCCAAAAAACGGCTAAAGCGGTAAAAAGGATGTCGTATTCACGGATGCAGAGAAACATTGCACTGTTGGAGTTGTTGTATAAATCCCCACCCAGCGTACGGAGGAATATTATTTGTAATGCAAGCATGGATTTTATTAATGCTCTGTGTGAGATATCGCTCAATGTTTTGAAAGGTGTTATCCCGCTGACTGATCAACAGTACTGTGTTAGGGAAAATATTCTAAAATACTTCTTCAGTAAAGACTGACTGATCAAAATGACTGATCAACAGTACAGACAGCTAAAAAAGAAGTGCAGTGGGAGGGGTCTTAGAAGGTTTGGGTGTATACACATACAAGCCGTTGCCATCCTGCTTAGTAGATGTTGGCTTGGTTATGTTGGATATCACATCAGACACTATGCCTGATGCTGCTGTTTTTAGGTGGGGTTTGACTGTGCTGACTCCTTTTTTAAACAATGGTACAGCAATTCTAAACAGGCTGCTGAACAAACCTCCCAGACCTGCGCCACATTGCGTGCTGGTCCCAATATAACCATTCAATTCGCCACCAGCCTGAAAAACGGTATGTGTTGATTTTGGTCGTCTATCAAATCAATTTCTATGTCATCGATTAAGGATTTGGAGACTGGTGTGTAGTGTGGGCTGTCAAATTGAAGAATGGCTCCCCGACGGTCATCGTCTGTTATATTTATTGCTCTTAATAGCTGCGCATGGGCGTCACCCACAAGCTGGTAATCAACAATATCTGCATAAATAAAAATGTTCTATTTTCCGCCGTATACGTCTGCAGGATGTGGTGCGTATGTGTTTTTATAAAGAAGTACAAACGGGTCTTCTGATTTGAATCCTAAGATTCCTGCCAGTCTCCCTCTAAATGTGAGAACTGTGCCCCTATAGGGCCCATAACACTAACATAGTTACTAACTTCACTGTATTGTGTTTTAATGTCGGTGTTATGTTTTAATGTTTTATTATCTGCGCCACAGATGCATAATGCCCCACAGACAGCTCAATCACGGTTATGGACAATGCTCCATCTTTGACTGGATCATAAATTTCCACTCGCGAATCTGATTGTGGAAAAGACAACCATAGTCTTGGGTATTGAAATTCTATAACACCGACCTCATACGGTTCATTTAAAACAATAGGTGTTATAACCTCAGGATAAAAATGCTCGGAAACTCAAGTGCCAAGTGCCTCTTTTTTTCTGCCAAGTATTTTCTCTATTTTAAACCTTTTGTTTTTGTCAGTAGTCACCTGCTGTATCTCAGGTTCGTAAATTACACCTTTCACTGCAGCTCCTGTGAGATCCTCTAGTTTGTATACGGGAGGGTCTCTTCCTAAACGCTCCTTTATGGTAAAGTACTCGTCTGTGTAGGTCTGATGGTAACCCTTTCAGAATATGCCTCGTAGTTTAGATATTCTCTCTGTATCGCCCACATTAAATTTAAAAGTCACCGGTTTTTGGGGTTTCATTTTGTACAGGGTGTTAAAGACTGCTTTCTCATTATCTTTGCACACCTCGGTGGGGTCATTTTGATAGAGCTGTGATAAGACAGGTTATAGGACTGTACAAGATCTTGGATCACATTAACATATCTTGGCGAGTTAACTGATGTTAAGTATTTCCACATTTTCCCCTTTAAGGTGCTGTTAAAACGCTCTACCACACATGATTTCATTTCACTAAAGGTTGAAAAATGTGTGATGTTATGCTGCTCCGTTAGTTTTTTAAATGTTTATTATAAAATTCCTTCCCTAAATCTGTTTGGAGTTTTTCAGGCACACGGCCCTCTCTCAGAATATCACCAAAAGCCTCAGCAACAGCCTGTCCTGTCTTGGTTTCAAGGCACCTAACCCATGCATACTTAGAAAACACATCTATGCATGTCAATAAGTACCTAACATTATCATCATCCGCAGAATATTCACGCATGTCAACCAAATCAGCTTGAAACTGTTTGTCAGTCCCGTTAACCAAAACTCTATTTCTGTATCCTTGCATTTCTGTATCCTTGCATTTCTGTGTCCTCTATCCTTGCAGGTTTATGAAGAGTATATGTGTCATCTCCTTTTAAAAACGCTCCACGTCAGGTAATGACGGCTTTAAGCCTGTTGCCTCACTGACAGCGATACGGAGCTTCTTTACACTTCCTAAACCCCCTGGGTGTGCAGGGTTGTGATATATTTTTCTCAGCGTGTTTTCCATAATCACTCTGACCAAACACAAATACAAATGACCAGAAAAAAGTGTTAGCATACGTTTTTATTTCATTTTCTGTGTAGTGCACAGTAAGGTTTTTATAACAGATGTGCATTAAATCTTGTGTCTCCCAGACCAGTAGTTTCCAATCATGTGGAGCAGCGCTGATTTAACTCCGCGGGTGTGATGATTGGTATTTAGCAGGTATCCGACATTCTCATCAGTGGTGCAAACAATGTGCGGCACTGATCTCAGTTCACACAGAAGACGCTCTGCAGTGCTGATGATTTGTGCTTCAGCCTCACTGACACTGTATGAGCAAACAAACAGACGGATGGCCGGGATGAATCGGGGCATCCGGAGCTTTTCCATCACCTCATCATAGTAGGTCTCGAAGAAAAACACAGGCAGCTCAAACAGGCAACTGTGGTGTAACTGGCTGGGGTGACCGGATTGGCATTCATAACATATCTCCTGCACATACTCATTCAGTGCCATCGACAGCAGGTGGAAGGTTGCGAGTTTAATGTTGAGTTCCGTTTCCTCAGACGGGTGTGATCCTGCAGAGTCCTGTGAGCATCCTGGAGAGGGGGGCGGAGTCGGTGGGGTCTGGATTAGCAGTGCTGGAGGGGGAGACTCTGAGCGGTCCACAATATGGCAGATGTTGTCTGTAAAAGAAATCCACGCATTGCATTTTTTTAAAAATATCGGGTTTAATGCCAACGTCTCTCACACAGAGACAACCTACCTTTTGTTTTGTTTTTTTGTTTTTCTGTCCTCAAGGTTTTTGATGATTTTTGGCCTGAACATGGCAGAAGGTAAACCAATCTTCGGGCCATGTGCGAGCTGATCATATACAAGACGCTTCCTAATATTCTCATAAGAAGAGTTGACCTTGTCTCTCTTCATTGTCTTATCGACCTCATTAAACACCCGCTGCAGTGCTCTCCAGTCTGACCACTGAATAAAAAACAAATCCTTAAACCATGATAAACGTTCTTCAAGGGTGAGGGGGTATGGGTGCAACCTCCAGCTTTCAAGGCCCCAGAGTGAAACCTCTGTAACGTTGAGGTTTCACCCGGTGCAATTGTGGCTCTTGTAACTGTTGTGATATTTTGATACCATGGTAGCATTTACAGGATATTGTTTTATAGTGATATTATACAGGAAAACTGTTACTCAATAAGGCCCATTTACTAGTTGTTTTTCTCTTTCTCTGTAACCTAAGAATTAATGTGTAAGAATCACAGGTTGGTACCTCAAGGTTGAAAACACCACAGAGATCACTTCCTTACTCCCATCCTCCCTTCCTTATCTCTTAGAAAGGAGCTTGTTAAAGGCCAGGTGGTTCGTTTCAGAATTCACTAATGAAAGAACTCTGTATTCTGTGTCTAGGAGTGTATTTTGCTGGGATGATCATAAATTGTAGCTGAACTGATAAACTATACAAAGGATACTTCTTTGCTCACAAGGCAGGAAGACGTTCCCTTATTTGGTCTGTACCGGTTTGAACTGAGAATCTGTTGACAGACGAACCGTTTTCCTCTATATATACTGTTGTCTGATGAATAAACCTTTGAGTTGGTTTTGGGAAAGCAACCCGTACAGTCTCTGTGTCGTTTTGTTCTCCCAGCTGCTCCCGACGTCGTAACTAACACGCTGAATGGCATATTTGACTGTTACTTGAGAATATTTCTTTGAGTTCTATAGGTTATGGACAATCTCTGCTGATAGGTGCTCACGCCTCGAAGGAAACTCGATCCACAGACGGAGATTTCTTTCAGTAACCATAAATGGTAAGCTGCTCTTTTGTCACACACTACATACACAATATATGTGTTTTAGTGCAAATTGTACATTGCTACATTGTTTTGAATTACCCTCGGCCCGCAGTATATGTGGGCACCTGTCAAAGGTCATTTGGATTTACCAGACCGCTTTGAAAACAACATGGGAAAAAATGAATGTCTTTGTTGAGCCATGACTGGATTTATCCTAATCCTTCCTAAAGGCCGTTATAACCTTGCACTGCCAGTGGTGAGCTGCACCAGCTGTGACCTAATGTGGTCCCCCTCAGTTAAGGACTTCCAGGGTGGTGGATATTGGCCTGGCACCTTAAATTTCTGCACCCTGTTTTCAATGGATGTCTTTCAGTCTTTCTATGACATTAAGGTCATAAGTAGTTTACTGACAATTATTTAACATTTGAAATGAAAAGATCCGTCAGTCCATTCACATATATACTGTTCAGAGAAGGCATGTAGTTTAGAGCAAAGTGTAGTAGTGTGAAGTGGCTAAACACACTCACCAATTGTTCTAAAATAAACAATTTATCAAAACATTAACAGTCTTTCACACATACATACGGTTTATACACTATTTTAAAAAGAAGGGGTTGAAGACCTGATTGATTACAAAAAGTCTATTAAAATGTTCTGGGTAACCACAGAAATCTTAGTCAGTTATGTCTGAGAGAGAATGTTTATGACAGAAGTAATGCCAAAATCTCAACAAACCAAAGTTACATACATGCTAAAGAGAAAGATCAAACTGTGCTGAAATTAGGAAGTGGGCAATATAGGGCTTCCCCAGTGAAATAACTGATCTGAAATAATTGAGGCACAAATTAATAAATAACATACTAGTAATCCACAGAAGGGGAGGCCTCTGGGAAAATGTAGAAAATCAATGGGAATTTCTACAGTAGCACGAGTTACCAGTCAATACCAGTCCTGGTATTGGTTATGTTGAAGTGATGGGTTTTATAATTCATTTTTGGTCCACTGAAGGGATTGTTTTGTAACCCCAATATTGATATTTTGTAAATAAAAAATATGACCTCAATTAAACCTTTAAATTCCCTGCACTTGTCATAGATATCTACATGATGTCCAAAAAATATACATCAAGTCCAAGGTTCGAATGTTGAACGCCATATTGATGTCCAGCTTAAATCATGGTTGGACCTCCAAATTGTTGGAAAAGTTCAAATGCAGTACAGACCTCCAGAATTGGTCATGGACCAACAGAACCAATATAGACTCGATCTGTACATCTATCTGACTTTCTTTGTTTAGTTGGTAGCTAACTGAATTGTCTTACTTTTTTTTTATAGATGAAAGAAAATGTCCCTGAAACATACAGTATGAAACAATGAGTGTCAGGTTTATATTGATAGTCTACATCACATTTAAGTGGTACCCATATGTCAATTTGTTTGAGCCTAAAACACAGACTACTCCATGACCCGAATTATTGTTTAATCCTTCCCATCAATACCTCTCAGTTCCACATCTCTAACTCATGTTATTCTCCATGCAGCTCTAACAGCAGTGGTCCAAACACAGCAGACTGTGCTGGCAGCAGTGGGAGAAGATGCTGAATTCAGCTGTTAGCTCTTGGACACTAAAGACGTCCTTCAGGTCACATGGCAGAAAATCTCACGTGATGTGGAGACAAATGTTGCCACCTACAGCAAGTACTATGGTCAGAGAGTGAATGATGGCTTTAACGATAAAGTCAAGTTTAAATACACTGGACTACAGAACTGCTCCATAGTCATCAGGAATGTGACGGAGCAGGATGAAGGATGCTATCACTGTCTGTTTAACACTTATCCTGAAGGCTCCTTCACTGGTAGAACCTGCTTCCAAGTCTATGGTAAGAACTTTTGCATTAATGTGTTTAAATGTGCTAGAAACTGATTTCCTTTCAACAACATATTCCTTGCAATATCTCCTGATCCTTCACAGAGCTGCATGAACCTGTTGTTGATGTCAGAGAGTCAAACTCTGCTGAAGAGTGGGTTGTTTCCTGTTCAGCCACTGGTCGACCTGCTCCCACTGTAACACTCTCACAACAAGACCTCAACTTCTCACAGTACAACACTGTCAGTGTGTCCAACACCAACGCTACATTCACTGTCACCACTACAGCTGTGCTCTCAGGTTCACGTAAACACAGCACACAGGTGGGATGTGCAGCACGAGTGCTCTCTGCTCCTCACAGAGAGGTGATGGAGACGATTCCTGAGGTCCAGCAGACGTCAGATTATCAGTGATGGTGAGAAACTGATCAATAATTGATGTATTCATTTTGATCAGTGTCACATTTTTCCTGCTTTTTCAAGTTTCCTCCTGGATCATTGTATTAGCTGCAGTATTGGTGATGATGGTGTTTGTCAGTGTAGCTGCTCTGCAGTAGGCTACTCTTTAAAGAAAAAGACCAGATAACTTTCATTTTTCATTTCTTGTCATTTTTTTCTACACCAAAATCTATCCAATAATATCTGCATAACATTTTCTACTTGTGATTTAGTTATTAATTCTTTGCTTCATGATTCAATCGGTCTTTGTCTAGTATTAAATTTTATGTCTCCCATTTAATCCCACTGGCTTTAAAGTGTTTCACCAGATTTTTACGAAGTATTTCCAGTCTTTTGTTGTCTCTGTCCCAAATGTTCTGAAATGTGTTGCATGTATTAAAAGAAGTTGGACCAAAAAATGTACTATGTACTTATAAACTTACATTTATGAAAGCTGAACAAACATTGATGTACTTGACTTTTGTAACAGTGAAAAGGCGATCTGTTTTTATTGATAAATATATATGTTTGCATTACTGTTATTTAGATTGCCATGTTAGAACGTAGCAAACAACATTGTTTGTTCCTCTATGGTTTCTTTATTTTTACAAATCTAAATGTTTTTGGTCAAAAGATTAATAATTTCATATTGAGGTCAGATGGTCAGCAGTTTTGATGTTTTTGCAGAGATTTTATTTTTTGCAAAATAGCACAAGTAAACATTAAAAGTAGTTCCTAAATCAAGGCATTTATTATTAAGGCGGCCATTATTATGGCCCTGTGTGGAAAAAGTGATTGCCCCCTAAACCTAATAACTGGTTGGGCCACCCTGAGTAGAAACATCTGCAATAAAGCGTTTGGGATAACTGGCAATGAGTCCTTTACGAGGTGCTGGAAGAATTTCTGCCCACTCATCTTTGCAAAATTGTTGTAATTCAGCCACACTGGAGGGGTTTTGAGTATGAACCACCTTTCCAAGGTCACAGCACCTCAATCAGATTCACGTATGAACTTTGGCTAAGCCATTCCAAAGTCTTTCTTTTGTTTTACTTAAGCTGCTTAGAGGTGGACTTGTTGGTGTGCTTTGGATCAAGTGCACTTCAGCTTGTGGTCGTGAACAGATGGCCAGACATTCTCCTTCAGGATCCCAGAAACTGGATTCTGTTCATCTTGACGTTGCATCTCCAGACTGAGAGATCTCAATTACTTTGTTTCTTATTTGCTTCTGAATTTCCTTGGATTGCGCCATGATGTGTAGTTTTTGAGGATCTTTTGGTCTACTCTACTTTGTCAGACAGGTCCTGTTTAAGTGATTGATTCAGCACAGGTTTGGCAGTAATCGGGCCTGGCTATGACTATGGAAAAATTGTATATTTTCTATTGATAAATGCAAATATTTTATGTCTGTTATGTGCATTGCCGTGTGGAGAATATAAGGAAAACAATTGTGTGGTTTACATTGTTTCTTCCTCTTAGATTTCTTGATTTTTTTTAAAAATTGCAATAACTTTATGTTAATTTCAGTGCACTTTCACATTTCTTTAAATTCAAACTACAGTCCTGTGAATAACTAGAAACACTTCTAGCAGCACAAATGTGAGCTAATTGTTTTCTGCTTGACTTTATCAGTCTCTCATATTGTTGTGGAGGAATGTTGGCCCACTCTTCATTACAACGTTGCTTCAGTTCTTTGAGCTTTGTGGGCATTTATTTAAGCACAGCTCTCTGAATGTCCCAGGTTGAGGTCTGGACTTTGCTTTTCAGCTATTCTGCTGTAGATTTGCTGCTGTGTTTGGGATCATTGTTTGACTGCAAGACCTAAACTTTACCTATTAAACAGTTAACTCTGTATTTTACACTTTATGTGAATATTGTTGCAGATTTCAATTATTAATGTTTTTATAACTTTGTTCTTTCTTATATTTAATATTATACAATATTTATACTTCATGTCTCTGTCTTCTTTTGAACACTCCAGCACAGCATCACTATAACTTTGTCCTCACTGACAATAAAGCTGTTTTATACATTTCATTGCAAATGTTTCAAGCAATTTGTAGCTGTATCTTAAGATATTTTGTTAATAATATAGTATTTTATATTGTTTTTTAACATGTAAAAGTCTGTTTATGTACAATTTGGTGATATTAGCCCTGATTATTGGAGGAACTTGTACATGAAGCAGATTTCTGAGACTTCAGATTTGAAGGTTGTTGTCATATAATCTAAATGATGGCAGATTAACGTTCCCTACCTCTGTCCTACAACCACAGGACTCCTTTGCATTCGACTGATAGAAATTTCAAGCTCAGTGTTAATGAAGATTTCAAAGGCCTTAGTGCAGGGGTAGGGAACGTCTAAAACCTGCAGGGACACCGGCCCTCGAGGCCTGGAGTTCCCTACCGCTGCCTTAGTGTGAAAGGAATGAAGCTGTAGCGCCTCCCCGTGGTTGAAAAGAGGTACACAAGAGGTTTTTGCAACCTGCTGTTTAATGAAGGTAATCAGCTGGGACAAAGGTACATTATGAGAATAATATCTCTGACAAACCTCTACCTCAATTAAAAGATGCATTTTGATTTACATGAATGCATTTCATCTTCTCTGCAAAGGCTACACAACCTTCTTTGCCATTTGAGTGTGTCCAGTCCAGCTGAAACCAGCTCATTACTGATGGCATGAAAACGATCTGTGAGGTAACATTTTTACTGTCATTCATTCCTGTTGAAAACTTGTCACGTGTTTGCTTAGGTTCTTCTCAGTAATCCTCCCGTATCCTGTGTAAAAACTACCCGAGCTTAAAGTATACAGACTGCCGGGAGGGGCGAGACGGGAATTTTCATTGCATATATATATATATATTAAAATACAGATAGCAGCAGCCACGAAAACATAGGCAAGAGAGAGCATAGCAGTGTCGTAGATGTAGCCAAATAAGACAGATAAATTAAGATGGAAAATCCCCAAAACAAAACCCAATCTTTAGTGTGGGAGCATTTCCATGTCATTCCCAAAGGTGTGATTATTTTCAGCGACTGCAAACTGAACACAAACTTTTCATAACTGAGTTTGTTTCTTCAGTTGTATTTTGGTAATGCTGTTGTACAGCAGGGAAGCAAACACAAGTGCTAACGCTAACAACATCCAATCAGGATTTATTGGTTAGATCAAAGCTAACATCTGCATTACATGTGAGCACTACACATGTTATTTAACATATATAACGTATAAGATTTTTACATCTTTCTCTTTCCCTCGAGAAGAACTGCTAAAACTGTAGAAATAACATTACAGAAAAGCAGGACATGCTCAAGCAAAACATTATAGAAAGTCTGTCACGGTTCTGGGTCAGTTTGACCCAGTATTTTGAGTTGTCATGTTTTTGCAGGTTTAGTTTAGTTCCATGTGTCATTTTCTGTCTCTCTCTCTATGTCGAGTCTGCGTCTTAGTGTGATGGTTTCTTGTTCCTGTTTTATTGTGAAGGTCTGCGTCTCATGTGAGTGTGTTCAGTTTGACCTCTGTCTCGTCTTGGTGATTATTCCCAGCTGTGTCCACCACCTGTGTGTAATTCCCCTGTGTTTCTCTGTGTATTTAAGTCGTGTCCTCTGTCATTGTAGTTGCTGGTCCGTCTGTGTGTCCACCATGTCTCACCCGTGTGTTTGTGCTCTGTAGTTTAGTTCGTGCTCCATTTGCTGTTTGTCCATATTTATTTTTGTGTTCAATAAACCACCTTCACTTCTCCACTACTGCCTGCGATTGGATCCTCATTTATTATTTTCACACGGCTCTCCTCACCCGCCGTGACAGTACGGACCAGCCAGATATGGATCCAGCGGCAGTCACCCCACCTAGGGAGCTTCAGGAGGCCGTTATCGACTCTGCTTCTAAATTGATTTACCAGCTGTTAGAGCATGAGGGAGAAGTGTCTCTTTACACTGTGGAAGCCAACCTACAACACCTTATTTCCAGTTACCCCTGGTTATTGGACTCACTGCGTCCGCTCGTACAGAATTTTGTTCTTCACGAGCTTCACCTACACCCCCCCGCCGCTACCGCTCGCCTGCTCATGCAGTGATATCATCAGTGACAAGTCAGGTGATAGAGGCTAATGCAAAATGGTGTTTCAGTGAGGCACAATTTATTATGACAATACATTTTTTTTAAATACTCAGTATGAATTAAACAGGTTAAAGGTCAATGCTCTGTTGTAATATAAAGACAAAATGATTGACAGCAGCCCAGCAATATCAGTAAAACGCAAATTAGCCACATGGTGCAATGTAAGGAGCTCTGTGATTGGTTAGGAAAGGACAGACTGGCCACCTCGATTTTTCTTCACTGCACATTGATCCATAGCTTTGCTCTGTAAAGGCTAACAAAGTGCTTTTGCTTTACAAAGACATTCAGCGTCGGTATTCACTCTTTTAAAATGCCACTGAACACTGGAGTGAAATGGAGCCCTGATCCTCAGAGTTTTATTGTTGCTAACATTTCTTATAGATAGCACAGATAGTGCCCCACTGCAGTAATCACTCATGTCTAGATATTCCTGTTAAAAGGGAGTTTTTCCTCCCCACTGACTGTAACATGGCAAACATAGCAAACGGATAATCCAGCTGAAGCTTCAGACAGCCGTCAGACAGTGAAACACTGCCATCTGCTGGACGCGAGTAACACAGACGCTGAAGGAAAAGCACTCAGAAGGAAAAGCACGCACACTTGGAAGACTTGACCATTTGCACAAAATGAACGTCTGACACTGGACAGATGAGAGAATGTGGATGGTCACACCCTCGTGCATTAAAGAGGGCTTTCAGTTCATTGAAAACACAAAACCAAACACACAAAAGACACAATGAGACAGCTGATCAGTTTGCTTCACTAAATCATCGACACAAGCCGTGTTGTAGAGGGTACTGCAGCCGTGGCAGGTTATCATCTTAATGTGGCCCTGACACTCCATCGTACGCCACAAAGCTGTGAATAAATGAAAAGCAAAGAGGCATCATCACTAACATAATAACTGTAGAAGTTATCCCGCTGCATTACATTTATCAGGATATCGTAATAAATGTTCATATGTTGCTTTGACCCATCATTGTTGTCATTAATATCGGTACGTGACACTGGACACTTCCTGTCATTCATATGTCCTGACTTTGTGATCAGTGTAGCAGCTTGAAAATAACTGCTTGGTTAACAGCAGGTGTACAGGCAGGTGCTCTGATCAAATAACATGTTTGGCTAAAGAAACAGAAAATAAAAACATGTAAATAGGAACACCCACATCTCTACTTCTTCTTCTATTTTCCATTTCACACTTACAAAAAAGTTCTCCTGCGTAGGTGTTGAGACAAATATATGTCAATTTAATACTTCAGACAGGCCCCAGAGCAGGTCTGAACAATTAGTCCACTTAAAATCAAAACTGCAATTTGAAACCATGCAATTAGCAATTTTGCAAAGAAAACTTGGCTAGGCTAAGCTAAGCTAACTGTTAGACAAAGTAGAGGAGTTGGAAGAGTAAAGGATTCTGGTTAACTCCAGTTCAACTTAACATTAAATTAAACTGACAAATATCATGTTTATATTCATATCTTAGTCTTTTGATGAGCTCTATCTTATAAATCTATTAGACTCAGACGAGGTCGGCACAGGGACAGGCCTCGGGGGTCCAGGCCCACCCGGTGAAGTCCTTCTTCCCTAACATCTTCTGATGTACTTCATTTATACATTTTGGTAATGAAGTACTTAAACTACCACCTCACTGATTAGTTATTGCAGTGTGAGCTCAGTTCAATTAATCAGGTCACAGTAGTTTAGCACTTCTACAGCAATCATGCAACCAGCAGGACTGAGGAGGACACTGGGTGGACGGGCTTTGCAGGTCAGACTTTGAAACTATCTTTTATTGTCATTATGCCAAAAGCAGTGAAATTATATGCTGTCCCATTCAGTGCAAATAAAGAATCTGTGTTTACTGACAGGACAAAGCACTGAACATGATTTCATCTGTTAACCTGGACAAATTCCAAAACAATTCCTTATTATTTCTTTTTCTTAAGTAAAACCAGTAAAAGCTTCTACTTCAAAAATATGGACTTAACACTGAGATCCTGATATTTTAGACCAGTTGAATTTAGATGATCTTTTTTAGTTCATTCAGTTTGCTGGTTCTAACGACGACGGTCTTCATCAGTTTTAATGTCACTGTGACTCATATCTCTGCATGGCTGTTTTGTTCTGAGTGCACTGTGACAATGAAGTTAAGATCCGGTGATCAGCACAGCAGCCTGGGAGTGACTGCTTGGTTAACGACAAGGTTTACAAGACCTGATCAAATGTCACACTGGAAATATTTTGCAAGTGAAACAGCAAATGAAAAAATGTAAATATGTTAACTGGACCACCTACATTGTTTCGAGAGCAGGGGTGAACTAAAGAGTGCGACCCATCACTTCAGTTTCAGCATATAATTTCTATTTAACACTCAAAAAAATCTGTTGTACAAGTATTAAAAATATATTCACAAATGAAATTGACATGCCTGAGATGAAAACATTACTCATACAAGTTGTCAGGTAAAGTCTATAGCACTGTTACATCTAAATATGGACACTGAGCTGGGACGATGTCACAGATCTGAGCCTCTGCACCTTCACTATACGTTTGTGTATGTCAGGCCTGTCCTGTATCTCTCCACCACCTGATCCAACACACCACCAAATCCTGATCAGCTGATCATCTCTGCTCCTCTAATCACCTGAATATCCAAGTATCCGAAAGTGTCCATCGATCTGACAATACAATTGTAAAACCGATCACTGACCTGTGCCCTAATGTGTTCTGTGCACTTGTGAACACACTTCCTTATGGAGTACGTTTATTAAGGACACTCTTTCATTAGCACACAGGTTCAATAACACAACAAATAACCTCCAATAAACCTTTTAATAAACTGTCATTGGAGGCTGATGTGTTCTCTCTTGGCTTGTTTTCTTGTTGTGTGCCACACAGAAAATAAATGCATGGTGTCTTAACTCACTGATACGGGGATATCAATGAGCACAGAGTCCAGCCAACGATGGCACAAAGTCAAACCTCCTTCAAGGAAACTGGAGAGTCCAACACTGGCATTGAGGCTACCCCAACAATATCAATATGGTGTAACTTCCTGCTCTAACTCAGGCTCCTTCCCCACAAGAAAGATGATATTTTATGTACTCGAAGTCAGACCTGGAATCTGCGGGTCAGACTTCCTGGGCCCCCGACCCCTGACCTCTGAGATTTTCATGTCTTGTATTTTATAATATTTATCTTTTGTTCTCCTGCCAAAATTGTAAACACTGTCATCATGCCATATTGCACTGTTGTTCGATCAGCTTCATTAAATATACTTTTATATATACTTTTATCCTTTGTTTTGTTATACATCCATGTAAATCCTCATATGAAATTATTACAACCAACTGGTAGTAAATCAAAAATAAAAAGATTGTTCAACATTTTAACTGCAAATGGTCAAAACACTCACTTTATTTGCCAAAAATTATACTTAAAAAGGGGAAAAAAGAAGTGTTAATAGTTTATTTGAAAGGTCAAAATATACCAACACATCTTTTTATTTTAAATCTATTTGTTTGTGCATTAATTTTTTTTCTAAAGCCAGATGTGGAAAAACAGGCTGCATCTACATGCAGGTTCTTGTGGTCAGTGGTCATCATATTTGCATTATCTTTCTGAGTCACAAGCAGGGAAGTGTTAAAGTTTCCTAGAAGTGGTGGGCCAGTGATGTAGGTGTGGATGCAAAGGATTATTTGAGGTGGTGCTGATCAGAAGTATAAAAATCAAAGTGTCCAGATCCAAACACACTTTGTTCCTCTGTGACAGAAGTGAACTAGAACTCACAGCAGCATCTGAACTGCAGAAGAGATCTCTGCTCATCTCCGTCTGCATTCCTCTTTTGGTAAGAACTTATTATGTATCATTTAAAATGATTTTCCTTTTAAAGCTGGGCAGCAGGCTCACGTTGAACATCTCCATAAACTGTCATAATTCTGCTGCTACACTAAACACTGCATTCGGTGAGCACACTAAACTTACGTAAGCTGTATATTTGCACGGTGAGAGACCTGTTTTTGCTGATTTGTGTTCAAATACAACAAGATCTTATTTAAACTGACTGTCAGATGTTGCCTATCCAGTTATGTAATGAACCCACTATATACATGAACCACAGACCCTTCACCACATCTTCATCACCTGCTGTTCCAGACAACCAACTTATACCTGAACCACTGCAGGTTAATCATCATCATTAGTAAAGGAAAAAAAGGTGAGTGTCTTATTATTTTTATTTTGCAGTGTGTCATTGTTACTACAGAGCACACTGAAACATGTGACAGGAAAGAATAACTGAGTGCAGAAAGGCTTTTATATTAAATAGGATTTAAACTTTGTTCTTAATGAACCGGATCTATTATGACCTGGACTTTTATCTATAAAATGGGCTTGTGAAACCCAGAGAAAAACTCTCTCAATATATCTGTAGATATAAATATATATTTATCCAAATCACATCAAGTAAAAAAGGCAAAATGACAAAATTAAAAAAAATAATAACAAAAAGTATAAATGAAAACACAAAATTTTAAGGCAAAAACAAATATCTTGATGTCTTAATACGATGAATATAAAATATAAAGTAATACAACAAGGTTAAATATCTAAACATTTAAACTACTTCAGCTTTTCAAAGCTTCTTTTTCCAGTTGAAAATGACATCATCACGCCTGAATCTGCTTCCAGGAGCCGTCCAGATCAGGCTTGTTCAGGATATTTAGAAATCGTCCTAACAGTTGAAAAATAAAAAATAAACAGAGAACAAAGTAATATATATGATTATAAATAAATAAAAAAGAAAACTATAAATAAAACGACTTCTTTCATTTAAAGAAAAAGGTCTATCAGTCCTCTTGTCGTGTGTGTTTGCAGCTCACAAAGACGACTTACTGAGCTTCAGGATCCAAAAGGATGTATCTGCCAAATTCTTAATGTGGAAAAACGTCCATGTGTTTTCTTCTCCAGGAGACGATGAAGACTCTGTTTGTCTGCATGATGCTCGTGCTGCTCTTTGCTTCCGGATTTTCCAAAGTGAACAATTTTCAACCAAGCGAGCACCGACTTGAAGAAACACCTTATGAAAAGTTTAGAAGACAGCATGTAGATGCTAAGATGACTGAAAAGCTGTGTAACACAGAAATATCAAATAGGAATATCTACAAACTTGACAACAGTTGTAAGGAAACCAACACATTCATCCTCAGCATTCCAGCAAAGGTCAAATCCATTTGTAGAGGTGATGGGAGGTACGATGAAAATAGCGGCATGACGTATAGTACCGCAACGTTTCGCATAATTAAATGTAAGCTAAAGCATCAGGGAGCCAGGAAACCCAGCTGCCAGTATGAAGGCAGGCTTCTCACCAACAGGATCATTGTCGTGAAATGTGAAGGGAAGTTACCTGTGCACTTCGATCGGGACCTTCTACCCTCTGAGCGCAACGATGGCGAGCAACTGTGAGGAAAGAGTGGTGTGGAGGGGGGGCGTGGTCTGCGATGCTGCTGCAGGTCAGATGGATGTACCTGCGCTGCATTTGCTATCACGCCTCGCCAACTTAAAAGGCTTTGTGCTGTCTGAGTTGTTGGTGTTGTGGATGTGTTGGCTGGCAGTCCAGAGACAGACTGATTTACAAAACTGTGGAAAAAATAAAATTAATAAATAAAAACAATTGGAAAACATAGATGTGTCATTATTTCATATAGATTTCAAATAACATACCATTTGATGTCAACATGTTTTAGTTGCATTTGCAGTGCTCGTGCTGTTATATTCTTATGATTCTGTTCATTTTATGAGTGTATCCTTCAGCCTTGCTTCACATATTTACTGCTGCTTGATCAGCTTTAGTCCTGCTAGCATCAGCACAGGTAGAAACAGATCACACATCAGAGAATCGGCCGTGCATCTAAATGCAAATGGAAACTAAAAATGAAAACATAGATAACTGAGCTGAACTTCATAGATCTGAAAGTTGACCAATGCATACATAGTGCTAAAAATCAGGTATCGGGAAAACACATTATTTTATATTATGCTGATGTCAGGGCTCTGAGTGCGGGCAGGTGGAAATGTGGATCCAAATGCAGGACTCCGAGACGAAATGTAACTAAAACCACAGCTTTTATTGCTGGCATGAAACAAAAACAGAAACCAAACCATGAAACCAAGCAGGAACACACAGGCAGGGTCTGAGGGTACGACGCGACACCAAGCGTGGGAAAACACAGGGCTTAAATACACAGGGTAGTAATGAGGGAATGGGCCACAGAAGGGAGACACAGCTCGGGGAGCTGAACTTCATAGATCTGAAAGTTGACCAATGCATACATAGTGACAACACATTATTTTATATTATGCTGAAGTCAGTTTTTATCCAATTTTATAACTATATCATATAATAAAGTCTGTTTTGAAGTTTACTATGGTAACAATTCATCTTTTTAGGCTTTTCAGAAACACTGTAACTTCATAGGTATGAACCAACAAACCATTTTTCATCATGAAAATAAAAAATAAATCTAAAGGAGATAAACATCACAACTGTTCAACCAAGCATTAAGTCCATTTTGAAACAAAGAACGATGTACACTCAGCCAATCACATGGCAGCAACTCAATGCAGTGTAAAAGGTGAGATGTAAAATAAAACAATTAAAAATATTAATTAATCTTAATCAATCTTAAAATATGAAGCAATCTTCTAACTCCCCTTTACATACAAAGCTGTGGCCAACCTTACAAACCATTTTGAATTTTTTCCAGCCGAGGCGTTCAAAATAACCAAACTGCTAATAGTCACGGTTTAATTTGGGCAGCTGCCTGCCTAATATAATGTAAAATCATCACAATATTTTACACAAAGAGAGTAAATGTATCCTTGTACTCAGCTAAGACAGCTGGGCTGCTGTGGCTTGTGTTTATGTTCAGAGTGACATCTGATTTAAAAGCAGACTGTCATGGTTGCGGCTGTGTGCAGGCAGGATGAGGACCCAAACGCAAGCTCACGGAGGCAGGAATGAACTCAAAACACAGCTTTATTGCTGGAGAGAGAAACCATACAACCTAAACGAGGAAACTAACGTAATACACAGAGAAACACACGGCCATGAATGAGGGAGAACGCGACACAGAACTGAGGGAGACGCAGACATAAATACACAGAGGGTTAACGAGGGAAGTGGGAGCACACGGGGAACACAGGTGACACTGATAATCATAACAAGACACGGCAGGAGTGAACGCAACACTGACGGGAGACTGTCAAAGTAAAACAGGAAGTACACGGAGGTTCAGAGAGGAGGAGAGACAGCACGGGGAGAGCACGGACATAACGGGCTGGGAAAACATGGAATAAAACTCAAGGAGGGGAAACGAGGGCTCACAGATAAACAGAGGGGCACACAGGAGGTAATCAAATAAGGAACATCTTAACAGAAACCATGGCATAAATAAAGAACAACACACAAAACATATGAAAACTAAGAATGCTGGGCCAACATGGCCCAGGATCATGACAGACAGCAAAAGACACTGAGCAGCATATCAGTCAGCATGGGAAAAATGCCATAGATTTAAGGAACCAGGCTAAAATAATTGGTTTCTAGTGGGTTCTATTGTACGTGCTCTATATTTCAGCATGACATACTGTATGCATCCTACACTGAGAACCCTTGAAGCTGATCATCAGGGTATGCTGTGTACTTCTTACACAGAAGATAAAATAACATGCAAAGATTTTAGATGGTTGTGGTTGGTCCTTACACACAGATGTAAGGTCAAAAAAAAAAAATCACCCACAATGGATCGTTCACAGACGCTGGTCCAGTGGAACCCACTTCCACAAAGGCTGCACCTGCTCTGGCAGAACAGGAAGCATCAACTACATAGTAGCTATTTTCATAATTAAGACATCAACTATAGGTGTTCCCAAAATGTGCCATGTTGTCTGCACACCTGACAGTTCAATAAGTCCTGTGTTGATTACAGATGATGGTTGTTTCCAGAAACAGCACTTGCATAAAACAAGTACAGAGCACTTTATGAGCCAAACTGCTTCTTTAATGAGCATTTAGGTTGTTTGTATTCAGTGTTCACAGATAATATGCTCATTAAAAGGGGGGATCCACTATGTCCTTCTTCACAATCCTGTCTGCCAACTTTAAGAAGAAATCAGAGTGACGCAGAAGCTTTAAAACAGTGTTCAGAATAATCAGTGATGCTTTTATCTGAACTGATGACAGATAAAGATGAACGTGAGTGTGGCAGAAGAGTAAGTTCTCCCTCTTTCTTGGAAGTATACAAAAGTCTGTTGTTTATAAAAAGTTAATAAACAAACAACAAGTTCTTACAGAATGAGACGTGAAGCCTGGAGACGAGCAGTTCAGACACGCTGTTATTAAATTCTACCTGAGCAGGTTATAGTTCACCTCAGTTACGGAAGAACAAATAACACTTGGCTCTGGGAGCTTCAGTTTTTATACACTGTCGTAGCACCACCCTAAGCCATCATTTGCATCAACACCTACATCACTAGCCCAGCAGTTCTAAGAAACTTCTCTGTTTGTGGTTCAGAACCTAATGTGACACCAATGAGCACAACAGCATGCAGCTGCAGGTTGTTGTTCATACCTGGCTTTACAATAAAGAGCCATGTTTGCAGGCAGCTGTTTGAAGTTTTGTGTAAAATATCATTTTTATAGAAATAAACCAAATGTGTCTAAATATATTAAGTAAACAATCAGAATAAGAACATTTTGAAATAAAATCCAAAAACTGCATCTGGCTTAGTTTTTGTTGAATAAATAATGACTGTGTGTAATATGTCATGTGTTGTATATGTAAGTTGTATTTGTACAATGAAGCCAGGCTTTCTTTGTGTTAGCTGCCTGACAGAACCTAAAACTCTAGTCAGAGATTGCAGGTGTCACAACAGACATGATCAGCTTTCTCTGTCGATCCTATCTTTCTGTTTCACACTCTGTGCACTCATAGAAAAAATCTTTAAAAAAAAACAATCACATGACTCTTCTTCCACACAACATGATCCCTGAGTGCCGCCTGCTCCAACCAGACATGTTCTCACAGCGACGATGCTGATAATTAAAATCTACAAAGAACGTGATAAACATTATTAAAATGCAGCACTGTTAAAGCAACGTGATTAATGCTGCATTAAAATGAGCCTTTAGCACATAGAGATGATTCAACAGTTTCATTTGACTTCATTGTTTCTAAGGCAGATGCTACACCAGTGAAGGTGCACTTAGTTTTCACACACTGCTTCTGCATTGTGTCTTAGTTTTAGTGGATTAAATAATGACACAGTGTTTGTTTGTTTTTCTTTAGTAACAAATGACCTCAGACCAGCTTATAATATTTTATAAACAAATAAGCATAAATGCATAAACTCAGCCTGGAATCACATGGGATAAACATGGGATGTGCATTTTTTTATTTGTTTTGTGTTACTGAGTCTTGCAAGAATGCCAACCTTACCAGCAGCAGCTTGGTTTTTTTGTTTGTTGTTTTTTTAATTGAATGAGTGCTGAAAGTTGAGCAACAGCTGTGACAACGAGAGAAGATGGAGCCAATCAGAAACAACTGTGAAAATGTACAATATGCAAGCTAAGAAAGCAAAGTGTAGCAATGTTGCCATCATTTTTGTTATTGTGGGATTTTTTTCAACATTCACTGAAAATCACTTCTCTCATATTTCCTCTTTATTATTTTCATCACTGTTTAAGAAACGTAACAAAGTCTTATAAAGCATCTAAACCAGCATCATGAAGTGATGTTTAAAGATGGCAGCAAGCTTACAGCATCTCTCAACTCAAGAGCAACATTCAAAGTGCACAGGCTGAAGGAAAGTATTGATTTTATCACATGCAATTACAATACGCCTTTTCATCCGTATCTGGATGTACAATGGGTATCGTTGTTTGTCCCAGCAGTTTACAATACAGAATGTGCACGTCTGTGGGGCTTTTATAAAGATTTCTATTTGCATTGATACAATTGCTTGGATCACAAATTGTTCTAACTTGATTAAAGTCACCAATGATAAAGGTATTCTTGCGCTTACAGTTACCATTATTATCTCTGTTTGCTATCAGATCATCACATCCCCCTTGTGGGATCATGTTGATGATCTGCTGGTTTTCTGAACATGTCCGTTAGTCATGCAGAGCACAGTGCCAGAGAGCGCCACCAGCAGGAACATGGAAGTCTTCATTGTATTTCTATATCGAAAAAGTAAACAGAGTGAATATATAAATCAGTATTATTTCATTTCATTTATTAACTTGTTTATTTTTCCATTTTCCTAAATGTTAATCGTGCTTAACTATTAAAGTAAAAATACAGATAGATAGGAAACTCTCTGAAAAGTCAAACTGTTTTCAGTGAGTTTATATATTTGCCAGAGGAAAGGTCAGAATCTGCATATCTGACCACTTTGAATCAATTTATATCTAAACAGAAATCAGTAAAAGTTCAAATCAGTTTATCAATATCCTCACTTATGAGGATATTGATATCCGTATAACTGGAGTTATTATAGATTTTCATACATGACATTTGTGAAAAAGGCGAGGGTGTCAGGGTCCCTGTGTCTACCCGGTCGCCTCAGTGTGGCTACATGTGTTTTTTTGTTTTGATTTTGTCCCCGCTCTCTCCCTCCCTCCTTCTCTCACTGCCTGGGCGGAGCTCATCTGTGGGCTCCTGCCCTTGGCCCACGCACCTGGTGACACCTGTGGCTCATCACCCAACAGTGTTCCAGTCCCCTTATAAGATGGCAGCCCTGTATTTCTCGTCGCTGGACCGTTGCCGACTCTCGTCAGTGTTAACCCCAGCTCAGTTCATTCTCGTGTTTCCCTAGCGATCTTCTTACTAGGGCTGCCACAAACGATTATTTTGATAGTCGACTAGTCACCGATTATTTTTGCGATTAGTCGACTAATCAGATCATCATCCATTAGACGTAAAACTACAGCTTATTGCACCAGCAGCATCTGCTCTTATATAACTATCATTAGCTTACAGCTTTAAGTGTTTAGGGTCTGTGCTAACTAAAAATAAAGACAAGATGATAGTTTATTAAATTTTAATGAAATTTGCAGATTGTTTCGGTGAAGTTTAATAAACTCCTTGCTATCTAAAATATAACAGGACACTGGAGTATATTCTGGAGCATCTCACACTTCTGATAATCAGCTGTCTGCTTGACGTTTATTCAGCTGTGTAAAAACTATAACTTTAATCTCAGACAAACTGATTTACTCAGGAACAAATAAAATACTAAAAAAAAAAAGCCAAACAATAACATTTTAAGTTATCTAAGTGACTCATATATATTTAACCTGAGTAGCGAAAGACGGCGGTGGGTTTGAAAACGATTTGCGGGGAGTCCGGTGTTCTCAGGGCGCTAGTGAGCCTAGCCCCCGGCTCGCTAACGAGCTAGTGGGTAACAGATGTCTCCGAAAACGTCGGAGCGCTTTTGAAAATATGTGGTGTCCTGATAAACTGAGCAGATATTTGAGGTTTACACAGCTACATTCTCGCCTGAAAACATGTTAAACGTTTATTTTGTGACCCAGAAAGAATAATAAGAGTAACATTAAAACTAACTAGCTGCCGCCATTGTTGGAAACTGCGCTGGGCCGCGCTATGAATTCTGGGACACAGCTGCTTCTTCTTCTTCTTCTTCGGGGTTTAACGGTAGCTGACATCCTTGTACATGCAATGCTGCCATCTTCTGTTTCAGTCCGTTATTACACTCTTAAATCCTGCCACTTATTCCTGCGTCTTTTGTGATCTTACAAAGCTTCAAACGACGCGTCGACTATTAAATCAGTCGTCGACGATTTTGATAGTCGACGTAATCGTGACTAGTCGACAAATCGTGGCAGCCCTACTTCTTACAGTAACCTTTTGCATCTCTGTGAATAGATTTCCCTGGACCTGCCCCTGTGTTACCTGAGCGATCAAGTGTGTGAGGATTGGAGCGAGCTTTTGTGTTTCTTGTGGAGTGTGAAGAGGAGCGTGGAGCGTGGATGGAGTGAGGACTTTGGAGCGTGTGTGGACTGCAAGTGTCTTTCCCCCCTCCTGTTCGTGTGTGGATTCCCGGAACCCGTCTTTTCCCCACTGTGTAAATAGATCACCTGGTGCTTCTGTAAATAAAAAACCTTTATTGTTCCCTACTCAGAGCCTACGCGTGAGTCCGTTCAGTCCCGTTGTGACAGAGGGTAAGGACGTAAATCGACTGGTAAAGAGGGACTGGTGAAGAGTCTGCAGCCGCAGCACCGATCCATCTGTCCATCTCCTGTTCCCTTCTCTGATCACTCGTGAACAAGACTGCGAGTTTTGTAACTTAATAAAAGCAGTAATTTGTTTGCCAGAGGGCCCCTTCCACGTCACACCCTGTTCTTTCCTTCTTGTCTCATATGAAAATTCACTTTGTGGAGCTTTTTGGGAAATTGTTAAACTTCAGGAAGATTCTGAACATGCCCCATCGTTTAGCCAGCTCTTTGGAGCTGAGCAGGTTCAGGCCTGTTGTTGTAAGTTTTATAAAACGATCTCATTTAAACGAATAATCCAGCTGAAGCTTCAGACAGCCGTCAGACAGTGAAACACTGCCATCTGCTGGACTCAAATAACAAAGACGCTGCTTTGACGGGTGAGGGAGTTTCAACAAGTCTGCAACGACTCAAGCATCAAACTACAGAACTATTCTAGCGGACATGGTGCTCTAATGACTGCTTCATTAACGCAGCTCAGAAAGGATCAAACATATCAATAAATTATGAAATAAAAAAATTACTGTTTCACTGCACACACAAACCTTCTCTCATTAGCACAACACTGCCCAGGCCTCAGAGTGTATTCCTTATAGACTATTAAACCTTAGCATGTTATTTTAAAGTCTTACAGGTGAAACAGCCAACCAGTGATCCTAACTGTAATTTAAAATATTCAGCTGCAAAAATGCTTTTAGCAAATAGTTTTTTATGACTGTGCTAAGATTCAATACTAGATTTTTGCTGGTCTGATTAAAAGGTTAAATGTAGAAGTTTTGGGATCATATATTAATACTTCCAAAACAATAAAGTTGTTGTAGAGAATCTATGTTCATTATTGTTGCTCATCATGGAAAGACAAAGACATCAGACTCTGCTGAAAGATTTTACACTCCTACTCTCTGCACACAGCGGTCTGAGGGACCTTCCAGGATCGGGGATTTTATTTATTTTGTTCTTTTTCGGTCTTACTGGTTAGTAGGTTGTGATTTTCTACCTGTTGATCTCTCATTTGGAACATGATTTGCTCTGGAGCAGATTAGGTTCAAAGCATGAGTTGACCTGGCATTATGTCTTGGATTACAAAAAAATCCCACATTAAACCTTGAAGTTAGCCGGATAAGACAGCGTTCTGTTTCACAGTAAAGGCCTCAGAGAGTTGTTGCTAACCAAAGTCTATCTTGTACAGCCATGCAGCATCTAATGACGTTTTGTAACCTGTCACTACAAAGGAGCAGTGAAATGATTGCTGTTTTAGCGCACATACACAGTGTGGTGATCAGTATAAGGACATTAAAGTGATGTTGCAGAAAGCTGCATCTGGTCAGAAGGAAAAAAAACACGCACACTTGGAAGACTTGGCCAGATTTGCACAAAATGAATGGCTGACAGTGGACAGATACAAGGATGTGGATGGTCACACCCTCGTGCATTAAAGAGGCCGTTCACAAAACCAAACACTCAACAGACACTGATCAGTTTGCCTCACTAACTCATCTACACAAGGCGTGTTGTAGAAGTAGAGCAGGGCGATATGGCCAAAAATATTCATCACGATATAAATTTGAAAATGTGCGATAACGATATAACTGACACGAGACAAAATACTTTACAACTCCACTTCATTTGTGCAAAAAATAAACAAAAACAATCAATGTATTTTCACTTAAATAAGCAGCTGCTTTTCATGTGCATTAAACTTATATAAAAATGTAACAGTGCAAATGCAAATTCCTCCCTGACAGTTTAACCAAAAGGCATTTCCAGTGGAAACTGGCCGACATATCCTCAGCACAACCATGTATAATATCCACAAAACTTAAAAAGAGGTTAAACAAACACACAATACAGTAATATTATGTTGAAGCACAGTACGTATCACTCCGCGGGGCTCCTGCCTACGATAGCCGTAATGCTCCAACAATCCATCAAGCGGTGCGGCTTCGTAGCTTAGCAAAGTCGTACTAAAACATTTGACAGATTTTCGAGCGCCGTGCACATAAAATCATTTCCAGGTCAGTAAACACAACCAGGATTCATACAGTGGCTTGCAAAAGTATTCGGCCCCCTTGAACTTTTCCCCATTTTGTCACATTACAGCCACAAACATGAATCAATTTTATTGGAATTCCACGTGAAAGACCAACACAAAGTGGTGCACACGTGAGAAGTGGAACGAAAATCAGACATGATTCCAAACATTTTTTACAAATAAATAACTGCAAAGTGGGGTGTGTGTTCAGCCCCCTTTGGTCTGAGTGCAGTCAGTTGCCCATAGACATTGCCTGATGAGTGCTAATGATTAAACAGAGTGCACCTGTGTGTAATCTAATGTCAGTACAAATACAGCTGCTCTGTGACGGCCTCAGAGGTTGTCTAAGAGAATATTGGGAGCAACAACACCATGAAGTCCAAAGAACACAGCAGACAGGTCAGGGATAAAGTTACTGAGAAATTTAAAGCAGGCTTAGGCTACAAAAAGAAACAACGTCCCACGGAGCACTGTTCAAGCGATCATTCAGAAATGGAAGGAGTATGGCACAACTGTAAACCTACCAAGACAAGGCCGTCCACCTAAACTCACAGGCCGAACAAGGAGAGCGCTGATCAGAAATGCAGCCAAGAGGCCCATGGTGACTCTGGACGAGCTGCAGAGATCCACAGCTCAGGTGGGGGAATCTGTCCATAGGACAACTATTAGTCGTGCACTGCACAAAGTTGGCCTTTATGGAAGAGTGGCAAGAAGAAAGCCATTGTTAACAGAAAACCATAAGAAGTCCCGTTTGCAGTTTGCCACAAGCCATGTGGGGGACACAGCAAACATGTGGAAGAAGCTGCTCTGGTCAGATGAGACCAAAATGCAAAATGCTCTGTGTGGAAAACTAACACTGCACATG
This sequence comes from Rhamphochromis longiceps, assembly GCF_057381845.1. Lineage (NCBI taxonomy): Eukaryota > Metazoa > Chordata > Actinopteri > Cichliformes > Cichlidae > Rhamphochromis > Rhamphochromis longiceps. Next base: position 70,678,512 of record NC_140559.1, on the reverse strand, counting down.
ACTCTGAACACACCAGCCCCACTGTCAAATATGGTGGTGGCAGCATCATGCTCTGGGGGTGCTTCTCTTCAGCAGGGACAGGGAAGCTGGTCAGAGTTGATGGGAAGATGGATGGAGCCAAATACAGGGCGATCTTGGAAGAAATCTTCTTGGAGTCTGCAAAAGACTTGAGACTGGGGCGGAAGTTCACCTTCCAGCAGGACAACGACCCTAAACATAAAGCCAGGGCAACAATGGAGTGGTTTAAAAGCAAACATATCCATGTGTTAGAATGGCCCAGTCAAAGTCCAGATCTAAATCCAATCAAGAATCTGTGGCAAGATCTGAAAACTGCTGTTCACAAACGCTGCCCATCTAATCTGACTGAGCTGGAGCTGTTTTGCAAAGAAGAATGGGCAAAGATTTCAGTCTGTAGATGTGCAAAGCTGGTAGAGACATAAGGCAAACCGGATTATAAGGAGCACTGTCAATTTCCAGAAAAATCAAAGGACTGATTTTTAGAGTGCCTTATTTTCTGAAAAGCACAGTAATAACATAATAACAACGGCCCGCTAGCATGCTCTTGGTTGCTGAGGGCTATGCTGTGGCTGAGCTGCAAGATTAACTCTGCAAAACCAACTTTCATCAAGTAACAGGGCTCTAGAGTGCAACCAATTTGGTCGCAAATGCGAATCCGTGTAAATGAGAGCAGGTACACTGATTCCACACAAAGACGTAAACACAGAACGGACCGACGCATCAGAATCAACTTTGTCTTTCTCGGCTTTCTCACCCAACGGCTCGTACACGGACACGCTGTCGGAGCTTAGCGATCCTGATGCGTCCGGTCCGCGCTGCGATTACGTCTTCTTGCGCTGATTCTGAGCTGCAGGTTTTGTCTCTCCAACCAAAATTCAGAGCCAGCAGCAAAAGAAGCAGCAAACTGCGCTTCACATTTGATCAATGTCATTAATTTTGCTGTTTTGCTTCCACGACTATTAAAATCACACTCCATGCACAGCTAGCTCTCTCTCTATCTGTCTCTGTACTTCAAGAACAGTTTCCCGTCTCCAATCTCTGTTTTCTGTATTATTCATTCGCTTATTACCCACCAGTCTACCGTTGTTTACAGCGCTGTGGCTGCTGTCTTTTTCTTTTTTTCACTTAAATGACCTCGGACAAGAAAGCCTATTTTTTCTGTTGTTCAATACTGAAGAAATTTAAACTTCATATGCAGAACATTGTAGAATATTTTTAAGGTTATCTGCTATAAAAAGCCAGACCAGGAAAATCTCCTTCATGTTTTTCTGTGTTTTATTCTCAGTTACTTTCACACAAAGGCATCTGCTGTGATGTTCACAATTCTGATGAAGTCAGTACTGATAAATGATCAGAGTTATAATATTTCTGACTGTCTGAGGCTAAGTTGAATCGAATCGGGACTTTGAAAACCGGAATCGAATGGATTATAGAAATCAGTGATGATACCCAGCCCTAGTGAGCAGTCTAGGCACGACAGAAGTGGATGTAGCTGTAATAGGAAAAGAACTATTGCTAACTTTTCTGTTAAGTTAAGGCCTGATCCTTCTGAAATTCATAGCCAGTGCTCTGACACGGTGTCATCAATCTTTGAATGCTGAAAAAGCACAGTGTATCCAGAAAAACACATTATATTATATCAATTATTATAAAATTTGTGTGCGCCTAACTTTTTAAAGTTAGGCGTACCGGTACGCCCATGGCAAAAAGTTAGTCTAGAGCCCTGCAGTAAAGACGAGAGTTGGTTTTGAAAGGTGCAAAGAAGGGAGGGATGAGAAGTAAAAAGCAGCTACTGTCAGTCTTTACAGACAGAAGGACTGATTGGCTGTCTGGGAGCCCAACGGATGTTAAAAAAAAGAGAAAAAAAAGTTGAAAACGTTGAAGGTTTGATCATCTACTCCCTCATCTCCATCTCGTTTTTACTCCCACTCATTTCCAGCAGCCGTCTCTGTTAGTCTGCCTTCCCATTTCCATCCTAATGAGGATTTATTCCCACTGAAGCAGCTGCACGGCGCAGGGAAAGAAGACGCAGGAACCGCACGCTGAGTTCATCCACAACTTATGACCTTCCCTGTCTCTCTCCATCCACCTCTCTTCTATCCGTTTAGATGTTTACCTGTCCATGTGACTGTTGACATTAGGAAGCTGTCACTAAACTGCTGTCGCTGCCAATGACTGTCATGTCCCCCTCGAGTGTTAGCCCCGCTCCAGAGCTCTAAAGCACAGGCTTTAATAAGCCCGGCAAGAGAAATGCCAGCTTCCTATGCAGCCTGAGCTGAGAACATTGGAGTGACAAAAAAGAGGGGGGCAAAAGTCTGATGCACACTAGGGCTGCCACGATTAGTCGACTAGTCACGATTACGTCGACTATCAAAATCGTCGTTTGAAGCTTTGTAAGATCACAAAAGACGCAGGAATAAGTAGTAGGATTTAAGAGTGTAATAACGGACTGAAACAGAAGATGGCAGCACTGCATGTACAAGGATGCCAGCTGCCGTTAAACCCCGAAGAAAAAGAAGCTGTGTCCCAGAATTCATAGCGCAGCCCAGCTCAGTTTCCAACAATGGCGGCAGCTAGTTAGTTTTAATATTACTCTTATTATTCTTTCTGGGTCACAAAATAAACGTTTAACATGTTTTCAGGCGAGAGAGTAGCTGTGTAAACCTCAAATATCTGCTCAGTTTATCAAGACACCACATATTTCAAAAGCGCTCCGACGTTTTCAGAGACGTCTGTTAGTCACTAGCTCGATAGCTAGCCGGGAGCAAGGCTCATTAGAGCCGGTGAGAACACCGGAATCCCGGCAAATCGTTTTCAAACCCACCGCCGTCTTTCGCTACTCAGGTTAAACATGATATAAGTCACTTAGATAACTTAAAAATGTTATTGTTTGGCTTTTTTTAGTATTTTATTTGTCCCTGAGCAAATCGGTTTGGCTAAGATTAAAGTTATAGTTTTTACACAGCTGAGTAAACGTCAAGCAGACAACTGATTATCAGAAGTGTGAGATGCTGGAGAATATACTCCGGTGTCCTGTTATATTTTAGATAGCAAGGAGCAGACGGCTGAGGTTATTAAACTTCACCGAAACAATCTGCAAATTTCATTAAAATTTAATAAACTATCATCTTGTCTTTATTTTTAGTTAGCACATACCTGAAACACTTAAAGCTGTAAGCTAATGATAGTTATATAAGAGCAGATGCTGCTGGTGCAATAAGCTGTACGTTTTACGTACAATGGATGATGATCTGATTTAGGGCTGCACGATTTTGCATAAAATGAGAATCACGATTTTTTGGCTTAGAATTGAGATCACGATTCTCTCACGATTTTCTTCCATCCATCCATCCATCTTCATCCGCTTTATCCGAGGCCGGGTCGTGAAGAGGCTCTAAGAAAAGAGGCCCAGACCTCCCTCTCCCCAGCCACCTCCTCCAGCTTATCCGGGGGAACACCAAGGTGTAGCGGCAACCTTCGGTCCTTCTTTGCCGCTTTTGCAGAACGTAAAGTTTCTGACTCGTGCTCTTGTTAAGTCTCTTGGATGCCTTCCGGTAGCAAAAAACGAGGCGAAGGAAAAAAGGGGCAAAACATTTATTTTCCTTACAAAACGAAAGGTACAAAACAAATGCCTCTGGTGGGAGCTCCGTTTATATTCCCTTTGTGTGGCTACAAAAAATAACATTAAAACGGCGACGGTCAGAAAACTGTTGCTCCACGTCCTGCTTGCTTACCTAACCTTTTTTCCCTACCCCTCCGCATGCGGGCCAAATACACACCCCCTTTACGACATCTACCAACACTTTACAACAACAACAGACTAACAAAGCAGGATTAATTTATGGAGCACAGCATATTACATTATAACCTAAAATGATCAAGATTATAATAAAAACTTAAAGATCATGACAAATACTTAAATATGGCATGATGTAACTGAGTAAAATATTGGCCTGGACTTGGCTCCAACACCAAGGCGTTCCCAGGCCAGCCGAGAGATATAATCTCTCCAGCGTGTCCTGGGTCTGCCCCGGGGCCTCCTCCTGGTGGGACATGCCTGGAACACCCCACCCAGGAGGCGCCCAGGGGGCATCCTTGTTAGATGCCCGAACCACCTCAGCTGGCTCCTTTCGATGTGGAGCAGCAGCTGCTCTACTCTGAGCCCCTCCCGGATGGCCGAACTTCTCACCCTATCTCTAAGGGAGAGAGGCCAGCCACCCTTCGGAGGAAGCTCATTTCTGCCGCTTGTATCCGCGATCTCGTTCTTTCGGTCACTACCCACAGCTCGTGGCCATAGGTGAGGGTAGGGACGTAGATCGACCGGTAAATTGAGAGCTTCGCTTTTACACTCAGCTCCCTCTTCACCACGACGGACCGGTGCAGCGTCCGCATTACTGCAGCTGCAGCCCCAATCCGTCTGTCGATCTCCGGCTCCTTTCTCCCATCACTCGCGAACAAGACCCCGAGATACTTGAACTCCTCCACTTGGGGCAGGAACTCATCCCCGACCCGGAGTGGGCACTCCACCCTTTTCCGGCTGAGAACCATGGCCTCAGATTTGGAGGTGCTGATCCTCATTCCTGCTGCTTCACACTCGGCTGCGAACCGTTCCAGTGCGAGCTGGAGGCCCTCACCCGATGAAGCCAACAGAACCACATCATCCGCAAAAATCAGAGATGAGATTCTGAGGCCACCAAAGCGAAAGCCCTCCGCCACTTGGCTGCGCCTAGAAATCCTGTCCATAAAAATTATGAACAGAACCGGAGACAAAGGGCAGCCCTGGCGGAGCCCATCACCCACCTGGAACGAGTCCGACTTATTGCCGGCAATGCGACTCAAGCTCTTGCAACGGTTGTATAGGGATCGAATGGCCCGTAGCAATGGGCCAGACACCCCATACTCCCGCAACACCTCCCACAGGACACCCCGAGGGACACGGTCGAATGCCTTCTCCAAGTCCACAAAACACATGTAGACTGGTTGGGCAAACTCCCATGCACCCTCAAGTATCCTCGAGAGGATAAAGAGCTGGTCCAGTGTTCCGCGACCAGAACGAAAACCGCATTGTTCCTCCTGTATCCGAGGTTCAACTAGCGGACGAACTCTCCTTTCCAGCACCCTGGCATAGACTTTCCCAGGGAGGCTGAGGAGTGTGATCCCCCTGTAGTTGGAACACACTCTCCGGTCCCCCTTCTTAAAGATGGGGACCACCACCCCGGTCTGCCAGTCCACAGGTACTGCCCCTGATCTCCACGCAACATTGCAGAGGCGTGTCAACCAGGACAGCCCTACAACGTCCAGAGCCTTCAGGAACTCGGGGCGGACCTCATCAACACCAGGTGCTCTGCCACCAAGGAGTTGTTTAACTACCTCAGTGACCTCGCCCCCGGAAATTGGCGGGTCATTCCCCTCATCCCCAGACTCTGCTTCCTCCTCGGAAGACGTGTCAGTGGGATTAAGGAGGTCCTCGAAGTATTCCTTCCACCGCCTGACAATTTTCTCAGTCGACGTCAGCAGCGCTCCCCCAGCACTATACACAGTGCAGGTAGAGCACCGCTTTCCCCTACTGAGAGGCCTGACGGTTTGCCAGAATCTCTTCGAGGCAGTCCGAAAGTCTTTTTCCATGGCCTCTCCGAACTCCTCCCACACCCGAGTTTTTGCTTCAGCCACTGCCCGAGCCGCATTCCGCTTGGCCTGTCGATACCTGTCGGCTGCCTCCGGAGTCCCACAGGCTAACCAAGCCCGATAGGACTCCTTCTTCAGCCTGGTGGCTCCCTTCACCTCTGGTGTCCACCATTTGGTTCGGGGATTACCACCACGGCAGGCACCAACCACCTTGCGGCCGCAGCTCAATGCAGCAGCTTCGGCAATGGAGACGCTGAACATGGTCCATTCGGACTCAATGTCCCCAGTCTCCCTCGGAATGCTGTTGAAGCTCTGCCGGAGGTGTGCGTTGAAGATCTCGCGGACTGGGGCCTCTGCTAGACGTTCCCAGCACACCCTCACTACGCGTTTAGGTGCACCAGGTCTGTCCAGCGTCCTCCCCCGCCACCTGATCCAACTCACCACCAGGTGGTGATCAGTTGACAGCTCAGCCCCTCTCTTTACCCGAATGTGTCCAGAACATGTGGTCGCAGGTCTGGTGATACGATTACAAAATCGATCATCGACCTACGGCCTAGAGCGTCCTGGTGCCACGTGCACTTATGGACACTCTTATGTTCGAACAGGGTGTTCGTTATGGCCAAACTGTGATTAGCACAGAAGTCCAATAACAAAGCACCGCTCGGGTTCAGATCAGGGAGGCCGTTCCTCCCAATCACGCCCCTCCAGGTCTTGCTGTCGTTACCCACGTGAGCATTGAAGTCTCCCAGCAGGACAACAGAGTCTCCAGGTGGAGCACCTTCCAGCACCCCCCCCCCCCCCCAGGGACTCTAAGAAGGCTGGGTACTCTGAACTGCCACTCGGCGCATAAGCGCAGATGACAGTCAGGACCCGTTCCCCGACCTAAGGCGCAGGGAACAAACCCTCTCGTCCACCGGGAAAAACCCCAACGTACCGGCAGCAAGCCGAGGGGATATTAGAATACCCACCCCAGCCCGCCGCCTCTCACCAGGGGCAACGATTTTCTTTTCCAGTATAAATATTTATTGCACCACCACTAGTCTGCACAGCTGACATGAGGCAGCATGGATCCATCCTTTCATGCTATTTATGCCAAATTCTGACCCGACCATCTGCATGTCAGAGCAGAAATCAAGACTCATCAGACCAGGCAACATTTATCCAATCTTCTCATGTCAAATTTTGCGAACTGTAGCTTCAATTTCCTGTTCTTAGCTGACCAAAACGCTCTTCTGCATTCTTTGGTTGCAACAAATGGTTGTATGAGCTACGGTTGCCTTCCTATCAGACATTTTTCTCTGACCGTTGACATCAATAAGGCAGTTTTTCCAAGAGAACTGCCTTTCACTGGATATTTTCTCATTTTTGTCACCGAAAAGGGTGTCTGTGTTACTTCTTGTCTTATATATATTGTCTCTGTTTTCCTCTGTCCTTTGTCAGTGTCTGTTCACCTACCCCTGTGTCTCCATATTCCCAGTGTTCAAGGTTTCCGAGTGTTTTCCCAGTTTAGGTTTTCATGGTTGGTTCTGTTTGCTACTCAGCCAGAATAAACAGCTCGCTCTTTTTAAAAGTAGGCTCCAGAATGGATGATGGCATGTTCGCATGTCTTTATGCAACACTGAGTGTGCTGAACTAAAGGTAGGCCTAGTTTCATTTTCATGGTCATTATTATCATGACAATGATTACGCCTTATTCTGATTATTTCTCCCTTTTGGAGATGTAACATTTACATGAGGGGTGTAGGAACAGCCCAGCAATATCAGTAAAACGCAAATTAGCCACATGGTGCAATGTAAGGAGCTCTGTGATTGGTTAGGAAAGGACAGACTGGCCACCTCGATTTTTCTTCACTGCACATTGATCCATAGCTTTGCTCTGTAAAGGCTAACAAAGTGCTTTTGCTTTACAAAGACATTCAGCGTCGGTATTCACTCTTTTAAAATGCCACTGAACACTGGAGTGAAATGGAGCCCTGATCCTCAGAGTTTTATTGTTGCTAACATTTCTTATAGATAGCACAGATAGTGCCCCACTGCAGTAATCACTCATGTCTAGATATTCCTGTTAAAAAGGAGTTTTTCCTCCCCACTGTAACATGGCAAACATAGCAAACGGATAATCCAGCTGAAGCTTCAGACAGCCGTCAGACAGTGAAACACTGCCATCTGCTGGACGCGAATAACAAAGACGCTGCTTTGACGGGTGAGGGAGTTTCAACAAGTCTGCAACGACTCAAGCATCAAACTACAGAACTATTCTAGCGGACATGGTGCTCTAATGACTGCTTCATTAACGCAGGTCAGAAAGGATCAAACATATCAATAAATCATAAAACACAAAACGTCTCTTATTGCCCAGGGCTCAGGAAGTGAGTGTGTTCCTTATCCGGTTGTTCAGTCTGACGTCACTAGCCGTGTCTGGGTCTAAACTCCGCTGCAGGTCCATATATCAAACGATCACTGTGGCATTACTGAGAGTTGAAAAACTGTCTAAAGTCTTTCATCTTTAATAAAATGATCAGTGTTCTGCTCTACCGGGTGTAACAATTGAGTTTAACATCCAGGCATCCATGAAAACGGAATTTATGACATTTAACGGAGTTAGAAGTTAGCAGGGAGTTAGCTCGCTAGCTTCTATCTAAATACAATATAGCATGTCCTGACTGCGGGGTTTTGGAAACAAATTAAAACGTACAGCTCTGTTATCACTTCCAGCATAAATGAAGACAGAAAACTAAACAGCAGTGACGTTTGTAGGGTTACTGAAGTTGGGCTAGCTGGTATATAATGATGTGCTGCGTGACCGCTAGCGACACAGCTACGTTAGCATAATATAAACAAGCTAACTTTTTTTTCCACTCGATAAAAGTTACCGTGAGTGTTCTCGGTGGTCAGGAACAAATGTAATCGCATGGCAGGATGCTGTAAAAGGACCAAACTTCAGCCAGGAGAACAACTGAGATAATCCATCCACAATACGAGGTTAGTCATTCATATACTGCTGCATGGGCTGGGCTGTAGTTACATCCTAAGGTTTTAAAAACTGAGCTTAAATAAATGATTAGCGGTAATAAAAGCCGAGGGAGGTCAACAGTGATCACTGACTGTTTTAGGAGCTTTTTGAGATCAAATAGAAGAAAATACATAACATTAAACATGTTAACAACACAAAAGCCATATTAAACGCAGACTACTTTAGACCCGGAAGTAGGATTCGTCGCGTCATCACTGAACAACCGGATAGCCCAACACGTTCTCACTCCCAACTCGTCAAACGTGTGACGCATGGTCAGGCTCCCTCTGCTTCACTTATGGACCATATGGACCACCAGGTAAGACCATTTAAACGGACAGCATTTATAGAATGACTATTAAAAGTCTGCGAGTGTCAGTAATGTTAATGTGGTTATGTTAGTAATACACCGAGTGCTAATATAACAGCTTTAAGATGCATTTGTAGATGTTATTACGTGTTTTACCGTCTTTATGGTGCTAGCTTAAAGTTACGGTGTAAACGTTAGCTTATATTGGAGGAAAGCTGTTACTGTTTAAACGATGTTAGCACAGAAATATTAGCTTCTGTCATGACTGATGAAGTTACTAGTTAATAAAGTTTCCAGTAAAGTGTTTAATCGCAGCCACAGACTGACAGCAAATATCTCGATTAGCTTCAGTGCATCTGTAATAAATATGTGCAAGTTTCAGTGCTTCGTTTAAACTGTATGATACTTATACTGACCCAGGGTCAGTGTAAAATACAATCCTAGCTGTGTGAACAAAGCCTGGCTGCTTTAATCCTGCATGACAAACCTCAGGATGCAGGTTATTATTACTCTTTCCTGCTGGCACACCTGTCACACCTGAGAGTCAGCTAGAAACTCACAGTGACGTGGACATCATGCAAAGACTGCCAGACTCTGTAATACTGCAAATGATCAGTGACTCAGGTTATCACTAAACTTTAAACGGCACCTCTGTGTCTCTGTGTGCTGAACATCTAGGATTGAGTCAGGCTGCATCAGCTGAAGCTGTTATTTGTATATATCAGTATTTTTTATTCAGGTGTGGGGAAAATACGTAAGACTGCAGTGAAGCGATGCACCAGATTAATCCCTGGCCAAAGGTATCGTACTTAAATCAGACTACTGATCCAGCCACATCAGCCTTTTGTGAGGTCTGTTTAAAGTTGACTAAAAATGAACTGCAGGTTCCTGAGAGGTGGACTGTGAGCACAGAAACACATGATTCATACATACAGCTGCAGCAAACTTACATTAATTTTAAATAGATTTGTTACTCTGATGTCTGTCTCTGTGTTAGTCCTCTGACAGACTGGTGACCTGTCCAGGTGTGCTCTACCTATGACTACTGGGACAGGCTCTAGCCTCTGTAATAGAAATTTTCTGTTATTCTCATTTAAAGTATTTAAGTGCTTATGCATATGCTTAGTTGTGACACTGTTACTGTTCAGTGAAAGTTTCTAAAACTAGATGAACTTACTTCAGCGTCAGCAGTTTGAAAAAACAACTCCCTTTACAGGTGCTGATAAGGCCAAGGGCACAAAACAGCATAACCACTGATCCATTAGGTTTCATAGCGAGACACGTGAAGTGTGGTAGGATCAGTTTGTAACTTCCTCCCTCTTCCTTGGAATGCATAAAGGAGGAGGAGCACCACTTCTGTGGCAGCGCTGACATGACTGAACTGTGATGTTTGATGTGTGTTGGTGCAGTAATAAAAAGCTTGATCACAGCTCTTTCTGTGTTGCAGACTTTATTAAAAAAATTCCACGACACCCCCCCCCCCCCCCCCCCCCCCCCTCCCACTGTGAACCTGAATTGAATATTCAGAAGACATTTGTTTAAATAGTTCTACAAATCTGAGCTGTGGGTGTGTCCTTGGATTGTGTGGTAATAATATTAGAGCCTGCAATCTTTCTTACTGAATCTCTACTATGAGTCATGTTACCTGAGATTAATTCTATGTTTACCTGTCAGCCTGGACGAATGTGCTGTGTGAAGGAAATTAAATTAAATCAGATCTGAACTGCGTACATTTGAGGAACCTGTTCATATTTAATTGAAATATGAACCAGTGTTTTTTTTGATTGCTGATTCCAAGATAGTCTTTGTGGAAATCCTGTTTGGCTTTTTGTTATTTTAATTCTCTTCTCTGTTTTCCAGAACAGTTCTCCACAGTCGCTGTCCACATGGGTCAGTGGGACCAAGAAGCACTCTGCTAATGTGGGACTCTGACCAGCAACATCCAGCAGGACCCAGACAGCGTTTTCTATCTCCCAGCTGCAGTTTTTGTTTGTCAGTGACTGGAGAGTCAGATTTTTGTTGAGCTTCACACTTGCAGAGCTAAGTCAGTTTGCAGAGATCCCTCCCACCCTGGCTTTTATGTGCTAGATTTCTTATCTGAAACAGTAATATTTCAGTGACTGCTGCTTATACCACAGGTTAATACACGCTACTGATCCCTGATGGGAGAATCATCAATTTTGGCAACAAAGAAGCCTGGTGGATGTTTGTTTACAGTCTGATGATGGGACATCATGCTCTGCATCTTCAAAGTTTGCCTCCTCATTATTATTCATACCCAGTAATGTGAAGTATGCTCATATCTGCTATAACTGAACCAACCTGGTGCTCTTCATTTATGGAGGCTGTTGAGTCTGAATGTTGGATGTTGTGTATCTCGTGTTCTCTGGGCTTTGTTGTCCTCAGTCTTTTTGCAGGATCAGAAAACAAAACCAGGAGGCGCGTAAATGTTTCTTCTCCATGATGTTTCTTCAAATGTTTCTTCTGGATGATGATAAGACTGTGACACGGGATGCCACCTTTGGTCTTGTGATGAAGCAAAGCTCAGGAAGAAGTGGGATTAAATGGTACCCACATGCTGAGAAGGATGTACAGGGGCACCTGCAGCCAAATGCAAGCCTCAGGTTAGTTGTAGTTGCAGATCGCTATAGACTGAGACAGCTGAGGCATCAAATGTTTGATTAAACGGATGAAAAAGAGAAGTTTCTTCCCTATAATTATCACTTCTTAAAATCTGTAGCAACTTCAAGTCTGTCAGCGTGCTGAGCATGCTCAGAATGTGACAATATATTTTTGTTCAATATTTAATTTCTTTCAGTTGAAATGGTTAAATGAAAAAAAAAATAAAAATATATTCTTATAATTTAGCAAACTAATTTATCAAAAAATATATACATATATCTGCATTAGTTTTAATAAATTAATTTGACAGCTGTATTGAAAATACCATATTGTATTCATACAGAATCAGTTTGGTATCATTGTTTGTCTGCTCACTGATTGTTGAAACTAAGAGCTGCTTTGATCTGTTTAGATCTAAATTATCCAAAGTTGAGCTCTGATGTTTCTTCACCCCTGTGTGTGATATGTGATTCCTACATGCTGGCAGAGCAGAGCAGCAGTTTGTGCTCACAGATGGTGACGGTGTGGAGAGTCGGTGGTGTTTCCTCAGAAGAACCAGCAGAGTCACAAAGGACACCAGTCCATCTCACCACCGTGACTCGCTGACTGATGCTCGTCTGCACTGCACAGAGGAAATCAGCTGACCGAGGTTTGTCCAGTGACGTGTTATGAATGTATATTTGTTTTATGCTTACAGTTATGTTTTTCTTGACAGAGGCTCTGCAGAGGTTAGACAAAGCAGAGAAAACATGTGCTTTACATTTTACTGTGATTTATTGAGATATTTGTTGCCTGATGTTCAGCAGGAATGGAGAAATAGAATCAAAGGGAGATGTTTTTGCTGTTTTTGTAATGATGTAAGTAAATCTTCAATATTATTTATTTGCTTGGTTATATTAGGAGTGTTTCTGAGTGGGGGGGAGAGGAGTCATCATCCAGGTAAAGTGACGTAGATCAGTGGATACACTTGTCTCCCCTTTAAAGGAGACGATCAGAGTCATCCTTAAATGTTAGTGCTTTCAAATACACAAACATTTTTAAAGGACAGAAATGAACATCCAACTTTGACTGTAACACAAAATAAATCTTTGCATGTGTGTTTTCAAACTCTCAGATGGGCAGCATATCAGTCTTGGACTGTCTAACCTGCAGCACTGAATGACCACCACACATGAGCATGTTCCTGCAACATTCAGCATCTGATCCTTCATCTGTGTGCTTCTGCTTTTGGTAAGTACAGTTACCCAACTCCAGTAACTCTAAACACATGCCATCCATTTCTAACGGCCTGGTTACTTCCTGTCAGTTACTTTAGAAACCATGTGGTCACCTGACCTAACACTGTTTCTTCTTCTTCCCCTTAATGTTGAAGTGTCAAATGTCCAACAGCTGGAGAGGAAACTACACCAGTGTACTGAGATGTTTCAGCAACATGTGCCAGATGCTGTTCCTTCATGGTGACATCACCAGAGACAGCCCCGCCCACCTCAGGACCTCGCCATTGATCATGATGATTATAATGATGACAGCGAGCGGAACTAAGACTGTAAAAATCCACGACCAGAATGTTTCTTTCTAATTATGAATGAATACTGAGAGCCTCTTTCTGTGTTTTCTCTGTTTTATTTTTTACCTCATTTGTTACTAACAAAGTTCACAAACTCACACAGTTTACATTCTGTATGTTTCCATCTTTACCAGCCACACTCTAACTGCATTTAAGAAAATAATCCTTAGAAATCGTCGTTTTTCTCTTTTGTAATTGATGATAATTCAGTGAATATACTGCGCTGCTTCCTTCTATTGCGTCACACATTGCTTTAAGTTTTTCAGTGTCCAGTTATTTTTTACTGCTGTTTGAATTCTCTGAATGTTTGACCCTGTAGACTGTTTGATGGACTGCTTGTCTTCCTGTTTGTTACCGCCGCCTGTTTTTGACTAAAGATTTGGATTTCTGACTTCAACACAGCCTCTGCGTGTCCTCCCTTTGTGTCGTCTTCCTCTGTGAATGTGTTGCATGTGTCACAGATTCCTTTTATTAACAGCTTTCCCACAGTGAGTTGCATCAGCATTCATTCACAGCACATTTCAGAAGGATTCAGATTAATACAGTGATCTTACAGTCAGAATGATCCTGACAGAGTGCCACTGTAAATGATCTTTCATCAGGTACATTTTAAAGCTCAGTATTTCAAAGCAGGAGTTATGAAGAATCATGCTGGCATTAGGACTAATAATATGTACTTACAAAGTCAACGTTTTTTAATTATGCTAGAATATTGGAAGACAATCAACTTTTAGTGTTTTCCGCATATTAATTATTCTGAAATAGAGACGGTGACCCTAACTGTACAGAAGCACTAAACAGCTGACAATCTAACAGACATCATTGGCCTGAGCCGTCATGCACAGTGAGTCTGATCCTTTGCTGTGAGAGTCTGACAAGCATGTTTCTGGTCAGTTTGGAAGAAATAAGATCACAATGTTGATCTTTCTTTCCAATATTCCTTCTCTTTTACAACATAAACTGTGATCAAAGCTACTTATGTTCACAGCATGTAATAATACTGACAGTCCAGGGCATTGTGGTCTGTTGAGCTAGGGTTAGGGTTAGCAATTCAGACATATGTAATCAATATTAAACGTCTCTGACGTGGGCCACTGTCCGCAGTGTTGGGAAATCCATACCAGGCTGGAACGAGTCAAGGTAGGTGAGCATCCACGAGAAGACAGCAGATGCATCCTACTGACAGGACCAGGAGACTCCAGAAACCGAGCATCTTCTCTTCAGTGCCATCCTCTCCTGTTACCCTCTCTGCCCGCAGCTCTTTGAGTATGGGGTAGATAAGGGCGCAGAGAAACCCTTATTACTAATTTGTATTATAATTCAATTTTCATGAAATATTCAGTATTGGTCCTTTTATATTATAACCACGTATCCACCCAGGCTCATGGTGGGGCAGGGCTCTGTCCTGGGATGCTTGAGTGAAAGGTAATGTACACCTGACCAGGTATCCAGTCTGTCAGAATTGTTTTCAATATTTGGTTCAAAAACATGAGTGACAACAAAAATCCAACTAGGATTCTTGCATATGATGAATGAAGTCTGTCTTTGACTGTATTCTCCAGCTGATCCATCAAACCCCCAGCAGGTGAACCTTATTCATGACATAACACGGCAACAATGTAAAAAATGAAACAGCAACAGTCTAAATGTAAAGTGCATTCTAAAGTCCTCTTCAATAAATCATATGCAAAGAGTCATTCAGGACTGTAAAACATGAACTACAGAACCCAGAGTCTTCATCATTAAATCTCTGGTTGCTTCATTTTTCTATCCTATATCAGATACTTTAAGGTTAGGTTAGGTAAACTTGCATTCTCATGGTGAGGCAAAGTGCTTTATGTGTGTGTGTGCGTGTCATGAACGGCTATAAAAGGCCTATAATTAAAGAACAAAGCGGGGTTTGAGTTCGAGTTGCGGCGACTGTCACTACTTGTAAATGGAACGCAGCCTTCCTACGGCGGACAGCTAATAACAGGAATCGGATGCGGTCCACCCAAGTCCACAGCAACCACCATAGCAACCGCCTAGCATGAACTTAAAAACATATTCTGTCTTCATAACTATCAAACACGTGAAATGATTTGCAAAGTGTGAAAGTGTTACAGCTGCAGAGAGCTATGGCGGTATCTTTGGAAGCTGTTTACATAGCTAATAATATACGATGTAACCATGGAGACAGTCAGTCACGTGAGCTAGCGGTGCACGTTTACTACAGTGAATAAGGTGATTGTGTGCACAGCGTCCACACGCTGCAGAGGGTAAAGACATTACTTTAATATTGTTTTATATTGATATATATTTGCCTTCTGTTCACCATCACCTCAGGTTCACCATCACAGTTTCAGCAGACAGATGCACACTGTCTAAATATCAACACATTCAAAAACTCATGTCTCAGAAATAAGCACAGCTGTTCATGTTTGTCATTAGAGTTTTATTTGTAAGAAAATTATGAGCTTCATATTGTGCATCAAATAAAAGAACATTTCACAACTCTGAGTCAACAGAAACAGGTAACAGAAATGTCTCTAATGTAGACATGTACAGTGTAGTGTAAGCATTAAAAGATCATAAAGGAAACACTAACATTCATGTGAAACTAATTGTAATAAAAAATGAGCAGGTGCTTTATAGATGTAAAAGAAAGAATCTGAAAACAACACTTTTTTGGTCTAAGTGATCAAAGTAGAAAACAGAACTGATGTTCAAGAACAAACCGTAGCTGCACTAATATTACACATCTCCATTGTTGTGGTGAACAGACATGTTGCTTTTAAAACCACATGCAGTGTGTGACCATGACTGTTCACTGAGACCATGAACGCCACTTTGCTGAAGCCTTCGCCTTCTTCTTCTTCTTCTAAATTGGAAGCAGAAGGAGCTGCTTTGATCTACTGAAAGGAAAAAGCAGAACATCTGAGCTGAAACCAATAAGACAGGAACAAATTCAATGCAGTGTCTCAGGTGGCTTAGCCTGTTACAACTGTTGATACAAGCTAAATACGGTTAACACACAGTGTCAGGGAGCTCCAGTGTGGGAACTAGTGGCTTTAGGTTTGTAGTCATTTAACTTTCATCCATTCATTCATTTAATTCAGGAGGAAGAAATGCCAGGTTGGTGCAGGCTGGTTACATGCATTTGGTCCCATGCTGTCTTTAACTAAATGACTTGGTTCACTTTATGGCTGGGCTGTATGTGGGGTTATATCATGTTATTTGGGCAGGAGTACCTGTCCTCTGTTAGACTTAGAAAGTTTCTCCATAAGTAGAGTTTCTAACTCTTCTAGCACATCTGTGGCTGACAGCTTTTTGTGGCTCTTTTTACCCCACACTGGTTGTGAGTGTGTAAATAGCCCCACTAGTTCTTTTGGGTTGCAGTTAACTTGGGAGGAAGAGGTAGGTCTGCCATGACTAGATGAATAACAATTATCTGGGATACATAAATTTTATAATGCATGCATATATCTCTATAAACCTGCCTGAGGGCTGCCATTTTTACATTCAGTTATTTCTTTGTTGAATCTAAATAATGAATGTGTTACAGTTAGACTGACACTGGTCAGTGTAAATGGCTCATTGGGACACAGAAACCTTTAAATTAAACCCTATCACCTGATATCGAGTGTCAAACAATATCAAAGCTGTAAAAGCTGTTTACAGTCAGAATTTATAAAACTATGATTGTAAATAAATTCAAACAAGTGAGCTTTTCTCTTTGTGCTGAATATCAACACTGTGATTTCTTAGACTGTAAGCTTTACTTCAGCACAACCACTTGTAGAAGCCGTCACTCCAAATGTCTTTGATAACAAGAAAAAAAGACCTTTTCAGTCCACGGCCTGAAGTTCTTCTCTGACATCTTCTGCCATCGGCTTTGTCTGCTGGTTTGAAGACAATAAACCACAAAAAGATGATTTAGTCACTTTGTCTGCGTCATGCAGCTCGAATGTGTCGTGTAACGATGTTGAATAGCCGTCGTTATCCCTCTGCTGTGTCAGTAGGATTGTACTGTACAGCATCTCATTGATATGTGAGGAATGCTAATGTAACACGATAACAGACTTACATCATTAAAACATAAAGGGCAGGAGATATTTAGATATTTTTATATTTATATTACATTTTATAGCTGACGGATGTTACTAAATAGATAGAATTTACTAAATAGCTGGATGAACATGAAAAATATGTCTATAATAACAAATGACCATGAGAGCCAGTAGAATTAATTCAACTGGACACTCGAAAGACGTCCTTAAATGCTCTTTAAGTGGCAGAACAAACGAACAAACAGTTAATCGCTTACTTGAGATGAAATCTGCTCAGCTACTTTGAAAACAGCTTCTAACTGGTTCCTCCTTTAACAGGATGACGGCTCAGGGGTAAGGCCATCATGTAGTCCAGCAACCTTTATGGTTCTGCTTTGATTCACCAGGAACTATTAGGGAAACCTTCCAGCGCCTCCTGTGAAAGACACAGGCATAAACACACAAACATTTATTAATATGTTCCACAGTCTTCCAGTTTGATTTTCTCATTCTGTGGACAACAAAGAACATGGATGCAGGTTTATTGTGAACTTTTGTAAGGTTTATTTAGTGAACATATCCAGCTGCAGCTCCACTGTGATCCTGAACTGGATAAGCACTTAAGAAAATGTGTCAATAAATGCACATACATCAACTTACTATATTTATCCAAACAGACGGGACCAATAATGCTTCACTGAGTTAGAGACTTTAACGTCTCTTCTATGTAAGAATGTCTCGTGCTGATATACCTGCAAACTTGACAACAAAGGTTTTTCAGACTGCATGTAGCTGTCCTCTATGTCAGCTCACACATTTACATTTATGTCACACTTATTTCTGCTTTCCCATTTTATAATTATTACTTACATTTTGATTAGATACCTTGAGTTTGTAAATGATCAGATTACATAATTGGAATACAATGTATCCAATTCAGGGTTGCAGGAGGATGAAGCCTATCCCAGCTGATACAGGACAGAGACAGGCTGCCAGTTTATTGCAGGGCTAACACGATATGTGTAACAGAAAATCCACTTAAATGTTTGATATTTCTTATAATAATCATAATTATGACCATTATTTAAAGGTTTCTTTATATATACATTTTGATTTTTATAACCTCTAAAATATAAACCTGAGCTGTTTCAGATTCTGACCTCTGACCTCACTGCAGCTCCCTCTTGGAAGTACGTCTGCTTCTTGTCTACCCCCAGTGATGACCGCCTGCCCTTGATATCACGTACTGTACCTGAGGAACAAAAAAGGACAAACACTTGCCTTCATTTAAGAAGTACATTCATACAGAGGTAATCTATGGAAACACACTAGTTCACCCTTTGGGAGAAATCAGTTCCTGTGAAACATTTCTGTAAATGAACATCATGTGGAGAATGAATGAAATGAGTTCTTCAGGTGACTCAGCAGTCCCACACTGACAAATGAAATCTAGTTAAACTATTAAGCATATTTGCTCTTCTGAAATCTGTGTTAAACAACAACAAACATAAATTAGTAACAAAAATACAGCTGAGTAGAGGCTTTACAAACCACCAGCAGCCATAATGCTAAATTTTAATCTTCAAATGTTTCTGAGCCGTCTTCAACCTGCTTTTAACACATTAAAGTCCCACAGTCAATGCAGCCTGACTCAATCCTAGATGTTCAGCACACAGAGACACAGAGGTGCCGTTTAAAGTTTAGTGATAACCTGAGTCACTGATCATTTGCAGTATTACAGAGTCTGGCAGTCTTTGCATGATGTCCACGTCACTGTGAGTTTCTAGCTGACTCTCAGGTGTGACAGGTGTGCCAGCAGGAAAGAGTAATAATAACCTGCATCCTGAGGTTTGTCATGCAGGATTAAAGCAGCCAGGCTTTGTTCACACAGCTAGGATTGTATTTTACACTGACCCTGGGTCAGTATAAGTATCATACAGTTTAAACGAAGCACTGAAACTTGCACATATTTATTACAGATGCACTGAAGCTAATCGAGATATTTGCTGTCAGTCTGTGGCTGCGATTAAACACTTTACTGGAAACTTTATTAACTAGTAACTTCATCAGTCATGACAGATGATAGGTTTGTAGCATAAACCTATTCGCTGGAACGTTGAAGACAATATAATTACACAGCAAAGCAAGACACAAGGCACCAAAGTTCTCTGGTTTACTCATGCATGAGGGAGACCTGCCTAGAGCCAAGTGTCGTCCCACCACTTGACCTCCATCAGACTCTCAGCCAGGCTCCCCATAGCACTCCTTTTATTGTGGTTACATGAATATGCATAGGTTCATTAACATATGACGTCTACATACACACAAAGAGTACCTTGCCTGTGTGTGTGTGTGTGTGTGTGTGTGTGTGTACTGCTGATCAAAGGGTCAAACATCCTTGGTCAGGAAGAGGGTAGCCTCCCCCTCACCCTAGATGGTTCACCCTAGATAACACGGTGAGGAAGTCCTGCAGTTCATCTAAACAAAGAGCACTTAGACTAGAACAGACGCAACTACGTTAATCTTACCATAAAACAATAAGACATGGTACGACCTCTCATGCTCCCAGAGTGCTGTCTAATACACACAAAGTTTGCAGACTATCAAGGATCAAACCCTCTACCAATCTACAACTAATTACAAAACTCTAAGCATATATAAGTAAATATTTCTAAGCATAAATAACAATCAACAATACAAATCTAACAACAGAAGCTAATATTTCTGTGCTAACATCGTTTAAACAGTAACAGCTTTACTCCAATATAAGCTAACGTTTACACCGTAACTTTAAGCTAGCACCATAAAGACGGTAAAACGCGTAATAATATCTACAAATGCATCTTAAAGCTGTTATATTAGCACTCGGTGTATTACTAACATAACCACATTAACATTACTGACACTCGCTGACTTTTAATAGTCATTCTATAAATGCTGTCCGTTTAAATCAGTGGTGTCGAACTCCAAGCCTCGAGGGCCGGTGTCCTGCAGGTTTTAGATCTCACCCTGGGTCAACACACCTGAATCAAATGATTAGTTCATTACCAGGCCTCTGCAGAACTTCAAAACATGTTGAGGAGGTAATTTAGTGATTTAAATCAGCTGTGTTGGATCAAGGACACATCTAAAACCTGCAGGACACCGGCCCTCGAGGCTTGGAGTTCGACACCTGTGGTTTAAATGGTCTTACCTGTACACACTGCATATCCACCGGATTCCAGCCAGAGTGGATTCTGGAGTCTTCCACGCTCCTGTTAGTGATCCTCCATCTGGATGGATGATAACAACCTTCTGAACAATCTAGCAGGAGATGGCCCATATCTATGGGACTGATTTGTGCTAATAACGCCCATTGTATGGACTGATAACAGCCGAGCGGGTGAATAAAGTCACCCAGTCGCTAGCTGTGCCATTACCCAGCATACATCACTCCCTCCATAAATGCAATAAACGATACAAAAGCATCGTTCTACCTGTTTTTCAGGTAGTTGTTTACATTATATAATTTATTGTGTTCAGCAGGGGCGGAGCGTGGGGGTGGCTTACTGGGCTTAAGCCCGGGTTGTTTTGTCAGAAGCCCGGGGTCTTTTGGAGTGTAATTTTTTCATAGTTAGATGCCTGGCTGACAAGTGTATAAAACAAAAAGCACACACAATATTCGAAGCACATAGTGCACACTGTGGGAATTTAGGACTGTGCGTGAATCCCCCCTGATATTGGTATAGAATATTCTTTATTGTCATTGTCACAAGTACAATGAAATTGAAAGATGTCTCCGGTCAGTGCAACATCACGAAAGATAAATACTTAAAAACTATAATAGATATGATATAAAAGATAGAAATACATATAAAATACAGTGTTCTCATACAGTAAATACACCCAAGCAATCCAGGCCTAAGGCCCCATACAGACACTCAACATACGACCTAGTTGATATATCACTCAAACAATCAATCACTCAATCAATTTGTTAGCGCATCCAACAAAACATGTCTGAAAGCATTCCAACATCAAGGGCACAAATGACAACAGGGGCAATGAAAGTCATCTACTTTTAGTAGCATTGAGACATGATATTGCAATTGGGTAGAAATTGTGTTTGAGTCTGTTAGTCCTTGTGTATGTTGTTCTATACCGTTTACCTGAAGGCAGCAGTTCGAACATGGAGTGTCCAGGGTGTGAGGTGTCCTTTATGATGTTATGGGCTCTTTTGAGGCAGCGGGAACTGTGTAGGTCTTTCAGTTTGAGGAGAGGGCAGCCGATTGTCCTTTGGGCAGCGTTGATTACTCCCTGGAGTGCTTTCCTCTGAGCCACTGTGCAGCTAGCGTACCATATGCCTATGCAGTACGTTAGTATGCTTTCGATGGAGGCTCTGTAGAAAGACACCAGCAGTCTCTGTGTGATGTTGTTCTTCCTAAGCACTCTCAGAAAGTACAGTCTCTGTTGTGTCTTTTTCAGTAGCTCAGAGGTATTCACACTCCAGGATAGGTTTCCCTCTATGCTGACTCCCAAGAAGCGGAAGTCTGCCACCCTCTCCACATAGTCGTCGCTGATGATTAGTGGTTGGATTTCTGTCTTGTGTCTTCTGTAGTCAATTATGAGTTCTTTGGTCTTTTTCGTGTTTAGGAGAAGGTTGTTATCCTTGCACCACGAAGACAGCCGCTCCACCTCATCTCTGTAGGCAGACTCATCTCCCCCAGATATGAGCCCCACCACAGTAGTGTCATCTGCGAACTTTACAATGGTGTTGCTCTGGTGGGCGGGGGTGCAGTCGTGTGTGTAAAGCGAGTAGAGCAGTGGACTAAGCACGCAGCCCTGTGGCGACCCAGTGCTTAGATTTAGGGCTGGAGATGTGTAACGTCCCACTCTCACTCTCTGTCTGCGGTCGGTGAGGAAGCTATTGATCCACTTACAGGTGCTGTGAGGAAGCCCTAGGTCTTTTAGCTTGGCGTCCAGTTTGTATGGAAGAATGGTATTAAATGCCGAGCTATAATCCACAAAGAGCATACGCACATAGCTTCCTTGGCTCCCCAGATGTGTTAATGCTACATTGAGTGCTGTTGCTATGGCGTCCTCTGTCGATCGGTTTGCTCTGTAGGCAAACTGGTGTGGGTCAAGGCTGCTGGGTAGGGCTGCTGTGATGTGGTAACGCACAAGTTTCAAGTATGATCCGAGCTCAGGCACTAAGCGACTGAGCGAGGGGGCAGCTGCTGCCAGCAGTGAGTGCGCTGTTGGAGAAACGGAGCCAGCCATACTAAGGAGAGCTGAAGTTTGACCAGGTACCAAAGCAAATCATTCGCACCGTACAAATAATGTAAATATGACGGTGCATCACGAAAGATTGATATCAAACTGATCACTTGACCAATATTACGTTAATTGCTCTTCAAGTAAATCAACAAATGGCGAAATGAAAAGCTGAACAAGTGCTATTTTTTTAGAGAGTCTTAGCTTATGTGTGTTTATTTCATATTTTCAGTTCTTACCCTCCCCGACTAAATCGGTTTCAGTTATGTACTGAAATATAAGAATGGACATTAGAGGCTTCTTTCAAAGAAAAAACTTGTAAATGTTATTTTATATATTATGCTTTGTATGTTGTTCAGTATATTTCTATGCAAAACAAGAGGGATTTCAATACACAGCAGGATATTCACATTTGTAACCAGATATTTACATACACTTTAGGGAGAAAACATAAAACATTTTTACTGTACAACATCAATTTAGAGTAAACTTTTGTTTTAGATAAATATTGAAATATCTTTTGAATTAGTTAAATGTCAGAATAAAGAGAGACAGAGCAAACGCACTCCTTTATGGACCCTCAAAGTGGCCCGCATACGCAAAAGCAGACGTCACACACAACGCGCTCTGTTTAGATCCAGACCAAACAGCATTGTTTGACTGATGGCCTTAATATAAAGACTTGTTTCAGACTTTACGTTGTCCAATTTTGCTTTAAGTTATTTTGTTATTTATATATGGCCTAATAATGATCCTTATTGTTGTTTTAGAGAGGAGCGGTGCTTCAAAGGATAGTTGCAGATTTCTGTCAGAATCTGCAGATTATACAGTACAAATAAAATGTTCACGTTGTCTTCCCAACAGTTTCACTAATATCTGCACGGGATGCACACGAAGCGCTCGTGTGTTCTCAATGTCTTCTCCAGCTCTGATAATTGGCATATGTTTTGTGTCAGTGAAATAAAAGACGGATTTAAGGTGACATGACCATTCAAACAGCAGTTGCTTTCTAAAACATCAGATATGTATCGGATTAAGTACCACATACGAAAGTGACCCAGATCGGATTTGAAAATATCAGATTTTGGCTGTTTTTACACCGTCATACCATGATTGGATATGGGTCGCATACGGTCAAAAAAGTCGGATTTGATGCGTTTTCGCGTGCAGTGTGAACGTAGCCAGAGCCTCCACATGTTCTCACTCTAATTTGCACCTCATGAAGGAATTTATGATTGCACTAATTTGAATGTTCGGGAGAAAATCAAACGCATTTTACTCACAGTACCCTACAAACGTCACTGCTGTTTAGTTTTCTGTCTTCATTTATGTTGGAAGTGATAGCAGAGCTGTACGTTTGAATTTGTTTCCAAAATCCCTCATTTAGATGGAAGCTAGCGAGCTAACTTCCTGCTAATTTCTAACTCTGTTAAATGTCATATATTCCGTTTCATTTTCATGGATGCCTGGATGATAAACTCAATTGTTACACATGGTAGAGCAGAACGCTGATCATTTTATTACAGATGAAAGACTTTAGACAGTTTTTCAACTCTCAGTGATGCCACAGTGATCCTGTGATTTATGGACGTGCAGCGGAGTTTGAGCCCAGACACAACTAGTGACATCAGACTTAAAGACCGGATAAAGAGTGATATGAACATATCTATAACTTACGGGAATGAAAATGTCTGCAGCACACCAACAGATACTAACTAGACAATCCTGTATACTCCAACCCAACGCCATATAATACCAATAAATTTAATGTTGGAGGGGTGTACATGATTTTTTTTTTAAATTTTACTTCATGAGTGGCACTGGCTAATCTCTCTTGAACTTTGACCATACAGTTTTAAAAATGTTCAAATACATAAATAAAGTGAATGCAAAAAGTTGCACA
Organism: Rhamphochromis longiceps; assembly: GCF_057381845.1. Lineage (NCBI taxonomy): Eukaryota > Metazoa > Chordata > Actinopteri > Cichliformes > Cichlidae > Rhamphochromis > Rhamphochromis longiceps. The sequence goes on along the minus strand of NC_140559.1, from coordinate 70,654,173 downwards.
AATCTGGCACTAACTTATCTCACAGTTAGCTGGTACTCTGGCTTTCATACTTAGTGCTCAGCTAAACCTTAAGGGTGTTTTCGCACCTGTCATTTGTTTACTCAGCTCATGGGTTTGTAAGCTTGTAGTGTTTTTCTATGGTTTCATTTGACATAGAAAAAACTCCAAGTGAACTAAAAATGCATGACTACAAACCGCATTAGAACATTTAATGTGCTTATTGATCAGATGTGTCTGTGGCAGCAGCGACATATTAAATACAGGAAGAAGGTTCTTTGTTCTCAAAGTTGCAATTGGATTGCATCACATTCCCACTATAAACGCTGGAGTTTGTTTTGAACCGGACAAACATCACCTTCTCCAAAGGGTCTTGGTGCAGTTGTTTTTGTGTGATTACGGCGTTCACACTTACACAAGTTAACTGCTTCAAAGGGGGGAAAAATTTAGTTTGTTATCAACGGACTAAACACATCTAAAATTGTGTTAAAATTTCTTCAGGAGAATTTCTAAGGCACTATGTGTTTTGTGGGCAGTTTATTTACGTAACAAAAACAAGTCACATGTTCTCATTGTTCTCAACAGCTATCTGTTGGTATTGAAGCTGTGACAGTGCATTAGTCAGCCTGTCAGAGTGCATGATACGGAAGCGTAGAGCTGCCACCCAGGCAAAAGAAAAATACAAGTGTATCACGTTATAACGTGAAAGGTTTATTGTTCTAACAAGATACTTTTCCTGTTTGTACAATATACTATCATGTTTGTACAATATACTTTTCACGTTTGAACAACATAATATCACGTTATTACAATATACATAATTATCACCTTCGTACAATATAATATTTATATTGTACGAAGGTGATAATTATGCCTCTCACCCTATGACAGCTGGGATAGGCTCCAGCGCCCCCCGCGACCCCGAAAAGGATAAGCGGAAGCGAATGGATGGATGGATGGATGGTTTTAATCGTGACCGTTTGAAAGTCAGAGCTAGGTCTGCACCACCACCTGCTACATCCGCCATCTTTCACTCTTTCACTCTTGCTATTGATGCTTGATGTTTCATTCGAAGAAGATTTTAGATTCGGAAATTAGACCTATGAAGCTGTTCACAAAATGTTGTATGAATTGAGTGGACTGATGCAAATACTGAGTGGACCTTTTCTAATATTGCATCTGTTCTTTCCCATAGAAGGTCTATGGATATTAATATATTTCATAAATTAATTATGTAAATTTTTTAATTAATTACTGAAATAATTAATTCATTAGTTATGTATGTATTTAATACAACCATAAAATTATTGCTAGTTTAAGTAAAATCAATTTAAGACATTAATATTAAAGGTTAAATTATGATAATGAATACATGCAACTATAACTGATTACATAAAAATTAGGATTTTTTAACATGCCAAGTGCTGACTCACTTGTCATGTTACTCTCAAATGTTTTCCCTAATAACAAGAACATAATTACACTTTAGCCACAAGAGGGCAGCAGCATTAATATAAGTCACATGTATATAAAGGTACAGTGATTATATTACAGTGATTTTGACAAAAACAAAACAGAAGCTGATGGCAGTGTGTTTTTCCATGACAGAATAATTATGCACACCCCACTTTGCAGTTATTTATTTGTAAAAAATGTTTGGAATCACTTATGATTTTCGTTCCACTTTGTGTTGGTCTTTCACGTGGAATTCCAATAAAACTGATTCATGTTTGTGGCTGTAATGTGACAAAATGTGGGAAAGTTCAGGGGGGCCGAATACTTTTGCAGCCACTGTAAAGTTCACTGTCAGTAACATCATAGCACCACCCAGCTGTATAGAAACTCCGTCATGCTAGCTAGTAGCAGTACGAGTTATTGTAACTGACTGTAAAAAGTCAGCACAAGGAAAATAAACTGCACCTAAACTTGGTTTATATCTGACCCAGACAGACTGCAGGTCATAACTTCTTACCTGAAGTTCAGTTCACCTGACACTCGGACCGGCAGCCGCCTCGGGTCTCTGCTCCTCCTCCCTCATCTTCCCTCATCCACCTGCTGCCTCTGTGGAAGCTCCGCCACAGCCACCACCAAACAACTGACTTATTTTTAGAAATCAACCAGCATCCAGCCAATCCACCACCTCTCATTGTTTATACCGTTACAAAAAATAAAAAAAAACATAAAAAAACATCATCGGTTCATAAAAACGAAAAATCACCATCAGTATGCCCGATGGCCAGTCCAGCTATGGTCGTGCCATCAGTTAACCCTTCAAGTGGCAGCTGTGACACGCGTGCCCAGGGTTGCCGACCCCTGCTCTAAAGCATCTGATTTGGATTCCTGAGATCAAATATATTTTCCTTTGGCTTTGTTTTCTTCCCATTTGTGGCTTTAATGTAGTGTTACATCCTGTTTGTTTGCTTCCATCTGTATACATATCCAGATTCACTGTTATGTTTCTTTTTTTTTTTCAATATATTTTTATTGATTTTATAATTGAGCAGTATACAACTATCACCTTCAAAAGAACACAATAGAAGGTGGACGGCAAGTCAACAAGGTGGTAATACAGCATACATAAATGTTAAGACAGAGTATATTTCACTTAAGTTTATCAGGCTAATGACTGGTTGCCAAATCTTATAAAACACACTCTCTCGCTCGGTTAGACAAGGTAAACCTGATTTTCTCCAGATGGAGTACATTTCCAAATTCTCTCAACCACATTTCAAAGGTAGGAGGTTTATCAGACTTCCAGCAGAGAAGTATCAGCTTTCTAGCCACAAGTGTGGTCATTGACACAACCTGCGTCTCTGTCTTGTCTCTTGCCCATCCCGGTTCAGACACCCCAAACAATGCTGCAAAGGGGGTACATGGGACCTCCCTGCCAATGGCCTTGGTCAGAAAATCAAACAAATGATTCCAAAAAAGCTGTAGTTTTTGGCATTGAAAGAAAAGGTGAGATAAAGTTCCTCAACCACTTGAACACTTAACACAGAGGGCTGAAACGTTCTTATATATTTTTTCCACTTTAGTGGGAGAAAAATGCAACCTATACACAACCTTAAATTAGATCAGACAATGTCTAGCATTTATAGAACTACAATATATATTCTTAATGCACTCTTGCCAGAGATCATCAGTAACATCCACCCCCAGTTCTTCCTGCCACTGCTCCCTAAAAGTATTAGATGAAGGACTGTATATATCTAGTAAGGCCCTGTAAAAGCGAGACACAGCACCTCTAGTATAGGGCTCAACTGATATGAAGCTGTCAAGCACTGAGTTTCGAGGAATCAAATTGTATTGTGGAATAGATGCTTTGATGAAATGTCTTAATTGTAAAAATCTGAAAAAATGTGAATTTGGAAGATTAAATTTCACCCTCAATTGCTGAAAAGATGGAAAATGTCCATCAATGTGAATATCTTTGAGAGAACAAATCCCTCTTCCCTGCCATGTCACAAACGTGATGTCCTCCAGCCCAGGCCTGAAGGCATGATTGTTACATATTGGAGCATCCAAATACATTTTAGGAGCCTTTACTGTGCCCAATAGTTGGTTCCAGACCTTAATTGAATTTTGAATCACAGGATTTCTGCCATATAGTGTATTCTTCACTTTTATCGGGCTATTAAGCAGGGCTGGAAGACAAGTTGGTCTACAAGACAGGTGTTCCATCATCAACCATGAAGGTTGTCCTTCCAAATCAGCACCTGGAGTACACCTTCGCCAAAATGAAAAAATATTTAAGTGTGCAGCCATATAATATAATCTAAAATTTGGGAGTCCAAGGCCACCACAAGTCTTATGTTTAACAAGATGCTTTTTGGAAATTCTAGGAACCTTACCCGACCAAACAAAGGAGGATACAATAGATTCCAGCTTTTTAAAATATGACTGGGGAATGCACACTGGGATTGACTGAAAGATGTACAAAAATCTGGGCAAAACTACCATTTTGATGGCATTAATCCGCCCTACCATGGAAATTGGCAATGTGATCCAAAACTCAATATTCTTCTCCAATTGATTAACTTTTCTATCCCAATTTTGCTTTAAAAGTTGTGAGACGTTACATGTGACTGTGATACCGAGACATTCAAACTTATCTAGCGCTATTCTAAATGGAGTATTATGCAGATAAGCCATGTCCACCCCATCCGACAGAGGCATAAGTTCACTTTTCGTCCAATTTATCTTATACCCTGAGAGAGAGCCAAATTCGTTAATAAGCTGCAATAGTGGACTGATCGAGGTCTTAGGTTTTGATATGAATAAGACTACGTCATCAGCATAAGCGGAGAACTTATGAGGAATACCCTGATGTATAATCGGTAGTATATCAGAACTTAGCCGTATACGAGCTGCTAAAGGTTCTAGGGCCAGGGCAAAAATAAAAAGAGAAATGGGATCTCCCTGTCGCGTGCCCCTGTGCAATCGAAAAGGGTTTGATACATCATTATTAGTCCTTACCGAGGCCATAGGTCCTTTGTACAAAATTCTAATCCAATTGATAAAAGAATCACCAAATCCAAATTTGCATAATACAGTAAACTTATACGGCCACCCGACCTGATCAAAAGCTTTTTCAGCATCCAAAGCTATTACCACAGAATCATCTGAACACCTAGCAGGACTATATATAAGATTAAATAATCTACGCAAATTAAAATAAATGTAGCGGTTCGGGATAAACCCTGTCACTGTTATGTTTCTATTCTTACATTGCTGTGTGATCACTGTTCCCTCTGCTGACTGATGTGACCTTTTGTATCTTACACTGATACTTGTCATATTTGTATCTGCGCCTAAAAGATAAAAAGTTTTCCATGCTAAAACACAGCTCCACCTCCTGCAGTTCTCCCTCTGAACCACTAGATGTCTCTGTTATCTAAATGAAGACGTGCAGCACAGCAACCACAGCAGCGCTCAGATCACACGTGTCCTGTTATTATGTATAAAAGCATGAAACAGGTGAGACAGGTGGGATCAATATTAATGTTGTGGAAATATATGAAAAAGCAACAGAAGAGTGAAAACATTTCGTGTTTCTAGAAAGATCTTTCAGCTCACAGCTGCTCACAGACTGTATTTACAAGTGACAAACTGCAACTCTACAGTACATCTACAGTATATATCAAATATATTCTGTATTCAAATCTATTGAGTGATGTTTGAAAGTCTTTCCAGGTGAGTTTGATCCAGGAGGGTCTGAAGCCAGAGTCAGACGGAGACTGTGCAGAGACTGTAGAAGGACAGAGCAGCAGCAGAGCAGTCCAGATACACTGATGATCCTCTGTCAGATCCAGAGGGACACACAGGGATGATGCTGGACTCTACATTGTGTCTGACAGTGGAGCTGTTCTCAGAGCAGTTCACTCTGCAGCACTGACAGTCATCTGCACTTCTTCTCATTCCTCTGTCAGTCAGTGCTGGATGAAGCTCTCCTCTCCACCTCCCAGTAACATGGCCCAGTCAGAGCGTCTCTACACACAAGCTGCTGCTGCTTCAACCTCTCTGGATCATCAGGACACAGCTCCTCCTCTCTCAGCACACACACCGTCCTGTTTACCATCACCAGCTCCACCTGCAGAGAGAAGAAGGAAGAGCAGAGGAGATAAACGAGTGTTTCCAGAGACTCTTCATCAGCTGTCAGTCAGTGATGCAGCACATCCAGTATAAAGAGCAGCAGGGACTTCAGTGCTGGGACTGTACTAGGACTCATTGTTGCTTCACTTTTTCTAATCTTTGGATTTTTATTGAAGTTGATGAAAATGTTTTTCCCTCCTAGTTTGAGTTTGGACTTTCATTCATTAGAAGAACCTTGGTGTGTCCACTCTGAGCTCTGTAGGAACCCCAACAACAAGCCCAACAATCCAGATGGACGGTTCCAGCTGTTAACTGGAGGAATTCCATCCAAACATCTGCTCTCACTAAATTCTTCCTCACCTACAGACTGTGTTCTTCACTGCTTTAAACTTGGAAACGAATGCAGTCATTGGTCTGCGTGCTGCTTTGTTCAGAGAGCTGATTGGCTGTTGACAGTGTTTGATCAGAGCGTGTCAGCCGTTACAATGGTGACCATAAAGGTCAGAAACAGGAAGTGTTTGTGTCCAATCCTGAAGCCTGTCACCATTCTCCTCTCACAGCTTCACTGAGAAGCTGCAGCTTTACAGGAAACACTGGATCTTTGTTTCATACTGACTGTGTTTAGTACAATACTGCTGACAGCACCACCCACTCACTCCATCACTCTACTTACTCCAGAGTCTCCAGTCTGTAGTCTGGACTCTGCTGAAGATCAGACAGCTGCTTCACATCTGGATCCTTCAGCTTGTTTCCGTACAGGTCCAGCTGTCTCAGATGGGAGGGGTTGGACTTCAGCGCTGCTGCCAGATAATCACAGCTGATCTTTGACAAACCACAGAAACTCAATCTGTATAAAGAATGAAAGATGTAAGTTTATTAGACAAAGTGTGAGCTTGAAATCATTCAGTGTTTCATCATCTGTTCAGAGCTGAAGAAGGTTCAGAATGTAGAAGTTTAGAAAATGGAAACTCCAAACAGCTGAAGCCAACAGGAAGCAGCTTCAAACAGGAAACTGTGCAGAGTTTCAGACTATATGTCCTGATGCAGCCAGTTGGATTTTGGAGATTTGAATCTCTGTTCTGTGACTAAGTCCTTGAATCATTTCTTCCAGTTGGTCCAACAAGACAGACTAAGTGTTGGACATGTGTTGTGGCTCCATTAGGGGAGCTTCTAAATGTGATGTGATGGCCCCTCTGGGTCTGTCAGGTCACAGCACTGAAGAGAGCTCAAACTGGGCACACAGTTGTTCCAGTCTGGACCAAAGACTCTATACTGGGACTGAGGGACTGCTTTGACTGCACCCACTGGGACTTTTTAAAGGCTCATGTTCTCACTTAGATCATCGATTTCTACTTACATTTCTTTCTGGGAAAAATGGGGATTACTTTTAAAACAGGAAGTATTTTCCCCAATAAGCAGCCCTGGATTAGTAAATCACTCCAACATGTTCTCAGGCAGAAGAAGCTGTCTTGTTATGAGGGAGAGAAGAAAAAGATGGAGGCACAGAAACTTGTTGAAAGAGAGATAAAGCAGCTAAAATCAGGTGTAAAAGTAAAGCAGAGGATGAGCTGAATAAAGGACACTCAAGGCTGGCTTGGAAAGGAATGAAGTCCATGGTGGGGATGCAGGACAAGGAGCAAAGATGAATGTGATGCTGAATCAGCAGAAGACTTGGACTCATTTGATTCCAGCTTTGATATCATTGATTTCAATGAAGAGCTTTGTGATTGTAGCAAAGGGCTGGTAGCTCTGAGAGTCCCACTGATGAGGTGTTTGTGTGGAAATCTCTTAGTGGGACCAACGAGAGAAAAAGCCCTGGTCCTGATGCTGTGGGAGGGAAATGATTGAAGTGTGCTGTGAGGAACTGACTGGGAGATTTTCACACATTTTCCAGTCCTCCTTGGAACAACAGGAAGTTCCCAGCATATGGAAACAAAGGTTAAGTGTCCTATGGCACTCAGTGATGATGGTGCTGTGGCCCCACCACCTCCACCTCTTTGTAAAGGAACTAACTGTAATCTGAAGCTTCAAATGGGACTAAGACTTCCTCCACTAGGTGGCAGTGTCTGATGAGAAAGTGTTAGTGGAGCTGGCCTGGAGTCAGAAACAGGAAGATGCAGGATTTGGGCTGAAATGGGGGAAAGTGGTTCGCACTAGTGCCTTAAAGCAAGAAGGTTGTAGGTTGAAGCTTGTTGGCCTTTCTGTGGAGGTTGGATGTTCTCCCACAGTCCAATGAAATGCTGCTTAGGTTCATTGGTGCTTCTTAATTGGCTGTAGGTGTGGATGTGAGAGAGTGCTTCTCTGTCTCTCTCTGTTGGCCCTGTGATGGACTGCTCACCTGTGCAGGTGGACCACGCCTCTTGCCCTATGACAGCTAGGGCACAGGCTGCAGCCCTGTGAGCCTAAGCTGAATAAACAGTTAGCAAAAATGATCCATAGATGGCCTGAAATCCCCCAGTTAGCAGTTTGGTAGATAGCTATGACATGCTAATCCCATCCAGAATCAGAATCAGAATCAGAATCAGAATGGGTTTATTGCCAGATGTTGAGGTTTACAACATTAGGAAATTGCTGCGGTGCTTCAGTGCAAACAATAAGAATTAAAGTGCTATGTAGAAAGAAAGATATGTGCATGAGATATACATGAGATATATACATGAGAATAAGAATTATGAGTGCTACGTAGAAAGATATATACATGAGTGCAGGTGGTGATCAGTGCCAGACATGAAATGATGCAGTGACACAGCGTAGGGTCATGTGTTAGTGGTGGGAACAGTCATACGGTTATTGTTCATGTGTCCAACAGCAGAGGGGAAGAAACTGTTCTTATGGCGAGAGGTTCTGGTGCGAATGGACCGGAGCCTCCTGCCTGAGGGGAGCAGGTCAAACAGACTGTGTCCAGGGTGAGAAGGGTCAGCTGAGATCCGGGCTGCACGCCTCAGTGTCCTGGAGGTGTACAGGTCCTGCAGAGATGGGAGTCTGCAGCCAATCACCTTCTCAGCAGAGCGCACAACACGCTGCAGTCTCTGTTTGTCCCTGATAGTGGCTCCAGCGTACCACACGGTGATGGAGGAGGTGAGGATGGACTCGATGATTGCAGTGTAGAATTGCATCATCGTCCGTGTTGGCAGGTTGAATTTCTTCAGCTGCCTCAGGAAGTACATCCTCTGCTGGGCTTTCTTGATGACGGAGGTGATGGTGGGCTCCCACTTCAGGTCCTGGGTGATGGTGGTACCCAGGAAGCGGAATGAGTCCACAGAGGTGATGGGGGTGTCAGTCAGGATGATGGGGGGGAGTGGGGCTGTGTGCTTCCTGAAGTCCACAATAATCTCCACTGTCTTCTGGGCATTCAGCACCAGGTTGTTGTGGCTGCACCAGGACACCAAATGTTCAACCCCCCTCCTGTAGGCAGACTCATCCCCGTCAGAGATGAGCCCAATGACGGTGGTGTCATCTGCGAACTTGATTAGCTTGACAGACTGGTGGGTGGAGGTGCAGCAGTTTGTGTACAGGGAGAAGAGCAGAGGAGAAAGAACACAGCCCTGAGGGGAGCCGGTGCTGATGGTCCGGGAGTCCGAGACATTCTTTCCCAGCCTCACGTGCTGCTTCCTGTCCGTCAGGAAGTCAGTGATCCACCGGCAGATGGGATCAGGCACATTCATCTGGGAAAGCTTGCCTCGGAGATGGTCTGGAAGGATGGTGTTGAAGGCAGAGCTGAAGTCCACAAACAGGATCCTGGCGTAGGTTCCTGGGGAGTCCAGATGCTGCAGGATGAAGTGTAGGGCCATGTTGATGGCGTCGTCTACAGACCTGTTGGCTCTATATGCAAACTGCAGGGGGTCCAGGAGGGGGGCCGTGAGGGTCTTGAGATGGGAGAGAACTAGGCGCTCAAATGACTTCATGACCACAGATGTCAGAGCCACGGGTCTGTAGTCATTTAGTCCAGTGATCCTAGGTTTCTTGGGACAGGGATTATGGTAGAGGACTTGAAGCAGGCAGGCACATGACATGCCTGCAGTGAGGAGTTGAAGATGCCAGAAAACACTGGGGCCAGCTCGTTTGCACAGTGTCTGAGGGTGGCAGGAGACACACCGTCTGGGCCGGGAGCTTTCCGAGCATTCAGACTCCTAAACAGCTTCCTCACATCTGCTTCATGAATATGAAGAGTTGTGGTCGGAGGAGGTGGTGTGAAATCCAGCAGCTGTATTCTACCTGTAAGCTGATCCCTGCTGAGCCAAAGCACTTTTTCATATACAAATTACAACCTTTAATAGAAACCTATTGGTCAGCATCTTATTAGCCTGCTGTTAGCTTCATTCCACAGAAAACTGAGAGAAACTAACAGAGTTGATAAAGAATAAAGAGAAATGTGCTGATTTAAAGCCTTTGAAGTGCTTCAGATGATCTCTGTCCACTTCTGTCCACTCATTCATTCATGTAAGCTTTCTAATGCAGCTTTGATCTTCACAGTCTGCTTCATGAAACTCATTCTAACCCTGAATGTCAGAGTGTTCCTCCTTCTCTTTCCCATCATTCATGCTGGCAGTGGAGGAGATTTGGATGTTGGACTGTGTTTTGGATGATGTGTGTATGTTTGTGTTGGACTGCTGTCTGTAAAGCAAACGCACATTTTGCTTTGGATTTAAGTGTCAGACAGACTTTAAGGTGGAATGAAGAGTTGGAGAGTTTCACAGTGAATTATCCAGTGGAGGATTTTTCTTCTTCTTTGAAGGTTTGAAATGTGAACATTGTTCTGCTGCAGTCAATGGACTAAACCAGAGAAGAAGAAAACAGACTTTACCATGAAGATCCTCAGTGTGGATCAGTATAATATCAGCCTGATGTCTGCAGTTTAGTGTCAGCACAACTTTCACATCATATTCATCTCAGCACAACTAAAACATGCTGACTGACCTCAGAGTTTCAAGTCCACATCCTGGACTCTCCAGGAAACCACACAGATGCTTCACTCCTGAATCCTGCAGCTTGTTGTTCCTGCTCAGGTCCAGCTCTCTCAGATGGGAGGGGTTGGACTTCAGTGCTGCTGCCAGATAATCACAGCTGATCTCTGACAAACCACAGTTGATCAATCTGTATAAAGAATGAAAGATGTAAGTTTATTAGACAAAGTGTGAGCTTGAAATCATTCAGTGTTTCATCATCTGTTCAGAGCTGAAGAAGGTTCAGAATGTAGAAGTTTAGAAAATGGAAACTCCAAACAGCTGACAGAGTTCATACGCCTTTGTCAGGGTCAAATTCAAGCAAGACCATGTGAAAATTAAAACACATCATCCTAGGTGAACTTAAACACCTTTGTTCCCCTTTTGTTAAGACATAGAAAAGTACACCACACAAAAATACTGCAAAAGGAAACGGTCGCCTTATATACATAGTGTATAAACTCAAAATGCACATTTCACTTCAAATTAAGATTAAGGCTTTGAACAGATCACATAGTTCAGTTCAACATATAAGACTTTAAGAATGCACAAGCATCTACTTAAAATCTATTTAATTTATCATCCATGATATTATTTTGTACAATTCCAATGTATTTTGTTCATCTCCCTTAAATAAACAGGCAGTCTTAAAGTATGAAATATTCATATACAAACACATATAAATGTGTGTACTGTCTCAGTGGCTGATAGTACCCCACAGGCCTCAGTGTGAGCTTGAAGACATTTATAATGTTTAAGTAGTTTAATGTGCAGGTGCTGACGATAAACACATTTTGAATGAAAGCCGGGGAACTTTGGTAGCACAGAAACAAGTGGCTATTCTTTGTGACTATATGGATCACTCACAATACCATTATTTCACACAAAGGCACCAAATTAATACTCAAAAAAGCTGCAGCAATACACACAAATATAAACAGTACTTGGTGACAACTTTGCTTTTAGCCTTTAACCCTTCTTGACTACTTTTGATGTGGCCTCTATATTTTACCTTTAAAAACAGTTTATCTTGCCAATCTGTTATTTTCTCATTTTGACCAACTGTATCAGCACAATTTATCTAAATTCAGACAAAATTTAAAATACAAGTAGAAAGTGATATTTTGACTGTAAAAGCCACACACATGTTTAACGAATCATCTTCATAACTTGAAATGCAAATAGAGATTGTACATTTTTAAAAATACGCACACGTTTTGCAAACAACAAAGTTATATGGTACTATTTACCAAAAAATGCAGCCAAGGCTCAGACGTTTTTCATATAATCATTTCAAACTATTTACAGAACAATCAGGTGTCAAACAATAGTTTGTGTCACTCTAACACATATGAGAACAGCACAGGGATAAACCTGCAGGTCTGACAGCAGGTGTGTCACTCAGCGTTTACACTGCAATCTGCCTTTGTTGGCTTTAAGGCAGCAACTGTGACGATCACTAGTAGAACTGACACACAAAACAAAACAACAGCTACACACTAAATACACAAGACAACAAACTAACTTGAGACCAAACACGGTAAACGTCACAAATCTCTCACGTATCAAAACTCTCTCTCTCTTTCGCTCACTCGCTCTCTCTTGCCGGTCACTCCTAAAACTTCCCCCTTTTGCTAAACAACCAAATGTCATGTTTCCATATCATTTTTGATTGGTCGACATGGTACATTTTCCCACCTATAGGGCTTTGGAGCGTGATGTCACGGGAGATGGGCCATGCCCCCTTCCGCCATGACAGTAGGCCAGCCAAAGGATACCATTTCAGCTATGGATCGTACGTGTTGTGTTGTCGGTTGCAACGTTAGATCACACGATCGTGAAGGCAAGAAGCTGGATAACGGGCTCTCTTTTCATCGTTTTCCATCCTGGAGGCAACGTGAGGGATCCCATGTATCCGATATTACTAAACAAAGACGTCAGGCTTGGATTGCAGCGGTGAGACGAGGGGATATCGAGTTCTCTGCAATCCCCAGCTTTTTGTTGGTTTGCTCACGGCATTTTCTTTCCGGTGAGTTCTAAATTAATTCAAATCACTCTTGAAAGGCTTTTAGTGTTATTTTCAACGTGCTGAGGTCATAGATAATGAGATAAAACATGCTAATGTGTGATGCTGCAGAACCACATCATGTCGACTGAGTAGCTTATGATTTGGCATTATTGCAGGCAAACCAGCATATGAAATGGATGTAACAAATCCAGACTGGGAACCAACACTGCACATGGGGCATGACGACATACCTGTATCAGACTCGGACCGGCACTCAAGGCGTACGCAACGGAAGCGAAAAAGAGCACCCATCGGAGGTAAACAACCCCTCCCCCTCTAAAAACATACTAAATTGCTATCACTGTACACTAATCCGCACATAACTTCCAGATGAATCACACACCTGTCATTGGAATATTGGTGTACATTTACCTTATGTCTAATTTTATCTTACAGGCTTTCGTTATGCAGCTGCAGAGTCTGAAGGTGTGCCCCGTGCAGAAGTGATTGATGAAGATCTGACAGAAGACCAACAGCAAAATCACAATGTCATGGAGGCAGTGGACAGCAGTTGTGTTGGACAAGTGGAGGTTGAGGTACCAGCTGCAAATGTGGATATACTGAAGAAATGTAAACCTTTTAAAATGATGACAGATTACAAACTCTCAGCTGTGTCTGTAATCAAACCTCTGTAACTTTGCTTCCCTTCAGCAGCATCAGCTCATGTTCACATGTTGATTCATGGTTTGCTTCAGTTTTTGATGGACTGCAGAATATTTTGAAGGTTATCTGCTATAAAAAGCCAGAACAGGAAAATCTGCTTCATGTGTTTCTGTTTGATCCTCAGTGACTTTGACACAAAGGCCTCTGCTGTGATGATCACACCTCTGATCAAGTCTCACAGTGTCAGCTTTGTTTTTATACATATGGATATGTGCTGATAAATGATCAGAATTATAATATTTCCCACTGTCTGCTGTGTGCCGTGACCTTTGACCTGCTAAAGACAGTCAGCTGTGGATTATTCATTGTTGTGTCTGATACTTAGAACTGTGAGGAAGAACACTACACAGTTAATCAGGGTCCCCTCTCTCTGAATCAGGGAAGGTGGGCAGGCCGCGTGTGGGCCGCGGGCCATACGTTGAGTCTCACTGTTTGAAATGTGAACATTGTTCTGCTGCAGTCAATGGACTAAACCAGAGAAGAAGAAAACAGACTTTACCATGAAGATCCTCAGTGTGGATCAGTATAATATCAGCCTGATGTCTGCAGTTTAGTGTCAGCACAACTTTCACATCATATTCATCTCAGCACAACTAAAACATGCTGACTGACCTCAGAGTTTCAAGTCCACATCCTGGACTCTCCAGGAAACCACACAGATGCTTCACTCCTGAATCCTGCAGCTTGTTGTTGCAGCTCAGGTGCAGCTGTCTCAGATGGGAGGGGTTGGACTTCAGTGCTGCTGCCAGATAATCACAGCTGATCTCTGACAAACCACAGTTGATCAATCTGTATAAAGAATGAAAGATGTAAGTTTATTAGACAAAGTGTGAGCTTGAAATCATTCAGTGTTTCATCATCTGTTCAGAGCTGAAGAAGGTTCAGAATGTAGAAGTTTAGAAAATGGAAACTCCAAACAGCTGACAGAGTTCATACGCCTTTGTCAGGGTCAAATTCAAGCAAGACCATGTGAAAATTAAAACACATCATCCTAGGTGAACTTAAACACCTTTGTTCCCCTTTTGTTAAGACATAGAAAAGTACACCACACAAAAATACTGCAAAAGGAAACGGTCGCCTTATATACATAGTGTATAAACTCAAAATGCACATTTCACTTCAAATTAAGATTAAGGCTTTGAACAGATCACATAGTTCAGTTCAACATATAAGACTTTAAGAATGCACAAGCATCTACTTAAAATCTATTTAATTTATCATCCATGATATTATTTTGTACAATTCCAATGTATTTTGTTCATCTCCCTTAAATAAACAGGCAGTCTTAAAGTATGAAATATTCATATACAAACACATATAAATGTGTGTACTGTCTCAGTGGCTGATAGTACCCCACAGGCCTCAGTGTGAGCTTGAAGACATTTATAATGTTTAAGTAGTTTAATGTGCAGGTGCTGACGATAAACACATTTTGAATGAAAGCCGGGGAACTTTGGTAGCACAGAAACAAGTGGCTATTCTTTGTGACTATATGGATCACTCACAATACCATTATTTCACACAAAGGCACCAAATTAATACTCAAAAAAGCTGCAGCAATACACACAAATATAAACAGTACTTGGTGACAACTTTGCTTTTAGCCTTTAACCCTTCTTGACTACTTTTGATGTGGCCTCTATATTTTACCTTTAAAAACAGTTTATCTTGCCAATCTGTTATTTTCTCATTTTGACCAACTGTATCAGCACAATTTATCTAAATTCAGACAAAATTTAAAATACAAGTAGAAAGTGATATTTTGACTGTAAAAACCACACACATGTTTAACGAATCATCTTCATAACTTGAAATGCAAATAGAGATTGTACATTTTAAAAAATACGCACACGTTTTGCAAACAACAAAGTTATATGGTACTATTTACCAAAAAATGCAGCCAAGGCTCAGACGTTTTTCATATAATCATTTCAAACTATTTACAGAACAATCAGGTGTCAAACAATAGTTTGTGTCACTCTAACACATATGAGAACAGCACAGGGATAAACCTGCAGGTCTGACAGCAGGTGTGTCACTCAGCGTTTACACTGCAATCTGCCTTTGTTGGCTTTAAGGCAGCAACTGTGACGATCACTAGTAGAACTGACACACAAAACAAAACAACAGCTACACACTAAATACACAAGACAACAAACTAACTTGAGACCAAACACGGTAAACGTCACAAATCTCTCACGTATCAAAACTCTCTCTCTCTTTCGCTCACTCGCTCTCTCTTGCCGGTCACTCCTAAAACTTCCCCCTTTTGCTAAACAACCAAATGTCATGTTTCCATATCATTTTTGATTGGTCGACATGGTACATTTTCCCACCTATAGGGCTTTGGAGCGTGATGTCACGGGAGATGGGCCATGCCCCCTTCCGCCATGACAGTAGGCCAGCCAAAGGATACCATTTCAGCTATGGATCGTACGTGTTGTGTTGTCGGTTGCAACGTTAGATCACACGATCGTGAAGGCAAGAAGCTGGATAACGGGCTCTCTTTTCATCGTTTTCCATCCTGGAGGCAACGTGAGGAATCCCATGTATCCGATATTACTAAACAAAGACGTCAGGCTTGGATTGCAGCGGTGAGACGAGCGGATATCGAGTTCTCTGCAATCCCCAGCTTTTTGTTGGTTTGCTCACGGCATTTTCTTTCCGGTGAGTTCTAAATTAATTCATATCACTCTTGAAAGGCTTTTAGTGTTATTTTCAACGTGCTGAGGTCATAGATAATGAGATAAAACACGCTAATGTGTGATGCTGCAGAACCACATCATGTCGACTGAGTAGCTTATGATTTGGCATTATTGCAGGCAAACCAGCATATGAAATGGATGTAACAAATCCAGACTGGGCACCAACACTGCACATGGGGCATGACGACATACCTGTATCAGACTCGGACCGGCACTCAAGGCGTACGCAACGGAAGCGAAAAAGAGCACCCATCGGAGGTAAACAACCCCCCCCCCTCTAAAAACATACTAAATTGCTATCACTGTACACTAATCCGCACATAACTTCCAGATGAATCACACACCTGTCATTGGAATATTGGTGTACATTTACCTTATGTCTAATTTTATCTTACAGGCTTTCGTTATGCAGCTGCAGAGTCTGAAGGTGTGCCCCGTGCAGAAGTGATTGATGAAGATCTGACAGAAGACCAACAGCAAAATCACAATGTCATGGAGGCAGTGGACAGCAGTTGTGTTGGACAAGTGGAGGTTGAGGTACCAGCTGCAAATGTGGATATACTGAAGAAATGTAAACCTTTTAAAATGATGACAGATTACAAACTCTCAGCTGTGTCTGTAATCAAACCTCTGTAACTTTGCTTCCCTTCAGCAGCATCAGCTCATGTTCACATGTTGATTCATGGTTTGCTTCAGTTTTTGATGGACTGCAGAATATTTTGAAGGTTATCTGCTATAAAAAGCCAGAACAGGAAAATCTGCTTCATGTGTTTCTGTTTGATCCTCAGTGACTTTGACACAAAGGCCTCTGCTGTGATGATCACACCTCTGATCAAGTCTCACAGTGTCAGCTTTGTTTTTATACATATGGATATGTGCTGATAAATGATCAGAGTTATAATATTTCCCACTGTCTGCTGTGTGCCGTGACCTTTGACCTGCTAAAGACAGTCAGCTGTGGATTATTCATTGTTGTGTCTGATACTTAGAACTGTGAGGAAGAACACTACACAGTTAATCAGGGTCCCCTCTCTCTGAATCAGGGAAGGTGGGCAGGCCGCGTGTGGGCCGCGGGCCATACGTTGAGTCTCACTGTTTGAAATGTGAACATTGTTCTGCTGCAGTCAATGGACTAAACCAGAGAAGAAGAAAACAGACTTTACCATGAAGATCCTCAGTGTGGATCAGTATAATATCAGCCTGATGTCTGCAGTTTAGTGTCAGCACAACTTTCACATCATATTCATCTCAGCACAACTAAAACATGCTGACTGACCTCAGAGTTTCAAGTCCACATCCTGGACTCTCCAGGAAACCACACAGATGCTTCACTCCTGAATCCTGCAGGTTGTTGTTGTAGGTCAGGTCCAGCTGTCTCAGATGGGAGGGGTTGGACTTCAGTGCTGCTGCCAGATAATCACAGCTGATCTCTGACAAACCACAGTCCATCAATCTGTATAAAGAATGAAAGATGTAAGTTTATTAGACAAAGTGTGAGCTTGAAATCATTCAGTGTTTCATCATCTGTTCAGAGCTGAAGAAGGTTCAGAATGTAGAAGTTTAGAAAATGGAAACTCCAAACAGCTGAAGCCAACAGGAAGCAGCTTCAAACAAACACAACAAGAGAAAAAACTCTGAATGTTTCACATTAAAGTCGTACATTTATCATAAAAACAGGACAAAGACTTGAAAAAGTCGTGTTTTTCCTTCCAGGAACCACAAGGCTTCACTTTTAAAGGTGAAGTGTGAAAGAAATGGACATATTTGAAGTCCAACACCTTTTTCCAGTCACATTATTAAAGCAGACAAACTACAAGCTCATTTTCATTCCAACAAGTCATCTTCTGACCTGGACTAACAACACTGGTCTCTATGTGCAGCTGGCTGTGAGACCAGTGCTCAGGGAGTGTCTACAAAGTGCAACACTGAAAGAACATCACACACTAGCTGTGTCCCAAAACGTCGGCTGCATCCTTCGGAGGACCCGGTATTCGCGGTCTACGTGGGCCGGGTCCTTCAAAGACCGAAAAGGCTGGAAGTGCGAGGCTGTGAAATGGGACGGTCTAGCCTTCAGATTTGCGTCACCGCTGTGTTGGTGGAGTTTAATAAACTCGGCCGTCTGCTCCTTGCTATCTAAAATATAACAGGACACTGGCGTAAATTCTCGACCGTCTCACACTTCTGTTTAATCAGTTTCCTGTTTAACGTTTATTCAGCAGTGTGAAAATCCCGGAGGAACTTTGATCTCAGCCAAACCGATTTACTCCGGAACAAATAAAACACAGAAAAAAGGCAAACAATTACATTTTTAAGTTATCCGAGTGACTTATATATGATGTTTAACCTGAGTAGTGAAAGAGCAGGGGTCTGAAAACGATGAAGCCGGGCGTCCGCTGCTCTCGCCGGCTGGAGTGACCATTGAACCCCCCGGCTTGCTAGCGAGCGGGTGGGTAACAGACGTCTCCGAAAACGTCGGCACACTTTTGCAAATATGTGATGTCTTGATAAACCAAGCAGATATTTGAAGTTTACACAGCTACTTTCTCGCCTGAAAATATGTTAAAAGTTTATTTTGTGACCCAGAAAGATTAATAAGAGTAATTTGAAAACTTAGTAGCAGCCGCCATTGTTGGCAGCTGAAATTTGGCTGGGCCGCACTATGAATTCTGGGATATGGTGGGCCACGAAGGACACACCCGACGAATCCTTCAAATTCGGGGAAATGAAGGACGCATTTGTCGGGCACATTTGAAGGAGTCGACAAATACGGACAGCCTTCATCGCCTGGCTGTGATGTAATCGGCCTTCAAATGCAGCCTCTGGAGGATGCAGCCGACGTTTTGGGACACAGCTACTAATTTGCTTCCATCATCCAAACTGAAGAGGAAACAGAGACGCCTCCCCTTCAAAGTAAAAGCTGCTCCTTTTGGACACAGTATCAAAGAAAGTCTACAGTATAACATAGAAAAGACAGAACAAAGTTTTGGTTGTTTTTAAATTGTGCAGAAATGAAACTACACTAAGCTCAATTATGTGACAGACATTTCATCCCATGTCAGTTTGGCCTCATCCTGGGCCGGATTATCCAGCACACACTCTGACCACAGGTCCATGTTGAGCAGGATGAGCTGCTGGCTAATCTGGAGGCTGTAGCAGCAGCTCACAGTCACAGTGGGTTTCCACTCATGAAAAAGCTCTGGCTGCTTCATTTCTCATCTCATATCAGAGACTTTAATGCTTCACTGAAGCTGTACTGTGATGCTTCCATATTCCAGTGAGGCCTCCATAATGATTTCAGCTGTTCTGTACACACACTGTGTGCCCTGTATGGCTCAAAGTCTCTGCAGCCTGTTTTTATCTGCTATCATCAGATCTTCATCATCCTCATTCACATCCCTCACACACTCTACAGCCTCATCAGCACTGACTTCATCTTCACTGACTGATGGAGCACAACATGAACCTGTGGAGGCTGAAACACTGTCCTGTCAAACATCTCCCCGTCACCACTCCACTTCTGTCAGCCTTTAAATGAACCCTGCTCAAGTCTGTCACTTCTGTTTGGAGCCAAAAGAGGTTAAAGATTACGCCACTACATTCTTGTCTAGAAAATATTAAAGTGTATTTGGTGACACACAAAAAAGGGTAAAAGTATAGTTTGGGTCCACACATGTCCAAACCCTGGTGTGTAGGCCTACTTAGTATCGAGAAAAGCCCACTAAAAGAACGCCCACCAGACCAAAGCAATGGTGTTGACTTGATCAGCATTAACCCCGCCCCCTGACTTTGATGGGTGAAGCTGACAAATAAAATGTATTTATGAACAGCGATGCAGGGCCAGGAGTAGCAACGTGAATTAAATAAATAGATCATTAAATAATTCATTAAATGTGTCAGTAAAATAATTAAAATAGAAAACAAACCAACAAAATATGTAATTAACTAATTTGAATTGTACATAAATACTTAATGAATTATTTTAAATGAAATTAACTGATAATTCATTGTGATTTTGTTTTGTGTTTTGATGAGCTAATAATCAGCTCTCTTTTTCTCATTGTTGTTCTAAGCCGCTTATCCAAAGGTAAGGCACTACCTGTTGAATTATTTCCAAAGTGTGCCAAATTGGACATTACAAATTAAAGTCTACTCACTGAAATTACTGGGGAATGTCTGCTTTGATTTTGATGAGAATCTCATGACAGTACTGAGGATTTAATGCGGTTGGACTGCTAAAAATGATTGAATGCGGTTGGACCGCTAAAGGATTTAATACGGTTGGACCGCTAAAGGATTTAATACGGTTGGACCGCTAAAGGATTTAATACGGTTGGACCGTGGAAAGCAGTTGGACTGCTGAGTGATTTTAGTATATTAGGGAATTTGGTTATTGTTTGGGGTGGAGCCCGTATTGGTTATAAGGTTGGACCTGCTTCAGTCTTACACTTTTTTGGCTGTTTTACTGTTGTTCCAAAGTATTATAAATTATTCAAGAACGTCAGTTGGACTGATAGGAAGCACAGTGCTCAGAGGTAACGCTTGCCAATGCCAAGGACGCTTAGGCATTGTCCTCGAAGAGGGATAGTCAGTTGGTCACTGTGGAGCTTGGGGCACTCCAGAATAACTAGGAGTTAGAGTCTCCTTACCGTTTGGAACGGTAGTCTGCGCTTTTTTGGCCAGCAGAAGTTGGACTTCGGGCGTGTAACTTTAACTTAAAACTTCGGGGTAAGCCTTGGCTGTGAAATGCCAAAAATAGAGCTTCAGGCAAAGTTTGGGTTGGTTGACGCTTTTAAATTGAGTTAGGGATTTTAGAGATGAGGCCAGAAACTGTTGGACAGATACTGGTTAATTGATCACAAAAAAGTTGGACTTTATCGGTTGGACCGTTAACTTAAATTTGTCGAAATTGTTTAGGCGCTAAAGCTGACAGATGTGACAGTGGTTGTAAATATAAGACGTCTTTGTAATATAAAATAAGAGATCTCTGTGTGAAAGGAGTCTGAGGCAGTGCTGGAGCTATTTTTAGACTGTGTGTGTGTGAGTGTGAAAATGCAAATTAGTCAGCAGTGAACTGTTTAAACCACAGTTGGTTTTACAAATACTGCTGCAAACATTGTTGAGTGTGTGTTTAAGACGCCATTTATGTTCATTAGAGGGCTATAAATAAAGTTTTGAGTTGCCGTAGTGAATGTATAGTAATTGACTGAGTTTTGATATATAAATATAGTGAGTGCACTGTATATATTTAAGACTAACATATTACTTTTAGGAGTAACCTCTCATCAGCAATAAATGCTGGTGTGTTTTATTTTTTCTATTCTATGTGTGTGCTGTGAGAATTAATAGAGGTTTCAATTGTTTTCTTTGACTTGCTCTTTCTGATTATGAAAGGCATGTCTGAAATACTCTTAGGAAAGCGTGTTGTGAGTATATTCCTCAACTCTTGTCACAGTTTAAGTGTGTGAATGCTGTGAGTAGCAGGCTTTGAGTGATTGGGTGTGATTTGTACAAAATAATAAATAATAATAACACTATGAAAGTTGATAGTAGAGTGAGTGCAGAAGTGGAAGTGTGAGAGAAAAGGCGGTGTGTGTGTGAGACGATCTGACAAACGCAAAGAATTTAGTATATTTAGAAGTGTGTGCGTGAAATAAGGGTGAATTGTTTTAGATCAAGACTTAGTAAAACAAGAGTTTTATTAGCCTGTAAAAAAAACAAAACAGGAGAGATAGAAACAGAAAATATGGTTCTGAGCAGCTGCAAGGTTGACAGGAAATGGTGTGTGTGACAGGAACTTTGCATGCCCATAAAAGGAACTGACTGTGACAAGTGAGCACACAGAGAGAGAAACATACGAGTTAAACTCCAGGCAGATGAAGCAAATGGAGGTTTTAAGAAAAGAAATGAAAAGGATATTAATTGTATGCTTTAGTGTGTCAATACAGGTGGACTTCTTTCAACCTAGAATCTTGAGTACAAAACCATTGATTAACAGAATTGGGAGGAAAACAGGCCAGATTTTGGCTTAAAATTTTACAGCTTGACCTCCCACTTGTCCCGATCCTGAGAAGAAGCTCATAGGACAGTTAATCTCCTGATGAAGACCGACAGAACATCGTGGACTTCAAGAATTAACAGCAGGCAAAAGACAGTGCAACTGAAACTACACTGACGATACCAGCAGCAGCATGGAAGAAAAGCACGTGATGGAAAATGCACGGTGAACTGCAGGCTGGTAAGAACAGTGTGACATAACTGTTTAAAGACACTGAATGGGATATTTTGCCAGGCTGGGATTTAATCTAAAAGGAAAATACTGAAAAGAGCAACGGAGAAGAAACAGAGAAGAAACAGACTGTGTTTGCTGGGGATCACAAGACAACAAAGAACACTAAGAGAAGGGCACAGGGGCCAGTGGGAAGGTGAAGCCCAGACGAGTTCGACTGCGAGAATAGAGGGTACAATTGGGTTGAAATTGAAGCCGGAACTCAGGATGGTTTAGGGATGTCCACGTCACAAACAAAGAGGTAAACAAAAAGAAGGTAAAATAAAGAGAGAAAATAGCTGACAATTACATTAATGAATAGAAGACACACATACAGATATTACATAGATTTATTTTTAGGATAAAGGGGAGAGCTTATACGTAGAAATTACTTTTTATACATATTGCATTTTGTGCCTTTAAGGGAGTTGTGGCTCAATTCGTCTCTTGTGGGTCACGAGCCTTTGGCTAGCGCTATGATTAGCCAATCTACTGTGAGGATGATATGAGTTATTGAAGGATTGCACACGCTTACAGACATATAGAGTCCATAAACACACATGACAGTATTGATTCCAGGCAAAAGGCCTCAAATTAATTTAGCGTTTAACTGAACTTGAGCTGGCCCTGTAACAAGTGACAGAAAAGAGGAACTGAATAGGAGTTTCTTGCTTTAGAGAAGGACCAAAGGAAGGAAAGCATATATTTTGGTTAAGTCTGATAAACTAGAATGAGAAGGTATTGTTACATCAAAGGAGCAAGATGAAATAAAAAGGCTGTACCAAAAACAGGTTATAACATAGGAAATGTGAGTTTTAAAATGAAGTTAGTGTTAACACACAGGAGTTGTTTCAAGGCAGCGTTTAGCTGTGATAAAATGTATGCAGGAGTAATTGCTTATATGTTTAAACTTAATTGATTAAAGTGGTTGTTTTTTTGGATCTTTTAGTAGAATAGGCGCTTATAATGATTTTCTTGTGAAAGGAGATTCTAGGTCAGAGTGGAGGCCTTGCAGCAGCGAGACTTCTGTGTACAGGATGTTGATGATTAGATAAGGCAAGCGACAGGAAACGCATGCAGGGACGTGAAAGCAGCGTTTTAAGAGTTTTAAAATGATGAGTAATGTTGAAGAATATATATAAATACAAGTCAATAAGTCAAGAAGATAATTAGGATCAGGCTTTTGATTAAAGAGTCCCAAAGATGATAAGTTAGGGAGGTGCAGGAAAAGGTGTTTGGTTTGCTTTACAGAAGATCTCGGCGACCACAGGGGGGTGAGGATGCTGGAGGCCCGAGGCATGATGGACCACAAGAGAGGGACGCAGAAAAAACCTAATCTTACGCATGGAGTGTTCTCGAGGGGGAGCTGATGTTTATTACTGGACCACTTAGATGACATGAGGTTGTCTGATTTGCTGAGCCAGAGGACGGCTAGAGAGGGTCAGAGCAGGAGTGGTGACCCCGATGTCCATGATGCCATGGATGGACATGGAAGCAGCTGAGTGGGCCGAGGAGTGACCCAACACAATGTATTGTGACCTCTGGTGTTCCAGAGGTCGAGAGAGGGAGTATTGAGATTGGAGAGATATTTTGCTGCTATTGTTAAAGGCTCATGTTCTCACTTAGATCATCGATTTCTACTTACATTTCTTTCTGGGAAAAATGGGGATTACTTTGGAAACAGGAAGTATTTTCCCCAATAAGCAGCCCTGGATTAGTAAATCACTCCAACATGTTCTCAGGCAGAAGAAGCTGTCTTGTTATGAGGGAGAGAAGAAAAAGATTGAGGCACAGAAACTTGTTGAAAGAGAGATAAAGCAGCTAAAATCAGGTGTAAAAGTAAAGCAGAGGATGAGCTGAATAAAGGACACTCAAGGCTGGCTTGGAAAGGAATGAAGTCCATGGTGGGGATGCAGAACAAGGAGCAAAGATGAATGTGATGCTGAATCAGCAGAAGACTTGGACTCATTTGATTCCAGCTTTGATATCATTGATTTCAATGAAAAGCTTTGTGATTGTAGCAAAGGGCTGGTAGCTCTGAGAGTCCCACTGATGAGGTGTTTGTGTGGAAATCTCTTAGTGGGACCAAAGAGAGAAAAAGCCCTGGTCCTGATGCTGTGGGAGGGAAATGATTGAAGTGTGCTGTGAGGAACTGACTGGGAGATTTTCACACATTTTCCAGTCCTCCTTGGAACAACAGGAAGTTCCCAGCATATGGAAACAAAGGTTAAGTGTCCTATGGCACTCAGTGATGATGGTGCTGTGGCCCCACCACCTCCACCTCTTTGTAAAGGAACTAACTGTAATCTGAAGCTTCAAATGGAACTAAGACTTCCTCCACTAGGTGGCAGTGTCTGATGAGAAAGTGTTAGTGGAGCTGGCCTGGAGTCAGAAACAGGAAGATGCAGGATTTGGGCTGAAATGGGGAAAAGTGGTTCGCACTAGTGCCTTAAAGCAAGAAGGTTGTAGGTTGAAGCTTGTTGGCCTTTCTGTGGAGGTTGGATGTTCTCCCACAGTCCAATGAAATGCTGCTTAGGTTCATTGGTGCTTCTAAATTGGCTGTAGGTGTGGATGTGAGAGAGTGCTTCTCTGTCTCTCTCTGTTGGCCCTGTGATGGACTGCTCACCTGTGCAGGTGGACCACGCCTCTTGCCCTATGACAGCTAGGGCACAGGCTGCAGCCCTGTGAGCCTAAGCTGAATAAACAGTTAGCAAAAATGATCCATAGATGGCCTGAAATCCCCCAGTTAGCAGTTTGGTAGATAGCTATGACATGCTAATCCCATCCAGCAGCTGTATTCTACCTGTAAGCTGCTCCCTGCTGAGCCAAAGCACTTTTTCATATACAAATTACAACCTTTAATAGAAACCTATTGGTCAGCATCTTATTAGCCTGCTGTTAGCTTCATTCCACAGAAAACTGAGAGAAACTAACAGAGTTGATAAAGAATAAAGAGAAATGTGCTGATTTAAAGCCTTTGAAGTGCTTCAGATGATCTCTGTCCACTTCTGTCCACTCATTCATTCATGTAAGCTTTCTAATGCAGCTTTGATCTTCACAGTCTGCTTCATGAAACTCATTCTAACCCTGAATGTCAGAGTGTTCCTCCTTCTCTTTCCCATCATTCATGCTGGCAGTGGAGGAGATTTGGATGTTGGACTGTGTTTTGGATGATGTGTGTATGTTTGTGTTGGACTGCTGTCTGTAAAGCAAACGCACATTTTGCTTTGGATTTCAGTGTCAGACAGACTTTAAGGTGGAATGAAGAGTTGGAGAGTTTCACAGTGAATTATCCAGTGGAGGATTTTTCTTCTTCTTTGAAGGTTTGAAATGTGAACATTGTTCTGCTGCAGTCAATGGACTAAACCAGAGAAGAAGAAAACAGACTTTACCATGAAGATCCTCAGTGTGGATCAGTATAATATCAGCCTGATGTCTGCAGTTTAGTGTCAGCACAACTTTCACATCATATTCATCTCAGCACAACTAAAACATGCTGACTGACCTCAGAGTTTCAAGTCCACATCCTGGACTCTCCAGGAAACCACACAGATGCTTCACTCCTGAATCCTGCAGCTTGTTGTTGCAGCTCAGGTGCAGCTGTCTCAGATGGGAGGGGTTGGACTTCAGTGCTGCTGCCAGATAATCACAGCTGATCTCTGACAAACCACAGTTGATCAATCTGTATAAAGAATGAAAGATGTAAGTTTATTAGACAAAGTGTGAGCTTGAAATCATTCAGTGTTTCATCATCTGTTCAGAGCTGAAGAAGGTTCAGAATGTAGAAGTTTAGAAAATGGAAACTCCAAACAGCTGACAGAGTTCATACACCTTTGTCAGGGTCAAATTCAAGCAAGACCATGTGAAAATTAAAACACATCATCCTAGGTGAACTTAAACACCTTTGTTCCCCTTTTGTTAAGACATAGAAAAGTACACCACACAAAAATACTGCAAAAGGAAACGGTCGCCTTATATACATAGTGTATAAACTCAAAATGCACATTTCACTTCAAATTAAGATTAAGGCTTTGAACAGATCACATAGTTCAGTTCAACATATAAGACTTTAAGAATGCACAAGCATCTACTTAAAATCTATTTAATTTATCATCCATGATATTATTTTGTACAATTCCAATGTATTTTGTTCATCTCCCTTAAATAAACAGGCAGTCTTAAAGTATGAAATATTCATATACAAACACATATAAATGTGTGTACTGTCTCAGTGGCTGATAGTACCCCACAGGCCTCAGTGTGAGCTTGAAGACATTTATAATGTTTAAGTAGTTTAATGTGCAGGTGCTGACGATAAACACATTTTGAATGAAAGCCGGGGAACTTTGGTAGCACAGAAACAAGTGGCTATTCTTTGTGACTATATGGATCACTCACAATACCATTATTTCACACAAAGGCACCAAATTAATACTCAAAAAAGCTGCAGCAATACACACAAATATAAACAGTACTTGGTGACAACTTTGCTTTTAGCCTTTAACCCTTCTTGACTACTTTTGATGTGGCCTCTATATTTTACCTTTAAAAACAGTTTATCTTGCCAATCTGTTATTTTCTCATTTTGACCAACTGTATCAGCACAATTTATCTAAATTCAGACAAAATTTAAAATACAAGTAGAAAGTGATATTTTGACTGTAAAAACCACACACATGTTTAACGAATCATCTTCATAACTTGAAATGCAAATAGAGATTGTACATTTTTAAAAATACGCACACGTTTTGCAAACAACAAAGTTATATGGTACTATTTACCAAAAAATGCAGCCAAGGCTCAGACGTTTTTCATATAATCATTTCAAACTATTTACAGAACAATCAGGTGTCAAACAATAGTTTGTGTCACTCTAACACATATGAGAACAGCACAGGGATAAACCTGCAGGTCTGACAGCAGGTGTGTCACTCAGCGTTTACACTGCAATCTGCCTTTGTTGGCTTTAAGGCAGCAACTGTGACGATCACTAGTAGAACTGACACACAAAACAAAACAACAGCTACACACTAAATACACAAGACAACAAACTAACTTGAGACCAAACACGGTAAACGTCACAAATCTCTCACGTATCAAAACTCTCTCTCTCTTTCGCTCACTCGCTCTCTCTTGCCGGTCACTCCTAAAACTTCCCCCTTTTGCTAAACAACCAAATGTCATGTTTCCATATCATTTTTGATTGGTCGACATGGTACATTTTCCCACCTATAGGGCTTTGGAGCGTGATGTCACGGGAGATGGGCCATGCCCCCTTCCGCCATGACAGTAGGCCAGCCAAAGGATACCATTTCAGCTATGGATCGTACGTGTTGTGTTGTCGGTTGCAACGTTAGATCACATGATCGTGAAGGCAAGAAGCTGGATAACGGGCTCTCTTTTCATCGTTTTCCATCCTGGAGGCAACGTGAGGGATCCCATGTATCCGATATTACTAAACAAAGACGTCAGGCTTGGATTGCAGCGGTGAGACGAGGGGATATCGAGTTCTCTGCAATCCCCAGCTTTTTGTTGGTTTGCTCACGGCATTTTCTTTCCGGTGAGTTCTAAATTAATTCATATCACTCTTGAAAGGCTTTTAGTGTTATTTTCAACGTGCTGAGGTCATAGATAATGAGATAAAACACGCTAATGTGTGATGCTGCAGAACCACATCATGTCGACTGAGTAGCTTATGATTTGGCATTATTGCAGGCAAACCAGCATATGAAATGGATGTAACAAATCCAGACTGGGCACCAACACTGCACATGGGGCATGACGACATACCTGTATCAGACTCGGACCGGCACTCAAGGCGTACGCAACGGAAGCGAAAAAGAGCACCCATCGGAGGTAAACAACCCCCCCCCCCCCCCTCTAAAAACATACTAAATTGCTATCACTGTAAACTAATCCGCACATAACTTCCAGATGAATCACACACCTGTCATTGGAATATTGGTGTACATTTACCTTATGTCTAATTTTATCTTACAGGCTTTCGTTATGCAGCTGCAGAGTCTGAAGGTGTGCCCCGTGCAGAAGTGATTGATGAAGATCTGACAGAAGACCAACAGCAAAATCACAATGTCATGGAGGCAGTGGACAGCAGTTGTGTTGGACAAGTGGAGGTTGAGGTACCAGCTGCAAATGTGGATATACTGAAGAAATGTAAACCTTTTAAAATGATGACAGATTACAAACTCTCAGCTGTGTCTGTAATCAAACCTCTGTAACTTTGCTTCACTTCAGCAGCATCAGCTCATGTTCACATGTTGATTCATGGTTTGCTTCAGTTTTTGATGGACTGCAGAATATTTTGAAGGTTATCTGCTATAAAAAGCCAGAACAGGAAAATCTGCTTCATGTGTTTCTGTTTGATCCTCAGTGACTTTGACACAAAGGCCTCTGCTGTGATGATCACACCTCTGATCAAGTCTCACAGTGTCAGCTTTGTTTTTATACATATGGATATGTGCTGATAAATGATCAGAGTTATAATATTTCCCACTGTCTGCTGTGTGCCGTGACCTTTGACCTGCTAAAGACAGTCAGCTGTGGATTATTCATTGTTGTGTCTGATACTTAGAACTGTGAGGAAGAACACTACACAGTTAATCAGGGTCCCCTCTCTCTGAATCAGGGAAGGTGGGCAGGCCGCGTGTGGGCCGCGGGCCATACGTTGAGTCTCACTGTTTGAAATGTGAACATTGTTCTGCTGCAGTCAATGGACTAAACCAGAGAAGAAGAAAACAGACTTTACCATGAAGATCCTCAGTGTGGATCAGTATAATATCAGCCTGATGTCTGCAGTTTAGTGTCAGCACAACTTTCACATCATATTCATCTCAGCACAACTAAAACATGCTGACTGACCTCAGAGTTTCAAGTCCACATCCTGGACTCTCCAGGAAACCACACAGATGCTTCACTCCTGAATCCTGCAGCTTGTTGTTCCAGCTCAGGTCCAGCTCTCTCAGATGGGAGGGGTTGGACTTCAGTGCTGCTGCCAGATAATCACAGCTGATCTCTGACAAACCACAGTCCCTCAATCTGTATAAAGAATGAAAGATGTAAGTTTATTAGACAAAGTGTGAGCTTGAAATCATTCAGTGTTTCATCATCTGTTCAGAGCTGAAGAAGGTTCAGAATGTAGAAGTTTAGAAAATGGAAACTCCAAACAGCTGACAGAGTTCATACGCCTTTGTCAGGGTCAAATTCAAGCAAGACCATGTGAAAATTAAAACACATCATCCTAGGTGAACTTAAACACCTTTGTTCCCCTTTTGTTAAGACATAGAAAAGTACACCACACAAAAATACTGCAAAAGGAAACGGTCGCCTTATATACATAGTGTATAAACTCAAAATGCACATTTCACTTCAAATTAAGATTAAGGCTTTGAACAGATCACATAGTTCAGTTCAACATATAAGACTTTAAGAATGCACAAGCATCTACTTAAAATCTATTTAATTTATCATCCATGATATTATTTTGTACAATTCCAATGTATTTTGTTCATCTCCCTTAAATAAACAGGCAGTCTTAAAGTATGAAATATTCATATACAAACACATATAAATGTGTGTACTGTCTCAGTGGCTGATAGTACCCCACAGGCCTCAGTGTGAGCTTGAAGACATTTATAATGTTTAAGTAGTTTAATGTGCAGGTGCTGACGATAAACACATTTTGAATGAAAGCCGGGGAACTTTGGTAGCACAGAAACAAGTGGCTATTCTTTGTGACTATATGGATCACTCACAATACCATTATTTCACACAAAGGCACCAAATTAATACTCAAAAAAGCTGCAGCAATACACACAAATATAAACAGTACTTGGTGACAACTTTGCTTTTAGCCTTTAACCCTTCTTGACTACTTTTGATGTGGCCTCTATATTTTACCTTTAAAAACAGTTTATCTTGCCAATCTGTTATTTTCTCATTTTGACCAACTGTATCAGCACAATTTATCTAAATTCAGACAAAATTTAAAATACAAGTAGAAAGTGATATTTTGACTGTAAAAACCACACACATGTTTAACGAATCATCTTCATAACTTGAAATGCAAATAGAGATTGTACATTTTTAAAAATACGCACACGTTTTGCAAACAACAAAGTTATATGGTACTATTTACCAAAAAATGCAGCCAAGGCTCAGACGTTTTTCATATAATCATTTCAAACTATTTACAGAACAATCAGGTGTCAAACAATAGTTTGTGTCACTCTAACACATATGAGAACAGCACAGGGATAAACCTGCAGGTCTGACAGCAGGTGTGTCACTCAGCGTTTACACTGCAATCTGCCTTTGTTGGCTTTAAGGCAGCAACTGTGACGATCACTAGTAGAACTGACACACAAAACAAAACAACAGCTACACACTAAATACACAAGACAACAAACTAACTTGAGACCAAACACGGTAAACGTCACAAATCTCTCACGTATCAAAACTCTCTCTCTCTTTCGCTCACTCGCTCTCTCTTGCCGGTCACTCCTAAAACTTCCCCCTTTTGCTAAACAACCAAATGTCATGTTTCCATATCATTTTTGATTGGTCGACATGGTACATTTTCCCACCTATAGGGCTTTGGAGCGTGATGTCACGGGAGATGGGCCACGCCCCCTTCCGCCATGACAGTAGGCCAGCCAAAGGATACCATTTCAGCTATGGATCGTACGTGTTGTGTTGTCGGTTGCAACGTTAGATCACACGATCGTGAAGGCAAGAAGCTGGATAACGGGCTCTCTTTTCATCGTTTTCCATCCTGGAGGCAACGTGAGGGATCCCATGTATCCGATATTACTAAACAAAGACGTCAGGCTTGGATTGCAGCGGTGAGACGAGGGGATATCGAGTTCTCTGCAATCCCCAGCTTTTTGTTGGTTTGCTCACGGCATTTTCTTTCCGGTGAGTTCTAAATTAATTCATATCACTCTTGAAAGGCTTTTAGTGTTATTTTCAATGTGCTGAGGTCATAGATAATGAGATAAAACATGCTAATGTGTGATGCTGCAGAACCACATCATGTCGACTGAGTAGCTTATGATTTGGCATTATTGCAGGCAAACCAGCATATGAAATGGATGTAACAAATCCAGACTGGGAACCAACACTGCACATGGGGCATGACGACATACCTGTATCAGACTCGGACCGGCACTCAAGGCGTACGCAACGGAAGCGAAAAAGAGCACCCATCGGAGGTAAACAACCCCCCCCCTCTAAAAACATACTAAATTGCTATCACTGTACACTAATCCGCACATAACTTCCAGATGAATCACACACCTGTCATTGGAATATTGGTGTACATTTACCTTATGTCTAATTTTATCTTACAGGCTTTCGTTATGCAGCTGCAGAGTCTGAAGGTGTGCCCCGTGCAGAAGTGATTGATGAAGATCTGACAGAAGACCAACAGCAAAATCACAATGTCATGGAGGCAGTGGACAGCAGTTGTGTTGGACAAGTGGAGGTTGAGGTACCAGCTGCAAATGTGGATATACTGAAGAAATGTAAACCTTTTAAAATGATGACAGATTACAAACTCTCAGCTGTGTCTGTAATCAAACCTCTGTAACTTTGCTTCCCTTCAGCAGCATCAGCTCATGTTCACATGTTGATTCATGGTTTGCTTCAGTTTTTGATGGACTGCAGAATATTTTGAAGGTTATCTGCTATAAAAAGCCAGAACAGGAAAATCTGCTTCATGTGTTTCTGTTTGATCCTCAGTGACTTTGACACAAAGGCCTCTGCTGTGATGATCACACCTCTGATCAAGTCTCACAGTGTCAGCTTTGTTTTTATACATATGGATATGTGCTGATAAATGATCAGAATTATAATATTTCCCACTGTCTGCTGTGTGCCGTGACCTTTGACCTGCTAAAGACAGTCAGCTGTGGATTATTCATTGTTGTGTCTGATACTTAGAACTGTGAGGAAGAACACTACACAGTTAATCAGGGTCCCCTCTCTCTGAATCAGGGAAGGTGGGCAGGCCGCGTGTGGGCCGCGGGCCATACGTTGAGTCTCACTGTTTGAAATGTGAACATTGTTCTGCTGCAGTCAATGGACTAAACCAGAGAAGAAGAAAACAGACTTTACCATGAAGATCCTCAGTGTGGATCAGTATAATATCAGCCTGATGTCTGCAGTTTAGTGTCAGCACAACTTTCACATCATATTCATCTCAGCACAACTAAAACATGCTGACTGACCTCAGAGTTTCAAGTCCACATCCTGGACTCTCCAGGAAACCACACAGATGCTTCACTCCTGAATCCTGCAGCTTGTTGTTGGAGCTCAGCTCCAGCTGTCTCAGATGGGAGGGGTTGGACTTCAGTGCTGCTGCCAGATAATCACAGCTGATCTCTGACAAACCACAGTCCCACAATCTGTATAAAGAATGAAAGATGTAAGTTTATTAGACAAAGTGTGAGCTTGAAATCATTCAGTGTTTCATCATCTGTTCAGAGCTGAAGAAGGTTCAGAATGTAGAAGTTTAGAAAATGGAAACTCCAAACAGCTGAAGCCAACAGGAAGCAGCTTCAAACAAACACAACAAGAGAAAAAACTCTGAATGTTTCACATTAAAGTCGTACATTTATCACAAAGCTCAATTATGTGACAGACATTTCATCCCATGTCAGTTTGGCCTCATCCTGGGCCGGATTATCCAGCACACACTCTGACCACAGGCCCAGGGGCCACGCACAGCTGGGCTCCATCCAAGAGACAGCAAACAAACCAACACAATAATAAAAAGCACCATGTGATCTTCTTACATCTTCAAGACAAACATAGTAAAAACATGAGCATATTTGTTTCCTGATAAAATGATGTGACAGGTAGAACAGAGTAAAGTGGTGGTGTTACTGTTAAGTCTAATTGTTGAATGTTGCCATTGTGTTTCTTAAATTTGTACAGTCTTAGTTTAAGCAGTAGGATCGAAGCCATTCCTTTGATCCTGACCACCTCTCCAACCTCTCTGTGCTGGGGGAGGTTTTATTGTAGATACATCCTATCTGGAAGATCTGTTTCTTTTGATGTAAGCTTCCTGGGTTTATGACCCTTTGGTCAGCAGGAGGTAACACACACACACACACACACACACACACACACACACACACACACACACACACACACACTTACATACAGTGCCTTGTCTATGTAACCAAAGGGGGGTTGCAAGGGGAGGTGCTTTGTAAACTATTGTTTGAAGATTGTCAATAAAAGGCAGCGAGAGGAGGCCACCATTGGGGTCATTGTCGTGCTGGACACAGACGAGGCCTCCCTTGCGCAAGTAATGGATCGATCGACTGTCTTGTTTTCTTCATGATGAATAAGTCTCTAGAATTAGCGGGGTTTGTGGAAACACAGACCCAACATTTATTTGGTCCTTCGGAGCCGGAGCCTAACACATTGCATCCACCGAGGAGAGGGAGAGGACGCCACCGCAACGTCTGGGATGATTGACGTAAAGCCCTGGTGTTTTTGGCTTGCCACCAGGCCGGGAAGTTTGCTCCTGACCTCCCCTCGGGATGGATGACGATTGACGGGATCCAGAGGCTCTTCCCATGAACGTAAACAAACAGTGAGTACAGAAGGCCTTAGAGAGCGGCTACGGGCTGTGCGTTAAACGTGAGTCCGGGAGCGCGCTAGCCGCGTGAGAGAGACGCAGGCTTCTCCGCCATTTGGGGCGTAGAGAGTTCTCCGCCATTTGGGGCGTGGAGATAACCTAGGTTCGGCGTCTCCGCCGTGAAGGAGTCCGGAATCTCCGCCATTTGGGGCGTTAGAGAGTGTCTGAAGGTTGAATTCTCCGCCATATGGGGCGTTTGAGAGTTTTCAACAGAGAGCGCTAGCTGTGTGTGCAGACGCAAGCGATAGGCCTATGTTGTGTGTGTGTGCGGGCCAGACGTGGTCTGCGTGAGTGTGGCTGATTGTTAATGGAGAATAAAATGTGTAAGTCTGCCTTAGAAGGAGATTTAAAATTTATGGAGAAATTTTTACCAGGCAGCACGCAGTATGTAGGTTGTTGGCGTAAGAAATGTGGATTTGAAGGGACATTAGTGGAAGTTCAGTGTAAAATGCTGGTAGAAAGAATAGCTGTAAGTGTAGCTGGTAAAACAGGTAAAGCGAAGCAGAGGAAGGAATTGCAGTTAGCAATTGCTAAGTTGTGGCTGGAGCAGGTTCAGAAGAGGAGAGAAGCAAGAATGTTAGCAGAAAGTAGAGCCAGAGAAGAGCGTGAGAGAGCAGAGGCTGAGTATGGAGAGACATTGGGAGAAGCATTGAGTCCAAGACAGACTGGGCAGGGTAGGAAACAGAAAGTAAAGTTAGTGAACACAAACGTTACAACTACATATCCATCCCTGACACAAAACAAACAAACAAACAAAAAAAACATATGGTGTTTCTGTCCCAGAGTGTGAAGATGAAGAAAGTTTTTCTCCTGATCCAGTCCGTGAGTGTGTCTGACGTCATGGTGTGTGTGAAAGGTATCCAGCTGGGGCAGACGTGATTCTGCAGGTCACCTGCCCAGTGGACAAAAAGAAATAAAATAGTTGTGTGGATGAATGATAGCACGAAGAGTGTTTGGTGTTTCTAAGTCTGAAACAGCTGTAATGCTATTTTCTGTTTTGGAGAAAAGTACAGTTAAAGAAAAAAAAACAGAGAGAGATGTGTGTTGTTTTAAGCAGTGATGAGAATAATGAAAGTGTGATGAGAGAAGAACACAAAAACATACTGAAAATGCATTAACTATACTAACCCTACATGCATTTACACATAAATGATACTCATGAAGACCAGACAGCATCTTAAGCATGAGATTCTGTTTGTCATCTTGTCCAAGTCACTAGTAAGATGAAAGTGATACATAGACTAGTGGACTGAATATTATAGGAGGACAGATGGTTGCATCATAGATGAGAGGTCTTAAATGAGTGAGCTGAGTGAGCTGATTGTGAGTTTCTGGTGTGTGAAGAAGTTTTACCATGGCACACATTTAGTTACATGAGAACTAAAACTTATTATGTGCTAAGACAACAGGGTTATGCTGTATGTTGTGTGTATGGCTGATTGGATGAATGTTTGAGATTAAACTGGCTGTTTGATTTGTCTTTTGTTATTTAAGTTGAGCCTGCCAATTGGGTTGTGACGATTTATCCCCCTGGCATGAAGAACACGTGTCATGACTTAAACAAGGCCTTTCTTTCCTTTGATTTCCTTTATTTTCTTTCTTTTATTTTGTTACTTTCATGGTGCACTGAAAGTTTTGTTTGATGATCTCTGTTTGAGCACGATCAGAATCGAAGCGTCGTCGAGAAAACTGTTGCAAAGTGAGCTTCTCCAAAATTAAAATGGGCTCAGGAGAAATCCACTTATTTGAGACAAGTTCCTGTCCAAAAGGATTCAGCGAGAAAATCCAGTCTAAATTATTTTTCTTTTTGAAATGACGTTGTTTTGCTGAGCGTGGAAACGGATGCGACGATAATTTCCACAATTAGCAAAAGAAGGAATCACTGAGTGAATGAGTAAGAGTTTTAAAATAAATGGGAAACTGACTGACTGACAAAAGCTGACAAGACTGACTGACTTAACACCATTGTGTGAAGTCAACCCCCACCTGACAAAGGTGTGGATGTGTCTCTGTGTGTGTCTCTGTTGCAGGAGCAGAAGGAGACCACAGGAGGAAACTTGGGTCACATGACTATGTGAACTCTGAAAATTTAACCTTTTTAGTTTAAATTCTATGTCTGTGAATTTACCATGTGTGTGTCATTCACTACCTTGTGTTGCTCACAGAGATTACTGTGAGAAAGTGTGTACACACCTGCGCAGCGCTAACATTTACATTTCTCTTTACAGCAGATGGTTAATCATGTGATTTGATCATGTGGTTTACAGCAGGACACAACTTAATGATGTTTCTCTACCACAGGATTACTGAGATTTTGTATGAAGAGAACTGTAGTTACAGGCTATATGTTGATGATGAAATTACACTGTGTTTTTGAGAGAATGTTACAGGGAAGAAATGAATGCAGTGTGAGACATACTGTGATGAGACCATTGTTACTTTTTCCACAGCGAGTGTTAACTTTATGACTTTTCACAGCTCCTCTGGAATCTGGATGGCCGACACCTGACAACCGGGATGAACCTTGTGTTTGGCTAATGTTGTTTTTCTTTAAGAGTGCTTGTAAAGGATTCAGCACAGACAGACGAGTGACAATTGAACAGATGTGCAGTGGTTACAGAATAGTTACATCGGGGCCCATTATCTGACCACACTGTTGGGCTCATGGTGAGTAACAAACTTAAGGGACGTCACTGATTACAATGTGGAATGACGGTGAGATGTTAAATAATTTGGAACAAATTATGGGGAAAAGTAGGAGTTTAATGAGTTTAGAATAAACCTGCAATGATACTTGTCTCTGTGATGCTGAATACTTTATTACTCTTATGATCTATAGTTGGTTGCAAATGTGAAGTTGTTTTAATTTTAAGACTTTGTCTTCTAGGATACAGGAGCTGGGAGCTAAACAAGCTGAACATTTCAATGCTGACTAATGTTTTTACACAGGGTTACAGCTTGGAGTGAAGCTGCTCCAAGGGACAAACCTTGGAGATTGTTTTAGGGAGACTGTGCAACACTCTTGTACATGTCTCATTGGGGAGTTGACACATGGCGAAAGCCGTGTGGCGAGAGGAGTGTCATTTTTTAATTTGTAGATATCGTGAGGTGCCATGACGAGAAGGAGTGACTGAGAGGATCGTCCACAAGATGGAAGCTGAGGCCAGGAGAGAGTTTTCAGGAGGATCGGAGATCACCTTCAGCACAGAGAGCTGTGTTACTGGTCTTCCAAAGGATCGTCACGAGGAGACTTTGCACAGCAAATCTTAAATAAGATGAAAGAGTTTCGATGTTGACGTTAAGGAAGACAACTAAGCTGTTTGCGTGTCGAGGAGCCTGTGCCATCACCAGGGAAGTCTCAAATGTCCCAGGAATGGGTGGACCAAAGACCAGCTTTCCAGAGTCATTATTTTGTTTTAGGAGTTTTATTTTTCATTTTGTTAGACATGGCACAGTTGAAAGTAAAAGAAGACCACTCTAATTTGTCATGTGTTGTCATATTTTGATATATTTGATTACTTTTCATTGGTTATATTATATCGGGTAAAAATCACCCGGCATTAGTGATCGTGTTACTATTTATAGCGATAGTGTTCTAGGGTTAAATCTTCAGCAGCGTTGGAAAATGGAACCTGAGGGAGCGTGCCAAGCTCCAGAAAGTGACAGCGCAGAGGAGGTCCAGCGATGGACTTGTGGTTCTGTGAACAGCACAAATGCCAGGTGACTGTAAAATAACTAACAGCACTTTTTCCACAAGTGAAGCCAGTAACTTACTATCCTAAAAGATTAGCTCTAGTTGCTCGTGCTTTACCTCCATGCGTGAGATCAGTATGTGCAGCAGTTTAAGCTGTACAATGTTTCAATAGTTTATTTCACCTTTTGACATTGTTAGTTCCACACGAGGTAGATGTCTACTACTGCAGACTAAACTTACATTTCTGACACCTACAAGACACTTGTCTTTAATGTTACTCTCACAACCACACATATTACCATAAAGTGGTGCACAATTCTGAATCTGTCCAACCCTTTTTGCCAACGGAGGAGGGCACTTCTCATGAGTGTAGAGAGCGCGAGGAGAAGAAGTGTAAGCTGAGGGATGACTTAATAGATGTGCCACTCGTTGAGGGAAAGGTTTGGTTTGCTGATGGTTTGAGTTTTACAACAGCAGAGGGACAGACTAGAACACGTTTTACTGTAGCAGACAGTGAGAGAGAGTTATCTATGTAGGACAACTAGCATGTTTCATATTTGCTTGAGCAGCAGAGATGCTAGCTTTAACGGAAGTGTGTAAAGCTGTAGAGAGACAATATACACTGATAGGCAGTATACATTTGCTACTGTACATTTCTTTGTAGTGCAGTGAGTGAGACGAGGTGTGACAACCTCTACAGGGAAACCTGCAGAACACACCAAACTCTTGCAAAATCTGCTGGAGGCAGTGTTATTAACCAGTAGAATTGCCGTTTGTAAATGTGCAGCACACATGTGAGGGAAAGATCCAGTTGCATTAGGGAAAGTTTTTGCAGATAAGATCACAAAAGAAGCAGCTGTAGTTAAACATGGTGTTAACCTTTTATCAGTACAGCATCAGCAGACATGCAGGCCCACTCACCTACAGCAGGAAAACAGTTGTGACTTACAGAGGGAGCAAGCTTGCAGGATGATTTTTTATCTGTGTGATAAACCAGTACTGCCTGATAATTTGTATAAGACTGCTGCTATTTTGAGCCATTGGCTTTGCCATGTCTCAAACAGGAGGGAAATGAGCAGTCGTTATACTCATTCTAGGATTATTAAATACTTTTTAAAAAAAAAAACTTTTGCAGGCAGAGAGAACTAATGGAATAGTAAAGTTAAGATTTAGGAAGACAGGCAGGACATGGTTAGACTGTATAGAATAAGTACATGAGGATTACTCCAACAGAGAATGGTCTGACTCTTTGAGATTACACATGTTAGAGCATTTAGAGTTCCAGTCTTCTGTAGTGATGATAGAAAAGCAGAAGAGAGAGCGTATTAGCAGATTAGATGCTTGAAAATGTTTAAAAGTAAAGTAGTCATGAGAACAAATGATCTGCCAGATGATTCTGTTTCTCCGCAGGAGCAGAGTCTGAAGTCTGGAGATTGGATGTTGATAAGGCCATGGAGAGGAAGTGCTGGTCCAGTCCATGGTGGGAAGGTCCATATCGGATGCTGCTGACGACGACCACAGCAGTGAAGATTGCTGGAAGGAACACTTGGATATATCAAGCGCACTGCAAGAAGGTGACACACATCCAG
The DNA here is from genome assembly GCF_057381845.1 of Rhamphochromis longiceps. Lineage (NCBI taxonomy): Eukaryota > Metazoa > Chordata > Actinopteri > Cichliformes > Cichlidae > Rhamphochromis > Rhamphochromis longiceps. The sequence goes on along the minus strand of NC_140559.1, from coordinate 70,614,989 downwards.
GCCAGCTCGGAGTAAGTGGCAGGAAGACCGGGAACAAAGGGGGGGGAAAGCCTCCAGGGCCCCTCGTCTCAATCCGGTGAAGAAACCAACTGAGCCACAGGTACTCATCAGAATGGCTGGGAATGTGCTGTGCATCTTCTTGTGCCTGTGGACCCTGAGTGGGATGACAGGGAGTGCACTGGAACAGAGCAAACCACACCCAGTACCAGCATGGGTTTTCAACAACTACTGGTGGCAGTTTAAGAACACAACCGCTCACATAAAGAATGAGACCAATGGTTATGCTTGTGATGCCACTGGCTACACATTCTTCTGGACTGTGGCCCTATAGCATCACTGAGAGCGAGGCAGTTTGTCTGGTTGCTTTAGCAACACATCCGGGAACACTGCCAACTTTTCAACTGCTCTGAACCTGAATGGAAGGTTGATTCACCAGTAGCTGGGAAGGTGAACTGCTCTGGTGAGACAGACCTGCTCGTCTGACTCAAAGAATATGACTTGCTGCAGGACATTGAACAGCTAAACGAACTGGAAACAGGCCAATTGCCTATGTGTATGAAGGACAATGGATTAGCCAAAGTTGGAGATCAACCATGGAACATGGCAACATCACCTATTCTTTTGTCTTCTGCAAGAAGGATGTAAACAGAGAAGCCTTTTGTCTACATTACATCATGAACACTTGAGGTTTCGAGCCAAGAAGTTCAAAACAGCTTGATCCAATTTCCTTTACAAAGCTTTTTCTGTGGTGACAACAGGACAGGAGAAGAGTTGTAAATGCAGATAATTCACCAGTTGACTCTAACCCCCACAGGATGCCTACAGTGAAAAGATTTGGGGGGTTGATAGGAGTCATAAAGAAGGGTGTTGACCAGGCTGCAGCTTTGAAGTTAGCTGAGAGCCATATGGACAAACAATAAAGTCAACTGATGCGTTTAAATACCTATGTCTGTATACAGTTGGATTGTAGTGACATATGATTTTTGAGAATGATGATTCTTCTTGTTTGACCTTTGACATTCAGTTGTTTACTTGAAGAAATACATAATGAATTGCACGACAGGAGTAGATCCGCCACAAGGCTGGATAGCTTGGTTACCGTCTGGTCCTTGGTGGCATCTTCTTTTGAAAAAATTAATTCCTGTTTTTGGACTGTTGATACTGATTTGCTTATGTATAGGATGTAGTTTACTGTGTATGAATGAAATCTATACTGACACTGTCCAAACAAAGGGTGCATAAGTTGAAATTTAAGAACAATGACAAAAAGGAGGGAAATGTTAAGTCTAATTGTTGAATGTTGCCATTGTGTTTCTTAAATTTGTACAGTCTTAGTTTAAGCAGTAGGATCAAAGCCATTCCTTTGATCCTGACCACCTTTCCAGCCACTCTGTGCTGGGGGAGGTTTTATTGTAGATACATCCTATCTGAAAGATCTGTTTCTTTTGATGTAAACTTCCTGGGTTTATGACCCTTTGGTCAGCAGGAGGTAACACACACACACACACACACACATACACACACACACTTACATACAGTGCCTTGTCTATGTAACCAAAGGGGGGTTGCAAGGGGAGGTGCTTTGTAAACTATTGTTTGAAGATTGTCAATAAAAGGCAGCGAGAGGAGGCCACCATTGGGGTCATTGTCGTGCTGGACACAGACGAGGCCTCCCTTGCGCAAGTAATGGATCGATCGACTGTCTTGTTTTCTTCATGATGAATAAGTCTCTAGAATTAGCGGGGCTTGTGGAAACACAGACCCAACAGTTACAGCCTTTCTCCCCTCTGCTGCCGAGGCTGTTAGTCTCTCCCAAACTCAGCTACAGGACTTCCAAATGAATGAAAGCAGCAGAAGTGGCTTTACAAAGGAAAGAGGAAGAGGAGAAGAAGAGGAGAGGGAGGCCACCCTGACCATCACTCCAGCTGAAAACATCACACTTCTATTAAAGTTGGTGAGAAAATGTTGAGCAGGATGAGCTGCTGGCTAATCTGGAGGCTGTAGCAGCAGCTCACAGTCACAGTGGATTTCCACTCATGAAAAAGCTCTGGCTGCTTCATTTCTCATCTCATATCAGAGACTTTAATGCTTCACTGAAGCTGTACTGTGATGCTTCCATATTCCAGTGAGGCCTCCATAATGATTTCAGCTGTTCTGTACACACACTGTGTGCCCTGTATGGCTCAAAGTCTCTGCAGCCTGTTTTTATCTGCTATCATCAGATCTTCATCATCCTCATTCACATCCCTCACACACTCTACAGCCTCATCAGCACTGACTTCATCTTCACTGACTGATGGAGCACAACATGAAGCTGTGGAGGCTGAAACACTGTCCTGTCAAACATCTCCCCGTCACCACTCCACTTCTGTCAGCCTTTAAATGAACCCTGCTCAAGTCTGTCACTTCTGTTTGGAGCCAAAAGGAAAAACTGTTGTTCAGTCGTTTGGAAAGACAACATTTCTGAAAGCACTCAAACTTCTTCACATTTGTCTTCAGACACATCCTGAACATTTAGGAACTAAAGAAAGTTTCAAACATCAAAGACATGAAATATAGAAAAACAACAACAGCCGCAGTCAGTGAACTCACCTCAGAGTCTCCAGTCGACAGTTTGGACTCTCCAGTCCAGCACACAGAAGCTTCACACCTGAATCCTGCACCTTGTAGTTTCTACTCATGTCCAGCTCTGTCAGATGGGAGGGGTTGGACTTCAGAGCTGAGGCCACAACTTCACAGTGAGTCTCTGAGAGTAGACACTGAGTCAGTCTGTGATGATAGAAAATATAAAATGTGTTATTATAAAAGCAGAAAATCTGCATTATAAACAGAGACTGAATGTATATGAAGACAAAACAGAGTGAGGTCATAATCTGATGAATCTGCTCTTCACATCTGTGCTTCAGCTCCTCTTACTGTGTTTGACATGACACAACGATTGAGTCTCTCTCAGACCTGCAGACTTTTAATGAGAATCTTTGTTTGGCTTTAATCTGCAGATGAAGGAGGAAGATGGTGTCACATTTAGGCTTCCATAATGTCCACAGTCTGTCACTGAGATCTGATCCAGAGTCAGAGTGAAGACACACATTTGGACTGTTTCCTGTTTTGACTCCAGAACATTTTGAATGAGTTCAGCTCAGTGAAGAGTTCCAGCTGGAAAGATGATCTCTGTTTGCTACCTGCTGTCAGGTACGACTGTTCACGTCCACACGCAGGAAAAACCTGCTGACTGTTACCAAACGGAGCAGAAATCTCATCACTGGACAATAATGATGAATGAACTCAGAGCTGCTGATATCAGATCTGATTTCAGGGGAACTAAACACAGAAATGATTGGATCATTTGAGCTTTCTGAGCCATTATCTGCTGGTGTGTCGCTAGTTGGCAGAAAATGATTTGTATTCCTGTTCAGGGCTTCAGTGTTTATGAGTCCAGATCCAGGTGACAGCAAGTCAAAATGATGTTACCTGTCTGTGTCCAGCAGCAGCCTGTATTCACTTTGAATATTGTTATAACCTGACATGGATCAGTTTGTCTTTGATTGGTTTGTAAATGTCACTGTTTCCATTGGACCTGAGTGACGTACAAAGACAGAGAGGGAGAGAAAGGAGAGAGAGGATGGAGACAGCAAAGAGAGAGCAAACACAAACAGGTGAGAGTGGACAGGTGACCAAGGTCAGCAACCAATCAGAGAGCTTCTGTTTGACCCACAGTCACTGATGATGACTGCACATAACCAAGCAGTGTGTTACTCTGATATCAAATATGGATCCTGCTCTTATAATAATGATCATCAGATGATATTATTGTGTTATTTTGTAGCTGAATACGATGTTTGTGTGATTATCAGTGAAAGAAGCAGTGAGGAGGATGGAGAGAGAGAGAGGACAGAGGCTGAAGTTAGAAACACTAAAAGGATTTTTCATGGATTTCATGGATGATTTGAGTGATTTCCAGCAGGACACTTAAACATGTCAGTGGACGTCCTAAAGAACATATTCACTGATATGAAACGTGTCATTGAACAGGATTAATATCAGTGGAAACATGGTGGAAACAGCTGTGACTGCATGGATGTGACACACTTCAAATCTGTTCTCCACTCTTGGATTTGGGATCCATGGAGCTGCTGCTGAGTCTGTACAATAAAGGAATGGTGTGGAAGGTTGCAGCGTACGGACACAAACACTTTGTGGTTACAATCTGATTTTATTTTCAACATTAAACTACTAACCTACACTGATCAATGATGTTAATGATCACATCTGGACTCACCCAGCCTTTCTGCAGTTCCTCACAGCTGGAATCAGTCTCTGTCGTCCCCGCTCTGATGTGTTGTACTTCTGCAGGTCCAACTCATCCAGAACCTCCTCTGACATCTGCAGCATGAAGGCCAGAGCTGAGCACTGGATCTCAGAGAGTAACTTCTCTGACTTCAGGAACTCTTGGATCTCCTGAAATAATGAGAGGTGGTTCATCTCCATCAGACAGTGGAAGATGTTGATGCTTCTGTCAGGAGAGATTTCATCACTGTTCATCTCCTTCAGGTTGTTGATGACTCTCTGGATGGTTCCTGGACTGATCTCTGTCTGACCCAGCAGACCTACTAAGAGTCTCTGGTTGGACTCCAGACAGAGGCCATGAAGGAAGCGAACAAACAGGTCCAGGTGGCCATTTTTACTCTGGAGGGATTTATACATGGCTCTGCTCAGAAATACATCAAGTGATTGGAGATGTTTGTTATCAAAAAGACTGGTGAAAGATTCTGATTTTAGAAACATCTTCAGCACCTTTGTCTTCCTGTTGGTGTGACAGTGGAACATGTAGACAGCAGCCAGAAACTCCTGAATGCTCAGATGAACAAAGCAGTAGACTGGTTTCTGGAAGATCAAACACTCTCTTTTGAAGATCTCTGTACAAACTCCTGAGTACACCGAGGCCTCTGACACATCCAGACCACACTGCTCCAGGTCTTCTTGGTAGAACATGATGTTTCCTTTCTCCAGATGTTCAAACGCCAGCCTCCCCAGCTTCAGAAGAACTTCCCTGTCAGCCTCCGTCAGCTCCTGTGGACTCGTCTCATGTCCCTCATGGTACTTGTTCTTCTTCCTCTTTGTCTGAACCAGCAGGAAGTGTGAGTACATGTCAGTCAGGGTCTTGGGCAGTTCTCCTCTCTGCTCTGTAGTCAACATGTGCTCCAGAACTGTAGCAGTGATCCAGCAGAAGACTGGGATACTACACATGATGTGGAGGCTCCTGGATGTCTTCATGTGGGAGATGATTCTGCTGGACAGCTCTTCATCACTGAATCTCCTCCTGAAGTACTCCTCCTTCTGGGCGTCAGTGAAGCCTCGTACTTCTGTTAGCCTGTCAACACATGTAGGAGGGATCTGATTGGCTGCTGCGGGTCGGGAAGTTATCCAGACGAGAGCCGAGGGAAGCAGATTCCCCTGGATGAGGTTTGTCAGCAGCTGGCTGACTGATGACTTCTGTGTGACATCAGACAGCAGCTTCCTGTTGGTGAAATCCAATGAAAGTCTGCTTTCATCCAGGCCGTCAAAGATGAACAAAAGCTGAGAGACAGCCAGCTTCTCTGCTGTGACCTTCTGTAATGTTGGATGGAAAACATGGAGCAGCTCCAGAAGACTGTACTGCTCATCTCTGATCAGGTTCAGCTCCCTGAATGAAAGCAGAACCACCACACTGACATGTTGGTTCTCCAAGCCCTCTGCCCAGTCCAGAGTGAACTTCTGCACTGAGAAGGTTTTTCCAACACCAGCCACGCCGTTGGTCAGAACCACTCTGATGGGTCTCTGTTGGTCAGGTAAGGCTTTAAAGATGTCCTGGCACCTGATTGGAGCGTCATGGAGGGCGTCCATCTTGGAAGCTGTCTCCAGCTGCCTCACCTCATGTTGGGTATGAACCTCTTCACTCTGTCCCTCTGTGATGTAGAGCTCAGTGTAGATGGTGTTGAGGAGGGTTCTACTTCCTGTTTCATCACTTCCTTCAGTCACACGTTCACATCTCCTCCTCAGACTGATCTTATGTTCATCTAAAACCTCCTGCAGACCAACATCTGCTGAAAGAAAGAAAAACAACGAGACTAAAGAGAAAGAAAACTCTTCAATGTCTGAACAACACAAGAAGTGCAGTTTTCAGAAATGAGTCCATCAGCAGACAGATGTTCAGTCTTACTTTGTACACAGCTGCTCTGACTGGCTGTCTGCAGTCCAGCTCTGCTTCTGGATCTTTCTCCACACTGTGCAGAAGCTCTGATGGTGACACAGAAAAGTCACAGTGGAGATACTTCTGTCCACCTTTGATTAGACTCATTATAAAAAGGAAAACAAAGTTTGAACACAGTCATGTTTCCAGTTCACTGACTTACATTTATTCCATGGACACTCACTCTAACCTGAACCACAGCTACAACCCAACATTGTTGAGGCCTCATCTCCTCCTTTCCTGACTGTAGAGGTTAAATATGCAACAACCAACAAATAAAAGAATTTGGTTCATTTCAAAGAAATTCACACGGTGACCAAGTAAAGTAACCGTAGTAAAGGAGACAACATCCCGTTGATGGTGGGATTATTTGAAAGATTTGCTTTAGTCACGTCACCAAATGCAGTTGAACCACCCGTGGATCCATGTTTGACCATTCTACCACTCTGAGCTCTGCTTTTTAATCATTTTATTATTATCATCATTCATTTATTCATTCTTTGGAGGGGGGCTATTTCCTAATGCCGCCCTAATAAGCTGATGTTCAAGGGGAAATATAACAGAAACTCTTTCAGTGTTATTCATTAATAAATTAACAGATAAACTGTGAAGAAGAAAAAACTGAGATTTAAAGGAGAGAGTGAGAAACTTGATCATCCATCCTCATAATACATGTTTATCAGTATCTGCTGTGACCATACTGCAGTAATAACTACAAGTCTACATTTCTGTGACTGTTGATCAATCACAGCAGGAATCTGAGCTCATCTCTGCACACAGAGCAGCTTCAGCTCTGGGATAAACTGCTCGCTTCACGTCCTTCTCAGCTCACAGACACTCATCCTGATATTTTCCTTTAACATTTGATGGTATAATTCATCTGAGTTTACACTTTATCTGCATAAATACAGAAAAACAGACCCAAACACCAGAAACCATCAGTTTCACCATGTAGAATATATTGTTGTTTCCTTTTAATTCAGAGAAAAACTCTGATTTGGATTTTCTCTGTTCTCTTTGCCACAGCCCATCCCAGCAGCAGCTGAAGCAGCTGACTGTCACAACACTGAATAACACTTTAGGAGGAATTTCAGAGGTCAGTAAAGCTCCAGGTTCAACATCAGTTAATTAATCATAGTTCATCATAAATGTGAACCTGGCTGGCACACATGTTAATGTTAGCCATTTAAATATTAGCAGTTAGCTGAGGCCACAAGAAGAAGAGGCCCTAGAAGAACAATGGATGATAAGATTAGATTTCCAAGACTAGGCAGAGACGTGTTTTCCTTTACTGTCCTCTTACAGAGGAGGGAGCAGATACCAGACGAGGTCACGGAGGTACGGGGAGGATTCGCAGCAGACAGCAAGACTGCCACGTCCATGCGAGAGAGCGATGGCTACGATAATCTCTGTTTTTAAGATAAGATAAGAGATAAGATAAGATAGAACTTTATTAATCCCTCGGGTGGGTTCCTCTGGGAAATTCGACTTCCAAAAAGCACAGCAACGACCGAAGTTACAGTTACAGAATTGTTATATATATATATATATATATATATATATATATATATATATATAACTTGAATATATAGAATGATCTTCTGAATATATAGAATGAAACTTGAATATATAGAATGATCTTTTGAATATATAGAATGAAACTTGAATATATAGAATGAAACTTGAATATATAGAATGATCTTTTGAATATATAGAATGAAACTTGAATATATAGAATGATCTTTTGAATATATAGAATGAAACTTGAATATATAGAATGAAACTTGAATATATAGAATGATCTTCTGAATATATAGAATGAAACTTGAATATATAGAATGAAACTTGAATATATAGAATGATCTTTTGAAAATATAGAATGAAACTTGAATATATAGAATGAAACTTGAATATATAGAATGATCTTCTGAATATATAGAATGAAACTTGAATATATAGAATGAAACTTGAATATATAGAATGAAGCTTGAATATATAGAATGATCTTCTGAATATATAGAATGATCTCTTGAATATATAGAATGAAACTTGAATATATAGAATGAAACTTGAATATATAGAATGAAACTTGAATATATAGAATGAAACTTGAATATATAGAATGATCTTCTGAATATATAGAATGAAACTTGAATATATAGAATGAAACTTGAATATATAGAATGATCTTCTGAATATATAGAATGAAACTTGAATATATAGAATGAAACTTGAATATATAGAATGATCTTTTGAATATATAGAATGAAGCTTGAATATATAGAATGATCTTTTGAATATATAGAATGAAACTTGAATATATAGAATGATCTTCTGAATATATAGAATGAAACTTGAATATATAGAATGAAACTTGAATATATAGAATGATCTTTTGAATATATAGAATGAAACTTGAATATATAGAATGAAACTTGAATATATAGAATGAAACTTGAATATATAGAATGATCTTCTGAATATATAGAATGAAACTTGAATATATAGAATGAAACTTGAATATATAGAATGATCTTTTGAATATATAGAATGAAACTTGAATATATAGAATGAAACTTGAATATATAGAATGATCTTTTGAATATATAGAATGAAACTTGAATATATAGAATGAAACTTGAATATATAGAATGATCTCTTGAATATATAGAATGAAACTTGAATATATAGAATGAAACTTCAATATATAGAATGATCTTTTGAAAATATAGAATGAAACTTGAATATATAGAATGAAACTTGAATATATAGAATGATCTTCTGAATATATAGAATGAAACTTGAATATATAGAATGAAACTTGAATATATAGAATGATCTTTTGAATATATAGAATGAAGCTTGAATATATAGAATGATCTTTTGAATATATAGAATGAAGCTTGAATATATAGAATGATCTTTTGAATATATAGAATGAAACTTGAATATATAGAATGAAACTTGAATATATAGAATGAAACTTGAATATATAGAATGATCTTTTGAATATATAGAATGAAACTTGAATATATAGAATGATCTTCTGAATATATAGAATGAAACTTGAATATATAGAATGAAACTTGAATATATAGAATGATCTTCTGAATATATAGAATGAAGCTTGAATATATAGAATGAAACTTGAATATATAGAATGTATGAACCTCTTTTTTAGAGATGATGTGTTTCTGAATTCTCTGCCTTTACAAAATGGCATCAGCTGAACTATTTCAGTACTTTTTAGAGCTTGACAACTGTTTTGCGACAGCTGTTCAAATTGCAAATTTCCATAGTCCACTAGTTGTATCCTGTGGTTGTACAGTGTTCCAACATTTACTGACAACATTTGAGATATGGCCATCCAACTAAACCCCAAGTCTCGCATGTCAGTCAGCTGAGTAGCTGGTATGTTGTACCTAAAAGAGTTAGAAACAAAAGAAGAAATATGTTAATTTCTTTCTTATTTCTTGCATTCATTATCTTGTTTGCCATCTCTTGACTCTTTCAAGTGCCATACACATTATGAATGAATTTGTTTCCATTTTTATCACTTACCTTGACCTTCCTCTTTGAGATGTAGAATGATATAATGAGCCCATAACATGTGCTTCAGCTTCTGCTCGAAGTGTTAGCTCAGTTGACATCTCCATCAGTGATTGATAAATTCCCTCAAGAAGTGTGCATAATCTTCTCCCAGAAACATTTTGTTGAACATTATTCATGAGCACTAGAAATGTTGCAATAATGAAAACGTGTTCTTCAAGGTGACGTAGTATAAATTCAAATTACTTCTACCATTTGCAGTTTGAACAGCTGTCGCAAAACAGTTGTCAAGCTCTAAAAAGTACTGAAATAGTTCAGCTGATGCCATTTTGTAAAGGCAGAGAATTCAGAAACACATCATCTCTAAAAATGAGGTTCATACATTCTATATATTCAAGTTTCATTCTATATATTCAAGTTTCATTCTATATTTTCAAAAGATCATTCTATATATTCAAGTTTCATTCTATATATTCAAGAGATCATTCTATATATTCAAGTTTCATTCTATATATTCAAGTTTCATTCTATATATTCAAGTTTCATTCTATATTTTCAAAAGATCATTCTATATATTCAAGAGATCATTCTATATATTCAAGTTTCATTCTATATATTCAAGTTTCATTCTATATATTCAAGAGATCATTCTATATATTCAAGTTTCATTCTATATATTCAAGTTTCATTCTATATATTCAAGAGATCATTCTATATATTCAAGTTTCATTCTATATATTCAAGTTTCATTCTATATATTCAAGAGATCATTCTATATATTCAAGTTTCATTCTATATATTCAAGTTTCATTCTATATATTCAAGTTTCATTCTATATTTTCAAAAGATCATTCTATATATTCAAGAGATCATTCTATATATTCAAGTTTCATTCTATATATTCAAGAGATCATTCTATATATTCAAGTTTCATTCTATATATTCAAGTTTCATTCTATATATTCAAGTTTCATTCTATATATTCAAGAGATCATTCTATATATTCAAGTTTCATTCTATATATTCAAGTTTCATTCTATATATTCAAGTTTCATTCTATATTTTCAAAAGATCATTCTATATTTTCAAAAGATCATTCTATATATTCAAGTTTCATTCTATATATTCAAGAGATCATTCTATATATTCAAGTTTCATTCTATATATTCAAGTTTCATTCTATATATTCAAGTTTCATTCTATATTTTCAAAAGATCATTCTATATATTCAAGAGATCATTCTATATATTCAAGTTTCATTCTATATATTCAAGTTTCATTCTATATTTTCAAAAGATCATTCTATATATTCAAAAGATCATTCTATATATTCAAGTTTCATTCTATATATTCAAGAGATCATTCTATATATTCAGAAGATCATTCTATATATATTCAAGCTTCATTCTATATATTCAAGTTTCATTCTATATATTCAAGAGATCATTCTATATATTCAAGCTTCATTCTATATATTCAAGTTTCATTCTATATATTGAAGTTTCATTCTATATATTCAGAAGATCATTCTATATATTCAAGTTTCATTCTATATATTCAAGATTCATTCTATATATTCAAGTTTCATTCTATATTTTCAAAAGATCATTCTATATATTCAAGTTTCATTCTATATTTTCAAAAGATCATTCTATATATTCAAGTTTCATTCTATATATTCAAGTTTCATTCTATATATTCAAGTTTCATTCTATATATTCAGAAGATCATTCTATATATTCAAGTTTCATTCTATATATTCAAGTTTCATTCTATATATTCAGAAGATCATTCTATATATTCAAGTTTCATTCTATATATTCAAGTTTCATTCTATATATTCAAGTTTCATTCTATATATTCAAAAGATCATTCTATATATTCAAGTTTCATTCTATATATTCAAGTTTCATTCTATATATTCAGAAGATCATTCTATATATTCAAGTTTCATTCTATATATTCAAGTTTCATTCTATATATTCAGAAGATCATTCTATATATTCAAGCTTCATTCTATATATTCAAGTTTCATTCTATATATTCAAGTTTCATTCTATATATTCAGAAGATCATTCTATATATTCAAGTTTCATTCTATATATTCAAAAGATCATTCTATATATTCAAGTTTCATTCTATATATTCAAGTTTCATTCTATATATTCAGAAGATCATTCTATATATTCAAGTTTCATTCTATATATTCAAGTTTCATTCTATATATTCAAAAGATCATTCTATATATTCAAGTTTCATTCTATATATTCAAGTTTCATTCTATATATTCAGAAGATCATTCTATATATTCAAGTTTCATTCTATATATTCAAGTTTCATTCTATATATTCAAGTTTCATTCTATATATTCAAAAGATCATTCTATATATTCAAGTTTCATTCTATATATTCAAGTTTCATTCTATATATTCAGAAGATCATTCTATATATTCAAGTTTCATTCTATATATTCAAGTTTCATTCTATATATTCAAGTTTCATTCTATATATTCAGAAGATCATTCTATATATTCAAGTTTCATTCTATATATTCAAAAGATCATTCTATATATTCAAGTTTCATTCTATATATTCAAGTTTCATTCTATATATTCACGTTTCATTCTATATATTCAAAAGATCATTCTATATATTCAAGCTTCATTCTATATATTCAAAAGATCATTCTATATATTCAAGTTTCATTCTATATATTCAAGTTTCATTCTATATATTCAAAAGATCATTCTATATATTCAAGTTTCATTCTATATATTCAAGTTTCATTCTATATATTCAGACTTTGGTTGGAATATATATATATATATATATATATATATATATATACATACACACACACACACACACACATATATAAATACAGAGACAAATATAAATAAAATATACAAAGGGGATAAATAGAATAAATAGGAATAAAAAATAAAATAAAAATACAATGTCTCCCTATATAATGTTGTACAGCCCATGTGAGGGTTATCCTCTCTGCGAACCAGATGCTTGATTTCACACAGAGGTCCACCAACTGAATTTGATCAGTTATGGAACGATTTACCTCGACAGGCTCCTTCACTCGCTGCTTTTAAACCTCCTTTAAAACACACTTTTACTCCCTGACCTTTGACCCAGTGTGACATGTTGACTCACTACCTCAGACAGCTTAAAAATAGTCTTTTTGTTTTTTGGTGCTGCCTAAAAGAACCGTGAAATATCTGTCCTATATACAGTCATGTTCATATATTTTTGTGCTACATCAGGAAACTCAAAAACATAGTTTTTAATATTTTAATCCTTATTTTTAAAACTTTTTTTGTCATTTTTCTGAATAACACTTTAGGAGGAACGTCTTGATGCATTCTCAATCATCCAGGAAAGTAAATCTCCAAAAGTTGATTCTCTTCATCTGGACGTAGCGTAAATGTGTCCCAGCTGGACTTTTGTCAAAGCTGGAAAGGCTCCTAAAGAAAGTTCCAGTCGATCCAGGAGAGAAGGACAACCGCTGCCTAAGAGAAAACCTGTAGCTATCCCATATGTGTCAGGAGTGTCGGAGCAGCTGAGTCGCATTTTTTCTAAACACTGGGTCTCTGTGGCTTTTAAACCCCAAAACACGCTGCGCCAAAAACTGGTCCACCCCAAGGATCGGGTCCCCCGACACAAACAGAGTAACATAGTGTACGCTGTTAAGTGCAGGACGATTGGCAGGATTTATACATCGGGGAAACCAAACAACCTCTGGCTACAACACAGAAGAGCCACCTCGTCAGGCCAGGACTCTGCAGTCTATTTACACCTACAGGCCAGTGGACACTCTTTCAATGATGAGGATGTAACATCCCGGACAGGGAGGAACGCTGGTTTGAAGGCGGAGTCAAGGAGGCCATTTACGTGAAAAGGGAAAGACCATCTCTGAATTGAGGAGGGGGCCTAAGGGTACATCTGTCACCATCTTACATGCTGTGATTGCAGCCATTCCCCAACTCTCTGTGAATGGTACTCATGACCATTGATCAGTGGTTGTTGATCAATGGTCATGAGAATTGCATAATTAAGATTAAGGAACTGACCTCACAGCCCATTGTTCCTTCAGTGGGCAGGTTTCAGTCATCATGCAAATGTCCTGTTTATAAGATTGAATCCTGCAGTCAGCTGAGACTGAAGGAGTCACCTGGATGAGAGACGAAATGTTTCTCCCACAAAACGCTACGTCCAGATGAACTGAATCAACTTTTGGAGAAAGAAGTTGAATCAGTATTTCAGCTTTAAGAGGGTATTTTAACACAAACATCAGTCCTTCTACTTAAGTATGTTTGACACTTTGTTTACACCTAAATTAACTTTACTGTTAACGAGTTTTCATGTTTCTGTAATCCACCAGTGTGCTCATGCTTTTTTAAGTGAAAACATATTTTTAATGATCAAATATAATTATGTTTGTTATTTGTGGAGTTTAAATGTCCTTGACAGAGACAGATGATGATCATTATCCTGCACTGTGCTCTCAGGTTTGGTCGAGCTAGCACAAAGAATGGCTATGTTGAACTTCCTCCTGGGATCTACACTAAGAAGTGAGTCCAACATTAGCAGGGTCTCTTTCCTTTATCTGGATTCACTTTAGCATTCACAGTCACGTGAAGCTTGTTATTAACTCGATAAGTCAACCCAGGGTTTCAGCTGAGCGCTCACATGAAACATGGCAGCATCTGATCAATCATATTCATGGAGACGTGTATCAGCAACAGAGCAGCTGAGTTTGCAGAAGGAAGTCAAACTAAACCACAGGAACAATATGAGGAGATTACACACATAATAAAATACTAGCAGTAACACAGCTGCTGCAGACAAATCAGTCGTGTGATCGTGTGTGAGAGGAGAAGGACTGTAAAGGAGTTTGGTGTTAAAAGCTCTGTATGAATGTGGGAGACTTTGAAGGGCTTTAAAAAGGCCAATATAAAATAAAAGGCAGCAAAACTGCTGAGTGTGAAAGTCACCAGACTTATCAGACCTCTGTGATTAAGACCTGTAAGAACACCTATTTGTACTTGTTGGCATTATATCAAACACACACGTATATTAAGCCTTTGTTTGAACTCTGGTTGAATTTGTTACTTTCAGACTGTGAAACATCACAGAGGCTGCAGCTGCAGATCTTTTATTCACCTGGAAATTTACTTTAAATGTTAGATGGAAAATGTATTGCTCAGTTTAACCAAAGTAAGAACAATAATCCATAAACATTCATAAAGACAAACATCTCCCAGAACATTGAGCTGCTGAAGTGTCACTGAAGGGAAAAACTATTTGTCCTCCTCCATCCAGCAACACCTGAAACACCTGAGTGGAAGCTCCTCCCTACACTGTGTTTGAAGCAAAGCACAAAGGAGACACCTGCTGGAGCAGCTGGAGTCCTACAGACACTCAGCCTCTTCACTACACAAACACCTCCTACAACATCCACTCTTTCCACTCTGACTGCTGTGTTTGTGGAAACACTCCAACACACACCGCTTCACATACCAACATAGAAATGTGTGAAAAAGAGCTGAGCTGATATTAAACATGAGGATTTATTCAAAAATACAGAGTCAGGAACAACATCTAGACACACATTACCTCTCAGCAGCAGAAGAACAGCCTTTAAAGTAAACACCAACATCCTTCGACACGTTGCTCTTTAAGGAAACACAGCTGGGTTCAGGTCCAGGAGATTCTGGCCTCTTATTGATCCTAAAAGAAAAACAATAAATGTCACAGCTTCATGAGACAGGAAGGAAAAACTGGAAATATTAAATTAAAGACATGATGAACAATCTCATAAAAATAATGTACTTACTCTTTGTCACATAACAGTCTTTTGTTAAATTTTACAACAACACCCTTCGACATGTTGCTCTTTAAGGAAACACAGCTGGGTTCAGGTCCAGGCTCTGGATTAGTTTCAGGGTTATGTCCAGCTGAGCCTGGTACGCCCCACAGCTCTGGGCTTTAAAACAACACACACAGAGGTATGAGTGTGAATAATGATGGAGCAGTGATGTGAGTGCTGAGCTGTGACATGGAGAAGAGTCATGGACAGTTAGAGATGGTCATCTCACCTCTGAGCTTTGGTCTGGCTCTCATGTTCCCCACACAGAGTGCTTTTAGAGGGAGGGACTCCCTCCTCTCTGTCCTCACACTGATCCATGCTGCTCAGTTCACATCAGCTCACACACACTTTCTACCTTCACCTGCAGAGGAAACATTCATGTGCACATCAACTGAGAGCTGCAGAGGTCGTGTCTGATGTGTTGGACTAACATCCTTCTGAGACGCAGCTTTCATCAGTTCACTACAAAAAGTGTCACAGAGCCCAGTTCAGCCTCCAAATCCTCCATTACTGTAGTCCTACAAAGCAGCAGGTCAAACATGGCTGCAGAGAGCAGCTTTATGTCAGTAACCATGTCCAGGACCGAGCTGACTGCTTACAGAGTTCATACTCTAACTGCTAGCTGCTCTGCTAGCTAAGCTAACTCAGTAACAGTGACTCTGACAGCAGTTACTGTGGAACAGCGGCCGAGCTCAGGACACATTCAGTGTGTTTAGTCTGAGTCCTGGACTCTGATTCAATGGATTCAATCCAGCTCAGAGTTTCATGTGTTCATCAGAATAAAATACATGTACTAATATAACAGAAGTAATGCTCTGAATGCAGGACTGTAATGGAGGATAAATAAGGTTTTTACAGCCTGAAAGAAACATTCAGTTCATATATTTGTAGACAGTGAAGCAGTTTTTAATACTGCAGCTGTTTCCTTCACCTGTGTGTGTGTGAGCCACACCTTCATGTGCTGCTTTAGAAATATGTGGTCTGACTGCTCAGACTGAGTCTAGGAGGAAAGTTCACACGCTGGAGAAAGTTTTGTTCCTAACTTTGTCAGAGTTCGGCTCCAAAGACAAAGAAGACGGAGCTCACAGTCTGTAGATGGTCCTCAGTGTGTGTGTGAAGCCAAGAGAGCACACAGGAGTGTGTTTATGTCAGCAAATCAGTGTGTGTGAAGAGTCTGAGGGAGTGTGTGAATGAGACTAAACACTGAAACCAACAGTCCAAGAAAAGCGTCTGGACTTCTTTAAGTTTAACTTAAAGAAGTCCAGACGCTTTTCTTTTTGTCTCCATAATGTCTCCATAATGCTGCAATGTTATCTGCCCCAGAAACACTGTGCAGAAGCTCTGATGGTGACACAGAAAAGTCACAGTGGAGATACTTCTGTCCACCTTTGATTAGACTCATTATAAAAAGGAAACAAAGTTTGAACACAGTCATGTTTCCAGTTCACTGACTTACATTTATTCCATGGACACTCACTCTAACCTGAACCACAGCTACAACCCAACATTGTTGAGGCCTCATCTCCTCCTTTCCTGACTGTAGAGGTTAAATATGCAACAACCGACAAATAAAAGAATTTGGTTCATTTCAAAGAAATTCACACGGTGACCAAGTAAAGTAACCGTAGTAAAGGAGACAACATCCCGTTGATGGTGGGATTATTTGAAAGATTTGCTTTGGTCACGTCACCAAATGCAGTTGAACCACCCGTGGATCCATGTTTGACCATTCTACCACTCTGAGCTCTGCTTTTGAATCATTTTATTATTATCATCATTCATTTATTCATTCTTTGGAGGGGGGCTATTTCCTAATGCCGCCCTAATAAGCTGATGTTCAAGGGGAAATATAACAGAAACTCTTTCAGTGTTATTCATTAATAAATTAACAGATAAACTGTGAAGAAGAAACAAACTGAGATTTAAAGGAGAGAGTGAGAAACTTGATCATCCATCCTCATAATACATGTTTATCAGTATCTGCTGTGACCATACTGCAGTAATAACTACAAGTCTACATTTCTGTGACTGTTGATCAATCACAGCAGGAATCTGAGCTCATCTCTGCACACAGAGCAGCTTCAGCTCTGGGATAAACTGCTCGCTTCACGTCCTTCTCAGCTCACAGACACTCATCCTGATATTTTCCTTTAACATTTGATGGTATAATTCATCAGAGTTTACACTTTATCTGCATAAATACAGAAAAACAGACCCAAACACCAGAAACCATCAGTTTCACGTTCAACGGGAAGTGGCTCAAACGTCACAGGTTCATAACGTCACCCTGAACTCCACTCACGGAGTTTCTGTCGCCATTGTAGTTTTTAAAGTCCCGTGATAAAGGCGGGTCTTTCTGTGAATCCGCACGCTCATTGGCTAATAGCTCGAGATTGACACATCGTTATCCAATGAGCGTGCGGGAACTTCCGACATAAAGTTGTTTCCTTTGAAAAACCAAAGTCTGATTATTTTTGCCTCCACTGACGGAGCCTGTTGTTCCCGCCACAGAGACACAGTAATGTCAGAGCGGTGTTAACACTCACCCTGCCTCAGCACAGCTCTCACTCTCCTCCTGCTCTCTCACACTAAACGGAGGCTCAGCTAAACTCACTTCCTCTCTACTTACAGGAAACCAGCGCTCAGAGGAGCCGACCGGCCTCACATTTCACCCACAGACACGAACAGCGTGGAATTATTTTATGTCATAAGAAGAAACATATTCATGTTAACACTCACCTGCCTCAGCTCCACCTTCCTCCTCCTGCTTTCACTTTCACTGCTGCTCCCTAAACACAGAGGATGCTGGGACTTGTAGTTGTTTCCTTCCGGTGCGGTCTTCCTCTTTGTTTGTTTGTGTTTGTGTTCAAGTTATTTCGATCATGTAAACATCAACATTAATTACAACAATTAATTACAGCAAAAACCATCATTATAATTATCTTGATTGATATTGTAATCTCAGTTTTCAACACAATTGTTCATTAACTTAAACAATGTTACAAGATAAATATATATTCTTAGTGCTTATTTTCTGATTAGATTGTTTTATGTATTTTAATAAGAGAGGCCTTTATAAACCAATCGCAGTGTGTGTCTGGCAGGAAGTGAAGCAGGAAGTCTGAATATAGCTTGTGAGCTTGTGAGAGACGTTTCAAAATGAAAACAGAGGAATTAGAGAATGAAAGTGCAAAGTAATAGTAATGAAAATGATATTAAATAAATGTCTTAGTGTGTTAATACAGGTGCCCATGGACTTGCTCAACCTCCTGGAAGAATACAGCAGAAAAATGATAGATTAACAGAATTGGGACGAAAACAGGCTTTGGTTTAAAATGTCACAGCTTCACCTCTCATCCTGTCCTTATCCTGAGAAGAAGCTTAAAGGACAGTTAATCTCCTGATGAAGACAGAAGACAGAACAACACCGTGGACTTGAAGAATTAACTGCAGGCAAAAAGACAGTGCACCTGACCTAAAACACTGAAGGGTCCAGCAGCATGTATGTTGATGGAAACATGCGCTCTGAATTACAAGCTGGAAAGTGTACCAGTGACATGACTGTGTGAAACCACTGGATGGGACTGTCTGAGTTCATATTTGCCATGCTGGGAGTTAAGTGCCAAGAAAAGACTGAAAAGAGGAAGAGAGAAGAAGAAACAGCTGATTTGGGCCTGTGTTTGATTTGGGAGGCCACACAGGAAGTTGAGAGAAGAGGGGACGAGGACCGGTGAGAGGTGAAGGCTGGACGTGTTAAAGTGACAGCATAGGAAAGTTGGGTTGAACATTGAGGCTGAATTTGTGGGTTTAGAAACATCCAGAGCATCACAACAGAAAGGTAAAGAAAAAAAGTAAGAGAGATAAAGAAATAAATGAACTAATAATACATAAATGAATAGAAAAATAGAAAACACACATGTAGAAATTGTCACATGTGAAATTGTTTTTGGAGAGAATCAGAAGTGAGACAGTTTGAATCCACAGTTCAGCGCAAAGATGCAGGAATTAAATCTGATTATAAAAACACATCGAGGCAACGAAGACCAGCTTACACTCAATATTAATATGAATACACAACATACACGCAATGAAGACATGCTTACACTCATGAATGTGAATACATGACATAAATGCTAAATGGTGTAGATTTAACACACTTAAAGGCTGAAGCTGAGGAATAACTCAGGAAGTTGCAGGACAATAGAGCGACTTTTGTGACAAGGAAAAAGTGACTGGGAGGACCAACCAGGGATTAGAAGCTTAAAGCAGGTTTAAAATAGTGAATTAGAAGTGGTTTCCAGCTGATTGAGCAAAAGAAGTGACGACTGTAGAAATAAAAATAAAAGAATAATAATTGAATTATGCAGCAATGTTTTGAATATGCATTTCTGTTGTCAGGGCAACTTCTCGAGATGTGACTCAATATGCAAATTAGTTGAATGAGTGGGGACAGAAAAAAAGAAAAACTCAAGTTTCCTGTCTGAGACATGAGTGAAGTTTGCATTGAGAGAAATATATCTGTGACTGTGTGAGAAGAACTGTTTGGTAAAATATATGATAGCAGCCGCAGGACAATTAAATAAAGTCTGTGACTAAGTGCAGTCGTGCAGATCTGGAGAAGAAGTTTATAATTTAGTGATGACACATTGTTATAAAGTGTTTAGAAAGGGCTTAATGGGAATATTACTGTTGGGCAAACTGTGCGGCTTTAACAAGATTTTCTGTGTATTTAGCAGGTGAAACTCTGTCAGCTGACTTCAGACTGTCAGGAAGCTGAAGAACCTGAGGCCAACCACTGAAACATGATGTGGGCAAAATGAACAGAGGGAGGGATTTTAAAGGTGAACATTTAGGACTTACTGCAAATGTTACTATGTCAAAGTTACTGTGACTCAAACAGAGGAAATTCTGATTTTTTTCTTTCCACACCCAGCATGTTTTGGGTGTTATATATGGAACGCCAGGACTGCCATAATGAATTAATTAAATACACCATTAAATAATTAATTAAATGTGGCAATAATTAATTAAAATTGGAATTAATTAATTAAATAAATAGTTATGACACATGTAATTAATTAATTATTGACACATTTAATTAATTATTTATGTATTTCACATTTTAATTAATTATTGACACATGTAATTAATTAATTATTGACACATTTAATTAATTATTTATGTATTTCACATTTTAATTAATTATTGACACATTTAATTAATTATTGACACATTTAATTAATTATTTAATGATATATTTATTTATTTCATTTTGGCAGTCCTGACGCCTGGCTCTCGTCATGAAATAATTTTATCTGTCAGCCTCACCCATCAAACTCAGGGGGCGGGGTTAACGCTGCCCATGCAGCTTCTCTAACATTTGATTGGTTGCCGTGCAAAGTAAGTCAAAACAGGTCGATCCTAGAAAATCGATTGCTTGTGTAGACTTGGGGCAGCCAGTTATCCCAGAATGCAGATCAAATCACAAGCAGCAATGGTGGTGGTGTAGTTTTAAAATACCCCGTTTTTCTGTCACCAGCTACACTTTTAACAGTGTTTTAGCCGCGAATGTCGCGACGTATGTCTGGTCAGGTTGTCAACATAGAACATGTTTGCAAAAGTGCTCAGATGTTTTCAGAGATTTCACTAGCTCTGCTAACAGTTAGCATGCAGAGTGCACCGAGGGGGTTACGTTAACCGGTTTGTTTACATATTCCACTCTCCGTGTTCCACATGTTGCATTCGCAGATTCTCATTTTCACCGAACGATCGTCTCTTTCCGCCTGGTCTTGTGTCTCTGTGCTTCTGTAACATAAAGAACGAGCTGACATTTTTCTCACGAAACCAGCGATCAGCTCAGCAGACCCTCAGTTTACCTGCATGCATCCTCCTCCTCATCTGTCAGCTGTTTAACACCTGCTGCTAATTCAAGAAACACGCCTAGTTACCTGGTGATAGTCACAGTTTAACTGGGCAGCCGGTGCTCGATATAACGCAATGTCAGCGCATTTTTCTGCACAAGATAAGTAAATATAGTGTTTTCCCCGAGCGCAGAGCTGCTGGAGCTCGTTTCCTTACAGAGCACTTTATAGGCGAACAGCTTTATCAGCGGCTGATGTCCAATCACCGGCACACAGCTTTCAAACCTCAGCTGAGTTTTAGCTCTCAGTGGTTAAACGCTGGACTTCATTCACTCAGGTTCTGTCTGTCGGGTCACGTTTACTTCGCTGTTTTATTTACAACTGAGCAAATCGGTTTGGCTGAGGTTAAAGTTACGTTTCATAACTGCATAGTTTCACAGACGTTTAATGGTTCACTGGCACATGTGTTAGACTGAACTATCATCTAAATATCATCTGTTTTTTAATAGTTATTCAACTGTATTCTAAGCACCAGCTGTCTGTTAGAATGTGATTTTTTCTCTCTCTCTGTTGGCAGAGGTATAAAAATGCGCAGGAAAATCTGACATGCATGGCGAACTTCACCGACGATATTTAGGGAGGAATAAACACACATCAAACATAAATGAACCATTTGTCTGTCTCCATAATTGAGAGAATTTTCTCTTCTTATGTCAACACTCTCTCTCTTTTTTTTTCTTTTTTTTTGCTTTTTCGGTCATGTTATGTTTACCTGTCAAAGGCTTGTTACAAACTATGAAACACATTGTGCAGACTTCTGGATGTTAGAAGAAAACTAATACTGCTCATGAATGAGACTAAAGGCAGGAAGGTGTCCTTTAAAACTAAACATGTTAATAGGACCTCCCTGTTTATATCATAGTTTATGATATAGCACGTGTATTTCAGTAATAGCCTGCTGAGGCCACTATACGTGCTGGCCTCATATCAAATGTGAAGGCAGACTGAGTCTATGTTTGACGTTTTTTATATCTAATCTTCCTTTTCAAACATTTAAACAGCAGCGAGTCTGCAGCTGAGGGAATACAAATTCAAATTGTCGGAACAGGTTTGCTCGTTTCTTGGATTCATTTGGTGATTTATTAAATGTATAACTGTTATTCTAATCTGCTGCTGAGTCTCTTACACTTTTCTTTATGCTGTATATTTTCACGTCTCTGGAATAGTTGGCAGTTAGATAGTCAGCTGGGAAACTTTGTGTTAACTCATGGAGCTGAGGATATCGTGGATATGCTGACCTCGCTGCGTGGTGTACAGAGCGAGGTCAGCATGATTAATATTCACAATAAAAATATTAGCCGAACATCATGAAGTCTGTATGTGTTTCATAGTGTCGAACAACCTTTGTACAGTTAAAGCCAGCAGTTACTACATGACGGAAACACCAACGTTATCTCTTTTATGTGTTTATACACAGGTCACGCTGATTACTGAACAAAAACCCAAAGATCAGATGTTAAACAGATTTATTTGCTCTCTCTCCTCCTTAAACATGTTTTTAATGTTAGTTATAATTCAGAATTGGCGACTGAAACACGTAGGACACATAAGAACATCAGGAAATAAAACACCGATAAATATAACCTCAGTAAAAGAAGTCAGCGGGGGTTACTACAGCTGTGTACCAGGGCCTGCGCTTTGTCGGTGGGATTGCTTGCGAGGCGAGCGGGTCTATCCCACGCTTTGCCGTGAGACTGGGCAGACATCTCCGAAATCATCGAAACACTTTTGCAAAGAGGCTGTATCTTGACAAACCGACCAGACACATGAAGATTAAACCACTACATTCTCGGCTAAAAAAATATTAAAACGGTATTTGGTAACACACAAACAGGGTTTTTCAAAGCTCAGTTCTGTTAGCTTCCACATGCCGGTTGTTGTGTGCTAGAAACAATGGCCACCAGGCCAAAGCAATGGTTTTGACTCGATCAGCGTTAACCCCGCCCCCTGAGTTTGATGAGTGAGGCTGACAGATAAAATTATTTCATGATGAGAGCCAGGCGTCAGGACTGCCAAAATGAAATAAATAAATATATCATTAAATAATTAATTAAATGTGTCAATAATTAATTAAATGTGTCAATAATTAATTAAAATGTGAAATACATAAATAATTAATTAAATGTGTCAATAATTAATTAATTAAATGTGTCAATAATTAATTAAAATGTGAAATACATAAATAATTAATTAAATGTGTCAATAATTAATTAATTACATGTGTCATAACTATTTATTTAATTAATTAATTCCAATTTTAATTAATTATTGCCACATTTAATTAATTATTTAATGGTGTATTTAATTAATTCATTATGGCAGTCCTGGCGTTCCATAGTTATATGCTATTAAATACTTTTAAATAAATTAAAAAGTATTTAATAGCATATAACACCCAAAATATGCTTCGGTTCACATTTAACTCCAGAAAATCATCAATCAAAACATGGATATTACCTGACCACAGATTCGTGGTGACGTCACTGCTCTTTTAACTGTTCGGTGTCTTTGTTTGTTTGCTGGTTGTAGAAATGGTTTATATGAGCTTTGAGCTGAGAGTCAGAGGTTTCTGTGGACACTGCTCATGTCGGCACTTATATTTCTGACCTTTTCTTATAACCGATTAAACATGATCTCCTCCCTTTTGCCCCCATTTTTGGTGGTGTAGGTACAAATGATCAGGCATGACATTCTCATAATAAATAAGATACTGCAAATAATTATTTCTGCATTTGTGCGATTGAAGTGAATTGAAAATGTGTATGAAATGACACTGTTTTAAAGATTTGGCCTAAATAATTTTGGAGTGAATGAGTCTAAACATGATGACCTAACTAGTGATATCCTGACACACACACACACACACACACACACACACACACACACACACACACACACACACACACACACACACACACACACACACACACACAGCATGTTATGCCAGTTTCAGCTGAAACTATGTTTCAAACCATGTTCCAGGTTTTTAGTTCACCATTTATGAGGCTTCAAGAAGAAAATAAAAGACAGATCTGAATGTTTGAAAATGTTTTGGAAAGATTCTGTAAAGATGAGATGAAAAATACTCAAAGGATAAATTTAATTGGTTTATTATTTAGATAAGTTGAAAAAAGTTAAACAAGCAAGTAAATGAAGAAACAAGGCAGAGGAGAGAAAAGCCCAACAATCCCCTCTGAGCAAGCAGTTGGCGACAGTGGGGAGGAAAAACTGCCTTTAAACGGGCAGGAACCTCCGGCAGAACCAGGCTCAGGAGGGGACAGTCAACGGCCGGGACTGGTTGGGGGGGTTAACAGAGGTGGAGCAAGACGAGGCTACATCAGGTGAGGAAGCAGTAGCGTCTCTCCTCCGGAACAAGTGGAACCATTTTTTCTTTTTTTTC
The DNA here is from genome assembly GCF_057381845.1 of Rhamphochromis longiceps. NCBI lineage: Eukaryota > Metazoa > Chordata > Actinopteri > Cichliformes > Cichlidae > Rhamphochromis > Rhamphochromis longiceps. The sequence goes on along the minus strand of NC_140559.1, from coordinate 70,590,009 downwards.
ATGCACTTTTCCACGAGCGCTTTTTTCTCCAGGATGAGATTTCTCAGCTCATCGATGGTTTCTGCGTTTTGTTCTTCAAGTTTCTCACATCTTTGTTCCACCTCTTCCAATGTTGCTTGTTGTTCTTCAAGCTTGTCTTTGAGTTGTTTGGATGTTGCCTCCTGTATCAGCTTGTCCTTGTGCATGTCTGCATTTCTCTGTTGGACCTCTTTGTGCTTGTCTTCTAACTGCTCGTTTCTTTTCTGGATTTCTTGGAGCGTGAGCTGCAGGTCTTCATGTATTTTGTCTTCTTGTTGTTTTTGCGCCTGCATTTGAGTGTTTTCACACTTCAAGTTATTGAATTCCACCAAAATCCCCTTAACGAGCTCGGAGTTGTTTCTCGCTATCTGATCGATCCTTCTCTGCATCTGTGAGCAGCGTTTCTCCAGTTTGTCCTTTTCTTCTTCCACTTTAGTTGCTTTGTCCTCCAGCTGATTACAAAACTCTTGCAGTTTTAGATTTTTAGACTCAAAGTCCTGGACGATACGTTTTCCTTCTTTCAGTCTTTCCTGCTGTTGATCTTTCTGTTGAAGAAGGTCTTTATTTTGGCGCAGTGTTTCATCCAGGCTTTCTTTCAGCATGCGGTATTTTTCCTACATGCTCTTCAGTTCGTGCTGCATGTCTCGTTGCTTTTTGTCCTGCTCTTCCTTCTGTTGGAGGAATTCTTTCTTTTCTTCCACAGCTTCATGGAGCTGTCTTTGGAGGAGCCGATTTTTTCGGTCCATGTATTGGAGATCCCGTTGTATCTTATCAGTCATCGTTTTCTTGTCTTGGAGCTGGTTGGTCATTTCTTTTAGTTCTGCACTCTTTTGCCTGTTTTCTTTAATGAGGTGCACAATCTGCTCTCGGCTCTGAGCAAACTTGATTCCCCAGCCCTCATTAATAATTTTTATGTCCGGCTGGCGCTGTTGTCTTTCTTCCAGCTCTTTATTTTGGGCTTCCATTCGTCTACATTTGTCCTCCAGTTGAAGTTTGTCTTCTTCAATTTGTTGCATTTTTTTCTGGAGAAGGTAGTTTTCCTTCCTACTCTCCTCTAACGCCCTTTGGAAGGATGAGACGCCATTTGGGGAAATTGGCCGGCCACGCCAGGAAGGAGAGGCGGCGTAATCTTTTTGAATTGGTTGTTTTTTCCTTGGAAACATGTTGGAGTTTCTATACGATGACTTTGAAGAGCTTGTGGTGAACGTTTTGTAGGCTGCAAACACAGCTGCTGCTGAAACGAACTAAAACTTGCTGTTTCTCACCCCTACTTAAGGAAAAACATCAAAGGACTTAAGATTCTTAAGATCTATGACATCATCACTCCCTAAGCCAATGAGATTGTCACAAGACATTTTGGAATGGGGTATTTTTTTTTAAACTGTTTTCAAACTTAACTTAAAATTTCAGTGTTTCCTGGTTGTGGACTATTGGTTAGTCCAGCCGATTAAGAAATTAATTGTCACAAACATCCCTAATATTATATAACAGACGACAGAAAACACGAGTTTTTTTTCTACTCAATAGAGGTATAATAAAAGTTTTTTTTAATTATCCTACTTTTTATAAAAGAGAACATTTATTAAAGATTATGTATTTAATTAAAAAACTCTGTTCATCTAAAGCAGGGGTCAGCAACCTTTAAGACCCAAAGAGCCAAAGAGCCATAATTGGCCTATCTGGGGTTGAAAGGCTCGATAAATGCACGGCGTTTCGCCGGGTACACCGGCTTCCGCGAGTGTGACGCTTATTTTGAGCGATGAAAAAATAAGAAAATATAATTTTATTTGTATATTGCAAAATCACAATAATCTTCCAATTTAGAACTACAAGTTAAAAAAAGAACTAACATAAATAAAATACACTTCAGCTAATTTATTTTCACAAACCACGCGGAGCCGCACTATAAGGACTAAAGAGCCGCAGGTTGCCGACCCCTGATCTAAAGGGTTTAACAAAAAGGGGGAGCTTCCTGCTGGAAATTGAAATGTCCCCATGTCCCCACTGGGCGATCGTGGCTCAAGAGTTAGGAGTTCGCCTTGTAATCGAGCCCCGGCTTGGACAGTCTCGGTCGTTGTGTCCTTGGGCAAGACACTTCACCCGGCAAGACACTTCACCCGTTGCCTGCTGGTGGTGGTCAGAGGGCCTGGTGGCGCCCCAGGGTGGCTGTAGCTACATCACCAGTGTGTGAATGTGTGCGTGAATGGGTGGATGACTGAACGTGGGTGCTTAACTAGTTAAAAAAACAAACAAACATCTGTCTCTTATTTTTTATGTCACACAGGAAAGAAGCTTCAATGTCTGATGAGAAGACATTAATTTGTTGGTGTTTGTGGTGTTTGGTGCAGTTTTCTTGTTCTCTGGCTTGTTGTTTATTTACAGTGGAGATGAAGATCTCTAACAAGTTGATTTGTTCACATTTGCACATTTTTAAGAGGAATGTGTTTTTTGAGTTTGTACACTATATGCATGTAAGGCAACCGTTTCCTTTTTCTGTATTTTTGTGTGCTGCTCTTTTAACAAAAGGGAAACAAAAGACATTTAAATCGACCTCAGATGATTTGTTTAAACTTTTACAAGGTCTTACTGAGGTGATGCAAAGTGAAACATGCTTCTTTTTTGGTAATGTGCTGGAAAAGCTTGAAAATTGACCTTGAATGTGCTTAAAAAGTGCTTGAATTTGACCCTAAAAATGTGTATGAACCCTGCATATATTGCAGTATTTACAGTTTATAGTAGGAATTTCATGGCAACAGCTAATCTTTATTTTGTTTACTGGGAAATGAAATGCTGCCAATTCACAAAGCTGTGCTTCAGCTGCACTTCCTGTTGTAGACTTGTGATGCACACAGGCTCTGTTCCAGCACTCAGCATGTTCTTCCTTATTTGCTCCACCAGGGGGAGCTCCTAAACTATGACATCTTGATAGGAGTGAACCAGGGAGAGGGGCTGAAGTTTGTGGACGACAGTGAGGACAACGACGGCATCTCAGCTGCGGCGTTCGACTACACCATCTCCAACTTTGTTGACAACCTCTACGGCTACCCAGAGGGTGAGGACGCCACCTCTGTACACTGCCACTTTTTCAGTTATTCCATTTTACAGCCTCCTCTCACTTAACTGCATTTTGCAGCATCATCAGGTTTTGTCTCATTAGGAGCCGCGTTTGTTGATCTGTTAGTTTTTTTCTGTTTGCTGTATTCATTAAAATAAACGGATAATCGTCAAAATGACAAATGTGGACAATTATCAAAGCTTACATTACAATTCTGACAGCTTGAGTTCACATGAATTTTCAAAAGAATATAAAAAGCTGTGAAAGTGCTTTAAGCGTGCCACGGACCTGTTCCCGTGCAACTTCTCCAAGAACGATGTGATGCTGAGCGCTGTGGTCATGACTTACTGGACTAACTTCGCAAAGACTGGGTAGGCCTCATGTCACAGTAGTGTAAACTGTACACGTTACTGTATGTTCACTGACAGCCTTCTAGTCATCTTGAATACTTGAATCTAGGTTGCTAGTTTAATTCCCGTGTGGCTTTGAAGAATTGAACATACTGGTTCACCAAAAGCATCCAGATCCCAGAGCAGCCGGTTGGTCTTAGATAGTTTAAAGGTTGCACAGAGAATGGGCCTCCTGTCTGTATTCAGTGTATTGATGCCACATGTTACTTATAATGGAGACTGAATATAACTTTGAACTGAAACGTTTAACCTTTATGCTCCACCAGGGACCCCAACCTGCCCGTCCCTCAGGACACCAAGTTCATTCATACCAAGCCCAACCGCTTCGAGGAGGTCATCTGGACCAAGTTCAACTGGAAGGACAAGCAGTACCTTCACATCGGTTTGAAACCTCGTGTCAGAGACAACTACAGAGCTAACAAAGTGGCCTTTTGGCTGGAATTAGTCCCTCATCTTCACAGCCTGCACGACGTGCTCTTTCCCACCACTACGCGCTCCCCCGCAGGCCGTGACCCCGGCACCATGAGGCCCAGAAACAACGTTCCTCGAACCACTCGTCATCCTTACCCTACCTTCCCATCAGATCCTGAGCCCGAGGGCTCAGAGCGCCCGCCCCAGGACCTCTTTCCCAGACACACCCGCGACTACTCCACCGAACTGAGCGTGACAGTTGCAGTTGGAGCGTCGCTCTTCTTACTCAACATCCTGGCCTTCGCCGCCCTTTACTACAAGCGTGACAAGCAGCACGAGATGCGCCGGCACCGGCTGTCCCCTCAGCGGGGCGGCCCCGCCAACGACCTGGCTCACAGGCAGGAGGAGGAGATCATGTCCCTGCAGATGAAGGACTGGGAGCACGACGCTCACCACGACATGGAGCCCCTGCGACCCCACGACATCCTGCGGCCCGCCTGCCCTCCCGACTACACCCTGCGCCGCGCCCCCGACAACGTGCCGCTGATGACGCCATACACCATCACCGTGATCCCCAGCACCATCACCAGCATGCAGCCTCTTCACGCCTTCAACACATTCCCCTCCACCGGCCACAACAACACCCTGCCCCACCCCCACTCCACCACCAGGGTATAGTAGGGACAGGCCCGACACAGCGCCACCTAGGGACCAGGAACACTGGCTCTGCTTCCGCTCTGGAAGGGAGGCCTCTAGACGTGGGCCTTCGTTCTGTCCTCTTATTCTCTTCTTTCTCCAAAAGCAACTACACCTGCTGCGTCATGTGCTGTGAAACTTGGCAGCTCCCTCCACTGGTGGCATGTGGAGGTGCAACTGAAGTGTCCAGCAGCAGATGAGCAGTTTGGGGTGGGTGACTCAGATCTTTCAAAGATACTGTTTTCAAAGACGGTCTGCTGTTTCCAGGCTCAAGACCTCCAACATTTGTCAAAGGGACGAATGCTCTCTCGCTCCTCGCTGTTTTCTCTTTTTTACGTTGGCGTCATCTCTTTTTCCATCTCCTGTGTGTTATGTGCACATTATGCTTCTCTTTTCTACATCCGTGTTTTATTACTGCTCTCTTCCTCTCATTTGACACGCCTCCCTCCTGCTCTTCTCTAAAAATTCCCGATCTGCTGAGCAGTTTGGAGGCGGAAGGCGTACACTAAACATATAACTATGAAAACACTGATATCTTTCATTCGACCAGCATTTTTAGGTGCCAAGTAAGTACTGCTGTGTTTCATTTCTCATCGAGGGAGAAGAAAAACCAAAGAAAAATAGAGTTTCGCTATTTACCGTCAACTAACAGAGTTCTGTCATGTTCTCATGACAAAGTGCCAAACTGGCCTCAGTCGTGATTTTCTTTCTTCCATCTTCTCTCTTTTTGTTGTTTTGTTTGAAGCATTTGTTTAATTGTTGTTTTTTATTGTGTGGAAAGAATTTTTCTGAAAATATAGATATAGAGAAATGATATTATATATAGTTCTATATAAAATGTGTACAAAGGAGAAAGTATATAAAAGGGTTTTCTCAGTGGGGGATCTATGCATGAATTATTTTTAAAGACGCGGGGAAAAGGACACTGTACCTGTCGATGCACGTTTCCCAAAATCTAAACGAGTCATATCGCTCCATGTTTGCTACTTTTGGTTTTTGGTTTTCTCCCGCAGAGTAAGAGCATCGCAGGAGCATCGCAGGAGCATCGCAGGAGCATCGCAGGAGCTCCTGAAGTCAAACGACGCCTCCCAGCACTCATTTATTATCATCACTGCTCCCTCCCTCCTCCTCTCTCCATCCTACACCGCCTTTGTTATTTAACACCGACCCCCCCCAAACTGATAATCAGACAAATTCCCAAACAGCTGACTTCACTGTGTCGACACCGTTCCTGACTATTTCTGACCTCAGCTCAGCTCTGCTATTATCCTCACATTAAGGGTTCGTTCACCTGCCTGCAGATGATCTGTGAGCTCGTCGGTTGTAAATTAAACTCTAAGCACACTGAGGGTAACCGGGAGGCGTTCAGGGCCTGCAGTGCAGAGCTGCAACATGAAAAAAAGGGATGGGGGCTCAGATCTCCTGAACAGGGTGGAAACAACACGGTGGGTTTGTGCTGTTTGTGATTCCTGCTCCGTCACTCTGGTGGAGACCACTGCAGCTCAGCAGCGCTCCCTGCTGATCCTCTGATGAAGATGTCAACAGTATGTAAACTGAGCTGATGTGCTGCTGTTTGAGCCCACGTGGTAGCGTACGTCCAGTATGGGAGAACTTAGTCACCGGTGCTGTCTTTGCTTGTGCTCTAGCTTTAGCCTGTTTGATTGTTTGTTTTCTATTTTATTACTGCCTAAAAGGGGAGGTGGGGGAAATACATGCCTGACTTCTCCTGTCAGAGGTTTTGTAAGCTCAGTGGAAGGGAAACGTGCACAATGTAAATCATAAAACAACTGAGTGGGGCTGTGCTGCAGGTGGATCAGTGCTGTGGACAGTAGCTGTGGAAAAGAGACTGGACAAAGACTCTCAGCCATAAATACAGGACAGAGGATGATCCGATCATCTTTCAGCTAACAGTGTCGAGCAGAAGGACGGCCGGCTGATGCGTCCGTACGAACCCTTTTGTACTCACTCCTGTGTATAAGGAGGTGGCGAGGGGTTGTGTAGTTAACCTCAGTGATAGGTTTGTAGCATAAACCTATTCGTTGGAACGTTAAGGACAATTTAATTACATAGCAAAGCAAGACACGAGTAGGCAAAGTTCTTCATGTTTCCCGTGCACGGGAGAGAACCGGACAAACGCCGTTCCTTCGCTTGACCCCAGTTGCTCTCGTCCGCTCCCCCGTAACACTGCTCTTTTATTGAGGTTACATGAATATACATATGACGTTCATTAACATATGACGTCTACATACAAACAAAGAGTACCTTGCCTGTGCGTGCGTGCGTGCGTGCGTGTGTGTGTGTGTGTGTGTGGTGGGGGGGGTCAGAGTGTGACCCCATAAAGACTTCCCTAAACCTGCTGGTCTGGAAGTCCAGCAGTTCATCTAAACAAAAGGCACTTAGCCTAAATCAGATATAGATACATTTATCCTAAATGAACAGAGGGAGTGACTTTAAGTCTGATTTCAGACTATGTCAGTATTAGTTAAGCCAAGAGTCGGGCAAAAGCTTTATGACCCGGAAAGTTCTAATTCCCACAACATATTGTTGGATTAGTAAGCAAAACTTTTCTGTGATGAAGATTTTTGGGGTTGTTGTTTTAGTGATGGGTTCATTCTGTCAGTTAGCTTTGGCTTGTTTTCTTATTTCAATAGAGGGAGTTTTACTAAACATGGACATGTCGAGGAGCGGCTCATTATTTCTGTAACAGTGCACTTAGAGAAAACTGTCAGGTGTCGCCCCCTTTGGTGATGATGTTTTGTGCTCTGATGAGCTAATAATCAGCTCTCTTTTCCTCCTTCTTTGTTCTAAGCAGGCCTGCAAGATTGAATTAACAGCGCTGTAAAACATTGTTGTGAGAGCAAATATAAGGTGAGCTTTTCCAGATTACAATGGGCTGAGGAAAAGGTCACCTGTGGGAACCTGCCAGTTCCTGTCTAAAAGGATTGCAGCGAGTCAATCCAGTCCAAGATCATAAAGAACTCTTTTTCTAAAAACAAAAGAAAGAACAAATAAATGAGCTCATATTGATGAGGGTGGAGACTCTGATGCTTTGCGCGTGAGGCTCCACTTGTCTGCTGTGCAGCCGTGACAAAGACTGGACCAGCGTTAGGATGAGTAGATGTTGACAAACAATTCACGACGCCGGTAAGAAAAGGGTGGATGCTTTGCTTTTGGCAGGAGCACAAGAGAGAGAGAGGGAGACCGAAAGGTTCACATGAGAGTGGAGCTGCAGACTCCACCCTTGGGCGGCTAATTTTGGGTTGCTGATGTTTGCTTTAAGAAAATGTTGTTTTATTGACTGGGTTTAGATGATGGTGTCACATTATATTGTTGGGAAAATGCCAAATGCTGAAGGGGAGAAAATGTTTGATGTTACCATTAACCAAAGCAGGCCACTGTAGAAGTCAATGACATTTTATAGAAGGAAAACAGAACCAAAGCCAAATGTAGGAGTTATATAGGGGATTGGTGGACTTGTCACATTCCAAATCCAGTTATGGAACAACAAACACTGGTCCAAGGGAAAGGGCAGGTGATACGAGGTGGTGCTGGAGGAAAACGAGCAAAGTAAAGACAGCAAACCTATTTTGGTTCGATTTGATAAAGTCAAATTAAAAGAAGTACCATGACACTCAGAGGATCAACGTGAAACTAAAACATACGCACATTTTGTATGAAGCACATGACTGATAACTGTTGTGTTTTAAGTTTAGTTTCTTATAGCACAGAGTGGATCACAGTGAGGGAAGGACAGGGGGGGAACTGAGTTTAAATGTGAAGTTGATGCTAATATACAGGTTTTGTTTCTAGGTCGTTCTGGGGATGCAGGCTCTGGGTGGAGCCAGGAGCTGAAAAGATCGAACATGATAATTAAACTGATTTTATTATTTAAACACAGGTTTGCAGGCCCGGAGCAAATATACTCGAGAGGAGAATCGCTGAGGTTTCCTGAGAAATGATCTGATGAACCTTTTTCTTTTAATTTTCTAGTTGTGGTTTTGTTTGACACATGAAGATGTGTCAAAAGGGGGAGTTTTAGGTCTAATTTGAAACAATGGATTATATGATCGATGATGCAATTCTACACTGCAATCATCGAGTCCATCCTCACCTCCTCCATCACCGTGTGGTACGCTGGAGCCACTATCAGGGACAAACAGAGACTGCAGCATGTTGTGCGCTCTGCTGAGAAGGTGATTGGCTGCAGACTCCCATCTCTGCAGGACCTGTACGCCTCCAGGACACTGGGGCGTGCAGCTCAGTCACAGCTGACCCTTCTCACCCTGGACACAGTCTGTTTGACCTGCTCCCCTCAGGCAGGAGGCTCCGGTCCATTCGCACCAGAACCTCTCGCCATAAGAACAGTTTCTTCCCCTCTGCTGTTGGACACATGAACAATAACCGTATGACTGTTCCCACCACTACCACGTGACCCTACGCTGTGTTCACTGCATCATTCCATGTTTGGCCCTGATCACCACCTGCACTCATGTATATATCTATCTACTTAGCACTTTTAATCCTTATTTTTATTTTTATTTAAGTGTTATATGACAGTATGTTTGCACTGAAGCACCGCAGCAATTTCCTAATGTTGTAAACCTGCTCAACATTTGGCAATAAAACCGTTTTTGATTCTGATTACTGTCAGCATTTTAATCGCTAGTTTAAAGGCTGCAGCTGTTGCTCTAACATAAATGTAACAGGCCTCAGTGCTGGTTCTAATAGTCTGAGCTGCTTCCAGCTTTATTTGTGAAGAGCACAGCAGCTTACAAAACACGTAGCTAGCTCGTACAGCTGCGACGTTAAACTTTCATGAGCTAAGATGACCTTAAAATAACGGGGCTACGTGTGGTGATGCTAGCGTTAGCCACGTTAGCGCGTTAACTTCACAGGTGGTCAGACTGAGTAAACAGGCACTAAGTCAGAGGTTGGGCTCTCCGTTTCGCTGCAGGATCCCTTCATTCATGCAATTTATGCAGTTTATTAAAGTGCAATTGGAAAAAGGATTTTGAAATGCAGTTTTTAAAAGCATTTCAAAAATCAGTTTATTAAATGGGAATTCAAAAATGAATTTACAAATGCAGAATTTATTCTATAATTCATTACTTAAGCACAGAATTCTTTATTTCGATGCGCGTGGCTCTTGTGGTCCTCCATACAGGAGTGAGAACGTGTTGGCATTTGGGTCCTCCTTCCCCTCATCATAGTCTGCCACGCAGGCCGTGACAGAAAAGCCCACTAAAAGAACGCCCACCAGACCAAAGCAATGGTTTTGACTTGATCAGCATTAACCCCGCCCCCTGACTTTGATGGGTGAAGCTGACAAATAAAATGTATTTATGAACAGCGATGCAGGGCCAGGAGTAGCAACGTGAATTAAATAAATACATCATTAAATAATTCATTAAATGTGTCAGTAAAATAATCAAAATAGAAAACAAACCAATAATTGATTAAATATGTAATTAACTAATTTGAATTGTATATAAACAAATATTGAAAATTTTAAATGAAATTAATGGATAATTCATTATTAATATATATCTTTAATTGATTATGTAGATTTTTTAAATTAATTACTGAAATAGTTCATTCATTAGTGATGCATTTATTTAATGCAACCATAAAATTATTGCTAGTTTAAGTAAAATCAATTTAAGACATCAATATTAAAGGTTAACTTATGATAATGAATACATGCAACTATAACTGATGACATAAAAATGAGGATTTCTTAAGCTGAAGCCAAAGTGCTGACTCATTTGTCATGTTACTCTCAAATGTTTTCCCTAATAACAAGAACATAATTACACTTTAGCCACAAGAGGGCAGCAGCATTAATACAAGTCACATGTATATAAAGGTACAGTGATTATATTACAGTGATTTTGACAAAAACAAAACAGTTGATGGCAGTGTGTTTTCCATGACAGAATAATTACGCACACCCCACTTTGCAGTTATTTATTTGTAAAAAATGTTTGGAATCATGTATGATTTCCGTTCCACTTTGTGTTGGTCTTTCACGTGGAATTCCAATAAAACTGATTCATGTTTGTGCTGTAATGTGACAAAATGTGGGAAAGTTCAAGGGGGCCAACACTCGGACCGGCGGCCGCCTCGGGTCTCTGCTCCTCCTGCCTCCCCTTTCCCTCATCCACCTGCTGCCTCTGTGGAAGCTCCGCCATAGCCACCACCAAACAACTGAGTTATTTCTACACATTGACCAGCATCCGGCCAATCCACCACCTTCCATCGTTTATACCGTTACAAAAAAAAAAAAATCATAAAAAAACATCATTGGCCCAGAAAAACGAAAAATCACCATCAGTATGCCCGATGGCCAGTCCAGCTATGGTCGTGCCATCAGTTAACCCTTCACGTGGCAGCTGTGACACGCGTGCCCAGGGTTGCCGACCCCTGCTCTAAAGCATCTGATTTGGATTCCTGAGATCAAATTTATTTTCCTTTGGCTTTGTTTTCTTCCCATTTGTGGCTTTAATGTAGTGTTACATCCTGTTTGTTTGCTTCCATCTGTATACATGTCCAGATTCACTGTTATGTTTCTATTCTTACATTGCTGTGTGATCACTGTTCCCTCTGCTGACTGATGTGACCTTTTGTATCTCACACTGATACTTGTCATATTTGTATCTGCGCCTAAAAGATAAAAAGTTTTCCATGCTAAAACACAGCTCCACCTCCTGCAGTTCTCCCTCTGAACCACTAGATGTCTCTGTTATCTAAATGAAGACGTGCAGCACAGCAACCAGAGCAGCGCTCAGATCACACGTGTCCTGTTATTATGTATAAAAGCATGAAACAGGTGAGACAGGTGGGATCAATATTAATGTTGTGGAAATATATGAAAAAGCAACAGAAGAGTGAAAACATTTCGTGTTTCTAGAAAGATCTTTCAGCTCACAGCTGCTCACAGACTGTATTTACAAGTGACAAACTGCAACTCTACAGTACATCTACAGTATATATCAAATATATTCTGTATTCAAATCTATTGAGTGATGTTTGAAAGTCTTTCCAGGTGAGTTTGATCCAGGAGGGTCTGAAGCCAGAGTCAGACAGAGACTGTGCAGAGACTGTAGAAGGACAGAGCAGCAGCAGAGCAGTCCAGATACACTGATGATCCTCTGTCAGATCCAGAGGGACACACAGGGATGATGCTGGACTCTACATTGTGTCTGACAGTGGAGCTGTTCTCAGAGCAGTTCACTCTGCAGCACTGACAGTCATCTGCACTTCTTCTCATTCCTCTGTCAGTCACTGCTGGATGAAGCTCTCCTCTCCACCTCCCAGTAACATGGCCCAGTCAGAGCGTCTCTACACACAAGCTGCTGCTGCTTCAACCTCTCTGGATCATCAGGACACAGCTCCTCCTCTCTCAGCACACACACCGTCCTGTTTACCATCATCGCCTCCACCTGCAGAGAGAAGAAGGAAGAGCAGAGGAGATAAACGAGTGTTTCCAGAGACTCTTCATCAGCTGTCAGTCAGTGATGCAGCACATCCAGTATAAAGAGCAGCAGGGACTTCAGTGCTGGGACTGTACTAGGACTCATTGTTGCTTCACTTTTTCTAATCTTTGGATTTTTATTGAAGTTGATGAAAATGTTTTTCCCTCCTAGTTTGAGTTTGGACTTTCATTCATTAGAAGAACCTTGGTGTGTCCACTCTGAGCTCTGTAGGAACCCCAACAACAAGCCCAACAATCCAGATGGATGGTTCCAGCTGTTAACTGGAGGAATTCCATCCAAACATCTGCTCTCACTAAATTCTTCCTCACCTACAGACTGTGTTCTTCACTGCTTTAAACTTGGAAACGAATGCAGTCATTGGTCTGCGTGCTGCTTTGTTCAGAGAGCTGATTGGCTGTTGACAGTGTTTGATCAGAGCGTGTCAGCCGTTACCATGGTGACCATAAAGGTCAGAAACAGGAAGTGTTTGTGTCCAATCCTGAAGCCTGTCACCATTCTCCTCTCACAGCTTCACTGAGAAGCTGCAGCTTTACAGGAAACACTGGATCTTTGTTTCATACTGACTGTGTTTAGTACAATACTGCTGACAGCACCACCCACTCACTCCATCACTCTACTTACAGCAGAGTCTCCAGTCTGTAGTCTGGACTCTGCTGAAGATCAGACAGCTGCTTCACATCTGGATACTTCAGGTTGTTGTTCCAGCTCAGGTCCAGCTCTCTCAGATGGGAGGGGTTGGACTTCAGTGCTGCTGCCAGATAATCACAGCTGATCTCTGACAAACCACAGCCCATCAATCTGTATAAAGAATGAAAGATGTAAGTTTATTAGACAAAGTGTGAGCTTGAAATCATTCAGTGTTTCATCATCTGTTCAGAGCTGAAGAAGGTTCAGAATGTAGAAGTTTAGAAAATGGAAACTCCAAACAGCTGAAGCCAACACGAAGCAGCTTCAAACAAACACAACAAGAGAAAAAACTCTGAACGTTTCACATTAAAGTCGTACATTTCTCATAAAAACAGGACAAAGACTTGAAAAAGTCGTGTTTTTCCTTCCAGGAACCAGTTGTGTTAGAGGACTGCCCATCACAGGGCCTGGCTCTATTGGATGTGTCTTACTGTTCAACAGTTATATTTGATGTAATGCTGAATTTCACTTTGGTCAAAATAGGTGTTCAACAAATCAGTGTGCTTGGTTACCTTATCAGCTTGTGATTTCCATCAATGTGCCACAATGAGTTTGGACCTGCAACCTGATATGTTCTTCGTTCTGGTCTCCGCAAAACTGCTCTTATGGCAGCTGCTCCAGGATTTATCCGTAGCATGCTTGCTCGAACCCTCCTTCGCTGTACACGTAGTCCACGTACTCGCAGGGAGGCTCTGACAGCCTCAGGACCAATTTGTTCATTGCCAGCGACAATGTCCTGCACATGTTCATCCAGCGCACTGTCAGTCAGTTCCGCATACATTGATGCACGGGTGAAATGATACTGTCTGAAATCAGACAAAAAGAACACGAGTATTTTATCACTGCCATAACAACACACATCATTACTTGACTAGTTAGTGCACATTCAAATATACTAATTTTTACAATTTCACAATACCATTTAATTTGAATAAACAGTGGGTGTGTGTCACAAAAGAACTGAAAGTCACACTGGTTTCAAAAGTCACTGACCGCAGACGTCTTCGAATTGTACGAAGTGAAACATTCAAAATATCAGCCATCTGAGGTGCAGTGAATCCACATGACTTCAGGAATGAAAGCTGTTCCCGAGTGATAAGGTAAAGGGATCTGCCTCTACCTCTGTTGAAAACCACTGGTGCCTGGTATCCAAAAGAGCCTGAAAATATATAAGCGTTTGGTGTATTTGGAAAATAGGTTAAGACAGAGTCATAATTTATTTCACACTTTTGATCAGTCAAGGAATCGACACAATATGTGCTTACCTTGTTGGCCATGCTGAGTAGACAGTTCGACCTCCTGAATCAATTCAGCCAAGTCACGCAGAAGTTGATCTGCTGCAGTTACACTGATCAGTCTTCCTCTTGCCCACCGAAGGCTTCTCTGCATTGTCTCCAACCTCAAAGACATCAAAAAATTACTTCTTAATTCATGTTATATTTTCAGGCCATATTCCCCTTAAACATTTTATGCAAGTTAAAATGTTAAATGTTTTCCATCATGCTTTCATCATACCTCCTTAACGCTAACTGTAGCACATCTGGCCCAACATCGTCCATCAGCAGCCGCCGTGTACACTCATTATGAATGTTCTTGCACCTTGAGATGAAAATCCTCCAGGCCATACTTTGTACTGTGATTCTACAAAGACAAAAATTTAAATTATTGCTTTCAACAGGTTTATATATTTAAATAAATCAAAAAATTTCATGTTAGTCTTCTGAAAATTGTGACTGAGCACTTTTGGAAACACTCTGTCATCACTAAGTATTGGGACTGTGAACAGTTACAGAATGCATCTGAAATAAATGTCACATTCTAACAGGTTATAGTTCTGTTAATAGAGCTTTTGAATCTACGTTTCATACATATTCCTATCTTTAATAGCAGTATGTCAACGATGTCAACCAATATTTTCATATTTCAAACACACACCCAAGTTAAAAATTTGAATCTCCGCATCTTCTACTCAGCAGATCTGAAAAATCATTTTTGATAATGTTCCGATTCCATTGTCAAATGTTCCCATCCATGTTATTCATCTTTGTTTATTTTAAATGCTGTCATTAGTTTTTTTTTTCCAACTACTTACCAAAATGAACATGGTCTACATTGTTTTGCTCACTTAAATAAAACGACATTTTTGTATTGTACCCTGGGTTCATGAAGACCATGCTGTCTTTTAACTTTATTATTTCTTTTCTGCATATACTGACTGTTCTTTATTCATTTCTCTACTTTCTCCTCTCTTCTTCTTCAGTCAAGTTTAACGGCAGCTTGCATCCACTTTCTCCTCTCAATTCCGCTGAGATTAATTCCCGCTCTACTGTACAAGACTTGTGAATGGTTACCTGGAGGGATGTACCACTGTGAGAGGGGTGATACGGAACAGTCCAGGTGATCGCTGCTTTAATTTACCGGTCAGATATACCTAAATTGCACGTCGACATAGCTAGTGAACTGTAACTAGACCATAAATCAGTGATAACAAAAGAACATTCAATCTACTTTCTCCGGTACTTTATAGAAAAAAATCAACATCAATTCAATGTCGTCTTGCTATCTGGGATGGCAGTGCAGTACCGTGTAGCCTAATCCGGCTAATGTAACAAGTGATATAAAACCGTATTTTAAATAATATAAAGTGGCTAAACGGAATACCATATTAAAGACCTTATTAACATGCCTCACCTAAAATGGCATGTTGGCAACATTCCTAACGGACAAAGGTTAGCATGACTTGTCTGTGAAGGTTCTCAGCATGACTTTTTTTTCGCTTACTACAATACAAAGCTAACATATAACATGTGCTTAAAAGGACAAAGCAATGTTTTTGAATCATCGCTTAACTTTTAGTTAGCAAAGACGAACAATAATTGAGATTAACTAGGGTACTTACGGTGTTTTTTGTTGGCGCAGAGATTTCGCATGCATTCATCTGTATGTAGTTTGTCGCACATAGCTTGATTGAGACAACACAAATATGAGGTTGACTGTGATTGGTTAACACAAATTCTGATCACAGGTTGTGGTAAGGGGTGGATTAAAAAAAAAAAACACAACCTTCAGTCTTGCTTATCCAATCACAAACAATGTACCTTCTCCCGCCGTACTTTGAATTTTAGGGATGCTATATATATATATTTCTGCCAAGCCTTTTGGCGGACTTTTTGGGAACAGTCATGTCCGAACGGAGCGCTGCATTTCGACGGAGAGTCACTGATATCAGAGACAGAATGAATGCCCAATTTAACCGGCTACTGAATCAAGATGACAGTGAAGAGGGGACATCTCTTCTACAAAGGTGAAATGCTTTGGTGGTGGTTACTCTATTGGCAAGCTTTTAGCTTTGCGCCTTTTTTGTTTTTGCAAAAGGAAATAACTTTTACATTTTTAAATAATAAATGGCTCGTTTACTAATTATCTGTTACAATTCAACAACAAATTCTGTAATCATAAATGTCTATCCTAGATTGACGACTTCAAATGACAGTCATTTTAATCCCTGTTATGTGCATTTATGCATAAAGATTTTAGTTTATAAATGTAGCATATCCCATATTTTCAGGGAGCATTTAATTTGCGAGACAATCGAAAAATGCATGCAATAAACACCGATTGAACACTCATTCCTTACTCTGAGTGTGTTGGGTGGTTTTTTTTTCTTTTCTTTTTTTTCTTGGGGGGGGGGGGGGGTGTCTCTGTGTGATTAGTTTCACTAAAATTATCTCATGGTCTAATGATAGCTTTGGAGTTTTCCGCCAACAGCACGGAGGTGGGCCAGTGCGCAGACCAAGAGGCGGGAGAACCAGACATCGCCAGTTAACGTTTAAGGTGTCAGTACTAAGGAATCCCACACTGACACACTACCGATCTCATAGGGGTAATCAATATTTATATTAATATTAATTATTTGGAGTGATGGGTTTGAAAAATGAGAATTACATCATGGTGTCAGTTGTTTACAAATTGTAGAATTTGGCATTAGATTTTTAGCACCTTTGTAATCTTTATTTCCTTGCACCAATAAGTTGATGTTGAGACACTACAATGTGACAATTTACCCTTTTCCGTTTTTAGGGAAAGCTAATTTGGTTTAAATTTGATTACAGATGCCACTCCTGCTACTCGTGTGGTCGTTCCTGTAAACCTAAATGCAGCTGAATTCAGGCAGGCACTACGGGACAATATTGCAGACATACCCTTGCAGTTCGATCTATGCAAAGTGAATGGACAGCGGCTCATTCTTCCTCTTGAAGAGGAGACGCCCCAAGAAATTAGAGCAAGAAACCTACTGGGTCGCTCCAATCTTTATATCTGTCCAAAGGTATTCAAATGTTCCACTCGGGTGGCTGATATGGCATAATTGTCACTATTACTGTTATTACGATTACAAGACGAACTCCCAACTCTTGAGCCACGATCACCCCCAGTGTTTTTGCAGTGTTTAAGATAGAATAACACAATTTGAAACCTGTCTCCCTTTGAGACAAAGGTCATTTGTTAATTAGATGCACTGCCTAACTACAAGAACCTTCAGGTATTACATTGACTATAACGAAACCTCCTGTATATTAGTGTCCTAGAGTAATCGAGTGGTGCAATGACAACACCCACGCAAATGTGACATCACTAGAAAGCCAATGTACTCTTGCAAGGACAGAATGAATAACTTCTTAAAAAAAAAAATACACATTGCATAAACAGTCCTTGACATATAGGTCTGACTCGGAGGACAAAATTAATTTCCTGTCTTAGCAGGGCAGGATTGCTTTGAGTAATTTTTTTTTTTTTTTTTTATAATACAATGCTTTGCAATAATTGTTTTGCCTAACAACCTGTTTTTGACTCCAAAATAGTCATTAACGCAACTGTTCTACTATGCAGTCAGTGTAACTGATTATAAATCTACACATTGCACACCTTATTTAACACTTGTATGTATTTTAACAGAGCGAGAGGTGGACCACACATTTGAAGAGCTCCTCGTCTTTATAACTGGGGCTGACTTACTTCCACCACTGGGGTTCCCACAGTCCTGCAACATAGACTTCTACGATCAGGAGTCAGGGATGCGGCGTATCCCGTACACATCAACGTGCAGCTTATCCCTGTATCTCCCAAGAGGTGTTGCAGATGAAGATCAATTCAAAGATCTTATGAATGATGCCTTAAAAGGATCCCTGGGATTTGGAAAGGTGTAGCTGCATACATGAACTGATGCTGGGAAGCTGTGGTTAAAACCTGTGGGCTTTTGGGATGAAGTTCTTATTGTAAATGTTCTTAAAGGGGATTGCTCCTGGCACTCAGGCTTCTTAAAGATTTTACATTTTAAAGGTGTTTTTACAAATGACTGTTCATTGTGTATATAGTTATATTTATAGTCCAGTTAAGACAACTAGGGTATTCATGCATCAAGCTATGCAAAATAAGTGGTGTTCAGAAAGTTTCCAGGAAATAGTTCAAATGACAATTCATCTAGAAATATTCTTTTGAAAGATTGTTGTTTATGTTCAATTATAGTACACTGCATAGAGTGGTTTTTGTTTTTTGTTTTTTTTTATTTATTTTCAAGATGTACAAGAGATGCCAGACAAACTTTGAACTAAAAGACACTGACTTTTGTAAAATAAAATATTGTAATGTCAGTTCTCATGGTGTCTTGTCTATTTAAAAATTAAATTTAAGGCTTACCTGTTACTGTCAAATACTGGTATTGGGTTCCATTGACGAGGGCTATGTAGTACAATTATGTGCTTAAGTCAAGGTAAAAGGTTAAATGAATTTACCCTCATTGTTCTCAAACCAAGAACTGAAGAATCCATCTCAACTCAGAATTAAAAGTTACGAATTAATTTTACTGGTTTCGAGAACAAAGCAGTTTTAACAAACTGACTTTAAGCTCTCGTTAACTCTGAGATTGGCACCTGGCCTTTCACTATAACCTGGTTAAAAATCAATTATGTAATTGTGGTAGAATTATGTAAGAGGCTGTAAAGCTTTTTTGTAAAAAAAAAAAAAGAATCACATCAAGATAATGAACACTGGTATTAAAATTATATTTTATACATAAGGCAATAACTGTAATTACCAAAGTAAAGAAAATGATTTGTTAGACTCAGTTTGTTGGTGAACGATGCTTAAAAAGTGTGTAGCAATTTGGACAGTATATCCAGTGATTGCTTTGCTTTTTCTATGGTCACGGCTTACCTACTTTATTACAGTCATTTGGCTGTACGTGAAAATATATTTAGCTAAAGTTCCTTCTGCTTGTTTAGGTTTATCTCTGTTATAGGTTCATTCAGCCCAACCTCAGGAAACTTGTCTGCTTGCCTACTGTCATCTCTACAAGCCTAAAAACAAACAATTTTAAAAGAGGCTATACACATGACATTTTTTCTACTTAATTTACTCGTGTGTGCCATACAGAGGGAAATATCTCAATCAGAATCGCATTTATTGGAAAAGTATATGCGCAAACACATACAAGGAATTTGGTTCCATTTGAGGGCGTCTTTCAAGCACAAAAAAGTAAAACACAATCCATATATGTGTATGGACATACATAAATACACACGCACACAGGTGTATAAACTAACAATATAATACACAATCTAATTCTTTTACACAGAAATTACAGGATTACAGAATTTGAAACAATTTCCCAGCAGCAGCTCTGAGTGAATAAATGACTGTTTACAGACTTAACGTGTTTGAATTTGTCAGTTCATCAATGAAAACATGAATAACAAATTCAAAAATAGTCCAGCTGATGACAGGAGCTGACGAGTAGCCCAATTTACACCGACAAGCAGCCTCTAAGAAGGCATCCACACTGTGATTTTTCTGTGCTGATAGAAGAAATGTTAATTTAAAGAGTCTTCACATTACAACCCAAAAAAGTAAATAATAGAACTATTTCTGAATGAAATAAGCCTGTTGTTGGGCAGCATCTTTCATTCTTTCACTATTAAGAGTTTAAAACTAAAGACGACTTGAATAATTTTGACTCACATAATGAAAAGAGAGGTTTGTTTTACTTACCCTGAAGGCTCTGAGGACTGCTAATGGGTCATCAGTTGTGAGTCTCTGCAGGAGTGCTGGCCAGCAGCGACGAGCCATAGGCAGCAGTTCATTTTCCCTCTCACTCAGCACCTGAACGCACAACTCCAGCACGTCTAGTACCTAAAGACAAAGACGCACAACACACCTAACAATTATCTCTGTTTTGATCCTGATTATATGTGAGCTGAAACTAATTACTGAGGTCTTCATTGAGAGCCCAAACTCCTGAGCAGGCACGACTTCAGCACAGACTTATTTCTGTTTCACTCCTGGACCAGACTGAATGTTTTTCCTTGATGAGCATTACACCACTGAACAGTCATCCACACAGTTCTGACAGGATGAATTGTACCAACGCTGGCGGTCCTACCTTCACAAGAATGATTATTTTTGTTATTAGTCCAACAGTTGACTCTACGTAAAACTACTGATACAGTACCTTGAGTCGGAGCTTGAGGCTGGGATCAGACAGCAGATGAATGCAGCGCTCCATAACATCCTTAGTGATGCTGAGGTGGGAGGGAAGCTCTGCTTTCACATCAGGACTACCAGTATCTTCAACATCCTCACACTCAGTGGGAGGGACTTCTGCAATGGAGCACATGTACAGTTAGACTGCCAGTTTAGCAGTGAGGTTCAGATTTCTATGACTCTTAATTACAATGATCCATCTCCTCTACACTCTGAATCTAAAATAATCACCACTACAACCTATAGCTTATATTCCACTGGCCCTTAGACAGACCTATTACCTTGGTCTTCAGTGTTATAATCATCCTCTATTCCAATGCCCTCTGCCAGTTCTTTCTGTTTGCAGTAATTCAGCAGGAATTGGCGAATGCTGAGGTCTTCCTGGTCACTGGAGCTCTACCTGGAGCTGACAGACATACTGGTCCTGCAACAATTGGAAGGAAACCACCTCGCTAAAGGAAAAAAAAGACAACAATATCAAAATAGGTTTGATTACAATAAAATAAGTCAGTTAATCAAAATCAGTGTGACAGAGATGCTGATGTTTTTGAAAAGAGCCCATTAGTGACATTTAATTCCATATTTTTACCGTGACGGCTTGTAAAACTGCAAAAACTGCAAACACCTATAGTGCCGCTGTCTAAATATTATTATGAATATGAATTCTATAACAGAAAACGACTGAGCATTTAAACCATCACGATGTATTAAATGTTTCCAAAGATACTGATAATTTGATAACAAGAAAAGTTAGTTCTCCTCAAAATGCGCCTGACTAAAAGTGGGATCAACCAGTACATATAATATTCATCCTGCTACATTTAGAAAGTGGCAACAACAGTAAACATGAGTAACTCCACCGTGTGTCTATCCGGTCTTTAAGTGATGACGTGATCAATCCTACTTCTGGGCCCAAACTACTCTGCGTTTAATAAGGCTGTTGTGTTTTTAACATGTTTTAATGCTTTGTAACTTGTTCTATTTAATCTCAACAAGCCCCTTACAAAAAGTAAGCGATCACTGTCGGCCTCTCTCAGTTTTTATTATAACTATTCATTTTAAAGCTCAGTTTTTAAAACCTTACCATGTAACTACAGCCCAGGCAATGCAGCAGCACATTAATGACTAACCTGTATGTGGATGGATTATCTCAGTTGTTCTCTTGACTGAAGTTTGGTCCGTTTACAGCATCCTGCCATGCCACTGCATTTGTCCCTAACCATCGGGAACCCTCACCTTAACTCTTATCCAGTGGAAAAAAGTTCCCCTTCATCACTGTGTTAATGTTATGCTAACATAGCTGTTTCGCTAGTCACATAGCACATCACTATATACCAGCTAGCCAAACTTCAGTAACCCTACAAACATCACTGCTGCTTACTTTCCTGTCTTCATGTATGTCAGAAGTGATAGCAGAGCTGTGCCTTTTAATTTGTTTTAGAAATCCCTCAGTCAGAACCTGGTATATTATATTTAGACGGAAACTAGTGAGCTAACTCTCTGCTAAGACCAAAAAAGTGGACCACATCAGTCCAGCTCTGAGGTCCTTACACTGGCTGCCTGTCCGTCAGAGGATAGACTTTAAAGTTCTGATGCTGGTCTATAAAGCTCTGAATGGTTTAGGACCAAAATACATCAATGACCTCCTGACCCAGTATGAACCATCCAGATCCCTCAGGTCATCTGGATCCGGTCTTTTATCAGTTCCCAGAGTCAGAACCAGACACGGAGAAGCTGCATTCAGCTTTTATGCTCCTTATATCTGGAACAAACTCCCAGAAAGCCTCAGATCAGCTGAAACACTCAGTTTATTTAAATCCAGGTTGAAGACTCACCTGTTCTCAGCTGCATTTGAATAAAGCACCAAATCCACACTTTAAGCTTAAATTTCAAAACTTACATTTAACTACTGATTTTATCTACTGTTCTGATTTTATCTGTTTTGATTTTATATACTGTTGTTTGTTTGTTTGTTTGTTAATTAGTTAGTTAGTTTATTTGCTTGTTTTATTCAATTTTAAATCATGCTTTTTATTTGTTCTTGTTTCTAATGTCTCTGTAAAGCACTTTGAATCACCTTGTTGTTGAATTGTGCTATACAAATAAACTTGCCTTGCCTTGCCTTGCCTTGCCTTGCCTTGCCTTGCTAACTTCTAACTTCAGACAGATTTTTAACTCTCAGTGATCATTTGACTTTGGGACCTGCAGTGTAGTTTGGGTCCAGACACGCTAATGACCAGACTTAAAGACCAAATTTCGGGTCACTTTTGCTGGTCCCAAGCCCCAATAAAGAAGCTAGCTTGAAGCTTGACATAAAAAACAATAATTGCTAAGAAAAGTGTAATTTGTAGTTCTAAATATATTCTAAATGCATTTAGATCGTTTTTACTCACTTTATGTCTCTTCCACGATGTTACGTCTCTCTCCTATGTTGGTTACAATTACATAAGCACTTAGCAGGACAGTGGAAAAACCCAGGGCCACAGTGATACTGAGAATTCCACGGTGTTCACTGTCTTCAGCAACCTTACGAGGGCCGGTTGAACGGCTACAGTCTTATCATACACGTGCAGTGTTCCTACAAGCCATAAGGTTACCTTGAGTGAGGAAGATGATGATTGAATGTCCGTCTGAGTCCATAGGTTGAGGTGCAAGCACATTTCTCCCATTCTCCACAGAGGGCAGTGGCGCATAGGTGTGACGTCACTAACACTTTAAAAGATAGAGTTTGCACAGATGTACAATCAAATCTTCTTCTATTTAAACACAAGAGACAGCAGGTCTATTTGCAGTGAGATGTAATACTCCGATGAATTTTAAACACGCTATAACATTTCACACATCGTTATGAGAGGAGCGTTTCTGAGGCAACGACAAAAGGCTGGTTTTCAAGGGGATATTTCTGAATTTTCTTTTTCGCTTTCCATCTTCTCTGCATCACAGCACAACAATTGGATTAATAAACCTGCAGCTGAATAGCAGCAAAGGGATTTCAAATAGTGCTTCATCGCTAATAATTTCTGGTGTTTGTATCTAGTCATTTCTAGACAGTGCAGCCACTCCACCACTAAATATTCAATTTATGTCTGCAGCAAAATTCCAGCTTTTTTTATTCATTTTTTCCCCCCCAAGCATGACTGAGTGCAGACAAATCTACATTGTGGTCATAACTGTGTTTACTGTTGTTTACTGATTTAATCCCCTTGAATACAGATGAGCCAGGATCACAGTTTTAATGAGTGCCAGGTGGGTGCAAAAATATGTTAATTCAAGGTCATGTCAAGGGGTTAAGACTCACTGTGTTTCAGGTCAGCGGAGCCACAGCTCTGACTACTGCCACCTGTGACCCACTATGTTATTACTTTAGAAGGAAGAGGTGAGGTGATAGCAATGATTAAACATCCACTTTGTTAAAAAGAGCTGAAAGTCAAATACTGGAAAGCCACGTGTACTATTGGATTTTACTTTGCTCCAAGCAGATCTAATCTATATTTCAGAGGGAAAGATCTTTGTCCCAGGCCAGCACTGCAAAATCATCTGAAGCAGTCATTTAACAGAGAACAAGCAGCAGTTAGCCACACTTTGGACAACCTCTCCACTAAGAAGCTGACCTACATTCTTAAAGCAGCCAACTTTGAATGCTAAATCCTGCTGGGTTAGAGTTGAGAGACACACAAAGAGAATTCTTCTTTATACATATTCTACTATGACTGCAGCGACAACTAATACTGTTGTCTAATGCTATCTGGACACTTGACTCTCAGGGCAGATGTTCATAATGATGATGACAAAAATGTGGCCAATGTTTTAACACAACCTGCACTAATGATTGTGAGGAATATTGAAGCTCTAACACCACATGTGTCTCATTCTTACATAATGCATCACAAGTATTACTAGGATCAATGAAAAATAAAGCATAGCTGTGCTTTTTAACCATCTGTATTGAACATCTGGATCTCTGCACTGTGACATAAAATAGAAATCTTATGTAGTACATAAAATTTTTCCCTTTCTCCATCACAGATTATAGACATTCGAAAAACGTCAAACACTTAAAAACTGAAGACAATCTGTTTCGTCTCGTATTTTAAAAATGGCGTCAGGTGGTTGCTGTCAGTGCCTCTGTCAGTGCGCCCCAGGGTGGCTGTGGCTACAATGTAGCTTGCCATCACCAGTGTGTGAATGTGTGGATGACTGGATATGTAAAGCGCTTTGGGGTCCTTAAGGACTAGTAAAGCGCTATATAAATACAGGCCATTTACCATGCTGTGCACGTGATGAAATTGTATGTTTAATGATTTTTTTCCCTGCCATTATTCAGATTGAAGACTCGTGGAACACAAGTAATAACATGATTAAGTACTCACTCTAATGCGATTACTGAGTTCAGCAAAAGTAATGAGTTACCGTTAAAATACTGCATTAAAGACAAAGTAGTAATGCTTTAATGGCTAAAAATTATGATGCATGAACGCTTCCCGGCCAATGCAGCCTTGCAGTCTGCTGTATCATTTCTGTCAGACAACCTTCAAGTAACCCGTCTTAAATCTGACAGCCACCTTCTGCTTTTCCGACTTCATGCCGTTTCCTGCAGCACCACATGGCTTTTTGCTTTGACTCCTCAATCACTTTCAAATGAAAACAAACTGTCCCACAGAGGGAAGGACAAACTTTTAAAAAGTCCAAAATAATCCTTTCAGGGAAAACAAAACAGGAACTACTACTCATTCTAAATCTGAGTGGGACTAGCAGCGTATAAAACCAACTGTGGAGTCGACGCTGTTGTTTTAACATAAAGCACCGAGGCAATACTGTTCCTAAAATTCAGTGGGACAATTTTTCTAAAAAAAAAGGAAAATACTGTGTGGACTGAATTCCAAGCAGAAAGCTACACGACAAGAGTAAGTAATGCTTTTACCAGAAAGTACAGCACAGGAGGACTTACAACAGCCATTAAAATGCACCCACATTTGGGTTGAGCGACCTCTGCATCAAACAGAGAGCATTACTGTGGAGAGCACAGATACAGGACTTTCCACTGCAGCATTCAATTACAGCAGTGTGGTTCAGAATGCAAAAACAGCTGGTGATAGTACAAAAGAGCCGTGTAATGCAAAAAGATTGATGAGAACATACCTGTCTCTCCCCACAGTGTGTCATGACTATCAATTTGCACAGCGTGCTCATTATTCAACGCCAGCAAGCCTCTCACAACCTGCCAAAAAAGAAACTTAGATTAATGACATGCTGTTTCAGCAGAAAAAAAAATAATCAAATAAACCTTTGAGAGGTTACAGTATACAAAATGCTAATCTTAAAAAACATTAACAAAAACGCGCATTCAAATAGTTGAACTTTAAAAGGGTCTTTTCTGCATGCAGGTTGACTTCACTTGGCCCAGTTATGTTATTCTAATCCAGGCCTTGGGAGCCAATTCCAGCTAACGAGGGAGCCAAACTAAACCTTGAGCCTACGTCTCACCAGGGCAGCTGAAGGCGCTGCACTGTTATCGATTGTGAATCTACATGCAATTCTGAACAGTACTTCTGGCTTTGAGTCATATTCACAGAGAACGCTGTGTGCTCATTTTTATTTTATATATCTATAGTTCCTTCTGATCTTTAAAAAAAAATAAATCAGAAATTCTTTGTGAAGGCTGTTGTGAAACCATGCAAGAAAGAAAAGGTCTTGTCTCACTATTAAAACTGGAAAAACCAGGATCCTGTGTGGCTTAAAGTATGTTTTTTGTACATCCATGTTTTCTTTCTTTTGTAGCGAGAAACAGTACAAAAAAAAGGGCATTTATGTCTATGGATCTGGTAAAATACATGCATGTGTGTCAGTCAGACCTGTGTGTGCCCCATGCTCGAGGCTGCAATCAAAGCCTGCTGCAGAGCTTTGCTCTTCAGAGAGCAGTCCTGCTGCTGCCCCTCAGCACTCCATTCTAGCTCCAGCAGGTACTGGATAATCTCAAGGTGTCCTCGTAGGGCAGCATGGACCAGAGCACACTGGCCACTCTTATCTACATGATCAACCTGGCAAAAAGAAGATTCTTGGTTTTAATAAACAGAAACAGCAAAAACCTGTGAGGTAAATATACCGTATGCATGGTTCAGACGCATTTTTCAAATTTAAGTAATTTTTACGCACTTTCAAAGTCCATTATCAAGCTTTTCCAGTACATTACCAAAAAAAGAATGAATGTTTCAATTTGCATTACCTCAATAAGACCATGTAAAAATTGAAACAAATCATCTTAGGTCGACTTAAAAGTCCTTTGTTCTCCTTTTGTTAAAACAGAGAAAAATGCACCACACGAAAACACTGAAAAAGGAAATGGTTGATTTATATGCATATAGTGTACAAACTCAAAACACATATTTCTCTTAAAACAGAAAGATGTGCAAATGTGAACAAATCAACTTAAAGATATTCATCTCCACTTGACAAAAAACAACAACCACACAAAACAAGAAAACTGCACAAATTAATAAGTCTTTAATCATTAATAATAATTAATAATTTTTGTGACACAAAAATAGGAGACAGATGTTTGTTATTTTAACTAGTTAAGCACACATGCCCAGAGAAATGGGGGGAAAAGGGAGGAGACCACGTTTAATCGATTATAACACGAGGTCAGAAATATAAGTGCTGACATGAGTAGTGTCCACAGAAACCTCTGAATCTCAGCTAAAAGCTCATGTAAACCATGTCTACAAACACCAAACAAAGCAAAGACACCAGACAGTTAAAAGAGCAGTTACTGCACCATGAATCTGTGGACAGGTAATATCCCTATTTTGATTTATGATTTTCTGGAGTTAAATGTGAACCAAAGCATATTTTCAAAGGTGTTATATGCTATAAAATACTTTTAAAAATTAGGTGAGGGAAATAAAAAATCATTTTTTCTATGTTTGAGTCACAGTAACTTTGACATAGTAACATCTGCAGTAATATTTACAGCTCTGATGACATCTCACCAGTGTTAGCTTTATTTTGACACCAAGACTGTTTACACAGAGTTTGTAATTGCAGAGAAATACATTTATTTTGGTCATTTCCTTTTCAAGCAGGAAGCTCACCCTTCTTGGTATACCCTTTAGATGAATACAGAGTTTTTAATTAAATACATATTCTTTAAATAATGTTCCCTTTTATAAAAAGTAGGATAATTAAAAAAACAAAACATTTATTATAGCTCTGTCACGTAGAAAAAAACCTGTCTTTTTTCTGTGGTCTGTTATATAACATTAGGGGTGTTCGTGGCAATTAACTTTTTAATCGACTAAGCGGGTCAAGTAAGAAACACTTAAATATTAAGTTACATTTGAAAACTGTTTAAAAAAAACATATCCCCATTCCACATTCCAAAATGTCATGTGACAATCTGATTGGCTTAGGAGTGATGATGTCACAAGGATGTCACAAGGATGTCACAAGGATCCTTTGAAGTTTTTCTATAAATAGGGGTGAGAAACAGCAATTTTCAGTTCGTTTCTTCGCAGCCTTTGTGTTTGCAGCCTTCAAACGTTGACTACAGAAAAATTTGGAAACCTCTCAGAGTCATCGGATACAAACGCCAACATGTATCCAAGATTACGGCAACCGAGACAAAAAGATTTCGCCGCCTCTCCTTCCACGCGTGGCCGGCCAATTTCTCCAAATGGCCTCTTATCCATCCAAAGGGCATTACAGGAGAGTAGGAATGAAAACAACCATCTCCAGAACAAAATTCGACAAATTGAAGAAGAAAAACGTCACCTGGAGAAGAAGTGCTTACAGATGGAAGCACAAAACAAACACCTGGAAGAAACACTACAGCGCCAGCCCGACATCAACATTATTAATGAGGGCTGGGGGATCAAGTTTGCTCAAGCCAGAGAGCAGATTGTATCCCTCATCAAAGAAAACAAGAAAAAGAGCGCTGAAGTTAAAGAAATGTCCGAGCAGCTTCAAGGCAGGAAAGCGACGATTGATAAAATGGAGTGGGATCTGCAATATATGGACCAAATGAATCACCTGCTCCAAAGAAAGCTTGATGAAGCTGAAGAAAAAAATAAAGAAGTCCTCCAACAGAAGGAACAACAGGACACAAAGCAAAAAGACCTGCAGCGCGAGCTCCAAAGCATGCAGGAAAAGTACAGAATGGTGAAGGCAGAGTTGGAACAAACATTGGTCCAAAATAAAGACCTCCTTCAAGAGAAAGAGCAACAGAAAGAAAGACTGCCAGAAGAAAAGTGCATTATCAAGGACTTTGAGAGTAAAAATCAAAAGTTGCAAGGATTCTGTGATGAACTGAAGGTCAAAACAAGTGAGCTGGAGGCAGAAAAGGAAACACTAGAAAAACGATGCTCACACATGCAGAAAAAGATTGATCACATGGCCAAAAACAACTCAGAGCTCATTAAGGGGATATTGTTGGAATTCAACAACTTGAAGCGGGAAAACACAGAAATGCAGGCCCAAAAGCAAAAACAAGACAAAACGCATGAGGACCTGCAGTGTACGCTCCGCGATATCCAGAAAAGAAATGAGCAGCTAGAAGGCCTGCACAAAGAAGATCAAGTGAGAAATGCAGACCTGCAGAAGGCAAAGCTGACACAGGAGGCAACATCCAAAGACCTCAAAGAAAAGCTTGAAGAAACACAAGCAACATTAGAACAGGTGGAACAAACATGCAAGAAACTAGAGAGGCAAAACACAGAAACCATCGATGAGTTGAGAACCCTCATCCTGGACAAAAAGGCGCTCGTGGAAAAGTCCATGAAAAAGAAGAAAAGATTCTTCAGCTTTTTCCGGTAGAGGGACAATACTGCTTCTTCAACTGATGTAGCCTCGTCTTGCTCCACCTCTGTTCACCCCCCCAACCAGTCCCGGCAGTTGACTGCCCCCTCCTGAGCCTGGTTCTGCCAGAGGTTTCTGCCCGTTTAAAGGCAGTTTTTCCTCCCCACTGTCGCCTAGTGCTTGCTCAGAGGGGATTGTTGGGGTTTTCTCTCCTCTACCTTGTTTCGTTATTTACTTGTTAACTTTTTGCTCTTACCTCATTTAACCTTGTTTCGTTATTTACTTGTTAACTTTTTGCTCTTACCTCATTTAACCTTGTTTCGTTATTTACTTGTTAACTTTTTGCTCTTACTTCATTTAACCTTGTTTCGTTATTTACTTGTTAACTTTTTGCTCTTACTTCATTTAACCTTGTTTCTTTATTTACTTGTTAACTTTTTGCTCTTACCTCATTTAACCTTGTTTCTTTATTTATTTGTTAACTTTTTGCTCTTACCTCATTTAACCTTGTTTCTTTATTTACTTGTTAACTTTTTGCTCTTACTTCATTTAACCTTGTTTCTTTATTTACTTGTTAACTTTTTGCTCTTACCTCATTTAACCTTGTTTCTTTATTTACTTGTTAACTTTTTGCTCTTACTTCATTTAACCTTGTTTCGTTATTTACTTGTTAACTTTTTGCTCTTACCTCATTTAACCTTGTTTCTTTATTTACTTGTTAACTTTTTGCTCTTACCTCATTTAACCTTGTTTCTTTATTTACTTGTTAACTTTTTGCTCTTACCTCATTTAACCTTGTTTCTTTATTTACTTGTTAACTTTTTGCTCTTACTTCATTTAACCTTGTTTCGTTATTTACTTGTTAACTTTTTGCTCTTACTTCATTTAACCTTGTTTCGTTATTTACTTGTTAACTTTTTGCTCTTACCTCATTTAACCTTGTTTCTTTATTTACTTGTTAACTTTTTGCTCTTACTTCATTTAACCTTGTTTCGTTATTTACTTGTTAACTTTTTGCTCTTACTTCATTTAACCTTGTTTCGTTATTTACTTGTTAACTTTTTGCTCTTACCTCATTTAACCTTGTTTCGTTATTTACTTGTTAACTTT
Source organism: Rhamphochromis longiceps (assembly GCF_057381845.1). Classification (NCBI taxonomy): domain Eukaryota; kingdom Metazoa; phylum Chordata; class Actinopteri; order Cichliformes; family Cichlidae; genus Rhamphochromis; species Rhamphochromis longiceps. The sequence goes on along the minus strand of NC_140559.1, from coordinate 70,559,797 downwards.
TTGCTCTTACTTCATTTAACCTTGTTTCGTTATTTACTTGTTAACTTTTTGTTCTTACCTCATTTAACCTTGTTTCGTTATTTACTTGTTAACTTTTTGCTCTTACCTCATTTAACCTTGTTTCGTTATTTACTTGTTAACTTTTTGCTCTTACTTCATTTAACCTTGTTTCGTTATTTACTTGTTAACTTTTTGCTCTTACCTCATTTAACCTTGTTTCTTTATTTACTTGTTAACTTTTTGCTCTTACTTCATTTAACCTTGTTTCGTTATTTACTTGTTAACTTTTTGCTCTTACTTCATTTAACCTTGTTTCGTTATTTACTTGTTAACTTTTTGCTCTTACCTCATTTAACCTTGTTTCGTTATTTACTTGTTAACTTTTTGCTCTTACTTCATTTAACCTTGTTTCGTTATTTACTTGTTAACTTTTTGTTCTTACCTCATTTAACCTTGTTTCTTTATTTACTTGTTAACTTTTTGCTCTTACTTCATTTAACCTTGTTTCGTTATTTACTTGTTAACTTTTTGCTATTACTTCATTTAACCTTGTTTCGTTATTTACTTGTTAACTTTTTGCTATTACTTCATTTAACCTTGTTTCGTTATTTACTTGTTAACTTTTTGCTATTACTTCATTTAACCTTGTTTCGTTATTTACTTGTTAACTTTTTGCTCTTACTTCATTTAACCTTGTTTCTTTATTTACTTGTTAACTTTTTGCTCTTACCTCATTTAACCTTGTTTCGTTATTTACTTGTTAACTTTTTGCTCTTACTTCATTTAACCTTGTTTCTTTATTTACTTGTTAACTTTTTGCTCTTACCTCATTTAACCTTGTTTCGTTATTTACTTGTTAACTTTTTGCTCTTACTTCATTTAACCTTGTTTCGTTATTTACTCGTTAACTTTTTGCTCTTACTTCATTTAACCTTGTTTCGTTATTTACTTGTTAACTTTTTGCTCTTACTTCATTTAACCTTGTTTCGTTATTTACTTGTTAACTTTTTGCTCTTACCTCATTTAACCTTGTTTCGTTATTTACTTGTTAACTTTTTGCTCTTACCTCATTTAACCTTGTTTCGTTATTTACTTGCTTGTTTAACTTTTTTTTCAACTTATCTAACAAAATAAAACAGTTGAATTTATCCTTTGAGTATTGTTCATCTAATCTTTACAGAGTTTTTCCAAAACACTTTCAAACATTCAGATCTGTCTTTCATTTTCTTCTTGAAACCTCATGAACGGTGAACTAAAAACTCTGGAACATGGTTTGAAACACTGAAATTGTTTCAGCTGAAACTGGCAAAGTCATACGTGCGTGTGTGTGTGTCACAGGTGATATGGTGTCATTAGTCCGGTCATCATGTTTAGGCTCATTCACTCCAGAATTATTTAGGCCAAATCTTTAAAACAGTGTCACTGCACACACATTTCAATCACACAAATGCAGGATTAATTCTTTGCAGTATTTTATCTGATTTATTATGAGAATGTCACGCCTGATCATTTGCACCCACAACATCAAAAATGGGGGCAAAAGAGAGGAGACCACGTTTAATCGATTATAACACGAGGTCAGAAATATAAGTGCTGACATGAGTAGTGTCCACAGAAACCTCTGAATCTCAGCTAAAAACTCATGTAAACCATGTCTACAAACACCAAACAAAGCAAAGACACCAGACAGTTAAAAGAGCAGTTACTGCACCATGAATCTGTGGACAGGTAATATCCCTATTTTGATTTATGATTTTCTGGAGTTAAATGTGAACCAAAGCATATTTTCAAAGGTGTTATATGCTATAAAATACTTTTAAAAATTAGGTGAGGGAAATAAAAAATCATTTTTTCTATGTTTGAGTCACAGTAACTTTGACATAGTAACATCTGCAGTAATATTTACAGCTCTGATGACATCTCACCAGTGTTAGCTTTATTTTGACACCAAGACTGTTTACACAGAGTTTGTAATTGCAGAGAAATACATTTATTTTGGTCATTTCCTTTTCAAGCAGGAAGCTCACCCTTCTTGGTATACCCTTTAGATGAATACAGAGTTTTTAATTAAATACATATTCTTTAAATAATGTTCCCTTTTAGAAAAAGTAGGATAATTAAAAAAACAAAACATTTATTATAGCTCTGTCACGTAGAAAAAAACCTGTCTTTTTTCTGTGGTCTGTTATATAACATTAGGGGTGTTCGTGGCAATTAACTTTTTAATCGACTAAGCGGGTCAAGTAAGAAACACTTAAATATTAAGTTACATTTGAAAACTGTTTAAAAAAAACATATCCCCATTCCACATTCCAAAATGTCATGTGACAATCTGATTGGCTTAGGAGTGATGATGTCACAAGGATGTCACAAGGATGTCACAAGGATGTCACAAGGATCCTTTGAAGTTTTTCTATAAATAGGGGTGAGAAACAGCAATTTTCAGTTCGTTTCTTCGCAGCCTTTGTGTTTGCAGCCTTCAAACGTTGACTACAGAAAAATTTGGAAACCTCTCAGAGTCATCGGATACAAACGCCAACATGTATCCAAGATTACGGCAACCGAGACAAAAAGATTTCGCCGCCTCTCCTTCCACGCGTGGCCGGCCAATTTCTCCAAATGGCCTCTTATCCATCCAAAGGGCATTACAGGAGAGTAGGAATGAAAACAACCATCTCCAGAACAAAATTCGACAAATTGAAGAAGAAAAACGTCACCTGGAGAAGAAGTGCTTACAGATGGAAGCACAAAACAAACACCTGGAAGAAACACTACAGCGCCAGCCCGACATCAACATTATTAATGAGGGCTGGGGGATCAAGTTTGCTCAAGCCAGAGAGCAGATTGTATCCCTCATCAAAGAAAACAAGAAAAAGAGCGCTGAAGTTAAAGAAATGTCCGAGCAGCTTCAAGGCAGGAAAGCGACGATTGATAAAATGGAGTGGGATCTGCAATACATGGACCAAATGAATCACCTGCTCCAAAGAAAGCTTGATGAAGCTGAAGAAAAAAATAAAGAAGTCCTCCAACAGAAGGAACAACAGGACACAAAGCAAAAAGACCTGCAGCGCGAGCTCCAAGGCATGCAGGAAAAGTACAGAATGGTGAAGGCAGAGTTGGAACAAACATTGGTCCAAAATAAAGACCTCCTTCAAGAGAAAGAGCAACAGAAAGAAAGACTGCCAGAAGAAAAGTGCATTATCAAGGACTTTGAGAGTAAAAATCAAAAGTTGCAAGGATTCTGTGATGAACTGAAGGTCAAAACAAGTGAGCTGGAGGGAGAAAAGGAAACACTAGAAAAACGATGCTCACACATGCAGAAAAAGATTGATCACATGGCCAAAAACAACTCAGAGCTCATTAAGGGGATATTGTTGGAATTCAACAACTTGAAGCGGGAAAACACAGAAATGCAGGCCCAAAAGCAAAAACAAGACAAAACGCATGAGGACCTGCAGTGTACGCTCCGCGATATCCAGAAAAGAAATGAGCAGCTAGAAGGCCTGCACAAAGAAGATCAAGTGAGAAATGCAGACCTGCAGAAGGCAAAGCTGACACAGGAGGCAACATCCAAAGACCTCAAAGAAAAGCTTGAAGAAACACAAGCAACATTAGAACAGGTGGAACAAACATGCAAGAAACTAGAGAGGCAAAACACAGAAACCATCGATGAGTTGAGAACCCTCATCCTGGACAAAAAGGCGCTCGTGGAAAAGTCCATGAAAAAGAAGAAAAGATTCTTCAGCTTTTTCCGGTAGAGGGACAATACTGCTTCTTCAACTGATGTAGCCTCGTCTTGCTCCACCTCTGTTCACCCCCCCAACCAGTCCCGGCAGTTGACTGCCCCCTCCTGAGCCTGGTTCTGCCGGAGGTTTCTGCCCGTTTAAAGGCAGTTTTTCCTCCCCACTGTCGCCTAGTGCTTGCTCAGAGGGGATTGTTGGGGTTTTCTCTCCTCTACCTTGTTTCGTTATTTACTTGTTAACTTTTTGCTCTTACCTCATTTAACCTTGTTTCGTTATTTACTTGTTAACTTTTTGCTCTTACTTCATTTAACCTTGTTTCGTTATTTACTTGTTAACTTTTTGCTCTTACCTCATTTAACCTTGTTTCGTTATTTACTTGTTAACTTTTTGCTCTTACCTCATTTAACCTTGTTTCGTTATTTACTTGTTAACTTTTTGCTCTTACTTCATTTAACCTTGTTTCGTTATTTACTTGCTTGTTTAACTTTTTTTTCAACTTATCTAACAAAATAAAACAGTTGAATTTATCCTTTGAGTATTGTTCATCTAATCTTTACAGAGTTTTTCCAAAACACTTTCAAACATTCAGATCTGTCTTTCATTTTCTTCTTGAAACCTCATGAACGGTGAACTAAAAACTCTGGAACATGGTTTGAAACACTGAAATTGTTTCAGCTGAAACTGGCAAAGTCATACGTGCGTGTGTGAGTGTCACAGGTGATATGGTGTCATTAGTCCGGTCATCATGTTTAGGCTCATTCACTCCAGAATTATTTAGGCCAAATCTTTAAAACAGTGTCACTGCACACACATTTCAATCACACAAATGCAGGATTAATTCTTTGCAGTATTTTATCTGATTTATTATGAGAATGTCACGCCTGATCATTTGCACCCACAACATCAAAAATGGGGGCAAAAGAGAGGAGACCACGTTTAATCGATTATAACACGAGGTCAGAAATATAAGTGCTGACATGAGTAGTGTCCACAGAAACCTCTGAATCTCAGCTAAAAACTCATGTAAACCATGTCTACAAACACCAAACAAAGCAAAGACACCAGACAGTTAAAAGAGCAGTTACTGCACCATGAATCTGTGGACAGGTAATATCCCTATTTTGATTTATGATTTTCTGGAGTTAAATGTGAACCAAAGCATATTTTCAAAGGTGTTATATGCTATAAAATACTTTTAAAAATTAGGTGAGGGAAATAAAAAATCATTTTTTCTATGTTTGAGTCACAGTAACTTTGACATAGTAACATCTGCAGTAATATTTACAGCTCTGATGACATCTCACCAGTGTTAGCTTTATTTTGACACCAAGACTGTTTACACAGAGTTTGTAATTGCAGAGAAATACATTTATTTTGGTCATTTCCTTTTCAAGCAGGAAGCTCACCCTTCTTGGTATACCCTTTAGATGAATACAGAGTTTTTAATTAAATACATATTCTTTAAATAATGTTCCCTTTTATAAAAAGTAGGATAATTAAAAAAACAAAACATTTATTATAGCTCTGTCACGTAGAAAAAAACCTGTCTTTTTTCTGTGGTCTGTTATATAACATTAGGGGTGTTCGTGGCAATTAACTTTTTAATCGACTAAGCGGGTCAAGTAAGAAACACTTAAATATTAAGTTACATTTGAAAACTGTTTAAAAAAAAACATATCCCCATTCCACATTCCAAAATGTCATGTGACAATCTGATTGGCTTAGGAGTGATGATGTCACAAGGATGTCACAAGGATGTCACAAGGATGTCACAAGGATCCTTTGAAGTTTTTCTATAAATAGGGGTGAGAAACAGCAATTTTCAGTTCGTTTCTTCGCAGCCTTTGTGTTTGCAGCCTTCAAACGTTGACTACAGAAAAATTTGGAAACCTCTCAGAGTCATCGGATACAAACGCCAACATGTATCCAAGATTACGGCAACCGAGACAAAAAGATTTCGCCGCCTCTCCTTCCACGCGTGGCCGGCCAATTTCTCCAAATGGCCTCTTATCCATCCAAAGGGCATTACAGGAGAGTAGGAATGAAAACAACCATCTCCAGAACAAAATTCGACAAATTGAAGAAGAAAAACGTCACCTGGAGAAGAAGTGCTTACAGATGGAAGCACAAAACAAACACCTGGAAGAAACACTACAGCGCCAGCCCGACATCAACATTATTAATGAGGGCTGGGGGATCAAGTTTGCTCAAGCCAGAGAGCAGATTGTATCCCTCATCAAAGAAAAGAAGAAAAAGAGCGCTGAAGTTAAAGAAATGTCCGAGCAGCTTCAAGGCAGGAAAGCGACGATTGATAAAATGGAGTGGGATCTGCAATACATGGACCAAATGAATCACCTGCTCCAAAGAAAGCTTGATGAAGCTGAAGAAAAAAATAAAGAAGTCCTCCAACAGAAGGAACAACAGGACACAAAGCAAAAAGACCTGCAGCGCGAGCTCCAAGGCATGCAGGAAAAGTACAGAATGGTGAAGGCAGAGTTGGAACAAACATTGGTCCAAAATAAAGACCTCCTTCAAGAGAAAGAGCAACAGAAAGAAAGACTGCCAGAAGAAAAGTGCATTATCAAGGACTTTGAGAGTAAAAATCAAAAGTTGCAAGGATTCTGTGATGAACTGAAGGTCAAAACAAGTGAGCTGGAGGGAGAAAAGGAAACACTAGAAAAACGATGCTCACACATGCAGAAAAAGATTGATCACATGGCCAAAAACAACTCAGAGCTCATTAAGGGGATATTGTTGGAATTCAACAACTTGAAGCGGGAAAACACAGAAATGCAGGCCCAAAAGCAAAAACAAGACAAAACGCATGAGGACCTGCAGTGTACGCTCCGCGATATCCAGAAAAGAAATGAGCAGCTAGAAGGCCTGCACAAAGAAGATCAAGTGAGAAATGCAGACCTGCAGAAGGCAAAGCTGACACAGGAGGCAACATCCAAAGACCTCAAAGAAAAGCTTGAAGAAACACAAGCAACATTAGAACAGGTGGAACAAACATGCAAGAAACTAGAGAGGCAAAACACAGAAACCATCGATGAGTTGAGAACCCTCATCCTGGACAAAAAGGCGCTCGTGGAAAAGTCCATGAAAAAGAAGAAAAGATTCTTCAGCTTTTTCCGGTAGAGGGACAATACTGCTTCTTCAACTGATGTAGCCTCGTCTTGCTCCACCTCTGTTCACCCCCCCAACCAGTCCCGGCAGTTGACTGCCCCCTCCTGAGCCTGGTTCTGCCGGAGGTTTCTGCCCGTTTAAAGGCAGTTTTTCCTCCCCACTGTCGCCTAGTGCTTGCTCAGAGGGGATTGTTGGGGTTTTCTCTCCTCTACCTTGTTTCGTTATTTACTTGTTAACTTTTTGCTCTTACCTCATTTAACCTTGTTTCTTTATTTGCTTGTTAACTTTTTGCTCTTACCTCATTTAACCTTGTTTCTTTATTTACTTGTTAACTTTTTGCTCTTACCTCATTTAACCTTGTTTCGTTATTTACTTGTTAACTTTTTGCTCTTACTTCATTTAACCTTGTTTCGTTATTTACTTGTTAACTTTTTGCTCTTACCTCATTTAACCTTGTTTCGTTATTTACTTGTTAACTTTTTGCTCTTACCTCATTTAACCTTGTTTCGTTATTTACTTGTTAACTTTTTGCTCTTACTTCATTTAACCTTGTTTCGTTATTTACTTGTTAACTTTTTGCTCTTACCTCATTTAACCTTGTTTCGTTATTTACTTGTTAACTTTTTGCTCTTACTTCATTTAACCTTGTTTCGTTATTTACTTGCTTGTTTAACTTTTTTTTCAACTTATCTAACAAAATAAAACAGTTGAATTTATCCTTTGAGTATTGTTCATCTAATCTTTACAGAGTTTTTCCAAAACACTTTCAAACATTCAGATCTGTCTTTCATTTTCTTCTTGAAACCTCATGAACGGTGAACTAAAAACTCTGGAACATGGTTTGAAACACTGAAATTGTTTCAGCTGAAACTGGCAAAGTCATACGTGCGTGTGTGAGTGTCACAGGTGATATGGTGTCATTAGTCTGGTCATCATGTTTAGGCTCATTCACTCCAGAATTATTTAGGCCAAATCTTTAAAACAGTGTCACTGCACACACATTTCAATCACACAAATGCAGGATTAATTCTTTGCAGTATTTTATCTGATTTATTATGAGAATGTCACGCCTGATCATTTGCACCCACAACATCAAAAATGGGGGCAAAAGAGAGGAGACCACGTTTAATCGATTATAACACGAGGTCAGAAATATAAGTGCTGACATGAGTAGTGTCCACAGAAACCTCTGAATCTCAGCTAAAAACTCATGTAAACCATGTCTACAAACACCAAACAAAGCAAAGACACCAGACAGTTAAAAGAGCAGTTACTGCACCATGAATCTGTGGACAGGTAATATCCCTATTTTGATTTATGATTTTCTGGAGTTAAATGTGAACCAAAGCATATTTTCAAAGGTGTTATATGCTATAAAATACTTTTAAAAATTAGGTGAGGGAAATAAAAAATCATTTTTTCTATGTTTGAGTCACAGTAACTTTGACATAGTAACATCTGCAGTAATATTTACAGCTCTGATGACATCTCACCAGTGTTAGCTTTATTTTGACACCAAGACTGTTTACACAGAGTTTGTAATTGCAGAGAAATACATTTATTTTGGTCATTTCCTTTTCAAGCAGGAAGCTCACCCTTCTTGGTATACCCTTTAGATGAATACAGAGTTTTTAATTAAATACATATTCTTTAAATAATGTTCCCTTTTAGAAAAAGTAGGATAATTAAAAAAACAAAACATTTATTATAGCTCTGTCACGTAGAAAAAAACCTGTCTTTTTTCTGTGGTCTGTTATATAACATTAGGGGTGTTCGTGGCAATTAACTTTTTAATCGACTAAGCGGGTCAAGTAAGAAACACTTAAATATTAAGTTACATTTGAAAACTGTTTAAAAAAAAAACATATCCCCATTCCACATTCCAAAATGTCATGTGACAATCTGATTGGCTTAGGAGTGATGATGTCACAAGGATGTCACAAGGATGTCACAAGGATCCTTTGAAGTTTTTCTATAAATAGGGGTGAGAAACAGCAATTTTCAGTTCGTTTCTTCGCAGCCTTTGTGTTTGCAGCCTTCAAACGTTGACTACAGAAAAATTTGGAAACCTCTCAGAGTCATCGGATACAAACGCCAACATGTATCCAAGATTACGGCAACCGAGACAAAAAGATTTCGCCGCCTCTCCTTCCACGCGTGGCCGGCCAATTTCTCCAAATGGCCTCTTATCCATCCAAAGGGCATTACAGGAGAGTAGGAATGAAAACAACCATCTCCAGAACAAAATTCGACAAATTGAAGAAGAAAAACGTCACCTGGAGAAGAAGTGCTTACAGATGGAAGCACAAAACAAACACCTGGAAGAAACACTACAGCGCCAGCCCGACATCAACATTATTAATGAGGGCTGGGGGATCAAGTTTGCTCAAGCCAGAGAGCAGATTGTATCCCTCATCAAAGAAAAGAAGAAAAAGAGCGCTGAAGTTAAAGAAATGTCCGAGCAGCTTCAAGGCAGGAAAGCGACGATTGATAAAATGGAGTGGGATCTGCAATACATGGACCAAATGAATCACCTGCTCCAAAGAAAGCTTGATGAAGCTGAAGAAAAAAATAAAGAAGTCCTCCAACAGAAGGAACAACAGGACACAAAGCAAAAAGACCTGCAGCGCGAGCTCCAAGGCATGCAGGAAAAGTACAGAATGGTGAAGGCAGAGTTGGAACAAACATTGGTCCAAAATAAAGACCTCCTTCAAGAGAAAGAGCAACAGAAAGAAAGACTGCCAGAAGAAAAGTGCATTATCAAGGACTTTGAGAGTAAAAATCAAAAGTTGCAAGGATTCTGTGATGAACTGAAGGTCAAAACAAGTGAGCTGGAGGGAGAAAAGGAAACACTAGAAAAACGATGCTCACACATGCAGAAAAAGATTGATCACATGGCCAAAAACAACTCAGAGCTCATTAAGGGGATATTGTTGGAATTCAACAACTTGAAGCGGGAAAACACAGAAATGCAGGCCCAAAAGCAAAAACAAGACAAAACGCATGAGGACCTGCAGTGTACGCTCCGCGATATCCAGAAAAGAAATGAGCAGCTAGAAGGCCTGCACAAAGAAGATCAAGTGAGAAATGCAGACCTGCAGAAGGCAAAGCTGACACAGGAGGCAACATCCAAAGACCTCAAAGAAAAGCTTGAAGAAACACAAGCAACATTAGAACAGGTGGAACAAACATGCAAGAAACTAGAGAGGCAAAACACAGAAACCATCGATGAGTTGAGAACCCTCATCCTGGACAAAAAGGCGCTCGTGGAAAAGTCCATGAAAAAGAAGAAAAGATTCTTCAGCTTTTTCCGGTAGAGGGACAATACTGCTTCTTCAACTGATGTAGCCTCGTCTTGCTCCACCTCTGTTCACCCCCCCAACCAGTCCCGGCAGTTGACTGCCCCCTCCTGAGCCTGGTTCTGCCGGAGGTTTCTGCCCGTTTAAAGGCAGTTTTTCCTCCCCACTGTCGCCTAGTGCTTGCTCAGAGGGGATTGTTGGGGTTTTCTCTCCTCTACCTTGTTTCGTTATTTACTTGTTAACTTTTTGTTCTTACCTCATTTAACCTTGTTTCGTTATTTACTTGTTAACTTTTTGCTCTTACCTCATTTAACCTTGTTTCGTTATTTACTTGTTAACTTTTTGCTCTTACCTCATTTAACCTTGTTTCGTTATTTACTTGTTAACTTTTTGCTCTTACTTCGTTTAACCTTGTTTCGTTATTTACTTGTTAACTTTTTGCTCTTACTTCGTTTAACCTTGTTTCGTTATTTACTTGTTAACTTTTTGCTCTTACTTCGTTTAACCTTGTTTCGTTATTTACTTGTTAACTTTTTGCTCTTACCTCATTTAACCTTGTTTCGTTATTTACTTGTTAACTTTTTGCTCTTACCTCATTTAACCTTGTTTCGTTATTTACTTGTTAACTTTTTGCTCTTACTTCGTTTAACCTTGTTTCGTTATTTACTTGTTAACTTTTTGCTCTTACTTCATTTAACCTTGTTTCGTTATTTACTTGTTAACTTTTTGCTCTTACTTCGTTTAACCTTGTTTCGTTATTTACTTGTTAACTTTTTGCTCTTACCTCATTTAACCTTGTTTCGTTATTTACTTGTTAACTTTTTGCTCTTACTTCATTTAACCTTGTTTCGTTATTTACTTGCTTGTTTAACTTTTTTTTCAACTTATCTAACAAAATAAAACAGTTGAATTTATCCTTTGAGTATTGTTCATCTAATCTTTACAGAGTTTTTCCAAAACACTTTCAAACATTCAGATCTGTCTTTCATTTTCTTCTTGAAACCTCATGAACGGTGAACTAAAAACTCTGGAACATGGTTTGAAACACTGAAATTGTTTCAGCTGAAACTGGCAAAGTCATACGTGCGTGTGTGAGTGTCACAGGTGATATGGTGTCATTAGTCCGGTCATCATGTTTAGGCTCATTCACTCCAGAATTATTTAGGCCAAATCTTTAAAACAGTGTCACTGCACACACATTTCAATCACACAAATGCAGGATTAATTCTTTGCAGTATTTTATCTGATTTATTATGAGAATGTCACGCCTGATCATTTGCACCCACAACATCAAAAATGGGGGCAAAAGAGAGGAGACCACGTTTAATCGATTATAACACGAGGTCAGAAATATAAGTGCTGACATGAGTAGTGTCCACAGAAACCTCTGAATCTCAGCTAAAAACTCATGTAAACCATGTCTACAAACACCAAACAAAGCAAAGACACCAGACAGTTAAAAGAGCAGTTACTGCACCATGAATCTGTGGACAGGTAATATCCCTATTTTGATTTATGATTTTCTGGAGTTAAATGTGAACCAAAGCATATTTTCAAACGTGTTATATGCTATAAAATACTTTTAAAAATTAGGTGAGGGAAATAAAAAATCATTTTTTCTATGTTTGAGTCACAGTAACTTTGACATAGTAACATCTGCAGTAATATTTACAGCTCTGATGACATCTCACCAGTGTTAGCTTTATTTTGACACCAAGACTGTTTACACAGAGTTTGTAATTGCAGAGAAATACATTTATTTTGGTCATTTCCTTTTCAAGCAGGAAGCTCACCCTTCTTGGTATACCCTTTAGATGAATACAGAGTTTTTAATTAAATACATATTCTTTAAATAATGTTCCCTTTTAGAAAAAGTAGGATAATTAAAAAAACAAAACATTTATTATAGCTCTGTCACGTAGAAAAAAACCTGTCTTTTTTCTGTGGTCTGTTATATAACATTAGGGGTGTTCGTGGCAATTAACTTTTTAATCGACTAAGCGGGTCAAGTAAGAAACACTTAAATATTAAGTTACATTTGAAAACTGTTTAAAAAAAAACATATCCCCATTCCACATTCCAAAATGTCATGTGACAATCTGATTGGCTTAGGAGTGATGATGTCACAAGGATGTCACAAGGATGTCACAAGGATCCTTTGAAGTTTTTCTATAAATAGGGGTGAGAAACAGCAATTTTCAGTTCGTTTCTTCGCAGCCTTTGTGTTTGCAGCCTTCAAACGTTGACTACAGAAAAATTTGGAAACCTCTCAGAGTCATCGGATACAAACGCCAACATGTATCCAAGATTACGGCAACCGAGACAAAAAGATTTCGCCGCCTCTCCTTCCACGCGTGGCCGGCCAATTTCTCCAAATGGCCTCTTATCTATCCAAAGGGCATTACAGGAGAGTAGGAATGAAAACAACCATCTCCAGAACAAAATTCGACAAATTGAAGAAGAAAAACGTCACCTGGAGAAGAAGTGCTTACAGATGGAAGCACAAAACAAACACCTGGAAGAAACACTACAGCGCCAGCCCGACATCAACATTATTAATGAGGGCTGGGGGATCAAGTTTGCTCAAGCCAGAGAGCAGATTGTATCCCTCATCAAAGAAAAGAAGAAAAAGAGCGCTGAAGTTAAAGAAATGTCCGAGCAGCTTCAAGGCAGGAAAGCGACGATTGATAAAATGGAGTGGGATCTGCAATACATGGACCAAATGAATCACCTGCTCCAAAGAAAGCTTGATGAAGCTGAAGAAAAAAATAAAGAAGTCCTCCAACAGAAGGAACAACAGGACACAAAGCAAAAAGACCTGCAGCGCGAGCTCCAAGGCATGCAGGAAAAGTACAGAATGGTGAAGGCAGAGTTGGAACAAACATTGGTCCAAAATAAAGACCTCCTTCAAGAGAAAGAGCAACAGAAAGAAAGACTGCCAGAAGAAAAGTGCATTATCAAGGACTTTGAGAGTAAAAATCAAAAGTTGCAAGGATTCTGTGATGAACTGAAGGTCAAAACAAGTGAGCTGGAGGCAGAAAAGGAAACACTAGAAAAACGATGCTCACACATGCAGAAAAAGATTGATCACATGGCCAAAAACAACTCAGAGCTCATTAAGGGGATATTGTTGGAATTCAACAACTTGAAGCGGGAAAACACAGAAATGCAGGCCCAAAAGCAAAAACAAGACAAAACGCATGAGGACCTGCAGTGTACGCTCCGCGATATCCAGAAAAGAAATGAGCAGCTAGAAGGCCTGCACAAAGAAGATCAAGTGAGAAATGCAGACCTGCAGAAGGCAAAGCTGACACAGGAGGCAACATCCAAAGACCTCAAAGAAAAGCTTGAAGAAACACAAGCAACATTAGAACAGGTGGAACAAACATGCAAGAAACTAGAGAGGCAAAACACAGAAACCATCGATGAGTTGAGAACCCTCATCCTGGACAAAAAGGCGCTCGTGGAAAAGTCCATGAAAAAGAAGAAAAGATTCTTCAGCTTTTTCCGGTAGAGGGACAATACTGCTTCTTCAACTGATGTAGCCTCGTCTTGCTCCACCTCTGTTCACCCCCCCAACCAGTCCCGGCAGTTGACTGCCCCCTCCTGAGCCTGGTTCTGCCGGAGGTTTCTGCCCGTTTAAAGGCAGTTTTTCCTCCCCACTGTCGCCTAGTGCTTGCTCAGAGGGGATTGTTGGGGTTTTCTCTCCTCTACCTTGTTTCGTTATTTACTTGTTAACTTTTTGCTCTTACCTCATTTAACCTTGTTTCGTTATTTACTTGTTAACTTTTTGCTCTTACTTCATTTAACCTTGTTTCGTTATTTACTTGTTAACTTTTTGCTCTTACCTCATTTAACCTTGTTTCGTTATTTACTTGTTAACTTTTTGCTCTTACCTCATTTAACCTTGTTTCGTTATTTACTTGTTAACTTTTTGCTCTTACTTCATTTAACCTTGTTTCGTTATTTACTTGTTAACTTTTTGCTCTTACCTCATTTAACCTTGTTTCGTTATTTACTTGTTAACTTTTTGCTCTTACTTCATTTAACCTTGTTTCGTTATTTACTTGTTAACTTTTTGCTCTTACCTCATTTAACCTTGTTTCGTTATTTACTTGTTAACTTTTTGCTCTTACTTCATTTAACCTTGTTTCGTTATTTACTTGTTAACTTTTTGCTCTTACCTCATTTAACCTTGTTTCTTTATTTACTTGTTAACTTTTTGCTCTTACCTCATTTAACCTTGTTTCGTTATTTACTTGTTAACTTTTTGCTCTTACTTCATTTAACCTTGTTTCGTTATTTACTTGCTTGTTTAACTTTTTTTTCAACTTATCTAACAAAATAAAACAGTTGAATTTATCCTTTGAGTATTGTTCATCTAATCTTTACAGAGTTTTTCCAAAACACTTTCAAACATTCAGATCTGTCTTTCATTTTCTTCTTGAAACCTCATGAACGGTGAACTAAAAACTCTGGAACATGGTTTGAAACACTGAAATTGTTTCAGCTGAAACTGGCAAAGTCATACGTGCGTGTGTGAGTGTCACAGGTGATATGGTGTCATTAGTCCGGTCATCATGTTTAGGCTCATTCACTCCAGAATTATTTAGGCCAAATCTTTAAAACAGTGTCACTGCACACACATTTCAATCACACAAATGCAGGATTAATTCTTTGCAGTATTTTATCTGATTTATTATGAGAATGTCACGCCTGATCATTTGCACCCACAACATCAAAAATGGGGGCAAAAGAGAGGAGACCACGTTTAATCGATTATAACACGAGGTCAGAAATATAAGTGCTGACATGAGTAGTGTCCACAGAAACCTCTGAATCTCAGCTAAAAACTCATGTAAACCATGTCTACAAACACCAAACAAAGCAAAGACACCAGACAGTTAAAAGAGCAGTTACTGCACCATGAATCTGTGGACAGGTAATATCCCTATTTTGATTTATGATTTTCTGGAGTTAAATGTGAACCAAAGCATATTTTCAAAGGTGTTATATGCTATAAAATACTTTTAAAAATTAGGTGAGGGAAATAAAAAATCATTTTTTCTATGTTTGAGTCACAGTAACTTTGACATAGTAACATCTGCAGTAATATTTACAGCTCTGATGACATCTCACCAGTGTTAGCTTTATTTTGACACCAAGACTGTTTACACAGAGTTTGTAATTGCAGAGAAATACATTTATTTTGGTCATTTCCTTTTCAAGCAGGAAGCTCACCCTTCTTGGTATACCCTTTAGATGAATACAGAGTTTTTAATTAAATACATATTCTTTAAATAATGTTCCCTTTTAGAAAAAGTAGGATAATTAAAAAAACAAAACATTTATTATAGCTCTGTCACGTAGAAAAAAACCTGTCTTTTTTCTGTGGTCTGTTATATAACATTAGGGGTGTTCGTGGCAATTAACTTTTTAATCGACTAAGCGGGTCAAGTAAGAAACACTTAAATATTAAGTTACATTTGAAAACTGTTTAAAAAAAAACATATCCCCATTCCACATTCCAAAATGTCATGTGACAATCTGATTGGCTTAGGAGTGATGATGTCACAAGGATGTCACAAGGATGTCACAAGGATCCTTTGAAGTTTTTCTATAAATAGGGGTGAGAAACAGCAATTTTCAGTTCGTTTCTTCGCAGCCTTTGTGTTTGCAGCCTTCAAACGTTGACTACAGAAAAATTTGGAAACCTCTCAGAGTCATCGGATACAAACGCCAACATGTATCCAAGATTACGGCAACCGAGACAAAAAGATTTCGCCGCCTCTCCTTCCACGCGTGGCCGGCCAATTTCTCCAAATGGCCTCTTATCCATCCAAAGGGCATTACAGGAGAGTAGGAATGAAAACAACCATCTCCAGAACAAAATTCGACAAATTGAAGAAGAAAAACGTCACCTGGAGAAGAAGTGCTTACAGATGGAAGCACAAAACAAACACCTGGAAGAAACACTACAGCGCCAGCCCGACATCAACATTATTAATGAGGGCTGGGGGATCAAGTTTGCTCAAGCCAGAGAGCAGATTGTATCCCTCATCAAAGAAAAGAAGAAAAAGAGCGCTGAAGTTAAAGAAATGTCCGAGCAGCTTCAAGGCAGGAAAGCGACGATTGATAAAATGGAGTGGGATCTGCAATACATGGACCAAATGAATCACCTGCTCCAAAGAAAGCTTGATGAAGCTGAAGAAAAAAATAAAGAAGTCCTCCAACAGAAGGAACAACAGGACACAAAGCAAAAAGACCTGCAGCGCGAGCTCCAAGGCATGCAGGAAAAGTACAGAATGGTGAAGGCAGAGTTGGAACAAACATTGGTCCAAAATAAAGACCTCCTTCAAGAGAAAGAGCAACAGAAAGAAAGACTGCCAGAAGAAAAGTGCATTATCAAGGACTTTGAGAGTAAAAATCAAAAGTTGCAAGGATTCTGTGATGAACTGAAGGTCAAAACAAGTGAGCTGGAGGGAGAAAAGGAAACACTAGAAAAACGATGCTCACACATGCAGAAAAAGATTGATCACATGGCCAAAAACAACTCAGAGCTCATTAAGGGGATATTGTTGGAATTCAACAACTTGAAGCGGGAAAACACAGAAATGCAGGCCCAAAAGCAAAAACAAGACAAAACGCATGAGGACCTGCAGTGTACGCTCCGCGATATCCAGAAAAGAAATGAGCAGCTAGAAGGCCTGCACAAAGAAGATCAAGTGAGAAATGCAGACCTGCAGAAGGCAAAGCTGACACAGGAGGCAACATCCAAAGACCTCAAAGAAAAGCTTGAAGAAACACAAGCAACATTAGAACAGGTGGAACAAACATGCAAGAAACTAGAGAGGCAAAACACAGAAACCATCGATGAGTTGAGAACCCTCATCCTGGACAAAAAGGCGCTCGTGGAAAAGTCCATGAAAAAGAAGAAAAGATTCTTCAGCTTTTTCCGGTAGAGGGACAATACTGCTTCTTCAACTGATGTAGCCTCGTCTTGCTCCACCTCTGTTCACCCCCCCAACCAGTCCCGGCAGTTGACTGCCCCCTCCTGAGCCTGGTTCTGCCGGAGGTTTCTGCCCGTTTAAAGGCAGTTTTTCCTCCCCACTGTCGCCTAGTGCTTGCTCAGAGGGGATTGTTGGGGTTTTCTCTCCTCTGCCTTGTTTCGTTATTTACTTGTTAACTTTTTGCTCTTACCTCATTTAACCTTGTTTCGTTATTTACTTGTTAACTTTTTGCTCTTACCTCATTTAACCTTGTTTCGTTATTTACTTGTTAACTTTTTACTCTTACCTCATTTAACCTTGTTTCGTTATTTACTTGTTAACTTTTTGCTCTTACTTCATTTAACCTTGTTTCTTTATTTACTTGTTAACTTTTTGCTCTTACTTCATTTAACCTTGTTTCGTTATTTACTTGTTAACTTTTTGCTCTTACCTCATTTAACCTTGTTTCGTTATTTACTTGTTAACTTTTTGCTCTTACTTCATTTAACCTTGTTTCGTTATTTACTTGTTAACTTTTTGCTCTTACCTCATTTAACCTTGTTTCTTTATTTACTTGTTAACTTTTTGCTCTTACCTCATTTAACCTTGTTTCGTTATTTACTTGTTAACTTTTTGCTCTTACCTCATTTAACCTTGTTTCGTTATTTACTTGTTAACTTTTTGCTCTTACCTCATTTAACCTTGTTTCGTTATTTACTTGTTAACTTTTTGCTCTTACTTCATTTAACCTTGTTTCGTTATTTACTTGCTTGTTTAACTTTTTTTCAACTTATCTAACAAAATAAAACAGTTGAATTTATCCTTTGAGTATTGTTCATCTAATCTTTACAGAGTTTTTCCAAAACACTTTCAAACATTCAGATCTGTCTTTCATTTTCTTCTTGAAACCTCATGAACGGTGAACTAAAAACTCTGGAACATGGTTTGAAACACTGAAATTGTTTCAGCTGAAACTGGCAAAGTCATACGTGCGTGTGTGAGTGTCACAGGTGATATGGTGTCATTAGTCCGGTCATCATGTTTAGGCTCATTCACTCCAGAATTATTTAGGCCAAATCTTTAAACAGTGTCACTGCACACACATTTCAATCACACAAATGCAGGATTAATTCTTTGCAGTATTTTATCTGATTTATTATGAGAATGTCACGCCTGATCATTTGCACCCACAACATCAAAAATGGGGGCAAAAGAGAGGAGACCACGTTTAATCGATTATAACACGAGGTCAGAAATATAAGTGCTGACATGAGTAGTGTCCACAGAAACCTCTGAATCTCAGCTAAAAACTCATGTAAACCATGTCTACAAACACCAAACAAAGCAAAGACACCAGACAGTTAAAAGAGCAGTTACTGCACCATGAATCTGTGGACAGGTAATATCCCTATTTTGATTTATGATTTTCTGGAGTTAAATGGGAACCAAAGCATATTTTCAAACGTGTTATATGCTATAAAATACTTTTAAATATTAGGTGAGGGAAATAAAAAATCTATTTTTCTATGTTTGAGTCACAGTAACTTTTAAAGTGTTTGTGCTAATAACATCATGTACAGTAAGACAGGCATGGAGAACAGCACTGACTGGGAGAGCCTTTGAACAGATGACATTCAGTTCAATTCAACATATAAGACTTTAAGAATGAACAAGCATCTAAGTAAAATCTATTTATTTAGTCTATCATCTGTGATATTATTATGTATAATTATAATGTATTGTTCACCTCTCTTAAATAAACAGGCAGCCTTAATGTATGAAATATTCATTCATTAAAACACTAAAATTTGTCTGTTGTCTCAGTGGCTGATAGTGCCCACAGGCATCAATAGCTTGAAATAGCTTGAAGCTATTTATAATTTTTATGTTTAATGGGTGGGTGCTCACGATAAACAGATTTTGAATGAAAGCCCGGGAACTTCAGTACCACAAAAAGTGGCTATTCTCTGTGCCCATATGGATCAGTCCCTCTTATTACCATTATTCCCTTAAGCCTCAAGTTGGCTAGTTAAGTATCAGACTAACGTTTAAAGCTTTTACTTGAGTGAAGTAACTCACATTACTGCTACTGCTAAGTAATGTTAGCTATGTTTACAGCATATACCATAAATCACCATGCCATAACCAACTACTGTACTATCACACTCAGTGCATTTCTCCAGCACGTTTGATAGCTAGCAAAATAATAATAATAGTTTTAAAATTAGCATGTGTTATGTACACATACTCGAAAATTATTTACTAGGACTCACCTGTCATGTGACTCAGAGTGCAAATTCCACCAGTGTCGTTTTCCATCAAACACTCATTAAAACAGCAACGTCAAGTTAGTGCACTCATCCCCAGGGGGAGGGCGGGGTCACACATTGAAACAGACTGGCACGCAGAGGTGCAAGGCAGACCAGATGGAGAAATTTTGCTTTCACACTTTGTGACTCATTCAGTTATTTGTGGTGAATGAAATATGGTTTCAACCACGTTTAAGCACCACATCTAAAATTCAAGCACTATTCAAACCTTGAAAAGACAATATTTAAATTCAAGCCTTTTTTAATGATTTCAAGCACCCATACAAACCCTGCATATGAAAAAGCCAGAAATCCAGAAAGATGGCCAAATGAAACCAAATGTCTATGATCACAAGAAAACTACATCAGTAGAGTTGTCAAGTAGTCACAATATGAAAAGTCCTCACCTTAGCCTCCTTTTTACAGAGCAGCATGACTTGTCCCAAGTGTCCTGCAGCAGCTGAGAAGCAGAGGGGGCTCATGCCGTTTTCTGAAACAACATCCACGCTGGCGCCGAACTCGAGCAGCAGTGCGACAATTTCCTGGTGACCGAGGTGACACTGGACGCAAAGCACTGGTGCGTTGTTCAGGACTTCTGTGCGGTAATTCACGTTTGCCCCTCCCAGCATCAGGAGACGGCTTACCTGATCATACAAGCAAAAAAATAAATAAAAAATGCAGAAAGCATTCACGTTTGAATATTTATTTCAAGGTCTTTGCAAAGAAGTGAATTTTTTATCACATGTACTTAAAGGTGAAAGAAATCTGAATTAAAAATAAATGTTATTCTCTTAAGAAGAGATGACTGTTTAACTATTTTACTCTTTATTGGCTAAATTATACACTTAAAAATGTGAACTACCACCCATGTTTGAGCAGCAGAATTGTTTCCATTACTCATTTTATGGCTCATACAGAGATCAAACTTCTTATTCTCATCTTCAGATTTTTCAGACGGCAAATGAAACGGCCACATTCTAGCGAATGCAATTATCAAGTGTGGTATTCGCTTTCATTACGAGTAAATCAATAATAAAGGCCTAGTCAAACAAAACCAAAGAGTGAAATGAGTGTTTGACGACAGGAGATGAAAGTGTGTGTTATTTTCTGGATCCTCTGTAGCATAATTAACCCCCCCACCCCTCCCCCAGAGGAGAGAATAAGGTCATTTTGTAAATGTCTGTTTGACTAATACTACACATTTATACAATAACTCACAAACAGACACCAGGTGATGGAACGCCCTCTGAAACAATAACACTAACGGCAAAGAAGTACGGAGGATAATTTTTCTTCGAGCCAGAATGCATCATGCTGGCAGAACAGCCTTTCCAGGAAAGGCCAAATGATTATCGCCCTTCGAAACACGACTGAAAAGCAGTACACAGGAAGTTGGCTCGTGCGCGAAGCTTATTAACATTTACCTGTCAAATTATAATTGGACACATTAACAATATAAAAGGACAGCGGTTATTAATAAAACATTCTCTGCGTGGAGCAACATTCGGGGATTAAAAGTGTAACTAAAATCTAAAGAAAGTTGCAGTTATTTCTGAGATGCATTTGCTTTAAAATGACCTAACCAGTGTATATGATTATATTACTCCAATGTAACAAAAGGGTTATGAAAATGCTGAAAATTGGATACATATACTGTGTGTTTAATATATAGTGTTTAAAGGTTTCCTATATCCCCTCAAGAAGCTTATACTTTGCATTTCAACAAAAGCAACCTGTTGCATTTAGGCATTTCAGGTTATCAATAATGTGTTTTTTTCATCGTTAGCTAATAAGCCGATTGTTCTGCATTCAACAGACGCGCAGGAGCAAACCTGAAGCAAAGGCTTACCTTGACATTAGGTGTGTAGAGGTTCCTCAGGGAGGCCAGGGCTGCAGAAAGGCCGTCAGTGCTGCAGTTTATCCACAGAGCCTGAAGGACACTGGATGACACGCCTGTCTTCTTGCTCAGACCCTGCACGCACGCCGATGCATAAATGCATGAGTAAATACACAAACACACATATGTAAAAACCAGCGAATCTGAGGGGCATAAGCTGTCAATGTTGCTTTCCACATCCCACGGCTTATCCTCTGGTGAACCATTGTCACAGTGCATAAATCAAGAGAAAGTGAACACCAAGAAATTCCTGCAAGGGATGGATTTCAAATAAAGATGAATGCATAGACCACGTAGGTTCCACATCTATACCTTGAAGATGTGTGCTTTGAGTATGTGGTGTCCCAGCTCCATTGTCTGCTGCCGATTCAGTTTCCCCTCTTGGCGCGATAACATGAAAGCCATGAGAGCGTGACCGGTCCTGGGTTAGAAAACAAGGGAACAGATAGGATACTCAGTCGTCAACAGTAGGAATGATTGTTCCTCTGCTTCAAACGACATGAAAGTACTGATTCATTCTGCTGATGACGAGGAGCCTGGCACTGTCATGGAGAACTATTGTATTCTGGAGCTAGTGTGAATAAGCTAAAAATGTTTGGCAATGACCCTCTGAACAACAAGGGGGAAGAGTGTCACTGAGGCACTAATTAATGCAGAACTTCATTAAAAAGGCATGCATGATTGCGAATCCCTTTGATCTGGATAAAAATCCTCTCTAGTTGTGCCCAGGCACAAACAGAGAGGCAGTGCAGGAGGCTTTTGTCTCTCTGTGCATCTCCTGCGCCAGACTACAAGCCTTTGTTTTTTTAATGATGGAGCTGGAAGGCTGTGAATGACCAGAATACGAAGCTCAGCTCTCGTCCGTTTGGAGGCATCGCCGTGTGAGCAGAGGTGAGCAACAGGGAGGAAAAAAGTGACATCATTCAATTTATGAAGTGTGAATGACTGAAATCTCTCATTTGCGTGTGGCTCCAGCATTTCAATTAGGTAAGCACTGCAAGTACTGCTAAAAGAGATAAGCCTGCCTCGCATTGCAACATGCAATATCTGCAAAATGCATAGGTCAGTACCCCCCCTCCCTCACAAAAAGCACTATTTATTAAAACAGGGCAAATCAGTGTGAGGCTGCAAGACAACAAAAAAAAAAAAAGCACTGATCAGGAGTCAAAAGTTGTGCGGGTGATCTACTAACAAAGCACAAATTCATGAGCACAGACGCAGCAGTTCATTTTACCGATGACCAATGCAAGCTGCCAACAGCAGCGCAAATTAGTGGGTTGCAAACAAGCAGATGAGGGAGCGAGTAATCCACTAACAACGCTGGTGCGGCTTGTTATTTGAAATTTGACAATTATAATACGGTACCAGCACATGTGAACAATTCAGACCAGGGAGAGGCAGTGGAAGGAGAATCGATGTGTTTGATATGAGGGTGAAGTCTGCAGTCAGGCATCTGAACTCGGATGAATCCTGACAGCTCCAAAAGAGCACAGGATTTATCTGCAGAGGTGCTGCTTTATTACAAACAGCTTCACTGTATCAAAGGTGCATTCTGAGATGACCTTTTGAATGTGCTGTACGTCGCAAACAGGCCTTGTGCTAATGAATTTAGTGCTGTGATGTGTCTGTAAATGCTCACATCATCACATCACTTCACACTCAATTTTTTTTCTGCATGCCGTGTGTATTTTTTCCGAGACAAAGGAAAGACTTTGGCATGCAACAAGCTGACACCAACAAACAGGACTTCAGGGAGTCTAATGTTTCTGCAAAATCTCAAATTACATTCAGTGAAGCCTGAATGTCATTGTTGCAAGATTCGAGCATTAATCTAACATGCTTCACTTCCACAGCTGTATTCTCACATTCTCACAAATGTTATGCAATGGAGTCATTATGCAAGAGAAGACGACTCGAAGAAGTGAAACAGCCTGCTTGAA
Source organism: Rhamphochromis longiceps (assembly GCF_057381845.1). Taxonomy (NCBI): domain Eukaryota; kingdom Metazoa; phylum Chordata; class Actinopteri; order Cichliformes; family Cichlidae; genus Rhamphochromis; species Rhamphochromis longiceps. Next base: position 70,536,494 of record NC_140559.1, on the reverse strand, counting down.
ATCTGATCTATGATGTTGCAGGGCTGCGTATGCAAACTGCTGACTAAAGGGGTTTATTTACAAATGGAAGCTTTGGTGCAGTCTGCAGTGTTTATTATGGACCGATTTCTGCGCAGATATGTGAAGAAAAACACTGAATTACTGCCTCTAATACATCCAGAGCCAGCTATTCTCCCCTTCTGCAGACATATCCCACGTTAAATTCTGCTCTCCTGCATTAAAATTGAGGACCGGAAATAAGCAGGACACTGCTTTAAACATTTTAGGTAAGAACTTTGTGACAACCGACAGGATGGACACCAAATTTAGGCATGATTAAAGCTGTCAGAGACCTAAAACAACTAATTCAGAAGCACTCTGAGATGCAAAACTTCATTCACATGAAGACACGTTTATCATATTATTCTGCAGCATTAGTTGTACTTTTCTTACTGTCCTACATGCCTATTTGTGCAATTCAAGAACCTTTTCTAAATGCATTACTGAAACATACGCAAACTCTAAATGCATTACAGAAGCCTGCAAACCAAATTGAGAGCTGCGAAGTTATTGCATTAGCAGAAAACTGACCTGGGGTCACAAAGGAAGTCCGTACTCTCTCCATCAGCTCTCCACACCAGCCACTCTCTGAAGGAAGGGTGACAAAACATGCGCGTCTTGTCCCTCCGTTTGATGAGAAAGCACGAGAGCAGCTCCATGCGTTGCTGAAAGTCCTCCCATTGTAGCTCCCCCTGGACGAACCCCGCGTTGATGGCGTTGAACAGCTGCTCGTCAGTCAGGGGGTGCAGCGAGGCGAGCGATACGTTGAGGATCGGCAGTGAGCGCTCAAAGGCTGAATTGGTCATGAATTTCATGTTACACTGTAACTGGTACAGTTCTGCCAGTGAAACAGGCACGACTTTGTAACTGGCACTTTTGATCACGAGGTGGCCTCTTTCAAACAGATCCAGGGTGAGTTTGAGATACAGGTAGGACCCTTGGCTGCGGGAGATCAGGTGGCTACTTAGCTTGCCGACTGTGATAGGATCGGCCTTGCCGTTCAGGCTAATATTGTTCATGATGTCCTTGCTGCCGTTAATACGATACTGGATATATGCGTTGAGGTCATTGCTGATCTCTTTGTTGTCAGAAAAGTCATCCAGGGAGATTTTGGAGAAGGGCAGGAGGCTGGTGATCTCCTATTGAAGACAAGATAAAGACAGAGCGTGACATAAAAACATACATCTGAGCTTCAATGTACTATTAAAGTGTCAATGCATGAAAAAAAGTAATTTGGTGCAGTGTTTGCATTACAGACACAGCTGTATTACTCAATACCACAGCCAATAAATAAATAATTTAATTAATTAAAAGCAAAAATATTCTTTGCATCCTGAGCTGCCATTAAGAAAAACAAAATCTGCCTGTGTACGTGTATTATCAGAAGAGTTTCTTTGAGCAGTGGGGAAGCAAGCATGCTGAGCTATCAGGCCAAAGCAGACACTTGTTACTGTTCAAAATGTGGCTGTGAGGAAAACAGGAGTGGGGAAACTGAGTATTAAGAGGCAGGGGATGGATGGGATGGTAGCTAGCGGGCAAGCAGAGGTCTGAACTAGGGCTCACATTTCAATCTGTGTCCCAGGGGTTGGAGAAATCAATGCACCTTAATCCTCCAATCCTCTGCCTGTCTGAGGCTAGAGAAACATTGCCTCCGCAAGATAACATTTTTCCTCTCCCTCATCATGAGAAGGCAGCGCAAACAGACAAACACACACAAGCACATGTATGCACACGCTCAATAAAACATACCGAACACAATCCACAAGATTGGGGGGAGGGGGTGCAAACAACACCTCAGAGATTGTCCAGATATTAGTCTAGCAGGCAAGGGCCAATATATCGAACCCTTCCTCCGAGGTGAGATGCTATTTGTCTGTTCAAAGCACAAAACAATAGCGTGACAATTTCATCTCTATGCACAACTCTGATTCTGTCTGCAAATAAGAAACATTTCATGCCTTCATATTTTCTTGTCTTAACAATGCTATCTTGATTATTCTTCCATGATTCATTTTTGCTATGCCCCGAGTTAGTCGGGCAGTAAAGCAGATAAGCTTTATTTATTCACTGAGGGGTTTTTTGCAAGAGACACCTGAGTACAAGCGACAAGTACAAATGTACACGCATAATATTACAAGTATGAAGTGATAATGCTTTAAAGTCGATCATTTAGTGCTTCCAATTTCAAGCTAAATTGCAGCTTATACAAACACTAAGCTGCAGAGTTTCTGAACTTGTAGCCGAAAGCTTAGATAGCAAAGCCATACACACACAGACGCAGGTTTACCGATGGCTTTTGCATATTAATGATGGCCAAATGGTTCAGATAACTTACAAAGCCGAATGTAACCACTGTCTGCACTGAATGGCAATGCTGCTGACTGCTGTGTCCAGAGCTTTAATGTTAGGGGAAACGGTATGAGAATACAGCATGGAGCGTACAGTTTGTGCTTTTGATCTTTTGTAGGAACTTGCTCTAAAAACTTTTGAAGGAAGTAGGAACCATCATCATTAGCTCATATTTCAGTTTCAAGAACCTTTGAGTAATGCAAGTGTATGGTCATTATAGTCTATTGCATGGAGCAGGACTGACAACCATCATGTCCAAACAACATTTTATATACATTTTCTTTATTTACTGTATTTATTTCTCTATTTATTTTATTTTGAATGCTGTGCATGGTCCAGTTATCGTAGAATATCTTCAGTTTATCATTAATTCTGTTATTAAGCATTGTGCTGCCGTTATGTGTCATGGCATGTGGTTGTACGCAGCCCTGTTTGTTCATCACGTCCCACCGGACATAGAGAATTCAATTTTGGAATTTCTTTGTGATTTTGCAACCATTTCCTGCATCTTACCCAAATATGTGGACTCGTAGCCCCCCCCCCCAAAAAAAATAAACAATAAAAAGAGAGGACATACAGGGTTTTTCTGCAAAAGACTGCCAACTCTCTTAAAAACTATTTAACTGACTTCTGTTACATTTTTGGAAAATTAGACATTTTCAGTCAGTGACTAACAGCCTTTCCATTGCACTTAAAGGGAACTTACTGAACATCATAGGAGCCTGATTTACAAAAACATTGTCAAACCGACTCCGAGGTTTTCACATGCGAAGTCGTCATATAGCTCCCATTAAAACAACAGTGCCATTTGATTCATTACTGCAGACAACTGCTAAGTGGTTACAGTGGGAATGTGAACAAAACAGAAATATAACAAGAAAAATATGATTACAAGAAAGTAAAAGACACATATGGCATGGTTAACAATGTGCTATCCTTTGCCACAGACCAGCATGTGCACAGGATTCACTAACAGAGGTTATAAAAAAAACAGCTACTGTTACATATGCCTTAAACCACACGTTTCCTTTCCAGCACAGTTGTTACTATGAAATCTACCACACGGACAACAAAAACACATCTCCGATAACCGACTGCAACCTTGTTGTTGTTGCTGTTCTTGCTTTGCCAGCCTCCAGGTGGCTAAAAACGTCACCCTAGCAAATTCACACAAACAGTAACTCCCTCTCATTAAACACTGTTTCACTTTGTCAGAAGACATTACAACACATATGTTGCAGTGTTCTGCTTATGGATGGATGGATGGATGGATGTTGCAGTGTAGTCGAAATGTATTACTTTAAGTGCAGTCACCTGGAACATCTTTCCACGTCAAAAAACCAATTCTAATGCATTAATAGAAGAGCATAAGAGGTGAATACAAAATATCAGCGCTACAATATATTGATTCACCACACTGACAGGGCCTTGCCTGAATTCTTAATAGCTAGGCTGAATTCACTATATAGTACAGCCCACACTGATGGACAACACTCGACCCTGGCTTCTGACTGAGCAATAATAACTCAAATTCCAGATGTCAATCAAAAACCACATTATTATCCAAGGCTCAGTGCTTTCTTTTTTCCCCCAGCAAGGAAAATAAGTTTTCATGTAGTTCATCAGTAGTGTCAAAGCCTCAGTTGTCAGCAGCGTGAATTTAATCCAAGTCCATAGCATTTCTGGAACTGGTCAACCTAGTGTCAGCTCAAAGTGACTGACTCATCTCTCTCCTGCCCTGCAGGTCATGTGTCTCAATTCTTTCCTGAATGTTGCTGGATATGCCTGACTCTGTAAAGAGTAGAATAACAAGCGGGAGCAGCTCAGGAAACACTTGTCAAAATGTAAAAATGTGCAGGGTCTGGTGACAGTGAGTGAGTGCCTAGAGAGGTGACGGCATGTCCAGCTAGACATTTGTTAAAATGAGAGAATTTTGATTCATTTCTTTTCTAGGGTTGCCACAGTGTTAGATTTTCCGATTTAGGATATGAAATGTTCTGGTCAACAAATCAATAAATGTGTTTTACAGTGTTTTATGGATTGGGAAACAGGGCCAGTGTGAACTGTAAGTGCAGGAGGACTGTTGGCTACAACCGGCATACTTTTTTTTCCTGCACTATAAGCCACACTTAAAATCCTTTAATTTTCTCAAAAATCGACAGCGTTGATGCTTTATCAGGTGTAACTATTAAGTTCAACATCCAAGCATCCATGAAAACAAAATTTATTAAATTTAACGGAGTTAGAAGTTAGCTCACTAGTTCCACCTAAACATGATATACATGACTAAGAGATTTCTGAAAAAATTTAAATGTACAGCTCTGCCGTCCCTTTCGACATAAATGAAGACAGAAAACTAAACAGCAGTGACATTTATAGGGTTACTGAAGCTTGGCTAGCTGGTATAAAATGATATGCTAGCGACACAGCTATGTTAGCATAACATAAACACAGTGAAGCTAGAGGATGAAGGCTAACTTTTTTTCACTCATAAAAGTTAATGTGAGGGTTCCCGAGGGTTAGGGACAAATGCAATCGCATGGCGGGATGCTGTAAACGGACCAAACTTCAATCAGGAGAACAACTGAGGTAATCCATCCACAATACAAAGGTTAGTCATTAATATGCTGCAACAACATGGGAATAGAGCAGCTGCAAGAGAATTCAGCATTTATGAATCAATGTGGATTGGAGGAAGCAAGAAAAATGAGTTGACTTATCTGACTGTTTTGTTTCGCTTAATGCGCCTTATAATCCGGTGCGCCTTATGGTCCGAAAAATACAGTATATTAAGTAAGTGAAAACTAGCACTAATAACATTAAAATATATTAAAAGGTAAGACTGTAAAAGCACTTAGTTAAAGATGCTTAGTTAAACCAGCCTGTGCAAATTTCATTCAATTTGTATAAAAAAATATAACAACAGAAGTCTTGAGTGTTCAAACTTTTTGATAAGCTTCAGCTCAGAGCGCTTGGAAAGCAGATAGTAGAGGATAAGAGCAGACACGAAACTGGTAATTAAGTTAAGAATCAAGCCCTTAACAGCTTGCCTGTATCCAGTACTTCACTCAACAGTGTAACAGCCAAACTGCACCTGTGTGAGTTCATTGTGGGAAGCGAGTCTCTGAGTGTGTGAGAGAAGCAGCTGCAGCAACAGAAGAGTGAATGCCATTAGCAGTAGTTACTTTAATCAGCCGTAAAGTGTGCGGATAAGCAGAGTAGTTACCGAGAGGGAAGAAAGAGTGATAAACTTTTTAAAACTAAAACTCATCACCAGTATAATGTGACATCTGTAATTCTGACTCGAGGTGATTATAACACTGAATATTTTGTCATCTGAGTGAACTCAGAGCCATGCTTTATAAGTTCTTTCTTACCACCAAGTTGATTCGAACAGTGACAACCAGTTTTAGCCAGGAGGGGAACTTGGCAATGATTTTTGTGATGAAGGATGCAATGGTGTCTCCATAGTCTGGTTTGTGGAACTCCGCTTCATTCAGCCCGTCTATTAAGATTATGTAATCTTCCTCTGGAATCCTTCGCTCTGCAAAGACATTTACAAATAAACTAAATATTAAAATACTATGAAATGAGATTAGTGGTCTCATACACGATGAAAATGAAATAGTGCAATATACAACTACAGTGTTTTACCTTTCCGAAGGTTGGCCAACGGTTCCAGGACTCCTCTCCGGAAAGCAGCCATGGGGTCTTGGACACAGGAGCGCAGACTGAGCATGCTCTGGAGGTGGGGCTCTTTCAGCAACAGCTCCCGGTACGCACTCAGTTGATGAGCTCTGCACAGAAGGGCTGCGATGCTGTGCACAAATTCTGGGACCAAGCAAGTGTACGTGTTATCTGCCTGGCAATAATGATAAGCCACCACCTGGAAGACAAAAGGAACGAGAACAAACGCGAGTGAAGCCATTGCTTTTTGAGAATCAGGAAGAATTAAAAATATGATTCACTGACTGATGGGTACATTTGATAACTTTAAAGCGTTTACAAACACCAACATCTCTGGTGACTGAAAAACTACCATGACAAAGTAAGTAAGTGAGGCTTTTGATACCAACAAGCCTCCATAAAACTACATATTATCTCTACAATGTCAAAGACATGATTTTATCCTTTCATTATTTCACACAGAAGGGATGATGAAGAGATTGGGCAACGGATGAAAAGCTATAAAAAGAAGTGAGTAGATCCCAGGTGGATATCTAAAGGTAGAATCTTCTGTACCTGAGCAGGTTTCCGCAGCATTCAAAGGAGGTCTGATTTAAAAGGAAAATGTAGGGACAGAGGTGGAGAAGAAGGAAGATGACTGTACTAATTACAGTCCAACCTGGAGGAGCTGACACACTTCCAGGCCCACAGGAGGAGGAGCAGGTGATCGGTTTCTCTGACGGCTCAACCTCAGCTGTTGCTGTTTAGTTCTCCACAGAAAACCGATGACCAGCTTCTAGAAAAATGACTAAAGCCTCAAGATATGAGACTTTTTTTTTTAACATTTAGCATCAATAAATGTTTTGGACCCAAACTTCTCCCCACAGCACAGATCTAAATGCATATTTATGGTTCTTTCTTTTTCAAATAATAACATATAACTCACATGCCAATAAAGGCACAATTAAAGCTAGCGCAAATTAGAAAAGAGGGAGGTAAGATTTTAAAAATTATAGCTGAACTCCCTGGATGTATATAACCCATCTTTAGTAAGGAAAACATGTGACATCCAGTCAGAAGATGGACCAACTGAAACAATAACACAACCACTGATTCACATCTTCTCCAGAAACTGTCAAAAATCACGACCACCAGAATTTTTCTCTGATGTTATGCTTTAGCCTAAAAGCAGCAAACGTCTGAGAGAAGTCCGAACACTCCTTTCTGTCATTTTTGCGTCACGCGTTTTTTGAGCTTCATCACAAATGTGACATAACAAAGAGGGAAACTGATATATTGAATGCCTATTATTGTACAAAGTCAAGTAACCTGCTGTGTGCATGAACACAACTCTTAATAAGCCCCCTACTGCAGTGATGATTTAATTTAGCATACAAGTCACGCAGACTACCGCCTCATCAATGAGCAATACGAATCTCGACACACGATGATGCAAGGCTCTGCAGTCAAACCTCGGTAGCTCATCTGCTGGCAAAACAATAAATGCATTTTCAGAAATGTTACCTAAAGGCACGTCTCGATAATAAGAATAAAGCAGAAAGGGTAGTAGCCTCAGTGCTCCTGTTATGAGACCACTTTTAAATCAATGATTAAAAAAGCACTGGCAGAATCTGACAGAAGCTGCTCAGCGTTGCATCACACATCACAGGAACAGAGCCCCTGTGAAGGCGCCTATTGGAAACACTTTTCACCATAATTGGCTCAAGAGATACTGCTTGAGTTTCACAGACATTTACATGAAGCTCACTGCATTACCCTAGCTGTCTGGTGCATGAACTGTCCCCTTTGACAGGGTCACTAATTAGGAGGCCTCCCTGACAGGATAAGAGTATTAAATTCTAAAGGTGTTAGAAGGACAACAGGTTGTAATCAGTACCATTAAACGCAGCAGAATCAGTAGGAGACGTCACATCCACTGAGAAAGTCCTTCACAAAGCTGCCACCTATTAAATTACCTTACAACCTACCATCACAGCACTATTCAAACTCAACTGACTACAACAGTGGATCACAAATCTTCTCTGAATCCCGGTGGCCCCCAATCATCTTTATTAGACCTGCTACAAGGCAATAGCAGTGCCAAAGTCATCAAATGGTGCTTTTAGCAAGCAGTATTTCCAAAATGTAGTGAACGTGCACCTGCTATGTGACTGAACCCTCAGCAACACAAGAAGAGGTGGTGCGAGTAAAGATGCGGGAGTGAAAAATCGACAGAGAAATTTCAGTGGAAACAGAGCGAACAATTCCAAAACTAAAATAAAAGAGTCGTAGGCAAAAACCGCACACTGCTTAGTCGGCGTGCATCGAGAGAGGAACATTTTAAAGTGAAACATCGAGGACTTGTCTGTCCACTTCACAAGTCTGAAAGAGAAAGATGTGCAGAAATATGCTCAGTGTCTGGTATGCATGTTTGGGGGGGGGGGTTTCGGTCACAGACAAGTGGTTAACAATGTTACTGACGGTGTGGGGGAGTAACAGAACACATGTAAAGCTGTTACCGTGCAGTACTTTATATCTTGTGAAAAATGTTGACAAGCTTATACAAGAAAACACTTAATCTTCTGCTCAACAGCGCTGACACGTAAACTTCCCAGAGAGGCAGTATTTAGACTTTATTTTGCGATCCTTGTAACGCCAGAAAAATCAACAGATGGAATATTCATCTGTCAAAAAAGTAAGCACTGTCCTCAGTAGTCAGTGTTGCTCCGCTTCATGGAATTTTGAGGATCCTTATCATGTTCAAACATCCCAGTTCAACACTTGAACAGGCGGCCTTACAATATATTTAAGCACCTATTTGAAGTTGACACAGGAACGGATACCAACCAGTAATTAAGCAGTAGTAGTGCCATACATGTCGGTATAACTGATAGCCGCCTAGATAAATGGTGTTGCTATTTGAAACGTGTGTTGATGTTTGTAAATTCCTAAATGACGTCTAATATTGATGAAGCTGGCTCTGTTTGACGTTGGTGTGTGTTTACATTCTGTGCTCTCAGGTCATGGCTGACAGGGCTCGCTGTGGGTTGTTGCTCCCTGAGGAGGTTCTAATCACTGACTAGTAAACTGCAACCTACCCTTATTGTTATGTATAATTTTATGCATCATTCAACAGAATATATCACAATTATCTGTGGTCACTATTAAAGAGGAGTTTTCAGAAGTCAGACTGAAGCTGTTGTAGAAGTACTTGGTAAAACCTGAGATGCTTTTTGGTCGATTTTCCTTCTTTTTCCTTTTTCCTTTTTTTTTTTAAAAAAAGAAAGGAAGAAACAACAAATCCATCCATCAAAAACAAAAAATAATCTACTCACTGTTGAAAATTGTTAAAATTACTTTTTTTGATCCAGTGCACACACCAGACATTTTTTCCCTGAGTAAACACCACCATAACTAGTGCAATCTTTTTTCAGCTTCTTTGATTCCTGCTTCTTTGTTACTGTGAGCTCTCTTAGATGTTGAAAGGCGCACCTTTGCAGCCAGGCGTTTGACAGCCTCCTCCCTGTGCCGCTGCATCTCGGGAGTTCCTGGGCAACTGCTGGTCCTCAGTGTGTTGGCAGCACTGGATGGTGGAGTGGGCTGTGGAGGCTGGCTGAGAGGAAGTTCTGTGCTTTGTCCTGGGCCAGCTGGAAGACATGCACATGGTCACCAATATATAAAGTTATTACATTAATATAAACTAACATCTCTCTATATATGTATATGCTAGCATTAATAACATTAGTTGTGTGTGAGGGCATTCTTTTGTAAGGTAAATGTAATATTAGTCAACTTGATTTTATATTGCCAACGAATATATAATTACTTCCCTCCCACACTTTGCAAGCTAATGTTGAAATGAAATTATAATAACATTAGCTAAACACGAGCAGTTAATGTAGTGCTCACATCCAAAGGCAAATACTAAAACTAATTACTTTTCGGGGAGGCGCTGGGACTGTTGGAGGCGATCTGACGCATGCGTCCTCCATGGCAGCTCAGCGCCACAAGTCGGGAGATGATGGCCGTCTTCCCATACCCCACGCTGCCCACCACCACAGCACCGTGGTTCTCTGTGGACTCGCCGGCCTTCAGGACATCTTCCAGATGCTGAAAGAGCCAATCTCGGCCCACAAACACAGAATCTGTGGTGATGCTGGGAACCTCGAACAGCAAAGGTTTGAGCATGATGTCCACGGGTTTGTAGGGAGCAAAACGCGCTGAAGGAAACGGGAAAAGAAATGAAACAGATTAAAATTGTTTACACTACTTCTATTTTTTTTCCCCATGTCTCCGGGAAGTTAACAAATGATTACTTCTTTTAAATGCTGGAAACTTTACTGTAATAAATCGTTTTCCGTTGCAGTTAACCTACAAACATGCTTTGAGCATCTCCCGCATTCTTCTTCCCAGAAGGAGCCACATACATGAAAAACCCTGAACACTGTAGAGGATACATTTTCAATTAAGTGGAATCAGAGTGAAGACCTGAAAGAGGACTCTTATCTGGTCTACTTCAGCACTAATTAGATCTCATAACACTTGTTAACTAACATCACTAAATGACTGCTACCTTTAGTGCTAATGCACCTTTCAACATTACAACTATCACTGCTGTTAGCTGCTAGTGTTTTCACCTTGCGAGTTTGCCTGTGTTCACAAAAGCCTATTGTAATTGGAGGGGCAGTTGAGAGTGTTTATATTGGCAGGTGTAGGTCTGTTTATGTTTCTAGTGCCCTACAATGAAACCAAAAAGCGAACGAGCTGGTTCTGAGACACTTGAAATGATCACCACCTTCTACTATACCAGCAAAATAAGTACAGTGTTTGAAAAACTCTAACTTGAGCAAAAGGAGTATCGACGGGAACTAGAAAAAGAGTTATCTTTTATTAACCTCTCTTTATTGGATCCCCTTAGATTTCAAATCCATCTTCTTGAATATAAAGCCCCTAATGACCATGACTTGCTTTTTCAGTATCCTAAGCCGGAATGACAAGCAGAGGCTAAAGCTGCTTCGCTCCTGTGGAACCAGCTGGCTGTTTAGGGTTGGGAGCCAAACCCAATCTCTAATTTTAAGATTAGCCTCAAAACCTTTCATAGATTTATAGTTAAAGCTCGCTCAGCTAACGTCTGAATCACCCCTTACTTATTATGCTGCGACAGGCCTTTGCTTTCAGGAGGCCTCACATGGTGCACCGACATCCTCACCTCTTCTCCATTTCATTGTTCATGCATGTCAGTTTGTGTATTCTCTCTCCCACAGTTGAAGCTTTTCTCCTTCTCATCTTTTTTTCCCCTTTCTTTTCACTCTCCTCTCATGGCAATCAAACGAGTGCTGCTCATCCCGAGTCTAGTTCTGTCGGAGGGTTCGCCCAGTCAAAAAGGAAGTCACTAAATGTTGCTCAAATCAGAACTGTAAGGTCCTCAGCGTACTAGGTTGAGTTTCCTAAGATGGCACATGTTGGGATTTTTGCAATATATGAATACAACTGCAATGAACTGCACTGAAATGTTGACCTACTGTTGCAAAATTTAGGTAAAGGTGGTGCCATCACACCCAAATCTGAAAAACAAATACCATAAATCATATAGATAGGGCTGGATCAGCTGACCCTGAATCCTCCCTTAGGTATGCTGCAATAGGTGTAGGCTGCTGGGGGATTCCCATGATGCATTGAATATTTCTTCTTCAGTCACCTTTCTCCCTCAAGATGTGTTAATAGACCTCTCTGCACTGAATCATACTTGTTATTAATCTCTGGCTCTCTTCAACAGCATGTATGTTATCCTGTCTTCCTTCTCTCTCTCCAACCGGTTGCTACAGATGGCCGCCCCTCCCTGAGCCTGGTTCTGCCAGAGGTTTGTTCCTGATAAAAGGGAGTTTTTCCTTCCCACTATTTCCAAAGTGCTTGCTCATAGAGGGTCATATGATTGTTGGGTTTTCATCTGTATGCGTTATTGTAGGGTCTACCTTACAGTATAAAGTGCCTTGATGCGACTGTTGTTGTGATTTGGCGCTGCATAAATAATACTGAATTGAGTTGAACTGAATCTCCCATAAAATTTATAGAAAAGAATCCAATTGTTTAAGATTGTTGCGTATGTACGAATTCATGTAGAAAAAACCCGCTCAGAACCACTGACCATATGCTTATGTATCAGCTTCATGTTTGAGACTGAGTGAAAATGAAAGAGGACATTTTCAAAAGGAAGACTAAATAGTCTGAGTATATATCCAGTGATGACTTATTCAGTAATTCATGTTCCCATGAAATATTTAATCTGCAGGATCTCTCAGAGGATTCAAAACACATAACCAAGATAAAAGTTAGCTGGGAAAAAAGGCATGATTTAAAAGCCAAAAAAAGGCTTTTGAGGATAATGTTAATACCCATAAGTGCTGCATTGTTTACATTGCAGTGTTCAAGTATTTGCACAGTTTTGTTGTTGGCTCTGCACTCAGACGTGGTACTTTGGAAACTTCAGAACTACCGTTGGCTGCCTATTAACTTCAGGGTTTTTCAGAGTCATACCACATAACATTATCCTATGTACTGCGATATTTTACACGTTTATTTTACAAATATCTCCCCTGAGTGCCTACAGCAGTAGTATGAATAGCCCAGTCACCTTTAGCGTCCTGAGGGGGCCTTCCTCCTGTATTATGCCAGGGTAGGCGAATGGATGTCCGGAGGGGGGTATTGCGCTGTTCATCAAGAAAGCTCAGGTCTTCAAGCTTTGTGGAACTGGTGGCTGTAGACAAGAGAGAAGACATACACACACACACACAAAGAGTGAAGCTGACAGTCTAGTACCTCCCGAGTACATTTGTCATCACAACTATAAAGAGAAAGACAGAAACACACACTAGAGTAAAACCTTGTGGCACTTATGCCATGTCTGAGGGTGGATGAGTGAGGAAAGAACAAAGCCAGTGCGCTCTGACATTTGCAGGGGCAGTGTGAGCAGCTACCAGCATATACTGTGGCAGGAAGAATAGCAGTATTCTAAAGTCAAGAGCAATATGCACCGATTCTCTTTGATTTGAGCTGACAGCTGGACACGATATAGCAATGAGAGGTCCATCCCCACAAGCACGCCTGCTAGGCTGTACGGAGAGGGCAGATTACCTTTACCTTTCATAAAACTACAACGAGTTATAGAAATGCTTCACCGCGGGTTTGGCACTCATCACTGTCAATCTACAGGACGCACAGGTGTAATCTCAGGACTTTTGTGTACTACAAACTACAATATCTGTAAGTCATTTGACGTGAAATGAAATAATAAAATTAATTAAAACCAGATCACAACTTGAGTTGTTATGGAGTTCAAATCTACTGAGATTTCATTAGGATTTAGCTTCATTTTGAAGCAGAGAGAGAACAAGTCTCAAAGCAGGCAATGATTTCTATCCCCAAACACAGGATATCTCCTGAAACTACTAGTCTACAGATTAAAACCACTTGATGAGCCAGTGATTACAACTCAGCTTTTAATTTGAAGTCTAAGACACGGTCTGTTAACATAATAAAAATGTGCATTAGTGCGGCGAGGCCTCTCCTCCAACTGCTGCTCGTTTTTCAACTATGCTATCGCCGTTGCGATCCACGCTCTCCTGGGCTTAGTGAAGAGCAGAATCAAAGCCTCTCTTCTTCTTCTTTATCAATATCAGCTGGGAAAGACTGTCACTAACGCTCACTTCACTCCCTCACTCGGTCGCTAACTTACTCTCCGGAATGTCCCGCTAATTAAAACCGGTCTGCTGGCAACGGGAACTGAGGAAGCTGCCATCAACGCAACTTTGACTGGAACAGGAGAAGGGCCTGATGTTACTTTTACTGCAGTGCATTGTGCATACACAAACATCTACACTGGATAAAGCTTAAGGAATTGCAAACAAAGAGAAAAGAAAACAATAAAAGCAAACGCGCATGACCTGGAAGACCTTTTGCTGTAAAGCAAATGCCACTTTTCATCAGCTACAACTACTTACATCTAAGACCAAAGCAAGGAAGGATGGTGGGAATTCTCAAAGCCCTCTCTATCTCCCCAGTGACGAGATACTTGGGCAGGCATACAGTCAAGTAGGCAGGGTGTAAACTCACAGCTAAATCTCTGGAGAGTGTTCCCAGTGGACGAGGGCACAAAAGCGATTCCTCCACCCCGGTGCTCCCATGCCGGCACTCTGGCAGCCGAGCCGAGTGCTTGGCTGCTTCCTCTCTAGTGTTCAGTCAGTCACAGCACCCACAGCATTAGGCACTTGCTAAATGAACGCGCTGCCTTCCAACAGAGCATCACCCTCTCTACAATTTTAACACGTATGCGTACATCATCTCTGTCCACATGCTGCACGTACACACACACACATAAATAACTCGGTATGCAAGCAGCAGAGGGGGAAATTGAGAATATTAGAGGAAATATAAACGGAAAACCAAGAGATTCACTTCGCAGTGGTTGATTAAAGTTTGTTATCCAACGGCTGCAGTATTAATCAACAATCCAGACTGCACAGAGATGGGGTTAAAAGAGGGGAATGTGGAAAAAAATGAAGGCGAAAAAGCAGCAGACTCATAAATGAGTGCAACAAAGAGTATCACGTGGATTTTGTGGGAGGTATGGACAAGACTCAAAAGAGAATAAAGAGAAAAATCAGCTTTATGCAACAAATCGCCACTAAATCCTCATGCTGACACAGGAGGGCCGCAAGATGTCAGTCTATTTTCCCCCCTTCCTTCTTTGTTTTGCATGGAATAAAAGAAATAGCACAGTAGAGCTTTATTCAACAGACACGTAATACCGAATTTGACTTGCTAAAGGAGCTGCATAGCTGCATAGACTCCTTGATTCACGTCCGTGGCAGACAGCGCACCCAGCACCATAACTACATTTCTCTTTTGTTGAGTCGTTATCAACATTTTTTCCCAAGGCCAAGATTTCCCACACGATTCCTCCTCATCCCTCAAATCCTCCCCTTCATTTCTTCTCCTCTTTTTACTCCCGAGTTCCCTCCTATTCTTCCTCACCTCTACTCATTGATAAAACATACATATGATACCTTGAAGTCTGCACTTGCAGTCACTTTGAAGCTGCACAAATGTGTCAAGACTGTATTCTGATGAAAATGGGATTCTTTTTTCCTCGGGCAGATCTGCCCTTTGAAAACCCCCTGTTCTGTGTTTCCCATGACAGAACAGAGAAGAGGACTGAGCTCCTTTGCTCTAACCACCCCCACCCTCCCTCCCCAACTTGACTCCCTCTCACCTCCTTACAAGGTGAATCTACTAAAGAGGAGAAGGGAGTCAAATACTCCCTTCACATATCTTCCTGTTTTTATAGTAGCCAGTTACACTTTACCCATTTTGTGATTTTGTATGAATAAATCAGTTCTTGGCTGTTCTCGGCTTATAGCCAATGCAAATACCCATTTTCCTTTTATTTGGTTTGATTTTGCTGGTATAAACACGCCTTAATAGCTTTTCATGACGAACGTTTGAACATTCAGACACAAATGAGAAAATCTGATCCCTCATATCGATAAACGTTGTTTTATTTGCAAAGAGGCTGATATCAGCACGCACTGATGTTTGGTCCATTTGTCTGCCTATTACTCCTAAGACCCGAACTCTTCCACGGCATGCATTTTTAATTTCTCTTTGATATTTGGTCACATTGGGGCCCGATGAATGTAAAAACAAAGAATTACCAGATTTTCTTTTTAACCTTATTTTTGTTTTTTTTGAAAAATAAGAGCCACATATGAGGATATTAGTTTAAAATTTTGAGAGAACAGTAGCAGTATAATGTCCTCATAAGTGGATATCAGGCCCTTGTAGAGCAGAATTGAGTATTTTGGTCTAAATAACCCAAAATGTGATGTGGTAAATATTAAGGGATAATTATTATTGCAATAATTGCATAGCCTTATGCTAAGCTCAACAACATTTACTTTAAAAAAAACAAACCACCACTGTAACTGCTCCATAAGCTATTTCATATATATAAATGCCTCTGTGGTTAGCTAACGCTCTGTTCCTTTTAAGATTGGGCATTTGATAAGCCCTAATCTGTCAATGGAGTGCTGAGCACAATTTTAAAAGGGGCTTTCAAACGGATTGATCTGTAACAGATTTTATTTTTCTCCTGCTGTGACAGCTGGACCAAACAATTCTCTGAAAAAAGGGCACGTTAGAAGATGTCTCTGTGACCTTTTCATGCTCGAGAAAATGAATGGGCTTTCTTTCCTCTTTTTGTTTTCATTTTAAACTCTGCACTAAACAGATCAATATATACATGAAGCCAGAAGCAGAAGTGACTCCCGTGTCTACCTGGAGACATCGCACACACTGTTGGCATGTCTTTAAACATGATCACACAGCCTAAAACAATACAATAGACCACATGGTCTCAGAAACTACCGGGAAAGACAGCAAATGAGAGCAAATGAGATAAATCAGTGTGAGATTATTAAATTTAAGGGCTACGCCACTTTATGAGTTTGTAATTACTGTGTGACCTTTGCAAACATCTTTAAATCATAGGTTGTATTTATGTGGAAAAGGTTAAGATGATTTTAGTCGTTCTAATAAAACACAAAAGCATTCAGATGTTACCTCATCAGTGTTTTAGTAGACAAACAACATATCCTCGAATTTGCCTGTCAGCAGTCCACAGTCTTGGCTCCGTTATCATTCGTGAAGAGAGCCCGGCGCACGAGCTTTGCCAGAGGAATGTATGACTTTGGAGTACAAGCGAGCAATGAGTGCGCCATACCTGACTTTGTCTCAAACCACAAAGCTCTGCTGAATAGCTAAACACCACACAAGCATTGTAGCACCATTCCTCCGCCACGGTGACCCTCACTCAAATCTCCCTGTCTGAGAAACCCAACCACAAGCAGCTCAGGCTAAGATTTCAAAACCATGGAATTCCAGTGGCCAACACTAATATGGCCCTTTGACTCTGTAAGCCTTTATAGAGGAAAAAAGAAAAAAGCTCAACTCCAATTACTCAAAATTAGGATTCTTATAAACTGAGTATATCACCTCAGAGAGGAGGTGAAATTCCATCAACAACTCTAGTTTATACAGAAGATCTTACAATAGAGGCGACAGATAGATGTAAATAGTGGATTGCAAATAATAAAACAAAGAAAACACCAGAGCATAGAGTTAATTTACAAGTGCTTATTACTAATCCTGATGCTGAAATTTGACATCAAGTTTAATTTACCACAGCACTGCTTTTTGGTTTGATGGAACTATTTGGGGGAAACAGGGCAGACTGGCTTCACTTTCACAGAAACTGATATAGAGAAGTTCACAAAGCACCTGGAAGCCCGGGAAAAAGCTGTTCCCATTTATTTCAGGCTCTTAGTGCATCTTACACCCAATGCACCTGCCACGTTTGTTAGATTTAATGAACAGCTGTTGTAAACATGATTACACGTAGATTATTTCACGTATTAGATCTTTAAATGCAATATTTCGATGCCAGATGAAAATCAGTAACAATTTTAACAACCTTTTAAATCTGCCTCAGCAGCAGTTTCCTTTAGGAGGTGGACAGTAATATACAATCCCTAATATAAAGCTCTGCTAAAGACAAATCTAAATGAATTCATGTTGTTCTTGTAACATTTGTGCAATTTGTCACAGGACATGTTGGCACCAAAAAGTGGCGCTCCCACCAAAACCTAGGGACACCCACGCTACATGCAACATCAAGGCAGTGCAAACGACAGTTCTCAGCAATATGCAGACATTCCTTCTACATAATTACGGAGACTTCAAGAGGCCCAGCAATGCATCTGTTGATCGGCATCAGACAGATGGCCAAAATACACTCTGACACTAAGAAAGTGTGACCTTTGTCCAACAACGAGCCATTTTACAAACAACTGTCTGGTGAGTCTTGATTTCTGCTGTGACACTTGAATGCTTAAGGTGAGAATTTAGCTTAAACAACATGAAAGCATTGATCCATTCTTGGTGGTGGTTCTCTGCACTTTTTAGCCTGTTAGTACCAACTGAACATGGTTTTAAATGCCACAGGCCACCTGGGTATTGTTGCTAACCATGTCGATCCCTTGTGTCCAAAGTGTACTCATCTTCTGTCTATAAAAACGAGTTTACAGTACTCACTCTACCTCCACAGTCACCAGATCTCAATCCAATAGAGCACCTTTGGGATGTAGTGAAACAGGAGATTCACATCATGGATGAGCAGCAACTATATCATGCCATAATTTCAATCACTCTGAGGAATGTTTCCAGCACCTTGTCTTTTTGGTGGAGATAATCATAAGATAAAATTAAAAACTAATAGCAATACTGTAGCATGAAGCAATTATGCCCTAAATGAACTCATGATTATTTGTTTGCTTCTGCCTTTAATCTCTGTGCTCCTATTTAATATCTATCAATAAAATAAAGAGAAATTTATAGATTAACCAGACAGCTCATTATCTCAGATGCTGTTTCACAAACACAGGACAAACAATAGTCACCAAGGTTCTGGCACAGAATGAATGCACTAATGATGAATACATATTATGTTTCGCCGTGGTAGCTTCTTTTCTCTCATTGCTTCTTTAGACTCGTTACTTTTTGGG
The DNA here is from genome assembly GCF_057381845.1 of Rhamphochromis longiceps. Lineage (NCBI taxonomy): Eukaryota > Metazoa > Chordata > Actinopteri > Cichliformes > Cichlidae > Rhamphochromis > Rhamphochromis longiceps. The sequence goes on along the minus strand of NC_140559.1, from coordinate 70,517,823 downwards.
GGTTTTTACCGAATACAATTTCCTTGAACAGAAGTGCCGTCTCTGCTATGCTGTGACCCCAAGAAAGATTTTACACTGTGTGACGAAACCCTGGGAGAGAGCATCAAGGACGCGATGAGACAACTTCATTTATGGCCTGAACCAATCTAAGGTGCGTGTTCTGCCGGTCTCAGAGGGCAACACTGCATAACTATGACATCAGCCCATAAACTCTGGGAGGACAGACAGACACAAGCACACCGGTGCTCACACGCAAACCAACACACATAAACAGCCAAACATTTTCTGGTCTGTTAAGCTTTATGAGCCACTGTGCGCCTGGACCGTCCAGGTTTATGTCACACACAATAATGATGAGATGTAAAAATGGTACGGACTCTTGGAACAATAGAATCATCAGGGAACAACACATCCAACTGTGGGCTGCAGAAAATATCAAAGCAGTGGCCACTGTGTAAAATACATGCGCAAGCTATGAGCTATGGTATGCAAGGAAATATCAGTACCGTGAGCCTACCATGTACTACTCCTTACTTCTTCTATAGCTTGTCCTCATCCCATCTTACTCCATTACTGCCTTCACAAGTTAAATTGCTTACCTGCTTCTAATTGTAAGGGCCTAGAGTGGACATTACACAGTTGCATTTCTCTGGTATGTTGAATAGGAACTGGGACTAGATTTTATCAAAGAGAGAAAACAGTCTAGAAGTAGACACACGGGAACTGTTACTATATTTCATCAAGAATAAACCCAAGGGAGGCAGGAGTCAAGTATCTGAACTTCAAAACATTGGCAGCTGCTACATACAGACTAAAGAGGTAAAGCAAAACAACATATTCAAGGAAGATTCTAGAGGAAAAAGTCTCATGAGGTCTTTTAAACTTTGAGTCGTCTCTGTCTAGGCCAGGTGTTTGACCTGAGTCACTCATGTTTTTATGCTTCTTTTCACAGCTCAGCCCAGGTTGCCCCTGCTGTGATTTTCCCTCACTGGCAGAATTGTCTGCTTTCAAAATTCAATGTAACAAACATTTCATCTGTGCTCTAAACTGTTTGTCTTTTCTTCTCTTTCTGTTTGCTCCTTTGAGTTGGACTCTAATGTAGTCTCACTCTTTTGTTTCTACAGCCTTACAGTTAACATACCACTCTGGTCCGTCAACGTTTATTCAAGTGTACATTCATTCTATCAACAAGCATGGGCAGCCCTGCTAATTATGGAGTAAAATCATTAGCATAAGCTTGCATTAACATTTGAGCCATAAAATATACTCCTGATTAGTTCAAGATTCACTTACGTGTCAAAATACAGATGCACCGAGTCTATGTCCATGCGGAACATGTACACGGCGGTGCAGGCAAATAGTCGCAATCAAACTTATAGCTACATGCTAATATGTTGCTAGTGTGAAGTATGTCAGGGAAAGCTGGGTATAATTCTTTGTGCCTCTTTGCAATAGCAGAGCACTTTATTTTCAACTAAGTGTGAGAAGATCTTGCAACTTACTGCAGCTTGAGGGAAAGTTTGATCATGTCTTTTGTAATAAAAAATAATATTTTGCATTTGAAAGGTAATTTTTTGGGGGGGGTCCTGCGCATCTCTAGTCAAACCTGTCCAGGGCGTACCCCACTAGGATAAACTGCAGGCAACGCCTCCAACCCTGAATGGGATAAGGAGTAAAGAAGGGAGGTGGGTGAGTGAGTGGATGATAAAAGCTGTACATGACTCATACTGTCAGCTTAGCTACAAACTGCATTTAGGCAAAATTATATATAGGAAAATGCTAAACGTACTGCTGTTTGATTCACCAAAAATAGGCCGAGGTCAAAAGCAATAAGGTATGAGGAGACCTGGGAATAGTATGGGTGAAAAGACATAAGGGAAAAGGGGGTGAAGGGGGAAATATCAACAACTGTGACAGCTGTGTGGATATGGTAAGCTGAACCACAACAGGGAGGCTCCAGGGCAGGAATGCAGAACAGATCAGCCAGACCGGAGCGTGTGCTTAGGTTTGACATGGCGAGGCAGTGGCGAGCCACACCACACAGCAGCTGTCTAATCCCAAACTTCTGCCTTGATACTCCTGTTCTGAAAAGCACAGTCCGTTCTTTGAACTATTGACTTCTTATTTCTTCTAAACCTACTACAGATGCTCTCACTCTTCGGTGTCTATCACTCGCTTGGATTAAACTGACATGCCACATGTCAGCCTCTGGCACAGGTCGTATCTCACGGTTACGATCTTGACAGGCAACACAATGCAGTCACAGATGAAAAGTATACAGAGCATTTCCTGTATACTTCTTGAGCTCCAGATGTCAAGACCTCAAAAACCAAGGAGTCTTACCTGCTACAGAGTTTGGCCTCGGCATCACGAGGGAAGCTGATGTCTGTGGCGGGTACGCAATGGGTCCCTCAGGTGAGTGACTTGGAGGGTGTGGTGGCCCTGGAGCACCCGCAGATATGTTAGGGTGCTGCTGGTCTGTCCTGGATGGGGTGTCTGCAGGTGTTGCTGTGGCACTGCTGGAGTCTTCTTCGGCCACAGGAGAGCAGGTGTCCGCCCGCACGCTCTGTGCCAGGCCATGGCGACCGCTGCCTCTTAGGCTGCCATCTTTACTCCACTCCAGGCTGGAGCCGCTGCGGTCATCATTCTCTGAAGAACTAGTGATGGTGGCTGAGAGCAGATTTAAATTTTAAAAAAAAAAAAAAAAAAAAAAAAAAAAAAAGAGAGAGAGAGAGAGAGAGAGAGAGAGAAGGGATTTTCAGCAAGTGAGGGAGGTGAAATGAGGGGAAGAGGCACAAGATATATCTGAGTAATGGTCTTTATGTGCGATGAACATTTATCCGTCTTAATCTCTAGTGAGACACCGAGCTGTAATGGAACTTTCAGCTTTGAGTGGCTTGGTGGTTTTGCTGATTGCCCTATCAACAGTTCTCAGAAGCTCATTTTATATTTACAGCGATCGTCTTCCTATACTCGTGAAACTCGGAAAGTAATATTGCACAGATTTATAGAACGTAATGTATTGTTATTGTTAAGAATCAGCGTTTGAATGATTTGGAATCATCCAGTGCAAACAGCAACTGCAACTGCAACAACTAGTCGGAGGGGAAAATGCAAAAGAGCAGGAATAACAATATAAAACCAAACATGGACATTTTTTTTTTACCCCTTCAGTTTAGACAGGTGTCTCTTCTAGAAGAAGAACTCCTTTAATCTCCCCTCGAGCCAACACAGCGACCTACCACAATCTTAAAAGCAAAGGAAAGGACTAACTCTCCATGATGACAGGCAGCTGGATACAGGAACATCAGCACTGTTAGTGGACTGGAGCCGGCCAGCCAGCTGGCCATGTTTGCATCACACACTACTAATCTGGATTTCATAATGGCGCAGCACGTTGCATCACCACTAATATTAATACAACAAACACATCTTGGACCCTGTGATTCCTGCGCTGGTTTCCTGGGCAAACATGAAGTCCTCTCATGGCAGCAGTCACGATAAACCCTGCTCGGACCACGGCATTAAAAGTCATCGTGATCTGACTGGCTAAACTACAGGACCTTGCTAAGAAGAATATGTAATTATTTATTCAAGCTTAGTGAAAATTTGAATTTTTATTTTATAAACAACTACATGCAGTCAAGTCCAGGCCCCTCGTGAAGGACCTTCTGAGGGAGCTGTTTTGTAAATGTTAAGACATTGCAAAGTCTCACTAATTCCATCAAGGAGCTTTTAATGCAAAACAAAGCCAAATTAATGTGCTTCTGAAATCAGAGTCAAAGTGAAACTTCAAAGAACAGAGAACATTAATCACAGGCATCAGTCTGACTTGTGGACGCACTGTGACTTTGTTCTTTCTTTTCCTTCCTGCACAATTTTATTAAGGAGTGTGGGTGGGATGTTGTAGACCAGTGGTACTTTACACCCCCTTCCCAAAAACACTCCACCCGCCCACTCAAGTACATAGCAGACTAGCATGCCATAGTCACCGATGTAACAATTTAATTTAACATCACTCTGCTGCAGATTTAAAAGCCCTCTGCTGCAGATACAGCTCAAGAATCTGCTGTTAGCAGTGAAGCAGCCAGTCAGTCACAGCTTCAAAGGATAGCTAAACACAGCTAATTAGACTCGAAAATTACATGCACATGGCATTTCATAGTTTGTAATGGGTGTACAATAAAGGGGTCGTAGAATTAGGGATCAAGAAAGGAAAACAAGCTGACCATAGTTATAGCACATGCTGCATTTCTGCAAAACTGTGTTCTGTCCGTTTCAAAGTTCAGGTGTTTGATAGTTGCTCATAACGTCTTCATTACTGACAGATTTTGATGCACAACTAGTGTTACTTTCTGCATGTCTGTGTGGGTCTGTGGGTTTGAGCAGCTAATGCACCCTCCCAGCAATCTGTCTGTGACCACAGCAAAGAGCTGAGAGAGACGGAGGCACCGATTTCCATTAAGAACTGGGTTTTATGCAGCATGACTTTACTTCATACCAGCTCGTTTCGCTAACTTTCCTGAAACCTGCTTACTGAAGTTAACAACCACACTTGCAGAGATGGCATTCTCTCACAAAACTCATTTTGAGTTAACTAAAGTAACGTAATTGCGTGCAACTGACAGCAACACATTTGGCACCAGTGCACATCTTATCCTGGGTGGTGTCAAAGCTGCAAGCTGGAAGATACTATATCGCAGCTTACATAAATTATTCAGCACGTTAGCAATGATATTGCTTTGGGGGGCAGAATGACTGAATCATGGTAATCATTTATGTCAACTCTGGAGTATTGGAAATCCAAATTGTTGTGTTGGATCTTGCTTTGGCATGCATTACTTTCTCCTGCATAACTATAATTTTCATCAGCAAGTCCGATATTCTTATTAGTTCAAGAATATCAGACAAATATAAGGGCAAGGGAAAAGTTTAAAATCTGGCACCCTGTCCTCTAGTCTAGGAGTGCAGTCAGGGAAAAAAAAAAAAAAAGGGGGGGGGGGGGGTTCAACAGTGGATAAATACAGCATCATAGAGTTACAATTTGCTATTCATTCCTCACTCAGAATGGAATCCCAGCATTTTTATAGGCACTGGAGGCTTTGTGAGTAGAAACGGCAGTTGAATTAATGCATCAATAGACTATGCCATCTTCCTGTCAGCTTGAGTAAATCCCCTGACGTCTTTTAGGGCTATTACTACAGATACAGCACAACGTCACACTGTGGCAACTGTCACCTTAACGCCGTCTCATGCCGATACAGCTCTGTCTAAACCCAATGACGTACATGGGGAAGGATGAATATAATGTGACACAGATGGTATTCGATCCCAAAAGGTTTCACACAACGAGTAGTGACTGACACTGCACAGGTGTGTTTTCTTTGTTCTAACTCATAGTGCAGATGAAGCAAGTCAGATTGCAAATTAAAATTAGAAGAGCTTCACAGGAAGTGATTAGTGATTATAAGCAATGCTGCAAAGGGGACTGGGTGTCCATGCTAAAGTGCAAACTAATAGACTACTAAGGAATCAGCAGAGCTGTTGGTATTATTAATGTTCTCATCAAACCCAGAAACCAGTGCAGGCACTGGTAAGCTACAAGTGATAAATTGGAGGCTGGTGTTATATTTTTGTCATTGCTATGAGCTGTGCTACTAGTGCATCTCGCACCAAGCTGCTCAGTCATGCAGGACACATGGTTGAAAGGGTGAGGTGGGGACTAATTTGCACAGGTCCATGCAAACTAAATGAGGAGGCAATGGTGAGGCCATATTTCTGAGCTATGCACAAAAGAAATTATTTTCACTGAAAATTTCTTTTTTAGATTTATGTAATTTGGATTAAAAGAGATGATGTGAAAAGTAACAGTTTAATCAAAGACCATTCATTTAAATGAAATTTAAGTGCCACCTACTTCCACCTCTGACCTGTGTATAGCTGCTAGATTATGAACAAAGTAAGACATTTTTAAATGCATACAGCGCAACCCTGAACTTCTGTACACATTACCCCGTAAAGAGTATTCAAATATCCTTCAAAGTCGACATTAAATGTTGTTTAATCTGTCAGATCCTTAGTACAAAGTACAAATGGACCGATCAACTGGCCAGGGATCGGAATCAGACGATATTCAACTTCTCGACATGGAGTAGTGACTGGCTGATCAGCTTCCAGTATGTCTGATTACAAGCCAGCTAGTTTCATATATGTGCACAGTGCCACAGACATATAGGCACACACACTCACAGACACACACTAACCTGTTGTTAGAGGCAAACCGCCTCACTGTGTTTCCAACATCAAACTCCACAGACCCTTAAATCACCCTCACCCAGCTGAACATTGAATATTTTAAAGAAGGTAAGGAAGAAGAAGATGTTGTTAAAGTTAAAGCTATCCAGAGCTCATAGCCAGCCCCAAGCCAGCAGCCTTGGTATGAGTAAAGATCAACACAAAAGAAAAATTCCAGAGATGAGTAAAAAAAAAAAAAGCGAGAGAGAGAAAGGATCAATGCCCTGTGATCTGGTGAAGTTCCTGACATTTGTTTTGGTATATGAATCTGTTGTACCTGCTTTATTTGTAAAGGTAAAATATGTCAGGCAGTGTGGATGCACAGCAACTCATTATTAGACAATTCTTTGAACTTGTTTCCAATAGACACATCATGCTCATCTGATCTGATCTTCTTTTGCTTCCTTAAAAAACCAGTCAGCTGCAGACCTTTTTGGCCAGAGCGGCGATAACGACGCCCAGGTTGGACAGTGAGCTGTTGATGGCGGTCATCTCTTTGAAACGGTCACCCTGAGACTGGCTCTTCACCATTCGCTCACTGCCAGCCAAGTCCACCAGGCACAGAGTGGCTACACACAGAGAAAACCAACTCTTATAGGAAGCAGTGATCCGTTTTTCCTTCCATTAAAGGTAGTTTTAATACTTTACAAAACACTTCTTTTAGCGCTCAGGGGCTCAAACATTAACGTTGAGTCATCAGAGCAGATTTTGCACTGGTTACAGTAACAATAACTAACCAGACTAAATATTATAGATCCAAAAAGAAGAAGCCACATTCCTGATGCTGGTACTTCCAGTGTGATACATTTGCACTTGACATCCCTGCCGGCATTAACTCCCTCAATATCCAGCTGGAAGACTGAGTGGGAGCGAGACGAGCGGTCATTCTGGGCTGTCTGGGCAGTGGAGCGATTCTGATTGGCCAAAGCAATCAGACGGAGAACCTGAGAGGACGAGGGAACGTTTTAAAACATAGAGCATCGATAAAGTTTGATGTATTTTCAAAGTTTGGTAACAATTTGTCAGCAGATTTGAAATTAATTTGTTCTGAGCTACAGATGTCTGTCTGCTGTACCTGATCCTCATTGGAGACCCGCTCATAGGTGAGATTAGTGATTGTCAATTCGTTGCTGGCTGTCTTGCGGATCTCATGCTCAGGTCTCTTGCTGGACTTGCCGGTGAACACAAGGTCCCTCAGGGTCTCATTGTAAATTTCGACGAAGCTCGCTGTGAGCGTGAACTGTGAAGTGAGTGGGGGTTAATGCCCCACACTCTTTTCTGTCACTGCTTTGAATGCACAGACTGGTCTTAATGTTGATCTTTGTAATCTTCAGTGTTACGACCCGGCTCAAAAGCCGCAACATAAAAACAGAGATGAATAGCAGAGTGTGGGTGAGAAGAGGTTTCATCCTAAAATGGAAAACCAGGTTGGCTAAAATGGCTGGTGCCACCAAGGCAAAGACTAGTGCACTGCCGGGAAGCTTGCCTCAGGTATGCTTTTATCCACACCTGACTAGGTGTGGCCAATTAGCACCAGCTGAAAACACTGAGACGATTAGAAGCTGCAGAGGGACGTAACATTCAGTATTGATATTTGTAAATGTAAACTATGAGGATTTATTTATTTTTAATTCTTTTCTTTTTTTTCTTTTTTTCCCTCTTTTTTTCTTTTTCCAAATAAATGTCCCGATTGAGTAATGAAACTAACCCAAAGGAGAATTCTAACAATATTAGACAGGCCATTCAATATGCTTTATCGTGGACAACTCGTGGCTAAAAACCCACACACACACACACACACACACACACACACACAAACCTCTAATCAAACATGAAAACGGATAATCCAGCTGAAGCTTCAGACAGCCGTCAGACAGTGAAACACTGCCATCTGCTGGACGCGAATAACAAAGACGCTGCTTTGACGGGTGAGGGAGTTTCAACAAGTCTGCAACGACTCAAGCATCAAACTACAGAACTATTCTAGCGGACATGGTGCTCTAATGACTGCTTCATTAACGCAGGTCAGAAAGGATCAAACATATCAATAAATTATAAAACACAAAACGTCTCTTATTGCCCAGGGCTCAGGAAGTGAGTGTGTTCCTTATAGCCTATTAAACCTTAGCAGGTTATTTTGATGTGTTACAGATGAAACAGCTATCCAGTAACATTCAGCTACAAAAACGCTTTTTTATAATTACTTTTTTACAGCTTCGCACTTTTACACAAGTTTTATCATCAGTGTCACAATGGCTGCTGCTAAAATTGAGTACAAGATATTTGTTGGCCTGATTAAAAGGTCTTGATGCGTGCTCAATCATCAGGGAAGTAAATCTCCAAAAGTTGATTCTGTTCTTCTGGACGTAGCGTTTTCAGTCAGAGAAACCAGCCGACTGAAGGAACAATGGGCTGGGAGGTCAGTTCCTTAATCATGATTATGCAAATTCTCATGACCATTGATCAACAACCACTGATCAATGGTCCTGAGTACCATTCACAGAGAGTTGGAGAACGGCTGCAATCACAGCATTGTAAGATGGTGACAGATGTACCCTTAGGCCCCCTCCTTGATTCAGAGAGGGTCTTTCCCTTTTCACGTAAATGGCCTCCTTGACTCCGCCCTCAAACCAGCGTTCATTGCAGTTATTGTTGACAATCACATTGTGTCGTGTAACCATCCAGCTCACATATTCAATGTAAATGATTTGTTGAACTGAAGACATGATGAATGTTCCTGCATTAAAACACATCCAGCCTAGTGTTCTCACTCTCCCTAAATGGATCTGTTACATTAGTGATATATGGGAGTTGTGTTTCAGTCTTTTCCACATGAGGACATTTACATTTAGTTTTTGCTTTACTGATGAGTGGCTGGTTAACCTGCAGTGGTTGAAGTATGTGTCGGTCGTCTGGAAGAGTAGGTGTAGAAGACGTCTTTAATGAATGTAATGCTCTGAAGGTGTCAGTGATTACTGTGAATTCATTATAAAAGTGGATTTCAGTGAATAAAGTGAATAAAGACAGGCCCTCATGGTGACGCTCAGGTGTCCATAAAGTGTAACAGGAGAGCTTTGTCATACTTTCAGAGATTTTACATGAGCCAGTCTTTCAAAAATTACATAAATAAATAATTCATTCATTCATCCACAGGAAACACAATGCTCATATCTGAAAGTAAACTCTGATATATATCCCCGACTAGACTTACTACTAAATAAAGGATCGCCCCAAAACGACTAAATATATAAAGACACTCTCCAGAAGAAGTTAAAGGGATTTTATTTATTGTACAAGCAATATCTTCATAAGAATTACAAATTCTGCAGACATATTACCTTCTTACTGAACCTGAACAACTCACACACAGACGTGTCTGCTGCTTATCTTTGTTCAAACATGATGTTTTATCTTCTCTTCAAAACACATTACTCATCTTTCTGGCATCGTGTTACATGAAAACACCTGCATTCTACCTGTGTCATTGTACCACAAAGACAATGATTGCAACACTGTGCTTGCAAAATAGAAGAAATAAGACGACCAGCAAATACATAAAAGATGGTAAAAGTGATTCCATCTTTGTGTCTCCTCCCATTGTTTCCCCAGTCTGTCTAGTTCCCATATTCCCAGGACACCGCTGGACAACAAGTGGGTATTCCAAGACTGAGAGACAGCCAGAGTTGGCAAAAGATCAGACATTCTCCACTTAAGTAGAAGTAAAAATACTATTGTTCCAGTGAAAGTTAAAGTACTGATTCAACTTCATTACTCAGCTAAAGCAAAAAAGTACAGGCTCGAAGCGCTTACAGAGAAAAGCAGACAACAGAATACAACAGAATGCTGATGGCGGCAGTAACACACACTTGGAGGAGAGGCTCCAGCCGTCCATTCCAGCCCTATCCCTAACATTAACTCTAACCATAACTTTAACCTTAACCCTATCAGGTCTTGTTTTACAAAGCGATTCATGATTAGAACAAAAAACACATTTACACATACCGATGATTTGTCACATAGCATCGTTACCTGTTGGGATGAGAACGTGTTGTTTCCAGAGCACCACAAATTGGGGTGTCTGTAGCTCAGGTAGAGCAGGAAACCTACTAATCAGAAAGTTGCTGGTTCAATCCCCGCCTGCTCCAGCCTGCATGCCAAATATCCTTGGGCAAGATGCTAACCCCAAGTTGCTCTCCGATGCATCCATCAGGAGGATGAATGCGTATTAATGTTAGATAGAAAGCACTTACAGAGAAAAAGCATAGAAAAAAGTGAGTGCATGAATGAGGCAAGTTGTAGAGAGTAGAAAGGTTTTATACAAGAACCAGTTCATTTACCGTTATATTTTAGTTTCATTTTCAGTTCTGTACTTTTTACATGTAATATTGATTCATTAGATTGACTACATGCATTAGACCTAACTTGCTGACAGCAAATTTAAACAACCGTAATAATTTATTTTCAGCGTCTGAAATATTTATTTAGTTTGTTTTTTGTTTTCTTTTTGGCTCCTGATATTAGTCAACTACTATTTGTCAATGTTGAACTAATAATGAATCTAAGAAAAGCTATTTGTCACGGTTGGCCAGCGTCAACCGTGGGGATGTGAGGAAGGAGGAGCCAGGCACGGAGCTCTGAATGCAAGCAGTGCGTTTATTTACAGTGAATGGAAAATAACAATAAATCCGCAGTGCGTTCCCGACTCCCGTGAAATGTCCTCTTCCCAGTGCTAGTGTTCCTTGTCTCCGCTCCTCAGTGTCTGAGCACCCCGTGCTCGCTGCCCTCTCGTCTCCACGCTTCTCCTGGGGAGATAACAAACAGGCAGCCGTAAGACACATACAATGCGGCAGACTATCCGTACTGACTGGCCGAGAGACTAACGTGAAGTCACGCAATGATCCAGCGTCAGAGAGAGCGCCACCGCATTCTCAAGTAGCTCCTCTGACAAGGCTTGATCAGCTGTGTGATGGTCTTCAAGTGTGGCCAACCACCTGGCAGGGCCACACCCACCAGGCCTGAAGGTGCCTGTAAACAGGTGCTCTCAGAAACTCCGGCATCCACACACACACACAGATATACCTGCAAGCAGGGAGAACGAGGGACAGCACACCAAAAACACACATGTCCATAACTGCTGGGTCGTTTAGACTCCTGAGCTGTGCACGAGGGGTCGAACACCCACTGGAAGGCCGGGCACTGGTTTTCAACCGTAATATACCTGATGTGCTCAGGTAACCTGTAGCGCCATGAAACCACTGTCACACCAGGGCGCATAAAAAATGATGCTTTAAGAGACTGATGGGATCGGGCAGCAGGGAAAACATCCACAAAATGCTACTTTCAGTTTGACTCCCTAAGACTACCTAAACTAAGTAGAGTCATTACATGCTTGTTAAAAGCAAACTCTCATATAGTTTTTAATGTGCTTCTTTCATTACAATGACTAGATAAAGAATGTGGCCCTGTCTCTATTTAACACTGGCTACCCCAAAATGTTTCCAAACCTACAACCGTAACTTTCACTGAGAGATTTTTAGATACGGTTATTGAAGCTGTGGGGTTAATTTTTTAAGTAACATGAGAGAGAGGCAGCAGCATACTGTTAGATTATAATATTATTTTATGCCATGTTATACCCCTAACTAAAGATTGTGAATTATTATGTAGTTTTAGTTTGCATTATTCTCCTGAATTAGAAGAAGCTGATAACTATTGCATTAGTTAAACTGATTTGCATTACATTAGACTGCTGATTTATTGTGGATGAATGATATTGTTTTATGATGCATAATACTGCTGCAGAAAGCCATCGCCTTATTTGTCTGATTAGAAGAGAACAGAGCATGCTGGAGTTTTCTGCCCCAACTCAGCAGGAGCAGATAAACGGGGAGCCAAGGTCGTAGCTTAGGCGCCGTGTGAGAGAAAAGCATGTGAATGTTTAGGCTTTTATGATAAGGTGGAGGCACCAGAGGCTATAAGAGTTTGATCAATGCTCCACCATTTTGAGATCTGAGGCTGTCTGCATCAGTGTCCATCTCCCACGCGTGTGATCATTAAAATCATCTTTTGACTTAACCCGGCCGGACCAGTGTTGTTATTGTGGTTTTTTCTCTTGTCTCTTGTCTCCATCCCCATATTTTGAACTATAACAATACACACAGAGCATCAGTGATAGAAAGCTAGGCTAACATAGGGTAGCTACCTGTTCAAGGAGAAACATGTATAGGCCCATCTCAAGTGCCAGTGAACATCTAAATGATTCAGGGAAGACTTTGGAGAAAGTGCTGTGGGGAGATGAAACCAAATTCCAATTATGTGGCTTTAACTGACCTTTTGAAATAGGAGTGTGATGCAAAAAATAGCATCCCCGCAGTCAAGCAGAGAGATGGAAACATTATGATGTGGGCTACAGGACGACTTAGTCGGGGTTCCAAGCAGTCAGGAAATGTGACATCGTCAGACTGCAGGCCACGGATTGGCTTGTCAGTCGCGGCACTCAATGAGTCATGAGACGGTGTCTTTCACTAAAATCAAAACTGCAGTTTTTTAAAAACCCTGCAACAAGGAAAATAGCTGCACAACACCGTGGTTTCCAAGTGTGACAAAAAGCCACAGATACATCATTCACACATTCACACACTGGTGATGGCAGCTACATTGTAGCCACAGCTGCCCTGGGGCGCACTGACAGAACATTGCAGAACCTTCAGCACCTCGTATGAAAAATATTTGACTGTGTGCATGCTTTTAGCACTGTTTGGATTTGAGAAAATCTAAAATAAATCGAAATTTGCTTTTAGAAGTTGTTTTATAAAGTTCAGTGGTATATTATGCATACAATAGGACATCTATTTAGATTTACATCTTCCACAGAAAAAACTGCACATTACTGAAACTTAGTATACTGGACTTTGTTGTTGTCCCACACAGGTTCAATTTCGAGTGGTAGATGGCTCAGTGCTCAGTCAACCAAGATTTTATGATAGTGGGCACAATGAGATAGATAAGCTGCTTGTAAACAGTACTTTTATGCTCTCTTTTTCCATTTGGATAAGAAAGAAAGAACCAGGAAACAAAGGCAAACAAATAATCTGTGCCTTTATCCCAGATTCACATTATAGGAACAGCTGCTCAATGACCACTGTAGTCTTTGCTTACAGCACTTTTATCTAGATCTATGCAAAGTGATCCACTACACCTACTTTTACAGTTAAATCATTTTATGAGCACTGATGCCATTTTAATCTGAGTTTCTACTCAAATACAATCAGTAAAGAAAAACACAGTCTGTGACGTTTGTTTTGAAGGAAAAGGTATTCCCTGCAAATGTTTATCTGTGTGAGACTATTCAGAAAACAGTCATTTTGTTTTATAGGTGAGACACTTGGCCTCTTTTTTCCTTGTTCTACGTTTGTCTTTTGTCCGATTACTCTGGAACACAAGATGGAAAACTGATATTCTCATGTTAAAAATATAGAAAAAGGATTTTATCACCCATAAATGTTAACTTCTCATGCCTCTAAGCACAAGCAGGAGCAGAAGTGCCCTCTGCAGTTTGTGTGTGGAAGTGCAAAAGCTTACAGCACCTGGTTTTCCCAGGCGGTCTCCCATCCAAGTACTGACCAGGCCCGACCCTGCTTAGGTCACGATATCGGGAAAGCAGAGCTGAAGAGGAGGATGCAGGAGGCCTGTGTGTGTTCAGCAGCCTGCTGCATTGGAGTTTGCCTGGTAACAGATGACCCAAACAGCACACACCCGCTGGACGTGACCGCAAACATGCCCCCCTACACCTTTTACATAGCCCGGCTGCTCGAGTTCTTTTGCTGGTTTTTCCCGCGACCCCCCACCTTCTTCAAATCCAACAAAAGTGGTATCAAACGTTTATGCTACGTTTGTGCTGTAAAAATTTTTGTTTGTGCTGCTATCATTTTAAAGATATTCAAGAAAATTTCTAGAGGTCCCCAGAGGTCAACCAGCCCCCCCACATTAATTAAATCAAACAAAACTGGTGTCAATCAACTGTGCTACGCTTGTGCTGGTTTGTGCTGCTAAAATTCTCGTTTCTGCTGCTTCTGTTTTAAAGATATTAACGAAAATGTAAAGGTCAAAAGGTCTCTTCAGTATCCTTCCTGATGGCAGCAAACTGAAGACGCTGTTGAAGAGATGAGTGGAGTCACCTGTAATGAAGAGGACCTTTCGAATGAGGCAGGCACAGTAGATCTCCTGGGGAGGGAGGCAAGAGAGGACCCTGCAATCCTCTCCACTGCTCTCACTACCCGTTGTCATATTTTTCCTGCAGGACCCAGTGCAGGAGTCATACCACACAGTGATGCAGTTGGTGAGGATACTTTCAATGGTGCTCTTTAGAAGGTGCTCATAGTGGGGGTTGAATCTCTTGTCAGCAGAGTGAAGAGAATTGTTATGTGCATTATTATTCAGCCCCCTTTGGTCTGAGTGCAGTCAGTTGCCCATAGACATTGCCTGATGAGTGCTAATGACTAAATAGAGTGCACCTGTGTGTAATGTAATGTCAGTACAAATACAGCTGCTCTGTGACGGCCTCAGAGGTTGTCTCAGAGAATACTGGGAGCAGCAACACCATGAAGTCCAAAGAAACACTCTGATGGACGTGTGGACAGCAATGCTGCTTTGAGCAGTACCGATGTTTCAGGGCTGGATGACGTTGTTGGGTGGGACATCTACATCCTGACATATCAAGGTTACTTTACTTTTAGGTCAATTTGCTTTACAGAAAAATAATAGCATTTGTCATCAAGATATTTATATGACTGCACTTGATCAGGTTTGTCCGGATTTCAAACTGTTCTAAAAGTCTTTTGATTCAAATCTGGGGCTGTGTTATTGAAAGAAGCAGAGAAATCGATGAACTGAAGTCCTTTACTCTCTACATGTTTGACAATCAGGTGAAGTAGAATCAAAAGCACGTCCTCCACTCCTCTATTGGGCTTATGTAGAGTTTAAGTTCACACAGAGACGATGACATTTTTCTACAACCAGCAAACAGTAAACAAGAAATGTAACAAGAGTTTCAGAAGAAGCTGTTTTACAGAGAAATGATTCCCTGAAGACAAAATTATTATTATCATCTTTATTTCTCCAGGTGAAAATTTAATTGAGATTAAAAATGTGGTTTTCAAGAGAGACCTGGCATCATGGCAGCAAGAGTCAGAAATACATCATAATTCAAACAAACACAAAATAGGAAAAACATCCTACATAAACTTCATAAAGTTTCATTAACAGACTTTGAACAATGGACTTCAAACTTCCCCCCAAAACAACAGAAACACATTTGAAGATAATGAATGACATTTATCCCTCTAAAGAAGGACTTAGACTATGATTTAATATGAATGAGAACATGTTTATAAATGGATGCAATCAAAGATTTCATCAATCCCTGATTTAGAGACAACAGAACGTTTGGTTTGATTTCACAAGATAAGAATGACGACTGAGTTGGAAGATTGTTTTACGTTTAGTCAAATCTTTCATACATAAAGTCGGATTACAAAATCATCCCCTAAGTTTGTTGTTTTATTCAAGGAATTGAAATTATAGAGAAAATCTGTGAAATGACTTAAAGAAAACAAACCACAAAAACTCTATGATGCTCTAAACCTCCTGGTTTAGGTCGGACACCTTTCTGATGATGAGTGCATCTAACATTTCCTCAGAAGTCAATGTGCCATATGATTGCATTAGCAATAAATTACACACTATATAGAACCACTTCATAGGATTATATTTGTGCGCAGATGTTTGCAGCTATCAACGAATATTTATCAGCTATTTTGAAACAAAAAAAGACTTTTTATCCATAACAGCAAATGAACTGTACAACAGAAAATACAAATGCTATTTATGGTCTCCTCACAACAATGATAAGAAAAATAAACTGGGCCAATATGTCATGTTTCTTAATACAGAGACACACATGTTAATGTGATCTCTGGTCTCCTCTGAGTGGGAGTTATTATAACTGACTGTAAAAAGTCAGCACAAGGAAAATAAACTCCACCTAAACTTGGTTTATATCTGACCCAGACAGACTGCAGGTCATAACTTCTTACCTGAAGTTCAGTTCACCTGACACTCGGACCGGCGGCCGCCTCAGGTCTCTGCTCCTCCAGGGTTGCCGACCCCTGCTCTAACGCATCTGATTTGGATTCCTGAGATCAAATATATTTTCCTTTGTGTTTGTTTTCTTCACATTTGTGGCTTTAATGTAGTGTTACATCCTGTTTGTTTGCTTCCATCTGTATACATGTCCAGATTCACTGTTATGTTTCTATTCTTACATTGCTGTGTGATCACTGTTCCCTCTGCTGACTGATGTGACCTTTTGTATCTCACACTGATACTTGTCATATTTGTATCTGCGCCTAAAAGATAAAAAGTTTTCCATGCTAAAACACAGCTCCACCTCCTGCAGTTCTCCCTCTGAACCACTAGATGTCTCTGTTATCTAAATGAAGACGTGCAGCACAGCAACCACAGCAGCGCTCAGATCACACGTGTCCTGTTATTATGTATAAAAGCATGAAACAGGTGAGACAGGTGGGATCAATATTAATGTTGTGGAAATATATGAAAAAGCAACAGAAGAGTGAAAACATTTCCTGTTTCTAGAAAGATCTTTCAGCTCACAGCTGCTCACAGACTGTATTTACAAGTGACAAACTGCAACTCTACAGTACATCTACAGTATATATCAAATATATTCTGTATTCAAATCTATTGAGTGATGTTTGAAAGTCTTTCCAGGTGAGTTTGATCCAGGAGGGTCTGAAGCCAGAGTCAGACAGAGACTGTGCAGAGACTGTAGAAGGACAGAGCAGCAGCAGAGCAGTCCAGATACACTGATGATCCTCTGTCAGATCCAGAGGGACACACAGGGATGATGCTGGACTCTACATTGTGTCTGACAGTGGAGCTGTTCTCAGAGCAGTTCACTCTGCAGCACTGACAGTCATCTGCACTTCTTCTCATTCCTCTGTCAGTCACTGCTGGATGAAGCTCTCCTCTCCACCTCCCAGTAACATGGCCCAGTCAGAGCGTCTCTACACACAAGCTGCTGCTGCTTCAACCTCTCTGGATCATCAGGACACAGCTCCTCCTCTCTCAGCACACACACCGTCCTGTTTACCATCACCAGCTCCACCTGCAGAGAGAAGAAGGAAGAGCAGAGGAGATAAACGAGTGTTTCCAGAGACTCTTCATCAGCTGTCAATCAGTGATGCAGCACATCCAGTATAAAGAGCAGCAGGGACTTCAGTGCTGGGACTGTACTAGGACTCATTGTTGCTTCACTTTTTCTAATCTTTGGATTTTTATTGAAGTTGATGAAAATGTTTTTCCCTCCTAGTTTGAGTTTGGACTTTCATTCATTAGAAGAACCTTGGTGTGTCCACTCTGAGCTCTGTAGGAACCCCAACAACAAGCCCAACAATCCAGATGGACGGTTCCAGCTGTTAACTGGAGGAATTCCATCCAAACATCTGCTCTCACTAAATTCTTCCTCACCTACAGACTGTGTTCTTCACTGCTTTAAACTTGGAAATGAATGCAGTCATTGGTCTGCGTGCTGCTTTGTTCAGAGAGCTGATTGGCTGTTGACAGTGTTTGATCAGAGCGTGTCAGCCGTTACCATGGTGACCATAAAGGTCAGAAACAGGAAGTGTTTGTGTCCAATCCTGAAGCCTGTCACCATTCTCCTCTCACAGCTTCACTGAGAAGCTGCAGCTTTACAGGAAACACTGGATCTTTGTTTCATACTGACTGTGTTTAGTACAATACTGCTGACAGCACCACCCACTCACTCCATCACTCTACTTACAGCAGAGTCTTCAGTCTGTAGTCTGGACTCTGCTGAAGATCAGACAGCTGCTTCACATCTGGATACTTCAGGTTGTTCCAGCTCAGGTCCAGCTCTCTCAGATGGGAGGGGTTGGACTTCAGTGCTGCTGCCAGATAATCACAGCTGATCTCTGACAAACCACAGACACTCAATCTGTATAAAGAATGAAAGATGTAAGTTTATTAGACAAAGTGTGAGCTTGAAATCATTCAGTGTTTCATCATCTGTTCAGAGCTGAAGAAGGTTCAGAATGTAGAAGTTTAGAAAATGGAAACTCCAAACAGCTGAAGCCAACAGGAAGCAGCTTCAAACAGGAAACTGTGCAGAGTTTCAGACTATATGTCCTGATGCAGCCAGTTGGATTTTGGAGATTTGAATCTCTGTTCTGTGACTAAGTCCTTGAATCATTTCTTCCAGTTGGTCCAACAAGACAGACTAAGTGTTGGACATGTGTTGTGGCTCCATTAGGGGAGCTTCTAAATGTGATGTGATGGCCCCTCTGGGTCTGTCAGGTCACAGCACTGAAGAGAGCTCAAACTGGGCACACAGTTGTTCCAGTCTGGACCAAAGACTCTATACTGGGACTGAGGGACTGCTTTGACTGCACCCACTGGGACTTTTTAAAGGCTCATGTTCTCACTTAGATCATCGATTTCTACTTACATTTCTTTCTGGGAAAAATGGGGATTACTTTGGAAACAGGAAGCATTTTCCCCAATAAGCAGCCCTGGATTAGTAAATCACTCCAACATGTTCTCAGGCAGAAGAAGCTGTCTTGTTATGAGGGAGAGAAGAAAAAGATTGAGGCACAGAAACTTGTTGAAAGAGAGATAAAGCAGCTAAAATCAGGTGTAAAAGTAAAGCAGAGGATGAGCTGAATAAAGGACACTCAAGGCTGGCTTGGAAAGGAATGAAGTCCATGGTGGGGATGCAGGACAAGGAGCAAAGATGAATGTGATGCTGAATCAGCAGAAGACTTGGACTCATTTGATTCCAGCTTTGATATCATTGATTTCAATGAAGAGCTTTGTGATTGTAGCAAAGGGCTGGTAGCTCTGAGAGTCCCACTGATGAGGTGTTTGTGTGGAAATCTCTTAGTGGGACCAAAGAGAGAAAAAGCCCTGGTCCTGATGCTGTGGGAGGGAAATGATTGAAGTGTGCTGTGAGGAACTGACTGGGAGATCTTCACACATTTTCCAGTCCTCCTTGGAACAACAGGAAGTTCCCAGCATATGGAAACAAAGGTTAAGTGTCCTATGGCACTCAGTGATGATGGTGCTGTGGCCCCACCACCTCCACCTCTTTGTAAAGGAACTAACTGTCATCTGAAGCTTCAAATGGGACTAAGACTTCCTCCACTAGGTGGCAGTGTCTGATGAGAAAGTGTTAGTGGAGCTGGCCTGGAGTCAGAAACAGGAAGATGCAGGATTTGGGCTGAAATGGGGAAAAGTGGTTCGCACTAGTGCCTTAAAGCAAGAAGGTTGTAGGTTGAAGCTTGTTGGCCTTTCTGTGGAGGTTGGATGTTCTCCCACAGTCCAATGAAATGGTGCTTAGGTTCATTGGTGCTTCTAAATTGGCTGTAGGTGTGGATGTGAGAGAGTGCTTCTCTGTCTCTCTCTGTTGGCCCTGTGATGGACTGCTCACCTGTGCAGGTGGACCACGCCTCTTGCCCTATGACAGCTAGGGCACAGGCTGCAGCCCTGTGAGCCTAAGCTGAATAAACAGTTAGCAAAAATGATCCATAGATGGCCTGAAATCCCCCAGTTAGCAGTTTGGTAGATAGCTATGACATGCTAATCCCATCCAGCAGCTGTATTCTACCTGTAAGCTGATCCCTGCTGAGCCAAAGCACTTTTTCATATACAAATTACAACCTTTAATAGAAACCTATTGGTCAGCATCTTATTAGCCTGCTGTTAGCTTCATTCCACAGAAAACTGAGAGAAACTAACAGAGTTGATAAAGAATAAAGAGAAATGTGCTGATTTAAAGCCTTTGAAGTGCTTCAGATGATCTCTGTCCACTTCTGTCCACTCATTCATTCATGTAAGCTTTCTAATGCAGCTTTGATCTTCACAGTCTGCTTGATGAAACTCATTCTAACCCTGAATGTCAGAGTGTTCCTCCTTCTCTTTCCCATCTTTAATGCTGGCAGTGGAGGAGATTTGGATGTTGGACTGTGTTTTGGATGATGTGTGTATGTTTGTGTTGGACTGCTGTCTGTAAAGCAAACGCACATTTTGCTTTGGATTTCAGTGTCAGACAGACTTTAAGGTGGAATGAAGAGTTGGAGAGTTTCACAGTGAATTATCCAGTGGAGGATTTTTCTTCTTCTTTGAAGGTTTGAAATGTGAACATTGTTCTGCTGCAGTCAATGGACTAAACCAGAGAAGAAGAAAACAGACTTTACCATGAAGATCCTCAGTGTGGATCAGTATAATATCAGCCTGATGTCTGCAGTTTAGTGTCAGCACAACTTTCACATCATATTCATCTCAGCACAACTAAAACATGCTGACTGACCTCAGAGTTTCAAGTCCACATCCTGGACTCTCCAGGAAACCACACAGATGCTTCACTCCTGAATCCTGCAGCTTGTTGTTGCAGCTCAGGTCCAGCTGTCTCAGATGGGAGGGGTTGGACTTCAGTGCTGCTGCCAGATAATCACAGCTGATCTCTGACAAACCACAGCCCCACAATCTGTATAAAGAATGAAAGATGTAAGTTTATTAGACAAAGTGTGAGCTTGAAATCATTCAGTGTTTCATCATCTGTTCAGAGCTGAAGAAGGTTCAGAATGTAGAAGTTTAGAAAATGGAAACTCCAAACAGCTGACAGAGTTCATACGCCTTTGTCAGGGTCAAATTCAAGCAAGACCATGTGAAAATTAAAACACATCATCCTAGGTGAACTTAAACACCTTTGTTCCCCTTTTGTTAAGACATAGAAAAGTACACCACACAAAAATACTGCAAAAGGAAACGGTCGCCTTATATACATAGTGTATAAACTCAAAATGCACATTTCACTTCAAATTAAGATTAAGGCTTTGAACAGATCACATAGTTCAGTTCAACATATAAGACTTTAAGAATGCACAAGCATCTACTTAAAATCTATTTAATTTATCATCCATGATATTATTTTGTACAATTCCAATGTATTTTGTTCATCTCCCTTAAATAAACAGGCAGTCTTAAAGTATGAAATATTCATATACAAACACATATAAATGTGTGTACTGTCTCAGTGGCTGATAGTACCCCACAGGCCTCAGTGTGAGCTTGAAGACATTTATAATGTTTAAGTAGTTTAATGTGCAGGTGCTGACGATAAACACATTTTGAATGAAAGCCGGGGAACTTTGGTAGCACAGAAACAAGTGGCTATTCTTTGTGACTATATGGATCACTCACAATACCATTATTTCACACAAAGGCACCAAATTAATACTCAAAAAAGCTGCAGCAATACACACAAATATAAACAGTACTTGGTGACAACTTTGCTTTTAGCCTTTAACCCTTCTTGACTACTTTTGATGTGGCCTCTATATTTTACCTTTAAAAACAGTTTATCTTGCCAATCTGTTATTTTCTCATTTTGACCAACTGTATCAGCACAATTTATCTAAATTCAGACAAAATTTAAAATACAAGTAGAAAGTGATATTTTGACTGTAAAAACCACACACATGTTTAACGAATCATCTTCATAACTTGAAATGCAAATAGAGATTGTACACTTTTAAAAATACGCACACGTTTTGCAAACAACAAAGTTATATGGTACTATTTACCAAAAAATGCAGCCAAGGCTCAGACGTTTTTCATATAATCATTTCAAACTATTTACAGAACAATCAGGTGTCAAACAATAGTTTGTGTCACTCTAACACATATGAGAACAGCACAGGGATAAACCTGCAGGTCTGACAGCAGGTGTGTCACTCAGCGTTTACACTGCAATCTGCCTTTGTTGGCTTTAAGGCAGCAACTGTGACGATCACTAGTAGAACTGACACACAAAACAAAACAACAGCTACACACTAAATACACAAGACAACAAACTAACTTGAGACCAAACACGGTAAACGTCACAAATCTCTCACGTATCAAAACTCTCTCTCTCTTTCGCTCACTCGCTCTCTCTTGCCGGTCACTCCTAAAACTTCCCCCTTTTGCTAAACAACCAAATGTCATGTTTCCATATCATTTTTGATTGGTCGACATGGTACATTTTCCCACCTATAGGGCTTTGGAGCGTGATGTCACGGGAGATGGGCCATGCCCCCTTCCGCCATGACAGTAGGCCAGCCAAAGGATACCATTTCAGCTATGGATCGTACGTGTTGTGTTGTCGGTTGCAACGTTAGATCACACGATCGTGAAGGCAAGAAGCTGGATAACGGGCTCTCTTTTCATCGTTTTCCATCCTGGAGGCAACGTGAGGGATCCCATGTATCCGATATTACTAAACAAAGACGTCAGGCTTGGATTGCAGCGGTGAGACGAGGGGATATCGAGTTCTCTGCAATCCCCAGCTTTTTGTTGGTTTGCTCACGGCATTTTCTTTCCGGTGAGTTCTAAATTAATTCATATCACTCTTGAAAGGCTTTTAGTGTGATTTTCAACGTGCTGAGGTCATAGATAATGAGATAAAACATGCTAATGTGTGATGCTGCAGAACCACATCATGTCGACTGAGTAGCTTATGATTTGGCATTATTGCAGGCAAACCAGCATATGAAATGGATGTAACAAATCCAGACTGGGAACCAACACTGCACATGGGGCATGACGACATACCTGTATCAGACTCGGACCGGCACTCAAGGCGTGCGCAACGGAAGCGAAAAAGAGCACCCATCGGAGGTAAACAACCCCCCCCTCTAAAAACATACTAAATTGCTATCACTGTACACTAATCCGCACATAACTTCCAGATGAATCACACACCTGTCATTGGAATATTGGTGTAATCAGTAATTAGTTACTGATTACTTTTTTCAAGTAACTTGACCAACACTGGTGTTAACACACAGGAGTTGTTTCAAGGCAGCGTTTAGCTATGATAAAATGTATGCAGGAGTAATTGCTTATATGTTTAAACTTAATTGATTAAAGTGGTTGTTTTTTTTGGATCTTTTAGTAGAATAGGCGCTTATAATGATTTTCTTGTGAAAGGAGATTCTAGGTCAGAGTGGAGGCCTTGCAGCAGCGAGACTTCTGTGTACAGGATGTTGATGATTAGATAAGGCAAGCGACAGGAAACGCATGCAGGGACGTGAAAGCAGCGTTTTAAGAGTTTTAAAATGATGAGTAACGTTGAAGAATATATATAAATACAAGTCAATAAGTCAAGAAGATAATTAGGATCAGGCTTTTGATTAAAGAGTCCCAAAGATGATAAGTTAGGGAGGTGCAGGAAAAGGTGTTTGGTTTGCTTTACAGAAGATCTCGGCGACCACAGGGGGGTGAGGATCCTGGAGGCCCGAGGCATGATGGACCACAAGAGAGGGACGCAGAAAAAACCTAATCTTACGCATGGAGTGTTCTCGAGGGGGAGCTGGTGTTTATTACTGGACCACTTAGATGACATGAGGTTGTCTGATTTGCTGAGCCAGAGGACGGCTAGAGAGGGTCAGAGCGGGAGTGGTGACCCCGATGTCCATGATGCCATGGATGGACATGGAAGCAGCTGAGTGGGCCGAGGAGTGACCCAACACAATGTATTGTGACCTCTGGTGTTCCAGAGGTCGAGAGAGGGAGTATTGAGATTAGAGAGATATTTTGCTGCTATTGTTAATAATCATCATCATTACCATTGCATTAATAATATAATCTACAAAATTGATATTGCATTCAGATGTTTAAACAGTGTGTGTCTTTCAGAAAGACTAAGTTGCAGGCTGACAGGAAGTTGCAGGTTTGAAGAGTGTGCCTTTTGCAGAACTGAAACCGAAAGCAGAGTCTACGTGCAGGTTATTTTGAGGAGCCTTTAAGGACGAGACACACACTTAGTTAAAGAGAATCATTTATAGGTGGAAGTTTAATCATGTTTTGCTCGGGGTTGCAAAAGAGCAGTTTGTCGCAGAACTGCTGCTGATGTGTCAAGATGATAAGCGAGCATCCGGCAGTGACAGGAAGTACCTGCCATGAAGACAGGAGATAATGTTCTTTTAAACTGTGTTAAAAGTCATTGTGGTTTTGATTTGACGTATGCATATATTCTGTTTGTGACGTATGAGGGGGCGTCATTAAATTCAAGCCCTGATGGTATAAAATATCTGTTTATGCTTTGATTAAGTCGGAGATCAGCCCGGTCTGCGAACGGAGCTGGTCTTCCCACGCGTGTATTTCATTAAAATCGTTTGACCAAGTTCTGGACCATGGTTGTTTGTACTCTCCTTCCCCAATATTTGAACCTTAACATTAGTTTACTCAAAATAATTTTAAGACATCAATATTAAAGGTTAAGTTATGATAATGAATACATGCAACTATAACTGATGACATCAGAATTTGGATTTTTTAAGCTAAAGCGAAGGTGCTGACTCACTTGGCATGTTACTCTCAAATCCTCCCTAATAACAATAACATAATTACACTTTAGCCACAAGAGGGCAGCAGCATTAATACAAGTCACGTGTATATAAAGGTACAGTGATTATATTACAGTGATTTTGACAAAAACAAAACAGAGGTTCATGGCAGTGTGTTTTTCCATAACATACCAACCAAATTAAATAATAAAAACTTCATAACTTACAGAGCTTTTTTAGAGACTTTGACCACTGGCAGCAGCCTCAGAAGAGCCTCCTCTGAAGCAGAGTATTCATGCAGGTCAAACACATCCAGATCTTTTTCTGATGACAGTAAGATGAAGACCAGAGCTGACCACTGAGCAGGAGACAGTTTATCTGTGGAGAGACGTCCTGAACTCAGGGACTGTTGGATCTCCTCCACTAGAGAACGATCATTCAGTTCATTCAGACAGTGAAACAGATTGATGCTTTTCTCTGCAGACAGATTCTCACTGAGCTTCTCCTTGATGTACTGAACTGCTTCTTGATTGGTCTTTGAGCTACTTCCTGTTTGTGTCATGAGGCCTTGCAAACGAGTTTGATTAGTCTTCAGACCCAAGAGAAAACGAAGGAACAAGTCCAGGTGTCCATTGGGGCTCTGTAAGGCCTTGTTCACAGCACACTGGTAGAAGTATTTCTCTGTCTGAGAGCTTGTTTGTTGTTTTTCCAGCAGATTGAGTCCAGAGTTGATGAAGGTCAGGTGGACATGAAGAGCAGCCAGAAACTCCTGAACACTGAGATGAACAAAGCAGAACACCTTGTCCTGGTACAGTTGTTTCTCCTCTTTAAAGATCTGTGTGAACACTCCTGAGTACACTGAGGCTGCTCTGATATCGATGCCACACTCTGTCAGGTCTGGTTCATAGAAGATCAGGTTTCCTTTCTGCAGCTGATCAAAAGCCAGTTTTCCCAGAGACTCAATTATCTTCCTGCTCTCTGGACTCCAGTGTGGATCTGTCTCAGCTCCTCCATCATATTTGATCCTCTTGACTTTGGCCTGAACCACCAGGAAGTGGATGTACATCTCAGTCAGGGTGTTGGGCAGCTCTGCTCCCTCTCTGGTTTTCAGCACATCCTCCAGAACTGTAGCAGTGATCCAGCAGAAGACTGGGATGTGACACATGATGTGGAGGCTTCGAGCTTTCTTGATGTGGGAGATGATCCTGCTGGCCTGCTCCTCATCTCTGAATCTCTTCCTGAAGTACTCCTCCTTCTGTGGGTCAGTGAACCCTCTGACCTCTGTCACCATGTCGACACACTGAGGAGGGATCTGATTGGCTGCTGCAGGTCGTGTTGTTATCCAAAGGCGAGCAGAAGGGAGCAGGTTCCCTCTGATGAGGTTTGTCAGCAGCTCATCCAATGAGGTGGACTTTCTTGTTTCAGTCAGGATTTTAGTTTTCTTGAAGTCCAAATTAAGTCGACACTCATCCAGACCATCAAGTATGAACACAACCTGGAAGTCTTCAAGCCTGCAGATTCCTGATTCGTTAGTTTGATTAAAGAAGTGATGAACAAGTTCCACCAAGCTGAACTTTTCCTCTTTCAGCACATTCAGCTCTCTGAAAGTGAATGGAAATATGAACTGGATGTCCTGGTTGGCTTTGTCTTCAGCCCAGTCCAGGCTGTATTTCTGTGTTAAGACTGTTTTCCCAATGCCAGCCACTCCCTTTGTCAGCACTGTTCTGATTGGTTCGTCTCTTCCAGGTGAGGCTTTAAAGATGTCTTCTTGTCTGATTGTTGTTTCTGGCCTGTCTGGTTTCCTGGATGCTGTTTCAATCTGTCTGACCTCATGTTCATCATTGACCTCTGCAGTCCCTCCCTCTGTGATGTAGAGCTCTGTGTAGATCTGATTCAGGAGGGTTGGGCTTCCTGCTTTAGCGATGCCCTCAAACACACACTGGAACTTCTTCTTCAGTTGGGCTTTAAGTTCTCGTTTACAGAGTGGAGCAAATGTTTCTGAAGGTAAGAAATTCAGAAAAAACTATTATATAATAAATATCATAGCCTTTCAGTACCCTGAAAGGATGAATGTCTATTGGTCCATTTCTTGAGCTATTAGGAAAGATCAATATTCAGTCTTTAGAGAAATTCTCTTACTGCTCTGCAGATGGTCAGCCATCTCATGCTGCTTAAGTCTCCTCAAGAAGTGGAGTGTGATCTTCAGAAATGCTTCTCTGCAGCTCTTTCTTTCATCTTCATCCTCTCCTTCAAACATCTCCTCATCCTCCATCTGGCTCTTTAAAGTTTCTGGGTGATCTGGACTCAGAAGCTTCTGGATCTTCTTCAGCTCGTTCTTCACAAACATGGTGATGTTGTCCTCCAGCCGCTGGAAAAGAAGACTATATGAATTACCCAGTGGTAAATGGACTGGTTCTTATATAGCTCTCTTTGATACTCTGTGCACACAAAGCATTTATACAACATGCCTCATTCAACCAAGCACATTGTTCTATGCTTAAATACTTTCTTTCACACTCTGATGGATGCATCAGAGGGCAGCTTGGGTTTAGTACGTTACCCAGTACATTTGCCAGCCAGGGTTTGATTCACAAACCTAACTAGTAGCTGACCTGCTCACCTCCTGAGCTACAGTCACCCCAATCTGACTGAAATCATGGAGCCCAAACTCTGATGTATGTTGGACACACTGACAATCCTCTGGTCCACAAAGTGCAGCATAGAGGTGACTGAAAAGAACAAATGTAAACGTAGTACTACAAACCATAACCACAGAGTCCAGGTGTGTTTGATGTTGCTGTGCAGACTGACCAGTGGAAACCTCTGCTCTCTGCTGGTCCACTCTGTGGAGGAGTAATGAATAATTAGCTCATGTTATGTCTGTCCACACACAGACACAAGCTAAAGGTCCATGAAGTGATGTTTGGATGGGTTCAGTCAATCAGATGACTGTCATGGTGAAGCTTTGCTAGTCCTGCTGATCCCACTGAGAATTAACAACACAGTTTCCAGATGTCTGTAGTTTTCTGCTCAGTTTCTTTAGTCCCAACAGCTCTTACCATCTCCTGCATAAAGCTTTCCCTCCATGCTCAGATGCCCTGGAACAAGGTGCTCTCTTTATATCAGTGACTGGTTTAAAGGGACAACTTGCAGTGCTCGCCAAACTTTGTGTCAGCAAAAGTAGTTCTAATGTTTCTTACATTTATTACATTTTTACATTTTTACACACACAAATCAATGAACGCAAAAACATGAACTTTCCAGATATTTTGTTTTACAATGTTACAAAACTCAGTTCACAACTACACAGTCTGATTTACAAGTACAAAATATTGATGACCACAGTTTGAGCCGATGTATGTCCCGAGTCTGTGGACTCAGTAGTTTTGTTTTGATTGTTATTGTCTTTTGTTACAATTTCATTCTGATTAAGATTTTCTAGTTCTGAGGTTTTGGTTTCTGTGTTCCCTCTGTACTGTGTTAGTATTGTGTCTCTGTGTTCACTTCCTGTTTTATTTTGACAGTGCCATGTCCTATGTTAGTGTGTCTACTTTTGCTTCCCCTTGTCTGGTTATGTCCAATGAATCCTGCTGTGTCTCCCTTTTCTCATTCCCTGATGGCTCTTTTGTGTATATGAGCCCTTTGTTTTCTCCTGCTTGTTGCTGGTTCGTCTGTGTTGTCTCCCCGTGTCTCCGTTTAAGGTTTCAGGTTAGTTTTGTAGTTTTTCAGTAGAGGTTATCTTAGCTTCTGCACAGGCCATCTCCACTGCACTTCACCGTTTCAATACAGCTCACTCACTTCACAGCAGTGTCGGCATCTTGGGTCCTTTATTAAATTCAACATGGCTCGCCCCGCTAGCCGTGACATAAGATGTGAAAACAATATCCAAAAAACATGAAGGACAAACAGGAAATAGTTTTAAGGTGCAGGGCCAACAAACTGAGTCTAGCCATGAACTCAGAGTTGATTGAATTAGCATTTTGAATTGACTGATCTGAGCAATCAAGTCTATGTTCACTTTGAGTTAAGATTATATGTGATTGATGTAAAAGAAAAAAGCCATCATCAGCAACTGATTCTGATTTAACAGGTTTTCAAATCTAAACGGTACCCATCCCTAGCTGGCTGTAGTTAAACCTTTACTTAAAAAGCATCCCTAGACCCAGCTGTACGGCTTATCTTCTGAGCAGCGCAGTGTCAGAGTGAACAACACAGGAAAATGATCAGAGATGCCCAACTCAGATATTTCAGTGACGCACACATCCCGCCCGTGGAAAAGCTCCAAGTCTAGTGTGTGACCTTTTTCATGAGTGGGACCAGTAACCCACTGGGTCAAGTTAAAAGAGTCAATAATATTTAAAAAGTCCTTGACCAGAAGTTTAAAGTCACAGCAGACATGGATGTTAAAATCACCAAGGCAGCCTCATCAGAAGACATAGCACACCCAGCTCTATCTGTCCATGAAGCCAGATAACACACACCAATGAGTTAAACTGCAGGAATGTCTTAAAGACATAAAGACCTGGATGGCCGCTAACTTTCTGCTTCTTCATTCAGATCAAACTGAGGTTATTGTACTCGGCCCTGAAAAGCTTAGAAATATGGTCTCTAAGCAGATTCTTACTCTGGATGGCATTACCTTGGCCTCCAGTAACGCTGTGAGGAACCTTGGAGTCATTTTTGACCAGGACATGTCCTTCAACGCACATATTAAACAAATATGTAAGACTGCTTTCTTCCATTTGTGCAACATCTCTAAAGTTAGAAATATCCTGTCTCAGAGTGACGCTGAAAAACTAGTTCATGCATTTATTACTTCCAGGCTGGACGACTGTAATTCATTATTATCAGGATGTCCTAAAAACTCAGTGAAAAGCCTTCAGCTAATCCAAAATGCTGCAGCAAGAGTGCTGACAGGGACTAGAAAGAGAGAGCAGATTTCTCCTGTTTTGGCTTCCCTTCATTGGCTTCCTGTTAAATCCAGAATTCAAAATCCTGCTCCTCACATACAAGGTCTTAAATAATCAGGCCCCATCTTATCTTAATGACCTTGTAGTACCATATCACCCTATTAGAGCACTTCGCTCTCGCTCTGCAGGCCTACTTGTTGTTCCTAGAGTATTTAAAAGTAGAATGGGAGGCAGAGCCTTCAGTTTTCAGGCCCCTCTTCTGTGGAACCAGCTTCCAGTTTGGATTCAGGAGACAGACACTATCTCTACTTTCAAGATTAGGCTTCAAACTGTCTTCTAACTTAACGATTAAGTCCCTGTATTCCACCGTTATATGGAAATCAGCCATTATAACTTGTGTCAAATCTACTTGTACCTCACAGTTTTCTAAGCACACAGAGAGCAGTAAACCTCAGAGCAGCCGCACATCAGACTGTGCAAAAAATCTAGAAGAGAAAATATTTCGACCCATTTCTAAATGATTCTTGTGACCATGCTGCACCACAACACCTGATCTCTGGTTTCCTCACCTCTTCAATCCCACTTTAATACTTGACTAAACTCATTTTCCTGTTTAGGTGTTGAGGCAAAGCCGCCCATCTACAATGCAGGCAACAGCAAACGGAGCTATTTTTGATTCCCTTTGGGTTTTTTCTACTTTTGTGCTACAAAATGTTCAAGCTGATTAAATTCATTAGAATAAAAGTTCAGATAATTTTCTCATATTAATGTTGGAGGTAGAAATTCAGGTAACTTTGCACAAAAACTGGCAGAAATTTCCTTCAAAGATGGCGTTTTTACTTTAATACTGTGAGTACATTTCAGAGCCTGGACTCTTTTACCTTTAATTGAGTAAAGAAGCTGAATCAGTATTTCAGCTTTAAGAGGGTATTTTAACACAAACATCAGTCCTTCTACTTAAGTATGTTTGACACTTTGTTTAATCATCATTTTTAATGATCAAATATAATTATGTTTGTTATTTGTGGATTTTAAATGTCCTTGACAGAGACAGATGATGATCATTATCCTGCACTGTGCTCTCAGGTTTGGTCGAGCTAGCACAAAGAATGGCTATGTTGAACTTCCTCCTGGGATCTACACTAAGAAGTGAGTCCAACATTAGCAGGGTCTCTTTCCTTTATCTGGATTCACTTTAGCATTCACAGTCACGTGGAGCTTGTTATTAACTCGATAAGTCAACCCAGGGTTTCAGCTGAGCGCTCACATGAAACACATGGTGTTGGCAGCATCTGATCAATCATATTCATGGAGACGTGTATCAGCAACAGAGCAGCTGAGTTTGCAGAAGGAAGTCAAACTAAACCACAGGAACAATATGAGGAGATTACACACATAATAAAATACTAGCAGTAACACAGCTGCTGCAGACAAATCAGTCGTGTGATCGTGTGTGAGAGGAGAAGGACTGTAAAGGAGTTTGGTGTTAAAAGCTCTGTATGAATGTGGGAGACTTTGAAGGGCTTTAAAAAGGCCAATATAAAATAAAAGGCAGCAAAATTGCTGAGTGTGAAAGTCACCAGACTTATCAGAGCTCTGTGATTAAGACCTGTAAGAACACCTGTTTGTACTTGTTGGCATTATATCAAACACACACGTATATTAAGCCTTTGTTTGAACTCTGGTTGAATTTGTTACTTTCAGACTGTGAAACATCACAGAGGCTGCAGCTGCAGATCTTTTATTCACCTGGAAATTTACTTTAAATGTTAGATGGAAAATGTATTGCTCAGTTTAACCAAAGTAAGAACAAGAATCCATAAACCTTCATAAAGACAAACATCTCCCAGAACATTGAGCTGCTGAAGTGTCACTGAAGGGAAAAACTATTTGTCCTCCTCCATCCAGCAACACCTGAAACACCTGAGTGGAAGCTCCTCCCTACACTGTGTTTGAAGCAAAGCACAAAGGAGACACCTGCTGGAGCAGCTGGAGTCCTACAGACACTCAGCCTCTTCACTACACAAACACCTCCTACAACATCCACTCTTTCCACTCTGACTGCTGTGTTTGTGGAAACACTCCAACACACACCGCTTCACATACCAACATAGAAATGTGTGTGAAAAAGAGCTGAGCTGATATTAAACATGAGGATTTATTCAGAAATACAGAGTCAGGAACAACATCTAGACACACATTACCTCTCAGCAGCAGAAGAACAGCCTTTAAAGTGAACACCAACACCCTTCGACACGTTGCTCTTTAAGGAAACACAGCTGGGTTCAGGTCCAGGAGATTCTGGCCTCTTATTGATCCTAAAAGAAAAACAATAAATGTAACAGCTTCATGAGACAGGAAGGAAAAACTGGAAATATTAAATTAAAGACATGATGAACAATCTCATAAAAATAATGTACTTACTCTTTGTCACATAACAGTCTTTTGTTAAAGTTTACAACAGCATCCTTCGAGTCGTTGCTCTTTAAGGAAACACAGCTGGGTTCAGGTCCAGGCTCTGGATTAGTTTCAGGGTTATGTCCAGCTGAGCCTGGTACGCCCCACAGCTCTGGGCTTTAAAACAACACACACAGAGGTATGAGTGTGAATAATGATGGAGCAGTGATGTGAGTGCTGAGCTGTGACATGGAGAAGAGTCATGGACAGTTAGAGATGGTCATCTCACCTCTGAGCTTTGGTCTGGCTCTCATGTTCCCCACACAGAGTGCTTTTAGAGGGAGGGACTCCCTCCTCTCTGTCCTCACACTGATCCATGCTGCTGAAAACATCCAGATGAACAGAATCAACTTTTTGGGGATTTACTGGATGATTGAGCATCAAGACACTTTTTAATATTTTACTAATTTCTGAAGCTTTTTACCAACTTTGTTCAAATTGGTCTGCTGTCATTTTATTGTTGACAAAAAGAGATTTTGAGTTTGACTGTTGACGTTTCCATGTGGGACTGTTGCTGCAACACCAGGATGTTACTACAGAATACACTTTATATTGTGAGCACTTGGATGTTAGTCCAGTGGTCCTAAACTGACACACCTGCACCTGGATTCATTCTGACCAGATTTTAGCCCAACAGTGTTTCATACTTAATACATCAGACACAAACTCTGCAGCTGTCATTGTCATCAACTGCTACTATGTAAGGAGTTGTTTTGATCGAAACTATATGTGACGTAGCAGAAATATATATACACATGCAGCTTGTGATTTTTTTTTCAGAGCTGTGGGTGCATGATAGCGCCTAACAGTTCTCCGTTCCCGGGAATGTAAAATAAAGATCATTTTTTGAGTTTGACCACTTTGAGCCCAGTTTTTCTTCGCCGCCAAAAGAATGCAAAGAACTGAATTTAATAAGACGATCAACTGCGCCACAACATTCACGAAAGCGAAAGTAAAAGCGACGGAAGGAAACGCCCAGAGAGGCGTTTGAGGGACGGTCAGAGTCAGGAACCTCAGAAACGCATCAGGCTGGAGTTTAATTCTGTTTTCATCTTTAGAAACATCTGGAAATAGTTATAAAAACGCTGCGTAATAAAGAAAAATAGTGTAGATTAGTTTGAGTTGTGTTTAGCTGAGCTGTGTCTTTAATCTGAAGTTCATTTTGTGGAGGAGCAGCAAGACTTTCAGTGTTACTCTCAGAGAAAGCCTCCCAAATGTCTGTTGTCTTAATAGTGGAATTATCTGGAAAATGAACCAGTTCTTATGAGCTGCTTTTCTGTATGAGCAGTCAAAGCATTTTATACAGCGTGCTTCATTCACACAAGCACTTCTTTTTCTAACAATGACACTATGATGGATGCATCGGAGAGCAAGTCGGGGTTCCACATCTTGCCCAAGGATACCGTGGCGTGCAGACTGGAGCAGCCAGGGATCAAACCTCCAACCTTCCAGTTAGTAATTCTACCTGCTGAGCTACAGTCTGTACTTCCTGAACAACACACCCTCCTTTTGTTTCTTTATTTCCAGTAGCAACCAGGACCATAATGAACCCTGACTCCAACAGACACTCAGGATCCACCTGCCCAGTAAGTCACCCGCTAACTGCAACTATCAGAGCCCTGACCTTCTGCAGAGACGAGTCACACTGAACACAGCAAGTGTCCCTGCTCTCAGATACAAAACCTGCCTTTAAAAGTTCAGAGTAATGAAATCAGCAGTTCTGATTCTAGAATCTGTAGTCTCACACACATGTGCAGAGCACTTTTGTTGTTTTGGTTCACATCAGGTGATATTCTGCTGCAAACAACTAATGAGAACATTTTCTAAAAGCTTTGAGTGTCCATCAGGATCCTGTAGAAACAGCTTCCATGTCAAAGATCAATATTCTGAATTCTGTTTTGAAAGAAAAAGATTTCTAGAAAATTCTCTAAAGAATTCACCATCTGTTTTGTTTTCTAAAACAGATGGTGTTTTAGAAGCTACCTGGTTTCTCCACCGGTTTTTCTTTATTTTTTTTAAGGAGGTCTGGTTTCCCCACCAGTTTTTTAATTATTCTAAGGAGGTCTGGTTTCTTCGCCAGTTTTTAAGGAGGGTTAAGGATGGTTGCTCCACCGAAAGGAGGTTTTTCCTCTGCCGCTGAGGGCGTTGAGTGTTTGGTTTATCCACCAATATGTAAGGAGGATAGAGCTCTCATTGGTGGGTAAACGCACGTGTGAGCGAGTGCGGGCCAGACGTGGTCTGTGTGAGTGTGACTGATTGTTGTCTTGTAATGGGGAATAAACTGGGTAATTCTGCCTTGAAAGGGGATGGAATACATTGCAAAGTATTCACTGGGCAGCACGTAGTATGTAGATCATTGAAGGAAGAAAGTAATGAATTTGTGCACAAAGCAGATGGAACAGTGAGTGTGACTGTGTCTGACGTCACTGTGTGTGTGAGACACAGAGAGGTGTGAAAGACAAACATCCAAACTCAGCCTGCAGTTCTGTTCTGTGATTCTACATTTGACTATCCGTTGAGTTTGGTGTGCACTTCTGCTTTGTTCAGATGCATTTAGATACATCACCTCCACTCTGGGTGGCTGTAGCTCAGGTGGCAGAGCAGGTCAGCCACTAATCAGAAGGTCGGTGGTTCGATCCCAGGCTGCACCCTGGCTGCATGCCAAATATCCTTGGGCAAGATACTAACCCCGTGTTTGCCTACTGGTGGTGGTCAGAGGGCCCGGTGGCGCCTGTGTCCGGCAGCCTCGCCTCTGTCAGTGCGCCCCAGGGCAGCTGTGGCTACAATGTAGCTTGCTATCGCCAGTGTGTGAATGTGTGTGTGAATGGGTGGATGACTGAATGTAGTGTAAAGCGCTTTGGGGTCCTATGGACTAGAAAAGCGCTATACAAATGCAGGCCATTTACCATCTCCTGTCTTTCCTTCTCTACCATTGCCTCCTAACTGCGGATGGGCACCGGTATCTGATGTCATTATGGCACCGGGTCTGACATAAACGGTAGTAACCAGACTGAAAAGCAGTGCACATTTTGGTGCTTTTTTTCCTGAGATGTCATACACTTTGGATTCTAGCCAATCATTTTACCTTTCCAAGGATAGTAGGCGGGCCCCGGTACGTATGTTCTTTTAGAGCAGAGCGACAGATTAAAAATGCCCAAGGCTAAGCGGTCAAAGTCTGGCTGTACTTCACAGCAAAAGATGCAAACTCAGCAGCCTGCAACAAGTGCTTTAAGCTGATACTGTGCAAAGGAGGTAACACCTCGAATCTGGTGAAACAGGGAGGCTGTAGCTCAGGAGGTAGAGCTGGTCATCTACTGGTCGGAAGGCTGATGGTTCGATCCCAGGCTCCTCGTGCCAAGTATCCTTGGGCAAGATACTAACCCCAACTTGCTCTCCACATTCGGAGTGTGAATGTACTTAGAAAGCACTGAGTACAGATAAAGTGCTGGTGTGATTGGGTGAATGTGGCATGTTGAGTACTCTGGGAGAGTAGAAAAGCGCTATATAAGAATCAGTCTGTTTACCATGAAACACCCGGCGACGCATAGTGTTTTTTTTTTTAAAGCCGAGAAATGCACCGTATTTGATAGCTTCCTGCAAGACCTCACACCGAGCACAACTACTGCGGGTGTGGTGCCTGTTATCGGACACGGAGTTAGCAACATCCCCCAAGAACCTGAAGAGGAGAGTCCTGGCCCCTAGCCCTGCCAGAGGAGCAGAAATGATGAGGATGATGACGGCAGCAGCAGCCGTTCTTCTCTGCGTGTGTAGCTTAATGTTGTTTGTGTGTAATTTACGTTGAGTAGGCTAACCACGTTATTACATTAATGTAAGGTGAACAAGCAAACACCGTTGTAGTTACATGCTGCTGTCTTCTTGTTTGATAGAGTGATACCATATATGCCCTATAGCTGCACAAAAGGCTAACATTGTTATCTTTTTACAAAAAAAACAACAAAACATGAGCGGTTTCAGGACAAAGTTTGTGTTCTCCATTCTTTAAGCACCGGTTCCAACCAAAGGAGGTATCTTGTATCAACAGAAAAGGCTAACTTGGTTATCATTTTGCAGAAAAAAAGAGACTGCTAAAAATAAAAACATGAGAGGTTTTTGGACAAAGTTTGTGTTCTCCATTCTTTAATCACTGATTCGAGCACCGATTAAGCACAGGCACTGTTTCAAAAGTACCGGTTTGGCACCGGTATCGGATAAAACCTAAACGATACCCATCCCTACTCCTAACATGCCTCCTTCCTCCTCTTCCTTTTCTTTCAGCCATCAGTAGCATGACAGTCTTATTCATTATGATCCACGCATTTTATTTGGTAAAGCTTTAGTTCAGAAGGCCCTTACTAATGCAACACTCCCCATTTACCCAGGCTGGCACTTGGAGTACACTGGCTTGTGGCCCCTTGTGCCAGCATTAGTGCTTTCCTCCTTTCTGCTGCTCACAATTCACCGATCACACTTTGACTATTACCATTAAAGGCTGCAGAACCTGCGTCTGAAGCCTCTGGTTTAAAAGAGTTCAAATAAATAATCTAGCTATAGTTGTCAGTATTTCCACTGCTGCACAGGAAAAAACTTTATTATAAAATAAATAATAAGAAATAAACTTTATTTTTCAAACACAAGCTTTACACAACTTGTACGTTCACACAAGCACTTTTTCCATGTGTCTAAGTGTTTCCTGTCGAACATTCACCAGGACACCATGCAGACTGGCATTAAACCACCAACCTTCTGGTTAGCAGGTGACC
The DNA here is from genome assembly GCF_057381845.1 of Rhamphochromis longiceps. Lineage (NCBI taxonomy): Eukaryota > Metazoa > Chordata > Actinopteri > Cichliformes > Cichlidae > Rhamphochromis > Rhamphochromis longiceps. The sequence continues at coordinate 70,480,977 of NC_140559.1, read as the reverse complement.
TGCTCGACCACCTGAGTTCCAGCCACCTCATCAAAGTGACCAATCACATTAGAATCCTGTCCTGCTTTGGGCTCCGCCTCCAAACCATCCAAAGCGGGTTTATTTGCACCATGTATGCAGGTAAACTTAAACATCCATTCAGCTGCTTCAGAAGGAAAATGTCAGCTTGTGGTTTCAGTCACAGGAAACTCACAGGTTAGAGTCCAGCCAGAGGGCTGCTGTTGTTTATCTGTAAAGTCTTTACATTTACAGAAATAAATAATTATGTGGACACATCTGGATCATCAGCAAACATGAAACCAGGTGACCACCAGGACCAAGCTGACTGCTGACACAGAGTTCATACTCTAACTGCTAGCTGCTCTGCTAGCTAAGTTAACTGATGTTAAAGGTCAGAGTAAAGAAATGACGTGATGCTGCTGGGAGTGACACCACAGACTAGCAGCATTTAGTTACTCAGCATATAATGCAGTTAATCTGAAATCTCTTTTTCTCTCTGAAACAAAGTGACAGCAGACTGAGTCAAAGACAGAAACCTTATTGAAACACCAAATATTCCCCGGCTTCACTTCCTGATCCAGGATTCAAAGAGGACGTTGCACTTACTCAGCTTCTTCCCATGAACGTCTTCCCTCTGCAGCTCTGCTGTCTGGACCAGGTCTGTGTAGAAACAGAGACAATCTTCTGCTTCATCAGTCCTCTGTGTCTGCAGGCTGAAGTCACATTAAACACTTCACACCAGCAAAGAGTCTGAAGCTCAAAGGTCAAAGGTCAGCTGCTGCACCTTGTGTGATATTGTTTGATCAATAATTAACCTGCAGCAGGTTTCTGCTCCAACTCCGACACACTGAACAACCCTGAGAACAAATCAGAGGATGTGGGTGTGTCTGCAAGCTTCAATAGTATTAAACACCTCACACCAGCAATGAGTCTGAAGCTCGCAGGTCAAAGGTCAGCTGCTGCACCTTGTGTGATATTGTTTGATCAATAATTAACCTGCAGCAGGTTTCTGCTCCAACTCCAACACACTGAACAACCCTGAGAACAAATTAGAGGATGTGGGTGTGTCTGCAAGCTAATAGTAAACACCTCACACCAGCAATGAGTCTGAAGCTCGCAGGTCAAAGGTCAAAGGTCAGCTGCCACACTGTATATAATATTTCAATATGTATACAACCTGACTGTGGGTGTGTGTGCAGCCATAAACAGTTTAAACATTAAACACTGAACCATAAAAGAAGCTTAAGCTGCAGCTCACAGGTCAAAGCTCAGCTGCTGCAGCCAGTTATGACTTTACATAAATCATCATGTTTTCCCTCTCAGCACTTGGGCTGTTTTGACTCAGCTACACTATGGCAAATGGCCAATGGTTCCACAGCTGTTCTTGTTGTGTTAGGGCTGAAAAGCCCGACTTGTTCTCCTCTGCAGGTCATCAAATGCACCACAGAAGTTTGTATTTGCAGAAGCCTGTGTATGTTTGATGGCTTTATTATTCTCTGTTCAAAGACAATAAATGTGGAAAATGTCTCATGTAGTATCAGCGTCATTTAAAAATGACTGCAAACATTTAGAGAACATGTGCTGCTGTTTGTCCTTGTAACAGGGCGGCCCTTAGCGGCTGGAAACACAGTGAGACAGACCAAGGCAAGTGTAGTGGAACAAAGTATTTATTTGCTATATGGCTCTCCTTACAACAATTAACTTGTCGAGCTTCTTCACAGCACAAAAAATCCACCTCTAATGACAACTGGCAGCCTTAAATATGTTCAGCTGTCACAGACTTAACCATTATTCCACTCTCAGGTAAATTCTTAAATCCCAACCTTCCACCACAGTATACAATATATTAATTAGAATAAATAAATACATAAATACATTTCCACATTTACATATTAATAAATATTTCACACTTAATGTTACACCAAACCCAATATTATAAAAACCCAGAAACCCAAGCACAAAAAGATTCACCACACTCTCTTTACCAATGGTCTCTCCCGGAACCTTTAAATGGTGTCTGGACCCCAGGGGAAACATTTGCCCAAACACCTTGAAGAGGACACAGGCAAGAAAGGTGAGTAATCATTAACTTACAAACACTTATTTGCACCACTTTTATCCCTAGATTTCACACACACGTTTGCATTAGTTTTCCTTACTGGTAAACCTTAATCACAATCTCAATCACCATTCTTCTCTCCTGACAGACAACCACCACATTCCTTGATGAGGAGCAGCTGTGCAGGATCTGAAATAAGGCTACCAACTGATTTTAAAATTCCCAATAAATAGTCAATAAATATTTAAACTTCTTGTGTGCAAATCCATGCTTAAAGTGCAATGCTCATAAAGTGCTTGATAAGGTGCTTTTAATAAAGTGAAAGGTGTGCTCTAAAGTGCTATACATATAATATAAATAAATACAGTCAAGTCTGTCCCGTATTCAGTAAGTGAAAATGAAATGAACAATAAAAGGTGAATCAAATGGACCATTACGGCAAGGCTGGGATGGTCAATTTGGTAAAGTAAATCCGTTGGGCATCTTTCTTTGCCTTTAGACAATAGTTCTGATGGCAAAAGAGCCAAACGGGACAGGCACAAAAAAAAAAAAAAATACAGTAAGGGAGTCCTCTTCCTTACATTTCCTCCTCCCTCTCTTGAGCGCGAAGTGCTTCAGTCCTCTGTCATCCTAGATAAACAATCAGCAACCACATTTGACTTCCCTGGCCTATACTGGACCGTAAAGTCATAAAGCTGCAAAGACAAGTACCATCCTGCAATGCGGGCATTTGCATCCCTCATGCGGTTCAACCACTGGAGGGGACGATGATCAGTCTCCAGAGTGAAGTGACGTCCCAGAAGATAATACCTCAAGGCCTCAATAGCCCATTTCATGGCCAAGCACTCTTTCTCCACCGTCGAATACCTCGTCTTCCTGTCGAGTAGTTTCCGACTCAGAAACACCACAGGCCTTCTTTCACCATCCACCTCTTGCTGAAGGACAGCACCAAGGCCAACTCCTGAAGCATCAGTTTGCAAGATGAATGGCTTGTTGAAGTCTGGACTGTGTAGAACTGGATGTGTGCAAACTGCTTCCTTGAGGTCTCTGAATGCTTGCTCACAGTCTTCTGTCCAACGCACTTTGTTGGGGGCTGAGCCTTTTGTGAGGTCATTCAGTACAGTGGATCGCTCTGCAAAAGAAGGTATGAATTTCCGGTACCAGCCTACTAGACCCAGAAAACCTCTCACCTTCCTTTTTGTTGTCGGAACTGGGAAGGACTGAATTGCTTCAATCTTTCCAACCTGCGGCTTTATCTTCCCAGAGCCAACTACAAAGCCCAAGTACTCCACTTCTCTCTTGGCTATGGAGCACTTCTTGGGATTGATAGTCAGTCCAGCCATTCTGATGGAGTGTAGCACCTTCTGTAGGTGAATGACATGCTCTTCCCAGGACTGGCTGTTCACCACCACGTCATCCAGATATGCTGCAGAGAATGCTGACACATCTCTCAGTACATGGTCCATTAATCGTTGGAATGTCGCTGGTGCACCTTGAAGCCCAAATGGCATGACTTTAAATTGGTACATACCAAAAGGAGTTTTGAAGGCTGTCAGCTCTCTCGCTTCTGGTGCCAAAGCCACTTGCCAGTATCCTTTACACATTGCTCAAACTCTTATAGCCTCTGGTGCCTCCACCTTATCATAAAAGCCTAAACATTCACATCCTTTCTCTCACACGGCGCCTAAGCTACGACCTTGGCTCCCCGTTTATCTGCTCCTGCTGAGATGGGGCAGAAAACTCCAGCATGTTCTGTTCTCTTCTAATCAGACCAATAAGGTGATGACTTTCTGCAAACAGTATTTCTTATAACTCAGCAGTATAATGCATCATAAAACAATATCATTCATCCACAATAAATCAGCAGTCTAATGTAATGCAAATCAGTTTAACAAATGCAATAGTTATCATCTTCTTCTAATTCAGGAGAATGATGCAAACTAAAACTACATAATAATTCACAATCTTTAATTAGGGGTATAACATGGCATAAAATAATATTATAATCTAACAATTCCCCCTGATGAGCTCGTTAGAATAATGAGCTCACCAACACCCTATAATCCAGTGTCGCCGGGTTCATCTCTTCTCACTCCTGAGGCCCTTTGTCCCCCTGAGGGGCGAACCATATGTGAGATGACCTCTGTGTTTGCGCAGTTCAGATGCAAGAAAAACTATTATTCCAACAATAGCAGGTACAGATGACACTCCCCAGTTCTCCCACAGCTTTATTTTGGTGCTACCTTATACCCTTCCGACGTACTCAGACTAGAACCTCTGTCCAAGGAGCTTTTAGCCTTTATTTTATTGCTGCAGCTACCAGTGTCTTCCAGTTGGGTGATCCTCTGCTCTTCATTCTTCAACCTCAGGGGTTAGACAACCCTTCAGTCGTGGCACAGATCAGGGGATTATTCTGCCCCGATTTCAAACAACGATCTGTGTATCCTCCAGAAAAAGATCAGGAACGCGTCCCCCTTTTTGCCCAAGAGCCTCTCGAACTTCGTTGGTCTGGTGTTCCTGGATTTCCGCCAACCCCTTCATGGTTATTGCTGTGTTTATGGGATCCATCCTTTTGTGGTGACTAGCTGGAGCCCAAACGCCATGACACTTGGACCCAGTTGATGTCTCGGCAGTCACTGTGTCTGTCTCTGCTGCGGAGGATCCTCGCATATCTGTGACCTCGTCTGGTGTCTGTCCCTTTCTCTGTAAGAGACAGAAAACCAAAACACCCCTCTTCCTAACCCTAATAATCTAATGTTGTTATCTACTGACCTTCTAGTGATTCAGAATTGGTCTAAAACATTCAGAATGTCCCAGGGACTTATTCTAATCATATCCTATGTGTGTGTAAGCGTGTTTGCATTTAGCCCTCTGCACTCAAGGCATTTCCTACACTTTATCAGTCCGGACCATCACGCCGAACGAAGCTTATGACCTTCAAAAGGCCGAGTGCCAACTCATCATAAGCACATTTGCAAGGTGTGTCTGAAACTTATTGAAACCACTCTTTTTAACAAAAGATAAACAAATTAACAAATCTTCTAAACGCTATTCAGTTCATTTCAATGATTGATGCTTACACATGGAAATAATGATTTATGCTTCTCACTGATTCTCTACAAAAGACCGGAAACTTCTCGGGCCGCTATTAGCTTAAGCTTTACCATTCCTAAGTTATTAAAGACACAAATGAAGTTATAAAAATGTTCAAATAATCCTTGTTTGATGTTAAAACTCAACTCCCCCCCCCCCTTTTTTTGACACATTCCAATGTGTCAAATCAACGGAGCTAGAACATTCAAAGAAAAGGTTAGGCAGCTACAAGGTTTCCCAGACTCTTAAGGTGATCTGCGTATGATGCTCTGACTCAAGTATATAATCTTAAATGAATGTCATTTAATTAACTGCCACTATTTAAAACTTAGCTTAAAGACATAATTGAATAAAAATCACAAAGAATAACATGATATCAATGTTATGTAAGCGCGTGCGGCCCTCTATGCTCGAAGTCACTCCACACCATAGATCAGCCAAACATCGCGTTGACTGTAGCTTTTAACCCTTATTAACTTGAGCACAACTCTATAATGAGCAACAAACTGCAATATGTCTGAAAATGATCATGGTTACACCTGCAATAGAAGATCGTATGATTATCCTGACACCTGTAAATAGAAAATTAACCTGCGGTTATAACAATCACTGGAACACAAATGTTAGTACAATGTCAAAAACTTCAATAAATGTTTAATGCAATGCTAGTTATATGATTCTGATGCAATAATAAAGCTGATGCCAAAATAAGAGTAAAACACCCCCTTTTATCCCGTTTCACTTGACACATAAACGTTTATAAATGCCTCTTTTAAATCTTATTTCCCCCTGATCTCCCCTTACTGACCACAGCAGGGAAACTCCGCTATGAGTCAACCATGAATGCAGCTCACCTGATTCATCACTGAGCTCCACCGTCACTGGCGTCTGACAGGGTGGCGCTGCATACTCTTCCTTTAATGTCACTATTTTCAACCTGTTGATTAGAGTGCTTAAACCTGAAGTTGACTATGTCCACAAGTCAATACAGCTGTAAATGTGGCCAATTATCAATCTATTACCAATCAATAACAACAGATAAATTTTATTTTATGCATGCTTTCAGTCAACCACTCACCCAGAGGCTCTCCAATCCCAGAAAATTCCTTCTCCTCAGTCAATGAGTCTGTCCTCCTTCCATGGCCTGGTAACTGGTCCATCCAGAGCCATATGATCTCAAAATATACATACAACAAGCCAAACCACACCTTGGTCACACCAACCCTTTTCCGCCCTGAAGATGTTCAACGCCATCTTAGTCTGGACTGTCAAAGGTGACTTTAACGCTGGCTGTTCCGACAATCCATTTTATAACATTTCCTGGTCAGATTCGCCAATCTCTGCACCAGGGTTTTAAACGTTTTGCCATCTTCATTAGTTTTTATTTTTATTTAGCTTCGACTCCAGATTTTCAATTTTTACCAGTTGTAATCAGTTTTTACCAATCAGTCGCTAGTTTAGTCTAGTTTTTATTTTCTGAACATCCTTAATTTCAGTTTAGTTTTGATTAGTTTCAGTTATAGTTTTAGTTGTGTTTTGCAAAAATTAAGTGTAACCAAATCCCAGTTCCATCATATCAATCATGCTCTTCCGCTTATCCTTGGGTATTGAGACTATTAACTCTTGCAGCACCGGGTGTTCCTAATTTTGGTTCAAGTGAATTGATAAACTTTTTGAAGGCGATTGACTCACACAATTATTTAGATGTCCCAGTCCTGTTGTCTCGGGACGCATCACGCTGCCTTATCTGGGGTTAGCTGTTTTCTGGGGATGCTGGTTAAGTGGGGGAGCTCTTCAAGGAGGGGGGGGGGGGGGGGGGGGTGCTCCCCCTGATGAGCTCTTCAAGGTAAGCTAGGTTAACCTTCTTGTGTGAGCTTTTCAAGTGCACTTCAAGGTTTGTGGGATTTTTAGTTTTATAAATGTCCCTCATAACCCCCTGATGACCCAGTAATTCATTTTTGCACACTGTAGTACACATTTAGTTTTTTTCTTGTAGCTCTCATACTCTACTTGCCACTCCTCTAAGTCCTGATGTTTCTTAGAGAGGACAACAGTACCTTTAAAATTATATCACATGTGTGGGGGTGTGGCCTTGCCAATTGTTTTCCCACCTTTTCAAAATGGCTGGCATGCCCACCAGCACATTTTAAGGAAGAAAGAAAGGTAAGCTTGATATTTACATTTAAAATGTTTTGTTAAACTCAGATTTTTATTAATTTTCAAAAAATAAACATCTAGTAAATAATTTGAGGGGTCTTTAAGAATTAGGCTTATTGAGTTTCACAGAGAACATGACTAATTTATTAATGTGTACTCTAGTGCACGTCGGGACTTTGTACTTATATTTATTTCACTTTTTCCTATAAAATTCTGCAAAGAACTGAACAGGGAAAAACGGGAATATGAAAGTAATTTACTTCGTGAAATAACTCAGTGCTGTAGTAAAGAAAAACTAAACGTGCAAGAAAAGAATAAATTGATGGAGTTACAAACTAAATTAGACGATCTTTACCTAGAGAAAGCCCAGGGTGCCTTTATAAGATCGAGAGCCAAGTGGATTGAGGCAGGTGAAAAGAACTCATCATATTTTAGTAAGCTGGAAAAGTGCAGACAGCAGAGAAATCTAATCTCAAGCTTGTTGATAAATGGGACTGAATGTAAAGATTTCAGAAAGATTGGAAAAGAAGTCTTCACTTTTTATTCCAAATTGTACTCCTCAGAATATTCAGCAGCTGATTCTGATAGTTTCTTTGATAAGATTCATAATCTCATCCCATGTATTGACAAGCCGTTCAAAGATCTGTGTGATTCAGAGCTTAAAATTGAGGAACTGGATTTGGTGGTCATGAAAATGGCATTAAACAAGTCCCCAGGGACAGATGGACTCACTACTAATTTTTATCAATTCTTCTGGAAGGACCTAAGAACTTTATTGTTTGATGCATTAAAGGAATCGATAGAGAAAAAAGAAGTGATGCCGAGCATGAAACAAGGGCTGATAACCCTGATCCCTAAATCGGGTAAGGATAAAAGAATTTTAGACAATTTAAGACCCATCACCTTACTAAACACTGACTATAAGATCCTGTCTGGAGCTGTAGCTGAGAGGCTAAAGAAAGGCATCTCAAACATTATCAGTGAAACACAATCAGGTTTTTTGAAAGGAAGACTAATTCATAACAATATTAGGCTGGTTTTGGATCTCCTTGAATACAGTGAATTAATCCAAGAGAGAGGGTACATCCTGTTCTTGGATTTTTACAAAGCATTTGACTCAGTTGAACATACGTTCATATTAAAAACTCTGCAGTCTTTTGGTTTTGGAGAGGAATTTATCAACGTTATAGAGATGCTATATAATGACATTAACAGCTCTGTTTTGCTAGAACATGGTACATGTTCAAGGTTTGAGGTTAATAGAGGGATAAGGCAGGGATGTAGCAGCTCACCACTTCTGTTCATCATGGTTGCTGAGCTGTTGTCTATTTTCATCATCATCATCATCAACTTTATTTATAAAGCACTTTAAAACAACCACAGCTGACACAAAGTGCTGTACATTGGAACTGTAAAATAAAATTACATGAGATATAAATAAAAACAAATAAAAGAAGAGTGAAATCATTAATTAAATAACTACTGCATTAAAAAAGAAACTAAGTCTCACTGAGGTTAAAAGCCAAGGAATAAAAGTGGGTTTTAAGACGTGATTTAAAAGTGGACAGTGAAGGGGCCTCTCTAACATGCATGGGCAAATTATTCCATAATTTTGGAGCCACAATAGAGAAGGCCCTGTCCCCTCTGAGCTTCCTCCTGGATCTCGGTACCTCCAGGAGCAGCTGGTCAGCTGACCTGAGAGACCGACAGGGTATGTGGGGATGAAGAAGCTCAGAGAGGTAAGGCGGGGCAAGACTGTGTAGACATTTAAAAACAAACATAAGAATTTTAAAATTAACTCTAAAAGACACAGGCAGCCAGTGCAGAGAGGCCAGCACGGGGGTTATATGCTCTCTTTTTCGAGTTCCTGTTAGGAGTCGTGCAGCCGCATTTTGAACCAGCTGCAGACGTGAGAGCAATGACTGACTGACCCCCACATAAAGTGAGTTACAGTAGTCCAGGCGGGAAGAAATAAAAGCATGGATCACTGTATCAAGGTGCTGCCTCGAAAGAAAAGATTTTAGTCTTGCCAGTCGCCTTAAATGATAAAAACTGGACTTCACCACTGCTCTGATTTGGTTGTCCAATTTAAAATCACTGTCCAACTTAAAACCAAGGTCAGTAACAACAGATTTAAAATAGACTTCCAGGGATCCTAAAACAACAGAGGAGGACTCACAGGGACCACTGGGTCCAAACACCAACACTTCTGTTTTCTTTTTATTAAAATTTAAAAAGTTTCGAGCCAACCAAGCTTTAATGTCATCTAGACATGTCAAGAGAGGTTTTATGGAGATGGCATCCTTGCGTTTTAGTGTCAAATAAATTTGGCAGTCATCGGCATAACAGTGAAATGAGATCCCATGCCTTCTAAGGATAGAACCCAGAGGCAGTAGATACAGAGAAAAGAGCAGTGGCCCTAAAATTGAGCCCTGTGGGACACCACATGACAGAGGAGCAGAAGACGATTCGTAACCGAGAAGGCTGACAGAGAAAGTTCTATCTGACAAATAAGACCTAAACCAATTGAGTGCAGTGCCACCAATACCCACTACATCATGTAATCGAGAAATTAAAATATTGTGGTCTACTGTGTCAAAGGCAGCAGTTAGGTCAAGCAAGACAAGAACAACATGGTTACCAGAATCACATGCCAGAAGGATGTCATTAAAAACCCTTAGTAATGCAGATTCTGTGCTGTGAAGGGTTTTAAAACCTGACTGAAAAACCTCAAAGATTCCATTTTCATCTAGAAAATCTTTCAGTTGACTAAAAACAATTTTCTCTAAAACCTTGGAGACTAAAGGCAGCTTGGAAATAGGCCTATAGTTCGCTAAAACTGTGTGATCAAGGCCAGGTTTCTTAAGCAGTGGCTGTACTACTGCATGTTTGAAATTTGCAGGAACCACACCAGAAGACAGACTGCTGTTAATAATGTCAAGGACATACTGTTGTATACTAGGAAAAATTTCTTTAAAGAATTGTGGAGGGACAGGATCCCGTGGGGAACCTGTGGGCTTAATATGGCGAACCACATCCTCTAAAGAGGAGAGCGTCACAAGCTCAAACTGAGTGAAAACAGCAGCGCAAGGGACAGAGACAGAGGGGTCAGAGTCAGGAGCTGTGATAAGAGCCCTGATGGTGACAACCTTTTCAATAAAAAAGTTCAGAAAATCATTGCAAATCTCAGGAGAAACTTCCAAACAGACATTCAAAGGAGTATTAAGAACAGTGTCAATGGTCCTAAATAACACACGTGGGTTATGACAGTTGGAAGAAATAATATTTGCAAAATATTCCCTTTTTGCCTCTTTAACAGTGTTCTGGTAGCGATGCCAGCAGTCTTTGAGAATTTGAAATGATACATGCAGTTTATCCTTTTTCCACCTCCATTCTGCTCGACGACATTCCCTCTTAACAGCACGACTGCTCTCATTAAACCAAGGCTCAGGTTTAGCCTTAAGCTGCCTGGTTTTTAAAGGAGCCACAGAGTCCATGATTTTTTGACAGCAAGAATTAAACCAGGAATGTAGGTCTTCTGTGTCAGAGGAATTATTTTGATTAAAAACAGTCACATTAAGGGGTTAACTGTGATGGGTGAACAGATAATAATCAGTCAGCTGGCAGATGATACCACCCTGTTTCTAAAAAATGAGGACCAGATTCCTTTAGCCTTGCAGGCGATCAACCATTTCTCCAAAGCTTCTGGCCTACAGCTGAATATTAATAAATGCAAAATTCTAGCTCTGCATGAGTGTCCCCTGCAAGCAATAAATAATATGCAGATCAAAAAAGAGGTGAAGTATCTGGGCATTGTAATTTGCAAGGATAAGACATCAACAGAAAATAAGAATATCTGTACCAATATAGAAAAGTGTAAGTCAATTTTAAACATGTGGCTGCAAAGGGACATAACTCTGTTTGGGAGAATCTTGCTAACCAACATGGACAGTCTGTCCAGACTCATCTATCCAGCCTTTTCTCTGCCCATACCTCCAAAACTAATTAAATCTATAAATACTCTTAATTTTAGGTTCATATGGAGGAACAAATGTCATTATATAAAGAAAAATGATGTGATTAAGAATTATGAAGAGGGTGGGGCTAATGCCACTGACTTTGATGTTATGAATGGTGTACTAAAATTGAAATGGTTAAGATCTTTCATTAGGAACAAAAATTCCTTTTGGAACATTATTCCCAATGTGATTTTTGGCAAAATGGGTGGAATAGACTTTTTGTTACGTTGTGACTTTGATTGCAGTTCGTTACCTGTTAAACTCTCAGCTTTCCATCAGCAGGTCCGTCTCTACTGGAAATTAATCTATAAACATAGCTTTACTCCTCACAACACCCCTATATGGAACAACAGGTATATCCGTTTGTGTAGGAAATCTGTGTACGTGGATGAATGGAGATCTAAAGGGATTTGGGCTGTAGCTCATTTTATGGATGATAATGGGGTCTTACTAAAACATGAGACGTTTTGTGAGAAATTTGATGTAAGATGTACTGCTAAGAGATATAAATCCCCAGTGAAAGCCATCCCAGTCCCTTTGAGATCAATGATAAAAGAAGATATTGTGCACTCTAAAATTTCTCCTGGACTGAGGCAGCTCTGCATAGCTGGAGTTGAATTTGGTGACAGCAGGTTTACAAACAAAGTGATCAGGAATATTTTGATAAATGAAATTTGCCCTAATCCGGTTAAAAGAAATTATATCCTTAAAGAATTTGAGACCATGGAGGTTAAGGCGATAAGACAAAAGTCTACAGGGAGAGCAGAATTATTAGGCAAATGAGTATTTTGTCCACATCATCCTCTTCATGCATGTTGTCTTACTCCAAGCTGTATAGGCTCGAAAGCCTACTACCAATTAAGCATATTAGGTGATGTGCATCTCTGTAATGAGAAGGGGTGTGGTCTAATGACATCAACACCCTATATCAGGTGTGTATAATTATTAGGCAACGTCCTTTCCTTTGGCAAAATGGGTCAAAAGAAGGACTTGACAGGCTCAGAAAAGTCAAAAATAGTGAGATATCTTGCAGAGGGATGCAGCAGTCTCAAAATTGCAAAGCTTCTGAAGCGTGATCATCGAACAATCAAGCGTTTCATTCAAAATAGTCAACAGGGTCGCAAGAAGCGTGTGGAAAAACCAAGGCGCAAAATAACTGCCCATGAACTGAGAAAAGTCAAGCGTGCAGCTGCCAGGATGCCAGCATAGGAAAATTGGGTTGAACAGTGAGACTGCATTTGTGGGGTTTAGAAACATCCAGAGCATCGCAACAGAAAGGTAAATAAAAAAAGTAAGAGAGAGAGATAAAGAAATAAATGAACTAATAATACATAAATGAATAGAAAAATAGAAAACACACATGTAGAAATTGTCACATGTGAAATTGTTTTTGGAGAGAATCAGAAGTGAGACAGTTTGAATCCACAGTTCAGCGCAAAGATGCAGGAATTAAATCTGATTATAAAAACACATCGAGGCAACGAAGACCAGCTTACACTCAATATTAATATGAACACACAACATACACGCAATGAAGACATGCTTACACTCATGAATGTGAATACATGACATAAATGCTGAATGGTGTAGATTTAACACACTTAAAGGCTGAAGCTGAGGAATAACTCAGGAAGTTGCAGGACAATAGAGCGACTTTTGTGACAAGGAAAAAGAGACTGGGAGGACCAACCAGTGATTAGAAGCTTAAAGCAGGTTTAAAATAGTGAATTAGAAGTGGTTTCCAGCTGATTGAGCAAAAGAAGTGACAACTGTAGAAATAAAAATAAAAGAATAATAATTGAATTATGCAGCAATGTTTTGAATATGCATTTCTGTTGTCAGGGCAACTTCTCGAGATGTGACTCAATATGCAAATTAGTTGAATGAGTGGGGACAGAAAAAAAAGAAAAACTCAAGTTTCCTGTCTGAGACATGAGTGAAGTTTGCATTGAGAGAAATATATCTGTGACTGTGTGAGAAGAACTGTTTGGTAAAATATATGATAGCAGCCGCAGGACAATTAAATAAAGTCTGTGACTAAGTGCAGTCGTGCAGATCTGGAGAAGAAGTTTATAATTTAGTGATGACACATTGTTATAAAGTGTTTAGAAAGGGCTTAATGGGAATATTACTGTTGGGCAAACTGTGCGGCTTTAACAAGATTTTCTGTGTATTTAGCAGGTGAAACTCTGTCAGCTGACTTCAGACTGTCAGGAAGCTGAAGAACCTGAGGCCAACCACTGAAACATGATGTGGGCAAAATGAACAGAGGGAGGGATTTTAAAGGTGAACATTTAGGACTTACTGCAAATGTTACTATGTCAAAGTTACTGTGACTCAAACAGAGGAAATTCTGATTTTCTTATTTCCACACCCAGCATGTTTTGGGTGTTATATGTTATTAAATACTTTTAAATAAATTAAAAAGTATTTAATAGCATATAACACCCAAAATATGCTTCGGTTCACATTTAACTCCAGAAAATCATCAGTCAAAACATGGATATTACCTGACCACAGATTCGTGGTGACGTCACTGCTCTTTTAACTGTTCGGTGTCTTTGTTTGTTTGCTGGTTGTAGAAATGGTTTATATGAGCTTTGAGCTGAGAGTCAGAGGTTTCTGTGGACACTGCTCATGTCGGCACTTATATTTCTGACCTTTTCTTATAACCGATTAAACATGATCTCCTCCCTTTTGCCCCCATTTTTGGTGGTGTAGGTACAAATGATCAGGCATGACATTCTCATAATAAATAAGATACTGCAAATAATTATTTCTGCATTTGTGCGATTGAGGTGAATTGAAAATGTGTATGAAATGACACTGTTTTAAAGATTTGGCCTAAATAATTTTGGAGTGAATGAGTCTAAACATGATGACCTAACTAGTGATACCCTGACACACACACACACACACACACACACACACACACACACACACACACACACACACACACACACACACACACACACACACACACACACACACACACACAGCATGTTATGCCAGTTTCAGCTGAAACTATGTTTCAAACCATATTCCGGGTTTTTAGTTCACCATTTATGAGGCTTCAAGAAGAAAATAAAAGACAGATCTGAATGTTTGAAAATGTTTTGGAAAGATTCTGTAAAGATGAGATGAAAAATACTCAAAGGATAAATTTAATTGGTTTATTATTTAGATAAGTTGAAAAAAGTTAAACAAGCAAGTAAATGAAGAAACAAGGTAAAATGAAGTAATAATGAAAAAAGTTAAACAAGTAAATGAAGAAACAAGGCAGAGGAGAGAAAAGCCCAACAATCCCCTCTGAGCAAGCAGTTGGCGACAGTGGGGAGGAAAAACTGCCTTTAAACGGGCAGGAACCTCCGGCAGAACCAGGCTCAGGAGGGGACAGTCAACGGCCGGGACTGGTTGGGGGGGTGAACAGAGGTGGAGCAAGACGAGGCTACATCAGGTGAGGAAGCAGTAGCGTCTCTCCTCCGGAACAAGTGGAACCATTTTTTCTTTTTTTTCATGCACTTTTCCACGAGCGCTTTTTTCTCCAGGATGAGATTTCTCAGCTCATCGATGGTTTCTGCGTTTTGTTCTTCAAGTTTCTCACATCTTTGTTCCACCTCTTCCAATGTTGCTTGTTGTTCTTCAAGCTTGTCTTTGAGTTGTTTGGATGTTGCCTCCTGTATCAGCTTGTCCTTGTGCATGTCTGCATTTCTCTGTTGGACCTCTTTGTGCTTGTCTTCTAACTGCTCGTTTCTTTTCTGGATTTCTTGGAGCGTGAGCTGCAGGTCTTCATGTATTTTGTCTTCTTGTTGTTTTTGCGCCTGCATTTGAGTGTGTTCACACTTCAAGTTATTGAATTCCACCAAAATCCCCTTAACGAGCTCGGAGTTGTTTCTCGCTATCTGATCGATCCTTCTCTGCATCTGTGAGCAGCGTTTCTCCAGTTTGTCCTTTTCTTCTTCCACTTTAGTTGCTTTGTCCTCCAGCTGATTACAAAACTCTTGCAGTTTTAGATTTTTAGACTCAAAGTCCTGGACGACACGTTTTCCTTCTTTCAGTCTTTCCTGCTGTTGATCTTTCTGTTGAAGAAGGTCTTTATTTTGGCGCAGTGTTTCATCCAGGCTTTCTTTCAGCATGCGGTATTTTTCCTGCATGCTCTTCAGTTCGTGCTGCATGTCTCGTTGCTTTTTGTCCTGCTCTTCCTTCTGTTGGAGGAATTCTTTCTTTTCTTCCACAGCTTCATGGAGCTGTCTTTGGAGGAGCCGATTTTTTCGGTCCATGTATTGGAGATCCCGTTGTATCTTATCAGTCATCGTTTTCTTGTCTTGGAGCTGGTTGGTCATTTCTTTTAGTTCTGCACTCTTTTGCCTGTTTTCTTTAATGAGGTGCACAATCTGCTCTCGGGTCTGAGCAAACTTGATTCCCCAGCCCTCATTAATAATGTTTATGTCCAGCTGGCGCTGTTGTCTTTCTTCCAGCTCTTTATTTTGGGCTTCCATTCGTCTACATTTGTCCTCCAGTTGAAGTTTCTCTTCTTCAATTTGTTGCATTTTTTTCTGGAGAAGGTAGTTTTCCTTCCTACTCTCCTCTAACGCCCTTTGGAAGGATGAGGAGCCATTTGGGGAAATTGGCCGGCCACGCCAGGAAGGAGAGGCGGCGTAATCTTTTTGAATTGGTTGTTTTTTTCTTGGAAACATGTTGGAGTTTCTATACGATGACTTTGAAGAGCTTGTGGTGAACGTTTTGTAGGCTGCAAACACAGATGCTGCTGAAACGAACTAAAACTTGCTGTTTCTCACCCCTACTTAAGGAAAAACATCAAAGGACTTAAGATTCTTAAGATCTATGACATCATCACTCCCTAAGCCAATGAGATTGTCACAAGACATTTTGGAATGGGTTTTTTTTTTTTAAACTGTTTTCAAACTTAACTTAAAATTTCAGTGTTTCCTGGTTGTGGACTATTGGTTAGTCCAGCCGATTAAGAAATTAATTGTCACAAACATCACTAATATTATATAACAGACGACAGAAAACACGAGTTTTTTTTCTACTCAATAGAGGTATAATAAAAGTTTTTTTAATTATCCTACTTTTTATAAAAGAGAACATTTATTAAAGATTATGTATTTAATTAAAAAACTCTGTTCATCTAAAGCAAGGGTCAGCAACCTTTAAGACCCAAAGAGCCAAAGAGCCATAATTGGCCTATCTGGGGTTGAAAGGCTCGATAAATGCACGGCGTTTCGCCGGGTACACCGGCTTCCGCGAGTGTGACGCTTATTTTGAGCGATGAAAAAATAAGAAAATATAATTTTATTTGTATATTGCAAAATCACAATAATCTTCCAATTTAGAACTACAAGTTAAAAAAAAGAACTAACATAAATAAAATACACTTCAGCTAATTTATTTTCACAAACCACGCGGAGCCGCACTATAAGGACTAAAGAGCCGCAGGTTGCCGACCCCTGATCTAAAGGGTTTAACAAAAAGGGGGAGCTTCCTGCTGGAAATTGAAATGTCCCCATGTCCCCACTGGGCGATCGTGGCTCAAGAGTTAGGAGTTCGCCTTGTAATCGAGCCCCGGCTTGGACAGTCTCGGTCGTTGTGTCCTTGGGCAAGACACTTCACCCGTTGCCTACTGGTGGTGGTCAGAGGGCCTGGTGGCGCCCCAGGGTGGCTGTAGCTACATCACCAGTGTGTGAATGTGTGCGTGAATGGGTGGATGACTGAGCGTGGGTGCTTAACTAGTTAAAAAAACAAACAAACATCTGTCTCTTATTTTTTATGTCACACAGGAAAGAAGCTTCAATGTCTGATGAGAAGACATTAATTTGTTGGTGTTTGTGGTGTTTGGTGCAGTTTTCTTGTTCTCTGGCTTGTTGTTTATTTACAGTGGAGATGAAGATCTCTAACAAGTTGATTTGTTCACATTTGCACATTTTTAAGAGGAATGTGTTTTTTTGAGTTTGTACACTATATGCATGTAAGGCAACCGTTTCCTTTTTCTGTATTTTTGTGTGCTGCTCTTTTAACAAAAGGGGAACAAAAGACATTTAAATCGACCTCAGATGATTTGTTTAAATTTTTACAAGGTCTTACTGAGGTGATGCAAAGTGAAACATGCTTCTTTTTTGGTAGTGTGCTGGAAAAGCTTGAAAATTGACCTTGAATGTGCTTAAAAAGTGCTTGAATTTGACCCTAAAAATGTGTATGAACCCTGCATATATTGCAGTATTTACAGTTTATAGTAGGAATTTCATGGCAACAGCTAATCTTTATTTTGTTTACTGGGAAATGAAATGCTGCCAATTCACAAAGCTGTGCTTCAGCTGCACTTCCTGTTGTAGACTTGTGATGCACACAGGCTCTGTTCCAGCACTCAGCATGTTCTTCCTTATTTGCTCCACCAGGGGGAGCTCCTAAACTATGACATCCTGATAGGAGTGAACCAGGGAGAGGGGCTGAAGTTTGTGGACGACAGTGAGGACAACGACGGCATCTCAGCTGCGGCGTTCGACTACACCATCCCCAACTTTGTTGACAACCTCTACGGCTACCCAGAGGGTGAGGACGCCACCTCTGTACACTGCCACTTTTTCAGTTATTCCATTTTACAGCCTCCTCTCACTTAACTGCATTTTGCAGCATCATCAGGTTTTGTCTCATTAGGAGCCGCGTTTGTTGATTTGTTCGTTTTTTTCTGTTTGCTGTATTCATTAAAATAAACGGATAATCGTCAAAATGACAAATGTGGACAATTATCAAAGCTTACATTACAATTCTGACAGCTTGAGTTCACATGAATTTTCAAAAGAATATCAAAACCTGTGAAAGTGCTTTAAGCGTTTAAAACATGCGAGTAAAGAATGGAATCAGTAACATGTGAGCCCAGTGAAGTGCATCAAACAAGACAAGCGTGCTAAAGAGAGCCACTCATCCACATCACGGCGTGTCTGCGCCTTAACCTTTGAGGCTCTGTGGGCAGTAATGCTATCATCCCCCAGGTAGTGGGCTCCCAATCTCAGTGTCGGTGTTTCTGACAGATCGGCCTGCGAACCCCTCACAGCCGGACCACAGTCACAGTACAGACATGTTTGGATAATGCAGTCATGCTTCCTCTCTGCTGCCTGTCACTCCTTCTGTTATCAGAAAGACTTTTTTTTCCTCTCTAGATTTCTCACTCGCTTCCTGTTTACGGACCACCAGTGGGTGGCACCAGCTGTGGCCACTGCCAAACTCCATGCTGAGTTTCAGTCCCCAGTTTACTTTTACACGTTCTACCACCACTGCCAAACCGAGACGCGGCCCGAGTGGGCCGACGCCGCGCACGGAGACGAGATACCTTACGTGTTCGGCGTACCGATGATCGGTGCCACGGACCTGCTCCCGTGCAACTTCTCCAAGAACGATGTGATGCTGAGCGCTGTGGTCATGACTTACTGGACTAACTTCGCAAAGACTGGGTAGGCCTCATGTCACAGTAGTGTAAACTGTACACGTTACTGTATGTTCTCTGACAGCCTTCTAGTCATCTTGAATACTTGAATCTAGGTTGCTAGTTTAATTTCCGTGTGGCTTTGAAGAATTGAACATACTGGTTCACCAAAAGCATCCAGATGCCAGAGCAGCCGGTTGGTCTTAGATAGTTTAAAGGTTGCACAGAGAATGGGCCTCCTGTCTGTATTCAGTGTATTGATGCCACATGTTACTTATAATGGAGACTGAATATAACTTTGAACTGAAACGTTTAACCTTTATGCTCCACCAGGGACCCCAACCTGCCCGTCCCTCAGGACACCGAGTTCATTCATACCAAGCCCAACCGCTTCGAGGAGGTCATCTGGACCAAGTTCAACTGGAAGGACAAGCAGTACCTTCACATCGGTTTGAAACCTCGTGTCAGAGACAACTACAGAGCTAACAAAGTGGCCTTTTGGCTGGAATTAGTCCCTCATCTTCACAGCCTGCACGACGTGCTCTTTCCCACCACTACGCGCTCCCCCGCAGGCCGTGACCCCGGCACCATGAGGCCCAGAAACAACGTTCCTCGAACCACTCGTCATCCTTACCCTACCTTCCCATCAGATCCTGAGCCCGAGGGCTCAGAGCGCCCGCCCCAGGACCTCTTTCCCAGACACACCCGCGACTACTCCACCGAACTGAGCGTGACAGTTGCAGTTGGAGCGTCGCTCTTCTTCCTCAACATCCTGGCCTTCGCCGCCCTTTACTACAAGCGTGACAAGCGGCACGAGATGCACCGGCACCGGCTGTCCCCTCAGCGGGGCGGCCCCGCCAACGACCTGGCTCACAGCCAGGAGGAGGAGATCATGTCCCTGCAGATGAAGGACTGGGAGCACGACGCCCACCATGACATGGAGCCCCTGCGACCCCACGACATCCTGCGGCCCGCCTGCCCTCCCGACTACACCCTGGCGCTGCGCCGCGCCCCCGACAACGTGCCGCTGATGAAGCCAAACACCATCACCGTAATCCCCAGCACCATCACCAGCATGCAGCCTCTTCACGCCTTCAACACATTCCCCTCCACCGGCCACAACAACACCCTGCCCCACCCCCACTCCACCACCAGGGTATAGTAGGGACAGGCCCGACACAGCGCCACCTAGGGACCAGGAACACTGGCTCTGCTACCGCTCTGGAAGGGAGGCCTCTAGACGTGGGCCTTCGTTCTGTCCTCTTATTCTCTTCTTTCTCCAAAAGCAACTACACCTGCTGCGTCATGTGCTGTGAAACTTGGCAGCTCCCTCCACTGGTGGCATGTGGAGGTGCAACTGAAGTGTCCAGCAGCAGATGAGCAGTTTGGGGTGGGTGACTCAGATCTTTCAAAGATACTGTTTTCAAAGACGGTCTGCTGTTTCCAGGCTCAAGACCTCCAACATTTGTCAAAGGGACGAATGCTCTCTCGCTCCTCGCTGTTTTCTCTTTTTTACGTTGGCGTCATCTCTTTTTCCATCTCCTGTGTGTTATGTGCACATTATGCTTCTCTTTTCTACATCCGTGTTTTATTACTGCTCTCTTCCTCTCATTTGACACGCCTCCCTCCTGCTCTTCTCTAAAAATTCCCGATCTGCTGAGCAGTCTGGAGGCGGGAGGCGTACACTAAACATATAACTATGAAAACACTGATATCTTTCATTCGACCAGCATTTTTAGGTGCCAAGTAAGTACTGCTGTGTTTCATTTCTCATCGAGGGAGAAGAAAAACGAAAGAAAAATAGAGTTTCGCTATTTACCGTCAACTAACAGAGTTCTGTCATGTTCTCATGACAAAGTGCCAAACTGGCCTCAGTCGTGATTTTCTTTCTTCCATCTTCTCTCTTTTTGTTGTTTTGTTTGAAGCATTTGTTTAATTGTTGTTTTTTATTGTGTGGAAAGAATTTTTCTGAAAATATAGATATAGAGAAATGATATTATATATAGTTCTATATAAAATGTGTACAAAGGAGAAAGTATATAAAAGGGTTTTCTCAGTGGGGGATCTATGCATGAATTATTTTTAAAGACGCGGGGAAAAGGACACTGTACCTGTCGATGCACGTTTCCCAAAATCTAAACGAGTCATATCGCTCCATGTTTGCTACTTTTGGTTTTTGGTTTTCTCCCGCAGAGTAAGAGCATCGCAGGAGCATCGCAGGAGCATTGCAGGAGCATCGCAGGAGCTCCTGAAGTCAAACGACGCCTCCCAGCACTCATTTATTAAAACGGAGTCGATGCCAAAAGTCTTAAACGTTAGAATCAAAGCAACAGCTGTGAACTCAGTCATGGTGTCATGTGCAGCCTCCATCTTACTGTCACTACTTTTTCATTTTAGGGTACGTGAGGTAAAGCGTCCGTCGATGTAGCTTGATTGTACAAAATTATTTTTCTACGTTATTAACAAAACAGAGCAGAGACTGATGCTGCTCCTGTCTGACCCCCTTATGTCTGCCACATGTGTATTCTGACTTCATATCATCACTGCTCCCTCCCTCCTCCACTCTCCATCCTACACCGCCTTTGTTATTTAACACCGACCCCCCCAAACTGATAATCAGACAAATTCCCAAACAGCTGACTTCACTGTGTCGACACCGTTCCTGACTATTTCTGACCTCAGCTCAGCTCTGCTATTATCCTCACATTAAGGGTTCGTTCACCTGCCTGCAGATGATCTGTGAGCTCGTCGGTTGTAAATTAAACTCTAAGCACACTGAGGGTAACCGGGAGGCGTTCAGGGCCTGCAGTGCAGAGCTGCAACATGAAAAAAAGGGATGGGGGCTCAGATCTCCTGAACAGGGTGGAAACAACACGGTGGGTTTGTGCTGTTTGTGATTCCTGCTCCGTCACTCTGGTGGAGACGACTGCAGCTCAGCAGCGCTCCCTGCTGACCCTCTGATGAAGATGTCAACAGTATGTAAACTGAGCTGATGTGCTGCTGTTTGAGCCCACGTGGTAGCGTACGTCCAGTATGGGAGAACTTAGTCACCGGTGCTGTCTTTGCTTGTGCTCTAGCTTTAGCCTGTTTGATTGTTTGTTTTCTATTTTATTACTGCCTAAAAGGGGAGGTGGGGGAAACACATGCCTGACTTCTCCTGTCAGAGGTTTTGTAAGCTCACTGGAAGGGAAACGTGCACAATGTAAATCATAAAACAACTGAGTGGGGCTGTGCTGCAGGTGGATCAGTGCTGTGGACAGTAGCTGTGGAAAAGAGACTGGACAAAGACTCTCAGCCTTAAATACAGGACAGAGGATGATCCGATCATCTTTCAGCTAACAGTGTCGAGCAGAAGGACGGCCGGCTGATGCGTCCGTACGAACCCTTTTGTACTCACTCCTGTGTATAAGGAGGTGGCGAGGGGTTGTGTAGTTAACCTCAGCACCACACAGCTACAGCAGAGGAGAGAACACAAACGAGTCCTTTCATTCGGCTCTGTTCTTTCTCCTTGTCTGTTTTATAAGCTAACACTAGAGGGCGCCATTGTGGCACATTCAGCGCTCACTCTGAGGTCACTGGACAGAGAAGAAAATACCAAACTGGGAGACGGATGGAGTCGAAACATCTGGAAGAAGATCAGAGCTGTACATTTTTAAGTGTAAGAAAAAAAACAGACAAAATATTTGTAAATATTAAGTTTCTTGTTTATTTTGTTTTGTTTTTTTTGTTTTTTTGGAGTGAATGAATGATATGCTTATTTTGTGATGACAAAAGACAACAGGTGCAGTTTGTAATGAGAAGAAAAAATGGCCGTTAGCTTGAGGTTTCAAATGAGTTCATCCTTACTACCGATCAGTTTTGTCTTTGTTTTTTCGACATTTATTTGATTTTTGTCATAACGTTGATCGTTATCATGTGACCATCCGGTAGCAGGAAGGTCGCTGTAGCAGAAGTCATCTCCACTGAAGCCCCCTCACAGCAGAGGGCCAGTCATGCTGTTTATTAGGATTTGCTAGTTTTCAGTGAGAGAAAACATTTTCATCAAGTTTTAAATCGTTTCGTTGCTCTTTTCTCTGCGATTGTCATAAAGTCGTCGTCCTCTTTTCAAGCCTTAGCTCGCTTTTATTTTGAAACATGAGTCTTGTGATCAGAGATGAATCTGTGCTGCATGATGTGCGTAACATCAGAGCGATAAAAGCCAGCTTTTCCTTTCAGTGATTCGCAGTAAGGACATAAATGACCTAAACTGAGACTGAAAAAAAGTGCAGTCAGTTAAATGTTAGCTCACCTAACATGTAGCAGTGTTTACATGTAGCCATGTTTGACAGACTCCAGGGCTTTGATACCATAAGATGCCTCATATCCTCACAGACTCATGAGATCACACAGGTGGTCTGACCTGCTCGTGTCACACTGTGCTGTCTGTCTGTCCGTTGTTTTTCTCCTGCAGTGATGTTATGTAGCAGAAAAACAGTTGGATGCTCGAAAAGTGCAGAGCGATGGGTGACGTGTGGAGAACATCACAGTCTGTGTGCGTTCAACAGCTGTTAGAGCCACACTTTGTCCTTTCTGTTGTATAATAGGATCCAGTCCGTCGCAGTACGCCAGCATTTACTGCTGTATCGCACCAGAAGCTCAGGAGGGATTAATCCAACAAAACATCGGCTTAGCTTTATACGGGCTAGCGCCGCCCTGCAATCAATGTGCAGGTGGGTTCCCAATTAACCCAATCACCTGATA
This sequence comes from Rhamphochromis longiceps, assembly GCF_057381845.1. Taxonomy (NCBI): domain Eukaryota; kingdom Metazoa; phylum Chordata; class Actinopteri; order Cichliformes; family Cichlidae; genus Rhamphochromis; species Rhamphochromis longiceps. The sequence continues at coordinate 70,457,468 of NC_140559.1, read as the reverse complement.
CAAGGAGCGAGTGCAGCGGAAAGAGAGCGAGGGTGGTAGAGCGAGCGAGAGAGAATGAGAGAAGAAAAAACGGAAGGCGAGTAGCCCATCTGGCTACATCGGCATGTTGGGTTCTTGTTCCGTCTCCTTTTCAGATTCTTCTGAGGAGGTATCAGTGGCCTGCTGGACAAATGAAACCTCTCCTCCATCAGAATCTGCTTCGTCCATTTTCTGAAGCAAAGCCAAAGCCTGTTGCGCGGAGAGGTTCTTCCTGCGTGGCAGTGATACGGAGGCCATCCTGATGTGCGTTCTCAGAAATGCGAACAAGAAATGATTCTCCCGTCTGGGTCGGTCTGCTTTTATGCACAGCACTGTGCTGTAGTCAAGCAATGCCACTCCCTCACATACACAGTGACAATGGAACAATGGAAGATCTGTGCTGAGAGTCAAGGAAGGTGTGAATGTGTGTCTTTTATATTTGCAGGTCAGTCAATGTGTGGGATATTTTGTATAGATACGGCAGGCATTTCTGAAAGTCGTAACACAGAGGTTTGGCCTGACTTGGATCTGAGCAACTCTGAGTGAGCAAATGCAAATGTGCCAGGCCTCAAGGATAATGGGTGGTTTGCACAACAAAAGCTGGAGGAGAAATGAGCTGACGACCTGTGGAAATCTCAGCAGGGGTGATTAACACCTCGGGACTTGCACCAGAAAATAAAAAAGCCAGTAATTCTAGGGGGTGTTGGGTTTAGGGAAGTTACGCAAATTTGTGCAGGTTTAGTAAATCTAGTGATAAATACGTGGTAGAAATCCCAAAAGGGTGATTCTGTTCACCTGGACGTAGCATTTTCAATGGGAGAAACGCCTCCTGAACTGAATTGTCTCAGTTGATGGCCATGCGGTTGGCCTCCTGAACTGTTTCTTTGGACTGTTTTTCCTCCTCTTCTGAGTTTTCCTTCCTGGAGCTCCAGCACCCACCCAGGTTTGGTGGAAATGTTCTAATTTTAAGAGTTTGATTGCAAAAGAATAAACTGCTGATGTCCGCAGAAGTTTTTAACTTTGGTTGAAAGGACAAACTATGGAAAATAATAGACCTTTGAGGATTTGAGCATATGGCAAACCTTATGCAAAGTTCCTCTTAATTGTAAAACACAAATCTGAGGATGTTGGAAGACATGTGTGGTTCTCATCAGCTTTGTGGCATGTAGATGCTCCTTTTATTAATATTCCTAAGTCCGGAAGAATACTCATAAACACTGAGGTCCTGCTATGTGCCAATGTGTATCTGGGCCATTACTAAACAAAGATGTGAAGCAATGTTAATAATTGTTGGTAACTTTTTTTTCATTTCCAGGTTTCAGTTACTGCTGTTGATATGTTAAGAGTAAGAATAAGTTCAGATTCTCTTAAAGATAACAACACTAATATGTTAACAATTGTTGGACTTGTGGAGGTATTTTGAGAACCCTTATAAACATCTGAAGGAAAAATATTCTTTAATCATAGATGCAGACTCATGGAAAAAATATTGATTAATCATTTTATTTGATTTTGTAGAGTTAGAACAAACAGATTGGATTCTCAAAATCAGTCAGTTTCTTGGGGTCTGAAGCAACAACAGAACAGGGCTCTGAATTTTTGGCAGAAGCCCTTTTTTTTCTTCTTTTTCTCCTTTTTCTCCTTGATTTTAATGTTGTCAGACTTCTCTGAATTATTAGTAAAAGAGACAACTGGCTCAGACATGGATAGACATACAGAAGGGAGTTCCTCACTAGGAAGATCATCAGACGTTGCCAGACTTTCAGAAGCAGGCTCTTTAGTAGGAAGAACATCAGCCTTTGATGAACTTTCAATGAGAGGTTCTTTAGTAGGATGAACATCTGGAACATCTGACTTTGGCAGACTTCCACGAGCGGGTTCTCCAGTGGGAAGAATATCAGCCATTGTTGAACTTTCAAAAAGAGGTTCGGAAGTAGGAAGAACATCTGACTTCAGAACACTTTCCCAAGCAGGTTCTTGAGGTTCTTTAGGAGGAACAACATCTGGCTTCAGCAGATTTTTACAAGCAGGCTCTTTAGTCGGAAGAACATCAGCCTTTGTTGAACTTTCAAAAGGAGGTTCGGAAGTAAGAAGAACATCTGACTTTAGAACACGTTCAGGAGCAGGTTCGTGTGGTTCTTTAGTAGGAAGAACACCTGACTTCAGAACACTTTCACAAGCAGGTTCTTGTGGTTCTTTAGTAGGGAGAATATCTGACTTCAGAACACGTTCACGATCAGATCCTTTTGGTTCTTTAGTAGGAACAACATCTGACTTCAGCAGATTTTCATGAGCAGGTTCTTTAGCTGGAAGAACATCAGCCTTTGTTGAACTTTCAAAAAGAGGTTCGGAAGTAGGAAGAACACCTGACTTCAGAACACTTTCACAAGCAGGTTCTTGTGGTTCTTTAGTAGGGAGAATATCTGACTTCAGAACACGTTCACGATCAGGTCCTTTTGGTTCTTTAGTAGGAACAACATCTGACTTCAGCAGATTTTCATGAGCAGATTCTTTAGCTGGAAGAACATCAGCCTTTGTTGAACTTTTGGAAGGAGGTTCGTGAGTGGAAAAAATATCAGCAATTCGTGAACTTTCAACTGGAGGTTGGGAAGTGGGAAGAACATCTGACTTCAGCAGACCTTCAGGATGAGGTTCTTTAGTTGGAAGAACATCAGACACTACTGGACTTTCACAAGGGGGCTGGAAGATCTGGCATATGCTCGTCTTTGCTACATCAGAAATTGCCCTGAGTAGTCCTGGTGCAAAGTTTGCAATGTGGCTCAGCAGAATCTTTTCTGAATATTTCTCTCTGACTTCAGACAGGATACTTTGCACCATGTCATCTCTGATGGACCTTGAGAAGATGGCCTGGTTTTCCGTTGTTAGGAGAGATTTGGACACTCGATCCAAAGTGGCCTTTGTCACACTGGTGGAGAGGATGCTCAATTTTTGGGAGGACATGTTCAGTAGGGGGTAAGAAGGAAGCTTCCAGAAGCCATGCAGGACACGGGGAACCACCTCTATCACCACGTCTGTTGCAGTGAACAGTTTGGAGGTTTGTGCGTCCTGCTGCCTCTCTTTAAGGAGGTCAATGTACTTCCTGACATTGCTGAGGAGCTTAGGTGTTCTGCAGAATAAAGTTATAAGAATGATCTTTTACACCTATTTAAAAAAATAACAGAAATTTTGAAATACTGTAGCTGGACTGTTAATGATTTTATGTCAGAGGTGACTCACTGAAATTTAGGAGGTATGGCCTCTGGAAATTCCAGCAGCATCCGGGCTTGAAACTCGATGTCCCTCATTTTATTTATTGTGTTCACTGCCCACACCTGAAACAGAAAGCATGTTTACATTGCAGTTTTGTTGAGAGGTTATGTGATTGTAGTAAAAAAAACAAAAAAACATCTCCAAATGACTAAAACTCTTGTGAGTTTTCTAGTCTTACCAGTTTCAGAAGAGGTTTGGCTTCTGTTTCTTCCAAACCCTCCAATTCAAACTCCCAAAGTCTTCAAAAGAAAACAAAAGAGAGGTTTTCTCTCAGCATTTACACTTCAGCACAAACAGTTTCAGGTGTGAGGTGGATGGTCTGTAGGTGTCACAGTAACTCACTGCTCTCTGACTGTCTCTTTGCTCCTCTCCACCAAAAGATCTCCCATATCTTCTGCAGTGAGGCTTGATGGTATTTGGTTTTCCTTCTGAAGTCTGAGGAATTCCATCATCATTGCAATCTAAAAATAAAAGGAGACATTTAATCAGCATCAGTCCCAGGTCTTCAGAAATCACCTGACATTTTATCTCAGTTTTGTTTTGGATGGATCTGGGTCTTACCTGAGCCCTGTAACCTGGTAGATACCAGCAGATCTCCACAGCTGTGTTATATATGGGTGTGTTGAACAGCACCTGTCAAAGAAATAAGAAATTACTCATTGTAACTTAAATTGATTCTCAGTTTGTCAGCTTTTTAAAACTACATCAAATTCTTCAAAAATGCAGTAAAAACAAAAAGTGTCACATACCCTGATGGGTTTGTAGATCCCTTTACTGGCTTCCATTAAAACGCTGCTGTTCTATCACAGTTGGGGAAGAGAAACTTTCCAAAACTCTTCAAAACTTGTGTAAGATCAAATGTAGATATGAAAATACTCCTGACTTGATGGTTTTCTTGCACAGATGAGCTCTTTTTCAAGTCTGATGCAGATTTAAAAATACACAATTCTAAAACAGTCACCATGGAAACATTTGATCCCTGCTTTATGTCATTAAATTAAAAGAAAACACTCTATTTTACACCACATTACACTATATGTTGTTCATTATATAAGTAAATAAGGGTAGGCTACAGCCGTCCTTAGGTCACTCCTGTGAAAAGATGCATACAAACTGGTGAATCAGAAAAGAAAGAAAGCCAACCTGCAGCATTATGTCCTTTTATGTTATTTCAATTCACTTCAGTTTTATTGATACAGCACCAAATCACAACAACAGTCGGCTCAAGGTGCTTTACTTTGTAAGGTAGACTCTAAAATAATATACACAAGGAGAAAAACCCAACAATCATATGACCCCCTATGAGCAAGCACATTGGCGACAGTGGAAAAAAACTCCCTTTTAACAGGGAGGAAGCGCCGGCAGTAACAGGCTCAGTGAGGGGCGGCCATCTGCCAGGAGTGGTTGGGGTGAGAGAACGAAGATGGGACAAGAGGCATGCTGTGGAAGAGAGACAGAGATTAATAACAAGTGTGATTCAATGCAGAGAGGTCTATTAACACATAGTGAGGGAGAAAGTCTCTGTCTGCTTTTCCTAATGCTGAGGTGAGGAGGACTATTAGCCAATATAAAGGCGACACTGGCGACCCGAGTGTGGAAACAAATGGTTTGCACAAGAAGCGGTCACTGAGCGATCAAAGCTTATTTACCACACATAAAAAATCAAGGCAGAGTAGAAGCGGGTGGATCGATTTTTAATGAATTTTAAAATTATGTTTGTTTTTCTTATTCTTGAAAAAAAGATCATTTAACCTCGCATTTGTTTCCCTTTTTATACACTACTACTTATGTGTTTTTTTCTTATTTATGTCTATATTGTTTAGTTAAACAGATGACAGTTTTCCCCTTTTTACTACTTTTTGAACTCTATGCTGATGTTTAAAGATTTTATTATTACTAAATAATGTTTTTAACAATTAGGTGAAAATAAATACCAGATGAAACGATATTCTCTTCTGTTATCTTTTATTATTTGTGACTTGAATCAGTATCCGCGCTGCACACAATCAAAGTTATTTTCAAAACATGCAGAAACAGGTCTTATTTTGTTAACAAAATGACAAACCATTGCATCGTTACAAACAAGGTTATCACTGTACATATTAATTAGTCTTGAATAAGACGCTCCTTTTTGGACATGATATAGAAAAAGCACACAGTGTTGTCCGCAGGTTACCGAAAAGTCCTTCTGAACCTGTCTCCCAGAATACAATATCCGAGCGGTGTTTTTAAAAGAAAAACTTTTATCTCGGGTGAAAACTTATCAGGTGAGTTACCGAAGCTGTCAAAAAAGTGCCCTTGCTTGTCTTTTGTGATATTGAACGCCAACCAGTGCTTCCCAGGTAAGTCTGATGGATCTGTATTCACAATGCCCATGCATGGATATCTGATGGGCTTTGTTGGCAGCTGGTCACATGCTAAGACGCCTAGAAGATGAGCCCTGTTACTAATCCTTTTAACAATGCTGGTTAGTTCTATTGTATTCATTTTGAATGTTTAGTAGTCGTCCAGCAGCACTTGTCTCATATTAGATATTTGGATGACTGAATCAAATACAGAGTAACACACCAGGTTCATTGTTCGGGGTAGCGGATTTCTGAAACGGGTTTCCAGCCTCACGTTCCCTGTTTGAACTAATGATACGTTCCCTGAATGTCCTTCATCAGTTTTAAAATTAAATGGATTACGTGTAAAAGAACCAGGATAAGCTTCGTTATCCACGAAGGCGATGATGACAAATTTAGGCAACCTGCCCATAAATAAATTAGTTGATATTCTTGCCCCAGCAGGTGTGGAGAAGGTCTTTAAAGAAACTCTGTCTACAGCATATTTTGCATTTGCATGATGCAGCGCCTTGCCGTGTGCCAGCCTGACACTTGGTGAGACACTGATTCTTTTCACAAATAAGCTGGCAGAGACGATTTTAACTTTATACGCGGTGTTAGCTCCAGTCACGAGAGCAAATTCGTCTTTAGAGCGCACAAATTTCAGCGACAGATCGATTCCATTAAGTAATAATTTTTCTTGAAAAAACAGGTCTGCGTGTACTGAAGCAATCAATTCAACAATACTGCTATTCGCTGTATAAGTACCTCTGGTCACCAGACCCTGGCTCTCCCCTTCTATACATGTATCATTCATGTGCGAGGCTGTGTCTGTACAGAATAAAGCGCTGCTGAACTGTGTGTCTAAAGTCTGCTTATTATAATTGATAAGACATTCTATTATGCCTCTGTATGGATACGTGTTGGATGATTGGCTAATCAAGCGATCCCCCAAATTTACATCTACCTGACTAAATAAGGTGCAACCTGGATAATTAACAAGTCCCACGTTTGTGTCACGGGGTGGAGAGGGACAAGTTACCTAAGATATTTTTATTGTGCATGTTTGGTTTTGTTTTTACTTTCTTTAATATTTTAATATTGTATAGTGTTCTATTCTTGGTTTTATTGCATGTTTTATGGTATTCATCGGTGACTTGTCCTGGAAAGTCTCCGCCCCTCCTTGATTATGAACCCGACACACCTGTGAGGTCCCGGAGGCCAATAAGAGTGATGGGAGACGAGAGAGAGGAGATTGATGGTGGAGTGAGGACTGAGAGAGTGAACGGTATCAGGCGGTGGCGGTGCCACAAGCCCAGACGGGCTGGTGCCGGTTGGTGTGCCACAGGAAAGCGGTGGCAACCGGAACAGAAACATCGATAGGGCGGCGAGACGCCGCCGGGTTTTCCCTTCTTCTAAGGCGGCTAGAGTTGGCTAATGCAGGCACCAGCGCGCAGAGGCACCAGCGCGCAGAGGCACCAGCGCGCAGAGAGCAACAGTACCAGCGCAGAGAGCACCAGCGGAAGCCACGAGACGGCTGTGCCGATTTCCAGTTTTAAAGAAGCGGCGGGCGGAGTTGAGAGCTCTGCCCACCCGGGCATATCGGGGCGTGAGTGCGAGAGGGAGGCGAGGACTCCGCTGGTTCCTTTGGTTATACCACCTGCTGGATTTCTTAGCTCCCTGGGACTTTTAGGTCGTGGCGCAGGCCACAGGACTTTTAATGTTATGCTTTATTGATTTTTACTGTGTTACCCCTTGGCCAAGGTTGTTTTAATTCATTTTACATTTTTAACTATTTAAATATAATAAATTATATTTTTAATCTTACAGTTTAAATTGTGTGCTTTCCCTTGGCGGCTCCACTGCTCTGCCCGTTTTGAGGAAGGTTTCCTTCCTTTAAAAAAAAAAAAAAACACAAAACACTGTGGAAATAAAATCAGCCTTTCCGCTCCGTTACATAATCATCCCTGCCTAAGTTTGTGCCGTCAGCATCTGTGATTCTTACTCGTGTGTAGATATAGGAATCGTTTAGATCCAGGTAATCCTCTCCGGACGATGAGATTTAAACTCGATTGGACCTCCATCTGTGATTGCAGAAACTGGTGGAATTTCAATAAAGGTCGTTTTCTCTATGGACGTTTGTGTGTATGGGACAGTAAAAAGATCGAGCTCTGTTTTTAGACATTCTCTGATTGGTTGTGTAACAGAGCCATTTAGAAGATGTCACATGCTGTAGTTTTTGAACGACTGGTTCTGGGTCTTTTCACTCCGCGTGGTTGTCTCCGTTTGGTGGCTTTCCTGGCAGGTTTTGTCGTTTTACGCTTTTTAGGCGGCGGCGTATCACGCATGCGTGCAGTGGGAGGGGTCTTAGAAGGTTTGGGTGTATACACATACAAGCTGTTGCCATCCTGCTCAGTAGATGTTGGCTTGGTTATGTTGGATATCACATCCGACACTATGCCTGATGCTGCTGTTTTTAGGTGGGGTTTGACTATGCTGACTCCTTTTTTAAACAACGGTACAGCAATTCTAAACAGGCTGCTGAACAAACCTCCCAGACCTGCGCCACATTGCGTGCTGGTCCCAATATAACCATTCAATTCTCCACCAGCCTGATTTAAATAATATCTTACATATTTTGCTTCATCTGTGTTGTAGACAGACATCATTATATTTTAAAAATGGTGTCTTATGGGTCGGAGGTGGAGCTTGACAAACACCTTCCCATATAAAAAGGGTATGTGTTGATTTTGGTCGTCTTTCAAATCAATTTCTATGTCATCGATTAAGGATTTCGAGACTGGTGTGTAGTGTGGGCTGTCAAACTGAAGAATGGCTCCCCGACGGTCATCGTCTGTTATATTTATTGCTCTTAATAGCTGCGCATGGGCGTCACCCACAAGCTGGTAATCAACGATATCTGCATAAATAAAAATGTTCTATTTTCCGCCGTATACGTCTGCAGGATGTGGTGCGTATGTGTTTTTATAATGAAGTACAAACGGGTCTTCTGATTTGAATCCTAAGATTCCTGCCAGTCTCCCTCTAAATGTGAGAACTGTGCCCCTATAGGGCCCATAACACTAACATAGTTACTAACTTCACTGTATTGTGTTTTAATGTCGGTGTTATGTTTTAATGTTTTATTATCTGCGCCACAGATGCATAATGCCCCACAGACAGCTCAATCACGGTTATGGACAATGCTCCATCTTTGACTGGATTATAAATTTCCACTCGCGAATCTGATTGTGGAAAAGACAAGCATAGTCTTGGGTATTGAAATTCTATAACACCGACCTCATACGGTTCATTTAAAACAACAGGTTTTGCTAGCTTTGCTCTAAAATTAGATTTCTTATTGCCTGGATAAACATGTGCTGAAGCATTCGAGAAGAGGCTCACATAAAAGCCTGCGTTGTTGTTGTTCGTTTTATCCATTCCTTCCTTCCTTTATCAGTCTTTGTCTAGTGCAGAATGAAAGTATGCAGAGCTGCGGCGTCTCTGTTAATCACACTTCAACGATGTCTTTTTCAGGGATCCATGATTTTCAAATGAGAAGGCCAACCGAGCCATTTGACCAGCGCTAACTTTTTTCGGTCCTCTTTTTTCTGCCAAGTATTTTCTCTATTTGAAACCTTTTGTTTTTGTCAATAGTCACCTGCTGTATCTCAGGTTCGTAAATTACACCTTTCACTGCAGCTCCTGTGAGATCCTCCAGTTTGTATACGGGAGGGTCTCTTCCTAAACGCTCCTTTATGGTAAAGTACTCGTCTGTGTAGGTCTGATGGTAACCCTTTCAGAATATGCCTCGTAGTTTAGATATTCTCTCTGTATCGCCCACATTAAATTTAAAAGTCACCGGTTTTTGGGGTTTCATTTTGTACAGGGTGTTAAAGACTGCTTTCTCATTATCTTTGCACACCTCGGTGGGGTCATTTTGATAGAGCTGTGATAAGACAGGTTATAGGACTGTACAAGATCTTGGATCACATTAACATATCTTGGCGAGTTAACTGATGTTAAGTATTTCCACATTTTCCCCTTTAAGGTGCGGTTAAAACGCTCTACCACACATGATTTCATTTCACTAAAGGTTGAAAAATGTGTGATGTTATGCTGCTCCATTAGTTTTTTAAATGTTTATTATAAAATTCCTTCCCTAAATCTGTTTGGAGTTTTTCAGGCACACGGCCCTCTCTCAGAATATCACCAAAAGCCTCAGCAACAGCCTGTCCTGTCTTGGTTTCAAGGCACCTAACCCATGCATACTTAGAAAACACATCTATGCATGTCAATAAGTACCTAACATTATCATCATCCGCAGAATATTCACGCATGTCAACCAAATCAGCTTGAAACTGTTTGTCAGTCCCGTTAACCAAAACTCTATTTCTGTATCCTTGCATTTCTGTATCCTTGCATTTCTGTGTCCTCTATCCTTGCAGGTTTATGAAGAGTATATGTGTCATCTCCTTTTAAAAACGCTCCACGTCAGGTAATGACGGCTTTAAGCCTGTTGCCTCACTGACAGCGATACGGAGCTTCTTTACACTTCCTAAACCCCCTGGGTGTGCAGGGTTGTGATATATTTTTCTCAGCGTGTTTTCCATAATCACTCTGACCAAACACAAATACAAATGACCAGAAAAAAGTGTTAGCATACGTTTTTATTTCATTTTCTGTGTAGTGCACAGTAAGGTTTTTATAACAGATGTACATTAAATCTTGTGTCTCCCAGACCAGTAGTTTCCAATCATGTGGAGCAGCGCTGATTTAACTCCGCGGGTGTGATGATTGGTATTTAGCAGGTATCCGACATTCTCATCAGTGGTGCAAACAATGTGCGGCACTGATCTCAGTTCACACAGAAGACGCTCTGCAGTGCTGATGATTTGTGCTTCAGCCTCACTGACACTGTATGAGCAAACAAACAGACGGATGGCCGGGATGAATCGGGGCGTCCGGAGCTTTTCCATCACCTCATCATAGCAGATCTCGAAGAAAAACACAGGCAGCTCAAACAGGCAACTGTGGTGTAACTGGCTGGGGTGACCGGATTGGCATCCATAACATATCTCCTGCACATACTCATTCAGTGCCGTCGACAGCAGGTGGAAGGTTGCGAGTTTAATGTTGAGTTCCGTTTCCTCAGACGGGTGTGATCCTGCAGAGTCCTGTGAGCATCCTGGAGAGGGGGGCGGAGTCGGTGGGGTCTGGTGTTAGAGTGAATTGTTAAATGTTTGTCATTTTTATGTTTACCATTTGTACATTGTTTTAACTCTGATGAAAGAAATTCCACTGTCCTTCCCCCCAGATTCTCGAGGATCAAGGTGGGGGGCTGTAGTCTTTTATCACAGACACATCCTTGTGCTTCTTTTGATGTAACCTTCCTGCGTTTATGACCCTTTGGTCAGCAGGAGGTCTGACTGACACACACACACACACACACACACACACACACACACACACACACACACACACACACACACACACACACACACACACACACACACACACACACACACACACACACACTGCCTTGTCTGGGCGTGGCTTTGTTCTGACGTGTTTTGTGTGACCGGTCTCTCAATAAAGGCAGCAGGAGGAGGAGGATCTAGAGGTCATTTTCATGGTGGCCTCCCTTGCGCAAATAATCGATCGATCGACTGTCTTGTTTTCTTCATGATGAATAAGTCTCTAGAATTCGCGGGGCTTGTGGAAACACAGATCCAACATCTGGATTAGCAGTGCTGGAGGGGGAGACTCTGAGCGGTCCACAACATGGCAGATGTTGTCTGTAAAAGAAATCCACACATTGCATTTTTAAAAAAATATCGGGTATAATGCCAACGTCTCTCACACAGAGACAACCTACCATTTGGTTTTTTTTTGTTTTTTTCTGTCCTCAGGGTTTTTGGCCTCAACATGGCAGAAGGTAAACCAATCTTCGGGCCATGTGCGAGCCGATCATATATACAAGACGCGTCCTAATATTCTCATAGGAAGAGTTGTTTGTATGTGCTAAAAAAACAAGCCTCAGAATGAAAACAAAATGAGGCTAATTAGTTCTTTGCCTTATATAGTGTACAAAGGTTGCAGCCTTGTTCTATCATGGAAATGTTAGTAGACTCCTATGACTCACAGAACATTTGAGCCGACCTGGTTTTCCATTTTAGGATGAAACCTCTTCTCACCCACACTCTGCTATTCATCTCTGTTTTTATGTTGCGGCTTTTGAGCCGGGTCGTAACACTGAAGATTACAAAGATCAACATTAAGACCAGTCTGTGCATTCAAAGCAGTGACAGAAAAGAGTGTGGGGCATTAACCCCCACTCACTGAAATGGCATCCAAGATGCCTTCATAACTTTAAGAAAAGGAAAGAAAAAAGGCAATAAAATGTAACTCTAGGAATCACTCATTTCATCCACCTTTGCCACCATTTTCCACATTAATTAGAAGATGAAATGAATCGATTAGCTCAAAGAAATTCCACTGCAGACGAGTGTTTTGGTGGTTAAACTGCAAAGCAAGCCACACACATGGTGCAGGCCACTTCTGTGGGCTCTATCAGGGATTTATGTGACTAGTCGACTAATTGTCACTAGTCTGTATCAGACTTACCAGTCGTTCAATCTAATTGTTAACATTTTAATTGATGCCCAATGCTGGTACATTGTGTTCTAAATGTTAGGCAGCGATCTACCACCAGATGGTGCACTGTTGTTGAGAAACGCCATAAATCTATTAATCTACCCTGATCTTCTTGTTAACACTGAGATCGCAGATACACGCAGAGGAAATTAATTTCCTGAGAGGTGGAAAACCTCTCCTTTAGGAGAGCAGTTAAGTCAATGGGGGAGGGGCTCAGAGTAGAGTCACTACTCCTTCACATCAAAAGGTGACAGCCACCTTGGCCAGGAGGCTGTTCCAGCTGGGCACGTCCTACCAGTAGGAGGCCCCAGCATCCTTGGTCATGCTAGCCAGTTTACATCTATCAGCTGTGGTCAGGAGTAGTCCTTCCTGCTGCCCCCACAACCTGACTAGAAAACGGCTGTATAATGTATTACCTGAATCATTCTCGCCACACTTAGACGTACTTTTAGATTCTCAAATGATTGTCATATTTTAATAGAACATCTTTTGTAGTAACGCATTTTCATTTGTATTTAACAGAATGTGATAAATGGTTTAAGATACCTCTGCGTCTAGTTTGACAGTTTCTATTAATCAGTTCTGAAAATCAACTCAATATCTGAATGTTCCTTAGTTTTACATTAGTTGGTTAGTCAAATTATTTCCCCCTCGATTAGTCGACTAGTAAATAAGACGCCAGGAACATCCCTACTCTTCAGACAAAATGTGAGTATGAATTACACACCAAGGTATTAAAATGGATATGGAGTATGGCTTTGGTTTACCATAAACAGCTGATGTAAGGACATCATTAATGTACTCTGTCCAATGAACACTGGAAACAAGACTGCACTGACCTTGCTGGCAAACCTCAATGAGTTCAGAGTTTCCCCAAAGCTGTCGGGCTCCGGAGCAATGTTAACAAACATCAAGCTGCAAATAAAGACATCCAAAATTAGTGCCAAAGAATAAACAGTCACAATCTGAAGTGATGAGATCAAACGCTGTTAAATATTTTTTGGGGATAAATTCCTTCAGTTTTATGTGTCGTCATTATAAAGATTTGTGATGTCAACAAACTCACGTTTTGCCGTTTCCCCCCCAAACATCCCTGAAGGAGGTACGTGAGCTTCGAGTTCCTGTAAGCTACGTAAGTCTCCTGGAACACAAAGGCCAAAAAAATCATTAATACTGTAAATGTAAAGAAAGCAGGTGTGACATCTAAGACTACAGAAACTGCAGCTGCAGACCTTTTTGGCCAGAGCGGCGATAACGACGCCCAGGTTGGACAGTGAGCTGTTGATGGCGGTCATCTCTTTGAAACGGTCACCCTGAGACTGGCTCTTCACCATTCGCTCACTGCCAGCCAAGTCCACCAGGCACAGAGTGGCTACACACACACAGAAAACCAACTCTTATAGGAAGCAGTGATCCGTTTTTCCTTCCATTAAAGGTAGTTTTAATACTTTACAAAACACTTCTTTTAGCGCTCAGGGGCTCAAACATTAACGTTGAGTCATCAGAGCAGATTTTGCACTGGTTACAGTAACAATAACTAACCAGACTAAATATTATAGATCCAAAAAGAAGAAGCCACATTCCTGATGCTGGTACTTCCAGTGTGATTATACTCATGTTACGACCCGGCTCAAAAGCCGCAACATAAAAACAGAGATGAATAGCAGAGTGTGGGTGAGAAGAGGTTTCATCCTAAAATGGAAAACCAGGTTGGCTAAAATGGCTGGTGCCACCAAGGCAAAGACTAGTGCACTGCCAGGAAGCTTGCCTCAGGTATGCTTTTATCCACACCTGACTAGGTGTGGCCAATTAGCACCAGCTGAAAACACTGAGACGATTAGAAGCTGCAGAGGGACGTAACATTCAGTATTGATATTTGTAAATGTAAACTATGAGGATTTATTTATTTTTAATTCTTTTCTTTTTTTTTCTTTTTTTTCCCTCTTTTTTTCTTTTTCCAAATAAATGTCCCGATTGAGTAATGAAACTAACCCAAAGGAGAATTCTAACAATATTAGACAGGCCATTCAATATGCTTTATCGTGGACAACTCGTGGCTAAAAACCCCCACACACACACACACACACACACACAAACCTCTAATCAAACATGAAAACGGATAATCCAGCTGAAGCTTCAGACAGCCGTCAGACAGTGAAACACTGCCATCTGCTGGACTCGAATAACAAAGACGCTGCTTTGACGGGTGAGGGAGTTTCAACAAGTCTGCAACGACTCAAGCATCAAACTACAGAACTATTCTAGCGGACATGGTGCTCTAATGACTGCTTCATTAACGCAGGTCAGAAAGGATCAAACATATCAATAAATTATAAAACACAAAACGTCTCTTATTGCCCAGGGCTCAGGAAGTGAGTGTGTTCCTTATAGCCTATTAAACCTTAGCAGGTTATTTTGATGTGTTACAGATGAAACAGCTATCCAGTAACATTCAGCTACAAAAACGCTTTTTTATAATTACTTTTTTACAGCTTTCTTACCACCAAGTTGATTCGAACAGTGACAACCAGTTTTAGCCAGGAGGGGAACTTGGCAATGATTTTTGTGATGAAGGATGCAATGGTGTCTCCATAGTCTGGTTTGTGGAACTCCGCTTCATTCAGCCCGTCTATTAAGATTATGTAATCTTCCTCTGGAATCCTTCGCTCTGCAAAGACATTTACAAATAAATTAATATTAAAATACTATGAAATGAGATTAGTGGTCTCATACACGATGAAAATGAAATAGTGCAATATACAACTACAGTGTTTTACCTTTCCGAAGGTTGGCCAACGGTTCCAGGACTCCTCTCCGGAAAGCAGCCATGGGGTCTTGGACACAGGAGCGCAGACTGAGCATGCTCTGGAGGTGGGGCTCTTTCAGCAACAGCTCCCGGTACGCACTCAGTTGATGAGCTCTGCACAGAAGGGCTGCGATGCTGTGCACAAATTCTGGGACCAAGCAAGTGTACGTGTTATCTGCCTGGCAATAATGATAAGCCACCACCTGGAAGACAAAAGGAACGAGAACAAACGCGAGTGAAGCCATTGCTTTTTGAGAATCAGGAAGAATTAAAAATATGATTCACTGACTGATGGGTACATTTGATAACTTTAAAGCGTTTACAAACACCAACATCTCTGGTGACTGAAAAACTACCATGACAAAGTAAGTAAGTGAGGCTTTTGATACCAACAAGCCTCCATAAAACTACATATTATCTCTACAATGTCAAAGACATGATTTTATCCTTTCATTATTTCACACAGAAGGGATGATGAAGAGATTGGGCAACGGATGAAAAGCTATAAAAAGAAGTGAGTAGATCCCAGGTGGATATCTAAAGGTAGAATCTTCTGTACCTGAGCAGGTTTCCGCAGCATTCAAAGGAGGTCTGATTTAAAAGGAAAATGTAGGGACAGAGGTGGAGAAGAAGGAAGATGACTGTACTAATTACAGTCCAACCTGGAGGAGCTGACACACTTCCAGGCCCACAGGAGGAGGAGCAGGTGATCGGTTCCTCTGATGGCTCAACCTCAGCTGTTGCTGTTTAGTTCTCCACAGAAAACCGATGACCAGCTTCTAGAAAAATGACTAAAGCCTCAAGATATGAGACTTTTTTTTTTAACATTTAGCATCAATAAATGTTTTGGACCCAAACTTCTCCCCACAGCACAGATCTAAATGCATATTTATGGTTCTTTCTTTTTCAAATAATAACATATAACTCACATGCCAATAAAGGCACAATTAAAGCTAGCGCAAATTAGAAAAGAGGGAGGTAAGATTTTAAAAATTATAGCTGAACTCCCTGGATGTATATAACCCATCTTTAGTAAGGAAAACATGTGACATCCAGTCAGAAGATGGACCAACTGAAACAATAACACAACCACTGATTCACATCTTCTCCAGAAACTGTCAAAAATCACGACCACCAGAATTTTTCTCTGATGTTATGCTTTAGCCTAAAAGCAGCAAACGTCTGAGAGAAGTCCGAACACTCCTTTCTGTCATTTTTGCGTCACGCGTTTTTTGAGCTTCATCACAAATGTGACATAACAAAGAGGGAAACTGATATATTGAATGCCTATTATTGTACAAAGTCAAGTAACCTGCTGTGTGCATGAACACAACTCTTAATAAGCCCCCTACTGCAGTGATGATTTAATTTAGCATACAAGTCACGCAGACTACCGCCTCATCAATGAGCAATACGAATCTCGACACACGATGATGCAAGGCTCTGCAGTCAAACCTCGGTAGCTCATCTGCTGGCAAAACAATAAATGCATTTTCAGAAATGTTACCTAAAGGCACGTCTCGATAATAAGAATAAAGCAGAAAGGGTAGTAGCCTCAGTGCTCCTGTTATGAGACCACTTTTAAATCAATGACTAAAAAAGCACTGGCAGAATCTGACAGAAGCTGCTCAGCGTTGCATCACACATCACAGGAACAGAGCCCCTGTGAAGGCGCCTATTGGAAACACTTTTCACCATAATTGGCTCAAGAGATACTGCTTGAGTTTCACAGACATTTACATGAAGCTCACTGCATTACCCTAGCTGTCTGGTGCATGAACTGTCCCCTTTGACAGGGTCACTAATTAGGAGGCCTCCCTGACAGGATAAGAGTATTAAATTCTAAAGGTGTTAGAAGGACAACAGGTTGTAATCAGTACCATTAAACGCAGCAGAATCAGTAGGAGACGTCACATCCACTGAGAAAGTCCTTCACAAAGCTGCCACCTATTAAATTACCTTACAACCTACCATCACAGCACTATTCAAACTCAACTGACTACAACAGTGGATCACAAATCTTCTCTGAATCCCGGTGGCCCCCAATCATCTTTATTAGACCTGCTACAAGGCAATAGCAGTGCCAAAGTCATCAAATGGTGCTTTTAGCAAGCAGTATTTCCAAAATGTAGTGAACGTGCACCTGCTATGTGACTGAACCCTCAGCAACACAAGAAGAGGTGGTGCGAGTAAAGATGTGGGAGTGAAAAATCGACAGAGAAATTTCAGTGGAAACAGAGCGAACAATTCCAAAACTAAAATAAAAGAGTCGTAGGCAAAAACCGCACACTGCTTAGTCGGCGTGCATCGAGAGAGGAACATTTTAAAGTGAAACATCGAGGACTTGTCTGTCCACTTCACAAGTCTGAAAGAGAAAGATGTGCAGAAATATGCTCAGTGTCTGGTATGCATGTTTGGGGGGGGGGGTTCGGTCACAGACAAGTGGTTAACAATGTTACTGACGGTGTGGGGGAGTAACAGAACACATGTAAAGCTGTTACCGTGCAGTACTTTATATCTTGTGAAAAATGTTGACAAGCTTATACAAGAAAACACTTAATCTTCTGCTCAACAGCGCTGACACGTAAACTTCCCAGAGAGGCAGTATTTAGACTTTATTTTGCGATCCTTGTAACGCCAGAAAAATCAACAGATGGAATATTCATCTGTCAAAAAAGTAAGCACTGTCCTCAGTAGTCAGTGTTGCTCCGCTTCATGGAATTTTGAGGATCCTTATCATGTTCAAACATCCCAGTTCAACACTTGAACAGGCGGCCTTACAATATATTTAAGCACCTATTTGAAGTTGACACAGGAACGGATACCAACCAGTAATTAAGCAGTAGTAGTGCCATACATGTCGGTATAACTGATAGCCGCCTAGATAAATGGTGTTGCTATTTGAAACGTGTGTTGATGTTTGTAAATTCCTAAATGACGTCTAATATTGATGAAGCTGGCTCTGTTTGACGTTGGTGTGTGTTTACATTCTGTGCTCTCAGGTCATGGCTGACAGGGCTCGCTGTGGGTTGTTGCTCCCTGAGGAGGTTCTAATCACTGACTAGTAAACTGCAACCTACCCTTATTGTTATGTATAATTTTATGCATCATTCAACAGAATATATCACAATTATCTGTGGTCACTATTAAAGAGGAGTTTTCAGAAGTCAGACTGAAGCTGTTGTAGAAGTACTTGGTAAAACCTGAGATGCTTTTTGGTCGATTTTCCTTCTTTTTCCTTTTTTTTTTTTTTTTTTTTTTAAAGAAAGGAAGAAACAACAAATCCATCCATCAAAAACAAAAAATAATCTACTCACTGTTGAAAATTGTTAAAATTACTTTTTTTGATCCAGTGCACACACCAAACATTTTTTCCCTGAGTAAACACCACCATAACTAGTGCAATCTTTTTTCAGCTTCTTTGATTCCTGCTTCTTTGTTACTGTGAGCTCTCTTAGATGTTGAAAGGCGCACCTTTGCAGCCAGGCGTTTGACAGCCTCCTCCCTGTGCCGCTGCATCTCGGGAGTTCCTGGGCAACTGCTGGTCCTCAGTGTGTTGGCAGCACTGGATGGTGGAGTGGGCTGTGGAGGCTGGCTGAGAGGAAGTTCTGTGCTTTGTCCTGGGCCAGCTGGAAGACATGCACATGGTCACCAATATATAAAGTTATTACATTAATATAAACTAACATCTCTCTATATATGTATATGCTAGCATTAATAACATTAGTTGTGTGTGAGGGCATTCTTTTGTAAGGTAAATGTAATATTAGTCAACTTGATTTTATATTGCCAACGAATATATAATTACTTCCCTCCCACACTTTGCAAGCTAATGTTGAAATGAAATTATAATAACATTAGCTAAACACGAGCAGTTAATGTAGTGCTCACATCCAAAGGCAAATACTAAAACTAATTACTTTTCGGGGAGGCGCTGGGACTGTTGGAGGCGATCTGACGCATGCGTCCTCCATGGCAGCTCAGCGCCACAAGTCGGGAGATGATGGCCGTCTTCCCATACCCCACGCTGCCCACCACCACAGCACCGTGGTTCTCTGTGGACTCGCCGGCCTTCAGGACATCTTCCAGATGCTGAAAGAGCCAATCTCGGCCCACAAACACAGAATCTGTGGTGATGCTGGGAACCTCGAACAGCAAAGGTTTGAGCATGATGTCCACGGGTTTGTAGGGAGCAAAACGCGCTGAAGGAAACGGGAAAAGAAATGCAACAGATTAAAATTGTTTACACTACTTCTATTTTTTTTCCCCATGTCTCCGGGAAGTTAACAAATGATTACTTCTTTTAAATGCTGGAAACTTTACTGTAATAAATCGTTTTCCGTTGCAGTTAACCTACAAACATGCTTTGAGCATCTCCCGCATTCTTCTTCCCAGAAGGAGCCACACACATGAAAAACCCTGAACACTGTAGAGGATACATTTTCAATTAAGTGGAATCAGAGTGAAGACCTGAAAGAGGACTCTTATCTGGTCTACTTCAGCACTAATTAGATCTCATAACACTTGTTAACTAACATCACTAAATGACTGCTACCTTTAGTGCTAATGCACCTTTCAACATTACAACTATCACTGCTGTTAGCTGCTAGTGTTTTCACCTTGCGAGTTTGCCTGTGTTCACAAAAGCCTATTGTAATTGGAGGGGCAGTTGAGAGTGTTTATATTGGCAGGTGTAGGTCTGTTTATGTTTCTAGTGCCCTACAATGAAACCAAAAAGCGAACGAGCTGGTTCTGAGACACTTGAAATCATCACCACCTTCTACTATACCAGCAAAATAAGTACAGTGTTTGAAAAACTCTAACTTGAGCAAAAGGAGTATCGACAGGAACTAGAAAAAGAGTTATCTTTTATTAACCTCTCTTTATTGGATCCCCTTAGATTTCAAATCCATCTTCTTGAATATAAAGCCCCTAATGACCATGACTTGCTTTTTCAGTATCCTAAGCCGGAATGACAAGCAGAGGCTAAAGCTGCTTCGCTCCTGTGGAACCAGCTGGCTGTTTAGGGTTGGGAGCCAAACCCAATCTCTAATTTTAAGATTAGCCTCAAAACCTTTCATAGATTTATAGTTAAAGCTCGCTCAGCTAACGTCTGAATCACCCCTTACTTATTATGCTGCGACAGGCCTTTGCTTTCAGGAGGCCTCACATGGTGCACCGACATCCTCACCTCTTCTCCATTTCATTGTTCATGCATGTCAGTTTGTGTATTCTCTCTCCCACAGTTGAAGCTTTTCTCCTTCTCATCTTTTTTTCCCCCTTTCTTTTCACTCTCCTCTCATGGCAATCAAACGAGTGCTGCTCATCCCGAGTCTAGTTCTGTCGGAGGGTTCGCCCAGTCAAAAAGGAAGTCACTAAATGTTGCTCAAATCAGAACTGTAAGGTCCTCAGCGTACTAGGTTGAGTTTCCTAAGATGGCACATGTTGGGATTTTTGCAATATATGAATACAACTGCAATGAACTGCACTGAAATGTTGACCTACTGTTGCAAAATTTAGGTAAAGGTGGTGCCATCACACCCAAATCTGAAAAACAAATACCATAAATCATATAGATAGGGCTGGATCAGCTGACCCTGAATCCTCCCTTAGGTATGCTGCAATAGGTGTAGGCTGCTGGGGGATTCCCATGATGCATTGAATATTTCTTCTTCAGTCACCTTTCTCCCTCAAGATGTGTTAATAGACCTCTCTGCACTGAATCATACTTGTTATTAATCTCTGGCTCTCTTCAACAGCATGTATGTTATCCTGTCTTCCTTCTCTCTCTCCAACCGGTTGCTACAGATGGCCCCGCCCCTCCCTGAGCCTGGTTCTGCCAGAGGTTTGTTCCTGATAAAAGGGAGTTTTTCCTTCCCACTA
This sequence comes from Rhamphochromis longiceps, assembly GCF_057381845.1. Taxonomy (NCBI): domain Eukaryota; kingdom Metazoa; phylum Chordata; class Actinopteri; order Cichliformes; family Cichlidae; genus Rhamphochromis; species Rhamphochromis longiceps. The sequence continues at coordinate 70,436,510 of NC_140559.1, read as the reverse complement.
TTTCCAAAGTGCTTGCTCATAGAGGGTCATATGATTGTTGTGTTTTCATCTGTATGCGTTATTGTAGGGTCTACCTTACAGTATAAAGTGCCTTGATGCGACTGTTGTTGTGATTTGGCGCTGCATAAATAATACTGAATTGAGTTGAACTGAATCTCCCATAAAATTTATAGAAAAGAATCCAATTGTTTAAGATTGTTGCGTATGTACGAATTCATGTAGAAAAAACCTGCTCAGAACCACTGACCATATGCTTATGTATCAGCTTCATGTTTGAGACTGAGTGAAAATGAAAGAGGACATTTTCAAAAGGAAGACTAAATAGTCTGAGTATATATCCAGTGATGACTTATTCAGTAATTCATGTTCCCATGAAATATTTAATCTGCAGGATCTCTCAGAGGATTCAAAACACATAACCAAGATAAAAGTTAGCTGGGAAAAAAGGCATGATTTAAAAGCCAAAAAAAGGCTTTTGAGGATAATGTTAATACCCATAAGTGCTGCATTGTTTACATTGCAGTGTTCAAGTATTTGCACAGTTTTGTTGTTGGCTCTGCACTCAGACGTGGTACTTTGGAAACTTCAGAACTACCGTTGGCTGCCTATTAACTTCAGGGTTTTTCAGAGTCATACCACATAACATTATCCTATGTACTGCGATATTTTACACGTTTATTTTACAAATATCTCCCCTGAGTGCCTACAGCAGTAGTATGAATAGCCCAGTCACCTTTAGCGTCCTGAGGGGGCCTTCCTCCTGTATTATGCCAGGGTAGGCGAATGGATGTCCGGAGGGGGGTATTGCGCTGTTCATCAAGAAAGCTCAGGTCTTCAAGCTTTGTGGAACTGGTGGCTGTAGACAAGAGAGAAGACATACACACACACACACACACAAAGAGTGAAGCTGACCGTCTAGTACCTCCCGAGTACATTTGTCATCACAACTATAAAGAGAAAGACAGAAACACACACTAGAGTAAAACCTTGTGGCACTTATGCCATGTCTGAGGGTGGATGAGTGAGGAAAGAACAAAGCCAGTGCGCTCTGACATTTGCAGGGGCAGTGTGAGCAGCTACCAGCATATACTGTGGCAGGAAGAATAGCAGTATTCTAAAGTCAAGAGCAATATGCACCGATTCTCTTTGATTTGAGCTGACAGCTGGACACGATATAGCAATGAGAGGTCCATCCCCACAAGCACGCCTGCAAGGCTGTACGGAGAGGGCAGATTACCTTTACCTTTCATAAAACTACAACGAGTTATAGAAATGCTTCACCGCGGGTTTGGCACTCATCACTGTCAATCTACAGGACGCACAGGTGTAATCTCAGGACTTTTGTGTACTACAAACTACAATATCTGTAAGTCATTTGACGTGAAATGAAATAATAAAATTAATTAAAACCAGATCACAACTTGAGTTGTTATGGAGTTCAAATCTACTGAGATTTCATTAGGATTTAGCTTCATTTTGAAGCAGAGAGAGAACAAGTCTCAAAGCAGGCAATGATTTCCATCCCCAAACACAGGATATCTCCTGAAACTACTAGTCTACAGATTAAAACCACTTGATGAGCCAGTGATTACAACTCAGCTTTTAATTTGAAGTCTAAGACACGGTCTGTTAACATAATAAAAATGTGCATTAGTGCGGCGAGGCCTCTCCTCCAACTGCTGCTCGTTTTTCAACTATGCTATCGCCGTTGCGATCCACGCTCTCCTGGGCTTAGTGAAGAGCAGAATCAAAGCCTCTCTTCTTCTTCTTTATCAATATCAGCTGGGAAAGACTGTCACTAACGCTCACTTCACTCCCTCACTCGGTCGCTAACTTACTCTCCGGAATGTCCCGCTAATTAAAACCGGTCTGCTGGCAACGGGAACTGAGGAAGCTGCCATCAACGCAACTTTGACTGGAACAGGAGAAGGGCCTGATGTTACTTTTACTGCAGTGCATTGTGCATACACAAACATCTACACTGGATAAAGCTTAAGGAATTGCAAACAAAGAGAAAAGAAAACAATAAAAGCAAACGCGCATGACCTGGAAGACCTTTTGCTGTAAAGCAAATGCCACTTTTCATCAGCTACAACTACTTACATCTAAGACCAAAGCAAGGAAGGATGGTGGGAATTCTCAAAGCCCTCTCTATCTCCCCAGTGACGAGATACTTGGGCAGGCATACAGTCAAGTAGGCAGGGTGTAAACTCACAGCTAAATCTCTGGAGAGTGTTCCCAGTGGACGAGGGCACAAAAGCGATTCCTCCACCCCGGTGCTCCCATGCCGGCACTCTGGCAGCCGAGCCGAGTGCTTGGCTGCTTCCTCTCTAGTGTTCAGTCAGTCACAGCACCCACAGCATTAGGCACTTGCTAAATGAACGCGCTGCCTTCCAACAGAGCATCACCCTCTCTACAATTTTAACACGTATGCGTACATCATCTCTGTCCACATGCTGCACGTACACACACACACATAAATAACTCGGTATGCAAGCAGCAGAGGGGGAAATTGAGAATATTAGAGGAAATATAAACGGAAAACCAAGAGATTCACTTCGCAGTGGTTGATTAAAGTTTGTTATCCAACGGCTGCAGTATTAATCAACAATCCAGACTGCACAGAGATGGGGTTAAAAGAGGGGAATGTGGAAAAAAATGAAGGCGAAAAAGCAGCAGACTCATAAATGAGTGCAACAAAGAGTATCACGTGGATTTTGTGGGAGGTATGGACAAGACTCAAAAGAGAATAAAGAGAAAAATCAGCTTTATGCAACAAATCGCCACTAAATCCTCATGCTGACACAGGAGGGCCGCAAGATGTCAGTCTATTTTCCCCCCTTCCTTCTTTGTTTTGCATGGAATAAAAGAAATAGCACAGTAGAGCTTTATTCAACAGACACGTAATACCGAATTTGACTTGCTAAAGGAGCTGCATAGCTGCATAGACTCCTTGATTCACGTCCGTGGCAGACAGCGCACCCAGCACCATAACTACATTTCTCTTTTGTTGAGTCGTTATCAACATTTTTTCCCAAGGCCAAGATTTCCCACACGATTCCTCCTCATCCCTCAAATCCTCCCCTTCATTTCTTCTCCTCTTTTTACTCCCGAGTTCCCTCCTATTCTTCCTCACCTCTACTCATTGATAAAACATACATATGATACCTTGAAGTCTGCACTTGCAGTCACTTTGAAGCTGCACAAATGTGTCAAGACTGTATTCTGATGAAAATGGGATTCTTTTTTCCTCGGGCAGATCTGCCCTTTGAAAACCCCCTGTTCTGTGTTTCCCATGACAGAACAGAGAAGAGGACTGAGCTCCTTTGCTCTAACCACCCCCACCCTCCCTCCCCAACTTGACTCCCTCTCGCCTCCTTACAAGGTGAATCTACTAAAGAGGAGAAGGGAGTCAAATACTCCCTTCACATATCTTCCTGTTTTTATAGTAGCCAGTTACACTTTACCCATTTTGTGATTTTGTATGAATAAATCAGTTCTTGGCTGTTCTCGGCTTATAGCCAATGCAAATACCCATTGTCCTTTTATTTGGTTTGATTTTGCTGGTATAAACACGCCTTAATAGCTTTTCATGACGAACGTTTGAACATTCAGACACAAATGAGAAAATCTGATCCCTCATATCGATAAACGTTGTTTTATTTGCAAAGAGGCTGATATCAGCACGCACTGATGTTTGGTCCATTTGTCTGCCTATTACTCCTAAGACCCGAACTCTTCCACGGCATGCATTTTTAATTTCTCTTTGATATTTGGTCACATTGGGGCCCGATGAATGTAAAAACAAAGAATTACCAGATTTTCTTTTTAACCTTATTTTTGTTTTTTTTTGAAAAATAAGAGCCACATATGAGGATATTAGTTTAAAATTTTGAGAGAACAGTAGCAGTATAATGTCCTCATAAGTGGATATCAGGCCCTTGTAGAGCAGAATTGAGTATTTTGGTCTAAATAACCCAAAATGTGATGTGGTAAATATTAAGGGATAATTATTATTGTAATAATTGCATAGCCTTATGCTAAGATCAACAACATTTACTTTAAAAAAAACAAACCACCACTGTAACTGCTCCATAAGCTATTTCATATATATAAATGCCTCTGTGGTTAGCTAACGCTCTGTTCCTTTTAAGATTGGGCATTTGATAAGCCCTAATCTGTCAATGGAGTGCCGAGCACAATTTTAAAAGGGGCTTTCAAACGGATTGATCTGTAACAGATTTTATTTTTCTCCTGCTGTGACAGCTGGACCAAACAATTCTCTGAAAAAAGGGCACGTTAGAAGATGTCTCTGTGACCTTTTCATGCTCGAGAAAATGAATGGGCTTTCTTTCCTCTTTTTGTTTTCATTTTAAACTCTGCACTAAACAGATCAATATATACATGAAGCCAGAAGCAGAAGTGACTCCCGTGTCTACCTGGAGACATCGCACACACTGTTGGCATGTCTTTAAACATGATCACACAGCCTAAAACAATACAATAGACCACATGGTCTCAGAAACTACCGGGAAAGACAGCAAATGAGAGCAAATGAGATAAATCAGTGTGAGATTATTAAATTTAAGGGCTACGCCACTTTATGAGTTTGTAATTACTGTGTGACCTTTGCAAACATCTTTAAATCATAGGTTGTATTTATGTGGAAAAGGTTAAGATGATTTTAGTCGTTCTAATAAAACACAAAAGCATTCAGATGTTACCTCATCAGTGTTTTAGTAGACAAACAACATATCCTCGAATTTGCCTGTCAGCAGTCCACAGTCTTGGCTCCGTTATCATTCGTGAAGAGAGCCCGGCGCACGAGCTTTGCCAGAGGAATGTATGACTTTGGAGTACAAGCGAGCAATGAGTGCGCCATACCTGACTTTGTCTCAAACCACAAAGCTCTGCTGAATAGCTAAACACCACACAAGCATTGTAGCACCATTCCTCCGCCACGGTGACCCTCACTCAAATCTCCCTGTCTGAGAAACCCAACCACAAGCAGCTCAGGCTAAGATTTCAAAACCATGGAATTCCAGTGGCCAACACTAATATGGCCCTTTGACTCTGTAAGCCTTTATAGAGGAAAAAAGAAAAAAGCTCAACTCCAATTACTCAAAATTAGGATTCTTATAAACTGAGTATATCACCTCAGAGAGGAGGTGAAATTCCATCAACAACTCTAGTTTATACAGAAGATCTTACAATAGAGGCGACAGATAGATGTAAATAGTGGATTGCAAATAATAAAACAAAGAAAACACCAGAGCATAGAGTTAATTTACAAGTGCTTATTACTAATCCTGATGCTGAAATTTGACATCAAGTTTAATTTACCACAGCACTGCTTTTTGGTTTGATGGAACTATTTGGGGGAAACAGGGCAGACTGGCTTCACTTTCACAGAAACTGATATAGAGAAGTTCACAAAGCACCTGGAAGCCCGGGAAAAAGCTGTTCCCATTTATTTCAGGCTCTTAGTGCATCTTACACCCAATGCACCTGCCACGTTTGTTAGATTTAATGAACAGCTGTTGTAAACATGATTACACGTAGATTATTTCACGTATTAGATCTTTAAATGCAATATTTCGATGCCAGATGAAAATCAGTAACAATTTTAACAACCTTTTAAATCTGCCTCAGCAGCAGTTTCCTTTAGGAGGTGGACAGTAATATACAATCCCTAATATAAAGCTCTGCTAAAGACAAATCTAAATGAATTCATGTTGTTCTTGTAACATTTGTGCAATTTGTCACAGGACATGTTGGCACCAAAAAGTGGCGCTCCCACCAAAACCTAGGGACACCCACGCTACATGCAACATCAAGGCAGTGCAAACGACAGTTCTCAGCAATATGCAGACATTCCTTCTACATAATTACGGAGACTTCAAGAGGCCCAGCAATGCATCTGTTGATCGGCATCAGACAGATGGCCAAAATACACTCTGACACTAAGAAAGTGTGACCTTTGTCCAACAACGAGCCATTTTACAAACAACTGTCTGGTGAGTCTTGATTTCTGCTGTGACACTTGAATGCTTAAGGTGAGAATTTAGCTTAAACAACATGAAAGCATTGATCCATTCTTGGTGGTGGTTCTCTGCACTTTTTAGCCTGTTAGTACCAACTGAACATGGTTTTAAATGCCACAGGCCACCTGGGTATTGTTGCTAACCATGTCGATCCCTTGTGTCCAAAGTGTACTCATCTTCTGTCTATAAAAACGAGTTTACAGTACTCACTCTACCTCCACAGTCACCAGATCTCAATCCAATAGAGCACCTTTGGGATGTAGTGAAACAGGAGATTCACATCATGGATGAGCAGCAACTATATCATGCCATAATTTCAATCACTCTGAGGAATGTTTCCAGCACCTTGTCTTTTTGGTGGAGATAATCATAAGATAAAATTAAAAACGAATAGCAATACTGTAGCATGAAGCAATTATGCCCTAAATGAACTCATGATTAGACAGCTCATTATCTCAGATGCTGTTTCACAAACAGAGGACAAACAATAGTCACCAAGGTTCTGGCAAAGAATGAATGCACTAATGATGAATACATATTATGTTTCGCCGTGGTAGCTTCTTTTCTCTCATTGCTTCTTTAGACTCGTTACTTTTTGGGGGTTTTTACCGAATACAATTTCCTTGAACAGAAGTGCCGTCTCTGCTATGCTGTGACCCCAAGAAAGATTTTACACTGTGTGACGAAACCCTGGGAGAGAGCATCAAGGACGCGATGAGACAACTTCATTTATGGCCTGAACCAATCTAAGGTGCGTGTTCTGCCGGTCTCAGAGGGCAACACTGCATAACTATGACATCAGCCCATAAACTCTGGGAGGACAGACAGACACAAGCACACCGGTGCTCACACGCAAACCAACACACATAAACAGCCAAACATTTTCTGGTCTGTTAAGCTTTATGAGCCACTGTGCGCCTGGACCGTCCAGGTTTATGTCACACACAATAATGATGAGATGTAAAAATGGTACGGACTCTTGGAACAATAGAATCATCAGGGAACAACACATCCAACTGTGGGCTGCAGAAAATATCAAAGCAGTGGCCACTGTGTAAAATACATGCGCAAGCTATGAGCTATGGTATGCAAGGAAATATCAGTACCGTGAGCCTACCATGTACTACTCCTTACTTCTTCTATAGCTTGTCCTCATCCCATCTTACTCCATTACTGCCTTCACAAGTTAAATTGCTTACCTGCTTCTAATTGTAAGGGCCTAGAGTGGACATTACACAGTTGCATTTCTCTGGTATGTTGAATAGGAACTGGGACTAGATTTTATCAAAGAGAGAAAACAGTCTAGAAGTAGACACACGGGAACTGTTACTATATTTCATCAAGAATAAACCCAAGGGAGGCAGGAGTCAAGTATCTGAACTTCAAAACATTGGCAGCTGCTACATACAGACTAAAGAGGTAAAGCAAAACAACATATTCAAGGAAGATTCTAGAGGAAAAAGTCTCATGAGGTCTTTTAAACTTTGAGTCGTCTCTGTCTAGGCCAGGTGTTTGACCTGAGTCACTCATGTTTTTATGCTTCTTTTCACAGCTCAGCCCAGGTTGCCCCTGCTGTGATTTTCCCTCACTGGCAGAATTGTCTGCTTTCAAAATTCAATGTAACAAACATTTCATCTGTGCTCTAAACTGTTTGTCTTTTCTTCTCTTTCTGTTTGCTCCTTTGAGTTGGACTCTAATGTAGTCTCACTCTTTTGTTTCTACAGCCTTACAGTTAACATACCACTCTGGTCCGTCAACGTTTATTCAAGTGTACATTCATTCTATCAACAAGCATGGGCAGCCCTGCTAATTATGGAGTAAAATCATTAGCATAAGCTTGCATTAACATTTGAGCCATAAAATATACTCCTGATTAGTTCAAGATTCACTTACGTGTCAAAATACAGATGCACCGAGTCTATGTCCATGCGGAACATGTACACGGCGGTGCAGGCAAATAGTCGCAATCAAACTTATAGCTACATGCTAATATGTTGCTAGTGTGAAGTATGTCAGGGAAAGCTGGGTATAATTCTTTGTGCCTCTTTGCAATAGCAGAGCACTTTATTTTCAACTAAGTGTGAGAAGATCTTGCAACTTTGGATAAGAAAGAAAGAACCAGGAAACAAAGGCAAACAAATAATATGTGCCTTTATCCCAGATTCACATTATAGGAACAGCTGCTCAATGACCACTGTAGTCTTTGCTTACAGCACTTTTATCTAGATCTATGCAAAGTGATCCACTACACCTACTTTTACAGTTAAATCATTTTATGAGCACTGATGCCATTTTAATCTGAGTTTCTACTCAAATACAATCAGTAAAGAAAAACACAGTCTGTGACGTTTGTTTTGAAGGAAAAGGTATTCCCTGCAAATGTTTATCTGTGTGAGACTATTCAGAAAACAGTCATTTTGTTTTATAGGTGAGACACTTGGCCTCTTTTTTCCTTGTTCTACGTTTGTCTTTTGTCCGATTACTCTGGAACACAAGATGGAAAACTGATATTCTCATGTTAAAAATATAGAAAAAGGATTTTATCACCCATAAATGTTAACTTCTCATGCCTCTAAGCACAAGCAGGAGCAGAAGTGCCCTCTGCAGTTTGTGTGTGGAAGTGCAAAAGCTAACAGCACCTGGTTTTCCCAGGCGGTCTCCCATCCAAGTACTGACCAGGCCCGACCCTGCTTAGGTCACGATATCGGGCAAGCAGAGCTGAAGAGGAGGATGCAGGAGGCCTGTGTGTGTTCAGCAGCCTGCTGCATTGGAGTTTGCCTGGTAACAGATGACTCAAACAGCCCACACACCCGCTGGACGTGACCGCAAACATGCCCCCCTACACCTTTTACATAGCCCGGCTGCTCGAGTTCTTTTGCTGGTTTTTCCCGCGACCCCCCACCTTCTTCAAATCCAACAAAAGTGGTATCAAACGTTTATGCTACGTTTGTGCTGTAAAAATTTTTGTTTGTGCTGCTATCATTTTAAAGATATTCAAGAAAATTTCTAGAGGTCCCCAGAGGTCAACCAGCCCCCCCACATTAATTAAATCAAACAAAACTGGTGTCAATCAACTGTGCTACGCTTGTGCTGGTTTGTGCTGCTAAAATTCTCGTTTCTGCTGCTTCTGTTTTAAAGATATTAACGAAAATGTAAAGGTCAAAAGGTCTCTTCAGTATCCTTCCTGATGGCAGCAAACTGAAGACGCTGTTGAAGAGATGAGTGGAGTCACCTGTAATGAAGAGGACCTTTCGAATGAGGCAGGCACAGTAGATCTCCTGGGGAGGGAGGCAAGAGAGGACCCTGCAATCCTCTCCACTGCTCTCACTACCCGTTGTCATATTTTTCCTGCAGGACCCAGTGCAGGAGTCATACCACACAGTGATGCAGTTGGTGAGGATACTTTCAATGGTGCTCTTTAGAAGGTGCTCATAGTGGGGGTTGAATCTCTTGTCAGCAGAGTGAAGAGAATTGTTATGTGCATTATTATTCAGCCCCCTTTGGTCTGAGTGCAGTCAGTTGCCCATAGACATTGCCTGATGAGTGCTAATGACTAAATAGAGTGCACCTGTGTGTAATGTAATGTCAGTACAAATACAGCTGCTCTGTGACGGCCTCAGAGGTTGTCTCAGAGAATACTGGGAGCAGCAACACCATGAAGTCCAAAGAAACACTCTGATGGACGTGTGGACAGCAATGCTGCCTTGAACAGTACCGATGTTTCAGGGCTGGGTGACGTTGTTGGGTGGGACATCTACATCCTGACATATCAAGGTTACTTTACTTTTAGGTCAATTTGCTTTACAGAAAAATAATAGCATTTGTCATCAAGATATTTATATGACTGCACTTGATCAGGTTTGTCCGGATTTCAAACTGTTCTAAAAGTCTTTTGATTCAAATCTGGGGCTGTGTTATTGAAAGAAGCAGAGAAATCGATGAACTGAAGTCCTTTACTCTCTACATGTTTGACAATCAGGTGAAGTAGAATCAAAAGCACGTCCTCCACTCCTCTATTGGGCTTATGTGCAATCTGCATTGAATCAAGCTGAAGTTCAGTGTCTTCCATAATCACATTTCTGATGATTTTTTCAAAGACTGAGGTGAGGGCAGCAGGCCTGAAGTCGTTTAGAACTTTTGGACGACTAGATTTAGGACCAGGAACCACAACAGCTTCTTTCCAAAGAGAGGGCATGAACGATTTATTCAGAATAACCTAAAATATGGGACTGAGTTGTCTGTGACGGTTCTCAGTCATCCAGGTCATTGTAGACTAAGGAGCTTGCAAAGAAAAGCGTCTGGACTTCTTTGACTTGCTTGAAGACGTTTCACCTCTCATCTGAGAAGCTTCTTCAGTTCTAAGGGTCAGTTGGTGGGGAGTCCCAGATTTAAACCCAGTGGGAGTTTCCCCCCAAAGAGGGACAAAGGACCCCCTGATGATCCTCTACGTAATCACATGAGCCAAGGTGTGAAAGCGGGTGGGGGTCCTAATCAGCCAGGGTTTCGGGTGAGCTCATTGTGAAACCTGGCCCCACCCTATCATGTGATTTCCTGAGGTCAGATGGCCCAGGATGTGAGTGGGCGTTAAGGTGTCTGGGGAGGGAACTCAAAACTGGATTATAGATTATTTATATTATATATTGATATTATTTATCTGAATATTTATTTATCATAACTCTGTTTCTACACTCACTTTATATGAGTGCTTGTTGTTTCTTGTATATTTGCTGCTATGACAACTCAGTTTCCCTCCTGGATTAATAAAGTTTCTCTGATTCTGAAATACAGTGAGCCATTATATTTGTAGTTTCTAACTAACAATATAAAGGCTCTGCAACCGATAGTGCCACAGCACGTCCCACTGGCAGCTGAAGGAGCTTTTATACAAAGGACTTTGTAATTGAAGCTTTATTTATACAGGTCGGCTCATTGAGACTCAATGTCTCATTTACAAGAGAGACCTGTTCCAGACACACATATTAAAATTACAACAATAAGAGAAAAGTTTGTGTAATGTACTCAGTCACATTAAAAACGAGAACAAGTTCCCAGAGATGGTTTCACAAAAACATGTGTACGTCTTTTGAAGTCTGCAAGTGAAATCAACGGAGAGCCTTAAATCCTTCGGTTATGTTTTCCATGAAGACGGAGCAGAAAAGGAGAACGCCTTCTTCCCAAGCTCTGCATGAACTGATGGAACAGTGGATGTAATGATGTCCTGAGACTGCAGGCTGTGACTAAACTGTTTGCCTAACATGTACTCTGATATATAGGAGGCAGTAACCCAGAAACAGATTTATAGATAAAATGATACTAATGGACCATCCTGTGTAAGACCAATGAGGACCAGTTAACCAGAGAACACAGAGTATAGTGGTGTTCTTCTGTTGTAGAGAAAGATTAAAAATATAAGACACTGGCTCAGCTATGATATTTGCAGCCAAGTGCAAGAAGGAAGGAGAACGATTGTGAGGACGAGTTTCTGGTGTTGGGGCTATTCAAAGCCTTACAAACCTCTTCTACTGTGACAGGTGTGAAGGAAAAGGTATCAGTAAGCAGGAACTACGAGCAGAGTTGTGTGCAAGAGGTTTACCATCAGATACTGTGCTGAACAAAGAGCAAGAAGCAACAAAGTGTTTGTTAAAGCAACATTTCAGTTTTGTGTGACACAGGAGTGGAGTCGATATTTAAGTGAGGAGGAAGCTCTGAGGAGTCACAGCTGGCAGAGACACTTTATAGTTTGCCAAAACCTCCTACGGTCGTTTGGACTGTCAGTCGTTAAAGTAAAAAATAGTTACATCTTGATGATGGAGGCAGTAATCCGATTACACAGCTAATGAAAACGTAGCCAATCAGCATCAGAGCCAGACTTCCTGCCCAGGCCTGGTTTCTCTCATGTAGGAGATCGGCCGGTACTGAACCAAACCAGGCCTGTCCCGACCTTTCACCCTGACCTGGCAAAAAGGGGCGTGTCTGTCCACAAAGTAGACACAACTCTCCTGTAAATGTTCCCAAACTAACATTGTCAGCCTGTTTAATACGACCCCAGTTCAAACTGATGCGGGCTCGGAGCGTGAGATTTTAGTGTTTCTCACAGCACCAACTATGCAGTGATCACTCAGGTCGTTGGCAAAAACTGCAGATGTGGAAAACTTACGCAGCATATTAGTTAAAAAAGGTCAATAAGAGCAGATTTATCTGGGTGTTTAGGATCAAGGCGTGTGAGGCTTTAAATAATTTGAGTCAGTTTTAAAAACAAGCAGCGTGCCTTAAAATCATCAGACACAGAAGAAAGCCAGTCCCAATGAAAATCATCCATCTGAAAGACGTCATTAAAATGCAGCTCAGATAAAAGCTGAACCAGAGACGGTGATGTGCTGGGGGAAGCAGGTGGAGGCTGATAGCAGCCAACAACAGTCTGATTTCCAAACAGATCAATAGTTAAGGCCAAGATTTCAAATGGCTGAGGTGCAGATGGAGAGAACAAGACTTGAGCAGCAAGACAGAGCTTCACATAAACTTCCAGACCTCCGCCTTTTCTGGGACAGTCTGAGAGCTAAATGTTAAATCCATCAGTTGCTACGTTTTTATCCAGTAAAGATTTGGAAAGTCTCAGAAACAACAACGATACCAGCACCGCTTGAACAGGCCCAGATTCCAATCATATCCATGTTAGGAAGCACACGACGTGATGCACGTGTAACCCAGACAGTTTTTAACATCTGCTGGTGTTTCACATTCAGCCAGAGGCCCAGGGTTAGGTTGGATACCAGACAATAATAAAAGCATCGTTATTAGACTCTAGAGCTCGTTTATAGCTGACACCACATGTAGAGTTTAAGTTCACACAGAGACGATGACATTTTTCTAAAACCAGCAAACAATAAACAAGAAATGTAACAAGAGTTTCAGAAGAAGCTGTTTTACAGAGAAATGATTCCCTGAAGACAAAATTATTATTATCATCTTTATTTCTCCAGGTGAAAATTTAATTGAGATTAAAAATGTTGTTTTCAAGAGAGACCTGGCATCATGGCAGCAAGAGTCAGAAATACATCATAATTCAAACAAATACAAAATGGGAAAAACATCCTACATAAACTTCATAAAGTTTCATTAACAGACTTTGAACAATGGACTTCAAACTTCCCCCCAAAACAACAGAAACACATTTGAAGACAATGAATGACATTTATCCCTCTAAAGAAGGACTTAGACTACGATTTAATATGAATGAGAACATGTTCATAAATGGATGCAACCAAAGATTTCATCAATCCCTGATTTAGAGACAACAGAACGTTTGGTTTGATTTCACAAGATAAGAATGACGACTGAGTTGGAAGATTGTTTTATGTTTAGTCAAATCTTTCATACATAAAGTCGGATTACAAAATCATCCCCTAAATTTGTTGTTTTATTCAAGGAATTGAAATTATAGAGAAAATCTGTGAAATGACTTAAAGAAAACAAACCACAAAAACTCTATGATGCTCTAAACCTCCTGGTTTAGGTCGGACACCTTTCTGATGATGAGTGCATCTAACATTTCCTCAGAAGTCAATGTGCCATATGATTGCATTAGCAATAAATTACACACTATATAGAACCACTTCATAGGATTATATTTGTGCGCAGATGTTTGCAGCTATCAGCGAATATTTATCAGCTATTTTGAAACAAAAAAAGACTTTTTATCCATAACAGCAAATGAACTGTACAACAGAAAATACAAATGCTATTTATGGTCTCCTCACAACAATGATAAGAAAAATAAACTGGGCCAATATGGCATGTTTCTTAATACAGAGACACACATGTTAATGTGATCTCTGGTCTCCTCTGAGTGGGAGTTATTATAACTGACTGTAAAAAGTCAGCACAAGGAAAATAAACTCCACCTAAACTTGGTTTATATCTGACCCAGACAGACTGCAGGTCATAACTTCTTACCTGAAGTTCAGTTCACCTGACACTCGGACCGGCAGCCGCCTCGGGTCTCTGCTCCTCCTGCCTCCCCTTTCCCTCATCCACCTGCTGCCTCTGTGGAAGCTCCGCCATAGCCACCACCAAACAACTGACTTATTTTTACACATCGACCAGCATCCGGCCAATCCGCCATCTTTCATTGTTTATACCGTTACAAAAAAATAAAAAAACATCATCAGCCCATTAAAAACGAAAAATCACCATCAGTATGCCCGATGGCCAGTCCAGCTATGGTCGTGCCATCAGTTAACCCTTCGCTTGCCAGCTGTGACACGCGTGCCCAGGGTTGCCGACCCCTGCTCTAAAGCATCTGATTTGGATTCCTGAGATCAAATATATTTTCCTTTGTGTTTGTTTTCTTCACATTTGTGGCTTTAATGTAGTGTTACATCCTGTTTGTTTGCTTCCATCTGTATACATGTCCAGATTCACTGTTATGTTTCTATTCTTACATTGCTGTGTGATCACTGTTCCCTCTGCTGACTGATGTGACCTTTTGTATCTCACACTGATACTTGTCATATTTGTATCTGCGCCTAAAAGATAAAAAGTTTTCCATGCTAAAACACAGCTCCACCTCCTGCAGTTCTCCCTCTGAACCACTAGATGTCTCTGTTATCTAAATGAAGACGTGCAGCACAGCAACCACAGCAGCGCTCAGATCACACGTGTCCTGTTATTATGTATAAAAGCATGAAACAGGTGAGACAGGTGGGATCAATATTAATGTTGTGGAAATATATGAAAAAGCAACAGAAGAGTGAAAACATTTCGTGTTTCTAGAAAGATCTTTCAGCTCATAGCTGCTCACAGACTGTATTTACAAGTGACAAACTGCAACTCTACAGTACATCTACAGTATATATCAAATATATTCTGTATTCAAATCTATTGAGTGATGTTTGAAAGTCTTTCCAGGTGAGTTTGATCCAGGAGGGTCTGAAGCCAGAGTCAGACAGAGACTGTGCAGAGACTGTAGAAGGACAGAGCAGCAGCAGAGCAGTCCAGATACACTGATGATCCTCTGTCAGATCCAGAGGGACACACAGGGATGATGCTGGACTCTACATTGTGTCTGACAGTGGAGCTGTTCTCAGAGCAGTTCACTCTGCAGCACTGACAGTCATCTGCACTTCTTCTCATTCCTCTGTCAGTCACTGCTGGATGAAGCTCTCCTCTCCACCTCCCAGTAACATGGCCCAGTCAGAGCGTCTCTACACACAAGCTGCTGCTGCTTCAACCTCTCTGGATCATCAGGACACAGCTCCTCCTCTCTCAGCACACACACCGTCCTGTTTACCATCACCAGCTCCACCTGCAGAGAGAAGAAGGAAGAGCAGAGGAGATAAACGAGTGTTTCCAGAGACTCTTCATCAGCTGTCAGTCAGTGATGCAGCACATCCAGTATAAAGAGCAGCAGGGACTTCAGTGCTGGGACTGTACTAGGACTCATTGTTGCTTCACTTTTTCTAATCTTTGGATTTTTATTGAAGTTGATGAAAATGTTTTTCCCTCCTAGTTTGAGTTTGGACTTTCATTCATTAGAAGAACCTTGGTGTGTCCACTCTGAGCTCTGTAGGAACCCCAACAACAAGCCCAACAATCCAGATGGACGGTTCCAGCTGTTAACTGGAGGAATTCCATCCAAACATCTGCTCTCACTAAATTCTTCCTCACCTACAGACTGTGTTCTTCACTGCTTTAAACTTGGAAACGAATGCAGTCATTGGTCTGCGTGCTGCTTTGTTCAGAGAGCTGATTGGCTGTTGACAGTGTTTGATCAGAGCGTGTCAGCCGTTACCATGGTGACCATAAAGGTCAGAAACAGGAAGTGTTTGTGTCCAATCCTGAAGCCTGTCACCATTCTCCTCTCACAGCTTCACTGAGAAGCTGCAGCTTTACAGGAAACACTGGATCTTTGTTTCATACTGACTGTGTTTAGTACAATACTGCTGACAGCACCACCCACTCACTCCATGACTCTACTGACCCCAGAGTCTCCAGTCTGTAGTCTGGACTCTGCTGAAGATCAGACAGCTGCTTCACATCTGGATCCTTCAGGTTGTTTCCGTACAGGTGCAGCTCTCTCAGATGGGAGGGGTTGGACTTCAGTGCTGCTGCCAGATAATCACAGCTGATCTTTGACAAACCACAGCTCATCAATCTGTATAAAGAATGAAAGATGTAAGTTTATTAGACAAAGTGTGAGCTTGAAATCATTCAGTGTTTCATCATCTGTTCAGAGCTGAAGAAGGTTCAGAATGTAGAAGTTTAGAAAATGGAAACTCCAAACAGCTGAAGCCAACAGGAAGCAGCTTCAAACAGGAAACTGTGCAGAGTTTCAGACTATATGTCCTGATGCAGCCAGTTGGATTTTGGAGATTTGAATCTCTGTTCTGTGACTAAGTCCTTGAATCATTTCTTCCAGTTGGTCCAACAAGACAGACTAAGTGTTGGACATGTGTTGTGGCTCCATTAGGGGAGCTTCTAAATGTGATGTGATGGCCCCTCTGGGTCTGTCAGGTCACAGCACTGAAGAGAGCTCAAACTGGGCACACAGTTGTTCCAGTCTGGACCAAAGACTCTATACTGGGACTGAGGGACTGCTTTGACTGCACCCACTGGGACTTTTTAAAGGCTCATGTTCTCACTTAGATCATCGATTTCTACTTACATTTCTTTCTGGGAAAAATGGGGATTACTTTGGAAACAGGAAGTATTTTCCCCAATAAGCAGCCCTGGATTAGTAAATCACTCCAACATGTTCTCAGGCAGAAGAAGCTGTCTTGTTATGAGGGAGAGAAGAAACAGATTGAGGCACAGAAACTTGTTGAAAGAGAGATAAAGCAGCTAAAATCAGGTGTAAAAGTAAAGCAGAGGATGAGCTGAATAAAGGACACTCAAGGCTGGCTTGGAAAGGAATGAAGTCCATGGTGGGGATGCAGAACAAGGAGCAAAGATGAATGTGATGCTGAATCAGCAGAAGACTTGGACTCATTTGATTCCAGCTTTGATATCATTGATTTCAATGAAGAGCTTTGTGATTGTAGCAAAGGGCTGGTAGCTCTGAGAGTCCCACTGATGAGGTGTTTGTGTGGAAATCTCTTAGTGGGACCAAAGAGAGAAAAAGCCCTGGTCCTGATGCTGTGGGAGGGAAATGATTGAAGTGTGCTGTGAGGAACTGACTGGGAGATTTTCACACATTTTCCAGTCCTCCTTGGAACAACAGGAAGTTCCCAGCACATGGAAACAAAGGTTAAGTGTCCTATGGCACTCAGTGATGATGGTGCTGTGGCCCCACCACCTCCACCTCTTTGTAAAGGAACTAACTGTAATCTGAAGCTTCAAATGGAACTAAGACTTCCTCCACTAGGTGGCAGTGTCTGATGAGAAAGTGTTAGTGGAGCTGGCCTGGAGTCAGAAACAGGAAGATGCAGGATTTGGGCTGAAATGGGGAAAAGTGGTTCGCACTAGTGCCTTAAAGCAAGAAGGTTGTAGGTTGAAGCTTGTTGGCCTTTCTGTGGAGGTTGGATGTTCTCCCACAGTCCAATGAAATGCTGCTTAGGTTCATTGGTGCTTCTAAATTGGCTGTAGGTGTGGATGTGAGAGAGTGCTTCTCTGTCTCTCTCTGTTGGCCCTGTGATGGACTGCTCACCTGTGCAGGTGGACCACGCCTCTTGCCCTATGACAGCTAGGGCACAGGCTGCAGCCCTGTGAGCCTAAGCTGAATAAACAGTTAGCAAAAATGATCCATAGATGGCCTGAAATCCCCCAGTTAGCAGTTTGGTAGATAGCTATGACATGCTAATCCCATCCAGCAGCTGTATTCTACCTGTAAGCTGATCCCTGCTGAGCCAAAGCACTTTTTCATATACAAATTACAACCTTTAATAGAAACCTATTGGTCAGCATCTTATTAGCCTGCTGTTAGCTTCATTCCACAGAAAACTGAGAGAAACTAACAGAGTTGATAAAGAATAAAGAGAAATGTGCTGATTTAAAGCCTTTGAAGTGCTTCAGATGATCTCTGTCCACTTCTGTCCACTCATTCATTCATGTAAGCTTTCTAATGCAGCTTTGATCTTCACAGTCTGCTTCATGAAACTCATTCTAACCCTGAATGTCAGAGTGTTCCTCCTTCTCTTTCCCATCATTCATGCTGGCAGTGGAGGAGATTTGGATGTTGGACTGTGTTTTGGATGATGTGTGTATGTTTGTGTTGGACTGCTGTCTGTAAAGCAAACGCACATTTTGCTTTGGATTTCAGTGTCAGACAGACTTTAAGGTGGAATGAAGACTTGGAGAGTTTCACAGTGAATTATCCAGTGGAGGATTTTTCTTCTTCTTTGAAGGTTTGAAATGTGAACATTGTTCTGCTGCAGTCAATGGACTAAACCAGAGAAGAAGAAAACAGACTTTACCATGAAGATCCTCAGTGTGGATCAGTATAATATCAGCCTGATGTCTGCAGTTTAGTGTCAGCACAACTTTCACATCATATTCATCTCAGCACAACTAAGACATGCTGACTGACCCCAGAGTTTCAAGTCCACATCCTGGACTCTCCAGGAAACCACACAGATGCTTCACTCCTGGATCCTGCAGCTTGGTGTTGGAGCTCAGGTCCAGCTCTCTCAGATGGGAGGGGTTGGACTTCAGTGCTGCTGCCAGATAATCACAGCTGATCTCTGACAAACCACAGAGACTCAATCTGTATAAAGAATGAAAGATGTAAGTTTATTAGACAAAGTGTGAGCTTGAAATCATTCAGTGTTTCATCATCTGTTCAGAGCTGAAGAAGGTTCAGAATGTAGAAGTTTAGAAAATGGAAACTCCAAACAGCTGACAGAGTTCATACGCCTTTGTCAGGGTCAAATTCAAGCAAGACCATGTGAAAATTAAAACACATCATCCTAGGTGAACTTAAACACCTTTGTTCCCCTTTTGTTAAGACATAGAAAAGTACACCACACAAAAATACTGCAAAAGGAAACGGTCGCCTTATATACATAGTGTATAAACTCAAAATGCACATTTCACTTCAAATTAAGATTAAGGCTTTGAACAGATCACATAGTTCAGTTCAACATATAAGACTTTAAGAATGCACAAGCATCTACTTAAAATCTATTTAATTTATCATCCATGATATTATTTTGTACAATTCCAATGTATTTTGTTCATCTCCCTTAAATAAACAGGCAGTCTTAAAGTATGAAATATTCATATACAAACACATATAAATGTGTGTACTGTCTCAGTGGCTGATAGTACCCCACAGGCCTCAGTGTGAGCTTGAATACATTTATAATGTTTAAGTAGTTTAATGTGCAGGTGCTGACGATAAACACATTTTGAATGAAAGCCGGGGAACTTTGGTAGCACAGAAACAAGTGGCTATTCTTTGTGACTATATGGATCACTCACAATACCATTATTTCACACAAAGGCACCAAATTAATACTCAAAAAAGCTGCAGCAATACACACAAATATAAACAGTACTTGGTGACAACTTTGCTTTTAGCCTTTAACCCTTCTTGACTACTTTTGATGTGGCCTCTATATTTTACCTTTAAAAACAGTTCATCTTGCCAATCTGTTATTTTCTCATTTTGACCAACTGTATCAGCACAATTTATCTAAATTCAGACAAAATTTAAAATACAAGTAGAAAGTGACATTTTGACTGTAAAAACCACACACATGTTTAACGAATCATCTTCATAACTTGAAATGCAAATAGAGATTGTACATTTTTAAAAATACGCACACGTTTTGCAAACAACAAAGTTATATGGTACTATTTACCAAAAAATGCAGCCAAGGCTCAGACGTTTTTCATATAATCATTTCAAACTATTTACAGAACAATCAGGTGTCAAACAATAGTTTGTGTCACTCTAACACATATGAGAACAGCACAGGGATAAACCTGCAGGTCTGACAGCAGGTGTGTCACTCAGCGTTTACACTGCAATCTGCCTTTGTTGGCTTTAAGGCAGCAACTGTGACGATCACTAGTAGAACTGACACACAAAACAAAACAACAGCTACACACTAAATACACAAGACAACAAACTAACTTGAGACCAAACACGGTAAACGTCACAAATCTCTCACGTATCAAAACTCTCTCTCTCTTTCGCTCACTCGCTCTCTCTTGCCGGTCACTCCTAAAACTTCCCCCTTTTGCTAAACAACCAAATGTCATGTTTCCATATCATTTTTGATTGGTCGACATGGTACATTTTCCCACCTATAGGGCTTTGGAGCGTGATGTCACGGGAGATGGGCCACGCCCCCTTCCGCCATGACAGTAGGCCAGCCAAAGGATACCATTTCAGCTATGGATCGTACGTGTTGTGTTGTAGGTTGCAACGTTAGATCACACGATCGTGAAGGCAAGAAGCTGGATAACGGGCTCTCTTTTCATCGTTTTCCATCCTGGAGGCAACGTGAGGGATCCCATGTATCCGATATTACTAAACAAAGACGTCAGGCTTGGATTGCAGCGGTGAGACGAGCGGATATCGAGTTCTCTGCAATCCCCAGCTTTTTGTTGGTTTGCTCACGGCATTTTCTTTCCGGTGAGTTCTAAATTAATTCATATCACTCTTGAAAGGCTTTTAGTGTTATTTTCAACGTGCTGAGGTCATAGATAATGAGATAAAACACGCTAATGTGTGATGCTGCAGAACCACGTCATGTCGACTGAGTAGCTTATGATTTGGCATTATTGCAGGCAAACCAGCATATGAAATGGATGTAACAAATCCAGACTGGGAACCAACACTGCACATGGGGCATGACGACATACCTGTATCAGACTCGGACCGGCACTCAAGGCGTACGCAACGGAAGCGAAAAAGAGCACCCATCGGAGGTAAACAACCCCCCCCCCCCCTCTAAAAACATACTAAATTGCTATCACTGTACACTAATCCGCACATAACTTCCAGATGAATCACACACCTGTCATTGGAATATTGGTGTACATTTACCTTATGTCTAATTTTATCTTACAGGCTTTCGTTATGCAGCTGCAGAGTCTGAAGGTGTGCCCCGTGCAGAAGTGATTGATGAAGATCTGACAGAAGACCAACAGCAAAATCACAATGTCATGGAGGCAGTGGACAGCAGTTGTGTTGGACAAGTGGAGGTTGAGGTACCAGCTGCAAATGTGGATATACTGAAGAAATGTAAACCTTTTAAAATGATGACAGATTACAAACTCTCAGCTGTGTCTGTAATCAAACCTCTGTAACTTTGCTTCACTTCAGCAGCATCAGCTCATGTTCACATGTTGATTCATGGTTTGCTTCAGTTTTTGATGGACTGCAGAATATTTTGAAGGTTATCTGCTATAAAAAGCCAGAACAGGAAAATCTGCTTCATGTGTTTCTGTTTGATCCTCAGTGACTTTGACACAAAGGCCTCTGCTGTGATGATCACACCTCTGATCAAGTCTCACAGTGTCAGCTTTGTTTTTATACATATGGATATGTGCTGATAAATGATCAGAGTTATAATATTTCCCACTGTCTGCTGTGTGCCGTGACCTTTGACCTGCTAAAGACAGTCAGCTGTGGATTATTCATTGTTGTGTCTGATACTTAGAACTGTGAGGAAGAACACTACACAGTTAATCAGGGTCCCCTCTCTCTGAATCAGGGAAGGTGGGCAGGCCGCGTGTGGGCCGCGGGCCATACGTTGAGTCTCACTGTTTGAAATGTGAACATTGTTCTGCTGCAGTCAATGGACTAAACCAGAGAAGAAGAAAACAGACTTTACCATGAAGATCCTCAGTGTGGATCAGTATAATATCAGCCTGATGTCTGCAGTTTAGTGTCAGCACAACTTTCACATCATATTCATCTCAGCACAACTAAAACATGCTGACTGACCCCAGAGTTTCAAGTCCACATCCTGGACTCTCCAGGAAACCACACAGATGCTTCACTCCTGAATCCTGCAGCTTGTTGTTCCTGCTCAGGTCCAGCTCTCTCAGATGGGAGGGGTTGGACTTCAGTGCTGCTGCCAGATAATCACAGCTGATCTCTGACAAACCACAGAGACTCAATCTGTATAAAGAATGAAAGATGTAAGTTTATTAGACAAAGTGTGAGCTTGAAATCATTCAGTGTTTCATCATCTGTTCAGAGCTGAAGAAGGTTCAGAATGTAGAAGTTTAGAAAATGGAAACTCCAAACAGCTGAAGCCAACAGGAAGCAGCTTCAAACAAACACAACAAGAGAAAAAACTCTGAATGTTTCACATTAAAGTCGTACATTTATCATAAAAACAGGACAAAGACTTGAAAAAGTCGTGTTTTTCCTTCCAGGAACCACAAGGCTTCACTTTTAAAGGTGAAGTGTGAAAGAAATGGACATATTTGAAGTCCAACACCTTTTTCCAGTCACATTATTAAAGCAGACAAACTACAAGCTCATTTTCATTCCAACAAGTCATCTTCTGACCTGGACTAACAACACTGGTCTCTATGTGCAGCTGGCTGTGAGACCAGTGCTCAGGGAGCGTCTACAAAGTGCAACACTGAAAGAACATCACACACTAGCTGTGTCCCAAAACGTCGGCTGCATCCTTCGGAGGACCCGGTATTCGCGGTCTACGTGGGCCGGGTCCTTCAAAGATCGAAAAGGCTGGAAGTGCGAGGCTGTGAAATGGGACGGTCGAGCCTTCAGATTTGCGTCACCGCTGTCTTTGTGGAGTTTAATAAACTCGGCCGTCTGCTCCTTGCTATCTAAAATATAACAGGACACTGGCGTAAACTCTCGACCGTCTCACACTTCTGTTTAATCAGTTTCCTGTTTAACGTTTATTCAGCTGTGTGAAAATCCCGGAGGAACTTTGATCTCAGCCAAACCGATTTACTCCGGAACAAATAAAAAACAGAAAAAAGGCAAACAATTACATTTTTAAGTTCTCCGAGTGACTTATATATCGTGTTTCACCTGAGTAGCGAAAGAGCGGGGTCTGAAAACGATGAAGCCGGGCGTCCGCTGCTCTCGCCGGCTGGAGTGACCATTGAACCCCCCGGCTTGCTAGCGAGCGGGTGGGTAACAGACGTCTCCGAAAACGTCGGCACACTTTTGCAAATATGTGATGTCTTGATAAACCAAGCAGATATTTGAAGTTTACACAGCTACTTTCTCGCCTGAAAATATGTTAAAAGTTTATTTTGTGACCCAGAAAGATTAATAAGAGTAATTTGAAAACTTAGTAGCTGCCGCCATTGTTGGCAGCTGAAATTTGGCTGGGCCGCGCTATGAATTCTGGGATATGGTGGGCCACGAAGGACACACCCGACGAATCCTTCAAATTCAGGGAAATGAAGGACGCATTTGTCGGCCGCGTTTGAAGGAGTCGACAAATACGGACAGCCTTCATCGCCTGGCTGTGACGTAATCGGCCTTCAAATGCAGCCTCTGGAGGATGCAGCCGACGTTTTGGGACACAGCTACTAATTTGCTTCCATCATCCAACCTGAAGAGGAAACAGGGACGGCTCCCCTTCAAAGTAAAAGCTGCTCCTTTTGGACACAGTATCAAAGAAAGTCTACAGTATAACATAGAAAAGACAGAACAAAGTTTTGGTTGTTTTTAAATTGTGCAGAAATGAAACTACACTAAGCTCAATTATGTGACAGACATTTCATCCCATGTCAGTTTGGCCTCATCCTGGGCCGGATTATCCAGCACACACTCTGACCACAGGCCCAGGGGCCACGCACAGCTGGGCTCCATCCAAGAGACAGGAAACAAACCAACACAATAATAAAAAGCACCATGTGATCTTCTTACATCTTCAAGACAAACATAGTAAAAACATGAGCATATTTGTTTCCTGATAAAATGATGTGACAGGTAGAACAGAGTAAAGTGGTGGTGTTACAGCCTTTCTCCCCTCTGCTGCCGAGGCTGTTAGTCTCTCCCAAACTCAGCTACAGGACTTCCAAATGAATGAAAGCAGCAGAAGTGGCTTTACAAATGAAAGAGGAAGAGGAGAAGAAGAGGAGAGGGAGGCCACCCTGACCATCACTCCAGCTGAAAACATCACACTTCCATTAAAGTTGGTGAGGAAATGTTGAGCAGGATGAGCTGCTGGCTAATCTGGAGGCTGTAGCAGCAGCTCACAGTCACAGTGGGTTTCCACTCATGAAAAAGCTCTGGCTGCTTCATTTCTCATCTCATATCAGAGACTTTAATGCTTCACTGAAGCTGTACTGTGATGCTTCCATATCCCAGTGAGGCCTCCATAATGATTTCAGCTGTTCTGTACACACACTGTGTGCCCTGTATGGCTCAAAGTCTCTGCAGCCTGTTTTTATCTGCTATCATCAGATCTTCATCATCCTCATTCACATCCCTCACACACTCTACAGCCTCATCAGCACTGACTTCATCTTCACTGACTGATGGAGCACAACATGAACCTGTGGAGGCTGAAACACTGTCCTGTCAAACATCTCCCCGTCACCACTCCACTTCTGTCAGCCTTTAAATGAACCCTGCTCAAGTCTGTCACTTCTGTTTGGAGCCAAACGAGGTTAAAGATTGTGTCACTACATTCTTGTCTAGAAAATATTAAAGTGTATTTGGTGACACACAAAAAAGGGTAAAAGTATAGTTTGGGTCCACACATGTCCAAACCCTGGTGTGTAGGCCTACTTAGTATTGAGAAAAGCCCACTAAAAGAACGCCCACCAGACCAAAGCAATGGTTTTGACTTGGTCAGCATTAACCCCGCCCCCTGACTTTGATGGGTGAAGCTAACAAATAAAATGTATTTATGAACAACGATGCAGGGCCAGGAGTAGCAACGTGAATTAAATAAATACATCATTAAATAATTCATTAAATGTGTCAGTAAAATAATTAAAATAGAAAACAAACCAACAAAATATGTAATTAACTAATTTGAATTGTACATAAATACATAATGAATTATTTTAAATGAAATTAACTGATAATTAATTATCAATATATTTTTTTTTATTAATTATATACATTTTTAATTAATCACTGAAATAAATAATTCATTAGTGATGTATTTATTTAATACAACCATAAAATTATTGCTAGTTTAATCAAAATAAATTTAAGACATCAATATTAAAGGTTAAATTATGATAATGAATACATGCAACTATAACTGATGACGTAAGAATTTGGATTTTTTAAGCTAAAGCGAAGGTGCTGACTCACTTGGCATGTTAGGCTACGTTCACTCTGCAGGTCTTAATGCTCAATTCCGATTCTTTGATCAAATCCGATTTTTTTATCTGCTCGTTCACACTACAAATAAAATGCGACAGCAAACGCGCTCTAGTGTGAACGCTCAAAGCGGCCCACATGCGCAAAAGAAGATGTCACACACAACGTGCTCTGTTTAGACCCAGAGCAAACAAT
The DNA here is from genome assembly GCF_057381845.1 of Rhamphochromis longiceps. Lineage (NCBI taxonomy): Eukaryota > Metazoa > Chordata > Actinopteri > Cichliformes > Cichlidae > Rhamphochromis > Rhamphochromis longiceps. The sequence goes on along the minus strand of NC_140559.1, from coordinate 70,411,046 downwards.
ATTGTTTGACAGATGACCCTTAATATGAAGACTTCGGACTTTACGTTTCCCAATTTTTGCTTTAAGTTATTTTGTTATTTACATAATAATGTAGATAACCTAATAATGATCCTTATTGCTGTTTTAGAGGAGCGGTGCTTCAAAGGATAGCTGCAGATTTCTGTCAGAATCTGCAGATTATACAGTACAAATAAAAAGTTCACGTTTCTCCAACGCTGTCTTCCCAACAGTTTCACTGACATCTACACGGGATGGCCAGGAAGCGTTTGCGATGTCTTATCGGGCGCTGATAATTGGCGTCTGTCTTGTGTTGGTGACGTAAAAGACGGATATGTATCGGATTCAGTACCACATACGAAAGTGACCCAGATCGGATTTGAAAATATCGGATTTACGCCGTTCACACTGTCATAGCATGATCGGATATGGGTCGCATAGGGTCAAAAAAATCGGATTTGATGCGCTTTCGCCTGCAGTGTGAACGTAGCCTTACTCTCAAATCCTCCCTAATAACAATAACATAATTACACTTTAGCCACAAGAGGGCAGCAGCATTAAGTCGCATGTATATAAAGGTACAGTGATTATATTACAGTGATTTTGACAAAAACAAAACAGAGGTTCATGGCAGTGTGTTTTTCATAACATACCAACCAAATTAAATAATAAAAACTTTATAACTTACAGAACTTTTTTAGAGGCTTTGACCACTGGCAGCAGCCTCAGAAGAGCCTCCTCTGAAGCAGAGTATTTCTTCAGGTCAAACACATCCAGATCTTTTTCTGATGACAGTAAGATGAAGACCAGAGCTGACCACTGAGCAGGAGACAGTTTATCTGTGGAGAGACGTCCTGATCTCAGGGACTGTTGGATCTCCTCCAGTAGAGAACGATCATTCAGTTCATTCAGACAGTGAAACAGATTGATGCTTTTCTCTGCAGACAGATTCTCACTGAGCTTCTCCTTGATGTACTGAACTGCTTCTTGATTGGTCTTTGAGCTACTTCCTGTTTGTGTCATGAGGCCTTGCAAACGAGTTTGATTAGTCTTCAGACCCAAGAGAAAACGAAGGAACAAGTCCAGGTGTCCATTGGGGCTCTGTAAGGCCTTGTCCACAGCACACTGGTAGAAGTATTTCTCTGTCTCAGAGCTTGTTTGTTGTTCTTCCAGCAGATTGAGTCCAGAGTTGATGAAGGTCAGGTGGACATGAAGAGCAGCCAGAAACTCCTGAACACTGAGATGAACAAAGCAGAACACCTTGTCCTGGTACAGTTGTTTCTCCTCTTTAAAGATCTGTGTGAACACTCCTGAGTACACTGAGGCTGCTCTGATATCGATGCCACACTCTGTCAGGTCTGGTTCATAGAAGATCAGGTTTCCTTTCTGCAGCTGATCAAAAGCCAGTTTTCCCAGTGACTCAATCATCTTCCTGCTCTCTGGACTCCAGTGTGGATCTGTCTCAGCTCCTCCATCATATTTGACCTTCTTCACTTTGGCCTGAACCACCAGGAAGTGGATGTACATCTCAGTCAGGGTGTTGGGCAGCTCTGCTCCCTCTCTGGTTTCCAGCACATCCTCCAGAACTGTAGCAGTGATCCAGCAGAAGACTGGGATGTGACACATGATGTGGAGGCTTCGAGCTTTCTTGATGTGGGAGATGATCCTGCTGGCCTGCTTCTTATCTCTGAATCTCTTCCTGAAGTAGTACTCCTTCTGTGGGTCAGTGAACCCTCTGACCTCTGTCACCATGTCGACACACTGAGGAGGGATCTGATTGGCTGCTGCAGGTCGTGTTGTTATCCAAAGGCGAGCAGAAGGGAGCAGGTTCCCTCTGATGAGGTTTGTCAGCAGCTCATCCAATGAGGTGGACTTTCTTGTTTCAGTCAGGATTTTAGTTTTGTTGAAGTCCAAATTAAGTCGACACTCATCCAGACCATCAAGTATGAACACAACCTGGAAGTCTTCAAGCCTGCAGATTCCTGATTCGTTAGTTTGATTAAAGAAGTGATGAACAAGTTCCACCAAGCTGAACTTTTCCTCTTTCAGCACATTCAGCTCTCTGAAAGTGAATGGAAATATGAACTGGATGTCCTGGTTGGCTTTGTCTTCAGCCCAGTCCAGGCTGTATTTCTGTGTTAAGACTGTTTTCCCAATGCCAGCCACTCCCTTTGTCAGCACTGTTCTGATTGGTTCGTCTCTTCCTGGTGAGGCTTTAAAGATGTCTTCTTGTCTGATTGTTGTTTCTGGTCTGTCTGGTTTCCTGGATGCTGTTTCAATCTGTCTGACCTCATGTTCCTCATTGACCTCTGCAGTCCCTCCCTCTGTGATGTAGAGCTCTGTGTAGATCTGGTTCAGGAGGGTTGGGCTTCCTGCTTTAGCGATGCCCTCAAACACACACTGGAACTTCTTCTTCAGTTGGGCTTTAAGTTCACGTTTACAGAGTGGAGCAAATATTTCTGAAGGTAAGAAATTCAGAAAAAAATATTATATAATAAATATCATAGCCTTTCAGTACCCTGAAAGGATGAATGTCTATTGGTCCATTTCTTGAGCTATTAGGAAAGATCAATATTCAGTCTTTAGAGAAATTCTCTTACTGCTCTGCAGATGGTCAGCCATCTCATGCTGCTTAAGTCTCCTCAAGAAGTGGAGTGTGATCTTCAGAAATGCTTCTCTGCAGCTCTTTCTTTCATCTTCATCCTCTCCTTCAAACATCTCCTCATCCTCCATCTGGCTCTTTAAAGTTTCTGGGTGATCTGGACTCAGAAGCTTCTGGATCTTCTTCAGCTCGTTCTTCACAAACATGGTGATGTTGTCCTCCAGCCGCTGGAAAAGAAGACTATATGAATTACCCAGTGGTAAATGGACTGGTTCTTATATAGCTCTCTTTGATACTCTGTGCACACAAAGCATTTATACAACATGCCTCATTCAACCAAGCACATTGTTCTATGCTTAAATACTTTCTTTCACACTCTGATGGATGCATCAGAGGGCAGCTTGGGTTTAGTACGTTACCCAGTACATTTGCCAGCCAGGGTTTGATTCACAAACCTAACTAGTAGCTGACCTGCTCCCCTCCTGAGCTACAGTCACCCCAATCTGACTGAAATCATGGAGCCCAAACTCTGACTTATGTTGGACACACTGACAATCCTCTGGTCCACAAAGTGCAGCATAGAGGTGACTGAAAAGAACAAATGTAAACGTAGTACTACAAACCATAACCACAGAGTCCAGGTGTGTTTGATGTTGCTGTGCAGACTGACCAGTGGAAACCTCTGCTCTCTGCTGGTCCACTCTGTGGAGGAGTAATGTATAATTAGCTCATGTTATGTCTGTCCACACACAGACACAAGCTAAAGGTCCATGAAGTGATGTTTGGATGGGTTCAGTCAATCAGATGACTGTCATGGTGAAGCTTTGCTAGTCCTGCTGATCCCACTGAGAATTAACAACTCAGTTTCCAGATGTCTGTAGTTTTCTGCTCAGTTTCTTTAGTCCCAACAGCTCTTACCATCTCCTGCATAAAGCTTTCCCTCCATGCTCAGATGCCCTGGAACAAGGTGCTCTCTTTATATCAGTGACTGGTTTAAAGGGACAACTCGCCAAACTTTGTGTCAGCAAAAGTAGTTCTAATGTTTCTTACATTTATTACATTTTTACACACACAAATCAATGAACGCAAAAACATGAACTTTCCAGATATTTTGTTTCACAATGTTACAAAACTCAGTTCACAACTCCACAGTCAGATTTACAAGTACAAAATATTTATGACCACAGTTTGAGCCGATGTATGTCCCGAGTCTGTGGACTCAGTAGTTTTGTTTTGATTGTTATTGTCTTTTGTTACAATTTCATTCTGATTAAGATTTTCTAGTTCTGAGGTTTTGGTTTCTGTGTTCCCTCTGTACTGTGTTAGTATTGTGTCTCTGTGTTCACTTCCTGTTTTATTTTGACAGTGCCATGTCCTATGTTAGTGTGTCTACTTTTGCTTCCCCTTGTCTGGTTATGTCCAATGAATCCTGCTGTGTCTCCCTTTTCTCATTCCCTGATGGCTCTTTTGTGTATATGAGCCCTTTGTTTTCTCCTGCTTGTTGCTGGTTCGTCTGTGTTGTCTCCCCGTGTCTCCGTTTAAGGTTTCAGGTTAGTTTTTTAGTTTTTCAGTAGAGGTTATCTTAGCTTCTGCACAGGCCATCTCCACTGCACTTCACCGTTTCAATAAAGCTCACTCACTTCACAGCAGTGTCTGCATCTTGGGTCCTTTATTAAATTCAACATGGCTCGCCCCGCTAGCCGTGACATAAGATGTGAAAACAATATCCAAAAAACACGAGAGACAAACAGGAAATAGTTTTAAGGTGCAGGGCCAACAAACTGAGTCTAGCCATGAACTCAGAGTTGATTGAATTAGCATTTTGAATTGGCTGATCTGAGTTACTTCAATCAAGTCTATGTTCACTTTGAGTTAAGATTATACGTGATTAATGTAAAAGAAAAAAGCCATCATCAGCAACTGATTCTGATTTAGCAGGTTTTCAAATCTAAACGGTACCCATCGCTAGCTGGCTGTAGTTAAACCTTTACTTAAAAAGCATCCCTAGACCCAGCTGTCTTAGCTAATTATAGGCCAATCTCCAACCTGACAATCCTTGAAAGAGTAGTTGGGGGGCGACAATCAGAGGGGCAGTGTGATGATCTTAGGTTACAAACGACCGCAGTCAAGTCATTAAGGGAGACGGGATCAAACTGCTCTAAGACAGCTGAGCACACAGGAGAAAGACTCGGATCTGAGGCAGCAGTCGGCGAGACAAGAGCCCTAATAGACATGTTTTTAACACAAACATCAGTCCTTCTACTTAAGTATGTTTGACACTTTGTTTAATCATCATTTTTAATGATCAAATATAATTGTGTTTGTTATTTGTGGATTTTAAATGTCCTTGACAGAGACAGATGATGATCATTATCCTGCACTGTGCTCTCAGGTTTGGTCGAGCTAGCACAAAGAATGGCTATGTTGAACTTCCTCCTGGGATCTACACTAAGAAGTGAGTCCAACATTAGCAGGGTCTCTTTCCTTTATCTGATTCACTTTAGCATTCACAGTCACGTGAAGCTTGTTATTAACTCGATAAGTCAACCCAGGGTTTCAGCTGAGCGCTCACATGAAACACATGGTGTTGGCACCATCTGATCAATCATATTCATGGAGACGTGTATCAGCAACAGAGCAGCTGAGTTTGCAGAAGGAAGTCAAACTAAACCACAGGAACAATATGAGGAGATTACACACATAATAAAATACTAGCAGTAACACAGCTGCTGCAGACAAATCAGTCGTGTGATCGTGTGTGAGAGGAGAAGGACTGTAAAGGAGTTTGGTGTTAAAAGCTCTGTATGAATGTGGGAGACTTTGAAGGGCTTTAAAAAGGCCAATATAAAATAAAAGGCAGCAAAATTGCTGAGTGTGAAAGTCACCAGACTTATCAGACCTCTGTGATTAAGACCTGTAAGAACACCTGTTTGTACTTGTTGGCATTATATCAAACACACACGTATATTAAGCCTTTGTTTGAACTCTGGTTGAATTTGTTACTTTCAGACTGTGAAACATCACAGAGGCTGCAGCTGCAGATCTTTTATTCACCTGGAAATTTACTTTAAATGTTAGATGGAAAATGTATTGCTCAGTTTAACCAAAGTAAGAACAATAATCCATAAACCTTCATAAAGACAAACATCTCCCAGAACATTGAGCTGCTGAAGTGTCACTGAAGGGAAAAACTATTTGTCCTCCTCCATCCAGCAACACCTGAAACACCTGAGTGGAAGCTCCTCCCTACACTGTGTTTGAAGCAAAGCACAAAGGAGACACCTGCTGGAGCAGCTGGAGTCCTACAGACACTCAGCCTCTTCACTACACAAACACCTCCTACAACATCCACTCTTTCCACTCTGACTGCTGTGTTTGTGGAAACACTCCAACACACACCGCTTCACATACCAACATAGAAATGTGTGAAAAAGAGCTGAGCTGATATTAAACATGAGGATTTATTCAGAAATACAGAGTCAGGAACAACATCTAGACACACATTACCTCTCAGCAGCAGAAGAACAGCCTTTAAAGTTTATATCAAAATCCTTCGACCTGTTGCTCTTTAAGGAAACACAGCTGGGTTCAGGTCCAGGAGATTCTGGCCTCTTATTGATCCTAAAAGAAAAAGAATAAATGTCACAGCTTCATGAGACAGGAAGGAAAAACTGGAAATATTAAATTAAAGACATGATGAACAATCTCATAAAAAATAATGTACTTACTCTTTGTCACATAACAGTCTTTTGTTAAATTTTACAACAACATCCTTCGACCTGTTGCTCTTTAAGGAAACACAGCTGGGTTCAGGTCCAGGTTCTGGATTAGTTTCAGGGTTATGTCCAGCTGAGCCTGGTACGCCCCACAGCTCTGGGCTTTAAAACAACACACACAGAGGTATGAGTGTGAATAATGATGGAGCAGTGATGTGAGTGCTGAGCTGTGACATGGAGAAGAGTCATGGACAGTTAGAGATGGTCATCTCACCTCTGAGCTTTGGTCTGGCTCTCATGTTCCCCACACAGAGTGCTTTTAGAGGGAGGGACTCCCTCCTCTCTGTCCTCACACTGATCCATGCTGCTCAATTCAAATCAGCTCACACACACTTTCTACCTTCACCTGCAGAGGAAACACAAATCATTCATGTGCACATCAACTGAGAGCTGCAGAGGTCGTGTCTGATGTGTTGGACTAACGTCCATCTGAGACGCAGCTTTCATCAGTTCACTACAAAAAGTGTCACAGAGCCCAGTTCAGCCTCCAAATCCTCCATTACTGTAGTCCTACAAAGCAGCAGGTCAAACATGGCTGCAGAGAGCAGCTTTATGTCAGTAACCATGTCCAGGACCGAGCTGACTGCTTACAGAGTTCATACTCTAACTGCTAGCTGCTCTGCTAGCTAAGCTAACTCAGTAACAGTGACTCTGACAGCAGTTACTGTGGAACAGCGGCCGAGCTCAGGACACATTCAGTGTGTTTAGTCTGAGTCCTGGACTCTGATTCAATGGATTCAATCCAGCTCAGAGTTTCATGTGTTCATCAGAATAAAATACATGTACTAATATAACAGAAGTAATGCTCTGAATGCAGGACTGTAATGGAGGATAAATAAGGTTTTTACAGCCTGAAAGAAACATTCAGTTCATATATTTGTAGACAGTGAAGCAGTTTTTAATACTGCAGCTGTTTCCTTCACCTGTGTGTGTGTGAGCCACACCTTCATGTGCTGCTTTAGAAATATGTGGTCTGACTGCTCAGACTGAGTCTAGGAGGAAAGTTCACACGCTGGAGAAAGTTTTGTTCCTAACTTTGTCAGAGTTCGGCTCCAAAGACGAAGAAGACGGAGCTCACAGTCTGTAGATGGTCCTCAGTGTGTGTGTGAAGCCAAGAGAGCACACAGGAGTGTGTTTATGTCAGCAAATCAGTGTGTGAAGAGTCTGAGGGAGTGTGTGAATGAGACTCAACACTGAACAGTCCAAGAAAAGCGTCTGGACTTCTTTAAGTTTAACTTAAAGAAGTCCAGACGCTTTTCTTTTTGTCTCCATAATGTCTCCATAATGCTGCAATGTTATCTGCCCCAGAAACACTGTGCAGAAGCTCTGATGGTGACACAGAAAAGTCACAGTGGAGATACTTCTGTCCACCTTTGATTAGACTCATTATAAAAAGGAAAACAAAGTTTGAACACAGTCACGTTTCCAGTTCACTGACTTACATTTATTCCATGGACACTCACTCTAACCTGAAGCACAGCTACAACCCAACATTGTTGAGGCCTCATCTCCTCCTTTCCTGACTGTAGAGGTTAAATATGCAACAACCAACAAATAAAAGAATTTGGTTCATTTCAAAGAAATTCACACGGTGACCAAGTAAAGTAACCGTAGTAAAGGAGACAACATCCCGTTGATGGTGGGATTATTTGAAAGATTTGCTTTGGTCACATCACCAAATGCAGTTGAACCACCCGTGGATCCATGTTTGACCATTCTACCACTCTGAGCTCTGCTTTTGAATCATTTTATTATTATCATCATTCATTTATTCATTCTTTGGAGGGGGGCTATTTCCTAATGCCGCCCTAATAAGCTGATGTTCAAGGGGAAATATAACAGAAACTCTTTCAGTGTTATTCATTAATAAATTAACAGATAAACTGTGAAGAAGAAAAAACTGAGATTTAAAGGAGAGAGTGAGAAACTTGATCATCCATCCTCATAATACATGTTTATCAGTATCTGCTGTGACCATACTGCAGTAATAACTACAAGTCTACATTTCTGTGACTGTTGATCAATCACAGCAGGAATCTGAGCTCATCTCTGCACACAGAGCAGCTTCAGCTCTGGGATAAACTGCTCGCTTCACGTCCTTCTCAGCTCACAGACACTCATCCTCATATTTTCCTTTAACATTTGATGGTATAATTCATCTGAGTTTACACTTTATCTGCATAAATACAGAAAAACAGACCCAAACACCAGAAACCATCAGTTTCACGTTCAACGGGAAGTGGCTCAAACGTCACAGTTTCATAACGTCACCCTGAACTCCACTCACGGAGTTTCTGTCGCCATTGTAGTTTTTAAAGTCCCGTGATAAAGGCGGGTCTTTCTGTGAATCCGCACGCTCATTGGCTAATAGCTCGAGATTGACACATCGTTATCCAATGAGCGTGCGGGAACTTCCGACATAAAGTTGTTTCCTTTGAAAAACCAAAGTCTGATTATTTTTGCCTCCACTGACGGAGCCTGTTGTTCCCGCCACAGAGACACAGTAATGTCAGAGCGGTGTTAACACTCACCCTGCCTCAGCACAGCTCTCACTCTCCTCCTGCTCTCTCACACTAAACGGAGGCTCAGCTAAACTCACTTCCTCTCTACTTACAGGAAACCAGCGCTCAGAGGAGCCGACCGGCCTCACATTTCACCCACAGACACGAACAGCGTGGAATTATTTTATGTCATAAGAAGAAACACATTCATGTAAACACTCACCTGCCTCACCTCCACCTTCCTCCTCCTGCTGCTCTGAACGGAGGCTCAATACTTTCACTTTCACTGCTGCTCCCTAAACACAGAGGATGCTGGGACTTGTAGTTGTTTCCTTCCGGTGCGGTCTTCCTCTTTGTTTGTTTGTGTTTGTGTTCAAGATATTTCGATCATGTAAACATAGGGTTGCCAACTCCATGAGAAATAAATAAGGGACACCTCGTGGCCAGGGCCGGGCGACCCAGTTGTCTTCACCCTTCCCAGTGTGGTGAATTTTTTAGCTCTTTTTTTGTGTGTGAAATTATTTTTTAACCATTTGACTTGAATTTGATTTAAGCAGATGCATATTCTTTGTGACATGAACACATGAAAATCATTTAGCCATTTATTTTTAGCTCAAAATGACAACATTAACACAGTAAAATAGGTCTCTTTCTTAAGCAGAAGCCTGTCATGCTTAACTTTTGAGAATATAAGTAAATCTTTCTTTAAAAGAACTCTGTCCTGCTTAACTTAAAATTATATAAATTAATAGAAAACAATAGAAAGAAAAATATTCTTGTAACAGTGCACATTTAGTGCATTTAGTGCAATTGGCTTCAGTTGAGGTATTATTTCAGCTTTTCTAATGCTAATCAGCTGCTCCTGTTTGTAAACCCACTTGTTCCCATGATTACGCATCATAACTCATCATCATTATTCATCTATGTATTACTTTTATGTATTAGTCATCTATTTGTTGTAATCATCTATCCTTGCAGTTGTTTATTACACAAAATAAATTTATATTATCACACTTCTGGCCACATAGCGCTGATATTCACTGCACATGCCCATATTAACCTTAACCAGAGGGTTTAAAAAAAGAGACAGTGTTTACATACCATATCTGCTTCTGCCGTGGCCTGGTGGACAAAAAATTGGTTTAGGGTTCCCCGAGCTTTCACGTCCCTCATGTTCTTCATGTGCCCACCACTAGAAGCTGCCTATGGAAAAAGTGCGCCGGCACACAGTGCAGTGCGCTTTATATGTGTTATCGTGCACTTTTCCAGCCAGGTGTTTTCCTTTTCCCATTCCTCCCTGTACTTTTGCAGCCTTTTTTTTCTTTCTCTGAGGGGAACAAACATTGCTCGCTCGTGAGCGTGTCGCCACAGCCGCTCACACTGCTCACACGCAAACACGTAAACGTCGGTGAAAAAGACGGTGCAGCACGGTAGTGCAGCGTGTGATCTGGACACAAGCGATGGAGGCACAACTTGTAGAACTTTGGAAAGCTCATCCGAGCCTTTTCGATGTGGCATCACAAAATTATCACGACCACAACAACCGTGAAAATAGTTGGATTTACATGCTGCTCAATCACAGCTGCCTGATCAATGTTTTTCATTAGCAATTTAGCAAAGTTGATGGTGGTGGTGTGTCTGTGTGAGAGAAAGACAGACAGAGAGAGCGACAGATTTTCTGTTATAACCTTCATTATATGGAGGCACAGTGTGCGCACTCAGGTCGCATCAGAGCATCGGGCGGTATAGTGTGAGACCTGCATCGTGACCTACCAACTGCGAGCCAATCGTGCAGTTTGAAAATTGCAGTGTTTGCCCAGCTTTAGGTGTACTGTTGTCCAAGACTTGCAGAACAGTGTCGGCGTTTATTTCCCTGTTGGCCAGGACTGGCCTGGGACAGAAAATCGGGCATTTTGACTAGAGACCGGCCCCCCAGGTATTAAAGCCATAAAGCCTTTGAATGAAAACAAACACTGTTGTGACAGTGATGTACAGTCTTGTTGGTATATGTATGATTTCTATACATTTTACATCAGATAAAAACTTTGGTTGTAAGATTCAGATAATTATTTAATAACAGTGAGACATTTTAAATGAGAATAACAAAGAAAAATGGTAAAATGGTCTGTATTTGTAAAGCGCTTTACTTGGTCCTAAGGACCCCAAAGCGCTTTACACTATACACAATCATCCACCCATTCACACACACATTCATACACTAGAAAAGTATTTCTTTGTGCCCCCCTTTCCCTGTTAATGCCCTACCTGGCCCCCTGGCAACACTTTGCTAGACCCGCCTGTTGTGGAAGTTTTCCATTTAAATAAAGCCTGCAGACGAGCGGTGAGCGGTAGCTAACATTCTTTAATCAAAACACACAAAGAACAGACAACCAAGCTTGATGGAGAGCCTACATGACCACGGGGCAGGGTCAGCAGAGTCTCCCTGAGCCTAGCATGGCTCTCAGTTAAATACCTTCTCCAGGAACAAAAGGCAGTACACAGCTGTTTCACACCTTAACACTAGAATTACTGAGCCTTTTTTTTCCCTGGTGCGAGTCCCTACTACTAGATTTACTAGCCCTGCGCAAATTTGCGTAAATTCCACTGGCACTGCGTTGTCTTTACAGTCCCTGGCACAGCAGCTGCAGCAGCTTCAGCAGCCTGCGTCTGTGCTAATATTTCCTTGTGCTACATGAATCGGCAACGAAGTTCCTGAGCTAGAAGACTCAGAAACAATCTTCTTTTGCCTGTCCACCCTGTACATGCCTTGTACAAAATGTAGGCATTCACCGCTAACAGGTCCAGCATATTGTAGAAAACCGCTACTGACCACCTGCATGTTGCTGCTCTTATGGAATACATCCGCACAAGTTGAGTAAGTTCACGCCAGACTTTATTCACCGTGCCCCATAACGGCGTTTTGCGCTGCAGCAGTCTGTGCGACAGTGACAGTGAAGTAAAGAAATTGTCTGTTGTGACGTTTCTCCCATCATCCAAAAACGGCTCCATCAGTTTCATGACCACGTTCTTGATCCCAAATTTGTCTGGCTTGGCTGCGATACACTGTGTGAATGGACAACGAACCTTGGTAGGGAACAGCTGTTCATCTATGGTCATGTGTTCTCCTGGAGTGAAACTCTTAGCACAGTTCTTGTTGAAGCGTGTCCAGATGTCGGAGATCGCCGCAAATTTATCTGTTTTCACCCGTTCTGCCCGCGTGTCCCTGTCATCAAATCGAAGGTGTTGCATAATTGAAATGAATCTATCTCGGGGCATTGTCTCTTTGATTACTGGCACCAGAAATCTTTCTGACCAGCAATCCACAATGGCACCAACAGGACACATGATTGCTCTTACAAACAGGATTGAAATGAATGCCATCAGTTCATGAACTGACAAATTCCAGTCCGGCTCTATTCTGTGGGCTTGATGGACCGTACACTCCCTGCAGCATTCCCACGTCTAACAGGCAAAGGAAGCTTTGGAGCACACTTGTAATCTTGCGCTGTCGGAAGATAAACAAATAGAGAATGGTAAATTTACATGAACCTCACTCTAAATAGGTTTATATAAATATCATATCTACTATGGCAGTGACAAACCTTAGCAGACTCTGTGGGTCCAGCTTGCGCAGTGAAGCACGAACGATTTGCTACTGCACTGGGCATTGCAATGTCCTCCTCTACAGTGCCGTCTTTTGCCGTGTGGCTCTGGCTGGGCTTCCCAGTACCACGGGGCCTCTTCTGTGGAGGCATGTTGGGTTCTTGTTCCGTCTCCTTTTCAGATTCTTCTGAGGAGGTATCAGTGGCCTGCTGGACAAATGAAACCTCTCCTCCATCAGAATCTGCTTCGTCCATTTTCTGAAGCAAAGCCAAAGCCTGTTGCGCGGAGAGGTTCTTCCTGGGTGGCAGTGATACGGAGGCCATCCTGATGTGCGTTCTCAGAAATGCGAACAAGAAATGATTCTCCCGTCTGGGTCGGTCTGCTTTTATGCACAGCACTGTGCTGTAGTCAAGCAATGCCACTCCCTCACATACACAGTGACAATGGAACAATGGAAGATCTGTGCTGAGAGTCAAGGAAGGTGTGAATGTGTGTCTTTTATATTTGCAGGTCAGTCAATGTGTGGGATATTTTGTATAGATACGGCAGGCATTTCTGAAAGTCGTAACACAGAGGTTTGGCCTGACTTGGATCTGAGCAACTCTGAGTGTGCAAATGCAAATGTGCCAGGCCTCAAGGATAATGGGTGGTTTGCACAACAAAAGCTGGAGGAGAAATGAGCTGACGACCTGTGAAAATCTCAGCAGGGGTGATTAACACCTCGGGACTTGCACCAGAAAATAAAAAAGCCAGTAATTCTAGGGGGTGTTGGGTTTAGGGAAGTTACGCAAATTTGTGCAGGTTTAGTAAATCTAGTGATAAATACGTGGTAGAAATCCCAAAAGGGTGATTCTGTTCACCTGGACGTAGCATTTTCAATGGGAGAAACGCCTCCTGAACTGAATTGTCTCAGTTGATGGCCATGCGGTTGGCCTCCTGAACTGTTTCTTTGGACTGTTTTTCCTCCTCTTCTGAGTTTTCCTTCCTGGAGCTCCAGCACCCACCCAGGTTTGGTGGAAATGTTCTAATTTTAAGAGTTTGATTGCAAAAGAATAAACTGCTGATGTCCGCAGAAGTTTTTAACTTTGGTTGAAAGGACAAACTATGAAAAATAATAGACCTTTGAGGATTTGAGCATATGGCAAACATTATGCAAAGTTCCTCTTAATTGTAAAACACAAATCTGAGGATGTTGGAAGACATGTGTGGTTCTCATCAGCTTTGTGGCATGTAGATGCTCCTTTTATTAATATTCCTAAGTCCGGAAGAATACTCATAAACACTGAGGTCCTGCTATGTGCCAATGTGTATCTGGGCCATTACTAAACAAAGATGTGAAGCAATGTTAATAATTGTTGGTAACTTTTTTTTCATTTCCAGGTTTCAGTTACTGCTGTTGATATGTTAAGAGTAAGAATAAGTTCAGATTCTCTTAAAGATAACAACACTAATATGTTAACAATTGTTGGACTTGTGGAGGTATTTTGAGAACCCTTATAAACATCTGAAGGAAAAATATTCTTTAATCATAGATGCAGACTCATGGAAAAAATATTGATTAATCATTTTATTTGATTTTGTAGAGTTAGAACAAACAGATTGGATTCTCAAAATCAGTCAGTTTCTTGGGGTCTGAAGCAACAACAGAACAGGGCTCTGAATTTTTGGCAGAAGCCCTTTTTTTTCTTCTTTTTCTCCTTTTTCTCCTTGATTTTAATGTTGTCAGACTTCTCTGAATTATTAGTAAAAGAGACAACTGGCTCAGACATGGATAGACATACAGAAGGGAGTTCCTCACTAGGAAGATCATCAGACGTTGCCAGACTTTCAGAAGCAGGCTCTTTAGTAGGAAGAACATCAGCCTTTGATGAACTTTCAATGAGAGGTTCTTTAGTAGGATGAACATCTGGAACATCTGACTTTGGCAGACTTCCACGAGCGGGTTCTCCAGTGGGAAGAATATCAGCCATTGTTGAACTTTCAAAAAGAGGTTCGGAAGTAGGAAGAACATCTGACTTCAGAACACTTTCCCAAGCAGGTTCTTGAGGTTCTTTAGGAGGAACAACATCTGGCTTCAGCAGATTTTTACAAGCAGGCTCTTTAGTCGGAAGAACATCAGCCTTTGTTGAACTTTCAAAAGGAGGTTCGGAAGTAAGAAGAACATCTGACTTTAGAACACGTTCAGGAGCAGGTTCGTGTGGTTCTTTAGTAGGAAGAACACCTGACTTCAGAACACGTTCAGGAGCAGGTTCTTGTGGTTCTTTAGTAGGGAGAATATCTGACTTCAGAACACGTTCACGATCAGGTCCTTTTGGTTCTTTAGTAGGAACAACATCTGACTTCAGCAGATTTTCATGAGCAGATTCTTTAGCTGGAAGAACATTGGCCTTTGTGGAACTTTCAAAAAGAGGTTCGGAAGTAGGAAGAACATCTGACTTCAGAACACGTTCACGATCAGGTCCTTTTGGTTCTTTAGTAGGAACAACATCTGACTTCAGCAGATTTTCATGAGCAGATTCTTTAGCTGGAAGAACATCAGCCTTTGTTGAACTTTTGGAAGGAGGTTCGTGAGTGGAAAAAATATCAGCAATTCGTGAACTTTCAACTGGAGGTTGGGAAGTGGGAAGAACATCTGACTTCAGCAGACCTTCAGGATGAGGTTCTTTAGTTGGAAGAACATCAGACACTACTGGACTTTCACAAGGGGGCTGGAAGATCTGGCATATGCTCGTCTTTGCTACATCAGAAATTGCCCTGAGTAGTCCTGGTGCAAAGTTTGCAATGTGGCTCAGCAGAATCTTTTCTGAATATTTCTCTCTGACTTCAGACAGGATACTTTGCACCATGTCATCTCTGATGGACCTTGAGAAGATGGCCTGGTTTTCCGTTGTTAGGAGAGATTTGGACACTCGATCCAAAGTGGCCTTTGTCACACTGGTGGAGAGGATGCTCAATTTTTGGGAGGACATGTTCAGTAGGGGGTAAGAAGGAAGCTTCCAGAAGCCATGCAGGACACGGGGAACCACCTCTATCACCACGTCTGTTGCAGTGAACAGTTTGGAGGTTTGTGCGTCCTGCTGCCTCTCTTTAAGGAGGTCAATGTACTTCCTGACATTGCTGAGGAGCTTAGGTGTTCTGCAGAATAAAGTTATAAGAATGATCTTTTACACCTATTTAAAAAAATAACAGAAATTTTGAAATACTGTAGCTGGACTGTTAATGATTTTATGTCAGAGGTGACTCACTGAAATTTAGGAGGTATGGCCTCTGGAAATTCCAGCAGCATCCGGGCTTGAAACTCGATGTCCCTCATTTTATTTATTGTGTTCACTGCCCACACCTGAAACAGAAAGCATGTTTACATTGCAGTTTTGTTGAGAGGTTATGTGATTGTAGTAAAAAAAAAAAAAAAAAGATCTCCAAATGACTAAAACTCTTGTGAGTTTTCTAGTCTTACCAGTTTCAGAAGAGGTTTGGCTTCTGTTTCTTCCAAACCCTCCAATTCAAACTCCCAAAGTCTTCAAAAGAAAACAAAAGAGAGGTTTTCTCTCAGCATTTACACTTCAGCACAAACAGTTTCAGGTGTGAGGTGGATGGTCTGTAGGTGTCACAGTAACTCACTGCTCTCTGACTGTCTCTTTGCTCCTCTCCACCAAAAGATCTCCCATATCTTCTGCAGTGAGGCTTGATGGTATTTGGTTTTCCTTCTGAAGTCTGAGGAATTCCATCATCATTGCAATCTAAAAATAAAAGGAGACATTTAATCAGCATCAGTCCCAGGTCTTCAGAAATCACCTGACATTTTATCTCAGTTTTGGTTTGGATGGATCTGGGTCTTACCTGAGCCCTGTAACCTGGTAGATACCAGCAGATCTCCACAGCTGTGTTATATATGGGTGTGTTGAACAGCACCTGTCAAAGAAATAAGAAATTACTCATTGTAACTTAAATTGATTCTCAGTTTGTCAGCTTTTTAAAACTACATCAAATTCTTCAAAAATGCAGTAAAAACAAAAAGTGTCACATACCCTGATGGGTTTGTAGATCCCTTTACTGGCTTCCATTAAAACGCTGCTGTTCTATCACAGTTGGGGAAGAGAAACTTTCCAAAACTCTTCAAAACTTGTGTAAGATCAAATGTAGATATGAAAATACTCCTGACTTGATGGTTTTTCTTGCACAGATGAGCTCTTTTTCAAGTCTGATGCAGATTTAAAAATACACAATTCTAAAACAGTCACCATGGAAACATTTGATCCCTGCTTTATGTCATTAAATTAAAAGAAAACACTCTATTTTACACCACATTACACTATATGTTGTTCATTATATAAGTAAATAAGGGTAGGCTACAGCCGTCCTTAGGTCACTCCTGTGAAAAGATGCATACAAACTGGTGAATCAGAAAAGAAAGAAAGCCAACCTGCAGCATTATGTCCTTTTATGTTATTTCAATTCACTTCAGTTTTATTGATACAGCACCAAATCACAACAACAGTCGGCTCAAGGTGCTTTACTTTGTAAGGTAGACTCTAAAATAATATACACAAGGAGAAAAACCCAACAATCATATGACCCCCTATGAGCAAGCACATTGGCGACAGTGGAAAAAAACTCCCTTTTAACAGGGAGGAAGCGCCGGCAGTAACAGGCTCAGTGAGGGGCGGCCATCTGCCAGGAGTGGTTGGGGTGAGAGAACGAAGATGGGACAAGAGGCATGCTGTGGAAGAGAGACAGAGATTAATAACAAGTGTGATTCAATGCAGAGAGGTCTATTAACACATAGTGAGGGAGAAAGTCTCTGTCTGCTTTTCCTAATGCTGAGGTGAGGAGGACTATTAGCCAATATAAAGGCGACACTGGCGACCCGAGTGTGGAAACAAATGGTTTGCACAAGAAGCGGTCACTGAGCGATCAAAGCTTATTTACCACACATAAAAAATCAAGGCAGAGTAGAAGCGGGTGGATCGATTTTTAATGAATTTTAAAATTATGTTTGTTTTTCTTATTCTTGAAAAAAAGATCATTTACCCTCGCATTTGTTTCCCTTTTTATATACTACTACTTATGTGTTTTTTCTTATTTATGTCTATATTGTTTAGTTAAACAGATGACAGTTTTCCCCTTTTTACTACTTTTTGAACTCTGTGCTGATGTTTAAAGATTTTATTATTACTAAATAATGTTTTTAGCAATTAGGTGAAAATAAATACCAGATGAAACGATATTCTCTTCTGTTATCTTTTATTATTTGTGACTTGAATCAGTATCCGCGCTGCACACAATCAAAGTTATTTTCAAAACATGCAGAAACAGGTCTTGTTTTGTTAACAAAATGACAAACCATTGCATCGTTACAAACAAGGTTATCACTGTACATATTAATTAGTCTTGAATAAGACGCTCCTTTTTGGACATGATATAGAAAAAGCACACAGTGTTGTCCGCAGGTTACCGAAAAGTCCTTCTGAACCTGTCTCCCAGAATACAATATCCGAGCGGTGTTTTTAAAAGAAAAACTTTTATCTCGGGTGAAAACTTATCAGGTGAGTTACCGAAGCTGTCAAAAAAGTACCCTTGCTTGTCTTTTGTGATATTGAACGCCAACCAGTGCTTCCCAGGTAAGTCTGATGGATCTGTATTCACAATGCCCATGCATGGATATCTGATGGGCTTTGTTGGCAGCTGGTCACATGCTAAGACGCCTAGAAGATGAGCCCTGTTACTAATCCTTTTAACAATGCTGGTTAGTTCTATTGTATTCATTTTGAATGTTTAGTAGTCGTCCAGCAGCACTTGTCTCATATTAGATATTTGGATGACTGAATCAAATACAGAGTAACACACCAGGTTCATTGTTCGGGGTAGCGGATTTCTGAAACGGGTTTCCAGCCTCACGCTCCCTGTTTGAACTAATGATACGTTCCCTGAATGTCCTTCATCAGTTTTAAAATTAAATGGATTACGTGTAAAAGAACCAGGATAAGCTTCGTTATCCACGAAGGCGATGATGACAAATTTAGGCAACCTGCCCATAAATAAATTAGTTGATATTCTTGCCCCAGCAGGTGTGGAGAAGGTCTTTAAAGAAACTCTGCCTACAGCATATTTTGCATTTGCATGATGCAGCGCCTTGCCGTGTGCCAGCCTTACACTTGGTGAGACACTGATTCTTTTCACAAATAAGCTGGCAGAGACGATTTTAACTTTATACGCGGTGTTAGCTCCAGTCATGAGAGCAAATTCGTCTTTAGAGCGCACAAATTTCAGCGACAGATCGATTCCATTAAGTAATAATTTTTCTTGAAAAAACAGGTCTGCGTGTACTGGAGCAATCAATTCAACAATACTGCTATTCGCTGTATAAGTACCTCTGGTCACCAGACCCTGGCTCTCCCCTTCTATACATGTATCATTCATGTGCGAGGCTGTGTCTGTACAGAATAAAGCGCTGCTGAACTGTGTGTCTAAAGTCTGCTTATTATAATTGATAAGACATTCTATTATGCCTCTGTATGGATACGTGTTGGATGATTGGCTAATCAAGCGATCCCCCAAATTTACATCTACCTGACTAAATAAGGTGCAACCTGGATAATTAACAAGTCCCATGTTTGTGTCACGGGGTGGAGAGGGACAAGTTACCTAAGATATTTTTATTGTGCATGTTTGGTTTTGTTTTTACTTTCTTTAATATTTTAATATTGTATAGTGTTCTATTCTTGGTTTTATTGCATGTTTTATGGTATTCATCGGTGACTTGTCCTGGAAAGTCTCCGCCCCTCCTTGATTATGAACCCGACACACCTGTGAGGTCCCGGAGGCCAATAAGAGTGATGGGAGACGAGAGAGAGGAGATTGATGGTGGAGTGAGGACTGAGAGAGTGAACGGTATCAGGCGGTGGCGGTGCCACAAGCCCAGACGGGCTGGTGCCGGTTGGTGTGCCACAGGAAAGCGGTGGCAACCGGAACAGAAACATCGATAGGGCGGCGAGACGCCGCCGGGTTTTCCCTTCTTCTAAGGCGGCTAGAGTTGGCTAATGCAGGCACCAGCGCGCAGAGGCACCAGCGCGCAGAGGCACCAGCACGCAGAGAGCAACAGTACCAGCGCAGAGAGCACCAGCGGAAGCCACGAGACGGCTGTGCCGATTTCCAGTTTTAAAGAAGCGGCGGGCGGAGTTGAGAGCTCTGCCCACCCGGGCATATCGGGCGTGAGTGCGAGAGGGAGGCGAGGACTCCGCTGGTTCCTTTGGTTATACCACCTGCTGGATTTCTTAGCTCCCTGGGACTTTTAGGTCGTGGCGCAGGCCACAGGACTTTTAATGTTATGCTTTATTGATTTTTACTGTGTTACCCCTTGGCCAAGGTTGTTTTAATTCATTTTACATTTTTAACTATTTAAATATAATAAATTATATTTTTAATCTTACAGTTTAAATTGTGTGCTTTCCCTTGGCGGCTCCACTGCTCTGCCCGTTTTGAGGAAGGTTTCCTTCCTTTAAAAAAAAAAAAAACACAAAACACTGTGGAAATAAAATCAGCCTTTCCGCTCCGTTACATAATCATCCCTGCCTAAGTTTGTGCCGTCAGCATCTGTGATTCTTACTCGTGTGTAGATATAGGAATCGTTTAGATCCAGGTAATCCTCTCCGGACGATGAGATTTAAACTCGATTGGACCTCCGTCTGTGATTGCAGAAACTGGCGGAATTTCAATAAAGGTCGTTTTCTCTATGGACGTTTGTGTGTATGGGACAGTAAAAAGATCGAGCTCTGTTTTTAGACATTCTCTGATTGGTTGTGTAACAGAGCCATTTAGAAGATGTCACATGCTGTAGTTTTTGAACGACTGGTTCTGGGTCTTTTCACTCCGCGTGGTTGTCTCCGTTTGGTGGCTTTCCTGGCAGGTTTTGTCGTTTTACGCTTTTTAGGCGGCGGCGTATCACGCATGCGTGCAGTGGGAGGGGTCTTAGAAGGTTTGGGTGTATACACATACAAGCTGTTGCCATCCTGCTCAGTAGATGTTGGCTTGGTTATGTTGGATATCACATCCGACACTATGCCTGATGCTGCTGTTTTTAGGTGGGGTTTGACTGTGCTGACTCCTTTTTTAAACAATGGTACAGCAATTCTAAACAGGCTGCGGAACAAACCTCCCAGACCTGCGCCACATTGCGTGCTGGTCCCAATATAACCATTCAATTCTCCACCAGCCTGATTTAAATAATATCTTACATATTTTGCTTCATCTGTGTTGTAGACAGACATCCTTATTTTTTAAAAATGGTGTCTTATGGGTCGGAAGTTGAACTTGACAAACACCTTCCCGTATAAAAAGGGTATGTGTTGATTTTGGTCGTCTTTCAAATCAATTTCTATGTCATCGATTAAGGATTTCGAGACTGGTGTGTAGTGTGGGCTGTCAAATTGAAGAATGGCTCCCCGACGGTCATCGTCTGTTATATTTATTGCTCTTAATAGCCGCGCATGGGCGTCACCCACAAGCTGGTAATCAACGATATCTGCATAAATAAAAATGTTCTATTTTCCGCCGTATACGTCTGCAGGATGTGGTGCGTATGTGTTTTTATAATGAAGTACAAACGGGTCTTCTGATTTGAATCCTAAGATTCCTGCCAGTCTCCCTCTAAATGTGAGAACTGTGCCCCTATAGGGCCCATAACACTAACATAGTTACTAACTTCACTGTATTGTGTTTTAATGTCGGTGTTATGTTTTAATGTTTTATTATCTGCGCCACAGATGCATAATGCCCCACAGACAGCTCAATCACGGTTATGGACAATGCTCCATCTTTGACTGGATCATAAATTTCCACTCGCGAATCTGATTGTGGAAAAGACAACCATAGTCTTGGGTATTGAAATTCTATAACACCGACCTCATACGGTTCATTTAAAACAACAGGTTTTGCTAGCTTTGTTCTAAAATTAGATTTCTTATTGCCTGGATAAACATGTGCTGAAGCATTCGAGAAGAGGCTCACATAAAAGCCTGCGTTGTTGTTGTTCGTTTTATCCATTCCTTCCTTCCTTCCTTTATCAGTCTTTGTCTAGTGCAGAATGAAAGTATGCAGAGCTGCGGCGTCTCTGTTAATCACACTTCAACGATGTCTTTTTCAGGGATCCATGATTTTCAAATGAGAAGGCCAACCGAGCCATTTGACCAGCGCTAACTTTTTTCGGTCCTCTTTTTTCTGCCAAGTATTTTCTCTATTTGAAACCTTTTGTTTTTGTCAATAGTCACCTGCTGTGTATTCATAAATTACACCTTTCACTGCAGCTCCTGTGAGATCCTCCAGTTTGTATACGGGAGGGTCTCTTCCTAAACGCTCCTTTATGGTAAAGTACTCGTCTGTGTAGGTCTGATGGTAACCCTTTCAGAATATGCCTCGTAGTTTAGATATTCTCTCTGTATCGCCCACATTAAATTTAAAAGTCACCGGTTTTTGGGGTTTCATTTTGTACAGGGTGTTAAAGACTGCTTTCTCATTATCTTTGCACACCTCGGTGGGGTCATTTTGATAGAGCTGTGATAAGACAGGTTATAGGACTGTACAAGATCTTGGATCACATTAACATATCTTGGCGAGTTAACTGATGTTAAGTATTTCCACATTTTCCCCTTTAAGGTGCGGTTAAAACGCTCTACCACACATGATTTCATTTCACTAAAGGTTGAAAAATGTGTGATGTTATGCTGCTCCATTAGTTTTTTAAATGTTTATTATAAAATTCCTTCCCTAAATCTGTTTGGAGTTTTTCAGGCACACGGCCCTCTCTCAGAATATCACCAAAAGCCTCAGCAACAGCCTGTCCTGTCTTGGTTTCAAGGCACCTAACCCATGCATACTTAGAAAACACATCTATGCATGTCAATAAGTACCTAACATTATCATCATCCGCAGAATATTCACGCATGTCAACCAAATCAGCTTGAAACTGTTTGTCAGTCCCGTTAACCAAAACTCTATTTCTGTATCCTTGCATTTCTGTGTCCTTGCATTTCTGTGTCCTCTATCCTTGCAGGTTTATGAAGAGTATATGTGTCATCTCCTTTTAAAAACGCTCCACGTCAGGTAATGACGGCTTTAAGCCTGTTGCCTCACTGACAGCGATACGGAGCTTCTTTACACTTCCTAAACCCCCTGGGTGTGCAGGGTTGGGATATATTTTTCTCAGCGTGTTTTCCATAATCACTTTGACCAAACACAAACACAAATGACCAGAAAAAAGTGTTAGCATACGTTTTTATTTCATTTTCTGTGTAGTGCACAGTAAGGTTTTTATAACAGATGTGCATTAAATCTTGTGTCTCCCAGACCAGTAGTTTCCAATCATGTGGAGCAGCGCTGATTTAACTCCGCGGGTGTGATGATTGGTATTTAGCAGGTATCCGACATTCTCATCAGTGGTGCAAACAATGTGCGGCACTGATCTCAGTTCACACAGAAGACGCTCTGCAGTGCTGATGATTTGTGCTTCAGCCTCACTGACACTGTATGAGCAAACAAACAGACGGATGGCCGGGATGAATCGGGGCGTCCGGAGCTTTTCCATCACCTCATCATAGCAGGTCTCGAAGAAAAACACAGGCAGCTCAAACAGGCAACTGTGTTGTAACTGGCTGGGGTGACCGGATTGGCATCCATAACATATCTCCTGCACATACTCATTCAGTGCCGTCGACAGCAGGTGGAAGGTTGCGAGTTTAATGTTGAGTTCCGTTTCCTCAGACGGGTGTGATCCTGCAGAGTCCTGTGAGCATCCTGGAGAGGGGGGCGGAGTCGGTGGGGTCTGGTGTTAGAGTGAATTGTTAAATGTTTGTCATTTTTATGTTTACCATTTGTACATTGTTTTAACTCTGATGAAAGAAATTCCACTGTCCTTCCCCCCAGATTCTCGAGGATCAAGGTGGGGGGCTGTAGTCTTTTATCACAGACACATCCTTGTGCTTCTTTTGATGTAACCTTCCTGCGTTTATGACCCTTTGGTCAGCAGGAGGTCTCACACACACACACACACACACACACACACACACACACACACACACACACACACACTGCCTTGTCTGGGCGTGGCTTTGTTCTGACGTGTTTTGTGTGACCGGTCTCTCAATAAAGGCAGCAGGAGGAGGAGGATCTAGAGGTCATTTTCATGGTGGCCTCCCTTGCGCAAATAATCGATCGATCGACTGTCTTGTTTTCTTCATGATGAATAAGTCTCTAGAATTCGCGGGGCTTGTGGAAACACAGATCCAACATCTGGATTAGCAGTGCTGGAGGGGGAGACTCTGAGCGGTCCACAACATGGCAGATGTTGTCTGTAAAAGAAATCCACACATTGCATTTTTAAAAAAATATCGGGTATAATGCCAACGTCTCTCACACAGAGACAACCTACCATTTGGTTTTTTTTGTTTTTTTCTGTCCTCAGGGTTTTTGGCCTCAACATGGCAGAAGGTAAACCAATCTTCGGGCCATGTGCGAGCCGATCATATATACAAGACGCGTCCTAATATTCTCATAAGAAGAGTTGTTTGTATGTGCTAAAAAAAACAAGCCTCAGAATGAAAACAAAATGAGGCTAATTAGTTCTTTGCCTTATATAGTGTACAAAGGTTGCAGCCTTGTTCTATCATGGAAATGTTAGTAGACTCCTATGACTCACAGAACATTTGAGCCGACCTGGTTTTCCATTTTAGGATGAAACCTCTTCTCACCCACACTCTGCTATTCATCTCTGTTTTTATGTTGCGGCTTTTGAGCCGGGTCGTAACACTGAAGATTACAAAGATCAACATTAAGACCAGTCTGTGCATTCAAAGCAGTGACAGAAAAGAGTGTGGGGCATTAACCCCCACTCACTGAAATGGCATCCAAGATGCCTTCATAACTTTAAGAAAAGGAAAGAAAACAGGCAATAAAATGTAACTCTAGGAATCACTCATTTCATCCACCTTTGCCACCATTTTCCACATTAATTAGAAGATGAAATGAATCGATTAGCTCAAAGAAATTCCACTGCAGACGAGTGTTTTGGTGGTTAACCCTTGGTAAGTCCTAAAAAAAAAAAAAAAAAAAAAAGTACCCCTTATGAAGACCTAGAGCCAAAAATCGACCACGCCATAAAAAGTGCTATAAAAAGATTATACATTAATATTTTTCCACTTTAAATTAGCCAATATTTTAGACCTACTTCTCCTTGAAATATTCATATAAAGTTTTAATTATATTTCGCGATTTTAACCTTTTATATCCCGGTTTTGTCACATGAGCACACTGCCTTTTTTGGCAAAAAAAATGAAAAAATTAAATATTTTCCATAAAATACATTTGAAAGTTATATTTTATTGTACTTTTAATTAGGCCTTTGGATGGTCTAAAAATTACTACTGACCTTCATTTTGATCGGCCGTTAGTTTTTTTTGCAGGAGAACGTTTTTCACTCTTGCCCCAATAAATGCATATTACCTTGTTGCCATCTAAAATCAAATAAAAAGCATTATGTAAATAAAAATACAAGATCAGTTTGAACCAAATAAACATTTATTTTTCAACAATGAACAAGAACATGTATATGGTAAATGTAATTATGTATATTGTTGTTGGGAATGGGGAAATGTATGAGAGAGAAAGAGAGTGTGAGAAAGTGAGAAAGCAGTGAGAGGGTGGGGGGCGTGTGTGTGGCTGGGGGGTAAATGTCTTGCTCAGGTAGAGCAGTGGCTGCAGACAAATTTGCTGTGGGCTCGGCAGCTGAATTTTCCACATTTGCTGCATGTGTTTCCCACTCGCCTCCTTTTCCCAACACAGAGCTCACAGAGCTTCCTGCCCTTGGGATTTGTCACTCCAGAGGGGCCTGCAGCAGCACCATCCTGCGCATCTCTTACTAACTCAGCAGCAGCTGATGAGCGGGGAAGACGCTGTCTTTGTGACAAATGGGGCGTGATCAGGCCTTCTCCCACCTCTTCAATGAACATCCTCCTCCTGTGTGGCTTCTGCTGATGCCAGGCCTGATCCACGGAGGTCCACAGCATGAAGGCGTTGTAGAGGGAGACGTCTATGATGTGATGAAAAAGGGCCATTGGCCATCGATTGGTCCATCTCCTGCAGGAGTAGGTGCCGACAACCTAACAAAAAATAAACATAACAAAAAAACAACAACATAAAACCTCTGTATATTTTACACAAGAATATATGAAGAAAAATGAATAAAGGTGTGCGTAACTGATGCGTAATGACACCCACCTTATCAAGGTTGTCGACACCTCCTTTGCATCGATTGTAGTCTGTGATGATCGCTGGCTTTTTTCTCTCGTCATCGCTGACCTCCGGCCTGCGATGTTTCGTGCTCAATAAAAGCACATTCCTGCCCCGTCGGGGAATGTACGACACTAGGGTCTGTTTCGCTGAAAAGGCAAAGATCGAGGAGTAGACGGCTCTCCCTCTCATCTGGCGCAAAACGGGTGGGATTCCTTTTTTGTTCTGGCGGATTGTGCCGACCAGAGCCATTTTATTTTTGAGGAGTTCCTCTGCCAGTTCAGATGAGGTGAAAAAAATTGTCGACTGTGACGACATGCCCATGGAGCCCGTCAGTCATCTGCTGGACGACCCTCATCCCCTGGTTTACCTCGGCCGGTTCGCCCGCTGCTCTCCCGGTGTAAACCTGCAGCCGCCAGGCGTATGATGTCTTGACATCGCATGCTGCCCAGACCTTTATGCCGCATTTCGCAGGCTTTTTGGGGATATACTGGCGGAAACTGCACCTTCCCTTGAATGGTACCAGCTGCTCATCCACCGTAAGGTCCCGGTCTGGACTAAACAACATCCCCAGGCGGTGTGCCCACATGTCCCATATCTGCCGAATGGGAGCCAATTTGTCCGCACGTCGTGCAGGTCGGGTGAGTTTGTCATCAAATCGGAGCGCTCTGGTTATGTGACAAAATCTTTTCTCAGCCACTGAGGCACGGAAAATCTTCCTTCCCGTTTTCTCACTCCAAAGGCTGGCGATGGCCTCGTGCTTTGACCGGTATACACCGGACAAAATTAGCAGCCCCACATAAGCGAGCATTTCGTTGCTATCTAAATCTCTCCAGAATGAGATGTAGCGTCTGCCCTGAAGGTTTGTCATTGCAACTATATGCTGTATAATCCCATCAGTTATGTACAACCTGAAGCTGGAGAGTGGGTCCGTAATTCGGGCTACGGCGTAGTGGGTCGGTCCCGGAATAAGCCCCGTGGGTGCTGCGACGTAGCGCAGCGTCTCGGCGTTTGTTGCGGACCATTTCTTCCCATCTTTGGAGGTCCACGCCGCTGCTTCCTCCGGCGTCCTCCCCTCGTTCTCATCTTCAGAAGAAAAATCAGAGGACGACTCCTGGTGATCAGTGTCGAGAGACGAATCATCCGTGTCACCCCCGGAATCAGAGTCACTCTCGGCAGATGAAGAGGAGAGATCCTCGCTGTCAGAGCGCATCAGGATGTCCACTACTTCCTCGGTACCGTGCCATCGTGAAAATGCCTACTCCTGCGCTACGGCTTATTCTTATAACCTCTCCTGCCTGCACCTGCATAAACAAGCTGAGGTTGGCGACAAAATAAAGTCTAATTTGTTTTTTATTCTTGTTTTCATGTTAGATTTGTTTGCATTGCAGGGTGTACTTCAAAGAGGGAAGGCTTTTATCTAAACTTAGAATGAGACAGACACAAATTTTTTTTCTTTTAGGCAGAGAGACCTTTATTTTATTTATTTTTAAATATAAAGGTCAAAATGCACCCTCTAACAGCCCTAAGGGCAGAAAATGGTCCCGAACGAGCAGCGGGCCAAGCTGCTGCTGCACTCGGGGAATGAGTCTGCCTTTCCCGGGTGTATGTCTCGAGCAGCCCGCTGGAAAAGGTCTATGTTCCAGCAGGCGTCACATGTGGAACAAGGGCGCCACCCGGTGGCCAAATAAAAAAAAATTACAATTCTAAGGCCCCTTGTCCAACACGGAACCGAAACAGAAGCCATCACCCATACGTTAATGGTAATAATTCTGCAGTGAAAAATAGCGTTTATAATGGGTTTCAATGGGGCGATTTATGGCTCTAGGACCTCATGTGGATGGCGGTTTGTAGCTTAGCCACTTTAAGCTAATCTAATAAACGGAGACTGCAATTCTAAAGAAAAAAAAAAAAGGGTCGGAAGATTTGGCTATATTCTATTCAACACAGTGAAAATGGCCTAATATTAAAAAACGCTGGGGATGAAAAATGGCTGTAGGTCCTACTGAGGGTTAAACTGCAAAGCAAGCCACGCACATGGTGCAGGCCACTTCTGTGGGCTCTATCAGGGATTTATGTGACTAGTCGACTAATTGTCACTAGTCTGTATCAGACTTACCAGTCGTTCAATCTAATTGTTAACATTTTAATTGATGCCCAATGCTGGTACATTGTGTTCTAAATGTTAGGCAGCGATCTACCACCAGATGGTGCACTGTTGTTGAGAAACGCCATAAATCTATTAATCTACCCTGATCTTCTTGTTAACACTGAGATCGCAGATACACGCAGAGGAAATTAGTTTCCTGAGAGGTGGAAAACCTCTCCTTTAGGAGAGCAGTTAAGTCAATGGGGGAGGGGCTCAGAGTAGAGTCACTACTCCTTCACATCAAAAGGTGACAGCCACCTTGGCCAGGAGGCTGTTCCAGCTGGGCACGTCCTACCAGTAGGAGGCCCCAGCATCCTTGGTCATGCTAGCCAGTTTACATCTATCAGCTGTGGTCAGGAGTAGTCCTTCCTGCTGCCCCCACAACCTGACTAGAAAACGGCTGTATAATGTATTACCTGAATCATTCTCGCCACACTTAGACGTACTTTTAGATTCTCAAATGATTGTCATATTTTAATAGAACATCTTTTGTAGTAATGCATTTTCATTTGTATTTAACAGAATGTGATAAATGGTTTAAGATACCTCTGCGTCTAGTTTGACAGTTTCTATTAATCAGTTCTGAAAATCAACTCAATATCTGAATGTTCCTTAGTTTTACATTAGTTGGTTAGTCTAATTATTTCCCCCTCGATTAGTCGACTAGTAAATAAGACGCCAGGAACATCCCTACTCTTCAGACAAAATGTGAGTGTGAATTACACACCAAGGTATTAAAATGGATACGGAGTATGGCTTTGGTTTACCATAAACAGCTGATGTAAGGACATCACTAATGTACTCTGTCCAATGAACACTGGAAACAAGACTGCACTGACCTTGCTGGCAAACCTCAATGAGTTCAGAGTTTCCCCAAAGCTGTCGGGCTCCGGAGCAATGTTAACAAACATCAAGCTGCAAATAAAGACATCCAAAATTAGTGCCAAAGAATAAACAGTCACAATCTGAAGTGATGAGATCAAACGCTGTTAAATATTTTTTGGGGATAAATTCCTTCAGTTTTATGTGTCGTCATTATAAAGATTTGTGATGTCAACAAACTCACGTTTTGCCGTTTCCCCCCCAAACATCCCTGAAGGAGGTACGTGAGCTTCGAGTTCCTGTAAGCTACGTAAGTCTCCTGGAACACAAAGGCCAAAAAAATCATTAATACTGTAAATGTAAAGAAAGCAGGTGTGACATCTAAGACTACAGAAACTGCAGCTGCAGACCTTTTTGGCCAGAGCGGCGATAACGACGCCCAGGTTGGACAGTGAGCTGTTGATGGCGGTCATCTCTTTGAAACGGTCACCCTGAGACTGGCTCTTCACCATTCGCTCACTGCCAGCCAAGTCCACCAGGCACAGAGTGGCTACACACACAGAGAAAACCAACTCTTATAGGAAGCAGTGATCCGTTTTTCCTTCCATTAAAGGTAGTTTTAATACTTTACAAAACACTTCTTTTAGCGCTCAGGGGCTCAAACATTAACGTTGAGTCATCAGAGCAGATTTTGCACTGGTTACAGTAACAATAACTAACCAGACTAAATATTATAGATCCAAAAAGAAGAAGCCACATTCCTGATGCTGGTACTTCCAGTGTGATACATTTGCACTTGACATCCCTGCCGGCATTAACTCCCTCAATATCCAGCTGGAAGACTGAGTGGGAGCGAGACGAGCGGTCATTCTGGGCTGTCTGGGCAGTGGAGCGATTCTGATTGGCCAAAGCAATCAGACGGAGAACCTGAGAGGACGAGGGAACGTTTTAAAACATAGAGCATCGATAAAGTTTGATGTATTTTCAAAGTTTGGTAACAATTTGTCAGCAGATTTGAAATTAATTTGTTCTGAGCTACAGATGTCTGTCTGCTGTACCTGATCCTCATTGGAGACCCGCTCATAGGTGAGATTAGTGATTGTCAATTCGTTGCTGGCTGTCTTGCGGATCTCATGCTCAGGTCTCTTGCTGGACTTGCCGGTGAACACAAGGTCCCTCAGGGTCTCATTGTAAATTTCGACGAAGCTCGCTGTGAACGTGAACTGTGAAGTGAGTGGGGGTTAATGCCCCACACTCTTTTCTGTCACTGCTTTGAATGCACAGACTGGTCTTAATGTTGATCTTTGTAATCTTCAGTGTTACGACCCGGCTCAAAAGCCGCAACATAAAAACAGAGATGAATAGCAGAGTGTGGGTGAGAAGAGGTTTCATCCTAAAATGGAAAACCAGGTTGGCTAAAATGGCTGGTGCCACCAAGGCAAAGACTAATGCACTGCCGGGAAGCTTGCCTCAGGTATGCTTTTATCCACACCTGACTAGGTGTGGCCAATTAGCACCAGCTGAAAACACTGAGACGATTAGAAGCTGCAGAGGGACGTAACATTCAGTATTGATATTTGTAAATGTAAACTATGAGGATTTATTTATTTTTAATTCTTTTCTTTTTTTTTCTTTTTTTTCCCTCTTTTTTTCTTTTTCCAAATAAATGTCCCGATTGAGTAATGAAACTAACCCAAAGGAGAATTCTAACAATATTAGACAGGCCATTCAATATGCTTTATCGTGGACAACTCGTGGCTAAAAACCCACACACACACACACACACACACACAAACCTCTAATCAAACATGAAAACGGATAATCCAGCTGAAGCTTCAGACAGCCGTCAGACAGTGAAACACTGCCATCTGCTGGACTCGAATAACAAAGACGCTGCTTTGACGGGTGAGGGAGTTTCAACAAGTCTGCAACGACTCAAGCACCAAACTACAGAACTATTCTAGCGGACATGGTGCTCTAATGACTGCTTCATTAACGCAGGTCAGAAAGGATCAAACATATCAATAAATCATAAAACACAAAACGTCTCTTATTGCCCAGGGCTCAGGAAGTGAGTGTGTTCCTTATAGCCTATTAAACCTTAGCAGGTTATTTTGATATGTTACAGATGAAACAGCTATCCAGTAACATTCAGCTACAAAAACGCTTTTTTATAATTACTTTTTTACAGCTTCGCACTTTTACACAAGTTTTATCATCAGTGTCACAATGGCTGCTGCTAAAATTGAGTACAAGATATTTGTTGGCCTGATTAAAAGGTCTTGATGCGTGCTCAATCATCAGGGAAGTAAATCTCCAAAAGTTGATTCTGTTCTTCTGGACGTAGCGTTTTCAGTCAGAGAAACCAGCCGACTGAAGGAACAATGGGCTGGGAGGTCAGTTCCTTAATCATGATTATGCAAATTCTCATGACCATTGATCAACAACCACTGATCAATGGTCCTGAGTACCATTCACAGAGAGTTGGAGAACGGCTGCAATCACAGCATTGTAAGATGGTGACAGATGTACCCTTAGGCCCCCTCCTTGATTCAGAGAGGGTCTTTCCCTTTTCACGTAAATGGCCTCCTTGACTCCGCCCTCAAACCAGCGTTCATTGCAGTTATTGTTGACAATCACATTGTGTCGTGTAACCATCCAGCTCACATATTCAATGTAAATGATTTGTTGAACTGAAGACATGATGAATGTTCCTGCATTAAAACACATCCAGCCTAGTGTTCTCACTCTCCCTAAATGGATCTGTTACATTAGTGATATATGGGAGTTGTGTTTCAGTCTTTTCCACATGAGGACATTTACATTTAGTTTTTGCTTTACTGATGAGTGGCTGGTTAACCTGCAGTGGTTGAAGCATGTGTCGGTCGTCTGGAAGAGTAGGTGTAGAAGACGTCTTTAATGAATGTAATGCTCTGAAGGTGTCAGTGATTACTGTGAATTCATTATAAAAGTGGATTTCAGTGAATAAAGTGAATAAAGACAGGCCCTCATGGTGACGCTCAGGTGTCCATAAAGTGTAACAGGAGAGCTTTGTCATACTTTCAGAGATTTTACATGAGCCAGTCTTTCAAAAATTACATAAATAAATAATTCATTCATTCATCCACAGGAAACACAATGCTCATATCTGAAAGTAAACTCTGATATATATCCCCGACTAGAGTTAATACTAAATAAGGGATCGCCCCAAAATGACTAAATATATAAAGACACTCTCCAGAAGAAGTTAAAGGGATTTTATTTATTGTACAAGCAATATCTTCATAAGAATTACAAATTCTGCAGACATATTACCTTCTTACTGAACCTGAACAACTCACACACAGACGTGTCTGCTGCTTATCTTTGTTCAAACATGATGTTTTATCTTCTCTTCAAAACACATTACTCATCTTTCTGGCATCGTGTTACATGAAAACACCTGCATTCTACCTGTGTCATTGTACCACAAAGACAATGATTGCAACACTGTGCTTGCAAAATAGAAGAAATAAGACGACCAGCAAATACATAAAAGATGGTAAAAGTGATTCCATCTTTTTTTTTTTTTTTTTTTTTTTTTTTTTTTTTTTTTAAATGACATCAGAAACAGCAGTATGCGACATTACGTGATGGCAGAGCTTCAGTTCATCCTTTGTCATTTTTTTTTTTTTTTTTTTTTTTTTTTTTTAATAAATAGGACAGGGGGAATGAATGAGAGAGAGAGGGGGAGAGAAAGAAAGAAAACCAAAGGGGAGAAGAGACGGTGAGAAGGGGGGGGAAGAGAGACAAAAAAAAAAAAAAAAAAAAAAAAAAAAAAAAACTCCTGGGTCACCTGTATGGAGAAAAAAAAAAAAACAAACAAACAAACAAACAGAGGAGACAGCAAACAACAAAGAGCAACATAATAATAGAGAAAACAAAGCACCATCACAATAAACTAGCTAGTCATAGATATCAGTATTTACTAAGTAATAAACGATATTGTGCAGCACGCAAGATAGACAGCGCACAGTGTGCTTTGAGGCAGCAGCCAAGAAAGCTTTAGTCCGCGTCTGTGAATACCCATGTGTGCATACCTGTGTGGATCAGCATGCTTGCATTCCAAAGGTTTCTCCATGTAATGATCTGCTAGGGAGTGTGGGGGGGCCTCAGCCCCGTCCTCCAGGGTGTGAAGCGGGTATGGAGGAGATCAAAACTCCAGACATCCAGAGGCCCCCAGAACACAAGAGACCAAGGAAGACCAACAGAGGGGCAGCCGCGCCACTGTTCCAGTAAGAGCTGAGGAGAGTCCCAGATGAGGGCTCACTCAGCAGCCGCGGAGCAGAAGCCAGGGGGGGTTGCAGTGACGCGCCCGTGAGCTCCGCCGGCCCCCAGCTGCGCCTGAGTGACCGAGCCCTAGGCCGAGAGGCCGGGGGCACCCCACCTCCAAAGGGGGCCCGAGCGAGCCCCAGGCCCCAGGCCCCGACAAGCGGCCGCCAAGGAGTGAGCCGGTGTGTACCCGGACGCCCACCCCCAGACACAAAGAACCACCAACACACCGACACCTGAGGGAGTCCGCCACCGGCAGGGGAAGTGGTGGTGGGTGGAGATAGGCCTCCAAACCTTGGAGGGCCTGAGGTGTCCCCAGAGAGGTGGCGTCTGATACCCAACCTGACATATAGACACAGACATACAGGCACACACAGACACAAACATCCATTCCCACCCTCATGCTCCCATTGTTTCCCCAGTCTGTCTAGTTCCCATATTCCCAGGACACCGCTGGACAACAAGTGGGTATTCCAAGACTGAGAGACAGCCAGAGTTGGCAAAAGATCAGACATTCTCCACTTAAGTAGAAGTAAAAATACTATTGTTCCAGTGAAAGTTAAAGTACTGATTCAACTTCATTACTCAGCTAAAGCAAAAAAGTACAGGCTCGAAGCGCTTACAGAGAAAAGCAGACAACAGAATACAACAGAATGCTGATGGCGGCAGTAACACACACTTGGAGGAGAGGCTCCAGCCGTCCATTCCAGCCCTATCCCTAACATTAACTCTAACCATAACTTTAACCTTAACCCTATCAGGTCTTGTTTTACAAAGCGATTCATGATTAGAACAAAAAACACATTTACACATACCGATGATTTGTCACATAGCATCGTTACCTGTTGGGATGAGAACGTGTTGTTTCCAGAGCACCACAAATTGGGGTGTCTGTAGCTCAGGTAGAGCAGGAAACCTACTAATCAGAAAGTTGCTGGTTCAATCCCCGCCTGCTCCAGCCTGCATGCCAAATATCCTTGGGCAAGACGCTAACCCCAAGTTGCTCTCCGATGCATCCATCGGGAGGATGAATGCGTATTAATGTTAGATAGAAAGCACTTACAGAGAAAAAGCATAGAAAAAAGTGAGTGCATGAATGAGGCAAGTTGTAGAGAGTAGAAAGGTTTTATACAAGAACCAGTTCATTTACCGTTATATTTTAGTTTCATTTTCAGTTCTGTACTTTTTACATGTAATATTGATTCATTAGATTGACTACATGCATTAGACCTAACTTGCTGACAGCAAATTTAAACAACCGTAATAATTTATTTTCAGCGTGTGAAATATTTATTTAGTTTGTTTTTTGTTTTCTTTTTGGCTCCTGATATTAGTCAACTACTATTTGTCAATGTTGAACTAATAATGAATCTAAGAAAAGCTATTTGTCACGGTTGGCCAGCGTCAACCGTGGGGATGTGAGGAAGGAGGAGCCAGGCACGGAGCTCTGAATGCAAGCAGTGCGTTTATTTACAGTGAATGGAAAATAACAATAAATCCGCAGTGCGTTCCCGACTCCCGTGAAATGTCCTCTTCCCAGTGCTAGTGTTCCTTGTCTCCGCTCCTCAGTGTCTGAGCACCCCGTGCTCGCTGCCCTCTCATCTCCACGCTTCTCCTGGGGAGATAACAAACAGGCAGCCGTAAGACACATACAATGCGGCAGACTATCCGTACTGACTGGCCGAGAGACTAACGTGAAGTCACGCAATGATCCAGCGTCAGAGAGAGCGCCACCGCATTCTCAAGTAGCTCCTCCGACAAGGCTTGATCAGCTGTGTGATGGTCTTCAAGTGTGGCCAACAGGCACGTGCAGAGGGGGGGGGGGGGCTAGAGGGGCTTGAGCACCCGCCCCTTTCCTGATGTTTGCCCAAAGTGCCCTTTTGTTGAGGCAACTTTTAAAAAAAAATTTTTATTTATTTATTTTTTTATGTGTGTGTGCGTGCGGAGTCCTGTCTTTGCCCCTCAACAATAATATTTAACTATTAATCACAGTTTTGCTAAATGAAAGGATCTGGCTTGCATCAGTCACATGATCACATTTAACCAATGATCGGCAGAACGCGCTGGTTACGAGCCGGGAACGAGCTCACAAAGAGCACGCGCATTTTTAACAGTCCGGAGCTGTAGGAGAAACACAAGTTAACTCAGAGACACAGACTGATGCGACACAACCAGTAAGTAGGTGTACAGCGTACACTGTAGTGTGTAGCACACAGGAGTATCAGCTTATTACGTACACGTTGGTAAGTTGTCTTGTTGCAACTGACGAACTGAAACAAACGAGCGTGCTGTGTGTGCAACAGCGCGACAAACATTACCTGTCCTTTTATTAACTGCACAAGTAGTGCTGGTCATAGCTGCTGGCTACCTGTGTAAGGCTGTCATGGGTCTGCAGCTCTGTCACCGTTTTAGGAACATATTTAGTTTTAAAGTAAGTTCCCGGGCTTTTCCTGCCTTTCTGGAGGGATTATATTTCACTAAAAAACCATCTAATATGCATGCCCACATAATAATTATAATATATTAAACACACGCTGTATTTTAAAGAACATACATTAAGAAGCAGATTATATTAGATTTATATTTTAATTAAGACAAAATTTGGATTTTACAGCAGTAAAATGATTGTATCTCTACAGTTTAAAAATGTAATAAGCTTTGCCCTGCACAGAGTGGATAGTGAAACAAATGGAATCATCATAAACACATTATCCATCCATCCATCTTCATCCGCTTTATCCGAGGCCGGGTCGCGGGGGCAGCAGCCTAAGCAAAGAGGCCCAGACCTCCCTCTCCCCAGCCACCTCCTCCAGCTAAATACATTATTTCATATTTATTACTTCCCCCTCCTCATTGCTTTATTATTGTAGCTCTAGTAATAAATAATAATGTAAGGATTCTGGATCAGTGCGATGCCCATAGTATATACAGTATTCTGAAGGTCTAAAATGTCACTGTGTGTGCATGTGTGTGTTTTATTTAGCTGGATTTAAAAAAATATTACTCATGATATAACATTGTGCAGACATGGCTGGTAAGGACATGAGGAGGAAACAGCAGGAGCTGTGTGAGGCTACTAAAGGCAGGGCTATAACATTTTTCTGTCATCATTTTATTATAGATTAAGTGCAGGAGTTGTTAGGTGTGGATAATTAGATTATAGTTTATTGCAATAGCAAGTTGTGCCTTGTTCTCACATAGACAGCAAGTGGAGAGTGATATATGAAATGATGGGAAGGAAGGAAGAAGAGAAGCAAAGAGTGATTCACAGGCAGAGCCTAAATTATTTCTCACAGTTTTTTGTTGCCTTATGGTTCCAAGCGCTGTCACCAATCTTTGCATTTTGTTATTATCTCATGACCCTTGTTTAATCAGCTACCATCTCTCCTATGGACTCTTTAATGTTTACAGTCTCAGATCAACACAGCCCTGCCCTTCCCATATTAGATTCTTGATGAATGTGTGTTGTTGTTATTCAGCCTGGTTCAATGTGCCCCTTTTTAACTTTGAGCACCCGCCCCTTTAAACCTCTCTGCACGGCCCTGGTGGCCAACCACCTGGCAGGGCCACACCCACCAGGCCTGAAGGTGCCTGTAAACAGGTGCTCTCAGAAACTCCGGCATCCACACACACACACAGATATACCTGCAAGCAGGGAGAACGAGGGACAGCACACCAAAAACACACATGTCCATAACTGCTGGGTCGTTTAGACTCCTGAGCTGTGCACGAGGGGTCGAACACCCACTGGAAGGCCGGGCACTGGTTTTCAACCGTAATATACCTGATGTGCTCAGGTAACCTGTAGCGCCATGAAACCACTGTCACACCAGGGCGCATAAGAAATGATGCTTTAAGAGACTGATGGGATCGGGCAGCAGGGAAAACATCCACAAAATGCTACTTTCAGTTTGACTCCCTAAGACTACCTAAACTAAGTAGAGTCATTACATGCTTGTTAAAAGCAAACTCTCATATAGTTTTTAATGTGCTTCTTTCATTACAATGACTAGATAAAGAATGTGGCCCTGTCTCTATTTAACACTGGCTACCCCAAAATGTTTCCAAACCTACAACCGTAACTTTCACTGAGAGATTTTTAGATACGGTTATTGAAGCTGTGGGGTTCATTTTTTAAGTAACACGAGACGAGAGGCAGCAGCATACACACAGAGCATCAGTGATAGAAAGCTAGGCTAACATAGGGTAGCTACCTGTTCAAGGAGAAACATGTATAGGCCCATCTCAAGTGCCAGTGAACATCTAAATGATTCAGGGAAGACTTTGGAGAAAGTGCTGTGGGGAGATGAAACCAAATTCCAATTATGTGGCTTTAACTGACCTTTTGAAATAGGAGTGTGATGCAAAAAGTAGCATCCCCGCAGTCAAGCAGAGAGATGGAAACATTATGATGTGGGCTACAGGACGACTTAGTCGGGGTTCCAAGCAGTCAGGAAATGTGACATCGTCAGACTGCAGGCCACGGATTGGCTCGTCAGTCGCGGCACTCAATGAGTCATGAGACGGTGTCTTTCACTAAAATCAAAACTGCAGTTTTTTTAAAACCCTGCAACAAGGCAAATAGCTGCACAACACCGTGGTTTCCAAGTGTGACAAAAAGCCACAGATACATCATCGCTGCGACGTCTTCCTTTGTTGTGGCATTCGTGTTGCTCATAAATGACAACATGGACATCGGGCCGCTTTGCTGTAATGACCCCACGCACATTAGGTGGTACTTGATTGTAATGGAAAATGAGTTGAGTCACAGCAAGCTGATCTGAGTATGTACTAGTGGAGAAGTGCTATAAGATCATGGAGTGGTCTAGTCAGTCTCCAGACATCAGTACTGTAGAAAATCTGTGGAGGGAGCTGAAGTTTCAACTTTCCAAGTGGCAGTCAAGAAACTTACAGGATTTAGAGAGTTTCTGTAAGGAGCAGAGGGTTAATGTTTGCGTGTCCTCACTGTAAAGACTGCAGGTTACTGGAGCGTGTCGTGTCATGTTTCCTGTTGCTCTGAGGTGCATCCAACAAATACACAAATCATTTACCACTAATAATAACACCTCCCCCACTTAAGTGTGTTCAACAGGAAGCTAAAGACTGGTGCTGTTAAAGTGTTCAAAAAACAGCAGGAGCTCGGTGTGAGGCCACAGTGGGCCAAAAAACACAAGATGACCTCCAGCAAGGACAAAATGTATCTGGACGTCTCTGTGAGCATCTGTCTCACTGTGTAAGTGTAGCACAGTGTCTGTGTGTGCATGGCTGGGCAAGAGAGACAGCACAACTGAAAGCCAGCACTCAGACGAGGACCCGGTGCATCGTCTGTCTCATCTCAGCCAGTTTACTTACAAACTCTTTAAGTTTGAATTTTAAAGCCGACAATGTGCACAGGGCAGTGATATTTAAAATGAAGGTAAACTATTCCAATCTCTGCAGCCCCAATTGTGTATCTCACACACACACACAGTCCTGAATTCATTACTGAAGTCTCATCCAGACGTTCAATGTGCTCTGTAATTAAATTGAGACGTGGGGTCAAAATTCCCACCTAGATTGAGTGAGATGAAATAGAAATCGGCTCTCCTCTAACTGACTTTATAGAAATAATTGCATAAGCTGCATTTATAACTGTTATTAAATAACAGCAGCACACGAGAACTGAAGTGTAATCCCAGCACATTTCGCTTCGCTTGCACTGATTCTTTAGAGATGACGACCATGGTGGGTAATTAAGGGCAAACAATATACAAGTGGCGTGAAAAATGGAGGCTGCATTACCTTTCCAAAGCTTCCTTTCCCGATGGCCCGCAGTATCTGGAAGTGGTCAAAGTTTACTGTGGAGAAAATGAGAAGCAGTTAGTGAGAACGTGTCAGTTTGAGCTGAGCTATAAAACAGGGAACATGACATGTACAGCACTGTGCAAAAGTCTTGAGCCATCCCTCATTTGCTTCCAGGGATCCGGACTTCCCTGTAATCTTTAAAGTGGTATTAAGGAATAGCTCTCCAGGCTTTTTAAAGTGTTTCTGATTTTTAATCCAGGGCTTGTATTTGACCACTTTTTGTCTGTTAAGACCCTTCACACTAATCTCTGAAACATTCAAACATAAACAGACACCTAAGTCACGGAAAGGACCAGAAAACTTAACAAAGAACCAATTTTAAATTGTATCTGTACACATTTACTTGCAGCCTATTGCAAAAAAACAAAAGCCCACATCATTTGTTCTCACTTCTTTAGTTGAAGAATGCAGTTAATAACAC
Organism: Rhamphochromis longiceps; assembly: GCF_057381845.1. Taxonomy (NCBI): domain Eukaryota; kingdom Metazoa; phylum Chordata; class Actinopteri; order Cichliformes; family Cichlidae; genus Rhamphochromis; species Rhamphochromis longiceps. Next base: position 70,371,742 of record NC_140559.1, on the reverse strand, counting down.
CGTTAACACAGACTGACCTGGCAAAACACGAAAAAATAAGGGGGTGGTTCAAGACTTTTGCTCGGTACTGTATGAGAAATGGAAATGTGCACTTCACAATGTATCGCTGCACTTCGGCAGTACTGTGAAGATTAAATGTTTTTTCCTTCCCGATGCATGTGAAAGGTTAAGACTTACATCTCCAAATGTACTGGAACTGATTTGAACCAGAGGACTCAGCCACACTGTTACTATGTACTGCATAAACACGTTTACCGATGAAGGTAAATCAGACGCTGTCCTGACTGTGTGGCTAAATTTTGTGCTGAAAGCATCAAATCAATTGAATATGATTAACTTGCTATGAGAGGTTTTTACTCCAAGTGTGACTTTTTCTGGCTTCATACACCTTTCAGGGTCAAATTCAAGCACTTTGTGAGCACGTTTAATGTCCATTTTCAACATTTTCCAGCATATTACCATAAAAAGGATGCATATTTCACTTCGCATCACCTGAATAAGACCACGTGAAAGGCCAAATTAATAAGTCTTCTCATCAGATATTGATGCTTCTTTCTTATGTGACACAAAAAACAGGAGGAGACAGATCTTTGCTTGTGTTGTTTTTTAAGTACATTCATTCAAAACTAACTGTAAGACGCTTAACTACATTGCAGTCTGTGTTATTGTTGTAGACCTAATTATCACCTTTAAAGTGTTTGTGCTAATAACATCATGTAGAGTAAGACAGGCATAGAGAACAGCACTGACTGGGAGAGGCTTTGAACAGATGACATACTCAGATCAATTCAACACTTTAGACTTTAAAAATGCACAAGCGTCTTTCAAAAACCCATTTATTTAATCTATCATCATTGATATTATTATGTACAGTTATAATGTACTGTTCATCTCCCTTAAATAAACAGGCAGCCTTAAAGTGTGAAATAGTCACTTGTCTACTGTCTCAGTGGCTGATAGTGCCCCACAGGCCTCAATGTCAGCTTGAAGCCATTATGTTTCAATTGTTTCATGATAAACAGATTTTGAATGAAAGCGAGGAAACTTCGGTAGCACAAAAAAGTGCCTATTCTTTGTTCCCATATGGTTCAGTCATATTACCGTCATTTCCCCCTAAGCTGTTCCCAAAGACACCAGGTTAATACTTGAAAAGGCTGCAGCGATACACAAAAATATCATCAATATTCTGTTTACTTGGTGACAACGTCGCTTTTAGCCTTCAATCAGAAAGCCTGACGTTGGCTAGTTAAGCATCGGGCTAACGTTTAACGCTTTCACTTGAGGGAAGTAACTCGTATTACTGCTACTGCTGTGTAATCTTGGTTCAATTCACAGCATATTCTACAAGTTACCCTGCAATAACTAACTGTTAGAATAGCGCCACCGTATTGTATCGCACTGAGTGCACTTCAATCCTTTATCCCGCGAGTTTGCTAGCTAGCAAAATAATAATACCAATTTGAAACAAATAACATGTGTAACGTACACACTCGAGAAAATTATTTACTAGTACTTACGCAAACTCCCCCGTTGTGAAAACGTACAAATCCTTCTTGTATTTTTCGTTTTCCAGCAAACACTCATTAAAACGGCCTCCAGGCACATTAGCGCACTCACCCCCGACTGATCAGGGAGGGGGTGAGGGGTCACACACTGAAACAGACTAACGTGCAGAGGTACAGCCCAGGCAGAGAAATGTTGCTTTTAGACTTTGCGACTCGTTTTATTTCTCTATCTGATAAGAAAACTATTCAATCAGATAGTTATTTGTGGTGAATGAAATACGGTTACAGTTTCAAGAAGTTTTAAGCACCAAATCCGAAATCCAAGCACTGCAATATTAAAATCCAATTCAATTTCTTGTTTGCTCCGAAATCTACGACATGACTATATACAGAAAAGTCAAGTCAAGTCAAGTCAAGTCAACTTTATTTGTCAATTCTGCCACATGTACAGGACATACACAGAATAGAAATTGCGTTACTCTCAAACCCTAGTGATTAGAAAAATGCAATAAAATAATTAAAAAGTAAAAATTTAAATAAATACAATACAATTTTACGTATAACAAAAAAAAGCTATGCAATATACAATATACAATATTCAAGTAAGAAGGCATAGTGGTGCAAAATAGACAAATAGTGCAAATGGGGATTTAGTAGTGTACGGTAAGAGATAGTGTAACAACAAAGTCTTATGAGGTCCAATGCTTAAGCAGTCCAATGCTCCACAAAGTGACTGGAGCAGGCCAGTGAGTGCGTCAGAGAGTGAGTGTGTGTGTGTGTGTGTGTGACAGAGTTCAGTGAGACCGTGGTGGAGAAGAGGGGAGAGGGGGGCAGAATCGGGAGGGAGTTTAGCTTCCTGACAGCCTGATGGATGAAGCTGTCCTTCAGTCTGCTGGTCCTGGCCTGGAGACTCCGCAGTCTCCTCCCTGACGGCAGCAGCTTGAAGAAGCTTTGCATTGGGTGCGTGGGATCAGCCGCTATGCAAAGGGCTTTTTTTTGGAAAAGCTTGACATGGTATGCAAAAAAACCCGAAGACAATACAAATACAAATACATGAACAAAAAATGTTTTAACTGTCAGTTATGTCATTTTAAAATTTTCCAAAACTAACATTTTCTTTGATTGACTGATATTAAATTGATTAGGGTCAAGTTTAGTGTGAACAATATTACACAAACAAGCACGTGTGCGCATGCGCACATATGAGAATCCCTTCGATCACTTCTCATATGTGCGCATGCGCACATATTAGAATCCCTTCGATCGCTTCTCATATGTGCGCATGCGCACATATTAGAATCGCTTCGATCGCTTGTGACGCGGTAACTTTGCTTTGATCCTTTCTGACGTCATAACTTTGCTTTGATCCCAAAACCCATAAATAGGAGCGCTCACCTGTTACTTTATGCTTAACGGACGTTGACCTGCAGCAACTGAAACCCTTTCGAGAAGTTTTGAGAGCAATTTACGAGAGAAACCAAAACAAGTTCAGTTTTGTTTCTCACCAATCCACAGCGCAAACAGACACATTACACCATGTCAGCCAACCCATCCTTCGGCTCAGATGAGCTTGGAATATCTAAAGGGACCATTTTGGGAGATCACCACATGGTGGAGGCTTTCCTTGGAGAAGGAAGCTTTGGTGTTGTAACCAGATGTCGCGATACAAAAAACAACAAAACGGTTGCTATTAAAGTCAACAAGAGCGACCCTGAAATTCTGCTCCAGGCAAAACTGGAAATTTTCATCCTGGAGCAGCTACGACGCTTGGATCCAGACAGGTGCAACATTGTCGAATGGAACGGCTATTTACTCGATGGAGAGCGCATTTGCTTGAATTTCGAACTCCTCGACCAAAGCCTGTCAGACTACATAGGGGACCGGAATAACCAAGGTCTCCCAATGAGAGAAATCAGGCCAATTTTGAATCAGCTCGCAAATGCTCTATTCCACCTGGGTTCTGTGGGAATAGTGCATGCTGACCTCAAACCTGTCAACATCATGGTTGTGAACCGCAGTGAGTCTCAAGTCAGAGTCAAACTTATAGACTTTGGCATCGCATGTAACACCTCTGCAGTGATTCCTGGTGACTGTGTGGGGACAATTGGTTATTGTGCACCTGAGATTATGCTTGGCACTCCATATGATGAAGCAATTGACATGTGGTCTCTGGGGCTGGTAGCTGTGGAGCTTGCTACAGGGGTGCCTCTCTATCCTGGGGAAGACGATTATGATGTTTTGAAATTCATAATTGAAACTCAGGGTCAGCTACCAGATCATCTTCTAGAGTCTGGCTTGTACACTGACAGCTATTTCATCGAGGATAACCACAACGAACAGCGCTGGACATTTAAGACCCCAGAACAATTTCAATACGAGACAGATTATCGATCCAAGGAAACTCGATATATAAAACTTAAGTGTCTCGATGACCTCGAACAACTGCTGAAGGTTAGGCGAGGACCGGAAAATGGCCAAACATTATTTGTAAGGCTAATCAAAGAAATGTTGGCCTTGGATGCAAATCAGCGCATAACACCCTCGGAGGTTCTGAAGCATCCCTTTTTCGACCCTGGCCTCTCAAGGAGAACCCCCTGCACGGACATGAATAGTACAGGGGGACAACTCCTTGTGCTCTCTCAGCAGCCTTCAAGCTGGAAAAGTCATGGATCGCAAAAATTCAGCTGCAGTTTCCAAAACTCAGTTGAATTTCCTCAAAAAAGAGACATCAACACCTCAGCCAACCCATCTGCCTCTGAAGATGATCTTCAAATAACGGAAGGGACCATTTTAGGAGATCACCACGTGGTAGAGGCCTTCCTTGGAGAAGGAGGCTTTGGTTTGGTAACCAGATGTCGCGATACAAAAAACAACAAAACGGTTGCTATTAAAGTCAACAAGAGCGACCCTGAAATTCTGCTCCAGGCAAAACTGGAAATTTTCATCCTGGAGCAGCTACGACGCTTGGATCCAGACAGGTGCAACATTGTCGAATGGAACGGCTATTTCCTCGATGGAGAGCGCATTTGCTTGAATTTCGAACTCCTCGACCAAAGCCTGTCAGACTACATTGGGGACCGGAATAACCAAGGTCTCCCAATGAGAGAAATCAGGCCAATTTTGAATCAGCTCGCAAATGCTCTGTTCCACCTGGGTTCTGTGGGAATAGTGCATGCTGACCTCAAACCTGTCAACATCATGGTTGTGAACCGCAGTGAGTCTCAAGTCAAAGTCAAACTCATAGACTTTGGCATCGCATGTAACACCTCTGCAGTGATTCCTGGTGACCGTGTGGGGACAATTGGTTATTGTGCACCTGAGGTTATGCTTGGCATTCCATACGACAAAGCAATCGACATGTGGTCTCTGGGGCTGGTAGCTGTGGAGCTTGCTACAGGGGTGCCTCTCTATCCTGGGGAAGACGATTATGACGTTTTGAAATTCATAATTGAAACCCAGGGTCAGCTACCAGACCATCTTCTAGAGTCTGGCTTGTACACTGACAGCTATTTCATCGAGGATAACCACAACGAACAGCGCTGGACATTTAAGACCCCAGAACAATTTCAATACGAGACAGATTATCGATCCAAGGAAACTCGATATATAAAACTTAAGTGTCTCGATGACCTCGAACAACTGCTGAAGGTTAGGCGAGGACCGGAAAATGGCCAAACATTATTTGTAAGGCTAATCAAAGAAATGTTGGCCTTGGATGCAAATCAGCGCATAACACCCTCGGAGGTTCTGAAGCATCCCTTTTTCGACCCTGGCCTCTCAAGGAGAACCCCCTGCACGGACATGAATAGTACAGGGGGACAACTCCTTGTGCTCTCTCAGCAGCCTTCAAGCTGGAAAAGTCATGGATCGCAAAAATTCAGCTGCAGTTTCCAAAACTCAGTTGAATTTCCTCAAAAAAGAGACATCAACACCTCAGCCAACCCATCTGCCTCTGAAGATGATCTTCAAATAACGGAAGGGACCATTTTAGGAGATCACCACGTGGTAGAGGCCTTCCTTGGAGAAGGAGGCTTTGGTTTGGTAACCAGATGTCGCGATACAAAAAACAACAAAACGGTTGCTATTAAAGTCAACAAGAGCGACCCTGAAATTCTGCTCCAGGCAAAACTGGAAATTTTCATCCTGGAGCAGCTACGACGCTTGGATCCAGACAGGTGCAACATTGTCGAATGGAACGGCTATTTCCTCGATGGAGAGCGCATTTGCTTGAATTTCGAACTCCTCGACCAAAGCCTGTCAGACTACATTGGGGACCGGAATAACCAAGGTCTCCCAATGAGAGAAATCAGGCCAATTTTGAATCAGCTCGCAAATGCTCTGTTCCACCTGGGTTCTGTGGGAATAGTGCATGCTGACCTCAAACCTGTCAACATCATGGTTGTGAACCGCAGTGAGTCTCAAGTCAAAGTCAAACTCATAGACTTTGGCATCGCATGTAACACCTCTGCAGTGATTCCTGGTGACCGTGTGGGGACAATTGGTTATTGTGCACCTGAGGTTATGCTTGGCATTCCATACGACAAAGCAATCGACATGTGGTCTCTGGGGCTGGTAGCTGTGGAGCTTGCTACAGGGGTGCCTCTCTATCCTGGGGAAGACGATTATGACGTTTTGAAATTCATAATTGAAACCCAGGGTCAGCTACCAGACCATCTTCTAGAGTCTGGCTTGTACACTGACAGCTATTTCATCGAGGATAACCACAACGAACAGCGCTGGACATTTAAGACCCCAGAACAATTTCAATACGAGACAGATTATCGATCCAAGGAAACTCGATATATAAAACTTAAGCGTCTCGATGACCTCGAACAACTGCTGAAGGTTAGGCGAGGACCGGAAAATGGCCAAACATTATTTGTAAGGCTAATCAAAGAAATGTTGGCCTTGGATGCAAATCAGCGCATAACACCCTCGGAGGTTCTGAAGCATCCCTTTTTCGACCCTGGCCTCTCAAGGAGAACCCCCTGCACTGACATGAATAGTACAGGGGGACAAAACCTTGTGCTCTCTCAGCAGCAATCATCGTTTGGGTGGCCAGAATTCTAGGGGAGCTAGAAATTCTTGTGGAAAAAAAGCCCAAAACAATAACATCAACAAAAACAACCAATGAATATGGTCTTAAACTTGGGCACAATTTGGCTTGAAATCCATCAACTAATCTCTCAATATTCAAAGCGGAGCAGCAGACAACTTACCATCACATCAGTCCTTCAATCAGACCTACAACAAACGTCTTCGTTCTCTCACCCCAACCGGTCGCAGCAGATGGCCGCCCCGACCTGAGCCTGGTTCTGCCGGAGGTTTCTTCCTGTAAAAAGGGAGTTTTTCCTTCCCACTGTCGCCAAAGTGCTTGCTCATAGGGGGTCATATGATTGTTGGGTTCTCTGTATGTACTATTGTAGGGTCTACCTTACAATAATACATACAGCCTTGAAGTGACTGGTGATGTGATTTGCTGCTGAATGAATTGGGAACTAATTGGAAATCTGGATATTAATTAAATAAACCTGCTTTGAGCATCAATTAATTGTTGTTTGAAATTCTTTATAAATATATAAATATAGTGCCACTCTTCTACTGTTTAAATTGCAACTGTTTAAAACTGACTAATTTATTCATACACTTGAGCATAAACACACGCACAGTAAATGGCCTGTATTTGTACAGCGCTTTACTTAGTCCCCAAGGACCCCAAAGAGCTTTACACTACATTCAGTCATTCACACATTCACACACTGGTGATGGCAGCTACATCGTAGCCACAGCTGCCCTGGGGCGCACTGACAGAGGCGAGGCTGCCGGACACTGGCGCCACCGGGCCCTCTGACCACCACCAGTAGGCAACGGGTGAAGTGTCTTGCCCCGGGACACAACGACCGAGACTGTCGGAGGCGGGGCTCAATCTGGCAACCTTCCAATTACAGGATGAACTGCGAACTCTTGAGCCACGATTGCCCTATATACACATATACTTTACAGTACTAGTCAGTGCTTACATACTAGTTCTTTTCCCTACTTTTTCATGCTTACTGGTACAAATGCCTGTTACTAGAGTTAAATGCTATCAATGTATTCTCACAGTTATGGAACTGTACAAATGCATACAAAATAACGCTCACGTAAACATAACTGTGCACTAGTTTGCCCTTATTGCTGCAGTTTGTTTCAAATCACTTTGAATAAAGCTCAGCTTCTCTCAAGCTCTCTCTTACACACACACACACACACACACACACACACACACACACACACACACACACACACACACACACACACACACACACACATTCTTACAGAAGTTCACACATATACATACAATGCCTTGTCTGGGCGTGGCTTTGTTCTGACGTGTTTTGTGTGAACGGTCTCTCAATAAAAGGCAGCAGGAGGAGGAGGATCTGGAGGTCATTTTCGTGGTGGCCTCCCTTGCGCACATAATCGATCGATCGACTGTCTTGTTTTCTTCATGATGAATAAGTCTCTAGAATTCGCGGGACTTGTGGAAACACAGACCCAACATCTGGATTAGCAGTGCTGGAGGGGGAGACTCTGAGCGGTCCACAACATGGCAGATGTTGTCTGTAAAAGAAATCCACACATTGCATTTTTTAAAAATATTGAGTATAATGCCAACGTCTCTCACACAGAGACAACCTACCTTTTGTTTTTTTTGTTTTTTTTTTCAGTCCTCAGGGTTTTTGATGATTTTTGGCCTGAACATGGCAGAAGGTAAACCAATCTTCGGGCCATGAGCGAGCTGATCATATACAAGACGCTTCCTAATATTCTCATAAGAAGAGTTGACCTTGTCTCTCTTCATTGTCTTATCGACCTCATTAAACACCCGCTGCAGTGCTCTCCAGTCTGACCACTGAATAAAAAACAAATCCTTAAACCATGATAAACGTTCTTCAAGGGTGAGGGGGTATGGGTGCAACCTCCAGCTTTCAAGGCCCCAGAGTGAAACCTCTGTAACGTTGAGGTTTCACCCGGTGCAATTGTGGCTCTTGTAACCATAAATGGTAAGTTGCTCTTTTGTCACACAGTACATACACAATAGATGTGTTTGCAGGTTTTATTGCAAATTGTACATTGCTACATTGTTTTGAATTACCCTCGGCCCGCAGTATATGTGGGCACCTGTCAAAGGTCATTTGGATTTACCAGACCGCTTTGAAAACAACATGGGAAAAAATGAATGTCTTTGTTGAGCCATGACTGGATTTCTCCTTATCCTTCCTAAAGGCCGTTATAACCTTGCACTGCCAGTGGTGAGCTGCACCAGCTGTGGCCTAATGTGGTCCCCCTCAGTTAAGGAATTCCAGGGTGGTGGATATTGGCCTGGCACCTTAAATTTCTGCACCCTGTTTTCAATGGATGTCTTTCAGTCTTTCTATGACATTAAGAAGCTGCAGCAGGGATGTCACTTAAGACCTTTGTCAAAGTGCTGGATGAACGAACAGCCCATTTTGGAAGGGTGAGTTTCTAAATTTGTCAAGTTTAAGGAAATTGTGCAAATCAATGTTTATGATGACTGTCCGTGAATATTCTGTTGTTTGTCCTCTACTTAAAAGACTGGCCGAATATCAGCTGATGCCTTCAGTAAAGGTTTCTTGGAGTGGAGTGCTGTAAAGTGTGAGGTGGACAGGATGTGCAAGGAGCCATGCTTTAGCTGCCCTGCCTGCACTCCAGACATGCTCGCCGTCTCAGTTGATGGAAACTGCAAGCTTTATCACTTTCAATCAAATGCAAGGTACGTTATGCATTGTGTACATAAATCAAATATGGATTTGTACAAAAATTGTATTTTGATGTTTCTTTTCAAACAACTGTCACCGTGTTCGTTCAGCACTTCAGAGCAGGGGAACTTTGAAGGTGTCTTCATTGAGAAAGATGAGGAAGTTGCTGAGTTTGTGAAATACATCCAGAGACACACAAATGATGTAAGATACACATATATATCAGTGCTGTCAGCGTTAATCTTGTTAAAATGACGTTAACGCCATAACCATATACTCATACGTGTGTGTGTGTGGATACATATTTGGATGGGTGGATATTTATTTTGTTTTTCTCTTGGTGTTGTCGTAATACTATTTACTTGACTTTATCTTAATGTGTACTTCATTTTGAGTAGCTCACACTTGGATGTGCGAGGTATACTGCAGCTTGTAGTCTTGGATACGTTTAAGACATTTTGTTATAAGGTTGAATGAATTCAGCAGTCATGTATTGTGACCTCCTTTCTATAGATCAAATGGGGAGGTGCGTTTCAGGATGGGGCCGGTTCTACAGTTGGAGAAGAGGTGGAACAAGTAAACAGTTTCCTGTCTAGGGCGGCCATCACAACGAAGTACATGTCTAAAGCAGGTGTGTGTCTGTGTGTGAGATTCCACTCAGTCTCCTGCTCATTCATTCTTATTTGTATACTAACTGAAATGCAGGGCGAACAGACATGCTGAGCCTCCTGGCTTTGGGCTGGAACAAAAGGAAAGTGGAACAACTGGGCCGCACTTTGAGCCAGAGATATCTAAAGGTCATTTTTTCAACACCCATTTTAATGTGTGTGGTAATGGGGCAAAAACACCAGTACTCTAAAAATGTCCATATGAATGACATTTATTAATGTATTCTTAGATCATAAGGATCTTTAGAGAACAAGTGGAGAGCCTGAATGCGAGCAGAAATGAGCTGGGTGTGGATGACGACACACTGCAGCAATGGGCTGAAGGTGAGTCTCAATATAATGCACTCGTGTATAACAACAGGACCCACCATGGCCTCATTAAAGAACTTAGAGTTAAGATCTTTCTGACAGTGTCAACAAACAATGAAAAATAAGCTTGTAAAAGCAGAATTGATGGCAGAGTTGTTGCGTTTGATCAAATTGGATTGGACCTGGGTTGAAGTGATGTCGTACTAGTTGGTTTTATAAAGCTGAACACCAACATACTTGTTATCTCATGATAATGCAGCACATGAAGGCTCCAGATGTCTTATAATGAATATCATCAAGTCAGTGATTACAGAGTCCACTGTAGTTTGGTGACTGTTACTCATCCTGTGTTCTGATTAATATTCCTCTCACTTAGAAACGGATCAAACTGATGGCAGCCTTGGAGCGTTGCAGGCACGAGTAGAGGAGCTTGTCGTCATCATCAGAGTGCGAACACAAAGTCTTTACAGACAAAATGGTGTCACAGTTTCTTTGAAACGGACCGTTTGATGCTCAGTTTGTACAGCTTGTACAGCTACTTTGTAAACAGAATAAAATCAGATCCAGGTTTGTTTAAGCTGGATGTGATTTGTTCTAGCAAACGAATTGATGAGTGTAGATTAAAATGTAAATATATGCATTATGTGAAGGTGTTCCTTTTTATGATTATTTACAGATAGCAACAAGAGGCGACACAGAATTCACAAGGTCATCTTAGATGAGAAGAAACGCTTGGCGGCTGCTGTTGACGACTACAACAAGGAAACAAGCAACAAAGCAAATCGTATCCAGTGATGCCCTCATGCAGAGCGACGTTTGGCCCTGGCAGAGCACAAGTGAACGTAAGCTCTTGATTTCTAAATATCCTTTTTAAACAAACTCCCAGTATCTGAGCAGCAGTTGAATGTTTTGTTCTTGAATCATAATATGCTGCTATGTTTTCCCATCTGATGTTGTTAAACTGCAGCTGCTGCTGACCTCCGGACAAAGAGAAAGGTCTTTGAGAAGGTGATGGCTGTGAGGCGCCTGAGAGAGGAGGAGATGATCCTTTGCAGGGAGATGCAGCATCACTGGACAGTGTTGCGAATGCGATCTGTGGTGTTGGGGACAATCTCCTCAGACTGTAAGCACATCTTTTATTTATTTATACATTTAGTGATGAATTGATTGAAAATAATAGCAGATGCTAAAGTCTTACTGGATCTTTTACCTATATTTGGGTTGCTAGCTAACACTGCCTTCTCCCTTAAAAAAAAGCTTAATTACATGATCCTAACTCCTTGTGTTTATGAGGTGAGTTTTTTTGTCTGTTTTACTTATATTTAATAGTTTTGTTGTTTTTACAGCCTCCCTTGTTGGCATGTCGGAGGATGCACAGAAAGGACTCCATAGCCTGGTTTAAAAACAAAGTGAACTGAAAGCTGAAACGCTCAAAGTAAAGGACGTGTACAAGAGAATCCTCAGCCACCAACCACTCCTGGAAATGGACTCAGAGGAGGAGGAGGACGTTCCAGACGATGAGAGTGATTTGAGCACTTCTGATGAAGACTGATTGTGTCATCATTGATGTTATGTTTGCTAGAATAAAAAGTTAATCACATCTGTTTAATGTGATTTTTATAATGTCTGTTTTAGAAATTGCTTATCAACAGACATTTTACATCTTGAGAAGAAAAATGTAATTCCCTTGGTGCAGTTGTTTACCCTGAATCATTCTTTCCCATCTAATTTAATGACTCGTGTACATGTTCAGATACAATAACATCATTTAATTCATGGGATGCTTTCTGGGCTGCTCAAATTACCACAAAATGTAAAAGCACCAGGCAGCACACTCACAAGGACATGTTTTGTTCAGTGTTTTGTTGAAGAAATCAACAAGTACAACTGAGATGTTTGCTGTAGTGGTGTGTTTGTTAAGAAGCATGCCAGCACACTGGTGAACTGACAGTCCCAGAATGCACCCGAGCCAGTGACTCGCCCCAGAACAAATGACATTAATTATCTAGAAAGACAACCGTGATCAAAGACTAAGTAAAAGAGTAGGAAACAAAAGATAAGGAAAGGTACTGTGGGGTAGGAAAGAAAGGCCAGAGCTGTGCAAAATGACCTCCAGCAGGCCACAAATATGCACGTCTGTTCAAACGGTCAGATACTGACTCCATGAGGGTGGTATGAGGGCTCGACGTCCACAGGTGGGGGTTGTGCTTACAGCCCAACACCGTGCAGGATGTTTGGCATTTGCCAGAGAACACCAAGATTGGCAACTTTGCCACTGGCGCCCTGTGCTCTTCACAGATGAAAGCAGGTTCACACTGAGCACGTGTGACAGAGTCTGGAGACGCCGTGGAGAACCTTCTGCTGCCTGAGTTGGCAGATGCTCTAGTCCTGGAGTCTGGGAGGAGATCCATCAGGAGACCATCTGCCACTTCATCAGGAGCATGCCCAGGTGTTGTAGTGAGGTCATACAGGCATGTGGAGGCCACACAGACTACAGAGCCTCATTTTGACGTGTTTGAAGGACATTACATCAAACCAGATGAATGATTCTGTATTGCACTGATCAAGGAACCAACCCAATAGGAGCTAAAGGCATCCTCTTCACATTACTTAACATAGTGAGTTTATACTATGTTTAATGTGCATTTTCTTCATCAGTCTAGAACATAACATGTTAGCGCTCCCTGGTTCTTTTTGGAGACAGATCCTGAGACAGCAGGCAGCTTTGGAGAACTCATGCCAGCTGTGGTCATTAAGGAATCCTTTGATTTAATATTGATTTCATGACAACTATCCTCAGGCACATATTCCTGGATATATACAATGACACGAGTAGACACTAACCCCCAGCAGTCTGGTGCTATGACAGCATAACTAAGGGCTGACCTGAACCAGCCCCAACTATAAGCTCTATAAAGAAGTAAAGTCTTACGCCAACTCTTAAAAGTCTTGACCATGTCCACCTCCAAAACTCATAATGGACTTTGGAGGTGGACAGCTATCAAGCTCCTCACAGAGGAGCAGCTTGACAGCTAACAGCTCCCAATTTAGTTTAGTCCAAATACATGAATTCAAATTGAGGTGATAACTATTTATCAACAGTATGAATGTCTGTTCCCGTCCAACAAAGTTGTTACTACATACCATGTTGAGCAGGGCTTCCACTTGACTTTAACTTCTTCTTTTTCCTGAAAAACATGATATAAACAAACAATTAATTCAGAAAGACATGCAGGTTGCATACAAAAAGGAGCCTACAAACATTTGTGTACTGTTGAATGGCTCAATATATTATACAGTTAGTTTACAAAAATATAAGAACCACTACAATGCTTGTATTGCCAGCATCGAGTGCATGTCAGCAAAGCAACACTGCTTACATTGTGGCTCACAAGCTCCACTCCTTTTCATCAAAACCAAAATTTTATCTACATTCTGTTTTTTACACTTTAAATCCCAGTTAGGTTAAATATTACCAGTAGCTTTTCAGATAAAACAGTAATAAAGTCCTAATGGTTTCATAAATCTTCATATTTTTTTTCATATAAGCATCGGGGACAAGGCTGTCTTGCAACTGTTGAGGTCACTAGTGTGCGCCCTATTTCTTCCAGGATCACTCTTCATTTGTAGGTTTTAGTGGACTCCTACTACTGTGAAGTGGTTTTCATGGGACAGGGGCTTGTATTCCAAGATCTGGGAGATTGTAGAAATGAGCTGTGATGCCCTTCTTGCCATCTTTCCAGAAATATCAGTGATCTGGAAGCTGTTAGGCTGACTTACAGCAGCAGCACTTTCTGCACCTGCAGAAACTCCAGGACACATTTACTAACAGTGTTTGTTGCTGTGTGTGCTGCAGCTGCAGCTTTGAATTTTTTTTGAGAGCTAATATTTTGGCTATGGTGTCTTGTTATGAAATGTACAAGAGTAAGAGTGTTAGCATGTGTGTCAAAGCTACGTTTGACTGGGAAACTCAAAGCTCAATAACCTGTATCAACAACAATTCACTGCAGCCTGTGTAATATTTGATGCATCATAATTTATTCCAGTCTATCTTGCAAATACATGTTTGCGTTGCAATGTCATGCACAACACACACAACTATTAGAGCCTTAAGATCAAACCTGCGTCATTCTTTTGGTCCACTGCAGTGTAGCAGTCAAACAAGGAGAAGTGAAGTGGCCCCAAATGGCCAGGATAGAGATCAGAGGGTTAATGCGTAAAATGCATAAAAATATTATTGATTACAGGATAATACATTAATGTTAATATCAACAATAAGCTTTTTACTCTGAAGTTACAAGTATAAACAATGCTGTTGCATTTACACTTACATTTTTTACTATAAGTATGGAAACAAGTGAACAGCATTTTATAATAAGTTTAACTGGAATTCTGTACACTGAAAAACAAACAACAGATAAAAAACACAAACAAACAGCCAGTGCCTTCATCTGTCCATTAAATGTCAAACATCGCTTTGACCTGTAGTCTCTGCTCGTCAGCACATGCTTTTAAAAAGAGCTCCATGTCCTCTGCAAACTGAAAAACAAAGAGGAAGAAGTCCCTCTACACAAAAACACTGTGGATGACAGGCCAGGCAAACATCTATTGACCTGTTTGAATGCCTCCTCATCATGTGAGCCTTGAAGTTTTTTTGTAAGAAGACTAAGACCACAGTGAGGACGTTTCATTTTCATGGACTTTCCACAAGCCCCAGTTTCATTTAGCACAGAGGGTGGAGCACATGAATGTTCTACCCAAGATTCAGGAAATGGTTTAGATGCTGGAGACGAGACATGGAGAGGGAGACGAGGCTCCACGGAGAGTTCAGTGGGGAGCAGTCCTGAATGCTGACATGACAATAATTGCCTTGCCATATCCCCACGCTGTATGACTGTCATGTTACAGAAGGGCAGTGAAAGTGCACCGGCACATCATTTTGTCTGTAAGAGAGAAAAAAAGAAAAAACATGTAATTTAAATGTAGTTGTATAGAATGCAGTCAGTTTATCTAACAATCAGATTGTACATATTAACAAAAATATCCAAGCCGTCCTCAATAATGAAAGCAAAATGGTGTGGATCACAAGAGCTGTCAGGAAATGTGGTGAACAGGAAAAATATTTAATGAAAACACTTTTTTCTCTCGCTGATGAATGAACTGAACTGTACAATGTGAAAAATAACTTTTAAGTCAACAAAGACCTGCAGAGGTGCTGAAAAGAAGTGCATATTTATGACTTTAACTATGAGGTATATTTAATACCAACATACCTTTGAAAGGCAAAGCACTTTGAATGTGTCCATTTATATGCTGCTCAATCTTTGCCCTGACAGCAGGGCTGAAAGTGGGGCACAGAGGGCAGTGAAACAGCCAACACGTGGTGCATTCCTGCAACTCTGGCCTGGAGGCAGAACTCCAATTTGATATTTGCATCTAAAACAGAGAGAAAAACAGATAAACACCATATACACATTTAAGTTCAGGTTTTAGCAGAAATAACACGTTACAGTTAGCATGTAAGAGATTTGGGAGAAAATTCTTTACAAAAACATAATTTACAAGAAACTTTTATTTGTGACATACGTATCTATTGACATATAAAAGACAACTGAACAAAGGCTAACTAACATCTGGGCAATAAAGCAGAATAAATAGAGAATATTAGTATTTATACATATATAAAACTCTCTGTGACGACCTTTACAATGTTTTTGCAGGTGGAATGAGAGACATGAATAAAGTGCAATATGCAGTAAATGGAACAATGTGCATTGATGTTACAGATCGTGAAAAGTAGTGAAGTGAATTTGTTCATAACAAGCAAAAATCAAATACGTTTGAAACTGACCACTAAATGCTAACCAGAGGTGTCAAAAGTGCACATTCTTACTAAAGTTTAGATGCCTCGGGGGTCTGACCGTTGTTGTAGCGCTAACAAAGTGCCAACGTAATCAGTGTAAGCAAACTAGATGATTCCTACAATTATATAATTATTAACGGCAAATTTAGACATGAAAGACTCTGTAACAACCTTTACGATCCACTTGCAAGGTTTCCACAGTCGATGGCTGTATCCCAATTCAGGGTCTGCAGCCTTAAAGTTCGCAGCCTCAACGGTCCATGAACTCTGAACATCTGAACTCTGAAGCATGAACTCTGTGTCAAAGATTCAAGTTGCAGTTATTTATATTTCCTATCACCTTAAATCTTCACTCAAAGACACTCAAGTATCTGTGACAGTGTGTATATAGATGTATCATATATAAGAGACAAATATTGTTATTTTAATATGTTGGCATTACTAAATTTGGCTCAATGCTTACATATATGTGTAAAAAGCAAATGTACGAGCTGTGATAACTGTGTCTGATAGAATGAAGAGTAGACTGATAAATGAAATATTCCTTTATTGGCTGAGAAAATCAGACCATGTCATAACTGCTTTAAGTCATACAGAATAGACATCAGAGCCTTAAACAGGCTGACTTCTGCTAAATGGGTCAAACTGGGCAGAAAGTCTACAAACACATAACATCCTTATAGAATATGATGTAACACTATAGATCAACTTAGCTCAGAATATATAAAGCAAATAAACAATCACAGCAATATGATACAACAAACACAGCAGTGCTACTGATCCAAAATACTCAAAGCTTCATAGAACTGAAACAAACATTTATTTTTAGCTCCATTCTGCTGCTGATACAGACTTTAGGTTTCTGAACATTAAACTTGTTGCTGCCTTTCATAGTGTGTAACTTGAAGGCCCTGAGTACTTTCTCCCACACTGAAAACACTGGGAGGATAACATTATTTGAACATTACCTAATAAGACTGATTCAGCACAGACAGTTATGTTAAACTTTCCTAGCAGTCCTTCACAAACAGGGAACAGTCTGTCTATTCTCTCCATCTGTCAGCTGCTGCTGGCTCTTCCTCCTCCTCTTCCTCACACACTGCTGAGTTTGTCCTGGTGGATCATCAGGGCTGCAAAGCCTCACAGATGATGTGCAGCAGTGGGTCCCTCAGTCTGTCCTCACTCTGGACACTTGCAGTCGTCACACATGGAAATCAAATGTGTGATAAGGTGCAGGATTCAAACACAAGTGTAACTTATAAACACATGTTCATACTTTTATTCCACAATCAGAGAGAAAGAAACAGAGAGAGAGTGCAGGACCATAGCTGGACTCGCCATCGGGCATACCGGGCATTTGCCCGGTGGGCCGCTGGCGATTTTTTGCTTTTATGGGCCGATCGATTTTTTTTTTTTTTTTGGAAGGGTATAAATAATGAAAGGTGTTGGATTGGCCAATTGGTCATGATCGACTCTGGGCTGGACCAATTACAGCCGAGGAGGTCGGATGCACCCTCCCCCTTGTTTAGCAATCTTATAGATGAACTAAAGAAAATGGAGAACAAAAAAAGGAAAGAAGGTGCAGAAAAAATTAGGGCCAAAAAGAAACAAGCCCTTCAGGCAGACGCTGCCAAATGTGTAAAAATAACTGAATTGTTTGGCGGTAGCTGTGGCATAGCTTCCACAGATTTAGCAACATCAGCAAGTGGTGGAGGCCAGCAGGTGGATAAGGGAAAGGGGAGGCAAGAGGAGGAGAGACCCGAGGCGGCCGCCGGTCATAGTGGCAGAGGAACTGAACTTCAGGTAAGAAGTTATGACCTGCTGTCTATCTGTGTCAGATATAAACCAAGTTTAGTTGTAGTTTGTTTTCGTTGTGCTGACTTTTTACAGTCGCTTAGAATAACTGGTACTAGCTAGCATGACGGAGTTTATATACTGCTGGGCGGGTGCTATGAAGTTACTGATAGTAAATTTTATTTTATGCTTAAGGTTAGTTTCTCAAACTCCTCAAAATCTTAACAAATTGTGCCAATCCTTACATGTTGCACCAGGCTGATTTATCATCAAAAGTGGAGAAGTCTGTGACAGAGGAGACAGAAGAGCAGCAGAGAGAGATGGAGCAAGAGAGAGAAATAAAAGAGCAGGAGATGGAGATGGAGAGATGACTTTATGTCATCCATGAGGGATGCATTTGACATATGTTTCACATATTATAGCCCAACAAGTTACTTATAGCAATTTAAATACGAGCAATCACTTTTTGGCACAACACCGGCTATTTTTTGTGTTTCTTTTTATCGCTCTGTAGCTGAGTTCAATTGAAAGCCTGCATGCGCTAGTACCTCTTGCCACAAGTTCCCAGAATCCTTTGCGGTTTTACCCCTGAATGACGTCACATTTTTGGTGGGCCGGTCTCTAGTCAAAATGCCCAGGCCGATTTTTTGTCCCAGTTCAGCCCTGTGCAGGACAGACAGACAGGTGACAGTCTCAGGTGTATACACTGCTACACAACAGCACCAGAGAAGGAGGATTTAGTGTTTGTGTTATTACGAGTGCTAAACAAGAAGAGTTCCCAGATGGTGCAGTGGACACATGTGTGACTGCTGTGATTAAAGCATCTTTCTTTCAGCTTAACGAGTGAACCGTCAGCTCGTTCAAACACACGTTAAAGTGCGTTTGGCTCGACACCACCGAACAGAGGCAGCAATATAACATAGCTAACATTAACAGTGCAGTGAATCCTGCTTGTGCCGTGATGTTCAGGACTGCAAACCGAGCAGCATCACTGACTTTCAGCTTGTTGTGTTTGTGGATAAATGACTGACTTTAATTATCCACAAAATCATCACATCACTAATGTCACATAACTTTGCCAACATGTGGCCAACAGGAATGTTTTAATGTTCTTCATTATTAAACATCTGCACATAAATAAGTGACATAATATTCAGTACTTACTTCTGAAAGTTTACTCTTCAGCCGCCCCTCTTCCGCCGTTTTCTTTCGGCAACATTATCCACACCCACCGCCGCGCCGTTCTCTCAGAACTGAAGAAACTTCTTGGATAAAACGTCTTCAAGAAATTTAAAGCAGTTCAGACGCTTTTCTTTCCCAGCTCCTCAGACTGTCCACCCTGTTAGCTTCGTTAAGCAGCCATGAAGAGTAGAAGGCCAAGTATGAGTTTCAAACAATAAACACATTTATTTTTAAACCCTGCAAATAAACAACATTAACATCAAAAGTTTTACATTTCCTAAATGTATCCCACAATCTGAATATAACACCCACTTCCCCACGTTTGATCCGCTGTGTTAAATATGATTAAGAACAGAATGCAATCATTTGCAAATCCTATAAACCAGTATTTTAAACAAAGTGAGAAAATGAAACATTTAAAGAAAAATATTAGCCCATTTTGAATTTGATGGCAGCATCCTCTCTCCAAAAACTAAAGGCTTTACGATGTTTAGTGCTGGACCATGTTGGTTAATGTGTAAACTTCTGAAACGTTCAACAGTTTCCATTTTGATTAACCTGACCAACATCTAACATAGAACACCTTTGAAGTGGACCTCGCAGCCTGTGGATAACTTCAAACACGTCGAGGTCTTCAGAGGCTGAACTTTGACCCAGCATCACAAGGAGCGCCATAAACACTTGTTACGGTTATTAGAAGGAACCCAGCCTTTAGACATCCCCACAACGACATCGTGACCAAGGGTCTGTTGCATGATTTTTAACATGGCTACAATGTGTCGTCTGCTGAGTCATCGTTTAATACAACAACGTACTGAAAGAGAGCATTCAGCATCTGACTGAGCTGGACTAACCTTCCCTTTCAAAAGTGAAAACTGCAACATAAAACTGGAATACAACCAACTTCTAATGAAATGTAACATTTTATAACATGAACACAGATTCCAGGTGAGCTGTGTCTTCCAGGACTGGATTTACCAGAACAGGTATGAGGACGGTGCCTGACGGGCATGTACGAGCTGGAGTGGATCCCAGCAGACACAGGGTGAGGAGACAGACGACCGTTCACGCTCACACTTATTCACCAGTTAACCTAACCCCACTACCTGAATGTGTGTGAACTGTGGGAGGAAGCCAGAGTCCCCTGAGAGGACCCACACAAACACGGGGAGAACATCCAACCTCCACAGAGACTCTCTCTGCACTAAAAGCACAAAATAAAAATCACACCGTCATGTAATTCAAGAAACTGGTCTTAAAAAACATTTAATCTAATATGTCCACATGGAGCCCGTGTTAAGGTCCGTACTGGGCTTCAGAACATCAAGTGAACAACGTCAGATGGGACCTGAGTGCGTTGTCTCCTGATAGAAAGTGCTGAGGATCAGAAGGACTCAGGGACAACACGATATCTGTCCAGCAGAGGGCGGCATTATTCCAAACGGCTCATCGAACTATTAAACAAATGCACATACTGCACAAACACATAATCTAATAAAACCTACAAACTCTTCTGTTGACAAGTTGTTGTTGTTGTGGACACAAGATCGACAGACATGGGCTCCACAAAACCGAGGACAAAGTTGAAGCAGTCCTGAAGGCACCAGACACTAAAAATGTGAGTCAGCTACGTTCATTCTTGGGCTTAATTAATTATTACCACAAGTTTCTACCAAACCTTTCAACAGTCCTGCACCCGCTGAACTCTCTGCTGCAACAAAATGTCAAATGGAAATGGACAAACTATGAAGAGGCATTTAATTTAGTTAAGTTAAACAGCTCATTACATCAGAGGAGGTTCTGACACACTTTGACCCCAAGCTACCACTTCGCCTCGCCTGTGATGCCTCACCATATGGCATTGGTGCCGTGCTATCTCACAAAATGCCTGATGGATCAGAACGACTACTTGCCTTTGCCTCAAGGTCCCTAAATGCAGCCGAGCACAACTATACGCAGATAGACAGAGAAACACTCAGTCTAGTGTGGGGAGTGAAGAAGTTTAATCAGTATTTATATGGACGACACTTCACCCTGATCACAGACCACCGACCGCTGGTGTCCATCTTTAACCCTCAGAAAGGTATTCCAACCATGGCTGCGGCACGCTTGCTTGGGCTTTGTTCCTGGGTGCACACACCTACACCATTGAGTTCAAAGGGACAAAGCTACATGGAAATGCAGATGGACTTTCACGTCTTCCACACATGCAACCCACCGAAGAAATGACTGCTCCAGCTACTGTGTTTCATGTTACACAAATGGAACCCCTACCTGTCACAAGTGCTCAGGTGAAAAGAGAAACGAGCCAAAACACAATCTTGTCAAACGATCTTACTGTGAATGGTTGGCCGTCCTGTAGTGACACTCAGTTCTCTGCGTACTCCACCCACAAAGACCAACTATCCGTTTGCCAAGGATGTGTCATGTGGGGAACTCGTGTCATCTGCCACCCAAACTACGTACAAAGGTACTGGACTCACTGCACGATGGACATTTGGGTGTTAAGATGAAAGGTCTTGCTAGAAGCTATGTTTGGTGGCCAGGCACTGATTGTGAAATGGAGAATATGGCTAAATCCTGCATTGTTTGCCAGCAGACGCTGCGCCAGCCTCAAACAGCACCTGTACACGCGTGGGAGTGGCCATCCGCTCCATGGCAACGCATTCATATAGACTATGCTGGCCCATTTATGGACTAAATGTTCCAGGTTGTGGTTGATGCCCACTCAAAGTGGCCAGAAATCTTCCCCGTAAAGCAAGCAACAGCTGCCAGCACGATCAATAGTCTTTGGTCACCGTTTGCACGCACAGGTCTGCCACAACAGCTCGTAAGTGGCAATGGTCATCAGTTTACTGGAGAGGAGTTCCAGTGTTTCCTTGGGAGTAACGGCATACGACATATCACTTCAGCTCACCATCATCCTGCAACAAAGCTGAACCAGCCAGTCGCACAGAGGGGAAACCGCTACAACAGAAAATTGACAATTTTTTTACTGTCTTACCACTCATGCAACAACTGGACACACACCTGCAATGCTCTTCATGGGATGAGATCTGAGATCACATCTAGATTTGCTGAAACCAGACATTCGCAAGGATGTCCAAGATAAACAGTCTTCCATGGTGGAAGCAACAAGAAACAAAACCAGGTTCTTCAATGTTGGACAAAGAGTTCTCGCCAGAGACTACAGAGACCCAAGTCAGAAATGGCATTCTGGCACGATTCGTTCACGGACCGGACCGCTGATATACACCATAAATGTTGGAGCCAACTTAGTCTGGCGTAGACATGTTGATCAGATTCTAGATGCAGAATGTCACGTGGTTCCAGAGCAACCTGAGAGGACACATCTACACCTCAAGATTCAGAAGAGTTTGCCCTCGCTTCACCACCTGAGGTTCAGGGTTTACGTGAAACCACCAATGTTCAAACACCTGAACTTTCCACACAGAGCACTATGGACTCTGACCAAACAGGCAGACGTTACCCTGAGAGAAATCCCAGAGCACCTCAGAGACTGAACTTATAGGTTTCCAGTTCATTTTGTAAGGAAAGCGGTTAAAATGTTTAAGAGGAAACAACCTACCTCTATGTTGTAAATCACTGAGTAGGTGTCATATTTCAGTTTAAGTACAATCTTATGCTTATGCATAAGCTTATGCTAGACGAGTCCAGAAGTACAGAAACCTTGTGTACAGCGTTGGAGATGAAGTTCTTCTCTTGAACATGAAACGTGGAAGGAAGGGAGGAAGACTTGATCCAGATTTTTCAGGACCCTACACCATTCAAGACATCGCTGGCAAATGTGTGAGATTAAAAAAACACGGAAGGAGCAACTTTAAGAAATCACTACAGCATTGACCATATCAAGCCATACAGAAGAAGCCACCATGTAAATATCAGTGACAAGTAAAAATACCCAACTCGCAGTCAGACAGTGAACAGCAGCACAGACCTGAAGATGCCTCCCTGCCATCCTACTGCTAACCCTCAGTGCCAGCAAAGTCCAGAGGATTCATTCTGCACCCAAAACGGCTGACACAAGGAGTTTAATTGTGTTCCAGGACCAGAAACGCGTGAACAAGAACTTCCCTCCCGGAAACAAAGCTTAGA
Organism: Rhamphochromis longiceps; assembly: GCF_057381845.1. Taxonomy (NCBI): domain Eukaryota; kingdom Metazoa; phylum Chordata; class Actinopteri; order Cichliformes; family Cichlidae; genus Rhamphochromis; species Rhamphochromis longiceps. The sequence continues at coordinate 70,348,542 of NC_140559.1, read as the reverse complement.
AAATGAAGGTGACATAGTGAACAACTCTTTTTGACCCATTGGTCATTTGTTGCCAGTTTGGCGTTGCAACTTAATTGACTGTTGCATGACTTTGTTTGCATTTTGAAGTCTTCAACTCATATTGGATATAAAGAAACATGCAACGTGCACTGAGCTTGTGGAAGTCTGGAAATGGATCTGCCTGTCAGTAATTTTCTATTTTGCCCACCCGCTGTACCTTTCCTATTTCTCTGCGTGTAAATGCATGCCTATTGTATTGACTTTTTTCCTGTTGTGGCCCGTTGGCCTTTACCAAGCTTATCCACTACAAATCTCATGCATGCCTGAGCTAACTTATCATATTTTTCTTTTAGTAAAGAGGCTATGGCGTGCAAAGGATACTGGGCGCTTGGAGGCAGCTGTTGGACCATACAAGTTATTGGATTCCTCTTTTCGAACACTGCAGGGGTCACGGTGGTTTCTGATGAGGTAAGAGAACTTATCATTATTGAGTCTGATTTCGAGGTTCTGCTCCTTCTGAAGCATTTGCAGTGCAGAGACCATTAATAGTTTAAAATGTGCGGGTAGGTGGGGGGGGGGGGGGGGGGGGGGGGTTATATTGCAAAACTCTGATAAGGTTTCACCCATTCACTTCAACAGGAAAAAATGTTATCAACCACAACACAGATGTTGTGACATCTGTGACATCATAATACCCAGTTTCAGTATATGCAGAAAGAACCTTTATCAGCAATTCTATTCCTTTAGATGTTTTTGTGTACAGCACTCAAGCAGTTACTTCAAAAATTGTTGCTGTTGTTGTATAAACTCAGATTTTTCAAAACAGGTCATTGATGCATATCTGCACCGTGTTATTGACAGACGAAAGGTAAGTAAGAAATGTCATTTACCTACTAATTTTGAAATAAAATAAAAAAAACCCTATTTACTGTTCTATAACATTTTTGTATACTTGTGCAGAATGCTGCACACCTGCTCTGTTCAGTAGTTGCAAGCTCGTTGTTTTCTGGGCAGTTCAGATGCCTCAACTGGTATGTTGAAAGCTCAGAAGTGGTCCAAACAGTTGACTCCTTTCTGTTGCTGAGGAAAGAGTTCGGTTCCTTTAAAGAAGACTATATTTGAAAACACCCTGAGACGCATGGTACCTAAGTAAATCCAAATTACTCTGCACTTCCAATCCCACAGATGAAGTTCCCAGTTGAAGACGTGGCTGTGCCCTGTGAACTTTGGTACACACTGGATTCTTGTGGTATGTGTTCATTTTGTTATTAATTTGCATAATTTGTTGTGAAGCAGTTTCTTGCACAAAGTGTTATTTTTAAATAAGTTTTCAGTGGCACAAACTATTGTAATTTTTAATTTAACCTTTTCTTTAGATTGTCAACATTTCTGCACAGAAAATACTGCTCATAGACCCCATGGGAATGAAGGTGTTTATGACAGGAAAATTCTGCGCAACTGGAGGTATGTATGATACTGAGGTGTTATTCTTAGATTAAAAAAAAAAAATCTTGTTTCATTACAAACACTTTTGTTCAACTAGGAATTTTCTGAGGATGAGAGGGCATGAAGACACCATGGAGTGGCAGTTACAGACTATGCAACACAACAAGCAACAGGATTCCTGCAGTTGTGGAGTTTTACTGTTAAAGGTAACCCGTATTCAAATGATTCAGTTTCTTGTTAGCTAGAATTAAGACTTTAAGTGAATTTAAGTGAAGTGAAAGTTATTTCGGTCAACAACAACAAAGATGATCATTTTACATAGAAGTACTTAATCATACAGTAACTGAAAAAGGAATAGGCTGAAGCCTTGTGGCTTATAATTATCCTATCCTTTACCTAATTAAGACTTTACATTCTAATTATGATCAATCTCACAGTTTGCAGAACACTACCTTGATTTTGGAGAGGTCAGTGAGGTGTCAACCACTACAGAGGCAGTTGTGCTGGAGCGAATGCAGATAGCTTGCACCCTACTTGAAAATCGAGGTAAGTCCAATAAAGTCCTTATCACGTTAGTGCGTACTTCCAATTTAAATAGTGCTTTTCAAACAGCACAGTACAAATAGTGCTCTTCAAACACTTTCAGATAAGACCCTTCTCAAAGTCTAATTTAGACTAATTTTCCAGGAAGTATATTTGGAAAAAATGTACTATTATTTTTTAATTATTCAATAAATAATGTTTGATTAAAACCTAACTATGATTGTGTTTCAGGGAACGCTGAGGACTACTGCATTGTTTGCTCCATGTTAGATGCTAACGCTGACCGCAGCATGATTGAAATGGTAAAACAAAACAAAAGAAAAGAAACACATAAGTCTTAGTATCATTACTTGCCAATCATAATTAAAATGTTGAGTAATAGTATTCACCAAACAGAATATGAGCCATTTATTTTTCCTTTCCAGGTGCAGTATGAATCTTGCCAAAGATGGGCACATTTTGCATGTGAAAAATATAAAGAGAGCAACCAAGAATATAAATGCCAAAAATGTAGCCAGAGTCAGACAGAGACTGTGCAGAGACTGTAGAAGGACAGAGCAGCAGCAGAGCAGTCCAGATACACTGATGATCCTCTGTCAGATCCAGAGGGACACACAGGGATGATGCTGGACTCTACATTGTGTCTGACAGTGGAGCTGTTCTCAGAGCAGTTCACTCTGCAGCACTGACAGTCATCTGCACTTCTTCTCATTCCTCTGTCAGTCACTGCTGGATGAAGCTCTCCTCTCCACCTCCCAGTAACATGGCCCAGTCAGAGCGTCTCTACACACAAGCTGCTGCTGCTTCAACCTCTCTGGATCATCAGGACACAGCTCCTCCTCTCTCAGCACACACACCGTCCTGTTTACCATCATGGCCTCCACCTGCAGAGAGAAGAAGGAAGAGCAGAGGAGATAAACGAGTGTTTCCAGAGACTCTTCATCAGCTGTCAGTCAGTGATGCAGCACATCCAGTATAAAGAGCAGCAGGGACTTCAGTGCTGGGACTGTACTAGGACTCATTGTTGCTTCACTTTTTCTAATCTTTGGATTTTTATTGAAGTTGATGAAAATGTTTTTCCCTCCTAGTTTGAGTTTGGACTTTCATTCATTAGAAGAACCTTGGTGTGTCCACTCTGAGCTCTGTAGGAACCCCAACAACAAGCCCAACAATCCAGATGGACGGTTCCAGCTGTTAACTGGAGGAATTCCATCCAAACATCTGCTCTCACTAAATTCTTCCTCACCTACAGACTGTGTTCTTCACTGCTTTAAACTTGGAAATGAATGCAGTCATTGGTCTGCGTGCTGCTTTGTTCAGAGAGCTGATTGGCTGTTGACAGCGTTTGATCAGAGCGTGTCAGCCGTTACTATGGTGACCATAAAGGTCAGAAACAGGAAGTGTTTGTGTCCAATCCTGAAGCCTGTCACCATTCTCCTCTCACAGCTTCACTGAGAAGCTGCAGCTTTACAGGAAACACTGGATCTTTGTTTCATACTGACTGTGTTTAGTACAATACTGCTGACAGCACCACCCACTCACTCCATCACTCTACTGACCTCAGAGTCTCCAGTCTGTAGTCTGGACTCTGCTGAAGATCAGACAGCTGCTTCACATCTGGATACTTCAGGTTGTTAAGTTGTAGCTCCAGCTGTCTCAGATGGGAGGGGTTGGACTTCAGTGCTGCTGCCAGATAATCACAGCTGATCTTTGACAAACCACAGCTCCTCAATCTGTATAAAGAATGAAAGATGTAAGTTTATTAGACAAAGTGTGAGCTTGAAATCATTCAGTGTTTCATCATCTGTTCAGAGCTGAAGAAGGTTCAGAATGTAGAAGTTTAGAAAATGGAAACTCCAAACAGCTGAAGCCAACAGGAAGTAGCTTCAAACAGGAAACTGTGCAGAGTTTCAGACTATATGTCCTGATGCAGCCAGTTGGATTTTGGAGATTTGAATCTCTGTTCTGTGACTAAGTCCTTGAATCATTTCTTCCAGTTGGTCCAACAAGACAGACTAAGTGTTGGACATGTGTTGTGGCTCCATTAGGGGAGCTTCTAAATGTGATGTGATGGCCCCTCTGGGTCTGTCAGGTCACAGCACTGGAGAGAGCTCAAACTGGGCACACAGTTGTTCCAGTCTGGACCAAAGACTCTATACTGGGACTGAGGGACTGCTTTGACTGCACCCACTGGGACTTTTTAAAGGCTCATGTTCTCACTTAGATCATCGATTTCTACTTACATTTCTTTCTGGGAAAAATGGGGATTACTTTGGAAACAGGAAGTATTTTCCCCAATAAGCAGCCCTGGATTAGTAAATCACTCCAACATGTTCTCAGGCAGAAGAAGCTGTCTTGTTATGAGGGAGAGAAGAAAAAGATTGAGGCACAGAAACTTGTTGAAAGAGAGATAAAGCAGCTAAAATCAGGTGTAAAAGTAAAGCAGAGGATGAGCTGAATAAAGGACACTCAAGGCTGGCTTGGAAAGGAATGAAGTCCATGGTGGGGATGCAGAACAAGGAGCAAAGATGAATGTGATGCTGAATCAGCAGAAGACTTGGACTCATTTGATTCCAGCTTTGATATCATTGATTTCAATGAAGAGCTTTGTGATTGTAGCAAAGGGCTGGTAGCTCTGAGAGTCCCACTGATGAGGTGTTTGTGTGGAAATCTCTTAGTGGGACCAAAGAGAGAAAAAGCCCTGGTCCTGATGCTGTGGGAGGGAAATGATTGAAGTGTGCTGTGAGGAACTGACTGGGAGATTTTCACACATTTTCCAGTCCTCCTTGGAACAACAGGAAGTTCCCAGCATATGGAAACAAAGGTTAAGTGTCCTATGGCACTCAGTGATGATGGTGCTGTGGCCCCACCACCTCCACCTCTTTGTAAAGGAACTAACTGTCATCTGAAGCTTCAAGTGGAACTAAGACTTCCTCCACTAGGTGGCAGTGTCTGATGAGAAAGTGTTAGTGGAGCTGGCCTGGAGTCAGAAACAGGAAGATGCAGGATTTGGGCTGAAATGGGGAAAAGTGGTTCGCACTAGTGCCTTAAAGCAAGAAGGTTGTAGGTTGAAGCTTGTTGGCCTTTCTGTGGAGGGTGGATGTTCTCCCACAGTCCAATGAAATGCTGCTTAGGTTCATTGGTGCTTCTAAATTGGCTGTAGGTGTGGATGTGAGAGAGTGCTTCTCTGTCTCTCTCTGTTGGCCCTGTGATGGACTGCTCACCTGTGCAGGTGGACCACGCCTCTTGCCCTATGACAGCTAGGGCACAGGCTGCAGCCCTGTGAGCCTAAGCTGAATAAACAGTTAGCAAAAATGATCCATAGATGGCCTGAAATCCCCCAGTTAGCAGTTTGGTAGATAGCTATGACATGCTAATCCCATCCAGCAGCTGTATTCTACCTGTAAGCTGATCCCTGCTGAGCCAAAGCACTTTTTCATATACAAATTACAACCTTTAATAGAAACCTATTGGTCAGCATCTTATTAGCCTGCTGTTAGCTTCATTCCACAGAAAACTGAGAGAAACTAACAGAGTTGATAAAGAATAAAGAGAAATGTGCTGATTTAAAGCCTTTGAAGTGCTTCAGATGATCTCTGTCCACTTCTGTCCACTCATTCATTCATGTAAGCTTTCTAATGCAGCTTTGATCTTCACAGTCTGCTTCATGAAACTCATTCTAACCCTGAATGTCAGAGTGTTCCTCCTTCTCTTTCCCATCATTCATGCTGGCAGTGGAGGAGATTTGGATGTTGGACTGTGTTTTGGATGATGTGTGTATGTTTGTGTTGGACTGCTGTCTGTAAAGCAAACGCACATTTTGCTTTGGATTTCAGTGTCAGACAGACTTTAAGGTGGAATGAAGAGTTGGAGAGTTTCACAGTGAATTATCCAGTGGAGGATTTTTCTTCTTCTTTGAAGGTTTGAAATGTGAACATTGTTCTGCTGCAGTCAATGGACTAAACCAGAGAAGAAGAAAACAGACTTTACCATGAAGATCCTCAGTGTGGATCAGTATAATATCAGCCTGATGTCTGCAGTTTAGTGTCAGCACAACTTTCACATCATATTCATCTCAGCACAACTAAAACATGCTGACTGACCTCAGAGTTTCAAGTCCACATCCTGGACTCTCCAGGAAACCACACAGATGCTTCACTCCTGAATCCTGCAGCTTGGTGTTGGAGCTCAGGTGCAGCTCTCTCAGATGGGAGGGGTTGGACTTCAGTGCTGCTGCCAGATAATCACAGCTGATCTCTGACAAACCACAGCAACTCAATCTGTATAAAGAATGAAAGATGTAAGTTTATTAGACAAAGTGTGAGCTTGAAATCATTCAGTGTTTCATCATCTGTTCAGAGCTGAAGAAGGTTCAGAATGTAGAAGTTTAGAAAATGGAAACTCCAAACAGCTGACAGAGTTCATACGCCTTTGTCAGGGTCAAATTCAAGCAAGACCATGTGAAAATTAAAACACATCATCCTAGGTGAACTTAAACACCTTTGTTCCCCTTTTGTTAAGACATAGAAAAGTACACCACACAAAAATACTGCAAAAGGAAACGGTCGCCTTATATACATAGTGTATAAACTCAAAATGCACATTTCACTTCAAATTAAGATTAAGGCTTTGAACAGATCACATAGTTCAGTTCAACATATAAGACTTTAAGAATGCACAAGCATCTACTTAAAATCTATTTAATTTATCATCCATGATATTATTTTGTACAATTCCAATGTATTTTGTTCATCTCCCTTAAATAAACAGGCAGTCTTAAAGTATGAAATATTCATATACAAACACATATAAATGTGTGTACTGTCTCAGTGGCTGATAGTACCCCACAGGCCTCAGTGTGAGCTTGAAGACATTTATAATGTTTAAGTAGTTTAATGTGCAGGTGCTGACGATAAACACATTTTGAATGAAAGCCGGGGAACTTTGGTAGCACAGAAACAAGTGGCTATTCTTTGTGACTATATGGATCACTCACAATACCATTATTTCACACAAAGGCACCAAATTAATACTCAAAAAAGCTGCAGCAATACACACAAATATAAACAGTACTTGGTGACAACTTTGCTTTTAGCCTTTAACCCTTCTTGACTACTTTTGATGTGGCCTCTATATTTTACCTTTAAAAACAGTTTATCTTGCCAATCTGTTATTTTCTCATTTTGACCAACTGTATCAGCACAATTTATCTAAATTCAGACAAAATTTAAAATACAAGTAGAAAGTGATATTTTGACTGTAAAAACCACACACATGTTTAACGAATCATCTTCATAACTTGAAATGCAAATAGAGATTGTACATTTTTAAAAATACGCACACGTTTTGCAAACAACAAAGTTATATGGTACTATTTACCAAAAAATGCAGCCAAGGCTCAGACGTTTTTCATATAATCATTTCAAACTATTTACAGAACAATCAGGTGTCAAACAATAGTTTGTGTCACTCTAACACATATGAGAACAGCACAGGGATAAACCTGCAGGTCTGACAGCAGGTGTGTCACTCAGCGTTTACACTGCAATCTGCCTTTGTTGGCTTTAAGGCAGCAACTGTGACCATCACTAGTAGAACTGACACACAAAACAAAACAACAGCTACACACTAAATACACAAGACAACAAACTAACTTGAGACCAAACACGGTAAACGTCACAAATCTCTCACGTATCAAAACTCTCTCTCTCTTTCGCTCACTCGCTCTCTCTTGCCGGTCACTCCTAAAACTTCCCCCTTTTGCTAAACAACCAAATGTCATGTTTCCATATCATTTTTGATTGGTCGACATGGTACATTTTCCCACCTATAGGGCTTTGGAGCGTGATGTCACGGGAGATGGGCCACGCCCCCTTCCGCCATGACAGTAGGCCAGCCAAAGGATACCATTTCAGCTATGGATCGTACGTGTTGTGTTGTCGGTTGCAACGTTAGATCACACGATCGTGAAGGCAAGAAGCTGGATAACGGGCTCTCTTTTCATCGTTTTCCATCCTGGAGGCAACGTGAGGGATCCCATGTATCCGATATTACTAAACAAAGACGTCAGGCTTGGATTGCAGCGGTGAGACGAGCGGATATCGAGTTCTCTGCAATCCCCAGCTTTTTGTTGGTTTGCTCACGGCATTTTCTTTCCGGTGAGTTCTAAATTAATTCATATCACTCTTGAAAGGCTTTTAGTGTTATTTTCAATGTGCTGAGGTCATAGATAATGAGATAAAACATGCTAATGTGTGATGCTGCAGAACCACATCATGTCGACTGAGTAGCTTATGATTTGGCATTATTGCAGGCAAACCAGCATATGAAATGGATGTAACAAATCCAGACTGGGCACCAACACTGCACATGGGGCATGACGACATACCTGTATCAGACTCGGACCGGCACTCAAGGCGTACGCAACGGAAGCGAAAAAGAGCACCCATCGGAGGTAAACAACCCCCCCCCCCCCCCTCTAAAAACATACTAAATTGCTATCACTGTACACTAATCCGCACATAACTTCCAGATGAATCACACACCTGTCATTGGAATATTGGTGTACATTTACCTTATGTCTAATTTTATCTTACAGGCTTTCGTTATGCAGCTGCAGAGTCTGAAGGTGTGCCCCGTGCAGAAGTGATTGATGAAGATCTGACAGAAGACCAACAGCAAAATCACAATGTCATGGAGGCAGTGGACAGCAGTTGTGTTGGACAAGTGGAGGTTGAGGTACCAGCTGCAAATGTGGATATACTGAAGAAATGTAAACCTTTTAAAATGATGACAGATTACAAACTCTCAGCTGTGTCTGTAATCAAACCTCTGTAACTTTGCTTCAAACACAACAAGAGAAAAAACTCTGAATGTTTCACATTAAAGTCGTACATTTCTCACTAAGCTCAATTATGTGACAGACATTTCATCCCATGTCAGTTTGGCCTCATCCTGGGCCGGATTATCCAGCACACACTCTGACCACAGGCCCAGGGGCCACGCACAGCTGGGCTCCATCCAAGAGACAGCAAACAAACCAACACAATAATAAAAAGCACCATGTGATCTTCTTACATCTTCAAGACAAACATAGTAAAAACATGAGCATATTTGTTTCCTGATAAAATGATGTGACAGGTAGAACAGAGTAAAGTGGTGGTGTTACTGTTAAGTCTAATTGTTGAATGTTGCCATTGTGTTTCTTAAATTTGTACAGTCTTAGTTCAAGCAGTAGGATCAAAGCCATTCCTTTGATCCTGACCACCTCTCCAACCACTCTGTGCTGGGGGAGGTTTTATTGTAGATACATCCTATCTGAAAGATCTGTTTCTTTTGATGTAAACTTCCTGGGTTTATGACCCTTTGGTCAGCAGGAGGTAACACACACAGACACACACACACACACACACACACACACACACACACACACACACACACTTACATACAGTGCCTTGTCTATGTAACCAAAGGGGGGTTGCAAGGGGAGGTGCTTTGTAAACTATTGTTTGAAGATTGTCAATAAAAGGCAGCGAGAGGAGGCCACCATTGGGGTCATTGTCGTGCTGGACACAGACGAGGCCTCCCTTGCGCAAGTAATGGATCGATCGACTGTCTTGTTTTCTTCATGATGAATAAGTCTCTAGAATTAGCGGGGCTTGTGGAAACACAGACCCAACATTTATTTGGTCCTTCGGAGCCGGAGCCTAACACATTGCATCCACCGAGGAGAGGGAGAGTACGCCACCGCAACGTCTGGGATGATTGACGTAAAGCCCTGGTGTTTTTGGCTTGCCACCAGGCCGGGAAGTTTGCTCCTGACCTCCCCTCGGGATGGATGACGATTGACGGGATCCAGAGGCTCTTCCCATGAACGTAAACAAACAGTGAGTACAGAAGGCCTTAGAGAGCGGCTACGGGCTGTGCGTTAAACGTGAGTCCGGGAGCGCGCTAGCCGCGTGAGAGAGACACAGGCTTCTCCGCCATTTGGGGCGTAGAGAGTTCTCCGCCATTTGGGGCGTGGAGATAACCTAGGTTCGGCGTCTCCGCCGTGAAGGAGTCCGGAATCTCCGCCATTTGGGGCGTTAGAGAGTGTCTGAAGGTTGAATTCTCCGCCATATGGGGCGTTTGAGAGTTTTCAACAGAGAGCGCTAGCTGTGCGTGCAGGCGCTAGCTGTGCGTGCAGACGCAAGCGATAGGCCTATGTTGTGTGTGTGTGCGGGCCAGACGTGGTCTGCGTGAGTGTGGCTGATTGTTAATGGAGAATAAAATGTGTAAGTCTGCCTTAGAAGGAGATTTAAAATTTATGGAGAAATTTTTACCAAGCAGTACGCAGTATGTAGGTTGTTGGCGTAAGAAATGTGGATTTGAAGGGACATTAGTGGAAGTTCAGTGTAAAATGCTGGTAGAAAGAATAGCTGTAAGTGTAGCTGGTAAAACAGGTAAAGCGAAGCAGAGGAAGGAATTGCAGTTAGCAATTGCTAAGTTGTGGCTGGAGCAGGTTCAGAAGAGGAGAGAAGCAAGAATGTTAGCAGAAAGTAGAGCCAGAGAAGAGCGTGAGAGAGCAGAGGCTGAGTATGGAGAGACATTGGGAGAAGCATTGAGTCCAAGACAGACTGGGCAGGGTAGGAAACAGAAAGTAAAGTTAGTGAACACAAACGTTACAACTACATATCCATCCCTGACACAAAACAAACAAACAAACAAAAAAAACATATGGTGTTTCTGTCCCAGAGTGTGAAGATGAAGAAAGTTTTTCTCCTGATCCAGTCCGTGAGTGTGTCTGACGTCATGGTGTGTGTGAAAGGTATCCAGCTGGGGCAGACGTGATTCTGCAGGTCACCTGCCCAGTGGACAAAAAGAAATAAAATAGTTGTGTGGATGAATGATAGCACGAAGAGTGTTTGGTGTTTCTAAGTCTGAAACAGCTGTAATGCTATTTTCTGTTTTGGAGAAAAGTACAGTTAAAGAAAAAAAAAACAGAGAGAGATGTGTGTTGTTTTAAGCAGTGATGAGAATAATGAAAGTGTGATGAGAGAAGAACACAAAAACATACTGAAAATGCATTAACTATACTAACCCTACATGCATTTACACATAAATGATACTCATGAAGACCAGACAGCATCTTAAGCATGAGATTCTGTTTGTCATCTTGTCCAAGTCACTAGTAAGATGAAAGTGATACATAGACTAGTGGACTGAATATTATAGGAGGACAGATGGTTGCATCATAGATGAGAGGTCTTAAATGAGTGAGCTGAGTGAGCTGATTGTGAGTTTCTGGTGTGTGAAGAAGTTTTACCATGGCACACATTTAGTTACATGAGAACTAAAACTTATTATGTGCTAAGACAACAGGGTTATGCTGTATGTTGTGTGTATGGCTGATTGGATGAATGTTTGAGATTAAACTGGCTGTTTGATTTGTCTTTTGTTATTTAAGTTGAGCCTGCCAATTGGGTTGTGACGATTTATCCCCCTGGCATGAAGAACACGTGTCATGACTTAAACAAGGCCTTTCTTTCCTTTGATTTCCTTTATTTTCTTTCTTTTATTTTGTTACTTTCATGGTGCACTGAAAGTTTTGTTTGATGATCTCTGTTTGAGCACGATCAGAATCGAAGCGTCGTCGAGAAAACTGTTGCAAAGTGAGCTTCTCCAAAATTAAAATGGGCTCAGGAGAAATCCACTTATTTGAGACAAGTTCCTGTCCAAAAGGATTCAGCGAGAAAATCCAGTCTAAATTATTTTTCTTTTTGAAATGACGTTGTTTTGCTGAGCGTGGAAACGGATGCGACGATAATTTCCACAATTAGCAAAAGAAGGAATCACTGAGTGAATGAGTAAGAGTTTTAAAATAAATGGGAAACTGACTGACTGACAAAAGCTGACAAGACTGACTGACTTAACACCATTGTGTGAAGTCAACCCCCACCTGACAAAGGTGTGGATGTGTCTCTGTGTGTGTCTCTGTTGCAGGAGCAGAAGGAGACCACAGGAGGAAACTTGGGTCACATGACTATGTGAACTCTGAAAATTTAACCTTTTTAGTTTAAATTCTATGTCTGTGAATTTACCATGTGTGTGTCATTCACTACCTTGTGTTGCTCACAGAGATTACTGTGAGAAAGTGTGTACACACCTGCGCAGCGCTAACATTTACATTTCTCTTTACAGCAGATGGTTAATCATGTGATTTGATCATGTGGTTTACAGCAGGACACAACTTAATGATGTTTCTCTACCACAGGATTACTGAGATTTTGTATGAAGAGAACTGTAGTTACAGGCTATATGTTGATGATGAAATTACACTGTGTTTTTGAGAGAATGTTACAGGGAAGAAATGAATGCAGTGTGAGACATACTGTGATGAGACCATTGTTACTTTTTCCACAGCGAGTGTTAACTTTATGACTTTTCACAGCTCCTCTGGAATCTGGATGGCCGACACCTGACAACCGGGATGAACCTTGTGTTTGGCTAATGTTGTTTTTCTTTAAGAGTGCTTGTAAAGGATTCAGCACAGACAGACGAGTGACAATTGAACAGATGTGCAGTGGTTACAGAATAGTTACATCGGGGCCCATTATCTGACCACACTGTTGGGCTCATGGTGAGTAACAAACTTAAGGGACGTCACTGATTACAATGTGGAATGACGGTGAGATGTTAAATAATTTGGAACAAATTATGGGGAAAAGTAGGAGTTTAATGATTTAGAATAAACCTGCAATGATACTTGTCTCTGTGATGCTGAATACTTTATTACTCTTATGATCTATAGTTGGTTGCAAATGTGAAGTTGTTTTAATTTTAAGACTTTGTCTTCTAGGATACAGGAGCTGGGAGCTAAACAAGCTGAACATTTCAATGCTGACTAATGTTTTTACACAGGGTTACAGCTTGGAGTGAAGCTGCTCCAAGGGACAAACCTTGGAGATTGTTTTAGGGAGACTGTGCAACACTCTTGTACATGTCTCATTGGGGAGTTGACACATGGCGAAAGCCGTGTGGCGAGAGGAGTGTCATTTTTTAATTTGTAGATATCGTGAGGTGCCATGACGAGAAGGAGTGACTGAGAGGATCGTCCACAAGATGGAAGCTGAGGCCAGGAGAGAGTTTTCAGGAGGATCGGAGATCACCTTCAGCACAGAGAGCTGTGTTACTGGTCTTCCAAAGGATCGTCACGAGGAGACTTTGCACAGCAAATCTTAAATAAGATGAAAGAGTTTCGACGTTGACGTTAAGGAAGACAACTAAGCTGTTTTCATTGGTTATATTATATCGGGTAAAAATCACCCGGCATTAGTGATCGTGTTACTATTTATAGCGATAGTGTTCTAGGGTTAAATCTTCAGCAGCGTTGGAAAATGGAACCTGAGGGAGCGTGCCAAGCTCCAAAAAGTGACAGTGCAGAGGAGGTCCAGCGATGGACTTGTGGTTCTGTGAACAGCACAAATGCCAGGTGACTGTAAAATAACTAACAGCACTTTTTCCACAAGTGAAGCCAGTAACTTACTATCCTAAAAGATTAGCTCTAGTTGCTCGTGCTTTACCTCCATGCGTGAGATCAGTATGTGCAGCAGTTTAAGCTGTACAATGTTTCAATAGTTTATTTCACCTTTTGACATTGTTAGTTCCACACGAGGTAGATGTCTACTACTGCAGACTAAACTTACATTTCTGACACCTACAAGACACTTGTCTTTAATGTTACTCTCACAACCACACATATTACCATAAAGTGGTGCACAATTCTGAATCTGTCCAACCCTTTTTGCCAACGGAGGAGGGCACTTCTCATGAGTGTAGAGAGCGCGAGGAGAAGAAGTGTAAGCTGAGGGATGACTTAATAGATGTGCCACTCGTTGAGGGAAAGGTTTGGTTTGCTGATGGTTTGAGTTTTACAACAGCAGAGGGACAGACTAGAACACGTTTTACTGTAGCAGACAGTGAGAGAGAGTTATCTATGTAGGACAACTAGCATGTTTCATATTTGCTTGAGCAGCAGAGATGCTAGCTTTAACGGAAGTGTGTAAAGCTGTAGAGAGACAATATACACTGATAGGCAGTATACATTTGCTACTGTACATTTCTTTGTAGTGCAGTGAGTGAGACGAGGTGTGACAACCTCTACAGGGAAACCTGCAGAACACACCAAACTCTTGCAAAATCTGCTGGAGGCAGTGTTATTAACCAGTAGAATTGCCGTTTGTAAATGTGCAGCACACATGTGAGGGAAAGATCCAGTTGCATTAGGGAAAGTTTTTGCAGATAAGATCACAAAAGAAGCAGCTGTAGTTAAACATGGTGTTAACATTTTATCAGTACAGCATCAGCAGACATGCAGGCCCACTCACCTACAGCAGGAAAACAGTTGTGACTTACAGAGGGAGCAAGCTTGCAGGATGATTTTTTATCTGTGTGATAAACCAGTACTGCCTGATAATTTGTATAAGACTGCTGCTATTTTGAGCCATTGGCTTTGCCATGTCTCAAACAGGAGGGAAATGAGCAGTCATTATACTCATTCTAGGATTATTAAATACTTTTTAAAAAAAAAAAACTTTTGCAGGCAGAGAGAACTAATGGAATAGTAAAGTTAAGATTTAGGAAGACAGGCAGGACATGGTTAGACTGTATAGAATAAGTACATGAGGATTACTCCAACAGAGAATGGTCTGACTCTTTGAGATTACACATGTTAGAGCATTTAGAGTTCCAGTCTTCTGTAGTGATGATAGAAAAGCAGAAGAGAGAGCGTATTAGCAGATTAGATGCTTGAAAATGTTTAAAAGTAAAGTAGTCATGAGAACAAATGATCTGCCAGATGATTCTGTTTCTCCGCAGGAGCAGAGTCTGAAGTCTGGAGATTGGATGTTGATAAGGCCATGGAGAGGAAGTGCTGGTCCAGTCCATGGTGGGAAGGTCCATATCGGATGCTGCTGACGACGACCACAGCAGTGAAGATTGCTGGAAGGAACACTTGGATATATCAAGCGCACTGCAAGAAGGTGACACACATCCAGGCCAGCTCGGAGTAAGTGGCAGGAAGACCGGGAACAAAGGGGGGGGAAAGCCTCCAGGGCCCCTCGTCTCAATCCGGTGAAGAAACCAACTGAGCCACAGGTACTCATCAGAATGGCTGGGAATGTGCTGTGCATCTTCTTGTGCCTGTGGACCCTGAGTGGGATGACAGGGAGCGCACTGGAACAGAGCAAACCACACCCAGTACCAGCATGGGTTTTCAACAACTACTGGTGGCAGTTTAAGAACACAACCGCTCACATAAAGAATGAGACCAATGGTTATGCTTGTGATGCCACTGGCTACACATTCTTCTGGACTGTGGCCCTATAGCATCACTGAGAGCGAGGCAGTTTGTCTGGTTGCTTTAGCAACACATCCGGGAACACTGCCAACTTTTCAACTGCTCTGAACCTGAATGGAAGGTTGATTCACCAGTAGCTGGGAAGGTGAACTGCTCTGGTGAGACAGACCTGCTCGTCTGACTCAAAGAATATGACTTGTTGCAGGACATTGAACAGCTAAACGAACTGGAAACAGGCCAATTGCCTATGTGTATGAAGGACAATGGATTAGCCCAAGTTGGAGATCAACCATGGAACATGGCAACATCACCTATTCTTTTGTCTTCTGCAAGAAGGATGTAAACAGAGAAGCCTTTTGTCTACATTACATCATGAACACTTGAGGTTTCGAGCCAAGAAGTTCAAAACAGCTTGATCCAATTTCCTTTACAAAGCTTTTTCTGTGGTGACAACAGGACAGGAGAAGAGTTGTAAATGCAGATAATTCACCAGTTGACTCTAACCCCCACAGGATGCCTACAGTGAAAAGATTTGGGGGGTTGATAGGAGTCATAAAGAAGGGTGTTGACCAGGCTGCAGCTTTGAAGTTAGCTGAGAGCCATATGGACAAACAATAAAGTCAACTGATGCGTTTAAATACCTATGTCTGTATACAGTTGGATTGTAGTGACATATGATTTTTGAGAATGATGATTCTTCTTGTTTGACCTTTGACATTCAGTTGTTTACTTGAAGAAATACATAATGAATTGCACGACAGGAGTAGATCCGCCACAAGGCTGGATAGCTTGGTTACCGTCTGGTCCTTGGTGGCATCTTCTTTTGAAAAAATTAATTCCTGTTTTTGGACTGTTGATACTGATTTGCTTATGTATAGGATGTAGTTTACTGTGTATGAATGAAATCTATACTGACACTGTCCAAACAAAGGGTGCATAAGTTGAAATTTAAGAACAATGACAAAAAGGAGGGAAATGTTAAGTCTAATTGTTGAATGTTGCCATTGTGTTTCTTAAATTTGTACAGTCTTAGTTTAAGCAGTAGGATCAAAGCCATTCCTTTGATCCTGACCACCTTTCCAGCCACTCTGTGCTGGGGGAGGTTTTATTGTAGATACATCCTATCTGAAAGATCTGTTTCTTTTGATGTAAGCTTCCTGGGTTTATGACCCTTTGGTCAGCAGGAGGTAACACACACACACACACACACACACACACACACACACACACACACACACACACACACACACACACACAGTGCCTTGTCTATGTAACCAAAGGGGGGTTGCAAGGGGAGGTGCTTTGTAAACTATTGTTTGAGGATTGTCAATAAAAGGCAGCGAGAGGAGGCCACCATTGGGGTCATTGTCGTGCTGGACACAGACGAGCAGTGTTGGTCAAGTTACTTGAAAAAAGTAATCAGTAACTAATTACTGATTACTCCCCCAAAAAAGTAATCCCGTTACTTTACTGATTACTTATTTTCAAAAGTAATTAATTACTTAGTTACTTAGTTACTTAGTTACTTTTTAAAAACACGATTTACAACCTGAAGAGGTGATAAAGTGATAGATCTTTCAGCCCAATTCTACTTTTTCTACATAATCCATCATACAAAATGTAATCAAATGGAAAAGTCTCTTTTTAAAACTTGTTTTATCAGTTTTAATCTTTTAACTTTATGCATCAAGCAAAACATTTAATTATATGCAACATTCTCTGACTTGAATAAATTAGTTTAACATTTAAACCTATTTTCTACACATTCCAGCACATAAAATAAAATATTTTTTGTGTTTTCACTCACTCTTTCAAACAGATGCAAGTAAAACACAGCAGAAAATAAATAAAGTCAAAGACTCAGCGGTCCTTTTGCTCTATTTTCACCTGTAAAGCAGGAGCAGGGTAGGCGGAGGGTTACCCTGGTGCAGGTGTGCTGCGGTCAGTTGAAGAATCCGCGCGAGTGTCTCTGTGAGTTTCCCATCACGTCGTAGCTACTCGGTGGTTGCTCGGAAGTTTAGGGGTTTTTTTCGCTGTAAAAAGAAGTTTTCTTCCCACGCACGATGGACGCTAATGTTTTTGTCACTTTTTATGGAATCAAACTCAAAGTAAGGTCAGTACTTCCACACTTTAAACGCTGCACGCTCATACTCTCTCCCGCACTCGATATATTATCTATTGTTGATCTGCACACAGCTGCTGTCACCAACGTCGCACTTGCTTACGTCACTGTCATGAGACATTCTCGCAAAAAAATCACGGTTTTAGTAACGCAGTAACGCAGCGTTCCTACGGGAAAGTAACGGTAATCTAATTACCGATTTTGCAATAGTAATCCCTTACTTTACTCGTTACTTGAAAAAAGTAATCAGATTACAGTAACGCGTTACAAGTAACGCGTTACTGCCCATCTCTGCAGACGAGGCCTCCCTTGCGCAAGTAATGGATCGATCGACTGTCTTGTTTTCTTCATGATGAACAAGTCTCTAGAATTAGCGGGGCTTGTGGAAACACAGACCCAACAGTTACAGCCTTTCTCCCCTCTGCTGCCGAGGCTGTTAGTCTCTCCCAAACTCAGCTACAGGACTTCCAAATGAATGAAAGCAGCAGAAGTGGCTTTACAAATGAAAGAGGAAGAGGAGAAGAAGAGGAGAGGGAGGCCACCCTGACCATCACTCCAGCTGAAAACATCACACTTCTATTAAAGTTGGTGAGAAAATGTTGAGCAGGATGAGCTGCTGGCTAATCTGGAGGCTGTAGCAGCAGCTCACAGTCACAGTGGATTTCCACTCATGAAAAAGCTCTGGCTGCTTCATTTGTCATCTCATATCAGAGACTTTAATGCTTCACTGAAGCTGTACTGTGATGCTTCCATATTCCAGTGAGGCCTCCATAATGATTTCAGCTGTTCTGTACACACACTGTGTGCCCTGTATGGCTCAAAGTCTCTGCAGCCTGTTTTTATCTGCTATCATCAGATCTTCATCATCCTCATTCACATCCCTCACACACTCTACAGCCTCATCAGCACTGACTTCATCTTCACTGACTGATGGAGCACAACATGAACCTGTGGAGGCTGAAACACTGTCCTGTCAAACATCTCCCCGTCACCACTCCACTTCTGTCAGCCTTTAAATGAACCCTGCTCAAGTCTGTCACTTCTGTTTGGAGCCAAAAGGAAAAACTGTTGTTCAGTCGTTTGGAAAGACAACATTTCTGAAAGCACTCAAACTTCTTCACATTTGTCTTCAGACACATCCTGAACATTTAGGAACTAAAGAAAGTTTCAAACATCAAAGACCTGAAATATAGAAAAACAACAAAAGCTGCAGTCAGTGAACTCACCTCAGAGTCTCCAGTCGACAGTTTGGACTCTCCAGTCCAGCACACAGAAGCTTCACACCTGAATTCTGGAGGTCTTTATTTCCACTCATGTCCAGCTCTGTCAGATGGGAGGGGTTGGACTTCAGAGCTGAGGCCACAACTTCACAGTGAGACTCTGAGAGTCCACACTGAGTCAGTCTGTGATGATAGAAAATATAAAATGTGTTATTATAAAAGCAGAAAATCTGCATTATAAACACAGACTGAATGTATATGAAGACAAAACAGAGTGAGGTCATAATCTGATGAATCTGCTCTTCACATCTGTGCTTCAGCTCCTCTTACTGTGTTTGACATGACACAACGATTGAGTCTCTCTCAGACCTGCAGACTTTTAATGAGAATCTTTGTTTGGCTTTAATCTGCAGATGAAGGAGGAAGATGGTGTCACATTTAGGCTTCCATAATGTCCACAGTCTGTCACTGAGATCTGATCCAGAGTCAGAGTGAAGACACACATTTGGACTGCTTCCTGTTTTGACTCCAGAACATTTTGAATGAGTTCAGCTCAGTGAAGAGTTCCAGCTGGAAAGATGATCTCTGTTTGCTACCTGCTGTCAGGTACGACTGTTCACGTCCACACGCAGGAAAAACCTGCTGACTGTTACCAAACGGAGCAGAAATCTCATCACTGGACAATAATGATGAATGAACTCAGAGCTGCTGATATCAGATCTGATTTCAGGGGAACTAAACACAGAAATGATTGGCTCATTTGAGCTTTCTGAGCCATTATCTGCTGGTGTGTCGCTAGTTGGCAGAAAATGATTTGTATTCCTGTTCAGGGCTTCAGTGTTTATGAGTCCAGATCCAGGTGACAGCAAGTCAAAATGAGTTTACCTGTCTGTGTCCAGCAGCAGCCTGTATTCACTTTGAATATTGTTATAACCTGACATGGATCAGTTTGTCTTTGATTGGTTTGTAAATGTCACTGTTTCCATTGGACCTGAGTGACGTACAAAGACAGAGAGGGAGAGAAAGGAGAGAGAGGATGGAGACAGCAAAGAGAGAGCAAACACAAACAGGTGAGAGTGGACAGGTGACCAAGGTCAGCAACCAATCAGAGAGCTTCTGTTTGACCCACAGTCACTGATGATGACTGCACATAACCAAGCAGTGTGTTACTCTGATATCAAATATGGATCCTGCTCTTATAATAATGATCATCAGATGATATTATTGTGTTATTTTGTAGCTGAATACGATGTTTGTGTGATTATCAGTGAAAGAAGCAGTGAGGAGGATGGAGAGAGAGAGAGGACAGAGGCTGAAGTTAGAAACACTAAAAGGATTTTTCATGGATTTCATGGATGATTTGAGTGATTTCCAGCAGGACACTTAAACATGTCAGTGGACGTCCTAAAGAACATATTCACTGATATGAAACGTGTCATTGAACAGGATTAATATCAGTGGAAACATGGTGGAAACAGCTGTGACTGCATGGATGTGACACACTTCAAATCTGTTCTCCACTCTTGGATTTGGGATCCATGGAGCTGCTGCTGAGTCTGTACAATAAAGGAATGGTGTGGAAGGTTGCAGCGTACGGACACAAACACTTTGTGGTTACAATCTGATTTTATTTTCAACATTAAACCACTAACCTACACTGATCAATGATGTTAATGATCACATCTGGACTCACCCAGCCTTTCTGCAGTTCCTCACAGCTGGAATCAGTCTCTGTCGTCCCCACACTGATGTGTTGTACTTCTGCAGGTCAAACTCATCCAGAACCTCTTCTGACATCTGCAGCATGAAGGCCAAAGCTGAGCACTGGATCTCAGAGAGTCTCTTCTTTGATCTGTTCTCTGACTTCAGGAACTCTTGGATCTCCTGATGTACTGAGAGGTCGTTCATCTCCATCAGACAGTGGAAGATGTTGATGCTTCTGTCAGGAGAGATTTCATCACTGTTCATCTCCTTCAGGTTGTTGATGACTCTCTGGATGGTTCCTGGACTGATCTCTGTCTGACCCAGCAGACCTACTAAGAGTCTCTGGTTGGACTCCAGACAGAGGCCATGAAGGAAGCGAACAAACAGGTCCAGGTGGCCATTTTTACTCTGGAGGGATTTATACATGGCTCTGCTCAGGAAATCATCCAGAGAGGACTTGTTGTATTTTTTTCCCAAAAAGTTCTTCAGCACCTTTGTCTTCCTGTTGGTGTGACAGTGGAACATGTAGACTGCAGCCAGAAACTCCTGAATGCTCAGATGAACAAAGCAGTAGACTGGTTTCTGGAAGATCACACACTCTCTTTTGAAGATCTCTGTACAAACTCCTGAGTACACCGAGGCCTCTGTCACATCCAGACCACACTGCTCCAGGTCTTCTTGGTAGAACATGATGTTTCCTTTCTCCAGATGTTCAAACGCCAGCCTCCCCAGCTTCAGAAGAACTTCCCTGTCAGCCTCCGTCAGCTCCTGTGGACTCGTCTCACGTCCCTCATGGTACTTGTTCTTCTTCCTCTTTGTCTGAACCAGCAGGAAGTGTGAGTACATGTCAGTCAGGGTCTTGGGCAGCTCTCCTCTCTGCTCTGTAGTCAACATGTGCTCCAGAACTGTAGCAGTGATCCAGCAGAAGACTGGGATACTACACATGATGTGGAGGCTCCTGGATGTCTTCATGTGGGAGATGATTCTGCTGGACAGCTCTTCATCACTGAATCTCCTCCTGAAGTACTCCTCCTTCTGGGCGTCAGTGAAGCCTCGTACTTCTGTTAGCCTGTCAACACATGTAGGAGGGATCTGATTGGCTGCTGCGGGTCGGGAAGTTATCCAGACGAGAGCCGAGGGAAGCAGATTCCCCTGGATGAGGTTTGTCAGCAGCTGGCTGACTGATGACTTCTGTGTGACATCAGACAGCAGCTTCCTGTTGGTGAAATCCAATGAAAGTCTGCTTTCATCCAGGCCGTCAAAGATGAACAAAAGCTGAGAGACAGCCAGCTTCTCTGCTGTGACCTTCTGTAATGTTGGATGGAAAACATGGAGCAGCTCCAGAAGACTGTACTGCTCATCTCTGATCAGGTTCAGCTCCCTGAATGAAAGCAGAACCACCACACTGACATGTTGGTTCTCCAAGCCCTCTGCCCAGTCCAGAGTGAACTTCTGCACTGAGAAGGTTTTTCCAACACCAGCCACGCCGTTGGTCAGAACCACTCTGATGGGTCTCTGTTGGTCAGGTAAGGCTTTAAAGATGTCCTGGCACCTGATTGGAGCGTCATGGAGGGCGTCCATCTTGGAAGCTGTCTCCAGCTGCCTCACCTCATGTTGGGTATGAACCTCTTCACTCTGTCCCTCTGTGATGTAGAGCTCAGTGTAGATGGTGTTGAGGAGGGTTCTACTTCCTGTTTCATCACTTCCTTCAGTCACACGTTCACATCTCCTCCTCAGACTGATCTTATGTTCATCTAAAACCTCCTGCAGACCAACATCTGCTGAAAGAAAGAAAAACAATGAGACTAAAGAGAAAGAAAACTCTTCAATGTCTGAACAACACAAGAAGTCCAGTTTTCAGAAATGAGTCCATCAGCAGACAGATGTTCAGTCTTACTTTGTACACAGCTGCTCTGACTGGCTGTCTGCAGTCCAGCTCTGCTTCTGGATCTTTCTCCACACTGGGGACAGGAGGAGTCTCCTGATGAAGCAGACTGGTCCCAGTATGAGGAGATGCACTGTCTGCAGAACCAGTGTCCACAGTTGGTAGAGACTGGATCCTTCAGGACGTCCTGACACAAAGCACAGCAGGACAGCTGCTCCTCCTCACAAACACCACTCCTCTTCCTCTCTCTGTGAACACATTTCTTCATCACTAAAACATTTACTGTCAGTGAAAAACATCCAGATGTGACCAAACTGCAGTTCCTCACAGTTCCTTTGATTTCATCAACACTAATGAGCTGCTCTTCCTGTCTGCCTGTCTCATTAAACACTGAGCGATGAATACAAACTCAACACTTCCTGCAGACTTCCTGACTTCACAATAAAAGCTTTCCATCAGAGAGAGACAGTTATGACTTTCACTGTTTTACAGCCGCTGTGTGCAGATTATCTGGGTCAGTTCACTCTGAAGCAGCTTAGAAGTGTCCGTGTAGAGCCGTGGTCTGACACACAGAGACTTCTGATTTTCTCTATTTAAACAAACATGATGAAGATGAGCAGATTTCTCTTCTAGTATAAACTCTGTGTCTCTCTGGCTGGCTCATGATGGCTTTTCAGGTTTTATGTTTTGCTCTCTCCTGCTATGGCTTTGCCTGCCTGGGTGGAGCTTGTAATGGCCTCTCGCTCTTGGTCCACACAGCTATGATGATAACACCACCTGTTGCTGACTCACCTGGGCTTACCGGTAACCATTTAACGCTGCGGCATGGAGCAAGTCAAAGTGGAGATACTTCTTTCCACCTTTGATTAGACTCATTATAAAAAGGAAACAAAGTTTGAACACAGTCATGTTTCCAGTTCACTGACTTACATTTATTCCATGGACACTCACTCTAACCTGAAGCACAGCTACAACCCAACATTGTTGAGGCCTCATCTCCTCCTTTCCTGACTGTAGAGGTTAAATATGCAACAACCAACAAATAAAAGAATTTGGTTCATTTCAAAGAAATTCACACGGTGACCAAGTAAAGTAACCGTAGTAAAGGAGACAACATCCCGTTGATGGTGGGATTATTTGAAAGATTTGCTTTAGTCACGTCACCAAATGCAGTTGAACCACCCGTGGATCCATGTTTGACCATTCTACCACTCTGAGCTCTGCTTTTGAATAATTTTATTATTATCATCATTCATTTATTCATTCTTTGGAGGGGGGCTATTTCCTAATGCCGCCCTAATAAGCTGATGTTCAAGGGGAAATATAACAGAAACTCTTTCAGTGTTATTCATTAATAAATTAACAGATAAACTGTGAAGAAGAAAAAACTGAGATTTAAAGGAGAGAGTGAGAAACTTGATCATCCATCCTCATAATACATGTTTATCAGTATCTGCTGTGACCATACTGCAGTAATAACTACAAGTCTACATTTCTGTGACTGTTGATCAATCACAGCAGGAATCTGAGCTCATCTCTGCACACAGAGCAGCTTCAGCTCTGGGATAAACTGCTCGCTTCACGTCCTTCTCAGCTCACAGACACTCATCCTGATATTTTCCTTTAACATTTGATGGTATAATTCATCTGAGTTTACACTTTATCTGCATAAATACAGAAAAACAGACCCAAACACCAGAAACCATCAGTTTCACCATGTAGAATATATTGTTGTTTCCTTGCTTTTAATTCAGAGAAAAACTCTGATTTAGATTTTCTCTGTTCTCTTTGCCACAGCCCATCCCAGCAGCAGCTGAAGCAGCTGACTGTCACAACACTGAATAACACTTTAGGAGGAATTTCAGAGGTCAGTAAAGCTCCAGTTTCAACATCAGTTAATTAATCATAGGTCATCATAAATGTTAACCTGGCTGGCACACATGTTAATGTTAGCCATTTAAATATTAGCAGTTAGCTGAGGCCACAAGAAGAAGAGGCCCTAGAAGAACAATGGATGATAAGATTAGATTTTCAAGACTAGGCAGAGACGTGTTTTCCTTTACTGTCTCTTACAGAGGAGGGAGCAGATACCAGACGAGGTCACGGAGGTACGGGGAGGATTCGCAGCAGACAGCAAGACTGCCACGTCCATGCGAGAGAGCGATGGCTACGATAAACTCTGTTTTTAAGATAAGATAAGAGATAAGATAAGATAGAACTTTATTAATCCCTCGGGTGGGTTCCTCTGGGAAATTCGACTTCCAAAAAGCACAACAACGACCGAAGTTACAGTTACAGAATTGTTTTATATATATATATATATATATATATATATATATATATATATATACATACATATATACAGTGGGGCAAAAAAGTATTTAGTCAGCCACCGATTGTGCAAGTTCTCCCACCTAAAATGATGACAGAGGTCAGTAATTTGCACCAGAGGTACACTTCAACTGTGAGAGACAGAATGTGAAAAAAAAAATCCATGAATTCACATGGTAGGATTTGTAAAGAATTTATTCGTAAATCAGGGTGGAAAATAAGTATTTGGTCAATAACAAAAATACAACTCAATACTTTGTAACATAACCTTTGTTGGCAATAACAGAGGTCAAACGTTTACTATAGGTCTTTACCAGGTTTGCACACACAGTAGCTGGTATTTTGGCCCATTCCTCCATGCAGATCTTCTCGAGAGCAGTGATGTTTTGGGGCTGTCGCCGAGCAACACGGACTTTCAACTCCCGCCACAGATTTTCTATGGGGTTGAGGTCTGGAGACTGGCTAGGCCACTCCAGGACTTTCAAATGCTTCTTACGGAGCCACTCCTTTGTTGCCCGGGCGGTGTGTTTTGGATCATTGTCATGTTGGAAGACCCAGCCTCATTTCATCTTCAAAGTTCTCACTGATGGAAGGAGGTTTTGGCTCAAAATCTCACGATACATGGCCCCATTCATTCTGTCCTTAACACGGATCAGTCGTCCTGTCCCCTTGGCAGAAAAACAGCCCCATAGCATGATGTTTCCACCCCCATGCTTTACAGTAGGTATGGTGTTCTTGGGATGCAACTCAGTATTCTTCTTCCTCCAAACACGACGAGTTGAGTTTATACCAAAAAGTTCTACTTTGGTTTCATCTGACCACATGACATTCTCCCAATCCTCTGCTGTATCATCCATGTGCTCTCTGGCAAACTTCAGACGGGCCTGGACATGCACTGGCTTCAGCAGCGGAACACGTCTGGCACTGCGGGATTTGATTCCCTGCTGTTGTAGTGTGTTACTGATGGTGACCTTTGTTACTTTGGTCCCAGCTCTCTGCAGGTCATTCACCAGGTCCCCCTGTGTGGTTCTGGGATCTTTGCTCACCGTTCTCATGATCATTTTGACCCCACGGGATGAGATCTTGCGTGGAGCCCCAGATCGAGGGAGATTATCAGTGGTCTTGTATGTCTTCCATTTTCTGATGATTGCTCCCACAGTTGATTTTTTCACACCAAGCTGCTTGCCTAGTGTAGATTCACTCTTCCCAGTCTGGTGCAGGTCTACAATACTTTTCCTGGTGTCCTTCGAAAGCTCTTTGGTCTTGGCCATGGCGGAGTTTGGATTCTGACTGTTTGAGGCTGTGGACAGGTGTCTTTTATACAGATGATGAGTTCAAACAGGTGCCATTCATACAGGTAACGAGTGGGGGACAGAAAAGCTTCTTACAGAAGACGTTACAGGTCTGTGAGAGCCAGAGATTTTCCTTGTTTGAGGTGACCAAATACTTATTTTCCACCCTAATTTACGAATAAATTCTTTACAAATCCTACCATGTGGATTCATGGATTTTTTTTTCACATTCTGTCTCTCACAGCTGAAGTGTACCTCTGGTGCAAATTACTGACCTCTGTCATCATTTTAGGTGGGGGAACTTGCACAATCGGTGGCTGACTAAATACTTTTTTGCCCCACTGTATATGTATGTATATATATATATATATATATATATATATATATATATATATATACACACACACACACACACACACACACATATAAATACAGAGACAAATATAAATAAAATATACAAAGGGGATAAATAGAATAAATAGGAATAAAAAATAAAATAAAAATACAATGTCTCCCTATATAATGTTGTACAGCCCATGTGAGGGTTATCCTCTCTGCGAACCAGATGCTTGATTTCACACAGAGGTCCACCAACTGAATTTGATCAGTTATGGAACGATTTACCTCGACAGGCTCCTTCACTCGCTGCTTTTAAACCTCCTTTAAAACACACTTTTACTCCCTGACCTTTGACCCAGTGTGACATGTTGACTCACTACCTCAGACAGCTTAAAAATAGTCTTTTTGTTTTTTGGTGCTGCCTAAAAGAACCGTGAAATATCTGTCCTATATACAGTTATGTTCATATATTTTTGTGCTACATCAGGAAACTCAAAAACATAGTTTTTAATATTTTAATCCTTATTTTTAAAACTTTTTTTGTCATTTTTCTGAATAACACTTTAGGAGGAACGTCTTGATGCATTCTCAATCATCCAGGAAAGTAAATCTCCAAAAGTTGATTCTCTTCATCTGGACGTAGCGTAAATGTGTCCCAGCTGGACTTTTGTCAAAGCTGGAAAGGCTCCTAAAGAAAGTTCCAGTCGATCCAGGAGAGAAGGACAACCGCTGCCTAAGAGAAAACCTGTAGCTATCCCATATGTGTCAGGAGTGTCGGAGCAGCTGAGTCGCATTTTTTCTAAACACTGGGTCTCTGTGGCTTTTAAACCCCAAAACACGCTGCGCCAAAAACTGGTCCACCCCAAGGATCGGGTCCCCCGACACAAACAGAGTAACATAGTGTACGCTGTTAAGTGCAGGACGATTGGCAGGATTTATACATCGGGGAAACCAAACAACCTCTGGCTACAACACAGAAGAGCCACCTCGTCAGGCCAGGACTCTGCAGTCTATTTACACCTACAGGCCAGTGGACACTCTTTCAATGATGAGGATGTAACAGGGAGGAACGCTGGTTTGAAGGCGGAGTCAAGGAGGCCATTTACGTGAAAAGGGAAAGACCATCTCTGAATTGAGGAGGGGGCCTAAGGGTACATCTGTCACCATCTTACATGCTGTGATTGCAGCCATTCCCCAACTCTCTGTGAATGGTACTCATGACCATTGATCAGTGGTTGTTGATCAATGGTCATGAGAATTGCATAATTAAGATTAAGGAACTGACCTCACAGCCCATTGTTCCTTCAGTGGGCAGGTTTCAGTCATTATGCAAATGTCCTGTTTATAAGATTGAATCCTGCAGTCAGCTGAGACTGAAGGAGTCACCTGGATGAGAGACGAAATGTTTCTCCCACAAAACGCTACGTCCAGATGAACAGAATCAACTTTTGGAGAAAGAAGTTGAATCAGTATTTCAGCTTTAAGAGGGTATTTTAACACAAACATCAGTCCTTCTACTTAAGTATGTTTGACACTTTGTTTACACCTAAATTAACTTTACTGTTAACCAGTTTTCATGTTTCTGTAATCCACCAGTGTGCTCATGCTTTTTTAAGTGAAAACATATTTTTAATGATCAAATATAATTATGTTTGTTATTTGTGGATTTTAAATGTCCTTGACAGAGACAGATGATGATCATTATCCTGCACTGTGGTCTCAGGTTTGGTCGAGCTAGCACAAAGAATGGCTATGTTGAACTTCCTCCTGGGATCTACACTAAGAAGTGAGTCCAACATTAGCAGGGTCTCTTTCCTTTATCTGAACGCTCACATGAAACACATGGTGTTGGCAGCATCTGATCAATCATATTCATGGAGACGTGTATCAGCAACAGAGCAGCTGAGTTTGCAGAAGGACGTCAAACTAAACCACAGGAACAATATGAGGAGATTACACACATAATAAAATACTAGCAGTAACACAGCTGCTGCAGACAAATCAGTCGTGTGATCGTGTGTGAGAGGAGAAGGACTGTAAAGGAGTTTGGTGTTAAAAGCTCTGTATGAATGTGGGAGACTTTGAAGGGCTTTAAAAAGGCCAATATAAAATAAAAGGCAGCAAAATTGCTGAGTGTGAAAGTCACCAGACTTATCAGACCTCTGTGATTAAGACCTGTAAGAACACCTGTTTGTACTTGTTGGCATTATATCAAACACACACGTATATTAAGCCTTTGTTTGAACTCTGGTTGAATTTGTTACTTTCAGACTGTGAAACATCACAGAGGCTGCAGCTGCAGATCTTTTATTCACCTGGAAATTTACTTTAAATGTTAGATGGAAAATGTATTGCTCAGTTTAACCAAAGTAAGAACAAGAATCCATAAACCTTCATAAAGACAAACATCTCCCAGAACATTGAGCTGCTGAAGTGTCACTGAAGGGAAAAACTATTTGTCCTCCTCCATCCAGCAACACCTGAAACACCTGAGTGGAAGCTCCTCCCTACACTGTGTTTGAAGCAAAGCACAAAGGAGACACCTGCTGGAGCAGCTGGAGTCCTACAGACACTCAGCCTCTTCACTACACAAACACCTCCTACAACATCCACTCTTTCCACTCTGACTGCTGTGTTTGTGGAAACACTCCAACACACACCGCTTCACATACCAACATAGAAATGTGTGTGAAAAAGAGCTGAGCTGATATTAAACATGAGGATTTATTCAGAAATACAGAGTCAGGAACAACATCTAGACACACATTACCTCTCAGCA
The DNA here is from genome assembly GCF_057381845.1 of Rhamphochromis longiceps. Lineage (NCBI taxonomy): Eukaryota > Metazoa > Chordata > Actinopteri > Cichliformes > Cichlidae > Rhamphochromis > Rhamphochromis longiceps. The sequence goes on along the minus strand of NC_140559.1, from coordinate 70,319,545 downwards.
GCAGAAGAACAGCCTTTAAAGTTTACAGCAGCATCCTTCGACCTGTTGCTCTTTAAGGAAACACAGCTGGGTTCAGGTCCAGGAGATTCTGGCCTCTTATTGATCCTAAAAGAAAAACAATAAATGTCACAGCTTCATGAGACAGGAAGGAAAAACTGGAAACATTAAATTAAAGACATGATGAACAATCTCATAAAAATAATGTACTTACTCTTTGTCACATAACAGTCTTTTGTTAAAGTTTACAATAACACCCTTCGACTCGTTGCTCTTTAAGGAAACACAGCTGGGTTCAGGTCCAGGCTCTGGATTAGTTTCAGGGTTATGTCCAGCTGAGCCTGGTACGCCCCACAGCTCTGGGCTTTAAAACAACACACACAGAGGTATGAGTGTGAATAATGATGGAGCAGTGATGTGAGTGCTGAGCTGTGACATGGAGAAGAGTCATGGACAGTTAGAGATGGTCATCTCACCTCTGAGCTTTGGTCTGGCTCTCATGTTCCCCACACAGAGTGCTTTTAGAGGGAGGGACTCCCTCCTCTCTGTCCTCACACTGATCCATGCTGCTCAGTTCACATCAGCTCACACACACTTTCTACCTTCACCTGCAGAGGAAACACAAATCATTCATGTGCACATCAACTGAGAGCTGCAGAGGTCGTGTCTGATGTGTTGGACTAACATCCATCTGAGACGCAGCTTTCATCAGTTCACTACAAAAAGTGTCACAGAGCCCAGTTCAGCCTCCAAATCCTCCATTACTGTAGTCCTACAAAGCAGCAGGTCAAACATGGCTGCAGAGAGCAGCTTTATGTCAGTAACCATGTCCAGGACCGAGCTGACTGCTTACAGAGTTCATACTCTAACTGCTAGCTGCTCTGCTAGCTAAGCTAACTCAGTAACAGTGACTCTGACAGCAGTTACTGTGGAACAGCGGCCGAGCTCAGGACACATTCAGTGTGTTTAGTCTGAGTCCTGGACTCTGATTCAATGGATTCAATCCAGCTCAGAGTTTCATGTGTTCATCAGAATAAAATACATGTACTAATATAACAGAAGTAATGCTCTGAATGCAGGACTGTAATGGAGGATAAATAAGGTTTTTACAGCCTGAAAGAAACATTCAGTTCATATATTTGTAGACAGTGAAGCAGTTTTTAATACTGCAGCTGTTTCCTTCACCTGTGTGTGTGTGAGCCACACCTTCATGTGCTGCTGTAGAAATATGTGGTCTGACTGCTCAGACTGAGTCTAGGAGGAAAGTTCACACGCTGGAGAAAGTTTTGTTCCTAACTTTGTCAGAGTTCGGCTCCAAAGACAAAGAAGACGGAGCTCACAGTCTGTAGATGGTCCTCAGTGTGTGTGTGAAGCACACAGGAGTGTGTTTATGTCAGGAAATCAGTGTGTGAAGAGTCTGAGGGAGTGTGTGAATGAGACTCAACACTGAACAGTCCAAGAAAAGCGTCTGGACTTCTTTAAGTTTAACTTAAAGAAGTCCAGACGCTTTTCTTTTTGTCTCCATAATGTCTCCATAATGCTGCAATGTTATCTGCCCCAGAAACACTGTGCAGAAGCTCTGATGGTGACACAGAAAAGTCACAGTGGAGATACTTCTGTCCACCTTTGATTAGACTCATTATAAAAAGGAAACAAAGTTTGAACACAGTCATGTTTCCAGTTCACTGACTTACATTTATTCCATGGACACTCACTCTAACCTGAAGCACAGCTACAACCCAACATTGTTGAGGCCTCATCTCCTCCTTTCCTGACTGTAGAGGTTAAATATGCAACAACCAACAAATAAAAGAATTTGGTTCATTTCAAAGAAATTCACACGGTGACCAAGTAAAGTAACCGTAGTAAAGGAGACAACATCCCGTTGATGGTGGGATTATTTGAAAGATTTGCTTTGGTCACGTCACCAAATGCAGTTGAACCACCCGTGGATCCATGTTTGACCATTCTACCACTCTGAGCTCTGCTTTTGAATCATTTTATTATTATCATCATTCATTTATTCATTCTTTGGAGGGGGGCTATTTCCTAATGCCGCCCTAATAAGCTGATGTTCAAGGGGAAATATAACAGAAACTCTTTCAGTGTTATTCATTAATAAATTAACAGATAAACTGTGAAGAAGAAAAAACTGAGATTTAAAGGAGAGAGTGAGAAACTTGATCATCCATCCTCATAATACATGTTTATCAGTATCTGCTGTGACCATACTGCAGTAATAACTACAAGTCTACATTTCTGTGACTGTTGATCAATCACAGCAGGAATCTGAGCTCATCTCTGCACACAGAGCAGCTTCAGCTCTGGGATAAACTGCTCGCTTCACGTCCTTCTCAGCTCACAGACACTCATCCTGATATTTTCCTTTAACATTTGATGGTATAATTCATCTGAGTTTACACTTTATCTGCATAAATACAGAAAAACAGACCCAAACACCAGAAACCAGAAACCATCAGTTTCACGATCAACGGGAAGTGGCTCAAACGTCACAGTTTCATAACGTCACCCTGAACTCTACTCACGGAGTTTCTGTCGCCATTGTAGTTTTTAAAGTCCCGTGATAAAGGCGGGTCTTTCTGTGAATCCGCACGCTCATTGGCTAATAACTTGAGATTGACACCTCGTTATCCAATGAGCGTGCGGGAACTTCCATAAAGTTGTTTCCTTTGAAAAACCAAAGTCTGATTATTTTTGCCTCCACTGACGGAGCCTGTTGTTCCCGCCACAGAGACACAGTAATGTCAGAGCGGTGTTAACACTCACCCTGCCTCAGCACAGCTCTCACTCTCCTCCTGCTCTCTCACACTAAACGGAGGCTCAGCTAAACTCACTTCCTCTCTACTTACAGGAAACCAGCGCTCAGAGGAGCCGACCGGCCTCACATTTCACCCACAGACACGAACAGCGTGGAATTATTTTATGTCATAAGAAGAAACATATTCATGTAAACACTCACCTGCCTCAGCTCCACCTTCCTCCTCCTGCTGCTCTGAACGGAGGCTCAATACTTTCACTTTCACTGCTGCGCCCTAAACACAGAGGATGCTGGGACTTGTAGTTTTTTCCTTCCGGTGCGGTCTTCCTCTTTGTTTGTTTGTGTTTGTGTTCAAGTTATTTTGATCATGTAAACATCAACATTAATTACAACAATTAATTACAGCAAAAACCATCATTATAATTATCTTGATTGATATTGTAATCTCAGTTTTCAACACAATTGTTCATTAACTTAAACAATGTTACAAGATAAATATATATTCTTAGTGCTTATTTTCTGATTAGATTGTTTTATGTATTTTAATAAGAGAGGCCTTTATAAACCAATCGCAGTGTGTGTCTGGCAGGAAGTGAAGCAGGAAGTCTGAATATAGCTTGTGAGCTTGTGAGAGACGTTTCAAAATGAAAACAGAGGAATTAGAGAATGAAAGTGCAAAGTAATAGTAATGAAAATGATATTAAATAAATGTCTTAGTGTGTTAATACAGGTGCCATGGACTTGCTCAACCTCCTGGAAGAATACAGCAGAAAAATGATAGATTAACAGAATTGGGAGGAAAACAGGCTTTGGTTTAAAATGTCACAGCTTCACCTCTCATCCTGTCCTTATCCTGAGAAGAAGAAGCTTAAAGGACAGTTAATCTCCTGATGAAGACAGAAGACAGACAGAACAACACCGTGGACTTGAAGAATTAACTGCAGGCAAAAAGACAGTGCACCTGACCTAAAACACTGAAGGGTCCAGCAGCATGTATGTTGATGGAAACATGCGCTCTGAATTACAAGCTGGAAAGTGTACCAGTGACATGACTGTGTGAAACCACTGGATGGGACTGTCTGAGTTCATATTTGCCATGCTGGGAGTTAAGCGCCAAGAAAAGACTGAAAAGAGGAAGAGAGAAGAAGAAACAGCTGATTTGGGCCTGTGTTTGATTTGGGAGGCCACACAGGAAGTTGAGAGAAGAGGGGACGAGGACCGGTGAGAGGTGAAGGTTGGACGTGTTAAAGTGACAGCATAGGAAAGTTGGGTTGAAAATTGAGGCTGAATTTGTGGGTTTAGAAACATCCAGAGCATCACAACAGAAAGGTAAATAAAAAAAGAAAGAGAGAGAGATAAAGAAATAAATAAACTAATAATACATAAATGAATAGAAAAATAGAAAACACACATGTAGAAATTGTCACATGTGAAATTATTTTTGGAGAGAATCAGAAGTGAGACAGTTTGAATCCACAGTTCAGCGCAAAGATGCAGGAATTAAATCTGATTATAAAAACACATCGAGGCAACGAAGACCAGCTTACACTCAATATTAATATGAACACACAACATACACGCAATGAAGACATGCTTACACTCATGAATGTGAATACATGACATAAATGCTGAATGGTGTAGATTTAACACACTTAAAGGCTGAAGCTGAGGAATAACTCAGGAAGTTGCAGGACAATAGAGCGACTTTTGTGACAAGGAAAAAGAGACTGGGAGGACCAACCAGTGATTAGAAGCTTAAAGCAGGTTTAAAATAGTGAATTAGAAGTGGTTTCCAGCTGATTGAGCAAAAGAAGTGACGACTGTAGAAATAAAAATAAAATAATAATAATTGAATTATGCAGCAATGTTTTGAATATGCATTTCTGTTGTCAGGGCAACTTCTCGAGATGTGACTCAATATGCAAATTAGTTGAATGAGTGGGGACAGAAAAAAAAGAAAAACTCAAGTTTCCTGTCTGAGACATGAGTGAAGTTTGCATTGAGAGAAATATATCTGTGACTGTGTGAGAAGAACTGTTTGGTCAAATATATGATAGCAGCCGCAGGACAATTAAATAAAGTCTGTGACTAAGTGCAGTCGTGCAGATTTGGAGAAGAAGTTTATAATTTAGTGATGACACATTGTTATAAAGTGTTTAGAAAGGGCTTAATGGGAATATTACTGTTGGGCAAACTGTGCGGCTTTAACAAGATTTTCTGTGTATTTAGCAGGTGAAACTCTGTCAGCTGACTTCAGACTGTCAGGAAGCTGAAGAACCTGAGGCCAACCACTGAAACATGATGTGGGCAAAATGAACAGAGGGAGGGATTTTAAAGGTGAACATTTAGGACTTACTGCAAATGTTACTATGTCAAAGTTACTGTGACTCAAACAGAGGAAATTTAGATTTTCTTATTTCCACACCCAGCATGTTTTGGGTGTTATATGCTATTAAATACTTTTAAATAAATTAAAAAGTATTTAATAGCATATAACACCCAAAATATGCTTCGGTTCACATTTAACTCCAGAAAATCATCAATCAAAACATGGATATTACCTGACCACAGATTCGTGGTGACGTCACTGCTCTTTTAACTGTTCGGTGTCTTTGTTTGTTTGCTGGTTGTAGAAATGGTTTATATGAGCTTTGAGCTGAGAGTCAGAGGTTTCTGTGGACACTGCTCATGTCGGCACTTATATTTCTGACCTTTTCTTATAACCGATTAAACATGATCTCCTCCCTTTTGCCCCCATTTTTGGTGGTGTAGGTACAAATGATCAGGCATGACATTCTCATAATAAATAAGATACTGCAAATAATTATTTCTGCATTTGTGCGATTGAAGTGAATTGAAAATGTGTATGAAATGACACTGTTTTAAAGATTTGGTCTAAATAATTTTGGAGTGAATGAGTCTAAACATGATGACCTAACTAGTGATACCCTGTCACACACACACACACACACACACACACACACACACACACACACACACACACACACACACACACACACACACACACACACACACACACACAGCATGTTATGCCAGTTTCAGCTGAAACTATGTTTCAAACCATGTTCCGGGTTTTTAGTTCACCATTTATGAGGCTTCAAGAAGAAAATAAAAGACAGATCTGAATGTTTGAAAATGTTTTGGAAAGATTCTGTAAAGATGAGATGAAAAATACTCAAAGGATAAATTTAATTGGTTTATTATTTAGATAAGTTGAAAAAAGTTAAACAAGCAAGTAAATGAAGAAACAAGGCAGAGGAGAGAAAAGCCCAACAATCCCCTCTGAGCAAGCACTTGGCGACAGTGGGGAGGAAAAACTGCCTTTAAACGGGCAGGAACCTCTGGCAGAACCAGGCTCAGGAGGGGACAGTCAACGGCCGGGACTGGTTGGGGGTTTAACAGAGGTGGAGCAAGACGAGGCTACATCAGGTGAGGAAGCAGTAGCGTCTCTCCTCCGGAACAAGTGGAACCATTTTTTCTTTTTTTTCATGCACTTTTCCACGAGCGCTTTTTTCTCCAGGATGAGATTTCTCAGCTCATCGATGGTTTCTGCGTTTTGTTCTTCAAGTTTCTCACATCTTTGTTCCACCTCTTCCAATGTTGCTTGTTGTTCTTCAAGCTTGTCTTTGAGTTGTTTGGATGTTGCCTCCTGTATCAGCTTGACCTTGTGCATGTCTGCATTTCTCTGTTGGACCTCTTTGTGCTTGTCTTCTAACTGCTCGTTTCTTTTCTGGATTTCTTGGAGCGTGAGCTGCAGGTCTTCATGTATTTTGTCTTCTTGTTGTTTTTGCGCCTGCATTTGAGTGTTTTCACGCTTCAAGTTATTGAATTCCACCAAAATCCCCTTAACGAGCTCGGAGTTGTTTCTCGCTATCTGATCGATCCTTCTCTGCATCTGTGAGCAGCGTTTCTCCAGTTTGTCCTTTTCTTCTTCCACTTTAGTTGCTTTGTCCTCCAGCTGATTACAAAACTCTTGCAGTTTTAGATTTTCAGACTCAAAGTCCTGGACGATACGTTTTCCTTCTTTCAGTCTTTCTTGCTGTTGCTCTTTCTGTTGAAGAAGGTCTTAATTTTGGCGCAGTGTTTCATCCAGGCTTTCTTTCAGCATGCGGTATTTTTCCTGCATGCTCTTCAGTTCGTGCTGCATGTCTTGTTGCTTTTTGTCCTGCTCTTCCTTCTGTTGGAGGAATTCTTTCTTTTCTTCCACAGCTTCATGGAGCTGTCTTTGGAGGAGCTGATTCCTTCGGTCCATGTATTGGAGATCCCGTTGTATCTTATCAGTCATCGTTTTCTTGTCTTGGAGCTGGTTGGTCATTTCTTTTAGTTCTGCACTCTTTTGCCTGTTTTCTTTAATGAGGTGCACAATCTGCTCTCGGCTCTGAGCAAACTTGATTCCCCAGCCCTCATTAATAATTTTTATGTCCGGCTGGCGCTGTTGTCTTTCTTCCAGCTCTTTATTTTGGGCTTCCATTCGTCTACATTTGTCCTCCAGTTGAAGTTTCTCTTCTTCAATTTGTTGCATTTTTTTCTGGAGAAGGTAGTTTTCCTTCCTACTCTCCTCTAACGCCCTTTGGAAGGATGAGACGCCATTTGGGGAAATTGGCCGGCCACGCCAGGAAGGAGAGGCGGCGTAATCTTTTTGAATTGGTTGTTTTTTTCTTGGAAACATGTTGGAGTTTCTATACGATGACTTTGAAGAGCTTGTGGTGAACGTTTTGTAGGCTGCAAACACAGATGCTGCTGAAACGAACTAAAACTTGCTGTTTCTCACCCCTACTTAAGGAAAAACATCAAAGGACTTAAGATTCTTAAGATCTATGACATCATCACTCCCTAAGCCAATGAGATTGTCACAAGACATTTTGGAATGGGGTATTTTTTTTAGACTGCTTTCAAACTTAACTTAAAATTTCAGTGTTTCTTGGTTGTGGACTATTGGTTAGTCCAGCCGATTAAGAAATTAATTGTCACAAACATCCCTAATATTATATAACAGACGACAGAAAACACGAGTTTTTTTTCTACGCAATAGAGGTATAATAAAAGTTTTTTTAATTATCCTACTTTTTATAAAAGAGAACATTTATTAAAGATTATGTATTTAATTAAAAAACTCTGTTCATCTAAAGCAGGGGTCAGCAACCTTTAAGACCCAAAGAGCCAAAGAGCCATAATTGGCCTATCTGGGGTTGAAAGGCTCGATAAATGCACGGCGTTTCGCCGGGTACACCGGCTTCCGCGAGTGTGACGCTTATTTTGAGCGATGAAAAAATAAGAAAATATAATTTTATTTGTATATTGCAAAATCACAATAATCTTCCAATTTAGAACTACAAGTTAAAAAAAGAACTAACATAAATAAAATACACTTCAGCTAATTTATTTTCACAAACCACGCGGAGCCGCACTATAAGGACTAAAGAGCCGCAGGTTGCCGACCCCTGATCTAAAGGGTTTAACAAAAAGGGGGAGCTTCCTGCTGGAAATTGAAATGTCCCCATGTCCCCACTGGGCGATCGCGGCTCAAGAGTTAGGAGTTCGCCTTGTAATCGAGCCCCGGCTTGGACAGTCTCGGTCGTTGTGTCCTTGGGCAAGACACTTCACCCGGCAAGACACTTCACCCGTTGCCTACTGGTGGTGGTCAGAGGGCCTGGTGGCGCCCCAGGGTGGCTGTAGCTACATCACCAGTGTGTGAATGTGTGCGTGAATGGGTGGATGACTGAGCGTGGGTGCTTAACTAGTTAAAAAGACAAAACAAACATCTGTCTCTTATTTTTTATGTCACACAGGAAAGAAGCTTCAATGTCTGATGAGAAGACATTAATTTGTTGGTGTTTGTGGTGTTTGGTGCAGTTTTCTTGTTCTCTGGCTTGTTGTTTATTTACAGTGGAGATGAAGATCTCTAACAAGTTGATTTGTTCACATTTGCACATCTTAATTTTTAAGAGGAATGTGTTTTTTTGAGTTTGTACACTATATGCATGTAAGGCAACCGTTTCCTTTTTCTGTATTTTTGTGTGCTGCTCTTTTAACAAAAGGGGAACAAAAGACATTTAAATCGACCTCAGATGATTTGTTTAAATTTTTACAAGGTCTTACTGAGGTGATGCAAAGTGAAACATGCTTCTTTTTTGGTAATGTGCTGGAAAAGCTTGAAAATTGACCTTGAATGTGCTTAAAAAGTGCTTGAATTTGACCCTAAAAATGTGTATGAACCCTGCATATATTGCAGTATTTACAGTTTATAGTAGGAATTTCATGGCAACAGCTAATCTTTATTTTGTTTACTGGGAAATGAAATGCTGCCAATTCACAAAGCTGTGCTTCAGCTGCACTTCCTGTTGTAGACTTGTGATGCACACAGGCTCTGTTCCAGCACTCAGCATGTTCTTCCTTATTTGCTCCACCAGGGGGAGCTCCTAAACTATGACATCTTGATAGGAGTGAACCAGGGAGAGGGGCTGAAGTTTGTGGACGACAGTGAGGACAACGACGGCATCTCAGCTGCGGCGTTGGACTACACCATCCCCAACTTTGTTGACAACCTCTACGGCTACCCAGAGGGTGAGGACGCCACCTCTGTACACTGCCACTTTTTCAGTTATTCCATTTTACAGCCTCCTCTCACTTAACTGCATTTTGCAGCATCATCAGGTTTTGTCTTATTAGGAGCCGCGTTTGTTGATTTGTTCGTTTTTTTCTGTTTGCTGTATTCATTAAAATAAACGGATAATCGTCAAAATGACAAATGTGGACAATTATCAAAGCTTACATTACAATTCTGACAGCTTGAGTTCACATGAATTTTCAAAAGAATATCAAAACCTGTGAAAGTGCTTTAAGCGTTTAAAACATGCGAGTAAAGAATGGAATCAGTAACATGTGAGCCCAGTGAAGTGCATCAAACAAGACAAGCGTGCTAAAGAGAGCCACTCATCCACATCACGGCGTGTCTGCGCCTTAACCTTTGAGGCTCTGTGGGCAGTAATGCTATCATCCCCCAGGTAGTGGGCTCCCAATCTCAGTGTCGGTGTTTCTGACAGATCGGCCTGCGAACTAGAGCAGGGCGATATGGCCAAAAATATTTATCACGATATATATTTGAAAATTTGCGATAACGATATAACCGACGATATAATTGATGCGAGACAAAATACAACTCCACAACATTACTAGCGCAAAAAGACAACCTTCCATTTATTTTCACTTAAACAAGAAGCTGGTTTTTATGTACATTAAAGCTTTATAAAAATGTAACAGTGCAAATGCAAATTCCTTGCTGAAAGTTTAACCAAAAGGCATTTCCAGTAGAAATGGGCTGACACATCCTGAGCATAACCATGTATAATATCCACTGAAGTTAAAAAGAGGTGCTTTGCAACATTAAACTGCAGTGTGCAGTACGCATTTTTCGGACCATAAGGTGCACAGGATTATAAGGCACATTAAGTGAAACAAAGCAGTCAGATAAATCAAACTTTATTAAACTCATTCTTCTTGCTTCCTCCACTTCTGTACCATTGATTCATTAATGTTGAATTCTCTGGCAGCTGCTCTATTCCCATGTTGTTGCAGTATATTAATGACTAACCTCGTATTGTGGATGGATTATCTCAGTTGTTCTCCTGACTGAAGTTTGGTCCGTTTACAGCATCCTGCCATGCGATTGCATTTGTCTCTAACCATGAAGAACCTTCACGTTAACTTTTATAAGTGGAAAAGTGTTAGTGTTCGTCCTCCAGCTTCACTGTTTATGTTATGCTAACATAGCTGTGTCGCTAGCGATCACGTAGCACATCATTATATACCAGCTAGCCCAACTTCAGTAACCCTACAAACGTCACTGCTGTTTAGTTTCCTGTCTTCATTTATGTTGGAAGTGATAGCAGAGCTGTACGTTTGATTTTTTTCAGAAATCTCTCAGTCAGAACATGCAATATCATGCTTAGGTAACTAGCGAAACTAGCGAGCTAACTTCCGCTAGCTTCCTGCTAACTTCTAACTCCGTTAAATGTAATAACTTTTGTTTTCATGGATGCCTGGAAGTTAAACTTCATAGTTACACCTGGTAAAGCAGCAATGCTGATCGTTTTATTAAAGATGAAAGAATTTAGACAGTTTTTAACTCTAAGTGATGCTGCAGTGTTGTTTGACCTGAAGAATTCGGAGTTTAGGACCCAGATTACTCCCAGATTTAAGAGCATCTTAGTCCGACAAATACGACAATAACGACGGCCCGCTTGCATGTTCTGCAAAAAAATGTGCTTTGTTGTGTATCTGACGGACAAACACCAAACCAGTTCCACATCACGGAAGTTGCACCATTTTTACAAACCAATTCTGGTTCATCTGTTTCACTCAACAATCGGCCATGTGCGTATGAAAACAAAGGCACTGCGCATGCGCGTTTACTCCCATTCTATCGCGATATTTCATTTTCCTATCGTTGCCTAACATTATACCGGTATTACCGTGAACGGTATAATATGGCCCAGCCCTACTGCGAACCCCTCACAGCCGGACCACAGTCACAGTACAGACATGTTTGGATAATGCAGTCATGCTTCCTCTCTGCTGCCTGTCACTCCTTCTGTTATCTGAAAGAGTTTTTTTCCTGTCTAGATTTCTCACTCGCTTCCTGGCTCTTGGTTCATCTCACCAACATTTGCTTTGGTTTCATATCTGTTGATCAGACCGATCTCTTAAAAAATGTCTTGCACTGCTGTTACTTTACTCTTAGCAGTTTTCACTTTTATCTTTCTTCCCCCTCCTTTTGTCCCCTCCTGTGCTTCTTCACCAGGCAAAGACATCCTGAGGGAGACCATTAAGTTCATGTACACAGACTGGGCGGACAGGGACAACGGCGACATGCGGCGGAAGACTCTGTTGGCCCTGTTTACGGACCACCAGTGGGTGGCACCAGCTGTGGCCACTGCCAAACTCCATGCTGAGTTTCAGTCCCCAGTTTACTTTTACACGTTCTACCACCACTACCACACCGAGACGCGGCCCGAGTGCCGACGCCGCGCACGGAGACGAGATACCTTACGTGTTCGGCGTACCGATGATCGGTGCCACGGACCTGCTCCCGTGCAACTTCTCCAAGAACGATGTGATGCTGAGCGCTGTGGTCATGACTTACTGGACTAACTTCGCAAAGACTGGGTAGGCCTCATGTCACAGTAGTGTAAACTGTACACGTTACTGTATGTTCACTGACAGCCTTCTAGTCATGTTGAATACTTGAATCTAGGTTGCTAGTTTAATTTCCGTGTGGCTTTGAAGAATTGAACATACTGGTTCACCAAAAGCATCCAGATCCCAGAGCAGCCGGTTGGTCTTAGATAGTTTAAAGGTTGCACAGAGAATGGGCCTCCTGTCTGTATTCAGTGTATTGATGCCACATGTTACTTATAATGGAGACTGAATATAACTTTGAACTGAAACGTTTAACCTTTATGCTCCACCAGGGACCCCAACCTGCCCGTCCCTCAGGACACCAAGTTCATTCATACCAAGCCCAACCGCTTCGAGGAGGTCATCTGGACCAAGTTCAACTGGAAGGACAAGCAGTACCTTCACATCGGTTTGAAACCTCGTGTCAGAGACAACTACAGAGCTAACAAAGTGGCCTTTTGGCTGGAATTAGTCCCTCATCTTCACAGCCTGCACGACGTGCTCTTTCCCACCACTACGCGCTCCCCCGCAGGCCATGAGGCCCAGAAACAACGTTCCTCGAACCACTCGTCATCCTTACCCTACCTTCCCATCAGATCCTGAGCCCGAGGGCTCAGAGCGCCCGCCCCAGGACCTCTTTCCCAGACACACCCGCGACTACTCCACCGAACTGAGCGTGACAGTTGCAGTTGGAGCGTCGCTCTTCTTCCTCAACATCCTGGCCTTCGCCGCCCTTTACTACAAGCGTGACAAGCGGCACGAGATGCGCCGGCACCGGCTGTCCCCTCATCGGGGCGGCCCCGCCAACGACCTGGCTCACAGCCAGGAGGAGGAGATTATGTCCCTGCAGATGAAGGATTGGGAGCACGACGCTCACCACGACATGGAGCCCCTGCGACCCCACGACATCCTGCGGCCCGCCTGCCCTCCCGACTACACCCTGGCGCTGCGCCGCGCCCCCGACAACGTGCCGCTGATGAAGCCAAACACCATCACCGTGATCCCCAGCACCATCACCAGCATGCAGCCTCTTCACGCCTTCAACACATTCCCCTCCACCGGCCACAACAACACCCTGCCCCACCCCCACTCCACCACCAGGGTATAGTAGGGACAGGCCCGACACAGCGCCACCTAGGGACCAGGAACACTGGCTCTGCTTCCGCTCTGGAAGGGAGGCCTCTAGACGTGGGCCTTCGTTCTGTCCTCTTATTCTCTTCTTTCTCCAAAAGCAACTACACCTGCTGCGTCATGTGCTGTGAAACTTGGCAGCTCCCTCCACTGGTGGCATGTGGAGGTGCAACTGAAGTGTCCAGCAGCAGATGAGCAGTTTGGGGTGGGTGACTCAGATCTTTCAAAGATACTGTTTTCAAAGACGGTCTGCTGTTTCCAGGCTCAAGACCTCCAACATTTGTCAAAGGGACGAATGCTCTCTCGCTCCTCGCTGTTTTCTCTTTTTTACGTTGGCGTCATCTCTTTTTCCATCTCCTGTGTGTTATGTGCACATTATGCTTCTCTTTTCTACATCCGTGTTTTATTACTGCTCTCTTCCTCTCATTTGACACGCCTCCTTCCTGCTCTTCTCTAAAAATTCCCGATCTGCTGAGCAGTCTGGAGGGGGGAGGCGTACACTAAACATATAACCATGAAAACACTGATATCTTTCATTCGACCAGCATTTTTAGGTGCCAAGTAAGTACTGCTGTGTTTCATTTCTCATCGAGGGAGAAGAAAAACCAAAGAAAAATAGAGTTTCGCTATTTACCGTCAACTAACAGAGTTCTGTCATGTTCTCATGACAAAGTGCCAAACTGGCCTCAGTCGTGATTTTCTTTCTTCCATCTTCTCTCTTTTTGTTGTTTTGTTTGAAGCATTTGTTAAATTGTTGTTTTTTATTGTGTGGAAAGAGTTTTTCTGAAAATATAGATATAGAGAAATGATATTATATATAGTTCTATATAAAATGTGTACAAAGGAGAAAGTATATAAAAGGGTTTTCTCAGTGGGGGATCTATGCATGAATTATTTTTAAAGACGCGGGGAAAAGGACACTGTACCTGTCGATGCACGTTTCCCAAAATCTAAACGAGTCATATCGCTCCATGTTTGCTACTTTTGGTTTTTGGTTTTCTCCCGCAGAGTAAGAGCATCGCAGGAGCATCGCAGGAGCATCGCAGGAGCATCGCAGGAGCATTGCAGGAGCTCCTGAAGTCAAACGACGCCTCCCAGCACTCATTTATTAAAACGGAGTCGATGCCAAAAGTCTTAAACGTTAGAATCAGAGCAACAGCTGTGAACTCAGTCATGGTGTCATGTGCAGCCTCCATCTTACTGTCACTACTTTTTCATTTTAGGGTACGTGAGGTAAAGCGTCCGTCGATGTAGCTTGATTGTACAAAATTATTTTTCTACGTTATTAACAAAACAGAGCAGAGACTGATGCTGCTCCTGTCTGACCCCCTTATGTCTGCCACATGTGTATTCTGACTTCATATCATCACTGCTCCCTCCCTCCTCCTCTCTCCATCCTACACCGCCTTTGTTATTTAACACCGACCCCCCCAAACTGATAATCAGACAAATTCCCAAACAGCTGACTTCACTGTGTCGACACCGTTCCTGACTATTTCTGACCTCAGTTCAGCTCTGCTATTATCCTCACATTAAGGGTTCGTTCACCTGCCTGCAGATGATCTGTGAGCTCGTCGGTTGTAAATTAAACTCTAAGCACACTGAGGGTAACCGGGAGGCGTTCAGGGCCTGCAGTGCAGAGCTGCAACATGAAAAAAAGGGATGGGGGCTCAGATCTCCTGAACAGGGTGGAAACAACACGGTGGGTTTGTGCTGTTTGTGATTCCTGCTCCGTCACTCTGGTGGAGACGACTGCAGCTCAGCAGCGCTCCCTGCTGACCCTCTGATGAAGATGTCAACAGTATGTAAACTGAGCTGATGTGCTGCTGTTTGAGCCCACGTGGTAGCGTACGTCCAGTATGGGAGAACTTAGTCACCGGTGCTGTCTTTGCTTGTGCTCTAGCTTTAGCCTGTTTGATTGTTTGTTTTCTATTTTATTACTGCCTAAAAGGGGAGGTGGGGGAAACACATGCCTGACTTCTCCTGTCAGAGGTTTTGTAAGCTCAGTGGAAGGGAAACGTGCACAATGTAAATCATAAAACAACTGAGTGGGGCTGTGCTGCAGGTGGATCAGTGCTGTGGACAGTAGCTGTGGAAAAGAGACTGGACAAAGACTCTCAGCCTTAAATACAGGACAGAGGATGATCCGATCATCTTTCAGCTAACAGTGTCGAGCAGAAGGACGGCCGGCTGATGCGTCCGTACGAACCCTTTTGTACTCACTCCTGTGTATAAGGAGGTGGCGAGGGGTTGTGTAGTTAACCTCAGTGATAGGTTTGTAGCATAAACCTATTCGTTGGAACGTTAAGGACAATTTAATTACATAGCAAAGCAAGACACGAGTAGGCAAAGTTCTTCATGTTTCCCGTGCATGGGAGAGAACCGGACAAACGCCGTTCCTTCGCTTCACCCCAGTTGCTCTCGTCCGCTCCCCCGTAACACTGCTCTTTTATTGAGGTTACATGAATATACATATGACGTTCATTAACATATGACGTCTACATACAAACAAAGAGTACGTTGCCTGTGCGTGCGTGTGTGTGTGTGTGTGTGTGTGTGTGTGTGTGTGTGTGTGTGTGTGTGTGTGTGTGTGTGTGTGTGCGTGCGTGTGTGTGTGTGTGTGTGTGTGTGTGTGTGGTGGGGGGGGTCAGAGTGTGACCCCATAAAGACTTCCCTAAACCTGCTGGTCTGGAAGTCCAGCAGTTCATCTAAACAAAAGGCACTTAGCCTAAATCAGATATAGATACATTTATCCTAAATGAACAGAGGGAGTGACTTTAAGTCTGATTTCAGACTATGTCAGTATTAGTTAAGCCAAGAGTCGGGCAAAAGCTTTATGGCCCAGAAAGTTCTAATTCCCACAACATATTGTTGGATTAGTAAGCAAAACTTTTCTGTGATGAAGATTTTTGGGGTTGTTGTTTTAGTGATGGGTTCATTCTGTCAGTTAGGTTTGGCTTGTTTTCTTATTTCAATAGAGGGAGTTTTACTAAACATGGACATGTCGAGGAGCGGCTCATTATTTCTGTAACAGTGCACTTAGAGAAAACTGTCAGGTGTCGCCCCCTTTGGTGATGATGTTTTGTGCTCTGATGAGCTAATAATCAGCTCTCTTTTCCTCCTTCTTTGTTCTAAGCAGGCCTGCAAGATTGAATTAACAGCGCTGTAAAACATTGTTGTGAGAGCAAATATAAGGTGAGCTTTTCCAGATTACAATGGGCTGAGGAAAAGGTCACCTGTGGGAACCTGCGAGTTCCTGTCTAAAAGGATTGCAGCGAGTCAATCCAGTCCAAGATCATAAAGAACTCTTTTTCTAAAAACAAAAGAAAGAACAAATAAATGAGCTCATATTGATGAGGGTGGAGACTCTGATGCTTTGTGCGTGAGGCTCCACTTGTCTGCTGTGCAGCCCTGACAAACACTGGACCAGCGTTAGGATGAGTAGATGTTGACAAACAATTCACGACGCCGGTAAGAAAAGGGTGGATGCTTTGCTTTGCTTTTGGCAGGAGCACAAGAGAGAGAGAGGGAGACCGAAAGGTTCACATGAGAGTGGAGCTGCAGACTCCACCCTTGGGCGGCTAATTTTGGGTTGCTGATGTTTGCTTTAAGAAAATGTTGTTTTATTGACTGGGTTTAGATGATGGTGTCACATTATATTGTTGGGAAAATGCCAAATGCTGAAGGGGAGAAAATGTTTGATATTACTGATGTTACCATTAACCAAAGCAGGCCACTGTAGAAGTCAATGACATTTTATAGAAGGAAAATAGAACCAAAGCCAAATGTAGGAGTTATATAGGGGATTGGTGGACTTGTCACATTCCAAATCCAGTTATGGAACAACAAACACTGGTCCAAGGGAAAGGGCAGGTGATACGAGGTGGTGCTGGAGGAAAACGAGCAAAGTAAAGACAGCAAACCTATTTTGGTTCGATTTGATAAAGTCAGATTAAAAGAAGTACCATGACACTCAGAGGATCAACGTGAAACTAAAACATACGCACATTTTGTATGAAGCACATGACTGATAACTGTTGTGTTTTAAGTTTAGTTTCTTATAGCACAGAGTGGATCACAGTGAGGGAAGGACAGGGGGGGAACTGAGTTTAAATGTGAAGTTGATGCTAATATACAGGTTTTGTTTCTAGGTCGTTCTGGGGATGCAGGCTCTGGGTGGAGCCAGGAGCTGAAAAGATCGAACATGATAATTAAACTGATTTTATTATTTAAACACAGGTTTGCAGGCCCGGAGCAAATATACTCGAGAGGAGAATCGCTGAGGTTTTCTGAGAAATGATCTGATGAACCTTTTTCTTTTAATTTTCTAGTTGTGGTTTTGTTTGACACATGAAGATGTGTCAAAAGGGGGAGTTTTAGGTCTAATTTGAAACAATGGATTATATGATCGATGATGCAATTCTACACTGCAATCATCGAGTCCATCCTCACCTCCTCCATCACCGTGTGGTACGCTGGAGCCACTATCAGGGACAAACAGAGACTGCAGCATGTTGTGCGCTCTGATGAGAAGGTGATTGGCTGCAGACTCCCATCTCTGCAGGACCTGTACGCCTCCAGGACACTGGGGCGTGCAGCTCAGTCACAGCTGACCCTTCTCACCCTGGACACAGTCTGTTTGACCTGCTCCCCTCAGGCAGGAGGCTCCGGTCCATTCGCACCAGAACCTCTCGCCATAAGAACAGTTTCTTCCCCTCTGCTGTTGGACACATGAACAATAACCGTATGACTGTTCCCACCACTACCACGTGACCCTACGCTGTGTTCACTGCATCATTCCATGTTTGGCCCTGATCACCACCTGCACTCATGTATATATCTATCTACTTAGCACTTTTAATCCTTATTTTTATTTTTATTTAAGTGTTATATGACAGTATGTTTGCACTGAAGCACCGCAGCAATTTCCTAATGTTGTAAACCTGCTCAACATTTGGCAATAAAACCGTTTTTGATTCTGATTACTGTCAGCATTTTAATCGCTAGTTTAAAGGCTGCAGCTGTTGCTCTAACATAAATGTAACAGGCCTCAGTGCTGGTTCTAATAGTCTGAGCTGCTTCCAGCTTTATTTGTGAAGAGCACAGCAGCTTACAAAACACGTAGCTAGCTCGTACAGCTGCGACGTTAAACTTTCATGAGCTAAGATGACCTTAAAATAACGGGGCTACGTGTGGTGATGCTAGCGTTAGCCACGTTAGCGCGTTAACTTCACAGGTGGTCAGACTGAGTAAACAGGCACTAAGTCAGAGGTTGGGCTCTCCGTTTCGCTGCAGGATCCCTTCATTCATGCAATTTATGCAGTTAATTAAAGTGCAATTGGAAAAAGGATTTTGAAATGCAGTTTTTAAAAGCATTTCAAAAATCAGTTTATTAAATGGGAATTCAAAAATGAATTTACAAATGCAGAATTTATTCTATAATTCATTACTTAAGCACAGAATTCTTTATTTCGATGCGCGTGGCTCTTGTGGTCCTCCATACAGGAGTGAGAACGTGTTGGCATTTGGGTCGTCCTTCCCCTCATCATAGTCTGCCACGCAGGCCGTGACAGAAAAGCCCACTAAAAGAACACCCACCAGACCAAAGCAATGGTTTTGACTTGATCAGCATTAACCCCGCCCCCTGACTTTGATGGGTGAAGCTGACAAATAAAATATATTTATGAACAGCGATGCAGGGCCAGGAGTAGCAACGTGAATTAAATAAATACATCATTAAATAATTCATTAAATGTGTCAGTAAAATAATCAAAATAGAAAACAAACCAATAATTGATTAAATATGTAATTAACTAATTTGAATTGTATATAAACAAATATTGAAAATTTTTAAATGAAATTAATGGATAATTCATTATTAATATATATCTTTAATTGATTATGTAGATTTTTTAAATTAATTACTGAAATAGTTCATTCATTAGTGATGCATTTATTTAATGCAACCATAAAATTATTGCTAGTTTAAGTAAAATCAATTTAAGACATCAATATTAAAGGTTAACTTATGATAATGAATACATGCAACTATAACTGATGACATAAAAATGAGGATTTCTTAAGCTGAAGCCAAAGTGCTGACTCATTTGTCATGTTACTCTCAAATGTTTTCCCTAATAACAAGAACATAATTACACTTTAGCCACAAGAGGGCAGCAGCATTAATATAAGTCACATGTATATAAAGGCACAGTGATTATATTACAGTGATTTTGACAAAAACAAAACAGTTGATGGCAGTGTGTTTTTCCATGACAGAATAATTACGCACACCCCACTTTGCAGTTATTTATTTGTAAAAAATGTTTGGAATCATGTATGATTTCCGTTCCACTTTGTGTTGGTCTTTCACGTGGAATTCCAATAAAACTGATTCATGTTTGTGCTGTAATGTGACAAAATGTGGGAAAGTTCAAGGGGGCCAACACTCGGACCGGCGGCCGCCTCGGGTCTCTGCTCCTCCTGCCTCCCCTTTCCCTCATCCACCTGCTGCCTCTGTGGAAGCTCCGCCATAGCCACCACCAAACAACTGAGTTATTTCTACACATCGACCAGCATCCGGCCAATCCACCACCTTCCATCGTTTATACCGTTACAAAAAAAAAAAAATCATAAAAAAACATCATTGGCCCAGAAAAACGAAAAATCACCATCAGTATGCCCGATGGCCAGTCCAGCTATGGTCGTGCCATCAGTTAACCCTTCACATGGCAGCTGTGACACGCGTGCCCAGGGTTGCCGACCCCTGCTCTAAAGCATCTGATTTGGATTCCTGAGATCAAATATATTTTCCTTTGTGTTTGTTTTCTTCCCA
Organism: Rhamphochromis longiceps; assembly: GCF_057381845.1. Taxonomy (NCBI): domain Eukaryota; kingdom Metazoa; phylum Chordata; class Actinopteri; order Cichliformes; family Cichlidae; genus Rhamphochromis; species Rhamphochromis longiceps. The sequence continues at coordinate 70,299,605 of NC_140559.1, read as the reverse complement.
TTTGTGGCTTTAATGTAGTGTTACATCCTGTTTGTTTGCTTCCATCTGTATACATGTCCAGATTCACTGTTATGTTTCTATTCTTACATTGCTGTGTGATCACTGTTCCCTCTGCTGACTGATGTGACCTTTTGTATCTCACACTGATACTTGTCATATTTGTATCTGCGCCTAAAAGATAAAAAGTTTTCCACGCTAAAACACAGCTCCACCTCCTGCAGTTCTCCCTCTGAACCACTAGATGTCTCTGTTATCTAAATGAAGACGTGCAGCACAGCAACCACAGCAGCGCTCAGATCACACGTGTCCTGTTATTATGTATAAAAGCATGAAACAGGTGAGACAGGTGGGATCAATATTAATGTTGTGGAAATATATGAAAAAGCAACAGAAGAGTGAAAACATTTCCTGTTTCTAGAAAGATCTTTCAGCTCACAGCTGCTCACAGACTGTATTTACAAGTGACAAACTGCAACTCTACAGTACATCTACAGTATATATCAAATATATTCTGTATTCAAATCTATTGAGTGATGTTTGAAAGTCTTTCCAGGTGAGTTTGATCCAGGAGGGTCTGAATCCAGAGTCAGACAGAGACTGTGCAGAGACTGTAGAAGGACAGAGCAGCAGCAGAGCAGTCCAGATACACTGATGATCCTCTGTCAGATCCAGAGGGACACACAGGGATGATGCTGGACTCTACATTGTGTCTGACAGTGGAGCTGTTCTCAGAGCAGTTCACTCTGCAGCACTGACAGTCATCTGCACTTCTTCTCATTCCTCTGTCAGTCACTGCTGGATGAAGCTCTCCTCTCCACCTCCCAGTAACATGGCCCAGTCAGAGCGTCTCTACACACAAGCTGCTGCTGCTTCAACCTCTCTGGATCATCAGGACACAGCTCCTCCTCTCTCAGCACACACACCGTCCTGTTTACCACCATAGCCTCCACCTGCAGAGAGAAGAAGGAAGAGCAGAGGAGATAAACGAGTGTTTCCAGAGACTCTTCATCAGCTGTCAGTCAGTGATGCAGCACATCCAGTATAAAGAGCAGCAGGGACTTCAGTGCTGGGACTGTACTAGGACTCATTGTTGCTTCACTTTTTCTAATCTTTGGATTTTTATTGAAGTTGATGAAAATGTTTTTCCCTCCTAGTTTGAGTTTGGACTTTCATTCATTAGAAGAACCTTGGTGTGTCCACTCTGAGCTCTGTAGGAACCCCAACAACAAGCCCAACAATCCAGATGGACGGTTCCAGCTGTTAACTGGAGGAATTCCATCCAAACATCTGCTCTCACTAAATTCTTCCTCACCTACAGACTGTGTTCTTCACTGCTTTAAACTTGGAAATGAATGCAGTCATTGGTCTGCGTGCTGCTTTGTTCAGAGAGCTGATTGGCTGTTGACAGCGTTTGATCAGAGCGTGTCAGCCGTTACCATGGTGACCATAAAGGTCAGAAACAGGAAGTGTTTGTGTCCAATCCTGAAGCCTGTCACCATTCTCCTCTCACAGCTTCACTGAGAAGCTGCAGCTTTACAGGAAACACTGGATCTTTGCTTCATACTGACTGTGTTTAGTACAATACTGCTGACAGCACCACCCACTCACTCCATCACTCTACTTACTCCAGAGTCTCTAGTCTGTAGTCTGGACTCTGCTGAAGATCAGACAGCTGCTTCACATCTGGATCCTTCAGGTTGTTTCCTCTCAGGTCCAGCACTCTCAGATGGGAGGGGTTGGACTTCAGTGCTGCTGCCAGATAATCACAGCTGATCTTTGACAAACCACAGACACTCAATCTGTATAAAGAATGAAAGATGTAAGTTTATTAGACAAAGTGTGAGCTTGAAATCATTCAGTGTTTCATCATCTGTTCAGAGCTGAAGAAGGTTCAGAATGTAGAAGTTTAGAAAATGGAAACTCCAAACAGCTGAAGCCAACAGGAAGCAGCTTCAAACAGGAAACTGTGCAGAGTTTCAGACTATATGTCCTGATGCAGCCAGTTGGATTTTGGAGATTTGAATCTCTGTTCTGTGACTAAGTCCTTGAATCATTTCTTCCAGTTGGTCCAACAAGACAGACTAAGTGTTGGACATGTGTTGTGGCTCCATTAGGGGAGCTTCTAAATGTGATGTGATGGCCCCTCTGGGTCTGTCAGGTCACAGCACTGAAGAGAGCTCAAACTGGGCACACATTTGTTCCAGTCTGGACCAAAGACTCTATACTGGGACTGAGGGACTGCTTTGACTGCACCCACTGGGACTTTTTAAAGGCTCATGTTCTCACTTAGATCATCGATTTCTACTTACATTTCTTTCTGGGAAAAATGGGGATTACTTTGGAAACAGGAAGTATTTTCCCCAATAAGCAGCCCTGGATTAGTAAATCACTCCAACATGTTCTCAGGCAGAAGAAGCTGTCTTGTTATGAGGGAGAGAAGAAACAGATTGAGGCACAGAAACTTGTTGAAAGAGAGATAAAGCAGCTAAAATCAGGTGTCAAAGTAAAGCAGAGGATGAGCTGAATAAAGGACACTCAAGGCTGGCTTGGAAAGGAATGAAGTCCATGGTGGGGATGCAGAACAAGGAGCAAAGATGAATGTGATGCTGAATCAGCAGAAGACTTGGACTCATTTGATTCCAGCTTTGATATCATTGATTTCAATGAAGAGCTTTGTGATTGTAGCAAAGGGCTGGTAGCTCTGAGAGTCCCACTGATGAGGTGTTTGTGTGGAAATCTCTTAGTGGGACCAAAGAGAGAAAAAGCCCTGGTCCTGATGCTGTGGGAGGGAAATGATTGAAGTGTGCTGTGAGGAACTGACTGGGAGATTTTCACACATTTTCCAGTCCTCCTTGGAACAACAGGAAGTTCCCAGCATATGGAAACAAAGGTTAAGTGTCCTATGGCACTCAGTGATGATGGTGCTGTGGCCCCACCACCTCCACCTCTTTGTAAAGGAACTAACTGTAATCTGAAGCTTCAAATGGGACTAAGACTTCCTCCACTAGGTGGCAGTGTCTGATGAGAAAGTGTTAGTGGAGCTGGCCTGGAGTCAGAAACAGGAAGATGCAGGATTTGGGCTGAAATGGGGAAAAGTGGTTCGCACTAGTGCCTTAAAGCAAGAAGGTTGTAGGTTGAAGCTTGTTGGCCTTTCTGTGGAGGTTGGATGTTCTCCCACAGTCCAATGAAATGCTGCTTAGGTTCATTGGTGCTTCTGAATTGGCTGTAGGTGTGGATGTGAGAGAGTGCTTCTCTGTCTCTCTCTGTTGGCCCTGTGATGGACTGCTCACCTGTGCAGGTGGACCACGCCTCTTGCCCTATGACAGCTAGGGCACAGGCTGCAGCCCTGTGAGCCTAAGCTGAATAAACAGTTAGCAAAAATGATCCATAGATGGCCTGAAATCCCCCAGTTAGCAGTTTGGTAGATAGCTATGACATGCTAATCCCATCCAGCAGCTGTATTCTACCTGTAAGCTGATCCCTGCTGAGCCAAAGCACTTTTTCATATACAAATTACAACCTTTAATAGAAACCTATTGGTCAGCATCTTATTAGCCTGCTGTTAGCTTCATTCCACAGAAAACTGAGAGAAACTAACAGAGTTGATAAAGAATAAAGAGAAATGTGCTGATTTAAAGCCTTTGAAGTGCTTCAGATGATCTCTGTCCACTTCTGTCCACTCATTCATTCATGTAAGCTTTCTAATGCAGCTTTGATCTTCACAGTCTGCTTCATGAAACTCATTCTAACCCTGAATGTCAGAGTGTTCCTCCTTCTCTTTCCCATCATTCATGCTGGCAGTGGAGGAGATTTGGATGTTGGACTGTGTTTTGGATGATGTGTGTATGTTTGTGTTGGACTGCTGTCTGTAAAGCAAACGCACATTTTGCTTTGGATTTCAGTGTCAGACAGACTTTAAGGTGGAATGAAGAGTTGGAGAGTTTCACAGTGAATTATCCAGTGGAGGATTTTTCTTCTTCTTTGAAGGTTTGAAATGTGAACATTGTTCTGCTGCAGTCAATGGACTAAACCAGAGAAGAAGAAAACAGACTTTACCATGAAGATCCTCAGTGTGGATCAGTATAATATCAGCCTGATGTCTGCAGTTTAGTGTCAGCACAACTTTCACATTATATTCATCTCAGCACAACTAAAACATGCTGACTGACCTCAGAGTTTCAAGTCCACATCCTGGACTCTCCAGGAAACCACACAGATGCTTCACTCCTGAATCCTGCAGCTTGTTGTTCCAGCTCAGGTGCAGCTGTCTCAGATGGGAGGGGTTGGACTTCAGTGCTGCTGCCAGATAATCACAGCTGATCTCTGACAAACCACAGCTCTCCAATCTGTATAAAGAATGAAAGATGTAAGTTTATTAGACAAAGTGTGAGCTTGAAATCATTCAGTGTTTCATCATCTGTTCAGAGCTGAAGAAGGTTCAGAATGTAGAAGTTTAGAAAATGGAAACTCCAAACAGCTGAAGCCAACAGGAAGCAGCTTCAAACAGGAAACTGTGCAGAGTTTCAGACTATATGTCCTGATGCAGCCAGTTGGATTTTGGAGATTTGAATCTCTGTTCTGTGACTAAGTCCTTGAATCATTTCTTCCAGTTGGTCCAACAAGACAGACTAAGTGTTGGACATGTGTTGTGGCTCCATTAGGGGAGCTTCTAAATGTGATGTGATGGCCCCTCTGGGTCTGTCAGGTCACAGCACTGAAGAGAGCTCAAACTGGGCACACACTTGTTCCAGTCTGGACCAAAGACTCTATACTGGGACTGAGGGACTGCTTTGACTGCACCCACTGGGACTTTTTAAAGGCTCATGTTCTCACTTAGATCATCGATTTCTACTTACATTTCTTTCTGGGAAAAATGGGGATTACTTTGGAAACAGGAAGTATTTTCCCCAATAAGCAGCCCTGGATTAGTAAATCACTCCAACATGTTCTCAGGCAGAAGAAGCTGTCTTGTTATGAGGGAGAGAAGAAAAAGATTGAGGCACAGAAGCTTGTTGAAAGAGAGATAAAGCAGCTAAAATCAGGTGTAAAAGTAAAGCAGAGGATGAGCTGAATAAAGGACACTCAAGGCTGGCTTGGAAAGGAATGAAGTCCATGGTGGGGATGCAGAACAAGGAGCAAAGATGAATGTGATGCTGAATCAGCAGAAGACTTGGACTCATTGGATTCCAGCTTTGATATCATTGATTTCAATGAAGAGCTTTGTGATTGTAGCAAAGGGCTGGTAGCTCTGAGAGTCCCACTGATGAGGTGTTTGTGTGGAAATCTCTTAGTGGGACCAAAGAGAGAAAAAGCCCTGGTCCTGATGCTGTGGGAGGGAAATGATTGAAGTGTGCTGTGAGGAACTGACTGGGAGATTTTCACACATTTTCCAGTCCTCCTTGGAACAACAGGAAGTTCCCAGCATATGGAAACAAAGGTTAAGTGTCCTATGGCACTCAGTGATGATGGTGCTGTGGCCCCACCACCTCCACCTCTTTGTAAAGGAACTAACTGTAATCTGAAGCTTCAAATGGGACTAAGACTTCCTCCACTAGGTGGCAGTGTCTGATGAGAAAGTGTTAGTGGAGCTGGCCTGGAGTCAGAAACAGGAAGATGCAGGATTTGGGCTGAAATGGGGAAAAGTGGTTCGCACTAGTGCCTTAAAGCAAGAAGGTTGTAGGTTGAAGCTTGTTGGCCTTTCTGTGGAGGTTGGATGTTCTCCCACAGTCCAATGAAATGCTGCTTAGGTTCATTGGTGCTTCTAAATTGGCTGTAGGTGTGGATGTGAGAGAGTGCTTCTCTGTCTCTCTCTGTTGGCCCTGTGATGGACTGCTCACCTGTGCAGGTGGACCACGCCTCTTGCCCTATGACAGCTAGGGCACAGGCTGCAGCCCTGTGAGCCTAAGCTGAATAAACAGTTAGCAAAAATGATCCATAGATGGCCTGAAATCCCCCAGTTAGCAGTTTGGTAGATAGCTATGACATGCTAATCCCATCCAGCAGCTGTATTCTACCTGTAAGCTGATCCCTGCTGAGCCAAAGCACTTTTTCATATACAAATTACAACCTTTAATAGAAACCTATTGGTCAGCATCTTATTAGCCTGCTGTTAGCTTCATTCCACAGAAAACTGAGAGAAACTAACAGAGTTGATAAAGAATAAAGAGAAATGTGCTGATTTAAAGCCTTTGAAGTGCTTCAGATGATCTCTGTCCACTTCTGTCCACTCATTCATTCATGTAAGCTTTCTAATGCAGCTTTGATCTTCACAGTCTGCTTCATGAAACTCATTCTAACCCTGAATGTCAGAGTGTTCCTCCTTCTCTTTCCCATCATTCATGCTGGCAGTGGAGGAGATTTGGATGTTGGACTGTGTTTTGGATGATGTGTGTATGTTTGTGTTGGACTGCTGTCTGTAAAGCAAACGCACATTTTGCTTTGGATTTCAGTGTCAGACAGACTTTAAGGTGGAATGAAGAGTTGGAGAGTTTCACAGTGAATTATCCAGTGGAGGATTTTTCTTCTTCTTTGAAGGTTTGAAATGTGAACATTGTTCTGCTGCAGTCAATGGACTAAACCAGAGAAGAAGAAAACAGACTTTACCATGAAGATCCTCAGTGTGGATCAGTATAATATCAGCCTGATGTCTGCAGTTTAGTGTCAGCACAACTTTCACATCATATTCATCTCAGCACAACTAAAACATGCTGACTGACCTCAGAGTTTCAAGTCCACATCCTGGACTCTCCAGGAAACCACACAGATGCTTCACTCCTGAATCCTGCAGCTTGTTGTTGATGCTCAGGTGCAGCTGTCTCAGATGGGAGGGGTTGGACTTCAGTGCTGCTGCCAGATAATCACAGCTGATCTCTGACAAACCACAGTCCCTCAATCTGTATAAAGAATGAAAGATGTAAGTTTATTAGACAAAGTGTGAGCTTGAAATCATTCAGTGTTTCATCATCTGTTCAGAGCTGAAGAAGGTTCAGAATGTAGAAGTTTAGAAAATGGAAACTCCAAACAGCTGACAGAGTTCATACGCCTTTGTCAGGGTCAAATTCAAGCAAGACCATGTGAAAATTAAAACACATCATCCTAGGTGAACTTAAACACCTTTGTTCCCCTTTTGTTAAGACATAGAAAAGTACACCACACAAAAATACTGCAAAAGGAAACGGTCGCCTTATATACATAGTGTATAAACTCAAAATGCACATTTCACTTCAAATTAAGATTAAGGCTTTGAACAGATCACATAGTTCAGTTCAACATATAAGACTTTAAGAATGCACAAGCATCTACTTAAAATCTATTTAATTTATCATCCATGATATTATTTTGTACAATTCCAATGTATTTTGTTCATCTCCCTTAAATAAACAGGCAGTCTTAAAGTATGAAATATTCATATACAAACACATATAAATGTGTGTACTGTCTCAGTGGCTGATAGTACCCCACAGGCCTCAGTGTGAGCTTGAAGACATTTATAATGTTTAAGTAGTTTAATGTGCAGGTGCTGACGATAAACACATTTTGAATGAAAGCCGGGGAACTTTGGTAGCACAGAAACAAGTGGCTATTCTTTGAGACTATATGGATCACTCACAATACCATTATTTCACACAAAGGCACCAAATTAATACTCAAAAAAGCTGCAGCAATACACACAAATATAAACAGTACTTGGTGACAACTTTGCTTTTAGCCTTTAACCCTTCTTGACTACTTTTGATGTGGCCTCTATATTTTACCTTTAAAAACAGTTCATCTTGCCAATCTGTTATTTTCTCATTTTGACCAACTGTATCAGCACAATTTATCTAAATTCAGACAAAATTTAAAATACAAGTAGAAAGTGATATTTTGACTGTAAAAACCACACACATGTTTAACGAATGATCTTCATAACTTGAAATGCAAATAGAGATTGTACATTTTTAAAAATACGCACACGTTTTGCAAACAACAAAGTTATATGGTACTATTTACCAAAAAATGCAGCCAAGGCTCAGACGTTTTTCATATAATCATTTCAAACTATTTACAGAACAATCAGGTGTCAAACAATAGTTTGTGTCACTCTAACACATATGAGAACAGCACAGGGATAAACCTGCAGGTCTGACAGCAGGTGTGTCACTCAGCGTTTACACTGCAATCTGCCTTTGTTGGCTTTAAGGCAGCAACTGTGACGATCACTAGTAGAACTGACACACAAAACAAAACAACAGCTACACACTAAATACACAAGACAACAAACTAACTTGAGACCAAACACGGTAAACGTCACAAATCTCTCACGTATCAAAACTCTCTCTCTCTTTCGCTCACTCGCTCTCTCTTGCTGGTCACTCCTAAAACTTCCCCCTTTTGCTAAACAACCAAGTGTCATGTTTCCATATCATTTTTGATTGGTCGACATGGTACATTTTCCCACCTATAGGGCTTTGGAGCGTGATGTCACGGGAGATGGGCCATGCCCCCTTCCGCCATGACAGTAGGCCAGCCAAAGGATACCATTTCAGCTATGGATCGTACGTGTTGTGTTGTCGGTTGCAACGTTAGATCACACGATCGTGAAGGCAAGAAGCTGGATAACGGGCTCTCTTTTCATCGTTTTCCATCCTGGAGGCAACGTGAGGGATCCCATGTATCCGATATTACTAAACAAAGACGTCAGGCTTGGATTGCAGCGGTGAGACGAGCGGATATCGAGTTCTCTGCAATCCCCAGCTTTTTGTTGGTTTGCTCACGGCATTTTCTTTCCGGTGAGTTCTAAATTAATTCATATCACTCTTGAAAGGCTTTTAGTGTTATTTTCAACGTGCTGAGGTCATAGATAATGAGATAAAACATGCTAATGTGTGATGCTGCAGAACCACATCATGTCGACTGAGTAGCTTATGATTTGGCATTATTGCAGGCAAACCAGCATATGAAATGGATGTAACAAATCCAGACTGGGAACCAACACTGCACATGGGGCATGACGACATACCTGTATCAGACTCGGACCGGCACTCAAGGCGTACGCAACGGAAGCGAAAAAGAGCACCCATCGGAGGTAAACAACCCCCCCCTCTAAAAACATACTAAATTGCTATCACTGTACACTAATCCGCACATAACTTCCAGATGAATCACACACCTGTCATTGGAATATTGGTGTACATTTACCTTATGTCTAATTTTATCTTACAGGCTTTCGTTATGCAGCTGCAGAGTCTGAAGGTGTGCCCCGTGCAGAAGTGATTGATGAAGATCTGACAGAAGACCAACAGCAAAATCACAATGTCATGGAGGCAGTGGACAGCAGTTGTGTTGGACAAGTGGAGGTTGAGGTACCAGCTGCAAATGTGGATATACTGAAGAAATGTAAACCTTTTAAAATGATGACAGATTACAAACTCTCAGCTGTGTCTGTAATCAAACCTCTGTAACTTTGCTTCACTTCAGCAGCATCAGCTCATGTTCACATGTTGATTCATGGTTTGCTTCAGTTTTTGATGGACTGCAGAATATTTTGAAGGTTATCTGCTATAAAAAGCCAGAACAGGAAAATCTGCTTCATGTGTTTCTGTTTGATCCTCAGTGACTTTGACACAAAGGCCTCTGCTGTGATGATCACACCTCTGATCAAGTCTCACAGTGTCAGCTTTGTTTTTATACATATGGATATGTGCTGATAAATGATCAGAATTATAATATTTCCCACTGTCTGCTGTGTGCCGTGACCTTTGACCTGCTAAAGACAGTCAGCTGTGGATTATTCATTGTTGTGTCTGATACTTAGAACTGTGAGGAAGAACACTACACAGTTAATCAGGGTCCCCTCTCTCTGAATCAGGGAAGGTGGGCAGGCCGCGTGTGGGCCGCGGGCCATACGTTGAGTCTCACTGTTTGAAATGTGAACATTGTTCTGCTGCAGTCAATGGACTAAACCAGAGAAGAAGAAAACAGACTTTACCATGAAGATCCTCAGTGTGGATCAGTATAATATCAGCCTGATGTCTGCAGTTTAGTGTCAGCACAACTTTCACATCATATTCATCTCAGCACAACTAAAACATGCTGACTGACCTCAGAGTTTCAAGTCCACATCCTGGACTCTCCAGGAACCCACACAGATGCTTCACTCCTGAATCCTGCAGCTTGTTGTTGGAGCTCAGGTCCAGCTGTCTCAGATGGGAGGGGTTGGACTTCAGTGCTGCTGGCAGATAATCACAGCTGATCTCTGACAAACCACAGTCCCTCAATCTGTATAAAGAATGAAAGATGTAAGTTTATTAGACAAAGTGTGAGCTTGAAATCATTCAGTGTTTCATCATCTGTTCAGAGCTGAAGAAGGTTCAGAATGTAGAAGTTTAGAAAATGGAAACTCCAAACAGCTGACAGAGTTCATACGCCTTTGTCAGTGTCAAATTCAAGCAAGACCATGTGAAAATTAAAACACATCATCCTAGGTGAACTTAAACACCTTTGTTCCCCTTTTGTTAAGACATAGAAAAGTACACCACACAAAAATACTGCAAAAGGAAACGGTCGCCTTATATACATAGTGTATAAACTCAAAATGCACATTTCACTTCAAATTAAGATTAAGGCTTTGAACAGATCACATAGTTCAGTTCAACATATAAGACTTTAAGAATGCACAAGCATCTACTTAAAATCTATTTAATTTATCATCCATGATATTATTTTGTACAATTCCAATGTATTTTGTTCATCTCCCTTAAATAAACAGGCAGTCTTAAAGTATGAAATATTCATATACAAACACATATAAATGTGTGTACTGTCTCAGTGGCTGATAGTACCCCACAGGCCTCAGTGTGAGCTTGAAGACATTTATAATGTTTAAGTAGTTTAATGTGCAGGTGCTGACGATAAACACATTTTGAATGAAAGCCGGGGAACTTTGGTAGCACAGAAACAAGTGGCTATTCTTTGAGACTATATGGATCACTCACAATACCATTATTTCACACAAAGGCACCAAATTAATACTCAAAAAAGCTGCAGCAATACACACAAATATAAACAGTACTTGGTGACAACTTTGCTTTTAGCCTTTAACCCTTCTTGACTACTTTTGATGTGGCCTCTATATTTTACCTTTAAAAACAGTTCATCTTGCCAATCTGTTATTTTCTCATTTTGACCAACTGTATCAGCACAATTTATCTAAATTCAGACAAAATTTAAAATACAAGTAGAAAGTGATATTTTGACTGTAAAAACCACACACATGTTTAACGAATCATCTTCATAACTTGAAATGCAAATAGAGATTGTACACTTTTAAAAATACGCACACGTTTTGCAAACAACAAAGTTATATGGTACTATTTACCAAAAAATGCAGCCAAGGCTCAGACGTTTTTCATATAATCATTTCAAACTATTTACAGAACAATCAGGTGTCAAACAATAGTTTGTGTCACTCTAACACATATGAGAACAGCACAGGGATAAACCTGCAGGTCTGACAGCAGGTGTGTCACTCAGCGTTTACACTGCAATCTGCCTTTGTTGGCTTTAAGGCAGCAACTGTGACGATCACTAGTAGAACTGACACACAAAACAAAACAACAGCTACACACTAAATACACAAGACAACAAACTAACTTGAGACCAAACACGGTAAACGTCACAAATCTCTCACGTATCAAAACTCTCTCTCTCTTTCGCTCACTCGCTCTCTCTTGCCGGTCACTCCTAAAACTTCCCCCTTTTGCTAAACAACCAAATGTCATGTTTCCATATCATTTTTGATTGGTCGACATGGTACATTTTCCCACCTATAGGGCTTTGGAGCGTGATGTCACGGGAGATGGGCCATGCCCCCTTCCGCCATGACAGTAGGCCAGCCAAAGGATACCATTTCAGCTATGGATCGTACGTGTTGTGTTGTCGGTTGCAACGTTAGATCACACGATCGTGAAGGCAAGAAGCTGGATAACGGGCTCTCTTTTCATCGTTTTCCATCCTGGAGGCAACGTGAGGGATCCCATGTATCCGATATTACTAAACAAAGACGTCAGGCTTGGATTGCAGCGGTGAGACGAGCGGATATCGAGTTCTCTGCAATCCCCAGCTTTTTGTTGGTTTGCTCACGGCATTTTCTTTCCGGTGAGTTCTAAATTAATTCATATCACTCTTGAAAGGCTTTTAGTGTTATTTTCAATGTGCTGAGGTCATAGATAATGAGATAAAACATGCTAATGTGTGATGCTGCAGAACCACATCATGTCGACTGAGTAGCTTATGATTTGGCATTATTGCAGGCAAACCAGCATATGAAATGGATGTAACAAATCCAGACTGGGAACCAACACTGCACATGGGGCATGACGACATACCTGTATCAGACTCGGACCGGCACTCAAGGCGTACACAACGGAAGCGAAAAAGAGCACCCATCGGAGGTAAACAACCCCCCCCCCCTCTAAAAACATACTAAATTGCTACCACTGTACACTAATCCGCACATAACTTCCAGATGAATCACACACCTGTCATTGGAATATTGGTGTACATTTACCTTATGTCTAATTTTATCTTACAGGCTTTCGTTATGCAGCTGCAGAGTCTGAAGGTGTGCCCCGTGCAGAAGTGATTGATGAAGATCTGACAGAAGACCAACAGCAAAATCACAATGTCATGGAGGCAGTGGACAGCAGTTGTGTTGGACAAGTGGAGGTTGAGGTACCAGCTGCAAATGTGGATATACTGAAGAAATGTAAACCTTTTAAAATGATGACAGATTACAAACTCTCAGCTGTGTCTGTAATCAAACCTCTGTAACTTTGCTTCACTTCAGCAGCATCAGCTCAAGTTCACATGTTGATTCATGGTTTGCTTCAGTTTTTGATGGACTGCAGAATATTTTGAAGGTTATCTGCTATAAAAAGCCAGAACAGGAAAATCTGCTTCATGTGTTTCTGTTTGATCCTCAGTGACTTTGACACAAAGGCCTCTGCTGTGATGATCACACCTCTGATCAAGTCTCACAGTGTCAGCTTTGTTTTTATACATATGGATATGTGCTGATAAATGATCAGAGTTATAATATTTCCCACTGTCTGCTGTGTGCCGTGACCTTTGACCTGCTAAAGACAGTCAGCTGTGGATTATTCATTGTTGTGTCTGATACTTAGAACTGTGAGGAAGAACACTACACAGTTAATCAGGGTCCCCTCTCTCTGAATCAGGGAAGGTGGGCAGGCCGCCTGTGGGCCGCGGGCCATACGTTGAGTCTCACTGTTTGAAATGTGAACATTGTTCTGCTGCAGTCAATGGACTAAACCAGAGAAGAAGAAAACAGACTTTACCATGAAGATCCTCAGTGTGGATCAGTATAATATCAGCCTGATGTCTGCAGTTTAGTGTCAGCACAACTTTCACATCATATTCATCTCAGCACAACTAAAACATGCTGACTGACCTCAGAGTTTCAAGTCCACATCCTGGACTCTCCAGGAAACCACACAGATGCTTCACTCCTGAATCCTGCAGCTTGTTGTTGATGCTCAGGTCCAGCTCTCTCAGATGGGAGGGGTTGGACTTCAGTGCTGCTGCCAGATAATCACAGCTGATCTCTGACAAACCACAGCCCCACAATCTGTATAAAGAATGAAAGATGTAAGTTTATTAGACAAAGTGTGAGCTTGAAATCATTCAGTGTTTCATCATCTGTTCAGAGCTGAAGAAGGTTCAGAATGTAGAAGTTTAGAAAATGGAAACTCCAAACAGCTGACAGAGTTCATACGCCTTTGTCAGGGTCAAATTCAAGCAAGACCATGTGAAAATTAAAACACATCATCCTAGGTGAACTTAAACACCTTTGTTCCCCTTTTGTTAAGACATAGAAAAGTACACCACACAAAAATACTGCAAAAGGAAACGGTCGCCTTATATACATAGTGTATAAACTCAAAATGCACATTTCACTTCAAATTAAGATTAAGGCTTTGAACAGATCACATAGTTCAGTTCAACATATAAGACTTTAAGAATGCACAAGCATCTACTTAAAATCTATTTAATTTATCATCCATGATATTATTTTGTACAATTCCAATGTATTTTGTTCATCTCCCTTAAATAAACAGGCAGTCTTAAAGTATGAAATATTCATATACAAACACATATAAATGTGTGTACTGTCTCAGTGGCTGATAGTACCCCACAGGCCTCAGTGTGAGCTTGAAGACATTTATAATGTTTAAGTAGTTTAATGTGCAGGTGCTGACGATAAACACATTTTGAATGAAAGCCGGGGAACTTTGGTAGCACAGAAACAAGTGGCTATTCTTTGTGACTATATGGATCACTCACAATACCATTATTTCACACAAAGGCACCAAATTAATACTCAAAAAAGCTGCAGCAATACACACAAATATAAACAGTACTTGGTGACAACTTTGCTTTTAGCCTTTAACCCTTCTTGACTACTTTTGATGTGGCCTCTATATTTTACCTTTAAAAACAGTTTATCTTGCCAATCTGTTATTTTCTCATTTTGACCAACTGTATCAGCACAATTTATCTAAATTCAGACAAAATTTAAAATACAAGTAGAAAGTGATATTTTGACTGTAAAAACCACACACATGTTTAACGAATCATCTTCATAACTTGAAATGCAAATAGAGATTGTACATTTTTAAAAATACGCACACGTTTTGCAAACAACAAAGTTATATGGTACTATTTACCAAAAAATGCAGCCAAGGCTCAGACGTTTTTCATATAATCATTTCAAACTATTTACAGAACAATCAGGTGTCAAACAATAGTTTGTGTCACTCTAACACATATGAGAACAGCACAGGGATAAACCTGCAGGTCTGACAGCAGGTGTGTCACTCAGCGTTTACACTGCAATCTGCCTTTGTTGGCTTTAAGGCAGCAACTGTGACGATCACTAGTAGAACTGACACACAAAACAAAACAACAGCTACACACTAAATACACAAGACAACAAACTAACTTGAGACCAAACACGGTAAACGTCACAAATCTCTCACGTATCAAAACTCTCTCTCTCTTTCGCTCACTCGCTCTCTCTTGCCGGTCACTCCTAAAACTTCCCCCTTTTGCTAAACAACCAAATGTCATGTTTCCATATCATTTTTGATTGGTCGACATGGTACATTTTCCCACCTATAGGGCTTTGGAGCGTGATGTCACGGGAGATGGGCCATGCCCCCTTCCGCCATGACAGTAGGCCAGCCAAAGGATACCATTTCAGCTATGGATCGTACGTGTTGTGTTGTCGGTTGCAACGTTAGATCACACGATCGTGAAGGCAAGAAGCTGGATAACGGGCTCTCTTTTCATCGTTTTCCATCCTGGAGGCAACGTGAGGGATCCCATGTATCCGATATTACTAAACAAAGACGTCAGGCTTGGATTGCAGCGGTGAGACGAGCGGATATCGAGTTCTCTGCAATCCCCAGCTTTTTGTTGGTTTGCTCACGGCATTTTCTTTCCGGTGAGTTCTAAATTAATTCATATCACTCTTGAAAGGCTTTTAGTGTTATTTTCAATGTGCTGAGGTCATAGATAATGAGATAAAACATGCTAATGTGTGATGCTGCAGAACCACATCATGTCGACTGAGTAGCTTATGATTTGGCATTATTGCAGGCAAACCAGCATATGAAATGGATGTAACAAATCCAGACTGGGAACCAACACTGCACATGGGGCATGACGACATACCTGTATCAGACTCGGACCGGCACTCAAGGCGTACACAACGGAAGCGAAAAAGAGCACCCATCGGAGGTAAACAACCCCCCCCCCCTCTAAAAACATACTAAATTGCTACCACTGTACACTAATCCGCACATAACTTCCAGATGAATCACACACCTGTCATTGGAATATTGGTGTACATTTACCTTATGTCTAATTTTATCTTACAGGCTTTCGTTATGCAGCTGCAGAGTCTGAAGGTGTGCCCCGTGCAGAAGTGATTGATGAAGATCTGACAGAAGACCAACAGCAAAATCACAATGTCATGGAGGCAGTGGACAGCAGTTGTGTTGGACAAGTGGAGGTTGAGGTACCAGCTGCAAATGTGGATATACTGAAGAAATGTAAACCTTTTAAAATGATGACAGATTACAAACTCTCAGCTGTGTCTGTAATCAAACCTCTGTAACTTTGCTTCACTTCACTGCAGAACCACATCATGTCGACTGAGTAGCTTATGATTTGGCATTATTGCAGGCAAACCAACAGGAAGCCAACAGGAAGCAGCTTCAAACAAACACAACAAGAGAAAAAACTCTGAATATTTCACATTAAAGTCGTACATTTATCATAAAAACAGGACAAAGACTTGAAAAAGTCGTGTTTTTCCGTTCCAGGAACCACAAGGCTTCACTTTTAAAGGTGAAGTGTGAAAGAAATGGACATATTTGAAGTCCAACACCTTTTTCCAGTCACATTATTAAAGCAGACAAACTACAAGCTCATTTTCATTCCAACAAGTCATCTTCTGACCTGGACTAACAACACTGGTCTCTATGTGCAGCTGGCTGTGAGACCAGTGCTCAGGGAGCGTCTACAAAGTGCAACACTGAAAGAACATCACACACTAGCTGTGTCCCAAAACGTCGGCTGCATCCTTCGGAGGACCCGGTATTCGCGGTCTACGTGGGCCGGGTCCTTCAAAGACCGAAAAGGCTGGAAGTGCGAGGCTGTGAAATGGGACGGTCTAGCCTTCAGATTTGCGTCACCGCTGTGTCGGTGGAGTTTAATAAACTCGGCCGTCTGCTCCTTGCTATCTAAAATATAACAGGACACTGGCGTAAACTCTCGACCGTCTCACACTTCTGTTTAATCAGTTTCCTGTTTAACGTTTATTCAGCTGTGTGAAAATCCCGGAGGAACTTTGATCTCAGCCAAACCGATTTACTCCGGAACAAATAAAACACAGAAAAAAGGCAAACAATTACATTTTTAAGTTATCCGAGTGACTTATATATCATGTTTCACCTGAGTAGCGAAAGAGCGGGGTCTGAAAACGATGAAGCCGGGCGTCCGCTGCTCTCGCCGGCTGGAGTGACCATTGAACCCCCCGGCTTGCTAGCGAGCGGGTGGGTAACAGACGTCTCCAAAAACGTCGGCACACTTTTGCAAATATGCGATGTCTTGATAAACCAAGCAGATATTTGAAGTTTACACAGCTACTTTCTCGCCTGAAAATATGTTAAAAGTTTATTTTGTGACCCAGAAAGATTAATAAGAGTAATTTGAAAACTTAGTAGCTGCCACCATTGTTGGCAGCTGAAATTTGGCTGGGATATGAATTCTGGGATATGGTGGGCCACGAAGGACACACCCGACGAATCCTTCAAATTCGGGGAAATGAAGGACGCATTTGTCGGGCACATTTGAAGGAGTCGACAAATACGGACAGCCTTCATCGCCTGGCTGTGACGTAATCGGCCTTCAAATGCAGCCTCTGGAGGATGCAGCCGACGTTTTGGGACACAGCTACTAATTTGCTTCCATCATCCAACCTGAAGAGGAAACAGAGACGCCTCCCCTTCAAAGTAAAAGCTGCTCCTTTTGGAAACAGTATCAGAGAAAGTCTACAGTATAACATAGAAAAGACAGAACAAAGTTTTGGTTGTTTTTAAATTGTGCAGAAATGAAACTACACTAAGCTCAATTATGTGACAGACATTTCATCCCATGTCAGTTTGGCCTCATCCTGGGCCGGATTATCCAGCACACACTCTGACCACAGGCCCAGGGGCCACGCACAGCTTGGCTCCATCCAAGAGACAGCAAACAAACCAACACAATAATAAAAAGCACCATGTGATCTTCTTACATCTTCAAGACAAACATAGTAAAAACATGAGCATATTTGTTTCCTGATAAAATGATGTGACAGGTAGAACAGAGTAAAGTGGTGGTGTTACAGCCTTTCTCCCCTCTGCTGCCGAGGCTGTTAGTCTCTCCCAAACTCAGCTACAGGACTTCCAAATGAATGAAAGCAGCAGAAGTGGCTTTACAAATGAAAGAGGAAGAGGAGAAGAAGAGGAGAGGGAGGCCACCCTGACCATCACTCCAGCTGAAAACATCACACTTCCATTAAAGTTGGTGAGGAAATGTTGAGCAGGATGAGCTGCTGGCTAATCTGGAGGCTGTAGCAGCAGCTCACAGTCACAGTGGATTTCCACTCATGAAAAAGCTCTGGCTGCTTCATTTCTCATCTCATATCAGAGACTTTAATGCTTCACTGAAGCTGTACTGTGATGCTTCCATATTCCAGTGAGGCCTCCATAATGATTTCAGCTGTTCTGTACACACACTGTGTGCCCTGTATGGCTCAAAGTCTCTGCAGCCTGTTTTTATCTGCTATCATCAGATCTTCATCATCCTCATTCACATCCCTCACGCACTCTACAGCCTCATCAGCACCGACTTCATCTTCACTGACTGATGGAGCACAACATGAACCTGTGGAGGCTGAAACACTGTCCTGTCAAACATCTCCCCGTCACCACTCCACTTCTGTCAGCCTTTAAATGAACCCTGCTCAAGTCTGTCACTTCTGTTTGGAGCCAAAAGGAAAAACTCTTGTTCAGTCGTTTGGAAAGACAACATTTCTGAAAGCACTCAAACTTCTTCACATTTGTCTTCAGACACATCCTGAACATTTAGGAACTAAAGAAAGTTTCAAACATCAAAGACCTGAAATATAGAAAAACAACAACAGCCGCAGTCAGTGAACTCACCTCAGAGTCTCCAGTCGACAGTTTGGACTCTCCAGTCCAGCACACAGAAGCTTCACTGCTGAATCCTGCAGCTTGTTCCAAGTCATGTCCAGCTGTGTCAGATGGGAGGGGTTGGACTTCAGAGCTGAGGCCACAACTTCACAGTGAGACTCTGAGAGTCCACAGTGAGTCAGTCTGTGATGATAGAAAATATAAAATGTGTTATTATAAAAGCAGAAAATCTGCATTATAAACACAGACTGAATGTATATGAAGACAAAACAGAATGAGGTCATAATCTGATGAATCTGCTCTTCACATCTGTGCTTCAGCTCCTCTTACTGTGTTTGACATGACACAACGATTGAGTCTCTCTCAGACCTGCAGACTTTTAATGAGAATCTTTGTTTGGCTTTAATCTGCAGATGAAGGAGGAAGATGGTGTCACATTTAGGCTTCCATAATGTCCACAGTCTGTCACTGAGATCTGATCCAGAGTCAGAGTGAAGACACACATTTGGACTGTTTCCTGTTTTGACTCCAGAACATTTTGAATGAGTTCAGCTCAGTGAAGAGTTCCAGCTGGAAAGATGATCTCTGTTTGCTACCTGCTGTCAGGTACGACTGTTCACGTCCACACGCAGGAAAAACCTGCTGACTGTTACCAAACGGAGCAGAAATCTCATCACTGGACAATAATGATGAATGAACTCAGAGCTGCTGATATCAGATCTGATCTCAGGGGAACTAAACACAGAAATGATTGGCTCATTTGAGCTTTCTGAGCCATTATCTGCTGCTGTGTCGCTAGTTGGCAGAAAATGATTTGTATTCCTGTTCAGGGCTTCAGTGTTTATGAGTCCAGATCCAGGTGACAGCAGGTCAAAATGATGTTACCTGTCTGTGTCCAGCAGCAGCCTGTATTCACTTTGAATATTGTTATAACCTGACATGGATCAGTTTGTCTTTGATTGGTTTGTAAATGTCACTGTTTCCATTGGACCTGAGTGACGTACAAAGACAGAGAGGGAGAGAAAGGAGAGAGAGGATGGAGACAGCAAAGAGAGAGCAAACACAAACAGGTGAGAGTGGACAGGTGACCAAGGTCAGCAACCAATCAGACAGCTTCTGTTTGACCCACAGTCACTGATGATGACTGCACATAACCAAGCAGTGTGTTACTCTGATATCAAATATGGATCCTGCTCTTATAATAATGATCATCAGATGATATTATTGTGTTATTTTGTAGCTGAATACGATGTTTGTGTGATTATCAGTGAAAGAAGCAGTGAGGAGGATGGAGAGAGAGAGAGGACAGAGGGTGAAGTTAGAAACACTAAAAGGATTTTTCATGGATTTCATGGATGATTTGAGTGATTTCCAGCAGGACACTTAAACATGTCAGTGGACGTCCTAAAGAACATATTCACTGATATGAAACGTGTCATTGAACAGGATCAATATCAGTGGAAACATGGTGGAAACAGCTGTGACTGCATGGATGTGACACACTTCAAATCTGTTCTCCACTCTTGGATTTGGGATCCATGGAGCTGCTGCTGAGTCTGTACAATAAAGGAATGGTGTGGAAGGTTGCAGCGTACAGACACAAACACTTTGTGGCTACAATCTGATTTTATTTTCAACATTAAACTACCAACCTACACTGATCAATGATGTTAATGATCACATCTGGACTCACCCAGCCTTTCTGCAGTTCCTCACAGCTGGAATCAGTCTCTGTCGTCCCCGCTTTGATGTTTTGTACTTCAGCAGGTCCAACTCATCCAGAACCTCCTCTGACATCTGCAGCATGAAGGCCAGAGCTGAGCACTGGAACTCAGAGAGTTTCTTCTCTGACTTCAGGAACTCTTGGATCTCCTGAAATAATGAGAGGTCGTTCATCTCCATCAGACAGTGGAAGATGTTGATTCTTCTGTCAGGAGAGATTTCATCACTGTTCATCTTCTTCAGGTTGTTGATGACTCTCTGGATGGTTCCTGGACTGATCTCTGTCTGACCCAGCAGACCTACTAAGAGTCTCTGGTTGGACTCCAGACAGAGGCCATGAAGGAAGCGAACAAACAGGTCCAGGTGGCCGTTTTTACTCTGGAGGGATTTCTCCATGACTCTCCTCAGAAATACATCAAGTGATTGGAGATCTTTGTCATCAAAAAGATTGAAAATCATCTTGGTGAAAGATTCTGATTTTAGAAACATCTTCAGCACCTTTGTCTTCCTGGTGGTGTGACAGTGGAACATGTAGACAGCAGCCAGAAACTCCTGAATGCTCAGATGAACAAAGCAGTAGACTGGTTTCTGGAAGATCACACACTCTCTTTTGAAGATCTCTGTACAAACTCCTGAGTACACCGAGGCCTCTGTCACATTCAGACCACACTGCTCCAGGTCTTCTTGGTAGAACATGATGTTTCCTTTCTCCAGATGTTCAAACGCCAGCCTCCCCAGCTTCAGAAGAACTTCCCTGTCAGCCTCCGTCAGCTCCTGTGGACTCGTCTCACGTCCCTCATGGTACTTGTTCTTCTTCCTCTTTGTCTGAACCAGCAGGAAGTGTGAGTACATGTCAGTCAGGGTCTTGGGCAGCTCTCCTCTCTGCTCTGTAGTCAACATGTGCTCCAGAACTGTAGCAGTGATCCAGCAGAAGACTGGGATACTACACATGATGTGGAGGCTCCTGGATGTCTTCATGTGGGAGATGATTCTGCTGGACAGCTCTTCATCACTGAATCTCCTCCTGAAGTACTCCTCCTTCTGGGCGTCAGTGAAGCCTCGTACTTCTGTTAGCCTGTCAACACATGTAGGAGGGATCTGATTGGCCGCTGCGGGTCGGGAAGTTATCCAGACGAGAGCCGAGGGAAGCAGATTCCCCTGGATGAGGTTTGTCAGCAGCTGGCTGACTGATGACTTCTGTGTGACATCAGACAGCAGCTTCCTGTTGGTGAAATCCAATGAAAGTCTGCTTTCATCCAGGCCGTCAAAGATGAACAAAAGCTGAGAGACAGCCAGCTTCTCTGCTGTGACCTTCTGTAATGTTGGATGGAAAACATGGAGCAGCTCCAGAAGACTGTACTGCTCATCTCTGATCAGGTTCAGCTCCCTGAATGAAAGCAGAACCACCACACTGACATGTTGGTTCTCCAAGCCCTCTGCCCAGTCCAGAGTGAACTTCTGCACTGAGAAGGTTTTTCCAACACCAGCCACGCCGTTGGTCAGAACCACTCTGATGGGTCTCTGTTGGTCAGGTAAGGCTTTAAAGATGTCCTGGCATCTGATTGGAGCGTCATGGAGGGCGTCCATCTTGGAAGCTGTCTCCAGCTGCCTCACCTCATGTTGGGTATGAACCTCTTCACTCTGTCCCTCTGTGATGTAGAGCTCAGTGTAGATCCTGTTGAGGAGGGTTCTACTTCCTGTTTCATCACTTCCTTCAGTCACACATTCACATCTCCTCCTCAGACTGATCTTATGTTCATCTAAAACCTCCTGCAGACCAACATCTGCTGAAAGAAAGAAAAACAACGAGACTAAAGAGAAAGAAAACTCTTCAATGTCTGAACAACACAAGAAGTCCAGTTTTCAGAAATGAGTCCATCAGCAGACAGATGTTCAGTCTTACTTTGTACACAGCTGCTCTGACTGGCTGTCTGCAGTCCAGCTCTGCTTCTGGATCTTTCTCCACACTGTGCAGAAGCTCTGATGGTGACACAGAAAAGTCACAGTGGAGATACTTCTGTCCACCTTTGATTAGACTCATTATAAAAAGGTAAACAAAGTTTGAACACAGTCATGTTTCCAGTTCACTGACTTACATTTATTCCATGGACACTCACTCTAACCTGAAGCACAGCTACAACCCAACATTGTTGAGGCCTCATCTCCTCCTTTCCTGACTGTAGAGGTTAAATATGCAACAACCAACAAATAAAAGAATTTGGTTCATTTCAAAGAAACTCACACGGTGACCAAGTAAAGTAACCATAGTAAAGGAGACAACATCCCGTTGATGGTGGGATTATTTGAAAGATTTGCTTTAGTCACGTCACCAAATGCAGTTGAACCACCCGTGGATCCATGTTTGACCATTCTACCACTCTGAGCTCTGCTTTTGAATCATTTTATTATTATCATCATTCATTTATTCATTCTTTGGAGGGGGGCTATTTCCTAATGCCGCCCTAATAAGCTGATGTTCAAGGGGAAATATAACGGAAACTCTTTCAGTGTTATTCATTAATAAATTAACAGATAAACTGTGAAGAAGAAAAAACTGAGATTTAAAGGAGAGAGTGAGAAACTTGATCATCATCCTCATAATACATGTTTATCAGTATCTGCTGTGACCATACTGCAGTAATAACTACAAGTCTACATTTCTGTGACTGTTGATCAATCACAGCAGGAATCTGAGCTCATCTCTGCACACAGAGCAGCTTCAGCTCTGGGATAAACTGCTCGCTTCACGTCCTTCTCAGCTCACAGACACTCATCCTGATATTTTCCTTTAACATTTGATGGTATAATTCATCTGAGTTTACACTTTATCTGCATAAATACAGAAAAACAGACCCAAACACCAGAAACCATCAGTTTCACCATGTAGAATATATTGTTGTTTCCTTGCTTTTAATTCAGAGAAAAACTCTGATTTGGATTTTCTCTGTTCTCTTTGCCACAGCCCATCCCAGCAGCAGCTGAAGCAGCTGACTGTCACAACACTGAATAACACTTTAGGAGGAACGTCTTGATGCATTCTTAATCATCCAGGAAAGTAAATCTCCAAAAGTTGATTCTGTTCATCTGGACGTAGAGTAAATGTGGTTATCCCAGCTGGACTTTTGTCAAAGCTGGGATAACCACATTTACCAGCCGCTGCTTAAGCAAAAACCTGTAGTGATCCCGTACGTGTCAGGAGTATCGGAGCAGTTGAGACAGATTTTTTCTAAACACTGGGTCTCTGTGGCTTTTAAACCCCAAAACACGCTGCGCCAAAAACTGGTCCACCCCAAGGATCAGAGTAACAGAATAACATAGTGTACGCTGCTAAGTGCAGGAGGATTGCCAGGATTTACATATCGGGGAAACCAAACAACCTTTGGCTACAACACAGCAGAGCCACCTCGTCAGGCCAGGACTCTGCAGTCTATTTACACCTGCAGGCCAGTGGACACTCTTTCAATGATGAGGATGTAAAATCCTGGACAGGGAGGAACGCTGGTTTGAGGGCGGAGTCAAGGAGGCCATTTACGTGAAAAGGGAAAGACCATCTCTGAATGGAGGAGGGGGCCTAAGGGTACATCTGTCACCATCTTACATGCTGTGATTGCAGCCATTCCCCAACTCTCTGTGAATGGGACTCATGACCATTGATCAATGGTTGTTGATCAATGGTCATGAGTCCCATTCACAGATTCACACACAAATTTGCATAATTAAGATTAAGGAACTGACCTCACAGCCCATTGTTCCTTCAGTGGGCTGGTTTCAGTTATTATTCAAATGTCCTGTTTATAAGATTGGAAACCTGCAGTCAGCTGAGACTGAAGGAGTCACCTGGATGATGACGAAACGTTTCTCCCACAAAATGCTATGTCCAGATGAACAGAATCAACTTTTGGAGAAAGTTGAATCAGTATTTCAGCTTTAAGAGGGTATTTTAACACAAACATCAGTCCTTCTACTTAAGTATGTTTGAAACTTTGTTTAATCATCATTTTTAATGATCAAATATAATTATGTTTGTTATTTGTGGATTTTAAATGTCCTTGACAGAGACAGATGATGATCATTATCCTGCACTGTGCTCTCAGGTTTGGTCGAGCTAGCACAAAGAATGGCTATGTTGAACTTCCTCCTGGGATCTACACTAAGAAGTGAGTCCAACATTAGCAGGGTCTCTTTCCTTTATCTGATTCACTTTAGCATTCACAGTCACGTGAAGCTTGTTATTAACTCGATAAGTCAACCCAGGGTTTCAGCTGAGCGCTCACATGAAACACATGGTGTTGGCAGCATCTGATCAATCATATTCATGGAGACGTGTATCAGCAACAGAGCAGCTGAGTTTGCAGAAGGAAGTCAAACTAAACCACAGGAACAATATTTGGAGATTACACACATAATAAAATACTAGCAGTAACACAGCTGCTGCAGACAAATCAGTCGTGTGATCGTGTGTGAGAGGAGAAGGACTGTAAAGCAGTTTGGTGTTAAAAGCTCTGTATGAATGTGGGAGACTTTGAAGGGCTTTAAAAAGGCCAATATAAAATAAAAGGCAGCAAAATTGCTGAGTGTGAAAGTCACCAGACTTATCAGACCTCTGTGATTAAGACCTGTAAGAACACCTGTTTGTACTTGTTGGCATTATATCAAACACACACGTATATTAAGCCTTTGTTTGAACTCTGGTTGAATTTGTTACTTTCAGACTGTGAAACATCACAGAGGCTGCAGCTGCAGATCTTTTATTCACCTGGAAATTTACTTTAAATGTTAGATGGAAAATGTATTGCTCAGTTTAACCAGAGTAAGAACAAGAATCCATAAACCTTCATAAAGACAAACATCTCCCAGAACATTGAGCTGCTGAAGTGTCACTGAAGGGAAAAACTATTTGTCCTCCTCCATCCAGCAACACCTGAAAGATCTGAGTGGAAGCTCCTCCCTACACTGTGTTTGAAGCAAAGCACAAAGGAGACACCTGCTGGAGCAGCTGGAGTCCTACAGACACTCAGCCTCTTCACTACACAAACACCTCCTACAACATCCACTCTTTCCACTCTGACTGCTGTGTTTGTGGAAACACTCCAACACACACCGCTTCACATACCAACATAGAAATGTGTGAAAAAGAGCTGAGCTGATATTAAACATGAGGATTTATTCAGAAATACAGAGTCAGGAACAACATCTAGACACACATTACCTCTCAGCAGCAGAAGAACAGCCTTTAAAGTATATATCAAAACCCTTCGACTCGTTGCTCTTTAAGGAAACACAGCTGGGTTCAGGTCCAGGAGATTCTGGCCTCTTATTGATCCTAAAAGAAAAAGAATAAATGTCACAGCTTCATGAGACAGGAAGGAAAAACTGGAAATATTAAATTAAAGACATGATGAACAATCTCATAAAAATAATGTACTTACTCTTTGTCACATAACAGTCTTTTGTTAAAGTTTACAGCAACACCCTTCGACCTGTTGCTCTTTAAGGAAACACAGCTGGGTTCAGGTCCAGGCTCTGGATTAGTTTCAGGGTTATGTCCAGCTGAGCCTGGTACGCCCCACAGCTCTGGGCTTTAAAACAACACACACAGAGGTATGAGTGTGAATAATGATGGAGCAGTGATGTGAGTGCTGAGCTGTGACATGGAGAAGAGTCATGGACAGTTAGAGATGGTCATCTCACCTCTGAGCTTTGGTCTGGCTCTCATGTTCCCCACACAGAGTGCTTTTAGAGGGAGGGACTCCCTCCTCTCTGTCCTCACACTGATCCATGCTGCTCAGTTCACATCAGCTCACACACACTTTCTACCTTCACCTGCAGAGGAAACACAAATCATTCATGTGCACATAAACCAAAATCCTCCTTTCCATCATGTGTGCTGTCCAAATATCAGCTGAATGCAGTCAGACAGCAGTGTGAGTCACAGGAAGCTGCCATCAGCTGCTCTACTTCTACTATCAGTCCACTAGATGGAGCCATGAAGCACACATGATGCATTCACTGACACACACTGATTCACTGTGACTGGAAGTTTAAGTACATTAAGCCTCCACTCATCTACATTGTGCTTACAACCCACTGCCCCCCATCTCCCACCCCCATCAACCTCCTGGGGCCAGGAATGACTGGAACTGAATTGGAAACGGGCGTAATCAAACATAAATCTGTTATTCTTATCCAACCTGTCTGCCTGGACACAGTCTGCTGACCAATCATGGAGCCTGTGATTCGCTTGGACAACAACTTCATGAATGTGGAAATGAAACTGAGTGTCAGCTGAGTGTCGAGCAGAAGAGGAATCAGAGAAAAGTGACAGAGCTGCTGACTTTACAAAGAAAACTAAAACCATGTTGAAGAGATTAAACAGATAATACAAGCTAACAACAACAACACAGCTGCTGCTGCAGACAAAACACATGTATGAGTGTGTGACAGGAAAAGCACTGAACAGAAGTTTACTATTAAAAATGCAGCATGTTGTAAAAAGTTTGGTCAGTGAGACTGAAAAATGGCTGCATGAGTTACTATTGTGAACAAACCCCTATAAGAACCCTGATATTACCTGAATAAGATCAAATCCTGATACGTAGTGCAGACCTTGGTAAGAGATACGGTCCAACTGGAATATAAACCTTTGGTGTGTTTAATCCAGTCAGTCTCTGAGTAACTCCACTCCTCTTCTTTCTGTTGGAAGAGACACAAAAGTTTGTAGCACGATCCTTTTCCTCAGATGCCTGTGTTGGATTTATATTACATCTAAGATAAAAAATAATTCACAAAGTCTGCTCTGTCCTCCTGTCCTCCCTGCAGTCTCTGTGAGCTCCGCAGAGTGATTATAAAGACCCGGAGCTCAGAGTTTCTCCAACACCGTGGTCAAGTGTGAGCCACGCCTGTCACCCGTTATCTGTCAAACTTGAGCTTCAACGCTAAGTTTTACAGTAGTGCTGCTTCTTATCCCTTTTTGCTGATCACACACATAACAACACACATGGTTTTCAGGAAGTTAACAGAAATAAAGCCACAGTGTCATTTGTTTTTCACTCAAGTTGTCTTTTCTTCTTAATTTTTCTGGTAATGCTTCTTCATTCATGATTCATTCAAATCTAAAATAACTTCAAAAAATGTAAAATATTTCTGAAAATCATCTCTTATAGTTGAAATTCAGTTGTCATTTGGCTCAGCTGCTCTTTCATGCATCCATAGTTTCACCTCAAACTGCTGCTTGAGACACGAGAAATTAAAGAACAACTCTGTTCAAACGGAGAAACTTCGAAGGAACTCAATAATGTCATTTAAATGGTTTCAGGTAGGTGTATGAAGGTTCTGTATTCAATCATATATGATAGTTGACATGAAATTCTGAATTCATCTTCTTGGACACCCACACTGCATAATTCTGTAGAAATGAAATTAGTCGTTTCTAATCAATTTCAACATCAAATATCATAACATTGCATCAAAATGCGTAAAAATGATTCTTGATAGCTGACCTTAAAGTCTCTGTGCATTCTTCCTCTGGGTTACCTTCTCTATATATTTGCAGTTTAACCACCAAAAGCTGCAAGGTTTCAGAGAAATAAAAGGAACGTTCTACTCAAATTTAATAAGATTAATTTAATAAACAATAGAAAAAAAACTTTGACAGTTGTCATAAAATTCTTAACAAACTCCTCTTCTGTCTGTAGCTCAGGAGTTAGAGCAAGTCACGAAGTAACTGGAAGGTTGGTTGTTTGATACAAGATACTAACCCCAAGATAGAAAACTCTTCTGCACAGGAAAAGTCCTTGAATGAGTCATTTGTATGAAGCACTTTGAATCCTCAGAGTAGAAAAGCACCATATCAGAACCAGCCTCACCCACTTGTGATGGGTGGGTGGCTGTGGCTCAGGTGGTAGAGCAGATCAGCTGCTGATTGGAAGGTTGGTGGCTCGAACCTTGGCTTCCCCAGCCTGCATGCCAAATATCCTTGGGCAAGATACTAACCCCAAGTTGCCCTCTGATGATTAGTTTGCACTTGTGTTTAGAAGTGCTTGTGTGAATGAGGCCTGTTGTATAGAGCACTTTGAAAACTCCAGGAGAGTAGAAAAACACTATATAAGAATCAGTCCATTTACTACATGTCCGCAAAGTTTCATCTCCAACCACTGCAATATTATTTGTTAGGATCGCTGTTCTCTCCGGGTACTCCGGCTTCCTCCCACCGTCCAAAGACATGCAGCTTGTGGGGATATTTAGTTGGATAATCCAAATTGCCACTAGGTGTGAATGTGTGAGTGAATGTGAGTGCGAATCGTTGACTATCCCTGTGTGTTGGCCCTGCGACAGACTGGCGACCTGTCCAGGGTGTACCCCGCCTCTCGCCCTATGACAGCTGGGATAGGCTCCAGCGCCCCCGCGACCCTGAAAAGGAGAAGCGGAAGCTGATGGAGGATCGCTGTTTTTTTCCTCAGGGTTTTGCGATGCCTTTTTGTTTTCGAGAGTCTTTTGTGTTTTAGTTTGGCTCTTTGTATATAAGGATGGTTAATAGTTTGCTTTAGGATTTACTATATCCCATGTACCCTGTTTTCATATTGTAGTTTGTCTTCTTGGTTTTGTAACACTAAATATCTGCTTTTGTGATCCCTTTCTGACTTCAGTTATGTCCCTTTGTCTGTCTTGTCTCTCTGTTTGTCTGTCATTGTCTGATTTCCCCATCTGTCATGTTTCCCATTCACTTATATTTCCCTTTCTGTTTTCTACATGTCTGCGTATGTCTCTGTGTATCATTTCCTCTTTTTTATCGTCTCATGTCTTGTGAACTTAGCTTTGAGTTTTACTTCCCCCATTTGGTTAATGATTTGTTCCCATCAGTGTCTCAGTCTCGTCTGCATTTATCTATCTCATGTTCCCCTGTCCAGTCTGTTCTCCTCTATGTAATTTAAGCCTTGTTCTCCATGTTTTCCTGTTTTATTGTTTTAACTGTTGCTTCCTGTGACTATTGTAGCTTTCTCCTGCATCATGTCTCTCACCCGTTGCCTCTCGTCTCATTATCCAGTGTGTATTTATTGTCCCCGTCTTCTTGTGTACTTTGTGCTTTCCTTGCTCTGTGTTCCCATGGTTTTGGGGGCGGTGGTGTGGGATTGATTAAGGAAATGGCTGAGTTAATAGGAATGACCAAAATGAGAAAAATAAATCGATCTTCAATAAGAGAAAGGATTATTCTAAGAAGGAATATCTTTGATGGATCAGAATTATATAATGAAATATGAACAAAATCTTTTGTTAATCATTGTTTATTAACTGAACCTTGTTGAATTTGAGTAGAACTGTTTTTTAATTTGGCAGAAACACGGCAGCAGTTTGAAATGAAACTATCCAGGCTGTAGAGTAGACGAGCAAAATCAAGAATCCACTGAGATTTTCATGACAATAACTAAGAAGGATTTCTTAAATGAATTGTTGATACGCTGTTATGATAATCCACTGAGCTTATTGAATTTGGGGAGAAATGTCCTTTAATGTGCAATCACACAGTGGGCTGAGATGAAACTGCACACAGTGTGGGTGTCCCAGAAGAGAAATCAGTTAGAAATTTAGTGTCAGCTAGTAAGCAAGAATTTAAAAAAATATTTTTAAAGATATCAAATTTGTTCTGTTATATAAAACTGTAATTTATACTAGTCAGGTGGATCATCAACGATCATCAATCAGTGCAGTACCAGCAAAATTCAGACAGACACACAAACACACACAATTTTACTGTCTTAACACAGTATCATAAATCTAATTAGAATATGCTATAGTCCTTTAAATACCAATTTAAATATATTTCAAAAATATATTACAGCTTTTTTCAGTCTGTTGAACAAAAATCCCCAAAGAAGAAGAAGCACTACCATAAAACTTT
Source organism: Rhamphochromis longiceps (assembly GCF_057381845.1). Classification (NCBI taxonomy): domain Eukaryota; kingdom Metazoa; phylum Chordata; class Actinopteri; order Cichliformes; family Cichlidae; genus Rhamphochromis; species Rhamphochromis longiceps. The sequence goes on along the minus strand of NC_140559.1, from coordinate 70,269,221 downwards.
GTGTAAAAGTGCAAGAAAGTTTAAGAGGCTTACAAACGACGGCTCACATAACTGCGGTGTTACAAGTCAACCTCGTTCATATCTGTCATCATGAACAATGCTATGGTTTGTGCTGGAGCGAAGCTGCACACAGCTGATATTATCAGAAAAAAATACATACTGATTCGATTACCTTCACACGCAGATTCACACAAAGACGACCAGCTGCATCAGCGAAGTTTAGAAGACAGACAGTGAAACTTAAAAAAAGGAAACAGACAGATTTGTGGGAATGCTGGGGCTGGGGAACATTAGTAATTAGAAACACAAAATGTTTCTAAGCATTTGTAAATGTTTGTTGGAGGGTTTAGAGGAGCTGAATCATTTGTGTGAAAATTAAAGTCAAACACACTCTTAGTAGAGAGAGACTGTGTCTGCAGATCAAACAGGTCTCACTGTGATGTCCCTTTAGTCAGACTCTGTCTCTGCTACATTAATGACTGAAAGTTGTCACGTTCTTATTTAGTTAATACTCTTTAAACCAGGTGTACACTTTTAGTTTAATACATTATAGATTCTCTGATGAAGAAATACGGTATATATATGTAACCTGATGAAGCGGTATCTAAAATGTTTTTATGTTTGACATACCAAGACTGTTTCACACTGCAGGAGTTGCAGATGATAAAACAAAGACTGTAAAGCTAAGCAGCTTGTTTGCTGTTTATCACTGCCTGTCCATTAGTCAAATTAATATTACTTTTATCAAAAATAATTTCCCGTCTGTATTTGGTCTTCCTCCATAGTCGCCATAGTCACATCATTGTGTTTTGTTGATGTTTCCCCTCCTTGTGATTCATTCAGTGTCCCCATGTCGGTCCCTGTGTGTCGAGCCGTGTCTCTTAGTTTGTATCCTGTTTTATTTGGAAAGTCTCGTGTCCTGTGTTCAGTGTGTTCAGTTTTGCTTTCTCCTGTCTCATCACATCTAATTTGTCCCTGCTGTGTCCTCATGTGTTTCCACTTCCCTTATCATCCCTCTGTGTATATATTGTGTGACTTTCCTTTTGTTCATTGTCCCTACATTGTTTAGTTTCACTTTAGCCATGGCATCATTATGTTCATTTCAGTCAGCTGTTCCCCCATGTGTTTCCACTTCCCCTGATCACCTCCTGTCTGTATTTAAGTCCTCTGTCTTTCTTTATTCAGTGTCAGGTCGTCTGCCTTGCCTCCCTTCAGGTCTTATCACAGTTGATTCAAAGTTATCACAGTTTTGTCACAGTCAGTTAGTTTTCCTAGTTTGGTTTCAGTTTAGTTTTTGCCACTGCTCATGATGCTTTCATTTTGTATTCACGTTTATAGCCTAAATAAACAGCTTGCCTTTTTTTTCAAAACTTAGTTCTGCCTCCTTCCCTGTCTGCACTTGGGTCCACTTCATCATAACACTGGTGTACCCCACCATGACAGTTATGTCCAAGTTTTCCATGTTCCCAGTGTTTAGTTTCCCCACTTTAGTCATGGTTAGTTTTCCTTTAGTTTGCTCCTGCCTTTTGTTTTGTTTTGCTCACCAGCCTTGAATAAACGGTTCGCTTTTGGTTAAACTTTTGTTTCCACGCGTCTGCTTCTGGGTCCACACTTCAACCTCCACATAGTCCACAGCCCACACTGTGGCTGGGGTCAGGTCACAGAGTTTTGGACTTTAACTGGCATTTTATGCAAGGTTTCATTATTTTCCTGGAATTTACTTCCCATGTTTTGCTGGCTGTGTGTTATGACTCTGGAAATTATTCTAAAAAATATTAATTTGTGATTGTTTCATGACCAGATCCTACAGACTCTTTACAGTCATTATGGGATGGTTTTACAGGTGGGGGACACTGATATTTTTCCTCCTCATACCAGTGTCACTACTGGTATGAGAAGAGACCAGTAACCTGTACTTGTATCTGACAAAACAATCAGAAACAGATTTTATAAGGGTGGCCTGAGGGCCTGATGTCCTCTAGCAGGCCCTGTACTCACTGACTGGAACCATGCATGATTGACATTTGCCATAGAATACCAGAATTATCAGGCCACCACTGGCAGACTGTGTTTTTCACCCTGAACACATATGACAGATATGAAAGGGTCCAGAGAAGTTGTAACATCGTTCTGCGTGGCCAGTTTGATAGTGGGCCAGTAATGACCCAAGAGGCATATCAGTGGAGGGAGGCACAGACATCTATGGGCTGGCAGCATCACCCTGACTGCAATTAGGCATCAGGATGAAGTTTCTGGACCTCTGGACTGATTACCAAACTCTACGCTGGTGCAGTGGTTGCTCCTCCTGCTGCAAGACAATGACACCAAACACACCTCCAGGCTGTGTGAGGGCTGTTTGACCAAGAAGGAGCGTGATGGAGTGCTGACCAGATGGTCTGGCCTCCACAGTCACCTGACCTAAACCCAGTGGAGATGGTTTGGGATGAGATGGAGCGCAGAGTGAAGGCAAAGGACCAACAAGTGCTCAGCATCTCTGGGAACTCCTTCAAGACTGTTGGAAACCATTTCAGGTGATGACCTCATGAAGCTCATGGAGAGAACGCCAAGAGTGAGCAAAGCAGGAATCAAAGCAAACATTAAATTTTAGTAAGCTCTTTGGGATCCACTAAGGTTTTTGAAATTCCGTCATATTTTGTTTGAGATATCTTTTTTCTCTGCTGATCAAACTGGAGAGTCTCACTGTAATGTGCCGGCGAGTCACACTCAATTTTACTTTTAGTTTGGAAACTGAACAGACTTTCAGTAAAAATAATGATTCAGCAATGTACAATGTTGGGAACTAATACATTTATAACTATTTTCTAAAGGATCATTTAATGCCACTACAGGCAAGCTAAAGTCTAGCTATCATTTCATAATTCCCACAGCAAAAGTAAGGTGACAGGTGACCACAATGTGGCAACAAGACTGAATTAAGACTGGAAACCTGCACCATCATCTCATCCATCCTCTCAGTTTGGAAAGTAGACCTACACCATTGTCTCAAAGGTATACTCTTCTGTTGGATAATTTGTTGGTTTGTTAAAAACCGACAGAGGAAGCTGTACAAACACATCACATGTCAGTTTTCAGCAGAAGTGTAGGAGAGGACAAAATGTAAGCGCTGAGAACTTCAGAATCTGAGATTTGTCCAGATTTATAGAGGAACAGATCAGATTTATTTTGTTTATATCATGTTCAGTCTTTCAAAATTAGAAAAGGCAGAATTTGTGCTGTTCAAACACACTGATTCCACAAAAAGACAAAAATGTGAAATTGCCTAGCTAACAGTTACAGAGTGTTACGAGTTCAAAATTGGGGATGGAGACAGGAGGAAAAACCACAATAACAACACTGGTCCGGCCGGGTTGAGTCAAACGATGATTTTAATGATCACACGCGTGGGAGATGGACACTGTATGCAGACAGCCTCAGATCTCAAACTGGTGGAGCATTGATCAAACTTTTATAGCCTCTGGTGCCCCCACCTTATCATAAAAGCCTAAACATTCACATGCTTTCTCTCACACGGCGCCTAAGCTACGACCTTGGCTCCCTGTTTATCTGCTCCTGCTGAGATGGGGCAGAAAACTCCAGCATGTTCTGTTCTCTTCTAATCAGACAAATAAGGCAATGACTTTCTGCGAACAGTATTTCTTATAACATCATAAAACAATATCATTCATCCACAATAAATCAGCAGTCTAATGTAATGCAAATCAGTTTAACTAATGCAATAGTTATCAGCTTCTTCTAATTCAGGAAAATAATGCCAACTAAAACTACCTAATAAGTCACAATCTTTACTTAGGGGTATAACATGGCATAAAATAATATTATAATCTAACACTATGCATTGTATAATAGCCAGTGAGGGGACAGACATGGCAAATGGTGCAACATGTCAGACTGTGGGATTATACATTTGTTAGTTTTTCTAATGGCCTCTTCAAAAGGTAAGTTTTATTCCATATTGTCATTTTTGGTTTTTTAAGTTATTTATTGTGACAGGAAAACAAAACAAAACAAGAAGCTCCTAAAAAGGTCATAAATGTGAGAACTTTTCCAAAGAAATCTCAGTCAGTTATGCCTGAGATAGAGAGATGATTATAACAGAGTAAAGATAGCATTAAAATGTTGGTGACAGAAGTAATGCTAAAATCTCAACAAGCCAAAGTTACATACATGCTAAAGAGAAAGATAAAACAGTACTGAAATGAAGAAGTGGGCATTACGGGGCTTCCCCAGTGAAATAACTGAACTTGGAGCACAAAATAATAAATAACATACCAGTAATGCGCGGAGGGAAGGCTTCTGAGAAAATGTATAAGTTCACAGGGAATTTCTACAATAGCACGAGTTAGATGTGGGCAGATTGATGCAGTTATCAATAGTATTGATACCAATGCTGGTATTGTTACTGGAGATATACTACTGCAATAGGATTGGTACTTTGTTTCTGTCCTGTAAGTTCAGTATGTACCTCAGTGAATTCTGTTATGTAGTTGTTGTTTTTTTTTTTAAATGAAACATAAAACACGGACTATGAAAGCCTCTTATTTTGTTTGTGCAGCTCTAACAACAGTGATACAAGCACAGCAGACTGTGCTGGCTGCAGTGGGAGAAGATGCTGAATTCAGCTGTCAGCTCTCGGAGACTAAATACATCCTTCAGGTCACATGACAGAAAATCTTACAAGATGTGGAGACAAATGTTGACACCTACAGCTTTACTGAATTTTCAAAATGCAGAAAAAAATGATTGAGTTTGCTGATTAAAACACTGATGAAACTCTGCACTGGGAAGTTTTTGTACTTTACTTGGTACAGTTGATCATTCTAACATGCCTTGGAATGTCCCACAAGGAAGGGAGATTCTTCCTTCCTTCGGGGACATTTGAGTTTTCAATAATTTGGCTATTGTACGACGTTGTTTCATTACGTGGTACAATAGCCAGTGGGGACACAGAGACGTGCACCATGTCAGACTGTGGGATTCTGTGTTTGTTTTTTCTTTTTATGGCCTTTTCAAAAGGTAAGTTTTATTCCGTATTGTTGTTTTTGTTTTTTAAAGTTATTTATTGTGACAAGAGAAAAAAAAAAGAAAACAAGAACCTTCACTCGTAATAATTAAAAATTGATCCTAAAATGTGAGAACTTTTCTCTGAAGTGACAAAGAGATTGTCTTTAGACAGAATTAGAGGGAGATACAATTACTGAAGAGTTTAGATTTTGTTTGAATGAGTGACAAAACGTTTCTCCCACTGAACACTCAGCCTAATAAAAAAGAACAAAATCAACTTTCTGTGTCATGAGTTGTTCATCATTCAGATTAATGAGACTGTTTTGAGAGCTGTGTGAAAACAGCTTTAGACTGTTTTGTTAAAGGTTGCCCCATGCCTATTCATATTACGATGAAAGCAATAGATAAACCACATGTTTGTGTGTTATGTATGTATGGTTGGTAAATTAACAAAAATTGGGTTGTATGTGGCCTACAATGTAAAAGACGTTTCACAACCCCAATGTAGTTAAAAACAAGAAGGCACTCATTTCCATTAGACAGAGACGGAGTTCAGGTCATAAGTAGTTTACTGACAATTATTTAACATTTGAAATGAAAAGATCCGTCAGTCCATTCACATATATACTGTTCAGAGAAGGAATGTAGTTTAGAGCAAAGTGTAGTAGTGTGAAGTGGCTAAACACACTCACCAATTGTTCTAAAATAAACAATTTATCAAAACATTAACAGTCTTTCACACATACATACGGTTTATACACTATTTTAAAAAGAAGGGGTTGAAGACCTGATTGATTACAAAAAGTCTATTAAAATGTTCTGGGTAACCACAGAAATCTTAGTCAGTTATGTCTGAGAGAGAATGTTTATGACAGAAGTAATGCCAAAATCTCAACAAACCAAAGTTACATACATGCTAAAGAGAAAGATCAAACTGTGCTGAAATTAGGAAGTGGGCAATATAGGGCTTCCCCAGTGAAATAACTGATCTGAAATAACTGAGGCACAAATTAATAAATAACATACTAGTAATCCACAGAAGGGGAGGCCTCTGGGAAAATGTAGAAAATCAATGGGAATTTCTACAGTAGCACGAGTTACCAGTCAATACCAGTCCTGGTATTGGTTATGTTGAAGTGATGGGTTTTATAATTCATTTTTGGTCCACTGAAGGGATTGTTTTGTAACCCCAATATTGATATTTTGTAAATAAAAAATATGACCTCAATTAAACCTTTAAATTCCCTGCACTTGTCATAGATATCTACATGATGTCCAACAAATATACATCAAGTCCAAGGTTCTAATGTTGAACGCCATATTGATGTCCAGCTTAAATCATGGTTGGACCTCCAAATTGTTGGAAAAGTTCAAATGCAGTACAGACCTCCAGAATTGGTCATGGACCAACAGAACCAATATAGACTCGATCTGTACATCTATCTGACTTTCTTTGTTTAGTTGGTAGCTAACTGAATTGTCTTACTTTTTTTTTTATAGATGAAAGAAAATGTCCCTGAAACATACAGTATGAAACAATGAGTGTCAGGTTTATATTTATAGTCTACATCACATTTAAGTGGTACCCATATGTCAATTTGTTTGAGCCTAAAACACAGACTACTCCATGACCCGAATGATTGTTTAATCCTTCCCATCAATACCTCTCAGTTCCACATCTCTAACTCATGTTATTCTCCATGCAGCTCTAACAGCAGTGGTCCAAACACAGCAGACTGTGCTGGCAGCAGTGGGAGAAGATGCTGAATCCAGCTGTCAGCTCTTGGACACTAAAGACGTCCTTCAGGTCACATGGCAGAAAATCTCACGTGATGTGGAGACAAATGTTGCCACCTACAGCAAGTACTATGGTCAGAGAGTGAATGATGGCTTTAACGATAAAGTCAAGTTTAAATACACTGGACTACAGAACTGCTCCATAGTCATCAGGAATGTGACGGAGCAGGATGAAGGATGCTATCACTGTCTGTTTAACACTTATCCTGAAGGCTCCTTCACTGGTAGAACCTGCTTCCAAGTCTATGGTAAGAACTTTTGCATTAATGTGTTTAAATGTGCTAGAAACTGATTTCCTTTCAACAACATATTCCTTGCAATATCTCCTGATCCTTCACAGAGCTGCATGAACCTGTTGTTGATGTCAGAGAGTCAAACTCTGCTGAAGAGTGGGTTGTTTCCTGTTCAGCCACTGGTCGACCTGCTCCCACTGTAACACTCTCACAACAAGACCTCAGCTTCTCACAGTACAACACTGTCAGTGTGTCCAACACCAACGCTACATTCACTGTCACCACTACAGCTGTGCTCTCAGGTTCACGTAAACACAGCACACAGGTGGGATGTGCAGCACGAGTGCTCTCTGCTCCTCACAGAGAGGTGATGGAGACGATTCCTGAGGTCCAAAAAACATCTGTTGGTGGTGAGAAACTCTTTCTGTATACCACAGACTAGACTAGAGACGGATGATACTTGGGTAAATTTGACTGGGATCTAATGACAATGACTTCAGTACTTCATGAGTGATGTATTATTGTTGGTCAGCGTCACGTTTTTCTGTTTTTTTCACAGATTTTCCCTCAATCACTGTAATAGCTGCAGCAGTGCTGGTGTTGGGGTTTGTCTTTTTCTGTTGCTCCACTATGCTGCTTGAAGAAAAGTTACCTTTTCACTTTCTAGTATGTCGTTTTGTAATGTGTCTTATCTTATTAACATGATAGTGATTTATTGATTCTAACCCTAAATCTATCCAGTAATGTCTGCACATATTTTCAGTACTGATTTTAAAGTGTTTTAATCCTTCTGTCACTCAGGGAACCCAATAAGGATTCAAATACTTCAAAAGTCAACCAATGACATTGATGTGTAAGACTATTTAATAATTATTTATTTTTTATATTTCATTTATTCATTCATTCTTTGCACTGTGATTTAACCCATCTTTGTGTAAAGCAGGGGTGTCAAACTCCAGGCCTTGAGAGCCAGCGTCCTGAAGCTTTGAAATGTATCTCTGCTGCAACACACCTGAATAAAATTATTAGGTCATTAGCATGACTCTACCCTACTCAAGTAAATTTAAATAAATGTAAGTACATACCACCAGGTAGCTCCACTCGTACCCAGTGTAACAGGAAGTGAGAGGGTTAGGTTTTGGCGCTTTGAATGTTCAGTTGTGTGATGCAGCGATTAACGTTTGAGTAAAATATTGGGCTCCCTCGTGTCTTCCCTACATTCCTCCACAATGTGCGTTTTTGCAAAAATGTACTTCTAGAAGCACTTTTATTGCACGATGTTCATTCACTCATGAGCTGCTGCAACATGAATCAAATGGCTGAACTGCCACCTTGGCGTGCAGTCAAGTTCTACAGTCTGCTAATGATCTAATAATAAGTATTAATATTCCTCACTCACCTTACTAAATGTTTGTGAACACAGCCAGAAACATTTGCATCACAAACACAGACTAGTGTTTATTAGCAGAAGCTTTTGGGTGGTTGCTCTCAAACCTGTGTACAAGTTGAAGCATTAATGGTCCCTTCACTGATTTCCAGGTATCCAATGTCAGGGCTAACAGATGGATTCAGACGCAGGCAGCGTTCTGGCAAGCAAAGGGTTGACAATTTATTAACACAGAAGGGAAACCACAGTGATGTGTATATACAGTGCATGGGGCAGGGCTTCAGGGCTCCAGGGGAAGGAATCCACACTCGCTCCCCACTCGGCCCAAACTCCGCCACTCCTCTTCTTACGCACACTCGCTTCTCCACAGCCACTCTCGCTCCAATTTCCACTTATGTTGACACACACAGGGATCACAGGTCAGGGTCCGCCACCAGTTCCGGGGAGATCTAAACACAAAGAGTCCAATTAGATCAATACGCCACACAACACTGAGAGAGTTTGTCTTAGGAGAGCTGAGAGCACGAACATGGGAGGTTCAACGTTCCAGTGCCGAATACTCCGTGCCGCAGCGTTAAATAGGCAAGGGGGACGCCGCCTGATCAGCAACAGGTGTAGAAATCACCGCAGATACGTGGGCCAAGGGTGAGAGCCCACAATGAGCTCCACCCAGGGAAGCAGGAGAGAAAACAAAACAAACCTGTGGCCAACATGAGCGAGCCGGAGAGGCACAGGGACCATGACAGCCAATACCAAGTGCACAAGTTCACCCCAGATGGTTCCTCTTCTCTGTAACTTGGAGGATGTGGAGTAGGCTGTATTTTAATCAAAGACATATCAATCAATCAATCAATCAATCAATCAATCAATCAATAACCATGTCTAAAAACAACACAGGTTGACCAAAGTGCTGTACACAGTAAAAGAAAAAGTAAAAAGTAGAAACAAATACACACAATGAACAAAACAAAAAATAATCCCAAATTTCGTTTTTTTTTCCTGAAGGGGTCAAACACTTTTATGCAAGAATGACAGCGAGGTGAAAAACCTTCACCCGCAAGAAAACTCGAGCTGTGACTCATAGTACGAACACACACCTCACAGTAACACACTTTGTTTAATGTGAACTTTTTGCCAAGCTAGCTAATCCTGACCAACACACCAGACACAGAAGATAAAGGAACGATGTTTTACTGTTAGAGACAGAAAGGTTAAAACATTTTGGCAGAGGGCTAAAAGGGGCTAAAATTACCCAAAAAGAAATTCCATTTGACCAAAAACACTTAATTTTTAAAAAATTAAGTATGTAGTTATGAATAATGAACAAATAATTAACAAACTGGGGTTTATAAATCGTGTAACACATCCTTATGGTAAGAAATTTTACCTTCATGCGTTACATGTGTTAGAAGTCAATGTATCTTTAACAATATACTCCTTATTTTATATCTCCTGATCCTTCACAGAGCTGCATGAACCTGTTGTTGATGTCAGAGAGTCAAACTCTGCTGAAGAGTGGGTTGTTTCCTGTTCAGCCACTGGTCGACCTGCTCCCACTGTAACACTCTCACAACAACACCTCAGCTTCTCACAGTACAACACTGTCAGTGTGTCCAACACCAACGCTACATTCACTGTCACCACTACAGCTGTGCTCTCAGGTTCACGTAAACACAGCACACAGGTGGGATGTGCAGCACGAGTGCTCTCTGCTCCTCACAGAGAGGTGATGGAGACGATTCCTGAGGTCCAGCAGACGTCAGATTATCAGTGATGGTGAGAAACTGAGATGCAATAACAATGCATTGTGCTAGTATGCATTTTCTCTTTGATCAATAATTGATGTATTCATTTTGATCAGTGTCACATTTTTCCTGCTTTTTCAAGTTTCCTCCTGGATCATTGTATTAGCTGCAGTATTGGTGATGATGGTCTTTGTCAGTGTTGCTGCTCTGCAGTAGGCTACTCTTTAAAGAAAAAGACCAGATAACTTTCATTTTTCATTTCTTGTCATTTTTTTCTACACCAAAATCTATCCAATAATATCTGCATAACATTTTCTACTTGTGATTTAGTTATTAATTCTTTGCTTCATGATTCAATCGGTCTTTGTCTAGTATTACATTTTATGTTTCCCATTTAATCCCACTGGCTTTAAAGTGTTTCACCAGATTTTTACGAAGTATTTCCAGTCTTTTGTTGTCTCTGTCCCAAATGTTCTGAAATGTGTTGCATGTATTAAAAGAAGTTGGACCAAAAAATGTACTATGTACTTATAAACTTACATTTATGAAAGCTGAACAAACACTGATATACTTGACTTTTGTAACAGTGAAAAGGCGATCTGTTTTTATTGATAAATATATATGTTTGCATTACTGTTATTTAGATTGCCATGTTAGAACGTAGCAAACAACATTGTTTGTTCCTCTATGGTTTCTTTATTTTTACAAATCTAAATGTTTTTGGTCAAAAGATTAATAATTTCATATTGAGGTCAGATGGTCAGCAGTTTTGATGTTTTTGCAGAGATTTTATTTTTTGCAAAATAGCACAAGTAAACATTAAAAGTAGTTCCTAAATCAAGGCATTTATTATTAAGGCGGCCATTATTATGGCCCTGTGTGGAAAAAGTGATTGCCCCCTAAACCTAATAACTGGTTGGGCCACCCTGAGTAGAAACATCTGCAATAAAGCGTTTGGGATAACTGGCAATGAGTCCTTTACGAGGTGCTGGAAGAATTTCTGCCCACTCATCTTTGCAAAATTGTTGTAATTCAGCCACACTGGAGGGTTTTTGAGTATGAACCACCTTTCCAAGGTCACAGCACCTCAATCAGATTCACGTATGAACTTTGGCTAAGCCATTCCAAAGTCTTTCTTTTGTTTTACTTAAGCTGCTTAGAGGTGGACTTGTTGGTGTGCTTTGGATCAAGTGCACTTCAGCTTGTGGTCGTGAACAGATGGCCAGACATTCTCCTTCAGGATCCCAGAAACTGGATTCTGTTCATCTTGACGTTGCATCTCCAGACTGAGAGATCTCAATTACTTTGTTTCTTATTTGCTTCTGAATTTCCTTGGATTGCGCCATGATGTGTAGTTTTTGAGGATCTTTTGGTCTACTCTACTTTGTCAGACAGGTCCTGTTTAAGTGATTGATTCAGCACAGGTTTGGCAGTAATCGGGCCTGGCTATGACTATGGAAAAATTGTATATTTTCTATTGATAAATGCAAATATTTTATGTCTGTTATGTGCATTGCCGTGTGGAGAATATAAGGAAAACAATTGTGTGGTTTACATTGTTTCTTCCTCTTAGATTTCTTGATTTTTTTTAAAAATTGCAATAACTTTATGTTAATTTCAGTGCACTTTCACATTTCTTTAAATTCAAACTACAGTCCTGTGAATAACTAGAAACACTTCTAGCAGCACAAATGTGAGCTAATTGTTTTCTGCTTGACTTTATCAGTCTCTCATATTGTTGTGGAGGAATGTTGGCCCACTCTTCATTACAACGTTGCTTCAGTTCTTTGAGCTTTGTGGGCATTTATTTAAGCACAGCTCTCTGAATGTCCCAGGTTGAGGTCTGGACTTTGCTTTTCAGCTATTCTGCTGTAGATTTGCTGCTGTGTTTGGGATCATTGTTTGACTGCAAGACCTAAACTTCACCTATTAAACAGTTAACTCTGTATTTTACACTTTATGTGAATATTGTTGCAGATTTCAATTATTAATGTTTTTATAACTTTGTTCTTTCTTATATTTAATATTATACAATATTTATACTTCATGTCTCTGTCTTCTTTTGAACACTCCAGCACAGCATCACTATAACTTTGTCCTCACTGACAATAAAGCTGTTTTATATATTTCATTGCAAATGTTTCAAGCAATTTGTAGCTGTATCTTAAGATATTTTGTTAATAATATAGTATTTTATATTGTTTTTTTTCCCCATATTTGAGAAATATTTAACATGTAAAAGTCTGTTTATGTACAATTTGGTGATATTAGCCCTGATTATTGGAGGAACTTGTACATGAAGCAGATTTCTGAGACTTCAGATTTGAAGGTTGTTGTCATATAATCTAAATGATGGCAGATTAACGTTCCCTACCTCTGTCCTACAACCACAGGACTCCTTTGCATTCGACTGATAGAAATTTCAAGCTCAGTGTTAATGAAGATTTCAAAGGCCTTAGTGCAGGGGTAGGGCACGTCTAAAACCTGCAGGGACACCGGCCCTCGAGGCCTGGAGTTCCCTACCGCTGCCTTAGTGTGAAAGGAATGAAGCTGTAGCGCCTCCCAGTGGTTGAAAAGAGGTACACAAGAGGTTAGAAATAAGAGGCTGTAGAAATAACATTACAGAAAAGCAGGACATGCTCAAGCAAAACATTATAGAAAGTCTGTCACGGTTCTGGGTCAGTTTGACCCAGTATTTTGAGTTGTCATGTTTTTGCAGGTTTAGTTTAGTTCCATGTGTCATTTTCTGTCTCTCTCTCTATGTCGAGTCTGCGTCTTAGTGTGATGGTTTCTTGTTCCTGTTTTATTGTGAAGGTCTGCGTCTCATCTGAGTGTGTTCAGTTTGACCTCTGTCTCGTCTTGTTGATTATTCCCAGCTGTGTCCACCACCTGTGTGTAATTCCCCTGTGTTTCTCTGTGTATTTAAGTCGTGTCCTCTGTCATTGTAGTTGCTGGTCCGTCTGTGTATCCACCATGTCTCACCCGTGTGTTCTCCCTGCTGTCCATCTCCTCTGCTTGTTCTTGTCCAGGTTTGTGCTCTGTAGTTTAGTTGTTTCCAGTCTAGTTTAGTTCGTGCTCCATTTGCTGTTTGTCCATATTTATTTTTGTGTTCAATAAACCACCTTCACTTCTCCACTACTGCCTGCGATTGGATCCTCATTTATTATTTTCACACGGCTCTCCTCACCCGCCGTGACAGTACGGACCAGCCAGATAAGGATCCAGCGGCAGTCACCCCACCTAGGGAGCTTCAGGAGGCCGTTATCGACTCTGCTTCTAAATTGATTTACCAGCTGTTAGAGCATGAGGGAGAAGTGTCTCTTTACACTGTGGAAGCCAGCCTACAACACCTTATTTCCAGTTACCCCTGGTTATTGGACTCACTGCGTCCGCTCGTACAGAATTTTGTTCTTCACGAGCTTCACCTACACCCCCCCCCGCTGCTACCGCTCGCCTGCTCATGCAGTGATATCATCAGTGACAAGTCAGGTGATAGAGGCTAATGCAAAATGGTGTTTCAGTGAGGCACAATTTATTATGACAATACATTTTTAAAAAAATACTCAGTATGAATTAAACAGGTTAAAGGTCAATGCTCTGTTGTAATATAAAGACAAAATGATTGACAGCAGCCCAGCAATATCTGTAAAACGCAAATTAGCCACATGGTGCAATGTAAGGAGCTCTGTGATTGGTTAGGAAAGGACAGACTGGCCACCTCGATTTTTCTTCACTGCACATTGATCCATAGCTTTGCTCTGTAAAGGCTAACAAAGTGCTTTTGCTTTACAAAGACATTCAGCGTCGGTATTCACTCTTTTAAAATGCCACTGAACACTGGAGTGAAATGGAGCCCTGATCCTCAGAGTTTTATTGTTGCTAACATTTCTTATAGATAGCACAGATAGTGCCCCACTGCAGTAATCACTCATGTCTAGATATTCCTGTTAAAAAGGAGTTTTTCCTCCCCACTGACTGTAACATGGCAAACATAGCAAACGAATAATCCAGCTGAAGCTTCAGACAGCCGTCAGACAGTGAAACACTGCCATCTGCTGGACGCGAGTAACACAGAGGCTGAAGGAAAAGCACTCAGAAGGAAAAGCACACACACTTGGAAGACTTGACCATTTGCACAAAATGAATGGCTGACACTGGACAGATGAGAGAATGTGGATGGTCACACCCTCGTGCATTAAAGAGGGCTTTCAGTTCATTGAAAACACAAAACCAAACACACAAAAGACACAATGAGACAGCTGATCAGTTTGCTTCACTAAATCATCGACACAAGCCGTGTTGTAGAGGGTACTGCAGCCGTGGCAGGTTATCATCTTAATGTGGCCCTGACACTCCATCGTACACCACAAAGCTGTGAATAAATGAAAAGCAAAGAGGCATCATCACTAACATAATAACTGTAGAAGTTATCCCGCTGCATTACATTTATCAGGATATCGTAATAAATGTTCATATGTTGCTTTGACCCATCATTGTTGTCATTAATATCGCTACGTGACACTGGACACTTCCTGTCATTCATATGTCCTGACTTTGTGATCAGTGTAGCAGCTTGAAAATAACTGCTTGGTTAACAGCAGGTGTACAGGCAGGTGCTCTGATCAAATAACATGTTTGGCTAAAGAAACAGAAAATAAAAACATGTAAATAGGAACACCCACATCTCTACTTCTTCTTCTATTTTCCATTTCACACTTACAAAAAAGTTCTCCTGCGTAGGTGTTGAGACAAATATATGTCAATTTAATACTTCAGACAGGCCCCAGAGCAGGTCTGAACAATTAGTCCACTTAAAATCAAAACTGCAATTTGAAACCATGCAATTAGCAATTTTGCAAAGAAAACTTGGCTAGGCTAAGCTAAGCTAACTGTTAGACAAAGTAGAGGAGTTGGAAGAGTAAAGGATTCTGGTTAACTCCAGTTCAACTTAACATTAAATTAAACTGACAAATATCATGTTTATATTCATATCTTAGTCTTCTGATGAGCTCTATCTTATAAATCTATTAGACTCAGACGAGGTCGGCACAGGGACAGGCCTCGGGGGTCCAGGCCCACCCGGTGAAGTGCTTCTTCCCCAACATCTTCTGATGTACTTCATTTATACATTTTGGTAATGAAGTACTTAAACTACCACCTCACTGATTAGTTATTGCAGTGTGAGCTCAGTTCAATTAATCAGGTCACAGTAGTTTAGCACTTCTACAGCAATCATGCAACCAGCATGACTGAGGAGGACACAGGGTGGACGGGCTTTGCAGGTCAGACTTTGAAACTATCTTTTATTGTCATTACGCCAAAAGCAGTGAAATTATATGCTGTCCCATTCAGTGCAAATAAAGAATCTGTGTTTACTGACAGGACAAAGCACTGAACATGATTTCATCTGTTAACCTGGACAAATTCCAAAACAATTCCTTATTATTTCTTTTTCTTAAGTAAAACCAGTAAAAGCTTCTACTTCAAAAATATGGACTTAACACTGAGATCCTGATATTTTAGACCAGTTGAATTTAGATGATCTTTTTTAGTTCATTCAGTTTGCTGGTTCTAACGACGACGGTCTTCATCAGTTTTAATATCACTGTGACTCATATCTCTGCATGGCTGTTTTGTTCTGAGTGCACTGTGACAATTAAGTTAAGATCCGGTGATCAGCACAGCAGCCTGGGAGTGACTGCTTGGTTAACGACAAGGTTTACAAGACCTGATCAAATGTCACACTGGAAATATTTTGCAAGTGAAACAGCAAATGAAAAAATGTAAATATGTTAACTGGACCACCTACATTGTTTCGAGAGCAGGGGTGAACTAAAGAGTGCGACCCATCACTTCAGTTTCAGCATATAATTTCTATTTAACACTCAAAAAAATCTGTTGTACAAGTATTAAAAATATATTCACAAATGAAATTGACATGCCTGAGATGAAAACATTACTCATACAAGTTGTCAGGTAAAGTCTATAGCACTGTTACATCTAAATATGGACACTGAGCTGGGACGATGTCACAGATCTGAGCCTCTGCACCTTCACTATACGTTTGTGTATGTCAGGCCTGTCCTGTATCTCTCCACCACCTGATCCAACACACCACCAAATCCTGATCAGCTGATCATCTCTGCTCCTCTAATCACCTGAATATCCAAGTATCCGAAAGTGTCCATCGATCTGACAATACAATTGTAAAACCGATCATTGACCTGTGCCCTAATGTGTTCTGTGCACTTGTGAACACACTTCCTTATGGAGTACGTTTATTAAGGACACTCTTTCATTAGCACACAGGTTCAATAACACAACAAATAACCTCCAATAAACCTTTTAATAAACTGTCATTGGAGGCTGATGTGTTCTCTCTTGGCTTGTTTTCTTGTTGTGTGCCACACAGAAAATAAATGCATGGTGTCTTAACTCACTGATACGGGGATATCAATGAGCACAGAGTCCAGCCAACGATGGCACAAAGTCAAACCTCCTTCAAGGAAACTGGAGAGTCCAACACTGGCATTGAGGCTACCCCAACAATATCAATATGGTGTAACTTCCTGCTCTAACTCAGGCTCCTTCCCCACAAGAAAGATGATATTTTATGTACTCGAAGTCAGACCTGGAATCTGCGGGTCAGACTTCCTGGGCCCCCGACCCCTGACCTCTGAGATTTTCATGTCTTGTATTTTATAATATTTATCTTTTGTTCTCCTGCCAAAATTGCAAACACTGTCATCATGCCATATTGCACTGTTGTTCGATCAGCTTCATTAAATATACTTTTATATATACTTTTATCCTTTGTTTTGTTATACATCCATTTAAATCCTCATATGAAATTATTACAACCAACTGGTAGTAAAACAAAAATAAAAAGATTGTTCAACATTTTAACTGCAAATGGTCAAAACATTCACTTTATTTGCCAAAAATTATACTTAAAAAGGGGAAAAAAGAAGTGTTAATAGTTTATTTGAAAGGTCAAAATATACCAACACATCTTTTTATTTTAAATCTATTTGTTTGTGCATTAATTTTTTTTCTAAAGCCAGATGTGGAAAAACAGGCTGCATCTACATGCAGGTTCTTGTGGTCAGTGGTCATCATATTTGCATTATCTTTCTGAGTCACAAGCAGGGAAGTGTTAAAGTTTCCTAGAAGTGGTGGGCCAGTGATGTAGGTGTGGATGCAAAGGATTATTTGAGGTGGTGCTGATCAGAAGTATAAAAATCAAAGTGTCCAGATCCAAACACACTTTGTTCCTCTGTGACAGAAGTGAACTAGAACTCACAGCAGCATCTGAACTGCAGAAGAGATCTCTGCTCATCTCCGTCTGCATTCCTCTTTTGCTAAGAACTTATTATGTATCATTTAAAATGATTTTCCTTTTAAAGCTGGGCAGCAGGCTCACGTTGAACATCTCCATAAACTGTCATAATTCTGCTGCTACACTAAACACTGCATTCGGTGAGCACACTAAACTTACGTAAGCTGTATATTTGCACGGTGAGAGACCTGTTTTTGCTGATTTGTGTTCAAATACAACAAGATCTTATTTAAACTGACTGTCAGATGTTGCCTATCCAGTTATGTAATGAACCCACTATATACATTAACCACAGACCCTTCACCACATCTTCATCACCTGCTGTTCCAGACAACCAACTTATACCTGAACCACTGCAGGTTAATCATCATCATTAGTAAAGGAAAAAAAAAGGTGAGTGTCTTATTATTTTTATTTTGCAGTGTGTCATTGTTACTACAGAGCACACTGAAACATGTGACAGGAAAGAATAACTGAGTGCAGAAAGGCTTTTATATTAAATCGGATTTAAACTTTGTTCTTAATGAACCGGATCTATTATGACCTGGACTTTTATCTATAAAATGGGCTTGTGAAACCCAGAGAAAAACTCTCTCAATATATCTGTAGATATAAATATATATTTATCCAAATCACATCAAGTAAAAAAGGCAAAATGACAAAATTAAAAAAAAAAGAAAAAAGTATAAATTAAAACAAAATTTTAAGGCAAAAACAAATATCTTGATGTCTTAATACGATGAATATAAAATATAAAGTAATACAACAAGGTTAAATATCTAAACATTTAAACTACTTCAGCTTTTCAAAGCTTCTTTTTCCAGTTGAAAATGACATCATCACGCCTGAATCTGCTTCCAGGAGCCGTCCAGATCAGGCTTGTTCAGGATATTTAGAAATCGTCCTAACAGTTGAAAAATAAAAAATAAACAGAGAACAAAGTAATATATATGATTAGAAATAAATAAAAAAGAAAACTATAAATAAAACGACTTCTTTCATTTAAAGAAAAAGGTCTATCAGTCCTCTTGTCGTGTGTGTTTGCAGCTCACAAAGACGACTTACTGAGCTGCAGGATCCAAAAGGATGTATCTGCCAAATTCTTAATGTGGAAAAACGTCCATGTGTTTTCTTCTCCAGGAGACGATGAAGACACTGTTTGTCTGCACGATGCTCGTGCTGCTCTTTGCTTCCGGATTTTCCAAAGTGAACAATTTTCAACCAAGCGAGCACCGACCTGAAGAAACACCTTATGAAAAGTTTAGAAGACAGCATGTAGATGCTAAGATGACTGAAAAGCTGTGTAACACAGAAATATCAAATAGGAATATCTACAAACTTGACAACAGTTGTAAGGAAACCAACACATTCATCCTCAGCATTCCAGCAAAGGTCAAATCCATTTGTAGAGGTGATGGGAGGTACGATGAAAATAGCGGCATGACGTATAGTACCGCAACGTTTCGCATAATTAAATGTAAGCTAAAGCATCAGGGAGCCAGGAAACCCAGCTGCCAGTATGAAGGCAGGCTTCTCACTAACAGGATCATTGTCGTGAAATGTGAAGGGAAGTTACCTGTGCACTTCAATCGGGACCTTCTACCCTCTGAGCGCAACGATGGCGAGCAACTATGAGGAAAGAGTGGTGTGGAGGGGGGCGTGGTCTGCGATGCTGCTGCAGGTGAGATGGATGTACCTGCGCTGCATTTGCTATCACGCCTCGCCAACTTAAAAGGCTTTGTGCTGTCTGAGTTGTTGGTGTTGTGGATGTGTTGGCTGGCAGTCCACAGACAGACTGATTTACACAACTGTGGAAAAAATAAAATTAATAAATAAAATAAATTGGAAAACATAGATGTGTCATTATTTCATATAGATTTCAAATAACATACCATTTGATGTCAACATGGTTTAGTTGCATTTGCAGTGCTCGTGCTGTTATATTCTTATGATTCTGTTCATTTTATGAGTGTATCCTTCAGCCTTGCTTCACATATTTACTGCTGCTTGATCAGCTTTAGTCCTGCTAGCATCAGCACAGGTAGAAACAGATCACACATCAGAGAATCGGCCGTGCATCTAAATGCAAATGGAAACTAAAAATGAAAACATAGATAACTGAGCTGAACTTCATAGATCTGAAAGTTGACCAATGCATACATAGTGCTAAAAATCAGGTATCGGGAAAACACATTATTTTATATTATGCTGATGTCAGGGCTCTGAGTGCGGGCAGGTGGAAATGTGGATCCAAATGCAGGACTCCGAGACGAAATGTAACTAAAACCACAGCTTTTATTGCTGGCATGAAACAAAAACAGAAACCAAACCATGAAACCAAGCAGGAACACACAGGCAGGGTCTGAGGGTACGACGCGACACCAAGCGTGGGAAAACACAGGGCTTAAATACACAGGGTAGTAATGAGGGAATGGGCCACAGAAGGGAGACACAGCTGGGGGAGCTGAACTTCATAGATCTGAAAGTTGACCAATGCATACATAGTGACAACACATTATTTTATATTATGCTGAAGTCAGTTTTTATCCAATTTTATAACTATATCATATAATAAAGTCTGTTTTGAAGTTTACTATGGTAACAATTCATCTTTTTAGGCTTTTCAGAAACACTGTAACTTCATAGGTATGAACCAACAAACCATTTTTCATCATGAAAATAAAAAATAAATCTAAAGGAGATAAACATCACAACTGTTCAACCAAGCATTAAGTCCATTTTGAAACAAAGAACGATGTACACTCAGCCAATCACATGGCAGCAACTCAATGCAGTGTAAAAGGTGAGATGTAAAATAAAACAATTAAAAATATTAATTAATCTTAATCAATCTTAAAATATGAAGCAATCTTCTAACTCCCCTTTACATACAAAGCTGTGGCCAACCTTACAAACCATTTTGAATTTTTTCCAGCCGAGGCGTTCAAAATAACCAAACTGCTAATAGTCACGGTTTAATTTGGGCAGCTGCCTGCCTAATATAATGTAAAATCATCACAATATTTTACACAAAGAGAGTAAATGTATCCTTGTACTCAGCTAAGACAGCTGGGCTGCTGTGGCTTGTGTTTATGTTCAGAGTGACATCTGATTTAAAAGCAGACTGTCATGGTTGCGGCTGTGTGCAGGCAGGATGAGGACCCAAACGCAAGCTCACGGAGGCAGGAATGAACTCAAAACACAGCTTTATTGCTGGAGAGAGAAACCATACAACCTAAACGAGGAAACTATAACGTAATACACAGAGAAACACACGGCCATGAATGAGGGAGAACGCGACACAGAACTGAGGGAGACGCAGACATAAATACACAGAGGGTTAACGAGGGAAGTGGGAGCACACGGGGAACACAGGTGACACTGATAATCATAACAAGACACGGCAGGAGTGAACGCAACACTGACGGGAGACTGTCAAAGTAAAACAGGAAGTACACGGAGGTTCAGAGAGGAGGAGAGACAGCACGGGGAGAGCACGGACATAACGGGCTGGGAAAACATGGAATAAAACTCAAGGAGGGGAAACGAGGGCTCACAGATACACAGAGGGGCACACAGGAGGTAATCAAATAAGGAACATCTTAACAGAAACCATGGCATAAATAAAGAACAACACACAAAACATATGAAAACTAAGAATGCTGGGCCAACATGGCCCAGGATCATGACAGACAGCAAAAGACACTGAGCAGCATATCAGTCAGCATGGGAAAAATGCCATAGATTTAAGGAACCAGGCTAAAATAATTGGTTTCTAGTGGGTTCTATTGTAAGTGCTCTATATTTCAGCATGACATACTGTATGCATCCTACACTGAGAACCCTTGAAGCTGATCATCAGGGTATGCTGTGTACTTCTTACACAGAAGATAAAATAACATGCAAAGATTTTAGATGGTTGTGGTTGGTCCTTACACACAGATGTAAGGTCAAAAAAAAAATCACCCACAATGGATCGTTCACAGACGCTGGTCCAGTGGAACCCACTTCCACAAAGGCTGCACCTGCTCTGGCAGAACAGGAAGCATCAACTACATAGTAGCTATTTTCATAATTAAGACATCAACTATAGGTGTTCCCAAAATGTGCCATGTTGTCTGCACACCTGACAGCTCAATAAGTCCTGTGTTGATTACAGATGGTGGTTGTTTCCAGAAACAGCACTTGCATAAAACAAGTACAGAGCACTTTATGAGCCAACCTGCTTCTTTAATGAGCATTTAGGTTGTTTGTATTCAGTGTTCACAGATAATATGCTCATTAAAAGGGGGGATCCACTATGTCCTTCTTCACAATCCTGTCTGCCAACTTTAAGAAGAAATCAGAGTGACGCAGAAGCTTTAAAACAGTGTTCAGAATAATCAGTGATGCTTTTATCTGAACTGATGACAGATAAAGATGAACGTGAGTGTGGCAGAAGAGTCAGTTCTCCCTCTTTCTTGGAAGTATACAAAAGTCTGTTGTTTCTAAAAAGTTCATAAACAAACAACAAGTTCTTACAGAATGAGACGTGAAGCCTGGAGACGAGCAGTTCAGACACGCTGTTATTAAATTCTACCTGAGCAGGTTATAGTTCACCTCAGTTACGGAAGAACAAATAACACTTGGCTCTGGGAGCTTCAGTTTTTATACACTGTCGTAGCACCACCCTAAGCCATCATTTGCATCAACACCTCCATCACTAGCCCAGCAGTTCTAAGAAACTTCTCTGTTTGTGGTTCAGAACCTAATGTGACACCAATGAGCACAACAGCATGCAGCTGCAGGTTGTTGTTCATACCTGGCTTTACAATAAAGAGCCATGTTTGCAGGCAGCTGTTTGAAGTTTTGTGTAAAATATCATTTTTATAGAAATAAACCAAATGTGTCTAAATATATTAAGTAAACAATCAGAATAAGAACATTTTGAAATAAAATCCAAAAACTGCATCTGGCTTAGTTTTTGTTGAATAAATAATGACTCTGTGTAATATGTCATGTGTTGTATATGTAAGTTGTATTTGTACAATGAAGCCAGGCTTTCTTTGTGTTAGCTGCCTGACAGAACCTAAAACTCTAGTCAGAGATTGCAGGTGTCACAACAGACATGATCAGCTTTCTCTGTCGATCCTATCTTTCTGTTTCACACTCTGTGCACTCATAGAAAAAAATCTTTAAAAAAAATATCACATGACTCTTCTTCCACACAACATGATCCCTGAGTGCCGCCTGCTCCAACCAGACATGTTCTCACAGCGACGATGCTGATAATTAAAATCTACAAAGAACGTGATAAACATTATTAAAATGCAGCACTGTTAAAGCAACGTGATTAATGCTGCATTAAAATGAGCCTTTAGCACATAGAGATGATTCAACAGTTTCATTTGACTTCATTGTTTCTAAGGCAGATGCTACACCAGTGAAGGTGCACTTAGTTTTCACACACTGCTTCTGCATTGTGTCTTAGTTTTAGTGGATTAAATAATGACAGTGTTTGTTTGTTTTTCTTTAGTAACAAATGACCTCAGACCAGCTTATAATATTTTATAAACAAATAAGCATAAATGCATAAACTCAGCCTGGAATCACATGGGATAAACATGGGATGTGCATTTTTTTATTTGTTTTGTGTTACTGAGTCTTGCAAGAATGCCAACCTTACCAGCAGCAGCTTGGTTTTTTTGTTTGTTGTTTTTTTAATTGAATGAGTGCTGAAAGTTGAGCAACAGCTGTGACAACGAGAGAAGATGGAGCCAATCAGAAACAACTGTGAAAATGTACAATATGCAAGCTAAGAAAGCAAAGTGTAGCAATGTTGCCATCATTTTTGTTGTTGTGGGATTTTTTTCAACATTCACTGAAAATCACTTCTCTCATATTTCCTCTTTATTATTTTCATCACTGTTTAAGAAACGTAACAAAGTCTTATAAAGCATCTAAACCAGCATCATGAAGTGATGTTTAAAGATGGCAGCAAGCTCACAGCATCTCTCAACTCAAGAGCAACATTCAAAGTGCACAGGCTGAAGGAAAGTATTGATTTTATCACATGCAATTACAATACGCCTTTTCATCTGTATCTGGATGTACAATGGGTATCGTTGTTTGTCCCAGCAGTTTACAATACAGAATGTGCACGTCTGTGGGGCTTTTATAAAGATTTCTATTTGCATTGATACAATTGCTTGGATCACAAATTGTTCTAACTTGATTAAAGTCACCAATGATAAAGGTATTCTTGCGCTTACAGTTACCATTATTATCTCTGTTTGCTATCAGATCATCACATCCCCCTTGTGGGATCATGTTGATGATATGCTGGTTTTCTGAACACGTCCGTTAGTCATGCAGAGCACAGTGCCAGAGAGCGCCACCAGCAGGAACATGGAAGTCTTCATTGTATTTCTATATTGAAAAAGTAAACAGAGTGAATATATAAATCAGTATTATTTCATTTCATTTATTAACTTGTTTATTTTTGTTTCCTAAATGTTAATCGTGCTTAACTATTAAAGTAAAAATACAGATAGATAGGAAACTCTCTGAAAAGTCAAACTGTTTTCAGTGAGTTTATATATTTGCCAGAGGAAAGGTCAGAATCTGCATATCTGACCACTTTGAATCAATTTATATCTAAACAGAAATCAGTAAAAGTTCAAATCAGTTTATCAATATCCTCACTTATGAGGATATTGATATCCGTATAACTGGAGTTATTATAGATTTTCATACATGACATTTGTGAAAAAGGCGAGGGTGTCAGGGTCCCTGTGTCTACCCGCTCGCCTCAGTGTGGCTACATGTGTTTTTTTGTTTTGATTTTGTCCCCGCTCTCTCCCTCCCTCCTTCTCTCACTGCCTGGGCGGAGCTCATCTGTGGGCTCCTCCCCTTGGCCCACGCACCTGGTGACACCTGTGGCTCATCACCCAACAGTGTTCCAGTCCCCTTATAAGATGGCAGCCCTGTATTTCTCGTCGCTGGACCGTTGCCGACTCTCGTCAGTGTTAACCCCAGCTCAGTTCGTTCTCGTGTTTCCCTAGCGATCTTCTTACAGTAACCTTTTGCATCTCTGTGAATAGATTTCCCTGGACCTGCCCCTGTGTTACCTGAGCGATCAAGTGTGTGAGGATTGGAGGAGCTTTTGTGTTTCTTGTGGAGTGTGAAGAGGAGCGTGGAGCGTGGATGGAGTGAGGACTTTGGAGCGTGTGTGGACTGCAAGTGTCTTTCCCCCCTCCTGTTCGTGTGTGGATTCCCGGAACCCGTCTTTTCCCCACTGTGTAAATAGATCACCTGGTGCTTCTGTAAATAAAAAACCTTTATTGTTCCCTACTCAGAGCCTACGCGTGAGTCCGTTCAGTCCCGTTGTGACAGAGGGTAAGGACGTAAATCGACTGGTGAAGAGTCTGCAGCCGCAGCACCGATCCATCTGTCCATCTCCTGTTCCCTTCTCTGATCACTCGTGAACAAGACTGCGAGTTTTGTAACTTAATAAAAGCAGTAATTTGTTTGCCAGAGTGCCCCTTCCACGTCACACCCTGTTCTTTCCTTCTTGTCTTATATGAAAATTCACTTTGTGGAGCTTTTTGGGAAATTGTTAAACTTCAGGAAGATTCTGAACATGCCCCATCGTTTAGCCAGCTCTTTGGAGCTGAGCAGGTTCAGGCCTGTTGTTGTAAGTTTTATAAAACGATCTCATTTAAACGAATAATCCAGCTGAAGCTTCAGACAGCCGTCAGACAGTGAAACACTGCCATCTGCTGGACTCGAATAACAAAGACGCTGCTTTGACGGGTGAGGGAGTTTCAACAAGTCTGCAACGACTCAAGCATCAAACTACAGAACTATTCTAGCGGACATGGTGCTCTAATGACTGCTTCATTAACGCAGGTCAGAAAGGATCAAACATATCAATAAATCATAAAACACAAAACGTCTCTTATTGCCCAGGGCTCAGGAAGTGAGTGTGTTCCTTATAGCCCAACACGTTCTCACTCCCAACTCGTCAAACGTGTGACGCATGGTCAGGCTCCCTCTGCTTCACTTATGGACCATATGGACCACCAGGTAAGACCATTTAAACGGACAGCATTTATAGAATGACTATTAAAAGTCTGCGAGTGTCAGTAATGTTAATGTGGTTATGTTAGTAATACACCGAGTGCTAATATAACAGCTTTAAGATGCATTTGTAGATGTTATTACGTGTTTTACCGTCTTTATGGTGCTAGCTTAAAGTTACGGTGTAAACGTTAGCTTATATTGGAGGAAAGCTGTTACTGTTTAAACGATGTTAGCACAGAAATATTAGCTTCTGTCATGACTGATGAAGTTACTAGTTAATAAAGTTTCCAGTAAAGTGTTTAATCGCAGCCACAGACTGACAGCAAATATCTCGATTAGCTTCAGTGCATCTGTAATAAATATGTGCAAGTTTCAGTGCTTCGTTTAAACTGTATGATACTTATACTGACCCAGGGTCAGTGTAAAATACAATCCTAGCTGTGTGAACAAAGCCTGGCTGCTTTAATCCTGCATGACAAACCTCAGGATGCAGGTTATTATTACTCTTTCCTGCTGGCACACCTGTCACACCTGAGAGTCAGCTAGAAACTCACAGTGACGTGGACATCATGCAAAGACTGCCAGACTCTGTAATACTGCAAATGATCAGTGACTCAGGTTATCACTAAACTTTAAACGGCACCTCTGTGTCTCTGTGTGCTGAACATCTAGGATTGAGTCAGGCTGCATTGACTGTGGGACTTTAATGTGTTAAAAGCAGGTTGAAGACGGCTCAGAAACATTTGAAGATTAAAATTTAGCATTATGGCTGCTGGTGGTTTGTAAAGCCTCTACTCAGCTGTATTTTTGTTACTAATTTATGTTTGTTGTTGTTTAACACAGATTTCAGAAGAGCAAATATGCTTAATAGTTTAACTAGATTTCATTTGTCAGTGTGGGACTGCTGAGTCACCTGAAGAACTCATTTCATTCATTCTCCACATGATGTTCATTTACAGAAATGTTTCACAGGAACTGATTTCTCCCAAAGGGTGAACTAGTGTGTTTCCATAGATTACCTCTGTATGAATGTACTTCTTAAATGAAGGCAAGTGTTTGTCCTTTTTTGTTCCTCAGGTACAGTACGTGATATCAAGGGCAGGCGGTCATCACTGGGGGTAGACAAGAAGCAGACGTACTTCCAAGAGGGAGCTGCAGTGAGGTCAGAGGTCAGAATCTGAAACAGCTCAGGTTTATATTTTAGAGGTTATAAAAAATCAAAATGTATTATTTAAAGAAACCTTTAAATAATAGTCATAATTATGATTATTATAAGAAATATCAAACATTTAAGTGGATTTTCTGTTACACATATCGTGTTAGCCCTGCAATAAACTGGCAGCCTGTCTTTGTCCTGTATCAGCTGGGATAGGCTTCATCCTCCTGCAACCCTGAATTGGATACATTGTATTCCAATTATGTAATCTGATCATTTACAAACTCAAGGTATCTAATCAAAATGTAAGTGATGCCGCCCTTGACAGACAGGGAGATTTTATTCCTCAAAGACCATCATCCAGTCGAAGTACTAGTTGCCACGTGGTCAGTGTTCTCACAACCATTGATTTTATCTCACAACTTGTTTTCACCAAAGAATTTCAGTAAGTAAATATTCTTCAATCTCTTTTTCCCCCCAGTGTCTGCAGATCAGCATCAGTGTCCACGTGAAGAACCTAGTTATGTTGCCAGTGTCAACCCAACAAAAGGTACTTTACCTTCTTGTATATATTGTGATTCCTTTACTTTTATATTTGTTGTTATAGTTGAGTTAGGCAGGGCTTTTGTGCAGTCCTAAGAAACATACTGCCTAGAGTGTTTTTCACTTTGTGGAAGAGTTTCTTTATTTTTTTTCTGTTAGTGTGTGGAACTGAGGTGCTTCGTCAGGAGCTCCTTCAGTTGTTGGAGGATGGAGAAGAGGACGCAGCCATGACTTGTGAGACGTTGTCTGAGTCAGCTGCTACTCACTGGGCGATCAGAAACATGGTGTCCTTGCTAAAGTGGAAAGAGGCCAGGCCTTGTCTTATAGACAATATGTTAGCTACTCTGGATCCACAGTCACACCGTGTGTGTCAGTGTGGCAAACAAGTAGTTGTGAGGTGTCTGGACTGCCTGCCTCTTCCATTCCTTTGTGCTGACTGTGATATTGCAGTTCACACACGCTTTGTCCTGCACAGCAGAGAGGCAGTAACAGGAGGGTTTTTGCAGCCTTCATCAGAGTTTCACAATCCAATATGTACGGTTTTTAAGTCTTATGCATTTATTGCTATGTACTATGAGTGTGTGCTGTGATTGTATATTTATTGTGTATCATTTAATTTCCAATTCTTTTTATATATATTGTGTGTTTTTAATGTTAGTTCGGCTGTTGCCTGTGCAAAGACCAGACTGTGTGTGACTGCCCAGCAGGTAACGTTGAGGTTTCACCCGGTGCAATTGTGGCTCTTGTAACCATAAATGGTAAGTTGCTCTTTTGTCACACAGTACATACACAATAGATGTGTTTGCAGGTTTTATTGCAAATTGTACATTGCTACATTGTTTTGAATTACCCTCGGCCCGCAGTATATGTGGGCACCTGTCAAAGGTCATTTGGATTTACCAGACCGCTTTGAAAACAACATGGGAAAAAATGAATGTCTTTGTTGAGCCATGACTGGATTTCTCCTTATCCTTCCTAAAGGCCGTTATAACCTTGCACTGCCAGTGGTGAGCTGCACCAGCTGTGGCCTAATGTGGTCCCCCTCAGTTAAGGACTTCCAGGGTGGTGGATATTGGCCTGGCACCTTAAATTTCTGCACCCTGTTTTCAATGGATGTCTTTCAGTCTTTCTATGACATTAAGAAGCTGCAGCAGGGATGTCACTTAAGGCCTTTGTCAAAGTGCTGGATGAACGAACAGCCCATTTTGGAAGGGTGAGTTTCTAAATTTGTCAAGTTTAAGGAAATTGTGCAAATCAATGTTTATGATGACTGTCCGTGAATATTCTGTTGTTTGTCCTCTACTTAAAAGACTGGCCGAATATCAGCTGATGCCTTCAGCAAAAGTTTCTTGGAGTGGAGTGCTGTAAAGTGTGAGGTGGACAGGATGTGCAAGGAGCCATGCTTTAGCTGCCCTGCCTGCACTCCAGACATGCTCGCCGTCTCAGTTGATGGAAACTGCAAGCTTTATCGCTTTCAATCAAATGCAAGGTACGTTATGCATTGTGTACATAAATCAAATATGGATTTGTACAAAAATTGTATTTTGATGTTTCTTTTCAAACAACTGTCACCGTGTTCGTTCAGCACTTCAGAGCAGGGGAACTTTGAAGGTGTCTTCATTGAGAAAGATGAGGAAGTTGCTGAGTTTGTGAAATACATCCAGAGACACACAAATGATGTAAGATACACATATATATCAGTGCTGTCAGCGTTAATCTTGTTAAAATGACGTTAACGCCATAACCATATACTCATACGTGTGTGTGTGTGGATACATATTTGGATGGGTGGATATTTATTTTGTTTTTCTCTTGGTGTTGTCGTAATACTATTTACTTGACTTTATCTTAATGTGTACTTCATTTTGAGTAGCTCACACTTGGATGTGCGAGGTATACTGCAGCTTGTAGTCTTGGATACGTTTAAGACATTTTGTTATAAGGTTGAATGAATTCAGCAGTCATGTATTGTGACCTCCTTTCTATAGATCAAATGGGGAGGTGCGTTTCAGGATGGGGCCGGTTCTACAGTTGGAGAAGAGGTGGAACAAGTAAACAGTTTCCTGTCTAGGGCGGCCATCACAACGAAGTACATGTCTAAAGCAGGTGTGTGTCTGTGTGTGAGATTCCACTCAGTCTCCTGCTCATTCATTCTTATTTGTATACTAACTGAAATGCAGGGCGAACAGACATGCTGAGCCTCCTGGCTTTGGGCTGGAACAAAAGGAAAGTGGAACAACTGGGCCGCACTTTGAGCCAGAGATATCTAAAGGTCATTTTTTCAACACCCATTTTAATGTGTGTGGTAATGGGGCAAAAACACCAGTACTCTAAAAATGTCCATATGAATGACATTTATTAATGTATTCTTAGATCATAAGGATCCTTAGAGAACAAGTGGAGAGCCTGAATGCGAGCAGAAATGAGCTGGGTGTGGATGACGACACACTGCAGCAATGGGCTGAAGGTGAGTCTCAATATAATGCACTCGTGTATAACAACAGGACCCACCATGGCCTCATTAAAGAACTTAGAGTTAAGATCTTTCTGACAGTGTCAACAAACAATGAAAAATAAGCTTGTAAAAGCAGAATTGATGGCAGAGTTGTTGCGTTTGATCAAATTGGATTGGACCTGGGTTGAAGTGATGTCGTACTAGTTGGTTTTATAAAGCTGAACACCAACATACTTGTTATCTCATGATAATGCAGCACATGAAGGCTCCAGATGTCTTATAATGAATATCATCAAGTCAGTGATTACAGAGTCCACTGTAGTTTGGTGACTGTTACTCATCCTGTATTCTGATTAATATTCCTCTCACTTAGAAACGGATCAAACTGATGGCAGCCTTGGAGCGTTGCAGGCACGAGTAGAGGAGCTTGTCGTCATCATCAGAGTGTGAACACAAAGTCTTTACAGACAAAATGGTGTCACAGTTTCTTTGAAACGGACCGTTTGATGCTCAGTTTGTACAGCTTGTACAGCTACTTTGTAAACAGAATAAAATCAGATCCAGGTTTGTTTAAGCTGGATGTGATTTGTTCTAGCAAACAAATTGATGAGTGTAGATTAAAATGTAAATATATACATTATGTGAAGGTGTTCCTTTTTATGATTATTTACAGATAGCAACAAGAGGCGACAGAATTCACAAGGTCATCTTAGATGAGAAGAAACGCTTGGCGGCTGCTGTTGACGACTACAACAAGGAAACAAGCAACAAAGCAAATCGTATCCAGTGATGCCCTCATGCAGAGCGACGTTTGGCCCTGGCAGAGCACAAGTGAACGTAAGCTCTTGATTTCTAAATATCCTTTTTAAACAAACTCCCAGTATCTGAGCAGCAGTTGAATGTTTTGTTCTTGAATCATAATATGCTGCTATGTTTTCCCATCTGATGTTGTTAAACTGTAGCTGCTGCTGACCTCCGGACAAAGAGAAAGGTCTTTGAGAAGGTGATGGCTGTGAGGCGCCTGAGAGAGGAGGAGATGATCCTTTGCAGGGAGATGCAGCATCACTGGACAGTGTTGCAAATGCGATCTGTGGTGTTGGGGACAATCTCCTCAGACTGTAAGCACATCTTTTATTTATTTATACATTTGGTGATGAATTGATTGAAAATAATAGCAGATGCTAAAGTCTTACTGGATCTTTTACCTATATTTGGGTTGCTAGCTAACACTGCCTTCTCCCTTAAAAAAAGTTTAATTACATGATCCTAACTCCTTGTGTTTATGAGGTGAGGTTTGTTTGTTTGTTTTACTTATATTTAATAGTTTTGTTGTTTTTACAGCCTCCCTTGTTGGCATGTCGGAGGATGCACAGAAAGGACTCCATAGCCTGGTTTAAAAACAAAGTGAACTGAAAGCTGAAACGCTCAAAGTAAAGGACGTGTACAAGAGAATCCTCAGCCACCAACCACTCCTGGAAATGGACTCGGAGGAGGAGGAGGACGTTCCAGACGATGAGAGTGATTTGAGCACTTCTGATGAAGACTGATTGTGTCATCATTGATGTTATGTTTGCTAGAATAAAAAGTTAATCACATCTGTTTAATGTGATTTTTATAATGTCTGTTTTAGAAATTGCTTATCAACAGACATTTTACATGTTGAGAAGAAAAATGTAATTCCCTTGGTGCAGTTGTTTACCCTGAATCATTCTTTCCCATCTAATTTAATGACTCGTGTACATGTTCAGATACAATAACATCATTTAATTCATGGGATGCTTTCTGGGCTGCTCAAATTACCACAAAATGTAAAAGCACCAGGCAGCACACTCACAAGGACATGTTTTGTTCAGTGTTTTGTTGAAGAAATCAACAAGTACAACTGAGATGTTTGCTGTAGTGGTGTGTTTGTTAAGAAGCATGCCAGCACACTGGTGAACTGACAGTCCCAGAATGCACCCGAGCCAGTGACTCGCCCCAGAACAAATGACATTAATTATCTAGAAAGACAACCGTGATCAAAGACTAAGTAAAAGAGTAGGAAACAAAAGATAAGGAAAGGTACTGTGGGGTAGGAAAGAAAGGCCAGAGCTGTGCAAAATGACCTCCAGCAGGCCACAAATATGCACGTCTGTTCAAACGGTCAGATACTGACTCCATGAGGGTGGTATGAGGGCTCGACATCCACAGGTGGGGGTTGTGCTTACAGCCCAACATCGTGCAGGATGTTTGGCATTTGCCAGAGAACACCAAGCTTGGCAACTTTGCCACTGGCGCCCTGTGCTCTTCACAGATGAAAGCAGGTTCACACTGAGCACTTGTGACAGAGTCTGGAGACATATTGGAGAACCTTCTGCTGCCTGAAACATCCACCAGCATGATGGTTGGGCAGTGGGTCACTAATGGTGTGGGTGGCATTTCTTTGGGGGACCGCACAGCCCTCCATGTGCTCGGCAGAGGTAGCCTGACTGCCATTAGGTGCTGAAATTAGATCCTCAGACCCCTTGTGAGACTATATGCTGGTGCGGGTGGCCCCGGGTTCCTCCTAATGCAAGACAGCGCTAGACCTCATGTGGCTGGAGTGTGTCAGCAGTTCCTGCAAGACGAAGGCATTGATGCTGTGGACTGGCCCGCCCATTCCCCAGATCTGAATCCATTTGAGGACATCTGGGACATCATGTCTCGCTCCATCCACCAACTGCACCACAGACTGTCCAGGAGTTGGCAGATGCTTTAGTCCTGGAGTCTGGGAGGAGATCCATCAGGAGACCATCTGCCACTTCATCAGGAGCATGCCCAGGTGTTGTAGTGAGGTCATACAGGCATGTGGAGGCCACACAGACTACAGAGCCTCATTTTGACGTGTTTGAAGGACATTACATCAAACCAGATGAATGATTCTGTATTGCACTGATCAAGGAACCAACCCAATAGGAGCTAAAGGCATCCTCTTCACATTACTTAACATAGTGAGTTTATACTATGTTTAATGTGCATTTTCTTCATCAGTCTAGAACATAACATGTTAGCGCTCCCTGGTTCTTTTTGGAGACAGATCCTGAGACAGCAGGCAGCTTTGGAGAACTCATGCCAGCTGTGGTCATTAAGGAATCCTTTGATTTAATATTGATTTCATGACAACTATCCTCAGGCACATATTCCTGGATATATACAATGACACGAGTAGACACTAACCCCCAGCAGTCTGGTGCTATGACAGCATAACTAAGGGCTGACCTGAACCAGCCCCAACTATAAGCTCTATAAAGAAGTGAAGTCTTATGCCAACTCTTAAAAGTCTTGACCATGTCCACCTCCAAAACTCATAATGAACTTTGGAGGTGGACAGCTATCAAGCTCCTCACAGAGGAGCAGCTTGACAGCTAACAGCTCCCAATTTAGTTTAGTCCAAATACATGAATTCAAATTGAGGTGATAACTATTTATCAACAGTATGAATGTCTGTTCCCGTCCAACAAAGTTGTTACTACATACCATGTTGAGCAGGGCTTCCACTTGACTTTAACTTCTTCTTTTTCCTGAAAAACATGATATAAACAAACAATTAATTCAGAAAGACATGCAGGTTGCATACAAAAAGGAGCCTACAAACATTTGTGTACTGTTGAATGGCTCAATATATTATACAGTTAGTTTACAAAAATATAAGAACCACTAAAATGCTTGTACTGCCAGCATCGAGTGCATGTCAGCAAAGCAACACTGCTTACATTGTGGCTCACAAGCTCCACTCCTTTTCATCAAAACCAAAATTTTATCTACATTCTGTTTTTTACACTTTAAATCCCAGTTAGGTTAAATATTACCAGTAGCTTTTCAGATAAAACAGTAATAAAGTCCTAATGGTTTCATAAATCTTCATATTTTTTTTCATATAAGCATCGGGGACAAGGCTGTCTTGCAATTGTTGAGGTCACTAGTGTGCGCCCTATTTCTTCCAGGATCACTCTTCATTTGTAGGTTTTAGTGGACTCCTACTACTGTGAAGTGGTTTTCATGGGACAGGGGCTTGTATTCCAAGATCTGGGAGATTGTAGAAATGAGCAGTGATGCCCTTCTTGCCATCTTTCCAGAAATATCAGTGATCTGGAAGCTGTTAGGCTGACTTACAGCAGCAGCACTTTCTGCACCTGCAGAAACTCCAGGACACATTTACTAACAGTGTTTGTTGCTGTGTGTGCTGCAGCTGCAGCTTTGAATTTTTTTTGAGAGCTAATATTTTGGCTTTGGTGTCTTGTTATGAAATGTACAAGAGTAAGAGTGTTAGCATGTGTGTCAAAGCTACGTTTGACTGGGAAACTCAAAGCTCAATAACCTGTATCAACAACAATTCACTGCAGCCTGTGTAATATTTGATGCATCATAATTTATTCCAGTCTATCTTGCAAATACATGTTTGCGTTGCAATGTCATGCACAACACACACAACTATTAGAGCCTTAAGATCAAACCTGCGTCATTCTTTTGGTCCACTGCAGTGTAGCAGTCAAACAAGGAGAAGTGAAGTGGCCCCAAATGGCCAGGATAGAGATCAGAGGGTTAATGCGTAAAATGCATAAAAATATTATTGATTACAGGATAATACATTAATGTTAATATCAACAATAAGCTTTTTACTCTGAAGTTACAAGTATAAACAATGCTGTTGCATTTACACTTACATTTTTTACTATAAGTATGGAAACAAGTGAACAGCATTTTATAATAAGTTTAACTGGAATTCTGTACACTGAAAAACAAACAACAGATAAAAAACACAAACAAACAGCCAGTGCCTTCATCTGTCCATTAAATGTCAAACATCGCTTTGACCTGTAGTCTCTGCTCGTCAGCACATGCTTTTAAAAAGAGCTCCATGTCCTCTGCAAACTGAAAAACAAAGAGGAAGAAGTCCCTCTACACAAAAACACTGCAGATGACAGGCCAGGCAAACATCTATTGACCTGTTTGAATGCCTCCTCATCATGTGAGCCTTGAAGTTTTTTTGTAAGAAGACTAAGACCACAGTGAGGACGTTTCATTTTCATGGACTTTCCACAAGCCCCAGTTTCATTTAGCACAGAGGGTGGAGCACATGAATGTTCTACCCAAGATTCAGGAAATGGTTTAGATGCTGGAGACGAGACATGGAGAGGGAGACGAGGCTCCACGGAGAGTTCAGTGGGGAGCAGTCCTGAATGCTGACATGACAATAATTGCCTTGCCATATCCCCACGCTGTATGACTGTCATGTTACAGAAGGGCAGTGAAAGTGCACCGGCACATCATTTTGTCTGTAAGAGAGAAAAAAAGAAAAAAAAACATGTAATTTAAATGTAGTTGTATAGAATGCAGTCAGTTTATCTAACAATCAGATTGTACATATTAACAAAAATATCCAAGCCGTCCTCAATAATGAAAGCAAAATGGTGTGGATCACAAGAGCTGTCAGGAAATGTGGTGAACAGGAAAAATATTTAATGAAAACACTTTTTTCTCTCGCTGATGAATGAACTGAACTGTACAATGTGAAAAATAACTTTTAAGTCAACAAAGACCTGCAGAGGTGCTGAAAAGAAGTGCATATTTATGACTTTAACTATGAGGTATATTTAATACCAACATACCTTTGAAAGGCAAAGCACTTTGAATGTGTCCATTTATATGCTGCTCAATCTTTGCCCTGACAGCAGGGCTGAAAGTGGGGCACAGAGGGCAGTGAAACAGCCAACACGTGGTGCATTCCTGCAATTCTGGCCTGGAGGCAGAACTCCAATTTGATATTTGCATCTAAAACAGAGAGAAAAACAGATAAACACCATATACACATTTAAGTTCAGGTTTTAGCAGAAATAACACGTTACAGTTAGCATGTAAGAGATTTGGGAGAAAATTCTTTACAAAAACATAATTTACAAGAAACTTTTATTTGTGACATACGTATCTATTGACATATAAAAGACAACTGAACAAAGGCTAACTAACATCTGGGCAATAAAGCAGAATAAATAGAGAATATTAGTATTTATACATAAAACTCTCTGTGACGACCTTTACAATGTTTTTGCAGGTGGAATGAGAGATATGAATAAAGTGCAATATGCAGTAAATGGAACAATGTGCATTGATGTTACAGATCGTGAAAAGTAGTGAAGTGAATTTGTTCATAACAAGCAAAAATCAAATACGTTTGAAACTGACCACTAAATGCTAACCAGAGGTGTCAAAAGTGCACATTCTTACTAAAGTTTAGATGCCTCGGGGGTCTGACCGTTGTTGTAGCGCTAACAAAGTGCCAACGTAATCAGTGTAAGCAAACTAGATGATTCCTACAATTATATAATTATTAACGGCAAATTTAGACATGAAAGACTCTGTAACAACCTTTACGATCCACTTGCAAGGTTTCCACAGTCGATGGCTGTATCCCAATTCAGGGTCTGCAGCCTTAAAGTTCGCAGCCTCAACGGTCCATGAACTCTGAACATCTGAACTCTGAAGCATGAACTCTGTGTCAAAGATTCAAGCTGCTGTTATTTATATTTCCTATCACCTTAAATCTTCACTCAAAGACACTCAAGTATCTGTGACAGTGTGTATATAGATGTATCATATATAAGAGAGAAATATTGTTCTTTTAATATGTTGGCATTACTAAATTTGGCTCAGTGCTTACATATATGTGTAAAAAGCAAATGTACGAGCTGTGATAACTGTGTCTGATAGAATGAAGAGTAGACTGATAAATGAAATATTCCTTTATTGGGTGAGAAAATCAGACCATGTCATAACTGCTTTAAGTCACACAGAATAGACATCAGAGCCTTAAACAGGCTGACTTCTGCTAAATGGGTCAAACTGGGCAGAAAGTCTACAAACACATAACATCCTTATAGAATATGATGTAACACTATAGATCAACTTAGCTCAGAATATATAAAGCACATAAACAATTACAGCAATATGATGCAACAAACACAGCAGCTACTGATCCAAAATACTCAAAGCTTCATAGAACTGAAACAAACATTTATTTTTAGCTCCATTCTGCTGCTGATACAGACTTTAGGTTTCTGAACATTAAACTTGTTGCTGCCTTTCATAGTGTGTAACTTGAAGGCCCTGAGTACTTTCTCCCACACTGAAAACACTGGGAGGATAACATTATTTGAACATTACCTAATAAGACTGATTCAGCACAGACAGTTATGTTAAACTTTCCTAGCAGTCCTTCACAAACAGGGAACAGTCTGTCTATTCTCTCCATCTGTCAGCTGCTGCTGGCTCTTCCTCCTCCTCTTCCTCACACACTGCTGAGTTTGTCCTGGTGGATCATCAGGGCTGCAAAGCCTCACAGATGATGTGCAGCAGTGGGTCCCTCAGTCTGTCCTCACTCTGGACACTTGCAGTCGTCACACATGGAAATCAAATGTGTGATAAGCTGCAGGATTCAAACACAAGTGTGACTTATAAACACATGTTCATACTTTTATTCCACAATCAGAGAGAAAGAAACAGAGAGAGAGTGCAGGACCATAGCTGCCCGATGGCGATTTTTTGCTTTTATGGGCCGATCGATTTTTTTTTTTTTTTGGAAGGGTATAAATAATGAAAGGTGTTGGATTGGCCAATTGGTCATGATCGACTCTGGGCTGGACCAATTACAGCCGAGGAGGGCGGATGCACCCTCCCCCTTGTTTAGCAATCTTATAGATGAACTAAAGAAAATGGAGAACAAAAAAAGGAAAGAAGGTGCAGAAAAAATTAGGGCCAAAAAGAAACAAGCCCTTCAGGCAGACGCTGCCAAATGTGTAAAAATAACTGAATTGTTTGGCGGTAGCTGTGGCATAGCTTCCACAAATTTAGCAACATCAGCAAGTGGTGGAGGCCAGCAGGTGGATAAGGGAAAGGGGAGGCAAGAGGAGGAGAGACCCGAGGCGGCCGCCGGTCATAGTGGCAGAGGAACTGAACTTCAGGTAAGAAGTTATGACCTGCTGTCTATCTGTGTCAGATATAAACCAAGTTTAGTTGTAGTTTGTTTTCGTTGTGCTGACTTTTTACAGTCGCTTAGAATAACTGGTACTAGCTAGCATGACGGAGTTTATATACTGCTGGGCGGGTGCTATGAAGTTACTGATAGTAAATTTTATTTTATGCTTAAGGTTAGTTTCTCAAACTCCTCAAAATCTTAACAAATTGTGCCAATCCTTACATGTTGCACCAGGCTGATTTATCATCAAAAGTGGAGAAGTCTGTGACAGAGGAGACAGAAGAGCAGCAGAGAGAGATGGAGCAAGAGAGAGAAATAAAAGAGCAGGAGATGGAGATGGAGAGATGACTTTATGTCATCCATGAGGGATGCATTTGACATATGTTTCACATATTATAGCCCAACAAGTTACTTATAGCAATTTAAATACGAGCAATCACTTTTTGGCAGACAATCACTTTTTGGCACAACACCGGCTATTTTTTGTGTTTCTTTTTATCGCTCTGTAGCTGAGTTCAATTGAAAGCCTGCATGCGCTAGTACCTCTTGCCACAAGTTCCCAGAATCCTTTGCGGTTTTTACCCCTGAATGACGTCACATTTTTGGTGGGCCGGTCTCTAGTCAAAATGCCCAGGCCGATTTTTTGTCCCAGTTCAGCCCTGTGCAGGACAGACAGACAGGTGACAGTCTCAGGTGTACACACTGCTACACAACAGCACCAGAGAAGGAGGATTTAGTGTTTGTGTTATTACGAGTGCTAAACAAGAAGAGTTCCCAGATGGTGCAGTGGACACATGTTTGACTGCTGTGATTAAAGCATCTTTCTTTCAGCTTAACGAGTGAACCGTCAGCTCGTTCAAACACACGTTAAAGTCCGTTTGGCTCGACACCACCGAACAGAGGCAGCAATATAACATAGCTAACATTAACAGTGCAGTGAATCCTGCTTGTGCCGTGATATTCAGGACTGCAAACCGAGCAGCATCACTGACTTTCAGCTTGTTGTGTTTGTGGATAAATGACTGACTTTAATTATCCACAAAATCATCACATTCTCTGTAGGATTAAGGTCGACTATTGAACAGCGTATATTTTAAAGTAAAGGCTTTAAAACCAAGTAAACGCTGAAAGTACAAACATCACTAATGTCACATAACTTTGCCAACATGTGGCCAACAGGAATGTTTTAATGTTCTTCATTATTAAACATCTGCACATAAATAAGTGACATAATATTCAGTACTTACTTCTGAAAGTTTACTCTTCAGCCGCCCCTCTTCCGCCGTTTTCTTTCGGCAACATTATCCACACCCACCGCCGCGCCGTTCTCTCAGAACTGAAGAAACTTCTTGGATAAAATGTCTTCAAGAAATTTAAAGCAGTTCAGACGCTTTTCTTTCCCAGCTCCTCAGACTGTCCACCCTGTTAGCTTCGTTAAGCAGCCATGAAGAGTAGAAGGCCAAGTATGAGTTTCAAACAGTAAACACATTTATTTTTAAACCCTGCAAATAAACAACATTGACATCAAAAGTTTTACATTTCCTAAATGTATCCCACAATCTGAATATAACACCCACTTCCCCACGTTTGATCCGCTGTGTTAAATATGATTAAGAACAGAATTCAATCATTTGCAAATCCTATAAACCAGTATTTTAAACAAAGTGAGAAAATGAAACATTTAAAGAAAAATATTAGCCCATTTTGAATTTGATGGCAGCATCCTCTCTCCATAAACTAAAGGCTTTACGATGTTTAGTGCTGGACCATGTTGGTTAATGTGTAAACTCAACAGTTTCCATTTTGATTAACCTGACCAACATCTAACATAGAACACCTTTGAAGTGGACCTCGCACCCTGTGGATAACTTCAAACACGTCGAGGTCTTCAGAGGCTGAACTTTGACCCAGCATCACAACGAGCGCCATAAACACTTGTTACGGTTATTAGAAGGAAGCCAGCCTTTAGACATCCCCACAACGACATCGTGACCAAGGGTCTGTTGCATGATTTTTAACATGGCTACAATGTGTCGTCTGCTGAGTCATCGTTTAATACAACAACGTACTGAAAGAGAGCATTCAGCATCTGACTGAGCTGGACTAACCTTCCCTTTCAAAAGTGAAAACTGCAACATAAAACTGGAATACAACCAACTTCTAATGAAATGTAACATTTTATAACATGAACACAGATTCCAGGTGAGCTGTGTCCTCCAGGACTGGATTTACCAGAACAGGTATGAGGACGGTGCCTGACGGGCATGTACGAGCTGGAGTGGATCCCAGCTAACACAGGGTGAGGAGACAGACGACCGTTCACGCTCACACTTATTCACCAGTTAACCTAACCCCACTACCTGAATGTGTGTGAACTGTGGGAGGAAGCCAGAGTCCCCTGAGAGGACCCACACAAACACGGGGAGAACATCCAACCTCCACAGAGACTCTCTCTGCACTAAAAGCACAAAATAAAAATCACACCGTCATGTAATTTAAGAAACTGGTCTTAAAAACAGTTAATCTAATGTGTCCACATGGAGCCCGTGTTAAGGTCCGTACTGGGCTTCAGAACATCAAGTGAACAACGTCAGATGGGACCTGAGTGCGTTGTCTCCTGATAGAAAGTGCTGAGGATCAGAAGGACTCAGGGACAACACGATATCTGTCCAGCAGAGGGCGGCATTATTCCAAACGGCTCCATCCTAGAAACATGATGTGGAACAGCTGACCTGTAGATCTGCTCAAGAACAATCGTCACAGTCTGATCACAGTCAGTCCCACGTCTGCCATGTTCTCAGCTTCCTTTAGTACAGGTAGCTTTAATGATCATTTCAAGTGTGGTTGTTTCATGGAAACAGAGAGCAGACTGCAACATCCGTGACAGCCGCCTCTAACACTCTGATGGACGTGTGGACAGCAATGCTGCCTGGAACAGTACCGATGTTTCAGGGCTGATGACGTTTTTGGGAGGGACATCTACATCCTGACATATCAAGGTTACTTTACTTTTACGTAAATTTGCTTTACAGAAAAATAATAGCATTTGTCATCCCTTCACAAACACACACATCGATTTAAACCTGACAGACACATATTTGGAAATTAGACGCGATTAATCAAATCAGAAAAACAGTTATTAGTTATTAAGTTTAGTGACGGCAGCAGGGACAAAGCTGCTTTTATAAGACTTTGTCCTGCATCATTCTCATGATAAAACAGACTCAATGGCCCCAAGATATTTATATGACTGCACTTGCTCAGGTTTGTCCGGATTTCAAACTGTTCTAAAAGTCTTTTGATTCAAATCTGGGGCTGTGTTATTGAAAGCAGCAGAGAAATCGATGAACTGAAGTCCTTTACTCTCTACATGTTTGACAATCAGGTGAAGTAGAATCAAAAGCGCGTCCTCCACTCCTCTGTTGGGCTCATGTGCAATCTGCATTGAATCAAGCTGAAGTTCAGTGTCTTCCATAATCACATTTCTGATGATTTGTTCAAAGACTGAAGTGAGGGCAGCAGGCCTGAAGTCGTTTAGAACTTTTGGACGACTAGATTTAGGACCAGGAACCACGACAGCTTCTTTCCAAAGAGAGGGCATGAACGATTTATTCAGAATAACCTAAAATATAGGACTGAGTTCTTGAGCACAAGTGTAGGAGCCATATGAGTTGTTCCTTTTTGTTTTGGATTAAGAGGGTTGGTTTAAATGCACACCTTGTATTGGTGCACGGGTGTGAGGCGTGACTCGTGGGCGTGTTAGGTGATAAATGTGGTTGCACTCATCTGTTCACCGCACCTGATGAGCAGAAAGGTCGGGTGAGCATGAGGGGAAACCTGTTGACCCCAGCTTGAGTCATTGTGATGCATTTTTGGCTGTAACTTGATGTATGTTTTATGCACTAATTGATGCCATAGGCCGATGTTGTAGTTTGGTGTAGTAATTGGTGTAATTCTTTGTGAGTTGCAGTCATTGTGTTTGTGCAGTCTGTGCATTTGTTTAATAGTTCGATGTGCTGATTTGTATAGTGGACAGTAACATGTGGAATTAAAGGAGCAAATAGTGCAGAAGTGCATCTCATGTGTTTGTTGTTGTCGTCATCAGCGTCCTCATGTTTAGCCTGCTGCGGCCATTTGCTGGAGGAGCCACAACAACTTGTCAACAGAAGAGTTTGTAGGTTTTATTAGATTATTTATATATAGTTTTATTGGTGAGAGTTTTATGGTTCGCTGTTGCCTTTTAGAGTAAGCCTGTGGCTTCACACAGCTGTTTCAATCAGGAGTCTTATTCCCCTGTTAGGTTTCAGCAGTTTCACCTGCATTAGGCGTTGTACTGATTTGCTTTCTATTGTGCATCAGGCGGCTGAAGCCATTGGCTTGGGAGTACCGCCGCAGTTTGTGTTTAAGACAGTTTGTCTTCCTCACAGCTGACGGTATGGAGGTACATAAATACCCATCGCCAGTATGTACGGAAGACTAGGCTGGGTTAGCTAGGTTTAACAGGCAGATTAGTGGGGATGTTACTCCTGTTAATTGTGTGTGTCCAAGGTTTATTGAAAGGAACGTCATTAAT
This sequence comes from Rhamphochromis longiceps, assembly GCF_057381845.1. Classification (NCBI taxonomy): domain Eukaryota; kingdom Metazoa; phylum Chordata; class Actinopteri; order Cichliformes; family Cichlidae; genus Rhamphochromis; species Rhamphochromis longiceps. The sequence goes on along the minus strand of NC_140559.1, from coordinate 70,226,917 downwards.
TTGATGTGTTGGAATGAAGCTCTGTGGCATAGGTGCAGTTCAGCGTTTGGATTTTGTAATGTTTGAGTTATGAGTTATGTGAGTTATGCAAACAACAAAGTTTTTTGCAGCTGTTCACCTAAAAATGCAGCCAAGGCGTTTTTAAAATAAACATTTCAAACTATTTACAGAACAATCAGCTGTTCGGCATCAAATCTGATGCCACACAAATTATTTGTGCCACTGCAAAAAATAATTTCTGTCCACTATGAGGTAAAGGAGAACAACAGCCTGATACCTGCAGGCCTGACAACAGCAGATGTATCACTCCACATCAGCCACGCCGCTTTGCTAGCTAAAACACATAAGGACACTGTCATAGCCTGTCAACCATGTTGATTAGCTGCGTATATACACGAATGTGAATCGGATCATTGGCTGGACTATGGGAGAAGGTGGCATCATTCTAATCGCATACAGGAGCAGCCGGACACTTACTGACTATTAACTACTCGATTTAAATCAAGACGCAACCTCTCGCGCTTTCTCTCTCTCTCTCACACACACACACACACACACACACACACACACACACACACACACACACACACACACACACACACACACACACACACACACACACACTTTCTAACAGCCATCTTCAAGATAAAGCAAATCAAGCTCCAATAACTAGTGAAAAATGTAAAAACTCTCCAAGACATCTGGATTAACGTTAAATCCTAATAACTGTGAACTCTTTGCCATAAATGATAAACTGTAAGATTCCTGTTAAATCAGAAATAAGATATTTGGAAATTCATCTCACAAAGGACCAAAAAGTAAATCCGTCGTTGAACGTGGAGAAGAAACTAAAAGAATTCAAGACCAAACTGAACTCTGGGCTTTTGTCACGGTTCTGGGTCATTTTGACCCAGCATTTTCAGTTCTTATATTACTTTGTATTATGGTTTGTATCCCGATGCTTTTGTTTATTGGTATTCCATGTTTCTGTTATTCTTAGTGAGGGATTAGTTCTTAGGTTGTGTCTCGTGTTTAGTATAGGTTCAGTGTCAAGTCTGCGTCTGTTTCTTGTTTCCTGTTTTATTGTGAAGGGTTGTCTCATGTCAGTGGCTGTATCCCAATTCAGGGTCTGCAGCCTTAAAGTACGCATTTCAAGGCCGATTACGTCACAGCGGCGCGCCGAAGGCTGTCCCAATTCAAAGGCTGCTCCAAATGCGGCCGTGAAATGAGTCCTTCATTTCCCTGAATTTTAAGGCTGTGGCAGTGTAGACTTTGTGGCCCAACATATCCCAGAATGCATAGCGCGGCAGTGGGTGTGGATAATTTAGCCGAAAAATGGCATTAAAACGGATCTCCAATATGCACTGGACGACAGGAGGGGGAAATCCTTGTGAAAGTGGCCAAAAGACACGAAAAAGGTTACGGCAAAAACAACTAATCATCCGTGTGGATACTAACTCACTCGCCTGGCTAGTGCGCTGCAGAGAGGACGTGAGTAACATCAGTTCTTTTAAGTGAAGGATGTTTTTGAAAATACTGAGAAAATGTCAGGAGGCGTTGGACAAATGGACATTTTTGATAATGGCAAAGAGGATTGAACAACATATGTGGTGAGAGATGAACAATATTGTCTGGCTAACAAAATAGAGGATGAGAGGAAAGTTGCTGTGTTCCTGAGTGTCATGGGAGGAAAAACATACAACTTGTTGCGCAGCATCAAACAAAAACTAAATGTGCAAAAGAGACCGAAAGCTGCATGAAGTAACTGAGAAAGACTCAAATGATTCTCAGGAGGATTTGGCATGCCTGGAGCTGTACACAATGCAAGAGAAAGACAATGATGCAATATGGCTCACACCAAAAATACAAGAGGTTGAGTTACAGATGGAACTGGACACTGGGTCTGCCCTCTCACTGATCTTATATGAAGATTACAGAGACAAATTCCCCAATCTGAAACTGAAACACACCTCGGTGAAACTGAAAACATACACAGGTGAAAGAATAACTCCTCTGGGAAAAGTGAAAGTGGAATATGAGAAAAAGAAACGCAACCTGGAACTTTATGTCAATGAGACTGGAATGAGGCCTGAGTGCACATTCTGTGGATGAAAGACTGAAACAGAAACTTAATAACCGTGCCCAGGTGATCAAAGATGGAATCAGCACCCTGAAAAATATTAAAGCACAGATCATACTGGAGGACAATGCAAAACCAAGATTTCACAAAGCACGTCCTGTACCTTATGCTTTATGCCCCAAAGTCGAAGCAGAGCTCCAGCGCTTGGAAGAGCAAGGAATACTCACCAAGGTGGAATGGTCAGATTGGGCTACACCAATAGTGTCAGTAAGCAAGAAAGCAAGTGACAGAGTGCAGATCTGTGGTGATTTTAAGGTTTCAGTGAACCCAGTTCTCCACATAGATCAGTACCCACTTCCGCGGATAGAAGACATATTCACAGCAGTCGCAGGTGGCAAACACTTTTCAAAAACTGACCTTGCCCAGGCTTATCTCCAGTTGGAAGTAGAAGAGACATCCAGGAAATATGTGGTGATAAACACTCACAAAGGCCTATATCAGTACAACAGCGGCTGCTGAGTGAGCCCTCATCTGGGACTCTGGGACTCTCCTCAGCTCTTACTGGAACAGTGGCGCGGCTGCCCCTCTGATGGTCTTCCATGGTCTTTTGTGTTCTGGGGGCCTCTGGATGTCTGGAGTTTTGATCTCCTCCATACCCGCTTCACACCCTGGAGGACGGGGCTGAGGCCCCCCCACACTCCCTAGCAGATCATTACATGGAGAAACCTTTGGAATGCAAGCATGCTGATCCACACAGGTATGCACACATGGGTATTCACAGACGCGGACTAAAGCTTTCTTGGCTGCTGCCTCAAAGCACACTGTGCGCTGTCTATCTTGCGTGCTGCACAATATTGTTTATTACTTAGTAAATACTGATATCTATGACTAGCTAGTTTATTGTGATGGTGCTTTGTTTTCTCTATTATTATGTTGCTCTTTGTTGTTTGCTGTCTCCTCTGTTTGTTTGTTTGTTTGTTTTTTTTTTTTCTCCATACAGGTGACCCAGGAGTTTTTTTTTTTTTGTCTCTCTTCCCCCCCCTTCTCACCGTCTCTTCTCCCCTTTGGTTTTCTTTCTTTCTCTCCCCCTCTCTCTCTCATTCATTCCCCCTGTCCTATTTATTAAAAAAAAAAAAAAAAAAAAAAAAAAAATGACAAAGGATGAACTGAAGCTCTGCCATCACGTAATGTCGCATACTGCTGTTTCTGATGTCATTTAGAAAAAAAAAAAAAAAAAAAAAAAAAAAAAACTGACCTTGCCCAGGCTTATCTCCAGTTGGAAGTAGAAGAGACATCCAGGAAATATGTGGTGATAAACACTCACAAAGGCCTATATCAGTACAACAGGCTGGTATTTGGTATCGCCAGTGTCCCAGCAGTATGGCAACGTGCCATGGATCAGGTCCTACAAGGCATTCCAGGAACAGTGTTTTCTGGATGACATAATAGTCACTGGTGTTGATGAGGAGACTCATCTGGCTAACCTAACAGCAGTCCTGGCCAGGCTAGAAAAATATGGATTGAGAGCAAACAAAAACAAATGTGAGTTCTTCAAGGATGCCATTGAGTATTGTGGACACAAGATCGACAGACATGGGCTCCACAAAACCGAGGACAAAGTTGAAGCAGTCCTGAAGGCACCAGACACTAAAAATGTGAGTCAGCTACGTTCATTCTTGGGCTTAATTAATTATTACCACAAGTTTCTACCAAACCTTTCAACAGTCCTGCACCCGCTGAACTCTCTGCTGCAACAAAATGTCAAATGGAAATGGACAAAAAACTATGAAGAGGCATTTAATTTAGTTAAGTTAAGCAGCTCATTACATCAGAGGAGGTTCTGACACACTTTGACCCCAAGCTACCACTTCGCCTCGCCTGTGATGCCTCACCATATGGCATTGGTGCCGTGCTATCTCACAAAATGCCTGATAGATCCGAACGACTAGTTGCCTTTGCCTCAAGGTCCCTAAATGCAGCCGAGCGCAACTATACGCAGATAGACAGAGAAACACTCAGTCTAGTGTGGGGAGTGAAGAAGTTTAATCAGTATTTATATGGACGACACTTCACCCTGATCACAGAACACCGACCGCTGGTGTCCATCTTTAACCCTCAGAAAGGTATTCCAACCATGGCTTGCGTACGCTTGCTTGGGCTTTGTTCCTGGGTGCACACACCTACACCATTGAGTTCAAAGGGACAAAGCTACATGGAAATGCAGATGGACTTTCACGTCTTCCACACATGCAACCCACCGAAGAAATGACTGATCCAGCTACTGTGTTTCATGTTACACAAATGGAACCCCTACCTGTCACAAGTGCTCAGGTGAAAAGAGAAACGAGCCAAAACACAATCTTGTCAAACGATCTTACTGTGAATGGTTGGCCGTCCTGTAGTGACACTCAGTTCTCTGCGTACTCCACCCACAAAGACCAACTATCCGTTTGCCAAGGATGTGTCATGTGGGGAACTCGTGTCATCCTGCCACCCAAACTACGTACAAAGGTACTGGACTCACTGCACGATGGACATTTGGGTGTTAAGATGAAAGGTCTTGCTAGAAGCTATGTTTGGTGGCCAGGCACTGATTGTGAAATGGAGAATATGGCTAAATCCTGCATTGTTTGCCAGCAGACGCTGCGCCAGCCTCAAACAGCACCTGTACACGCGTGGGAGTGGCCATCTGCTCCATGGCAACGCATTCATATAGACTATGCTGGCCCATTTATGGACCAAATGTTCCTGGTTGTGGTTGATGCCCACTCAAAGTGGCCAGAAATCTTCCCCGTAAAGCAAGCAACAGCTGCCAGCACGATCAATAGTCTTTGGTCACCGTTTGCACGCACAGGTCCGCCACAACAGCTCGTAAGTGACAATGGTCATCAGTTTACTGGAGAGGAGTTCCAGTGTTTCCTTAGGAGTAACGGCATACGACATATCACTTCAGCTCCCCATCATCCTGCAACAAAGCTGAACCAGCCAGTCGCACAGAGGGGAAACCGCTACAACAGAAAATTGACAATTTTTTTACTGTCTTACCACTCATGCAACAACTGGACACACACCTGCAATGCTCTTCATGGGATGAGATCTGAGATCACATCTAGATTTGCTGAAACCAGACATTCGCAAGGATGTCCAAGATAAACAGTCTTCCATGGTGGAAGCAACAAGAAACAAAACCAGGTTCTTCAATGTTGGACAAAGAGTTCTCGCCAGAGACTACAGAGACCCAAGTCAGAAATGGCATTCTGGCACGATTCGTTCACGGACCGGACCGCTGATATACACCATAAATGTTGGAGCCAACTTAGTCTGGTGTAGACATGTTGATCAGATTCTAGATGCAGAATGTCACGTGGTTCCAGAGCAACCTGAGAGGACACATCTACACCTCAAGATTCAGAAGAGTTTGCCCTCGCTTCACCACCTGAGGTTCAGGGTTTACGTGAAACCACCAATGTTCAAACACCTGAACTTTCCACACAGAGCACTATGGACTCTGACCAAACAGGCAGACATTACCCTGAGAGAAATCGCAGAGCACCTCAGAGACTGAACTTATAGGTTTCCAGTTCATTTTGTAAGGAAAGCAGTTAAAATGTTTAAGAGGAAACAACCTACCTCTATGTTGTAAATCACTGAGTAGGTGTCATATTTCAGTTTAAGTACAATTATTGGGTTACGGCATTTACCTGAAAATATCTCGATTGTTTGATACTTAATGTGTTCATCAAAGCTGGATGGGAGGAACTGTGATGTATTTAGTAAAATCAGTCTATATTTTGTGGTAAAGTAGAGAACACCAAGCGTGGTGCATGTGCGCATTGATATGCCTGTGCCGTTCCACAACATGGTTAATAAAGTAAGTTACTAACAACCAAAAATGTGTTTTTACTTTACCAGTTAAGTTATAAGAGAGAACATAACAAACTGGTTGAGATCCTGGATTAAAGAGGGAATGGGAAGGGAAGAGGAGTACAGAGGACTGATTGGTCGGTTCGTGAGGAGAATCACCTGAAACTGAATGTGGCCAAAACAAAGGTGCTGGTGGTGGACTAATTGTAATTTAAAATGTGAACATTTTAGCTGTCCTCCATCATTCTCCCTGAGGAGTCGAGTTACGGTGACTTTGTATCTTCTACAAGAGATGCACAAGAGCAAGTTTAAAAAAAAACTGTAGAGGAAAATATGGCAAAGTCCCAAGACTTACAAAAGGAAGCTTATGCTAGACGAGTCCAGAAGTACAGAAACCTTGTGTACAGCGTTGGAGATGAAGTTCTTCTCTTGAACACGAAACATGGAAGGAAGGGAGGAAGACTTGATCCAGATTTTTCAGGACCCTACACCATTCAAGACATCGCTGGCAAATGTGTGAGATTAAAAAACACAGAAGGAGCAACTTTAAGAAATCACTACAGCATTGACCATATCAAGCCGTACAGAAGAAGCCACCATGTAAATATCAGTGACAAGTAAAAATACCCAACTCGCAGTCAGACGGTGAACAGCAGCACAGACCTGAAGATGCCTCCCTGCCATCCTACTGCTAACCCTCAGTGCCAGCAAAGTCCAGAGGATTCATTATGCACCCAAAACGGCTGACACAAGGAGTTTAATTGTGTTCCAGGACCAGAAACGCGTGAACAAGAACTTCCCTCCCAGAAACAAAGCTTAGAAGATGAAGGTGACATAGTGAACAACTCTTTTTGACCAGTTGGTCATTTGTTGCCAGTTTGGCGTTGCAACTTAATTGACTGTTGCATGACTTTGTTTGCATTTTGCAGTCTTCAACTCATATTGGATATAAAGAAACATGCAACGTGCACTGAGCTTGTGGAAGTCTGGAAATGGATCTGCCTGTCAGTAATTTTCTCTTTTGCCCACCCGCTGTACCTTTCCTATTTCTCTGCGTGTAAATGCATGCCTATTGTATTGACTTTTTTCCTGTTGTGGCCCGTCGGCCTTTACCAAGCGTGCAAAGGATACTGGGCGCTTGGAGGCAGCTGTTGGACCATACAAGTTATTTTTCGAACACTGCAGGGGTCACGGTGGTTTCTGATGAGGTAAGAGAACTTATCATTATTGATTCTGATTTCGAGGTTCTGCTCCTTCTGAAGCATTTGCAGTGCAGAGACCATTAATAGTTTAAAATGTGCGAGTAGGTCGGGAGGTTTGTATTGCAAAACTCTGATAAGGTTTCACCCATTCACTTCAACAGGAAAAAATGTTATCAACCACAACACAGATGTTGTGACATCATAATACCCAGTTTCGGTATATGCAGAAAGAACCTTTATCAGCAATTATATTCCTTTAGATGTTTTTGTGTACAGCACTCAAGCAGTTACTTCAAAAATTGTTGCTGTTGTTGTATAAACTCAGATTTTTCAAAACAGGTCATTGATGCATATCTGCACCGTGTTATTGAGAGACGAAAGGTAAGTAAGAAATGTCATTTACCTACTAATTTTGAAATTTAAAAAAAAACCCTATTTACTGTTCTATAACATTTTTGTATACTTGTGCAGAATGCTGCACACCTGCTCTGTTCAGTAGTTGCAAGCTCGTTGTTTTCTGGGCAGTTCAGATGCCTCAACTGGTATGTTGAAAGCTCAGAAGTGGTCCAAACAGTTGACTCCTTTCTGTTGCTGAGGAAAGAGTTCGGTTCCTTTAAAGAAGACTATATTTGAAAACACCCTGAGACGCATGGTACCTAAGTAAATCCAAATTACTCTGCACTTCCAATCCCACAGATGAAGTTCCCAGTTGAAGACGTGGCTGTGCCCTGTGAACTTTGGTACACACTGGATTCTTGTGGTATGTGTTCATTTTGTTATTAATTTGCATAATTTGTTGTGAAGCAGTTTCTTGCACAAAGTGTTATTTTTAAATAAGTTTTCAGTGGCACAAACAATTGTAATTTTTAATTTAACTGTTTCTTTAGATTGTCAACATTTCTGGACGGATAATACTGCTCATAGACCCCATGGGAATGAAGGTGTTTATGACAGGAAAATTCTGCGCAACTGGAGGTATGTATGATACTGAGGTGTTATTCTTAGATTAAAAAAAAAAATCTTGTTTCATTACAAACACTTTTGTTCAACTAGGAATTTTCTGAGGATGAGAGGGCATGAAGACACCATGGAGTGGCAGTTACAGACTATGCAACACAACAAGCGACAGGATTCCAGCAGTTGTGGAGTTTTACTGTTAAAGGTAACCCGTATTCAAATGATTCAGTTTCTTGTTAGCTAGAATTAAGACTTTAAGTAAATTTAAGTGAAGTGAAAGTTATTTCGGTCAACAACAACAAAGATGATCATTTTACATAGAAGTACTTAATCATACAGTAACTGAAAAAGGAATAGGCTGAAGCCTTGTGGCTTATAATTATCCTATCCTTTACCTAATTAAGACTTTACATTCTAATTATGATCAATCTCACAGTTTGCAGAACACTACCTTGATTTTGGAGAGGTCAGTGAGGTGTCAACCACTACAGAGCCAGTTGTGCTGGAGCGAATGCAGATAGCTTGCACCCTACTTGAAAATCGAGGTAAGTCCAGTAAAGTCCTTATCACGTTAGTGCGTACTTCCAATTTAAATAGTGCTTTTCAAACAGCACAGTACAAATAGTGCTCTTCAAACACTTTCAGATAAGACCCTTCTCAAAGTCTAATTTAGACTAATTTTCCAGGAAGTATATTTGGAAAAAATGTACTATTATTTTTTAATTATTCAATAAATAATGTTTGATTAAAACCTAACTATGATTGTGTTTCAGGGAACGCTGAGGACTACTGCATTGTTTGCTCCATGTTAGATGCTAACGCTGACCGCAGCATGATTGAAATGGTAAAACAAAACAAAACAAAAGAAACACATAAGTCTTAGTATCATTACTTGCCAATCATAATTAAAATGTTGAGTAATAGTATTCACCAAACAGAATATGAGCCATTTATTTTTCCTTTCCAGGTGCAGTGTGAATCTTGCCAAAGATGGGCACATTTTGCATGTGAAAAATATAAAGAGAGCAACCAAGAATATAAATGCCAAAAATGTAGCCAGAGTCAGACAGAGACTGTGCAGAGACTGTAGAAGGACAGAGCAGCAGCAGAGCAGTCCAGATACACTGATGATCCTCTGTCAGATCCAGAGGGACACACAGGGATGATGCTGGACTCTACATTGTGTCTGACAGTGGAGCTGTTCTCAGAGCAGTTCACTCTGCATCACTGACAGTCATCTGCACTTCTTCTCATTCCTCTGTCAGTCACTGCTGGATGAAGCTCTCCTCTCCACCTCCCAGTAACATGGCCCAGTCAGAGCATCTCTACACACAAGCTGCTGCTGCTTCAACCTCTCTGGATCATCAGGACACAGCTCCTCCTCTCTCAGCACACACACCGTCCTGTTTACCATCATCAGCTCCACCTGCAGAGAGAAGAAGGAAGAGCAGAGGAGATAAACGAGTGTTTCCAGAGACTCTTCATCAGCTGTCAGTCAGTGATGCAGCACATCCAGTATAAAGAGCAGCAGGGACTTCAGTGCTGGGACTGTACTAGGACTCATTGTTGCTTCACTTTTTCTAATCTTTGGATTTTTATTGAAGTTGATGAAAATGTTTTTCCCTCCTAGTTTGAGTTTGGACTTTCATTCATTAGAAGAACCTTGGTGTGTCCACTCTGAGCTCTGTAGGAACCCCAACAACAAGCCCAACAATCCAGATGGACGGTTCCAGCTGTTAACTGGAGGAATTCCATCCAAACATCTGCTCTCACTAAATTCTTCCTCACCTACAGACTGTGTTCTTCACTGCTTTAAACTTGGAAATGAATGCAGTCATTGGTCTGCGTGCTGCTTTGTTCAGAGAGCTGATTGGCTGTTGACAGTGTTTGATCAGAGCGTGTCAGCCGTTACTATGGTGACCATAAAGGTCAGAAACAGGAAGTGTTTGTGTCCAATCCTGAAGCCTGTCACCATTCTCCTCTCACAGCTTCACTGAGAAGCTGCAGCTTTACAGGAAACACTGGATCTTTGTTTCATACTGACTGTGTTTAGTACAATACTGCTGACAGCACCACCCACTCACTCCATCACTCTACTTACAGCAGAGTCTTCAGTCTGTAGTCTGGACTCTGCTGAAGATCAGACAGCTGCTTCACATCTGGATCCTTCAGGTTGTTTCTCCACAGGTGCAGCTCTCTCAGATGGGAGGGGTTGGACTTCAGTGCTGCTGCCAGATAATCACAGCCGATCTTTGACAAACCACAGAAACTCAATCTGTATAAAGAATGAAAGATGTAAGTTTATTAGACAAAGTGTGAGCTTGAAATCATTCAGTGTTTCATCATCTGTTCAGAGCTGAAGAAGGTTCAGAATGTAGAAGTTTAGAAAATGGAAACTCCAAACAGCTGAAGCCAACAGGAAGCAGCTTCAAACAGGAAACTGTGCAGAGTTTCAGACTATATGTCCTGATGCAGCCAGTTGGATTTTGGAGATTTGAATCTCTGTTCTGTGACTAAGTCCTTGAATCATTTCTTCCAGTTGGTCCAACAAGACAGACTAAGTGTTGGACATGTGTTGTGGCTCCATTATGGGAGCTTCTAAATGTGATGTGATGGCCCCTCTGGGTCTGTCAGGTCACAGGACTGAAGAGAGCTCAAACTGGGCACACAGTTGTTCCAGTCTGGACCAAAGACTCTATACTGGGACTGAGGGACTGCTTTGACTGCTCCCACTGGGACTTTTTAAAGGCTCATGTTCTCACTTAGATCATCGATTTCTACTTACATTTCTTTCTGGGAAAAATGGGGATTACTTTGGAAACAGGAAGTATTTTCCCCAATAAGCAGCCCTGGATTAGTAAATCACTCCAACATGTTCTCAGGCAGAAGAAGCTGTCTTGTTATGAGGGAGAGAAGAAAAAGATTGAGGCACAGAAACTTGTTGAAAGAGAGATAAAGCAGCTAAAATCAGGTGTAAAAGTAAAGCAGAGGATGAGCTGAATAAAGGACACTCAAGGCTGGCTTGGAAAGGAATGAAGTCCATGGTGGGGATGCAGAACAAGGAGCAAAGATGAATGTGATGCTGAATCAGCAGAAGACTTGGACTCATTTGATTCCAGCTTTGATATCATTGATTTCAATGAAGAGCTTTGTGATTGTAGCAAAGGGCTGGTAGCTCTGAGAGTCCCACTGATGAGGTGTTTGTGTGGAAATCTCTTAGTGGGACCAAAGAGAGAAAAAGCCCTGGTCCTGATGCTGTGGGAGGGAAATGATTGAAGTGTGCTGTGAGGAACTGACTGGGAGATTTTCACACATTTTCCAGTTCTCCTTGGAACAACAGGAAGTTCCCAGCACATGGAAACAAAGGTTAAGTGTCCTATGGCACTCAGTGATGATGGTGCTGTGGCCCCACCACCTCCACGTCTTTGTAAAGGAACTAACTGTCATCTGAAGCTTCAAATGGGACTAAGACTTCCTCCACTAGGTGGCAGTGTCTGATGAGAAAGTGTTAGTGGAGCTGGCCTGGAGTCAGAAACAGGAAGATGCAGGATTTGGGCTGAAATGGGGAAAAGTGGTTCGCACTAGTGCCTTAAAGCAAGAAGGTTGTAGGTTGAAGCTTGTTGGCCTTTCTGTTGAGGTTGGATGTTCTCCCACAGTCCAATGAAATGCTGCTTAGGTTCATTGGTGCTTCTAAATTGGCTGTAGGTGTGGATGTGAGAGAGTGCTTCTCTGTCTCTCTCTGTTGGCCCTGTGATGGACTGCTCACCTGTGCAGGTGGACCACGCCTCTTGCCCTATGACAGCTAGGGCACAGGCTGCAGCCCTGTGAGCCTAAGCTGAATAAACAGTTAGCAAAAATGATCCATAGATGGCCTGAAATCCCCCAGTTAGCAGTTTGGTAGATAGCTATGACATGCTAATCCCATCCAGCAGCTGTATTCTACCTGTAAGCTGATCCCTGCTGAGCCAAAGCACTTTTTCATATACAAATTACAACCTTTAATAGAAACCTATTGGTCAGCATCTTATTAGCCTGCTGTTAGCTTCATTCCACAGAAAACTGAGAGAAACTAACAGAGTTGATAAAGAATAAAGAGAAATGTGCTGATTTAAAGCCTTTGAAGTGCTTCAGATGATCTCTGTCCACTTCTGTCCACTCATTCATTCATGTAAGCTTTCTAATGCAGCTTTGATCTTCACAGTCTGCTTCATGAAACTCATTCTAACCCTGAATGTCAGAGTGTTCCTCCTTCTCTTTCCCATCATTCATGCTGGCAGTGGAGGAGATTTGGATGTTGGACTGTTTTGGATGATGTGTGTATGTTTGTGTTGGACTGCTGTCTGTAAAGCAAACGCACATTTTGCTTTGGATTTCAGTGTCAGACAGACTTTAAGGTGGAATGAAGAGTTGGAGAGTTTCACAGTGAATTATCCAGTGGAGGATTTTTCTTCTTCTTTGAAGGTTTGAAATGTGAACATTGTTCTGCTGCAGTCAATGGACTAAACCAGAGAAGAAGAAAACAGACTTTACCATGAAGATCCTCAGTGTGGATCAGTATAATATCAGCCTGATGTCTGCAGTTTAGTGTCAGCACAACTTTCACATCATATTCATCTCAGCACAACTAAAACATGCTGACTGACCTCAGAGTTTCAAGTCCACATCCTGGACTCTCCAGGAAACCACACAGATGCTTCACTCCTGAATCCTGCAGGTTGTCGTTGTATCTCAGGTGCAGCTGTCTCAGATGGGAGGGGTTGGACTTCAGTGCTGCTGCCAGATAATCACAGCTGATCTCTGACAAACCACAGAGACTCAATCTGTATAAAGAATGAAAGATGTAAGTTTATTAGACAAAGTGTGAGCTTGAAATCATTCAGTGTTTCATCATCTGTTCAGAGCTGAAGAAGGTTCAGAATGTAGAAGTTTAGAAAATGGAAACTCCAAACAGCTGACAGAGTTCATACGCCTTTGTCAGGGTCAAATTCAAGCAAGACCATGTGAAAATTAAAACACATCATCCTAGGTGAACTTAAACACCTTTGTTCCCCTTTTGTTAAGACATAGAAAAGTACACCACACAAAAATACTGCAAAAGGAAACGGTCGCCTTATATACATAGTGTATAAACTCAAAATGCACATTTCACTTCAAATTAAGATTAAGGCTTTGAACAGATCACATAGTTCAGTTCAACATATAAGACTTTAAGAATGCACAAGCATCTACTTAAAATCTATTTAATTTATCATCCATGATATTATTTTGTACAATTCCAATGTATTTTGTTCATCTCCCTTAAATAAACAGGCAGTCTTAAAGTATGAAATATTCATATACAAACACATATAAATGTGTGTACTGTCTCAGTGGCTGATAGTACCCCACAGGCCTCAGTGTGAGCTTGAAGACATTTATAATGTTTAAGTAGTTTAATGTGCAGGTGCTGACGATAAACACATTTTGAATGAAAGCCGGGGAACTTTGGTAGCACAGAAACAAGTGGCTATTCTTTGTGACTATATGGATCACTCACAATACCATTATTTCACACAAAGGCACCAAATTAATACTCAAAAAAGCTGCAGCAATACACACAAATATAAACAGTACTTGGTGACTGTTAAGTCTAATTGTTGAATGTTGCCATTGTGTTTCTTAAATTTGTACAGTCTTAGTTCAAGCAGTAGGATCAAAGCCATTCCTTTGATCCTGGCCACCTCTCCAACCACTGTGCTGGGGGAGGTTTTATTGTAGATACATCCTATCTGGAAGATCTGTTTCTTTTGATGTAAACTTCCTGGGTTTATGACCCTTTGGTCAGCAGGAGGTCTGACACACACACACACACACACACACACACACACACACACACACACACACACACACACTCTTACAGAAGTTCACACATATACATAAAATGCTTTGTCTTAGAACAAAGGGGGCGTGGCTTTGTTCTGACGTGTTTTGTGTGAACTGTCTCCCAATAAAAGGTAGCAAATCAAATCAAATCAAATCACTTTTTATTGTCACATCACATGTGCAGGCACACTGGCACAGCACATGCGAGTGAAATTCTTGTGTGCGAGCCCCACAAGCAACAGAGATGTGCAAACACAACAACACAAACAAGCAAAATACAAGAATGGCCAACCTGAAACTAATAAATATATGTACAATATATAATAGTGTATGCATTTCTGGATGTGTATACTAAATATTTTCCTACGTGTGTGTGTGTGTGTGTGTGTGTGTGTGTGTGTGTGTGTGTGTGTGTGTGTGTGTGTGTGTGTGTGTGTATACACATTTTTACAAATTAAATAGTAAAAAAATAAAATAAAATAATAATAATAAAATATATAAAATATACAGAGTTGAATATGTGCAAAACAAGTGGCATTTATATACAGTGTGGAGTGCATAATGTTGAAGTTCCAGTAGTGAAGCTGAGGTGTCTATGACGTGTTCAGCAGTCTGATGGCCTGATGGAAGAAGCTGTCTCTCAGTCTGCTGGTACGGGACCGGATGCTGCAGAACCTCCTTCCTGATGGAAGCAGTCTGAACAGTTTATGGCTGGGGTGACTGGAGTCCTTGATGATCCTCCCCGCTTTCCTCAGGCACCGCTTCAGGAGGAGGAGGTCAGATCTGTGGTCATTTTCGTGGTGGACACAGACGAGGCCTCCCTTTCGCAAATAATCGATCGATCGACTGTCTTGTTTTCTTCATGATGAATAAGTCTCTAGAATTAGCGGGGCTTGTGGAAACACAGACCCAACAGTGACAACTTTGCTTTTAGCCTTTAACCCTTCTTGACTACTTTTGATGTGGCCTCTATATTTTACCTTTAAAAACAGTTTATCTTGCCAATCTGTTATTTTCTCATTTTGACCAACTGTATCAGCACAATTTATCTAAATTCAGACAAAATTTAAAATACAAGTAGAAAGTGATATTTTGACTGTAAAAACCACACACATGTTTAACGAATCATATTCTACATTTGGACACCACGGCGCCAGCTGCTAGGCCCAAGGCTGGAGCCCACCAAAACAACTCCCTGATAACGACTGTGTGATGACTATTCTTCCCATCCCATGAAGGACACCTGGATCGGCTGGAGGACTGTTTACTTAGCCTGATACAGCGAAGGACACTGTCTCAGCTGAACTATGGACACGCACACACACACACTTACACTGATAAGCACGCACTCATCCCCCTCCCTTCCAAACGCCTTCGATGCTTGTTCCTGCGGGGGAAGGCAGCGGGTCTGCGTGCCGCGCTGAAATGATAGCATGGTGCAGGACGACTGCTGTGTTCCTTCGAATCACCCCCCACCCCCCTATCCATCCCCTGTGGCTTGTCATGTGCTCTGATGTTGTGATGTGGACATTAATGTGCTCTCTGTGCAGAGGAGTTTTTTTGTTTCCTGTTCTCATGCTGTCCTCCCATAGGTTGCCCAGCGTGTGAAGAGGTCTCTTTTTTTCCTCTTGTACTTTTCCCAATGTTGTGTAATTTTTTCAGTGTTATTCTCCCAACGCTGCCGGTCTCCGACTGTATTCCCATGTGATGTCTTGTTGTTGTGTGTGTAAGTCGGGGGGGGTCCTATTCCTCTGTGGGGCAACCTGCATATGGCCAATAAAGCATTCATTCATTCATTCATTCATAACTTGAAATGCAAATAGAGATTGTACACTTTTAAAAATACGCACACGTTTTGCAAACAACAAAGTTATATGGTACTATTTACCAAAAAATGCAGCCAAGGCTCAGACGTTTTTCATATAATCATTTCAAACTATTTACAGAACAATCAGGTGTCAAACAATAGTTTGTGTCACTCTAACACATATGAGAACAGCACAGGGATAAACCTGCAGGTCTGACAGCAGGTGTGTCACTCAGCGTTTACACTGCAATCTGCCTTTGTTGGCTTTAAGGCAGCAACTGTGACAATCACTAGTAGAACTGACACACAAAACAAAACAACAGCTACACACTAAATACACAAGACAACAAACTAACTTGAGACCAAACACGGTAAACGTCACAAATCTCTCACGTATCAAAACTCTCTCTCTCTTTCGCTCACTCGCTCTCTCTTGCCGGTCACTCCTAAAACTTCCCCCTTTTGCTAAACAACCAAATGTCATGTTTCCATATCATTTTTGATTGGTCGACATGGTACATTTTCCCACCTATAGGGCTTTGGAGCGTGATGTCACGGGAGATGGGCCACGCCCCCTTCCGCCATGACAGTAGGCCAGCCAAAGGATACCATTTCAGCTATGGATCGTACGTGTTGTGTTGTCGGTTGCAACGTTAGATCACACGATCGTGAAGGCAAGAAGCTGGATAACGGGCTCTCTTTTCATCGTTTTCCATCCTGGAGGCAACGTGAGGGATCCCATGTATCCGATATTACTAAACAAAGACGTCAGGCTTGGATTGCAGCGGTGAGACGAGCGGATATCGAGTTCTCTGCAATCCCCAGCTTTTTGTTGGTTTGCTCACGGCATTTTCTTTCCGGTGAGTTCTAAATTAATTCATATCACTCTTGAAAGGCTTTTAGTGTTATTTTCAACGTGCTGAGGTCATAGATAATGAGATAAAACATGCTAATGTGTGATGCTGCAGAACCACATCATGTCGACTGAGTAGCTTATGATTTGGCATTATTGCAGGCAAACCAGCATATGAAATGGATGTAACAAATCCAGACTGGGCACCAACACTGCACATGGGGCATGACGACATACCTGTATCAGACTCGGACCGGCACTCAAGGCGTACGCAACGGAAGCGAAAAAGAGCACCCATCGGAGGTAAACAACCCCCCCCCCCCTCTAAAAACATACTAAATTGCTATCACTGTACACTAATCCGCACATAACTTCCAGATGAATCACACACCTGTCATTGGAATATTGGTGTACATTTACCTTATGTCTAATTTTATCTTACAGGCTTTCGTTATGCAGCTGCAGAGTCTGAAGGTGTGCCCCGTGCAGAAGTGATTGATGAAGATCTGACAGAAGACCAACAGCAAAATCACAATGTCATGGAGGCAGTGGACAGCAGTTGTGTTGGACAAGTGGAGGTTGAGGTACCAGCTGCAAATGTGGATATACTGAAGAAATGTAAACCTTTTAAAATGATGACAGATTACAAACTCTCAGCTGTGTCTGTAATCAAACCTCTGTAACTTTGCTTCACTTCAGCAGCATCAGCTCATGTTCACATGTTGATTCATGGTTTGCTTCAGTTTTTGATGGACTGCAGAATATTTTGAAGGTTATCTGCTATAAAAAGCCAGAACAGGAAAATCTGCTTCATGTGTTTCTGTTTGATCCTCAGTGACTTTGACACAAAGGCCTCTGCTGTGATGATCACACCTCTGATCAAGTCTCACAGTGTCAGCTTTGTTTTTATACATATGGATATGTGCTGATAAATGATCAGAGTTATAATATTTCCCACTGTCTGCTGTGTGCCGTGACCTTTGACCTGCTAAAGACAGTCAGCTGTGGATTATTCATTGTTGTGTCTGATACTTAGAACTGTGAGGAAGAACACTACACAGTTAATCAGGGTCCCCTCTCTCTGAATCAGGGAAGGTGGGCAGGCCGCGTGTGGGCCGCGGGCCATACGTTGAGTCTCACTGTTTGAAATGTGAACATTGTTCTGCTGCAGTCAATGGACTAAACTAGAGATGGCACGATACCACTTTTTTATGTCCGATACCGATACCGATATCATAAATTTGGATATCTGCCGATACCGATATGAATCCGATATAGTGTTTTTTAATCAACAAAACTGTTTTTTAAAATATCTTGCTGCATTTTGCAAGTCTGCAAGTTCATACTCAAGTTTAAAACAACAACTACACTAAAGCTATTCTGTTATACCTGTATACAAAAAAAATATTTCATAGTTCAGCAATACTGATCAATCTAATAAACTTAGACCTACACCATCCTCCCTATTCTGGTATTTTAAAGAGTACTTAGCGTAAATATTAAGCAACCTAACTAATAGGGTTCCAACTCCCAGCAACAACAAAAATAAATAAATAAAAAATAGGGAACCACCCCTCACGCTCCACCTCATGATGCTTAATCAACGTAATCAACCTTAATTTGATGCAGTGTGAAAAAAAATGCACAGAAATCAATTATTTTTCAAGAAATATTAAATAGATTCAACATCTTTCTTCAACAAAATTGCAGACTGCACAGATGGTACCTTCCCAAAGGAAAAAGTACTATAGCTTACTAGGGTATATATATTAGACTTAATAGTCACTATATACAGTAATGGACTTCTATTCATTTTACATCAAATTAAAACTTTGGGTGTCAGATAATTATTTATTAAAAGCTAGACATTTTAAATGAGAATAAGAAAGAAAAGTCTGTCTTTGTGCCCCCTTTTCCCAGTTAATGCCCTATCGGCCCCCCTGGCTAAACTTTGCTAGATCCGCCCCTGCACAGTTACCAGCCGTCAGCTACGTAGAAAAAGATCCTGGTGTAGAAAGTAATATTAAATAAATTGTAACAACAGCTTATCAAGCTTAAACGTGCTGCTGTTGTTCAGCCGCTGGTTTGCTCTTTCTGGCGCAAAGTGGACCAAAAACAAACTAGAGAGACTCACGACAGAAAAGCCGATCAGCTGATCATTAGCAGTTTCACGATTGAAGTAGCAGCCGGAGAGCGAGAGGCAGTCGCTCGTTAAGCTTGACGTGGGAATGCTTTACAAACATTCAGAGATGGACTTACACACTTGCTTTACTTCTCTCGGGGATAACTTTGTCGGAGATGAAATGCCAGGTTGCTAGCGAAGCTCCAAATGCTATCCAGACCACCGACAGGTCCCGCATGCCACAGCTGCTCTATCACGTGATGCATACTGCTCCGACGTTCTGAGGCGAGTTACGGCGTGTTGCAAGTTTTGTGAGGTGCTTTCGTGATATTTAATGGATCGGATTACATTTTTTATTTTTCTCCGATATCCGATCCAGTAATTTAGGTCAGTATCGGACCGATACCGATACGTAATATCGGATCGGTCCATCTCTAGACTAAACCAGAGAAGAAGAAAACAGACTTTACCATGAAGATCCTCAGTGTGGATCAGTATAATATCAGCCTGATGTCTGCAGTTTAGTGTCAGCACAACTTTCACATCATATTCATCTCAGCACAACTAAAACATGCTGACTGACCTCAGAGTTTCAAGTCCACATCCTGGACTCTCCAGGAAACCACACAGATGCTTCACTCCTGAATCCTGCAGCTCGTTCCAGCTCAGGTCCAGCTGTCTCAGATGGGAGGGGTTGGACTTCAGTGCTGCTGCCAGATAATCACAGCTGATCTCTGACAAACCACAGCTCTCCAATCTGTATAAAGAATGAAAGATGTAAGTTTATTAGACAAAGTGTGAGCTTGAAATCATTCAGTGTTTCATCATCTGTTCAGAGCTGAAGAAGGTTCAGAATGTAGAAGTTTAGAAAATGGAAACTCCAAACAGCTGACAGAGTTCATACGCCTTTGTCAGGGTCAAATTCAAGCAAGACCATGTGAAAATTAAAACACATCATCCTAGGTGAACTTAAACACCTTTGTTCCCCTTTTGTTAAGACATAGAAAAGTACACCACACAAAAATACTGCAAAAGGAAACGGTCGCCTTATATACATAGTGTATAAACTCAAAATGCACATTTCACTTCAAATTAAGATTAAGGCTTTGAACAGATCACATAGTTCAGTTCAACATATAAGACTTTAAGAATGCACAAGCATCTACTTAAAATCTATTTAATTTATCATCCATGATATTATTTTGTACAATTCCAATGTATTTTGTTCATCTCCCTTAAATAAACAGGCAGTCTTAAAGTATGAAATATTCATATACAAACACATATAAATGTGTGTACTGTCTCAGTGGCTGATAGTACCCCACAGGCCTCAGTGTGAGCTTGAAGACATTTATAATGTTTAAGTAGTTTAATGTGCAGGTGCTGACGATAAACACATTTTGAATGAAAGCCGGGGAACTTTGGTAGCACAGAAACAAGTGGCTATTCTTTGTGACTATATGGATCACTCACAATACCATTATTTCACACAAAGGCACCAAATTAATACTCAAAAAAGCTGCAGCAATACACACAAATATAAACAGTACTTGGTGACAACTTTGCTTTTAGCCTTTAACCCTTCTTGACTACTTTTGATGTGGCCTCTATATTTTACCTTTAAAAACAGTTTATCTGTTATTTTCTCATTTTGACCAAC
Organism: Rhamphochromis longiceps; assembly: GCF_057381845.1. NCBI lineage: Eukaryota > Metazoa > Chordata > Actinopteri > Cichliformes > Cichlidae > Rhamphochromis > Rhamphochromis longiceps. The sequence goes on along the minus strand of NC_140559.1, from coordinate 70,206,510 downwards.
TGTATCAGCACAATTTATCTAAATTCAGATAAAATTTAAAATACACGTAGAAAGTGATATTTTGACTGTAAAAACCACACACATGTTTAACGAATCATCTTCATAACTTGAAATGCAAATAGAGATTGTACATTTTTAAAAATACGCACACGTTTTGCAAACAACAAAGTTATATGGTACTATTTACCAAAAAATGCAGCCAAGGCTCAGACGTTTTTCATATAATCATTTCAAACTATTTACAGAACAATCAGGTGTCAAACAATAGTTTGTGTCACTCTAACACATATGAGAACAGCACAGGGATAAACCTGCAGGTCTGACAGCAGGTGTGTCACTCAGCGTTTACACTGCAATCTGCCTTTGTTGGCTTTAAGGCAGCAACTGTGACGATCACTAGTAGAACTGACACACAAAACAAAACAACAACTACACACTAAATACACAAGACAACAAACTAACTTGAGACCAAACACGGTAAACGTCACAAATCTCTCACGTATCAAAACTCTCTCTCTCTTTCGCTCACTCGCTCTCTCTTGCCGGTCACTCCTAAAACTTCCCCCTTTTGCTAAACAACCAAATGTCATGTTTCCATATCATTTTTGATTGGTCGACATGGTACATTTTCCCACCTATAGGGCTTTGGAGCGTGATGTCACGGGAGATGGGCCACGCCCCCTTCCGCCATGACAGTAGGCCAGCCAAAGGATACCATTTCAGCTATGGATCGTACGTGTTGTGTTGTCGGTTGCAACGTTAGATCACACGATCGTGAAGGCAAGAAGCTGGATAACGGGCTCTCTTTTCATCGTTTTCCATCCTGGAGGCAACGTGAGGGATCCCATGTATCCGATATTACTAAACAAAGACGTCAGGCTTGGATTGCAGCGGTGAGACGAGGGGATATCGAGTTCTCTGCAATCCCCAGCTTTTTGTTGGTTTGCTCACGGCATTTTCTTTCCGGTGAGTTCTAAATTAATTCATATCACTCTTGAAAGGCTTTTAGTGTTATTTTCAACGTGCTGAGGTCATAGATAATGAGATAAAACATGCTAATGTGTGATGCTGCAGAACCACATCATGTCGACTGAGTAGCTTATGATTTGGCATTATTGCAGGCAAACCAGCATATGAAATGGATGTAACAAATCCAGACTGGGCACCAACACTGCACATGGGGCATGACGACATACCTGTATCAGACTCGGACCGGCACTCAAGGCGTACGCAACGGAAGCGAAAAAGAGCACCCATCGGAGGTAAACAACACCCCCCCCCCTCTAAAAACATACTAAATTGCTATCACTGTACACTAATCCGCACATAACTTCCAGATGAATCACACACCTGTCATTGGAATATTGGTGTACATTTACCTTATGTCTAATTTTATCTTACAGGCTTTCGTTATGCAGCTGCAGAGTCTGAAGGTGTGCCCCGTGCAGAAGTGATTGATGAAGATCTGACAGAAGACCAACAGCAAAATCACAATGTCATGGAGGCAGTGGACAGCAGTTGTGTTGGACAAGTGGAGGTTGAGGTACCAGCTGCAAATGTGGATATACTGAAGAAATGTAAACCTTTTAAAATGATGACAGATTACAAACTCTCAGCTGTGTCTGTAATCAAACCTCTGTAACTTTGCTTCACTTCAGCAGCATCAGCTCATGTTCACATGTTGATTCATGGTTTGCTTCAGTTTTTGATGGACTGCAGAATATTTTGAAGGTTATCTGCTATAAAAAGCCAGAACAGGAAAATCTGCTTCATGTGTTTCTGTTTGATCCTCAGTGACTTTGACACAAAGGCCTCTGCTGTGATGATCACACCTCTGATCAAGTCTCACAGTGTCAGCTTTGTTTTTATACATATGGATATGTGCTGATAAATGATCAGAGTTATAATATTTCCCACTGTCTGCTGTGTGCCGTGACCTTTGACCTGCTAAAGACAGTCAGCTGTGGATTATTCATTGTTGTGTCTGATACTTAGAACTGTGAGGAAGAACACTACACAGTTAATCAGGGTCCCCTCTCTCTGAATCAGGAAAGGTGGGCAGGCCGCGTGTGGGCCGCGGGCCATACGTTGAGTCTCACTGTTTGAAATGTGAACATTGTTCTGCTGCAGTCAATGGACTAAACCAGAGAAGAAGAAAACAGACTTTACCATGAAGATCCTCAGTGTGGATCAGTATAATATCAGCCTGATGTCTGCAGTTTAGTGTCAGCACAACTTTCACATCATATTCATCTCAGCACAACTAAAACATGCTGACTGACCCCAGAGTTTCAAGTCCACATCCTGGACTCTCCAGGAAACCACACAGATGCTTCACTCCTGAATCCTGCAGCTTGTTGTTGTAGCTCAGGTCCAGCTCTCTCAGATGGGAGGGGTTGGACTTCAGTGCTGCTGCCAGATAATCACAGCTGATCTCTGACAAACCACAGTCCCTCAATCTGTATAAAGAATGAAAGATGTAAGTTTATTAGACAAAGTGTGAGCTTGAAATCATTCAGTGTTTCATCATCTGTTCAGAGCTGAAGAAGGTTCAGAATGTAGAAGTTTAGAAAATGGAAACTCCAAACAGCTGAAGCCAACAGGAAGCAGCTTCAAACAAACACAACAAGAGAAAAAACTCTGAATGTTTCACATTAAAGTCGTACATTTCTCACAAAGCTCAATTATGTGACAGACATTTCATCCCATGTCAGTTTGGCCTCATCCTGGGCCGGATTATCCAGCACACACTCTGACCACAGGCCCAGGGGCCACGCACAGCTGGGCTCCATCCAAGAGACAGCAAACAAACCAACACAATAATAAAAAGCACCATGTGATCTTCTTACATCTTCAAGACAAACATAGTAAAAACATGAGCACATTTGTTTCCTGATAAAATGATGTGACAGGTAGAACAGAGTAAAGTGGTGGTGTTACAGCCTTTCTCCCCTCTGCTGCCGAGGCTGTTAGTCTCTCCCAAACTCAGCTACAGGACTTCCAAATGAATGAAAGCAGCAGAAGTGGCTTTACAAATGAAAGAGGAAGAGGAGAAGAAGAGGAGAGGGAGGCCACCCTGACCATCACTCCAGCTGAAAACATCACACTTCCATTAAAGTTGGTGAGGAAATGTTGAGCAGGATGAGCTGCTGGCTAATCTGGAGGCTGTAGCAGCAGCTCACAGTCACAGTGGATTTCCACTCATGAAAAAGCTCTGGCTGCTTCATTTCTCATCTCATATCAGAGACTTTAAAGCTTCACTGAAGCTGTACTGTGATGCTTCCATATCCCAGTGAGGCCTCCATAATGATTTCAGCTGTTCTGTACACACACTGTGTGCCCTGTATGGCTCAAAGTCTCTGCAGCCTGTTTTTATCTGCTATCATCAGATCTTCATCATCCTCATTCACATCCCTCACACACTCTACAGCCTCATCAGCACTGACTTCATCTTCACTGACTGATGGAGCACAACATGAACCTGTGGAGGCTGAAACACTGTCCTGTCAAACATCTCCCCGTCACCACTCCACTTCTGTCAGCCTTTAAATGAACCCTGCTCAAGTCTGTCACTTCTGTTTGGAGCCAAAAGGAAAAACTGTTGTTCAGTCGTTTGGAAAGACAACATTTCTGAAAGCACTCAAACTTCTTCACATTTGTCTTCAGACACATCCTGAACATTTAGGAACTGAAGAAAGTTTCAAACATCCATCAAAGACCTGAAATATAGAAAAACAACTACAACAGCCGCAGTCAGTGAACTCACCTCAGAGTCTCCAGTCGACAGTTTGGACTCTCCAGTCCAGCACACAGAAGCTTCACACCTGAATCCTGGAGGTCTTTATTTCCACTCATGTCCAGCTCTGTCAGATGGGAGGGGTTGGACTTCAGAGCTGAGGCCACAACTTCACAGTGAGACTCTGAGAGTCGACACTGAGTCAGTCTGTGATGATAGAAAATATAAAATGTGTTATTATAAAAGCAGAAAATCTGCATTATAAACAGAGACTGAATGTATATGAAGACAAAACAGAGTGAGGTCATAATCTGATGAATCTGCTCTTCACATCTGTGCTTCAGCTCCTCTTACTGTGTTTGACATGACACAACGATTGAGTCTCTCTCAGACCTGCAGACTTTTAATGAGAATCTTTGTTTGGCTTTAATCTGCTTTTGACTTTTTCATGGATTTCATGGATGATTTGAGTGATTTCCAGCAGGACACTTAAACATGTCAGTGGACGTCCTAAAGAACATATTCACTGATATGAAACGTGTCATTGAACAGGATTAATATCAGTGGAAACATGGTGGAAACAGCTGTGACTGCATGGATGTGACACACTTCAAATCTGTTCTCCACTCTTGGATTTGGGATCCATGGAGCTGCTGCTGAGTCTGTACAATAAAGGAATGGTGTGGAAGGTTGCAGCGTACGGACACAAACACTTTGTGGTTACAATCTGATTTTATTTTCAACATTAAACTACTAACCTACACTGATCAATGATGTTAATGATCACATCTGGACTCACCCAGCCTTTCTGCAGGTCCTCACAGCTGGAATCAGTCTCTGTCGTCCCCGCTTTGATGTGTTGTACTTCAGCAGGTCAAACTCATCCAGAACCTCCTCTGACATCTGCAGCATGAAGGCCAGAGCTGAGCACTGGATCTCAGAGAGTTCCTTCTCTGATCTGTTCTCTGACTTCAGGAACTCTTGGATCTCCTGAAATAATGAGAGGTGGTTCATCTCCATCAGACAGTGGAAGATGTTGATGCTTCTGTCAGGAGAGATTTCATCACTGTTCATCTCCTTCAGGTTGTTGATGACTCTCTGGATGGTTCCTGGACTGATCTCTGTCTGACCCAGCAGACCTACTAAGAGTCTCTGGTTGGACTCCAGACAGAGGCCATGAAGGAAGCGAACAAACAGGTCCAGGTGGCCATTTTTACTCTGGAGGGATTTATACATGCCTTTAGTCAAAAAGACATCCATTGATGGGAAGCTATAAGACTTGAACATGTTCTTAAAAAAAGATCTGTTTTTGTATTCTTCTCGGAAATTCCCTAGAAAACCTTCTACCACCTCTGTCTTCCTGTTGATGTGACAGTGGAACATGTAGACTGCAGCCAGAAACTCCTGAATGCTCAGATGAACAAAGCAGTAGACTGGTTTCTGGAAGATCACACACTCTCTTTTGAAGATCTCTGTACAAACTCCTGAGTACACCGAGGCCTCTGTCACATCCAGACCACACTGCTCCAGGTCTTCTTGGTAGAACATGATGTTTCCTTTCTCCAGATGTTCAAATGCCAGCCTCCCCAGCTTCAGAAGAACTTCCCTGTCAGCCTCCGTCAGCTCCTGTGGACTCGTCTCATGTCCCTCATGGTACTTGTTCTTCTTCCTCTTTGTCTGAACCAGCAGGAAGTGTGAGTACATGTCAGTCAGGGTCTTGGGCAGTTCTCCTCTCTGCTCTGTAGTCAACATGTGCTCCAGAACTGTAGCAGTGATCCAGCAGAAGACTGGGATACTACACATGATGTGGAGGCTCCTGGATGTCTTCATGTGGGAGATGATTCTGCTGGACAGCTCTTCATCACTGAATCTCCTCCTGAAGTACTCCTCCTTCTGGGCGTCAGTGAAGCCTCGTACTTCTGTTAGCCTGTCAACACATGTAGGAGGGATCTGATTGGCCGCTGCGGGTCGGGAAGTTATCCAGACGAGAGCCGAGGGAAGCAGATTCCCCTGGATGAGGTTTGTCAGCAGCTGGCTGACTGATGACTTCTGTGTGACATCAGACAGCAGCTTCCTGTTGGTGAAATCCAATGAAAGTCTGCTTTCATCCAGGCCGTCAAAGATGAACAAAAGCTGAGAGACAGCCAGCTTCTCTGCTGTGACCTTCTGTAATGTTGGATGGAAAACATGGAGCAGCTCCAGAAGACTGTACTGCTCATCTCTGATCAGGTTCAGCTCCCTGAATGAAAGCAGAACCACCACACTGACATGTTGGTTCTCCAAGCCCTCTGCCCAGTCCAGAGTGAACTTCTGCACTGAGAAGGTTTTTCCAACACCAGCCACGCCGTTGGTCAGAACCACTCTGATGGGTCTCTGTTGGTCAGGTAAGGCTTTAAAGATGTCCTGGCACCTGATTGGAGCGTCATGGAGGGCGTCCATCTTGGAAGCTGTCTCCAGCTGCCTCACCTCATGTTGGGTATGAACCTCTTCACTCTGTCCCTCTGTGATGTAGAGCTCAGTGTAGATGGTGTTGAGGAGGGTTCTACTTCCTGTTTCATCACTTCCTTCAGTCACACGTTCACATCTCCTCCTCAGACTGATCTTATGTTCATCTAAAACCTCCTGCAGACCAACATCTGCTGAAAGAAAGAAAAACAATGAGACTAAAGAGAAAGAAAACTCTTCAATGTCTGAACAACACAAGAAGTCCAGTTTTCAGAAATGAGTCCATCAGCAGACAGATGTTCAGTCTTACTTTGTACACAGCTGCTCTGACTGGCTGTCTGCAGTCCAGCTCTGCTTCTGGATCTTTCTCCACACTGTGCAGAAGCTCTGATGGTGACACAGAAAAGTCACAGTGGAGATACTTCTGTGCACCTTTGATTAGACTCATTATAAAAAGGAAACAAAGTTTGAACACAGTCATGTTTCCAGTTCACTGACTTACATTTATTCCATGGACACTCACTCTAACCTGAACCACAGCTACAACCCAACATTGTTGAGGCCTCATCTCCTCCTTTCCTGACTGTAGAGGTTAAATATGCAACAACCAACAAATAAAAGAATTTGGTTCATTTCAAAGAAATTCACACGGTGACCAAGTAAAGTAACCGTAGTAAAGGAGACAACATCCCGTTGATGGTGGGATTATTTGAAAGATTTGCTTTAGTCACGTCACCAAATGCAGTTGAACCACCCGTGGATCCATGTTTGACCATTCTACCACTCTGAGCTCTGCTTTTGAATCATTTTATTATTATCATCATTCATTTATTCATTCTTTGGAGGGGGGCTATTTCCTAATGCCGCCCTAATAAGCTGATGTTCAAGGGGAAATATAACAGAAACTCTTTCAGTGTTATTCATTAATAAATTAACAGATAAACTGTGAAGAAGAAAAAACTGAGATTTAAAGGAGAGAGTGAGAAACTTGATCATCATCATCCTCATAATACATGTTTATCAGTATCTGCTGTGACCATACTGCAGTAATAACTACAAGTCTACATTTCTGTGACTGTTGATCAATCACAGCAGGAATCTGAGCTCATCTCTGCACACAGAGCAGCTTCAGCTCTGGGATAAACTGCTCGCTTCACGTCCTTCTCAGCTCACAGACACTCATCCTCATATTTTCCTTTAACATTTGATGGTATAATTCATCTGAGTTTACACTTTATCTGCATAAATACAGAAAAACAGACCCAAACACCAGAAACCATCAGTTTCACCATGTAGAATATATTGTTGTTTCCTTTTAATTCAGAGAAAAACTCTGATTTGGATTTTCTCTGTTCTCTTTGCCACAGCCCATCCCAGCAGCAGCTGAAGCAGCTGACTGTCACAACACTGAATAACACTTTAGGAGGAATTTCAGAGGTCAGTAAAGCTCCAGTTTCAACATCAGTTAATTAATCATAGTTCATCATAAATGTGAACCTGGCTGGCACACATGTTAATGTTAGCCATTTAAATATTAGCAGTTAGCTGAGGCCACAAGAAGAAGAGGCCCTAGAAGAACAATGGATGATAAGATTAGATTTTCAAGACTAGGCAGAGACGTGTTTTCCTTACCTAACCTAACCTACAGTTATGTTTTCTTATTTCTGCTGTTTGCATGTTCACAGCTGAAATAAAGCTGCCTCTTTGACTTCATCCTGTTGTGTTTGGGTCCAATCCTGCCTACCACACAGCGCTACAGGACAAAGTCTAAGATTTTTATCTTTTTAATGAATCTTTGGTCATATTTATCCAGGAAAACACAAACATGTAAAGGAGTCATCACAGGTCTCTGACCTCGTTGGTTCAGCACTGAAGTCTGGAGGGTGACCTTTGGACCAGTCACTCCTCACCGACGGACAGCTGGATCCTGCAGACTGTGACCTCTGACCTCTGCAGACACAAACATGTTTTATTCAATGATCAATTCTCTGATAAAGTGATTGAAGCAGCTGTGGTCACACAGACTGCAGATAATGCAGCTGTTTCCTGTCAGTAACAGTCCTCTTAGATTAGAGTTCAGCTTTTTACAGGAAAACAAATGTCCCTGAATGCAACAGTGAGACACAGTCTGCCTGTGTGGCTGTGATAGCTGCCGTTAGGAGCGCTCATGTGTTTGCAGTTAGACGAGGAGATGTTACCATCATGGACACGTTAACAAATCCTGCAGCATCACGTGGCACAAACACTTTGTGTTCCTGTCATCTGCAAGCAACAGGAAGTTCATTAATAAAGGCGGGATGGAGACGTGCCTGTGATGGTTCTCCTTCATCCAGCTGTTACACACATCTGGGCTCACACGACGAGCCTTTGTCTAATACAGCAGCTGCTCTCTGAACACTTTTCTGAAGAGGAGCTGCACAAACCTTTGTTTGCTTTGTAGAGCAGCGTATCAAAGTCAAACTACCCACTGCTAGCAGCTGTTTCTATCATAGTTTAGGATCCAGATGTGTGAGTTCTAGATTTACACCTCTGATTAAAATACATAGTTAAAAACAGCCAATTGAGTCCAAATGTGTCTTAAACCAGATAAACTGACAGTTACAGCTGAGCCTGTGTGTCCTTGGAGACACTGCTCTGCTACAGAGATGCATTTTAGAAACCAGGAAACATCAAAAATCATTTAAATCAGAGAGTTCTTGTTACTAACAGCTCACCTCTCTGCAGCAGAGACTTTAAAATCAATGATAAAATCTTACGCCTAAATTAACTTTACTGTTAACGAGTTTTCATGTTTCTGTAATCCACCAGTGTGCTCATGCTTTTTTAAGTGAAAACATATTTTTAATGATCAAATATAATTATGTTTGTTATTTGTGGATTTTAAATGTCCTTGACAGAGACAGATGATGATCATTATCCTGCACTGTGGTCTCAGGTTTGGTCGAGCTAGCACAAAGAATGGCTATGTTGAACTTCCTCCTGGGATCTACACTAAGAAGTGAGTCCAACATTAGCAGGGTCTCTTTCCTTTATCTGGATTCACTTTAGCATTCACAGTCACGTGAAGCTTGTTATTAACTCGATAAGTCAACCCAGGGTTTCAGCTGAGCGCTCACATGAAACACATGGTGTTGGCAGCATCTGATCAATCATATTCATGGAGACGTGTATCAGCAACAGAGCAGCTGAGTTTGCAGAAGGAAGTCAAACTAAACCACAGGAACAATATGAGGAGATTACACACATAATAAAATACTAGCAGTAACACAGCTGCTGCAGACAAATCAGTCGTGTGATCGTGTGTGAGAGGAGAAGGACTGTAAAGGAGTTTGGTGTTAAAAGCTCTGTATGAATGTGGGAGACTTTGAAGGGCTTTAAAAAGGCCAATATAAAATAAAAGGCAGCAAAACTGCTGAGTGTGAAAGTCACCAGACTTATCAGAGCTCTGTGATTAAGACCTGTAAGAACACCTGTTTGTACTTGTTGGCATTATATCAAACACACACGTATATTAAGCCTTTGTTTGAACTCTGGTTGAATTTGTTACTTTCAGACTGTGAAACATCACAGAGGCTGCAGCTGCAGATCTTTTATTCACCTGGAAATTTACTTTAAATGTTAGATGGAAAATGTATTGCTCAGTTTAACCAAAGTAAGAACAAGAATCCATAAACCTTCATAAAGACAAACATCTCCCAGAACATTGAGCTGCTGAAGTGTCACTGAAGGGAAAAACTATTTGTCCTCCTCCATCCAGCAACACCTGAAACACCTGAGTGGAAGCTCCTCCCTACACTGTGTTTGAAGCAAAGCACAAAGGAGACACCTGCTGGAGCAGCTGGAGTCCTACAGACACTCAGCCTCTTCACTACACAAACACCTCCTACAACATCCACTCTTTCCACTCTGACTGCTGTGTTTGTGGAAACACTCCAACACACACCGCTTCACATACCAACATAGAAATGTGTGTGAAAAAGAGCTGAGCTGATATTAAACATGAGGATTTATTCAGAAATACAGAGTCAGGAACAACATCTAGACACACATTACCTCTCAGCAGCAGAAGAACAGCCTTTAAAGTTTATACTGATATCCTTTGACTCGTTGCTCTTTAAGGAAACACAGCTGGGTTCAGGTCCAGGAGATTCTGGCCTCTTATTGATCCTAAAAGAAAAACAATTGTCGCGTATTATTGAGGATGAGAACAAAACAACGAAGGTCCAGAAGAATTAGGTCAAACGATGATTTTAATGAACACATGCGTAGGGAGATGAACACCGTTACACAATCAGCGTCGATCTCCGCCCAAAAGCACACAAGCAGTTGCTTTTATAACATCAGGGTATTATTATGCCCCCTCTTGCGTCAGAACAGATACTTGCATGAGTTAAAAACACAAATGTTCTGTTGACAACTTTTGACACAGTTTGAAAAGAACATCGTCTCCACGCCAGGTGCTTCCTGTAGCTCGTCTTGCTTTCACTTATCCCTGGAACATCAGACGCACGTCCTGCAGCAAACTATCACTTATGCAGGCACAAAATGCAGTTACAAGCAAAATATGTCTGAACTCTAACCTAGAATATAAGTCTACCTACGGTGTGTGTGTGTGTGGATGTCTCGACCTCAATTGCACTCTGTCTCACCTCTCGCCTACTAAAGCTCACACCCAGACAGAGGCCACTCTCATATGTGTAACAATTTAACTGAAACTATATGTGTAATATATTGAATAAATGCTTTAATCAAATGCCACTACTCAAAGCTCAATAAAAAGGATATAAACGAATAAAAGATAATAATGAATACTTGTATCATGTGTGTTTTGTAAGCGTGTAGGCAATCCTTCCATACCTCTAAGTCACTTTGCACAATAGATCGGCATCGCGACATCGCGCCAGACGAAGCTTCTGACCATCAATTATCAGACTGAGCTTAAACTCTTTAAAAGCACAAACTGCAAGATGTGTATAAAAATAGTTATAACTGCACCTGGAATAAAGGTTAATATGGGATTATGATAACACCTGTAAAACAAGTTTTAACGTAATACCAACAGCATCAATAAATGCTTTGATGAAATGATGATTAATGCAATGGTAATGATAATGGTTATGACAGTAACAGTAACATATCTCCCTGATCTCCACACAATAAATGTAACAGCTTCATGAGACAGGAAGGAAAAAATGGAAATGTTAAATTAAAGACATGATGAACAATCTGAAACTCATAAAAATAATGTACTTACTCTTTGTCACATAACAGTCTTTTGTTAAAGTTTTCAATAATACCCTTTGACATGTTGCTCTTTAAAACACACTTTTACTCCCTGACCTTTGACCCAGTGTGACATGTTGACTCACTACCTCAGACAGCTTAAAATAGTCTTTTTGTTTTTTGGTGCTGCCTAAAAGAACCGTAAAATATCTGTCCTATATACAGTTATGTTCATATATTTTTGTACTACATCAGGAAACTCAAAAACATAGTTTGTAATATTTTAATCCTTATTTTTAAAACTGTTTTTGTCATTTTTCTTCTCCCATTGCATCAAAAATCATTATTTACACTGAATAAATGAGTCAGCAGCTCTCTTACATTGTTGCTGCAGGTTCATTACTGAAGTCTGGAGGGTTTCCTTTGGACCAGTCACTCCTCACAGACACACAGCTGGATGCTGCAGATCCTGCTCCATCCTCTTCCTCCATCTTCTTGATGTCAGGGTGGAGTTAGTCTGAGAGGCAAACACACACACTCAGAGGTGCTGTTGTACTGGAAGCATCACACTGACGGGTTTCTAACGTTCTCATTGATCATTTCATGGAGTTTCTGTGGTAAACACTGTCCTGTGACGTATGTGTTATGGTGAGGGTCATGAGGGCTAACCAGCCCCACTCCTTACTCCTCATATTTCAGCCTGAAGCACAATAACAGCCTAAACCTAACCTGGGCCCTATTTCAGGAAGCCGGTTTAGAAAACTCAGAGTGAAAAACGATACTCAGGGTTGAGTAACCCCGAACTGTCCAACTCGGAATATTCGGTTTCAGAAAGGCTGATAACAAGTAGTTCAATCAACGCGGAGTTGCTTTAACCCCAAGTTAAGCGCGCGCACGAGGATACATAAAGCCCTGATTAGTGGAGCACAGATTAAGCGAGTCACCATGGAGACGGAGGGAAAGAAGGCGCGGTCAATGTATTTTACAGCGCTTGAGGCCGAAATTCTGATGGCAGCATATGCCGATAACATGCAAATTTTGCAGAAAAAAAGTAACACAGCCACAGCTGCAAAATAAAGGGAGCATGCATGGCAAAACATAGCCGACAGAGTCAATGCGTGAGTGTTAATATAAACATTGATCTAGGGATTTCCACCCATTTAACATGTTATTTATTATATTTCATTTTTTATTTTATACATTTTATTTTGTGATGTGAGCGCAGGTGCAACCCAACAGGCCCCAAACGTTCCTGGCAGCAAGTAAAAATGAAATATAAAATATAGTCCAAACAGGTAAGGTATAATTGTATTATGAGCCATAGTGCTTGGTCTGTTTGTCCCATGTAAATCAATTGCAGTTAGAGGCTACATTAATTTTCTTTCTGTAAGCACTTATTGAAATTATCTGAGCACATTACAAGTACATATTTGCTTACTCTGTATGCTCAAATGTGACCCGTTATGGCCACTAGAAAAAAAAGCGGAGGCCCGAAAAACAGGTGGGGGTCCTCCACCACCACCGCTCACAGAGCCTGGCCACTTGGCTTCCACATTTGTGATAATGTTGGCAGCATCACATATGATCTTCACAGTGCAGAGAACACAAATTAGCATCCATTACTATAATGAAATAATTTGTTAGTTTGAAATGCTACAGGGAACTATGTACCTGCACATTAATGCTGTGGAAAGACTTCCTGTTCACATAGTCTCCTTCATTTACTGAAGGAGCAATGATTGGAATGTGAGTGCCATCTATACAGCCAATCATGCCTGGGAACCGTGAGAATAAATGTAAAATTTAAGTAGTTCAAGTATCACCACATCATGAATTAAGTTTTGTTCATCCTGCTACCTGCAATTTTGTGGAATCCCTCTTTGATAAATCTTGTGGGTCTATGACCGGGGAACACCACAGACGAGTACAGGAGACGTTTCAGTGCAACTGTAACATTCCTGACTGCCCGACAGACGGTAGCCTTGGAAACGTGCTCAGCGTCACCAATATTATACAGAAAGCTCCCGTTTGCAAGAAACCGAAGTGCAATACAAATAATATGTACAGAACTGAGAGGATGTCCGCGATGTGTCACATGAGCAATATTAGGCCTGAGGATGTTATTCAAATAAATTATAGATTGTGCTGAAAAATGGTGACGTTCACACAGGAAATCATCAGGAAATGATAAAATGTCCAAACGCGCTCTAATCACTCTCTCCCGGCGGAGAGCTCTGCGGAGAATTTGGGCTTCAACATCTACTGGCTCTTCAAGGAAGGGGCACGCCATTTCTGACACTTCCTACAGTCAGGTTTCCAACACAGAGGCGGAGAACGTCAGGGTTAGTTGAAGTAAACCTGCTAGGGAGCAGGTTAGCTTCACGGAGTGTGTCGTCATAGTAACTCACTCAGGATTAATCTAAACTCGCTTTGTGAAACCGAAAACCCAGAGTTTTCGTTAACTCAGGGTATACTTACTCAGAGTTTGCACTAAACCGGCTTCCTGAAACAGGGCCCTGAACCCTGAACAAACCCACCTGTTCTCTGATTGGATTGTTAAATTTGTGATTGACATGACATTGGCCAATCAAATGAAAGGCAGAAAAATAGGGTCGTACTTGTAACTTGAAACTTGAGTGCAGAGTTTCACACGTATTGCTTGGCTAAGTCCACACACAAATCTTTTTTCCACCTACAAATCCTGATTTACAAGTACAAAATATTTATGACCACAATTTGAGCCCATACAGCCACAGACTGACGGAGGCAGGAGAAGCTGCCTACAGACATCAGTCAGTGGATCCACAGTAACATCGAGTTCAGCTGCTGATCATCAACTGTTTCTGTCTCGTTCCCAGACTCTGATCTCACATAAAACGAAGCAGATTTATGCTGAAACTAAGCTGCACACAGCTGATGTCAGCCAGGAAAACAGTACAGACTGCTAACGTTACCTTAACTTCGAGACGATCAACTGCGCCACAACATTCACGAAAGCGAAAGTAAAAGCGACGGAAGGAAACGCCCAGAGAGGCGTTTGAGGGACGGTCAGAGTCAGGAACCTCAGAAACTCATCAGGCTGGAGTTTAAGTTTTAATTTGTAGTCTCACACACATGTGCAGAGCACTTTTTTGTTTTGGTTCACATCGGTTGATATTCTGCTGCAAACAACTAATGAGGACATTTTCTAAAAGCTTTGAGTGTCCATCAGGATCCTGTAGACACAGCTTCTGGCTGCAGCTGCTGTGGAGCTCCACAGTAACCGGAAACACGTAACTTCGGTTAAATCGACTCTGACAGCGAAAACTAAATTGCGTTTTTGTTACTATTGATGCTGCTGAGAAATAAAAATGGTTTTAAGTGGGGGTTTTTTTTAACACTCTGGGTTTGTTCATAAAAATTCCCCTAAATTGTTCGTGGCCAAAAGTGACACTTGCTGTTTCGCTGATTCATTTATTTTTTTTTTTACAGTACATCGCGTTGTGCGTTCTGATTGCTGTAGACCATTGTCAATCAATCTAATCCAGTGTCTCCTGTACAGGAGCGGTCCCTAATAGGCCCACGGACCGGTCCGTGAGTCTTTTGGTACCGTTCCGCGAGAGTTGATCCTCCGGTGTGAAATGTATGGTTGTAGTTGTGTGTCTTATTTTGAAAGAACTATGTGTTACCATAGCGACCAGAGAGCATTAAAAAGCAGAGAGGAGGATGTCACTGTCATTGTTGTTGGCGCACAGCTCAAGTCACGTTTATTATTATATTTACAAAATACCACAGTTTCTTTTTTTTATTCTTTTGTTGTATTTATCCGCGACACCTTAAAGGTCGTTCCCTGAAAATATCGTCTGACATTAAAGTGGTCTGTGGTGCACAAAGGTTGGGGACTCCTGCTGTACAGTACAGAATGCGTTTAGCTGTTGAATTTACATAAATCTTCGATCGCTAGCAGTGTAACTCTGAAGTGCTGCACTGTGTGTTTGTACGTTTTCTCCCAAACAAACACAACAATGCCGACGAAACGTTTTGCACCCTCAAATGCACCTTTAGGTTTCATTCCATGATACTGGACTTATGTTTCTACGAAGGTTTGAACTCTAAGAGTGTTTAACATGATAGTGATTTATTGATTCTAACCCTAAATCTATCCAGTAATGTCTGCACATATTTTCAGTACTGATTTTAAAGTGTTTTAATCCTTCTGTCACTCAGGGAACCCAATAAGGATTCAAATACTTCAAAAGTCAACCAATGACATTGATGTGTAAGACTATTTAATAATTATTTATTGTTTATATTTCATTTATTCATTCATTCTTTGCACTGTGATTTAACCCATCTTTGTGTAAAGCAGGGGTGTCAAACTCCAGGCCTTGAGAGCCAGCGTCCTGAAGCTTTTAAATGTATCTCTGCTGCAACACACCTGAATAAAATTATTAGGTCATTAGCATGACTCTATCCTACTCAAGTAAATTTAAATAAATGTAAGTACATACCACCAGGTAGCTCCACTCGTACCCAGTGTAACGGGAAGTGAGAGGGTTAGGTTTTGGCGCTTTGAATGTTCAGTTGTGTGATGCAGCGATTAACGTTTGAGTAAAATATTGGGCTCCCTCGTGTCTTCCCTACATTCCTCCACAATGTCCGTTTTTGCAAAAATGTACTTCTAGAAGTACTTTTATTGCACGATGTTCATTCACTCATGAGCTGCTGCAACATGAATCAAATGGCTGAACTGCCACCTTGGCGTGCAGTCAAGTTCTACAGTCTGCTAATGATCTAATAATAAGTATTAATATTCCTCACTCACCTTACTAAATGTTTGTGAACACAGCCAGAAACATTTGCATCACAAACACAGACTAGTGTTTATTAGCAGAAGCTTTTGGGTGGTTGCTCTCAAACCTGTGTACAAGTTGAAGCATTAATGGTCCCTTCACTGATTTCCAGGTATCCAATGTCAGGGCTAACAGATGGATTCAGACGCAGGCAGCGTTCTGGCAAGCAAAGGGTTGACAATTTATGAACACAGAAGGGAAACCACAGTGATGTGTATATACAGTGCATGGGGCAGGGCTTCAGGGCTCCAGGGGAAGGAATCCACACTCGCTCTCCACTCGGCCCAAACTCCGCCACTCCTCTTCTTACGCACACTCGCTTCTCCACAGCCACTCTCGCTCCAATTTCCACTTATGTTGACACACACAGGGATCACAGGTCAGGGTCCGCCACCAGTTCCGGGGAGATCTAAACACAAAGAGTCCAATTAGATCAATACGCCACACAACACTGAGAGAGTTTGTCTTAGGAGAGCTGAGAGCACGAACATGGGAGGTTCAACGTTCCAGTGCCGAATACTCCGTGCCGCAGCGTTAAATAGGCAAGGGGGACGCCGCCTGATCAGCAACAGGTGTAGAAATCACCGCAGATACGTGGGCCAAGGGTGAGAGCCCACAATGAGCTCCACCCAGGGAAGCAGGAGAGAAAACAAAACAAACCTGTGGCCAACATGAGCGAGCCGGAGAGGCACAGGGACCATGACAGCCAATACCAAGTGCACAAGTTCACCCCAGATGGTTCCTCTTCTCTGTAACTTGGAGGATGTGGAGTAGGCTGTATTTTAATCAAAGACATATCAATCAATCAATCAATCAATCAATCAATCAATCAATCAATCAATCAATCAATCAATCAATCAATAACCATGTCTAAAAACAACACAGGTTGACCAAAGTGCTGTACACAGTAAAAGAAAAAGTAAAAAGTAGAAACAAATACACACAATGAACAAAACCAAAAATAATCCCAAATTTCGTTTTTTTTCCTGAAGGGGTCAAACACTTTTATGCAAGAATGACAGCGAGGTGAAAAACCTTCACCCGCAAGAAAACTCGAGCTGTGACTCGTAGTACGAACACACACCTCACAGTAACACACTTTGTTTAATGTGAACTTTTTGCCAAGCTAGCTAATCCTGACCAACACACCAGACACAGAAGATAAAGGAACGATGTTTTACTGTTAGAGACAGAAAGGTTAAAACATTTTGGCAGAGGGCTAAAAGGGGCTAAAATTACCCAAAAAGAAATTCCATTTGACCAAAAACACTTAATTTTTAAAAAATTAAGTATATAGTTATGAATAATGAACAAATAATTAACAAACTGGGGTTTATAAATCGTGTAACACATCCTTATGGTAAGAAATTTTACCTTAATGCGTTACATGTGTTAGAAGTCAATGTATCTTTAACAATATACTCCTTATTTTATATCTCCTGATCCTTCACAGAGCTGCATGAACCTGTTGTTGATGTCAGAGAGTCAAACTCTGCTGAAGAGTGGGTTGTTTCCTGTTCAGCCACTGGTCGACCTGCTCCCACTGTAACACTCTCACAACAACACCTCAGCTTCTCACAGTACAACACTGTCAGTGTGTCCAACACCAACGCTACATTCACTGTCACCACTACAGCTGTGCTCTCAGGTTCACGTAAACACAGCACACAGGTGGGATGTGCAGCACGAGTGCTCTCTGCTCCTCACAGAGAGGTGATGGAGACGATTCCTGAGGTCCAGCAGACGTCAGATTATCAGTGATGGTGAGAAACTGAGATGCAATAACAATGCATTGTGCTAGTATGCATTTTCTCTTTGATCAATAATTGATGTATTCATTTTGATCAGTGTCACATTTTTCCTGCTTTTTCAAGTTTCCTCCTGGATCATTGTATTAGCTGCAGTATTGGTGATGATGGTGTTTGTCAGTGTTGCTGCTCTGCAGTAGGCTACTCTTTAAAGAAAAAGACCAGATAACTTTCATTTTTCATTTCTTGTCATTTTTTTCTACACCAAAATCTATCCAATAATATCTGCATAACATTTTCTACTTGTGATTTAGTTATTAATTCTTTGCTTCATGATTCAATCGGTCTTTGTCTAGTATTAAATTTTATGTTTCCCATTTAATCCCACTGGCTTTAAAGTGTTTCACCAGATTTTTACGAAGTATTTCCAGTCTTTTGTTGTCTCTGTCCCAAATGTTCTGAAATGTGTTGCATGTATTAAAAGAAGTTGGACCAAAAAATGTACTATGTACTTACAAACTTACATTTATGAAAGCTGAACAAACATTGATGTACTTGACTTTTGTAACAGTGAAAAGGCGATCTGTTTTTATTGATAAATATATATGTTTGCATTACTGTTATTTAGATTGCCATGTTAGAACGTAGCAAACAACATTGTTTGTTCCTCTATGGTTTCTTTATTTTTACAAATCTAAATGTTTTTGGTCAAAAGATTAATAATTTCATATTGAGGTCAGATGGTCAGCAGTTTTGATGTTTTTGCAGAGATTTTATTTTTTTGCAAAATAGCACAAGTAAACATTAAAAGTAGTTCCTAAATCAAGGCATTTATTATTAAGGCGGCCATTATTATGGCCCTGTGTGGAAAAAGTGATTGCCCCCTAAACCTAATAACTGGTTGGGCCACCCTGAGTAGAAACATCTGCAATAAAGCGTTTGGGATAACTGGCAATGAGTCCTTTACGAGGTGGTGGAAGAATTTCTGCCCACTCATCTTTGCAAAATTGTTGTAATTCAGCCACACTGGAGGGTTTTGAGTATGAACCACCTTTCCAAGGTCACAGCACCTCAATCAGATTCACGTATGAACTTTGGCTAAGCCATTCCAAAGTCTTTCTTTTGTTTTACTTAAGCTGCTTAGAGGTGGACTTGTTGGTGTGCTTTGGATCAAGTGCACTTCAGCTTGTGGTCGTGAACAGATGGCCAGACATTCTCCTTCAGGATCCCAGAAACTGGATTCTGTTCATCTTGACGTTGCATCTCCAGACTGAGAGATCTCAATTACTTTGTTTCTTATTTGCTTCTGAATTTCCTTGGATTGCGCCATGATGTGTAGTTTTTGAGGATCTTTTGGTCTACTCTACTTTGTCAGACAGGTCCTGTTTAAGTGATTGATTCAGCACAGGTTTATGTCTGTTATGTGCATTGCCGTGTGGAGAATATAAGGAAAACAATTGTGTGGTTTACATTGTTTCTTCCTCTTAGATTTCTTGATTTTTTTAAAAAATTGCAATAACTTTATGTTAATTTCAGTGCACTTTCACATTTCTTTAAATTCAAACTACAGTCCTGTGAATAACTAGAAACACTTCTAGCAGCACAAATGTGAGGTAATTGTTTTCTGCTTGACTTTATCAGTCTCTCATATTGTTGTGGAGGAATGTTGGCCCACTCTTCATTACAACGTTGCTTCAGTTCTTTGAGCTTTGTGGGCATTTATTTAAGCACAGCTCTCTGAATGTCCCAGGTTGAGGTCTGGACTTTGCTTTTCAGCTATTCTGCTGTAGATTTGCTGCTGTGTTTGGGATCATTGTTCGACTGCAAGACCTAAACTTTACCTATTAAACAGTTAACTCTGTATTTTACACTTTATGTGAATATTGTTGCAGATTTCAATTATTAATGTTTTTATAACTTTGTTCTTTCTTATATTTAATATTATACAATATTTATACTTCATGTCTCTGTCTTCTTTTGAACACTCCAGCACAGCATCACTATAACTTTGTCCTCACTGACAATAAAGCTGTTTTATACATTTCATTGCAAATGTTTCAAGCAATTTGTAGCTGTATCTTAAGATATTTTGTTAATAATATAGTATTTTATATTGTTTTTTTCCCCATATTTGAGAAATATTTAACATGTAAAAGTCTGTTTATGTACAATTTGGTGATATTAGCCCTGATTATTGGAGGAACTTGTACATGAAGCAGATTTCTGAGACTTCAGATTTGAAGGTTGTTGTCATATAATCTAAATGATGGCAGATTAACGTTCCCTACCTCTGTCCTACAACCACAGGACTCCTTTGCATTCGACTGATAGAAATTTCAAGCTCAGTGTTAATGAAGATTTCAAAGGCCTTAGTGCAGGGGTAGGGAACGTCTAAAACCTGCAGGGACACCGGCCCTCGAGGCCTGGAGTTCCCTACCGCTGCCTTAGTGTGAAAGGAATGAAGCTGTAGCGCCTCCCCGTGGTTGAAAAGAGGTACACAAGAGGTTTTGCAACCTGCTGTTTAATGAAGGTAATCAGCTGGGACAAAGGTACATTATGAGAATAATATCTCTGACAAACCTCTACCTCAATTAAAAGATGCATTTTGATTTACATGAATGCATTTCATCTTCTCTGCAAAGGCTACACAACCTTCTTTGCCATTTGAGTGTGTCCAGTCCAGCTGAAACCAGCTCATTACTGATGGCATGAAAACGATCTGTGAGGTAACATTTTTACTGTCATTCATTCCTGTTGAAAACTTGTCACGTGTTTGCTTAGGTTCTTCTCAATAATCCTCCCGTATCCTGTGTAAAAACTACCCGAGCTTAAAGTATACAGACTGCCGGGAGGGGCGAGACGGGAATTTTCATTGCATATATATATATATTAAAATACAGATAGCAGCAGCCACGAAAACATAGGCAAGAGAGAGCATAGCAGTGTCGTAGATGTAGCCAAATAAGACAGATAAATTAAGATGGAAAATCCCCAAAACAAAACCCAATCTTTAGTGTGGGAGCATTTCCATGTCATTCCCAAAGGTGTAATTATTTTCAGCGACTGCAAACTGAACACAAACTTTTCATAACTGAGTTTGTTTCTTCAGTTGTATTTTGGTAATGCTGTTGTACAGCAGGGAAGCAAACACAAGTGCTAACGCTAACAACATCCAATCAGGATTTATTGGTTAGATCAAAGCTAACATCTGCATTACATGTGAGCACTACACATGTTATTTAACATATATAACGTATAAGATTTTTACATCTTTCTCTTTCCCTCGAGAAGAACTGCTAAAACTGTAGAAATAACATTACAGAAAAGCAGGACATGCTCAAGCAAAACATTATAGAAAGTCTGTCACGGTTCTGGGTCAGTTTGACCCAGTATTTTGAGTTGTCATGTTTTTGCAGCTTTAGTTTAGTTCCATGTGTCATTTTCTGTCTCTCTCTCTATGTCGAGTCTGCGTCTTAGTGTGATGGTTTCTTGTTCCTGTTTTATTGTGAAGGTCTGCGTCTCATGTGAGTGTGTTCAGTTTGACCTCTGTCTCGTCTTGGTGATTATTCCCAGCTGTGTGTAATTCCCCTGTGTTTCTCTGTGTATTTAAGTCGTGTCCTCTGTCATTGTAGTTGCTGGTCCGTCTGTGTGTCCACCATGTCTCACCCGTGTGTTTGTGCTCTGTAGTTTAGTTGTTTCCAGTCTAGTTTAGTTCGTGCTCCATTTGCTGTTGTCCATATTTATTTTTGTGTTCAATAAACCACCTTCACTTCTCCACTACTGCCTGCGATTGGATCCTCATTTATTATTTTCACACGGCTCTCCTCACCCGCCGTGACAGTACGGACCAGCCAGATATGGATCCAGCGGCAGTCACCCCACCTAGGGAGCTTCAGGAGGCCGTTATCGACTCTGCTTCTAAATTGATTTACCAGCTGTTAGAGCATGAGGGAGAAGTGTCTCTTTACACTGTGGAAGCCAACCTACAACACCTTATTTCCAGTTACCCCTGGTTATTGGACTCACTGCGTCCGCTCGTACAGAATTTTGTTCTTCACGAGCTTCACCTACACCCCCCCGCCGCTACCGCTCGCCTGCTCATGCAGTGATATCATCAGTGACAAGTCAGGTGATAGAGGCTAATGCAAAATGGTGTTTCAGTGAGGCAGAATTTATTATGACAATACATTTTTTTAAATACTCAGTATGAATTAAACAGGTTAAAGGTCAATGCTCTGTTGTAATATAAAGACAAAATGATTGACAGCAGCCCAGCAATATCAGTAAAACGCAAATTAGCCACATGGTGCAATGTAAGGAGCTCTGTGATTGGTTAGGAAAGGACAGACTGGCCACCTCGATTTTTCTTCACTGCACATTGATCCATAGCTTTGCTCTGTAAAGGCTAACAAAGTGCTTTTGCTTTACAAAGACATTCAGCGTCGGTATTCACTCTTTTAAAATGCCACTGAACACTGGAGAGAAATGGAGCCCTGATCCTCAGAGTTTTATTGTTGCTAACATTTCTTATAGATAGCACAGATAGTGCCCCACTGCAGTAATCACTCATGTCTAGATATTCCTGTTAAAAAGGAGTTTTTCCTCCCCACTGTAACATGGCAAACATAGCAAACGGATAATCCAGCTGAAGCTTCAGACAGCCGTCAGACAGTGAAACACTGCCATCTGCTGGACGCGAGTAACACAGACGCTGAAGGAAAAGCACGCACACTTGGAAGACTTGACCATTTGCACAAAATGAATGGCTGACACTGGACAGATGAGAGAATGTGGATGGTCACACCCTCGTGCATTAAAGAGGGCTTTCAGTTCATTGAAAACACAAAACCAAACACACAAAAGACACAATGAGACAGCTGATCAGTTTGCTTCACTAAATCATCGACACAAGCCGTGTTGTAGAGGGTACTGCAGCCGTGGCAGGTTATCATCTTAATGTGGCCCTGACACTCCATCGTACGCCACAAAGCTGTGAATAAATGAAAAGCAAAGAGGCATCATCACTAACATAATAACTGTAGAAGTTATCCCGCTGCATTACATTTATCAGGATATCGTAATAAATGTTCATATGTTGCTTTGACCCATCATTGTTGTCATTAATATCGGTACGTGACACTGGACACTTCCTGTCATTCATATGTCCTGACTTTGTGATCAGTGTAGCAGCTTGAAAATAACTGCTTGGTTAACAGCAGGTGTACAGGCAGGTGCTCTGATCAAATAACATGTTTGGCTAAAGAAACAGAAAATAAAAACATGTAAATAGGAACACCCACATCTCTACTTCTTCTTCTATTTTCCATTTCACACTTACAAAAAAGTTCTCCTGTGTAGGTGTTGAGACAAATATATGTCAATTTAATACTTCAGACAGGCCCCAGAGCAGGTCTGAACAATTAGTCCACTTAAAATCAAAACTGCAATTTGAAACCATGCAATTAGCAATTTTGCAAAGAAAACTTGGCTAGGCTAAGCTAAGCTAACTGTTAGACAAAGTAGAGGAGTTGGAAGAGTAAAGGATTCTGGTTAACTCCAGTTCAACTTAACATTAAATTAAACTGAATCTATTAAACTATTAGACTCAGACGAGGTCGGCACAGGGACAGGCCTCGGGGGTCCAGGCCCACCCGGTGAAGTCCTTCTTCCCCAACATCTTCTGATGTACTTCATTTATACATTTTGGTAATGAAGTACTTAAACTACCACCTCACTGATTAGTTATTGCAGTGTGAGCTCAGTTCAATTAATCAGGTCACAGTAGTTTAGCACTTCTACAGCAATCATGCAACCAGCATGACTGAGGAGGACACTGGGTGGACGGGCTTTGCAGGTCAGACTTTGAAACTATCTTTTATTGTCATTACGCCAAAAGCAGTGAAATTATATGCTGTCCCATTCAGTGCAAATAAAGAATCTGTGTTTACTGACAGGACAAAGCACTGAACATGATTTCATCTGTTAACCTGGACAAATTCCAAAACAATTCCTTATTATTTCTTTTTCTTAAGTAAAACCAGTAAAAGCTTCTACTTCAAAAATATGGACTTAACACTGAGATCCTGATATTTTAGACCAGTTGAATTTAGATGATCTTTTTTAGTTCGTTCAGTTTGCTGGTTCTAACGACGACGGTCTTCATCAGTTTTAATGTCACTGTGACTCATATCTCTGCATGGCTGTTTTGTTCTGAGTGCACTGTGACAATGAAGTTAAGATCCGGTGATCAGCACAGCAGCCTGGGAGTGACTGCTTGGTTAACGACAAGGTTTACAAGACCTGATCAAATGTCACACTGGAAATATTTTGCAAGTGAAACAGCAAATGAAAAAATGTAAATATGTTAACTGGACCACCTACATTGTTTCGAGAGCAGGGGTGAACTAAAGAGTGCGACCCATCACTTCAGTTTCAGCATATAATTTCTATTTAACACTCAAAAAAATCTGTTGTACAAGTATTAAAAATATATTCACAAATGAAATTGACATGCCTGAGATGAAAACATTACTCATACAAGTTGTCAGGTAAAGTCTATAGCACTGTTACATCTAAATATGGACACTGAGCTGGGACGATGTCACAGATCTGAGCCTCTGCACCTTCACTATACGTTTGTGTATGTCAGGCCTGTCCTGTATCTCTCCACCACCTGATCCAACACACCACCAAATCCTGATCAGCTGATCATCTCTGCTCCTCTAATCACCTGAATATCCAAGTATCCGAAAGTGTCCATCGATCTGACATTACAATTGTAAAACCGATCACTGACCTGTGCCCTAATGTGTTCTGTGCACTTGTGAACACACTTCCTTATGGAGTACGTTTATTAAGGACACTCTTTCATTAGCACACAGGTTCAATAACACAACAAATAACCTCCAATAAACCTTTTAATAAACTGTCATTGGAGGCTGATGTGTTCTCTCTTGGCTTGTTTTCTTGTTGTGTGCCACACAGAAAATAAATGCATGGTGTCTTAACTCACTGATACGGGGATATCAATGAGCACAGAGTCCAGCCAACGATGGCACAAAGTCAAACCTCCTTCAAGGAAACTGGAGAGTCCAACACTGGCATTGAGGCTACCCCAACAATATCAATATGGTGTAACTTCCTGCTCTAACTCAGGCTCCTTCCCCACAAGAAAGATGATATTTTATGTACTCGAAGTCAGACCTGGAATCTGCGGGTCAGACTTCCTGGGCCCCCGACCCCTGACCTCTGAGATTTTCATGTCTTGTATTTTATAATATTTATCTTTTGTTCTCCTGCCAAAATTGTAAACACTGTCATCATGCCATATTGCACTGTTGTTCGATCAGCTTCATTAAATTTACTTTTATATATACTTTTATCCTTTGTTTTGTTATACATCCATTTAAACCCTCATATGAAATTATTACAACCAACTGGTAGTAAAACAAAAATAAAAAGATTGTTCAACATTTTAACTGCAAATGGTCAAAACACTCACTTTATTTGCCAAAAATTATACTTAAAAAGGGGAAAAAGAAGTGTTAATAGTTTATTTGAAAGGTCAAAATATACCAACACATCTTTTTATTTTAAATCTATTTGTTTGTGCATTAATTTTTTTTCTAAAGCCAGATGTGGAAAAACAGGCTGCATCTACATGCAGGTTCTTGTGGTCAGTGGTCATCATATTTGCATTATCTTTCTGAGTCACAAGCAGGGAAGTGTTAAAGTTTCCTAGAAGTGGTGGGCCAGTGATGTAGGTGTGGATGCAAAGGATTATTTGAGGTGGTGCTGATCAGAAGTATAAAAATCAAAGTGTCCAGATCCAAACACACTTTGTTCCTCTGTGACAGAAGTGAACTAGAACTCACAGCAGCATCTGAACTGCAGAAGAGATCTCTGCTCATCTCCGTCTGCATTCCTCTTTTGGTAAGAACTTATTATGTATCATTTAAAATGATTTTCCTTTTAAAGCTGGGCAGCAGGCTCACGTTGAACATCTCCATAAACTGTCATAATTCTGCTGCTACACTAAACACTGCATTCGGTGAGCACACTAAACTTACGTAAGCTGTATATTTGCACGGTGAGAGACCTGTTTTTGCTGATTTGTGTTCAAATACAACAAGATCTTATTTAAACTGACTGTCAGATGTTGCCTATCCAGTTATGTAATGAACCCACTATATACATGAACCACAGACCCTTCACCACATCTTCATCACCTGCTGTTCCAGACAACCAACTTATACCTGAACCACTGCAGGTTAATCATCATCATTAGTAAAGTAAAAAAAGGTGAGTGTCTTATTATTTTTATTTTGCAGTGTGTCATTGTTACTACAGAGCACACTGAAACATGTGACAGGAAAGAATAACTGAGTGCAGAAAGGCTTTTATATTAAATCGGATTTAAACTTTGTTCTTAATGAACCGGATCTATTATGACCTGGACTTTTATCTATAAAATGGGCTTGTGAAACCCAGAGGAAAACTCTCTCAATATATCTGTAGATATAAATATATATTTATCCAAATCACATCAAGTAAAAAAGGCAAAATGACAAAATTAAAAAAAAGAATAACAAAAAGTATAAATTAAAACACAAAATTTTAAGGCAAAAACAAATATCTTGATGTCTTAATACGATGAATATAAAATATAAAGTAATACAACAAGGTTAAATATCTAAACATTTAAACTACTTCAGCTTTTCAAAGCTTCTTTTTCCAGTTGAAAATGACATCATCACGCCTGAATCTGCTTCCAGGAGCCGTCCAGATCAGGCTTGTTCAGGATATTTAGAAATCGTCCTAACAGTTGAAAAATAAAAAATAAACAGAGAACAAAGTAATATATATGATTAGAAATAAATAAAAAAGAAAACTATAAATAAAACGACTTCTTTCATTTAAAGAAAAAGGTCTATCAGTCCTCTTGTCGTGTGTGTTTGCAGCTCACAAAGACGACTTACTGAGCTTCAGGATCCAAAAGGATGTATCTGCCAAATTCTTAATGTGGAAAAATGTCCATGTGTTTTCTTCTCCAGGAGACGATGAAGACACTGTTTGTCTGCATGATGCTCGTGCTGCTCTTTGCTTCCGGATTTTCCAAAGTGAACAATTTTCAACCAAGCGAGCACCGACCTGAAGAAACACCTTATGAAAAGTTTAGAAGACAGCATGTAGATGCTAAGATGACTGAAAAGCTGTGTAACACAGAAATATCAAATAGGAATATCTACAAACTTGACAACAGTTGTAAGGAAACCAACACATTCATCCTCAGCATTCCAGCAAAGGTCAAATCCATTTGTAGAGGTGATGGGAGGTACGATGAAAATAGCGGCATGACGTATAGTACCGCAACGTTTCGCATAATTAAATGTAAGCTAAAGCATCAGGGAGCCAGGAAACCCAGCTGCCAGTATGAAGGCAGGCTTCTCACTAACAGGATCATTGTGGTGAAATGTGAAGGGAAGTTACCTGTGCACTTCGATCGGGACCTTCTACCCTCTGAGCGCAACGATGGCGAGCAACTATGAGGAAAGAGTGGTGTGGAGGGGGGCGTGGTCTGCGATGCTGCTGCAGGTCAGATGGATGTACCTGCGCTGCATTTGCTATCACGCCTCGCCAACTTAAAAGGCTTTGCGCTGTCTGAGTTGTTGGTGTTGTGGATGTGTTGGCTGGCAGTCCACAGACAGACTGATTTACACAACTGTGGAAAAAATTAAATTAATAAATAAAATAAATTGGAAAACATAGATGTGTCATTATTTCATATAGATTTCAAATAACATACCATTTGATGTCAACATGTTTTAGTTGCATTTGCAGTGCTCGTGCTGTTATATTCTTATGATTCTGTTCATTTTATGAGTGTATCCTTCAGCCTTGCTTCACATATTTACTGCTGCTTGATCAGCTTTAGTCCTGCTAGCATCAGCACAGGTAGAAACAGATCACACATCAGAGAATCGGCCGTGCATCTAAATGCAAATGGAAACTAAAAATGAAAACATAGATAACTGAGCTGAACTTCATAGATCTGAAAGTTGACCAATGCATACATAGTGCTAAAAATCAGGTATCGGGAAAACACATTATTTTATATTATGCTGAAGTCAATTGTTATCCTTTTTTAAAACTATATCATATAATAAAGTCTGTTTTGAAGTTTACTATGGTAAAAAAAATATTTTAAGGCTCTTCAGATATACTGTAACTTCATAGGTATGAACCATCAAAGCATTTTCATCATGAATATAAAACTTCATTAGGTAGATCTGTTCAAATACTCATTAATGCAAATATCTGATCAGCCAATCACATGGCAGCAACTCAATGCAGGTGTAAAAGGTGAGGTCTAAAAAGAACCTTTAAGAAAATATGAATCATCTTAATCAGTCTTTAATTATGAAGCAATGGCCTAACTCCCTCTGACAAACAGACCTGTGGCAAAATTTATAAACCACTTTTGACTTTTTCCAAGGTGAACATTGTCTGGCAGCAGGTGCCCTTCCCCTCCCAGATCACGCTTCATATCTGATTTTCAGCTCTAAAGTTTATTTTTCTCTTCATAACAACTGTGCAAAGGATGATTTCTGAGGATGATGACTCATTGAAAATGCTTGGATGCTGACAATTATGCAGAGTCAGGCATGGAAAGGCTGCTCTTTGTGACAGGTGGGTGCTGTCATACATGGGTGTAGCTGCCAGCTGTCCTCGAGGCTTCACCTCTGCTAAACGTGTGTCTCTGAACTTGACCTGGTCTCATAAACTCTCCTGTGATTTTTATTTTGCATCCTTGGTTATTCAAATGAATGATTAATATATTAATATGAATCTATACAGATTTGTCCACACTGGATATGACAGTAAGAGTTAGTAAAGCTCTGTTAACGTGTCCCTCTACAGCCTGTTGTTTCTTAGTTTCACCAGTGAAACTGAATTAAAAACAAAACATAGATGACATATTGTCGCCTAGGCAACCACCAAGCTCCCAGTGCCTACAGACATTCACTAAAACATGCTGGTCATTGGATCGTTTGAATAAATACCTTTAACTAAATATCAATGTTTTCGACATGTCTTAGTTTATATTATTACACAGTTATTATGAGAGAGCATGTCTAATATTTTTCCACTAAACAGTCGTCTTCTCCTTTGGTTTGTTTGTAACAACCATTAATAAAAACTTGTGTTTTGCTTTTGTTTTATTTTTAACTGCAATTCTGGTCGAGTAGCTTTTATAGTGTTAATTCAACATATACTACAAAATAAAATGACTTTTTTTAAAGTACATTTGTGGACATTTTATTTTCAAATTATCCAATCACAGAATCAAATGCACAAAGCCTGTGATGTCATCAAAGGCACAAAGCCTGTGATGTCATCAAAGGCACAAAGCTTGTGATGTCATCACATTCTGTCATTGGAAGGAGAAATTCAGTCAACTGTAGCAACTCTTTGGTGGCAGAACTACAAAACAACCTGTTTGTTAAAACCAAGATAAGGAAGACACAGAGACGCAGAAGCAGACGCAGACGCAGACGCAGACGCAGAAGCAGACGCTGAAGCAGACGCTGAAGCAGACGCATATAAAATGGCAGAAGCACAGATGGAAGTGGTCGTGAGCCCAAATATAACAGTTTTGCAAAGATCGGAAAATGACCTCAAAAAAGCCCAAACACCAAATCCTGAAACACGTCCTCTGGCACAAGTTCAAACAGAAGTGGTCGTGAAAGGCAAGAAAAAAAGGGGGCAAAAACAGAAAAGAGTGGCTGAAGAACCCAGACGACCGATTACTCGGGCGTATGCTCGGGCTCTTCTAGAAGCCCAAAACAACGTGGCTGATGGAAGCAACCTGAGAAATGAAGAAGTGTCAGGAAACCCTGAAGGAACCTCTGAAAGGGAAAACCCTGAATCCCTCCCTATGTCAGAACCAAAGGACGACGTGAATATGGAGACAGAGGCAAACATGAATAACGCCAGTGGACAAAACCCTGGGCCAAATGGAGGGACGTGGCAACATCAGCCAAATCCCAGATTTATACCCCATCATGGCAGAGTCCAGTATGATTCATGTTGTGAGATTGCTGCTCTCAGGCATCAACTACAAGCTTCCCAAAACCACCAGAACGAGCTTTACTGGAAACTGGTAGCTGCTAATAAGAGGGCTTCTTATTACCAGTCTAAGGTGACCAAACTTCATGCACAGATGATCGCCGACAAAAAACAGCATGAAGAAACAATTAAAGAGCTCATAGAGCAACTGGAGGAGGCTAATGATAATAATAAGCCTGATAAGAGCAAAACAGAGGTTCAAGCAAAGGACAACCAAGCAGTTGTCATGCTGGATGACATGATCCGTGTCCTGCACGAAGACGTCAGCGACCCTACCACAGAGCAGTGTGTGGATTCTTCTACACAAACCACAGAGGCTTCACACACGGACTGTGTAGGTCTGAAGGAGGCTCAATTTGAAGTCCAATACAAGACTCAACAAGAGCAAATAGGAACACTCCAACAACAGCTCCTAGAAGCTCAACACCAACTCAAGGAACAGGAAGACAAACATAGGCAGGACCAGGAGACACTGAACATGGAAATCAGTGAGCTTAAATCCCAGCTCTGCTCCAACAAGGAGCTTCATGACATGAAAGTAGAGACTCTTTATCAAGAGTTGAAAGAAGTCAAAGTGTCCTACATTAAAATCACACAGGAGCAAAATGAACAAAATTCCAACACAGCAAATGGAAAATCTGAGCTTCTGGTGGAAAAAGACACCAAAGAACAGGACAAGGAAGAAGAAGAAGACTCCCTGACATCAACTGAGATGTCTCTGCATGACTCTCTACAACAAACAGAAGACAGAGAGAAAACGATAACTACCAATCCAGCTGAACTCGAAACTGAAGCTAAGACTGTGCCAGAGAAAAAACCCAAGAAGAAGAAGAGGAACTGGCTGCGTCGGCTTTTCAGCTGTACCAGTCCACAGACAGACTGATTTACACAACTGTGGAAAAAATAAATAAATACAAAAAAAATAAATAAATTGGAAAATATAGATGTGTCATTATTTCATATAGATTTCAAATAACATACCATTTGATGTCAACATGTTTTAGTTGCATTTGCAGTGCTC
This sequence comes from Rhamphochromis longiceps, assembly GCF_057381845.1. Taxonomy (NCBI): domain Eukaryota; kingdom Metazoa; phylum Chordata; class Actinopteri; order Cichliformes; family Cichlidae; genus Rhamphochromis; species Rhamphochromis longiceps. The sequence continues at coordinate 70,175,376 of NC_140559.1, read as the reverse complement.
GTGCTGTTATATTCTTATGATTCTGTTCATTTTATGAGTGTATCCTTCAGCCTTGCTTCACATATTTACTGCTGCTTGATCAGCTTTAGTCCTGCTAGCGTCAGCACAGGTAGAAACAGATCACACATCAGAGAATCGGCCGTGCATCTAAATGCAAATGGAAACTAAAAATGAAAACATAGATAACTGAGCTGAACTTCATAGATCTGAAAGTTGACCAATGCATACATAGTGCTAAAAATCAGGTATCGGGAAAACACATTATTTTATATTATGCTGATGTCAGGGCTCTGAGTGCGGGCAGGTGGAAATGTGGATCCAAATGCAGGACTCCGAGACGAAATGTAACTAAAACCACAGCTTTTATTGCTGGCATGAAACAAAAACAGAAACCAAACCATGAAACCAAGCAGGAACACACAGGCAGGGTCTGAGGGTACGACGCGACACCAAGCGTGGGAAAACACAGGGCTTAAATACACAGGGTAGTAATGAGGGAATGGGCCACAGAAGGGAGACACAGCTGGGGGAGCTGAACTTCATAGATCTGAAAGTTGACCAATGCATACATAGTGACAACACATTATTTTATATTATGCTGAAGCCAGTTTTTATCCAATTTTATAACTATATCATATAATAAAGTCTGTTTTGAAGTTTACTATGGTAACAATTCATCTTTTTAGGCTTTTCAGAAACACTGTAACTTCATAGGTATGAACCAACAAACCATTTTTCATCATGAAAATAAAAAATAAATCTAAAGGAGATAAACATCACAACTGTTCAACCAAGCATTAAGTCCATTTTGAAACAAAGAACGATGTACACTCAGCCAATCACATGGCAGCAACTCAATGCAGTGTAAAAGGTGAGATGTAAAATAAAACAATTAAAAATATTAATTAATCTTAATCAATCTTAAAATATGAAGCAATCTTCTAACTCCCCTTTACATACAAAGCTGTGGCCAACCTTACAAACCATTTTGAATTTTTTCCAGCCGAGGCGTTCAAAATAACCAAACTGCTAATAGTCACGGTTTAATTTGGGCAGCTGCCTGCCTAATATAATGTAAAATCATCACAATATTTTACACAAAGAGAGTAAATGTATCCTTGTACTCAGCTAAGACAGCTGGGCTGCTGTGGCTTGTGTTTATGTTCAGAGTGACATCTGATTTAAAAGCAGACTGTCATGGTTGCGGCTGTGTGCAGGCAGGATGAGGACCCAAACGCAAGCTCACGGAGGCAGGAATGAACTCAAAACACAGCTTTATTGCTGGAGAGAGAAACCATACAACCTAAACGAGGAAACTATAACGTAATACACAGAGAAACACACGGCCATGAATGAGGGAGAACGCGACACAGAACTGAGGGAGACGCAGACATAAATACACAGAGGGTTAACGAGGGAAGTGGGAGCACACGGGGAACACAGGTGACACTGATAATCATAACAAGACACGGCAGGAGTGAACGCAACACTGACGGGAGACTGTCAAAGTAAAACAGGAAGTACACGGAGGTTCAGAGAGGAGGAGAGACAGCACGGGGAGAGCACGGACATAACGGGCTGGGAAAACATGGAATAAAACACAAAGAGGGGAAACGAGGGCTCACAGATAAACAGAGGGGCACACAGGAGGTAATCAAATAAGGAACATCTTAACAGAAACCATGGCATAAATAAAGAACAACACACAAAACATACGAAAACTAAGAATGCTGGGCCAACATGGCCCAGGATCATGACAGACAGCAAAAGACACTGAGCAGCATATCAGTCAGCATGGGAAAAATGCCATAGATTTAAGGAACCAGGCTAAAATAATTGGTTTCTAGTGGGTTCTATTGTAAGTGCTCTATATTTCAGCATGACATACTGTATGCATCCTACACTGAGAACCCTTGAAGCTGATCATCAGGGTATGCTGTGTACTTCTTACACAGAAGATAAAATAACATGCAAAGATTTTAGATGGTTGTGGTTGTTCCTTACACACAGATGTAAGGTCAAAAAAAAAAAAATCACCCACAGTGGATCGTTCACAGACGCTGGTCCAGTGGAACCCACTTCCACAAAGGCTGCACCTGCTCTGGCAGAACAGGAAGCATCAACTACATAGTAGCTATTTTCATAATTAAGACATCAACTATAGGTGTTCCCAAAATGTGCCATGTTGTCTGCACACCTGACAGCTCAATAAGTCCTGTGTTGATTACAGATGGTGGTTGTTTCCAGAAACAGCACTTGCATAAAATAAGTACAGAGCACTTTATGAGCCAACCTGCTTCTTTAATGAGCATTTAGGTTGTTTGTATTCAGTGTTCACAGATAATATGCTCATTAAAAGGGGGGATCCACTATGTCCTTCTTCACAATCCTGTCTGCCAACTTTAAGAAGAAATCAGAGTGACGCAGAAGCTTTAAAACAGTGTTCAGAATAATCAGTGATGCTTTTATCTGAACTGATGACAGATAAAGATGAACGTGAGTGTGGCAGAAGAGTCAGTTCTCCCTCTTTCTTGGAAGTATACAAAAGTCTGTTGTTTCTAAAAAGTTCATAAACAAACAACAAGTTCTTACAGAATGAGACGTGAAGCCTGGAGACGAGCAGTTCAGACACGCTGTTATTAAATTCTACCTGAGCAGGTTATAGTTCACCTCAGTTACGGAAGAACAAATAACACTTGGCTCTGGGAGCTTCAGTTTTTATACACTGTCGTAGCACCACCCTAAGCCATCATTTGCATCAACACCTACATCACTAGCCCAGCAGTTCTAAGAAACTTCTCTGTTTGTGGTTCAGAACCTAATGTGACACCAATGAGCACAACAGCATGCAGCTGCAGGTTGTTGTTCATACCTGGCTTTACAATAAAGAGCCATGTTTGCAGGCAGCTGTTTGAAGTTTTGTGTAAAATATCATTTTTATAGAAATAAACCAAATGTGTCTAAATATATTAAGTAAACAATCAGAATAAGAACATTTTGAAATAAAATCCAAAAACTGCATCTGGCTTAGTTTTTGTTGAATAAATAATGACTCTGTGTAATATGTCATGTGTTGTATATGTAAGTTGTATTTGTACAATGAAGCCAGGCTTTCTTTGTGTTAGCTGCCTGACAGAACCTAAAACTCTAGTCAGAGATTGCAGGTGTCACAACAGACATGATCAGCTTTCTCTGTCGATCCTATCTTTCTGTTTCACACTCTGTGCACTCATAGAAATAAATCTTTAAAAAAAACAATCACATGACTCTTCTTCCACACAACATGATCCCTGAGTGCCGCCTGCTCCAACCAGACATGTTATCACAGCGACGATGGTGATAATTAAAATCTACAAAGAACGTGATAAACATTATTAAAATGCAGCACTGTTAAAGCAACGTGATTAATGCTGCATTAAAATGAGCCTTTAGCACATAGAGATGATTCAACAGTTTCATTTGACTTCATTGTTTCTAAGGCAGATGCTACACCAGTGAAGGTGCACTTAGTTTTCACACACTGCTTCTGCATTGTGTCTTAGTTTTAGTGGATTAAATAATGACACAGTGTTTGTTTGTTTTTCTTTAGTAACAAATGACCTCAGACCAGCTTATAATATTTTATAAACAAATAAGCATAAATGCATAAACTCAGCCTGGAATCACATGGGATAAACATGGGATGTGCATTTTTTTATTTGTTTTGTGTTACTGAGTCTTGCAAGAATGCCAACCTTACCAGCAGCAGCTTGGTTTTTTTGTTTGTTGTTTTTTTAATTGAATGAGTGCTGAAAGTTGAGCAACAGCTGTGACAACGAGAGAAGATGGAGCCAATCAGAAACAACTGTGAAAATGTACAATATGCAAGCTAAGAAAGCAAAGTGTAGCAATGTTGCCATCATTTTTGTTGTTGTGGGATTTTTTTCAACATTCACTGAAAATCACTTCTCTCATATTTCCTCTTTATTATTTTCATCACTGTTTAAGAAACGTAACAAAGTCTTATAAAGCATCTAAACCAGCATCATGAAGTGATGTTTAAAGATGGCAGCAAGCTCACAGCATCTCTCAACTCAAGAGCAACATTCAAAGTGCACAGGCTGAAGGAAAGTATTGATTTTATCACATGCAATTACAATACGCCTTTTCATCTGTATCTGGATGTACAATGGGTATCGTTGTTTGTCCCAGCAGTTTACAATACAGAATGTGCACGTCTGTGGGGCTTTTATAAAGATTTCTATTTGCATTGATACAATTGCTTGGATCACAAATTGTTCTAACTTGATTAAAGTCACCAATGATAAAGGTATTCTTGCGCTTACAGTTACCATTATTATCTCTGTTTGCTATCAGATCATCACATCCCCCTTGTGGGATCATGTTGATGATATGCTGGTTTTCTGAACACGTCCGTTAGTCATGCAGAGCACAGTGCCAGAGAGCGCCACCAGCAGGAACATGGAAGTCTTCATTGTATTTCTATATCGAAAAAGTAAACAGAGTGAATATATAAATCAGTATTATTTCATTTCATTTATTAACTTGTTTATTTTTCCATTTTCCTAAATGTTAATCGTGCTTAACTATTAAAGTAAAAATACAGATAGATAGGAAACTCTCTGAAAAGTCAAACTGTTTTCAGTGAGTTTATATATTTGCCAGAGGAAAGGTCAGAATCTGCATATCTGACCACTTTGAATCAATTTATATCTAAACAGAAATCAGTAAAAGTTCAAATCAGTTTATCAATATCCTCACTTATGAGGATATTGATATCCGTATAACTGGAGTTATTATAGATTTTCATACATGACATTTGTGAAAAAGGCGAGGGTGTCAGGGTCCCTGTGTCTACCCGGTCGCCTCAGTGTGGCTACATGTGTTTTTTTGTTTTGATTTTGTCCCCGCTCTCTCCCTCCCTCCTTCTCTCACTGCCTGGGCGGAGCTCATCTGTGGGCTCCGGCCCTTGGCCCACGCACCTGGTGACACCTGTGGCTCATCACCCAACAGTGTTCCAGTCCCCTTATAAGATGGCAGCCCTGTATTTCTCGTCGCTGGACCGTTGCCGACTCTCGTCAGTGTTAACCCCAGCTCAGTTCGTTCTCGTGTTTCCCTAGCGATCTTCTTACAGTAACCTTTTGCATCTCTGTGAATAGATTTCCCTGGACCTGCCCCTGTGTTACCTGAGCGATCAAGTGTGTGAGGATTGGAGCGAGCTTTTGTGTTTCTTGTGGAGTGTGAAGAGGAGCGTGGAGCGTGGATGGAGTGAGGACTTTGGAGCGTGTGTGGACTGCAAGTGTCTTTCCCCCCTCCTGTTCGTGTGTGGATTCCCGGAACCCGTCTTTTCCCCACTGTGTAAATAGATCACCTGGTGCTTCTGTAAATAAAAAACCTTTATTGTTCCCTACTCAGAGCCTACGCGTGAGTCCGTTCAGTCCCGTTGTGACAGAGGGTAAGGACGTAAATCGACTGGTAAAGAGGGACTGGTGAAGAGTCTGCAGCCGCAGCACCGATCCATCTGTCCATCTCCTGTTCCCTTCTCTGATCACTCGTGAACAAGACTGCGAGTTTTGTAACTTAATAAAAGCAGTAATTTGTTTGCCAGAGTGCCCCTTCCACGTCACACCCTGTTCTTTCCTTCTTGTCTTATATGAAAATTCACTTTGTGGAGCTTTTTGGGAAATTGTTAAACTTCAGGAAGATTCTGAACATGCCCCATCGTTTAGCCAGCTCTTTGGAGCTGAGCAGGTTCAGGCCTGTTGTTGTAAGTTTTATAAAACGATCTCATTTAAACGAATAATCCAGCTGAAGCTTCAGACAGCCGTCAGACAGTGAAACACTGCCATCTGCTGGACTCGAATAACAAAGACGCTGCTTTGACGGGTGAGGGAGTTTCAACAAGTCTGCAACGACTCAAGCATCAAACTACAGAACTATTCTAGCGGACATGGTGCTCTAATGACTGCTTCATTAACGCAGCTCAGAAAGGATCAAACATATCAATAAATTTTGAGATAAAAAAATTACTGTTTCACTGCACACACAAACCTTCTCTCATTAGCACAACACTGCCCAGGCCTCAGAGTGTATTCCTTATAGACTATTAAACCTTAGCATGTTATTTTAAAGTCTTACAGGTGAAACAGCCAACCAGTGATCCTAACTGTAATTTAAAATATTCAGCTGCAAAAATGCTTTTAGCAAATAGTTTTTTATGACTGTGCTAAGATTCAATACTAGATTTTTGCTGGTCTGATTAAAAGGTTAAATGTAGAAGTTTTGGGATCATATATTAATACTTCCAAAACAATAAAGTTGTTGTAGAGAATCTATGTTCATTATTGTTGCTCATCATGGAAAGACAAAGACATCAGACTCTGCTGAAAGATTTTACACTCCTACTCTCTGCACACAGCGGTCTGAGGGACCTTCCAGGATCGGGGATTTTATTTATTTTGTTCTTTTTCGGTCTTACTGGTTAGTAGGTGGTGATTTTGTACCTGTTGATCTCTCATTTGGAACATGATTTGCTCTGGAGCAGATTAGGTTCAAAGCATGAGTTGACCTGGCATTATGTCTTGGATTACAAAAAAATCCCACATTAAACCTTGAAGTTAGCCGGATAAGACAGCGTTCTGTTTCACAGTAAAGGCCTCAGAGAGTTGTTGCTAACCAAAGTCTATCTTGTACAGCCATGCAGCATCTAATGACGTTTTGTAACCTGTCACTACAAAGGAGCAGTGAAATGATTGCTGTTTTAGCGCACACACACAGTGTGGTGATCAGTATAAGGACATTAAAGTGATGTTGCAGAAAGCTGCATCTGATCAGAAGGAAAAAAAACACGCACACTTGGAAGACTTGGCCAGATTTGCACAAAATGAATGGCTGACAGTGGACAGATACAAGGATGTGGATGGTCACACCCTCGTGCATTAAAGAGGCCGTTCACAAAACCAAACACTCAACAGACACAATAAGACAGCTGATCAGTTTGCCTCACTAACTCATCTACACAAGGCGTGTTGTAGAAGTAGAGCAGGGCGATATGGCCAAAAATATTCATCACGATATAAATTTGAAAATGTGCGATAACGATATAACTGACACGAGACAAAATACTTTACAACTCCACTTCATTTGTGCAAAAAAAAAAAACAATCAATGTATTTTCACTTAAATAAGCAGCTGCTTTTCATGTGCATTAAACTTATATAAAAATGTAACAGTGCAAATGCAAATTCCTCCCTGACAGTTTAACCAAAAGGCATTTCCAGTGGAAACTGGCCGACATATCCTCAGCACAACCATGTATAATATCCACAAAACTTAAAAAGAGGTTAAACAAACACACAGTACAGTAATATTATGTTGAAGCACAGGACGTATCACTCCGCGAGGCTCCTGCCTACGATAGCCGTAATGCTCCAACAATCCATCAAGCGGTGCGGCTTCGTAGCTTAGCAAAGTCGTACTAAAACATTTGACAGATTTTCGAGTGCCGTGCACATAAAATCGTTTCCAAATCAGTAAACACAACCAGGATTCATACAGTGGCTTGCAAAAGTATTCGGCCCCCTTGAACTTTTCCCCATTTTGTCACATTACAGCCACAAACATGAATCAATTTTATTGGAATTCCACGTGAAAGACCAACACAAAGTGGTGCACACGTGAGAAGTGGAACGACAATCAGACGTGATTCCAAACATTTTTTACAAATAAATAACTGCAAAGTGGGGTGTGTGTTCAGCCCCCTTTGGTCTGAGTGCAGTCAGTTGCCCATAGACGTTGCCTGATGAGTGCTAATGACTAAACAGAGTGCACCTGTGTGTAATCTAATGTCAGTACAAATACAGCTGCTCTGTGACGCCTCAGAGGTTGTCTAAGAGAATATTGGGAGCAACAACACCATGAAGTCCAAAGAACACACCAGACAGGTCAGGGATAAAGTTACTGAGAAATTTAAAGCAGGCTTAGGCTACAAAAAGAAACAACGTCCCACGGAGCACTGTTCAAGCGATCATTCAGAAATGGAAGGAGTATGGCACAACTGTAAACCTACCAAGACAAGGCCGTCCACCTAAACTCACAGGCCGAACAAGGAGAGCGCTGATCAGAAATGCAGCCAAGAGGCCCATGGTGACTCTGGACGAGCTGCAGAGATCCACAGCTCAGGTGGGGGAATCTGTCCATAGGACAACTATTAGTCGTGCACTGCACAAAGTTGGCCTTTATGGAAGAGTGGCAAGAAGAAAGCCATTGTTAACAGAAACCATAAGAAGTCCCGTTTGCAGTTTGCCACAAGCCATGTGGAGGACACAGCAAACATGTGGAAGAAGGTGCTCTGGTCAGATGAGACCAAAATGCAAAATGCTCTGTGTGGAAAACTAACACTGCACATGACTCTGAACACACCAGCCCCACTGTCAAATATGGTGGTGGCAGCATCATGCTCTGGGGGGGCTTCTCTTCAGCAGGGACAGGGAAGCTGGTCAGAGTTGATGGGAAGATGGATGGAGCCAAATACAGGGCGATCTTGGAAGAAAACCTCTTGGAGTCTGCAAAAGACTTGAGACTGGGGCGGAGGTTCACCTTCCAGCAGGACAACGACCCTAAACATAAAGCCAGGGCAACAATGGAGTGGTTTAAAAGCAAACATATCCATGTGTTAGAATGGCCCAGTCAAAGTCCAGATCTAAATCCAATCAAGAATCTGTGGCAAAATCTGAAAACTGCTGTTCACAAACGCTGCCCATCTAATCTGACTGAGCTGGAGCTGTTTTGCAAAGAAGAATGGGCAAAGATTTCAGTCTGTAGATGTGCAAAGCTGGTAGAGACATAAGGCAAACCGGATTATAAGGAGCACTGTCAATTTCCAGAAAAATCAAAGGACTGATTTTTAGAGTGCCTCATTTTCCGAAAAGCACAGTAATAACATAATAACAACGGCCCGCTAGCATGCTCTTGGTTGCTGAGGGCTATGCTGTGGCTGAGCTGCAAGATTAACTCTGCAAAACCAACTTTCATCAAGTAACAGGGCTCTAGAGTGCAACCAATTTGGTCGCAAATGCGATTCCGTGTAAATGAGAGCAGGTACACTGATTCCACACAAAGACGTAAACACAGAACGGACCGACGCATCAGAATCAACTTTGTCTTTCTCGGCTTTCTCACCCGACGGCTCGTAGACGGACACGCTGTCGGAGCTTAGCGATCCTGATGCGTCCGGTCCGCGCTGCGATTACGTCTTCTTGCGCTGATTCTGAGCTGCAGGTTTTGTCTCTCCAACCTACTTGGTAAGATTTTGAGTTTTTGCAGTGCATGTGACAATCTGATTGGCTTAGGAGTGATGATGTCACAAGGATGTCACAAGGATGTCACAAGGATCCTTTGAAGTTTTTCTATAAATAGGGGTGAGAAACAGCAATTTTCAGTTCGTTTCTTCGCAGCCTTTGTGTTTGCAGCCTTCAAACGTTGACTACAGAAAAATTTGGAAACCTCTCAGAGTCATCGGATACAAACGCCAACATGTATCCAAGATTACGGCAACCGAGACAAAAAGATTTCGCCGCCTCTCCTTCCACGCGTGGCCGGCCAATTTCTCCAAATGGCCTCTTATCCATCCAAAGGGCATTACAGGAGAGTAGGAATGAAAACAACCATCTCCAGAACAAAATTCGACAAATTGAAGAAGAAAAACGTCACCTGGAGAAGAAGTGCTTACAGATGGAAGCACAAAACAAACACCTGGAAGAAACACTACAGCGCCAGCCCGACATCAACATTATTAATGAGGGCTGGGGGATCAAGTTTGCTCAAGCCAGAGAGCAGATTGTATCCCTCATCAAAGAAAACAAGAAAAAGAGCGCTGAAGTTAAAGAAATGTCCGAGCAGCTTCAAGGCAGGAAAGCGACGATTGATAAAATGGAGTGGGATCTGCAATACATGGACCAAATGAATCACCTGCTCCAAAGAAAGCTTGATGAAGCTGAAGAAAAAAATAAAGAAGTCCTCCAACAGAAGGAACAACAGGACACAAAGCAAAAAGACCTGCAGCGCGAGCTCCAAGGCATGCAGGAAAAGTACAGAATGGTGAAGGCAGAGTTGGAACAAACATTGGTCCAAAATAAAGACCTCCTTCAAGAGAAAGAGCAACAGAAAGAAAGACTGCCAGAAGAAAAGTGCATTATCAAGGACTTTGAGAGTAAAAATCAAAAGTTGCAAGGATTCTGTGATGAACTGAAGGTCAAAACAAGTGAGCTGGAGGGAGAAAAGGAAACACTAGAAAAACGATGCTCACACATGCAGAAAAAGATTGATCACATGGCCAAAAACAACTCAGAGCTCATTAAGGGGATATTGTTGGAATTCAACAACTTGAAGCGGGAAAACACAGAAATGCAGGCCCAAAAGCAAAAACAAGACAAAACGCATGAGGACCTGCAGTGTACGCTCCGCGATATCCAGAAAAGAAATGAGCAGCTAGAAGGCCTGCACAAAGAAGATCAAGTGAGAAATGCAGACCTGCAGAAGGCAAAGCTGACACAGGAGGCAACATCCAAAGACCTCAAAGAAAAGCTTGAAGAAACACAAGCAACATTAGAACAGGTGGAACAAACATGCAAGAAACTAGAGAGGCAAAACACAGAAACCATCGATGAGTTGAGAACCCTCATCCTGGACAAAAAGGCGCTCGTGGAAAAGTCCATGAAAAAGAAGAAAAGATTCTTCAGCTTTTTCCGGTAGAGGGACAATACTGCTTCTTCAACTGATGTAGCCTCGTCTTGCTCCACCTCTGTTCACCCCCCCAACCAGTCCCGGCAGTTGACTGCCCCCTCCTGAGCCTGGTTCTGCCGGAGGTTTCTGCCCGTTTAAAGGCAGTTTTTCCTCCCCACTGTCGCCTAGTGCTTGCTCAGAGGGGATTGTTGGGGTTTCTCTCCTCTACCTTGTTTCGTTATTTACTTGTTAACTTTTTGCTCTTACCTCATTTAACCTTGTTTCGTTATTTACTTGTTAACTTTTTGCTCTTACCTCATTTAACCTTGTTTCGTTATTTACTTGTTAACTTTTTGCTCTTACTTCATTTAACCTTGTTTCGTTATTTACTTGTTAACTTTTTGCTCTTACCTCATTTAACCTTGTTTCTTTATTTACTTGTTAACATTTTGCTCTTACCTCATTTAACCTTGTTTCGTTATTTACTTGTTAACTTTTTGCTCTTACTTCATTTAACCTTGTTTCTTTATTTACTTGTTAACTTTTTGCTCTTACCTCATTTAACCTTGTTTCGTTATTTACTTGTTAACTTTTTGCTCTTACTTCATTTAACCTTGTTTCGTTATTTACTTGTTAACTTTTTGCTCTTACCTCATTTAACCTTGTTTCGTTATTTACTTGTTAACTTTTTGCTCTTACCTCATTTAACCTTGTTTCTTTATTTACTTGTTAACTTTTTGCTCTTACCTCATTTAACCTTGTTTCTTTATTTACTTGTTAACTTTTTGCTCTTACCTCATTTAACCTTGTTTCGTTATTTACTTGTTAACTTTTTGCTCTTACTTCATTTAACCTTGTTTCGTTATTTACTTGTTAACTTTTTGCTCTTACTTCATTTAACCTTGTTTCGTTATTTACTTGTTAACTTTTTGCTCTTACCTCATTTAACCTTGTTTCGTTATTTACTTGTTAACTTTTTGCTCTTACTTCATTTAACCTTGTTTCGTTATTTACTTGCTTGTTTAACTTTTTTTTCAACTTATCTAACAAAATAAAACAGTTGAATTTATCCTTTGAGTATTGTTCATCTAATCTTTACAGAGTTTTTCCAAAACACTTTCAAACATTCAGATCTGTCTTTCATTTTCTTCTTGAAACCTCATGAACGGTGAACTAAAAACTCTGGAACATGGTTTGAAACACTGAAATTGTTTCAGCTGAAACTGGCAAAGTCATACGTGCGTGTGTGAGTGTCACAGGTGATATGGTGTCATTAGTCCGGTCATCATGTTTAGGCTCATTCACTCCAGAATTATTTAGGCCAAATCTTTAAAACAGTGTCACTGCACACACATTTCAATCACACAAATGCAGGATTAATTCTTTGCAGTATTTTATCTGATTTATTATGAGAATGTCACGCCTGATCATTTGCACCCACAACATCAAAAATGGGGGCAAAAGAGAGGAGACCACGTTTAATCGATTATAACACAAGGTCAGAAATATAAGTGCTGACATGAGTAGTGTCCACAGAAACCTCTGAATCTCAGCTAAAAACTCATGTAAACCATGTCTACAAACACCAAACAAAGCAAAGACACCAGACAGTTAAAAGAGCAGTTACTGCACCATGAATCTGTGGACAGGTAATATCCCTATTTTGATTTATGATTTTCTGGAGTTAAATGTGAACCAAAGCATATTTTCAAAGGTGTTATATGCTATAAAATACTTTTAAAAATTAGGTGAGGGAAATAAAAAATCATTTTTTCTATGTTTGAGTCACAGTAACTTTGACATAGTAACATCTGCAGTAATATTTACAGCTCTGATGACATCTCACCAGTGTTAGCTTTATTTTGACACCAAGACTGTTTACACAGAGTTTGTAATTGCAGAGAAATACATTTATTTTGGTCATTTCCTTTTCAAGCAGGAAGCTCACCCTTCTTGGTATACCCTTTAGATGAATACAGAGTTTTTAATTAAATACATATTCTTTAAATAATGTTCCCTTTTAGAAAAAGTAGGATAATTAAAAAAACAAAACATTTATTATAGCTCTGTCACGTAGAAAAAAACCTGTCTTTTTTCTGTGGTCTGTTATATAACATTAGGGGTGTTCGTGGCAATTAACTTTTTAATCGACTAAGCGGGTCAAGTAAGAAACACTTAAATATTAAGTTACATTTGAAAACTGTTTTAAAAAAAACATATCCCCATTCCACATTCCAAAATGTCATGTGACAATCTGATTGGCTTAGGAGTGATGATGTCACAAGGATGTCACGAGGATGTCACAAGGATCCTTTGAAGTTTTTCTATAAATAGGGGTGAGAAACAGCAATTTTCAGTTCGTTTCTTCGCAGCCTTTGTGTTTGCAGCCTTCAAACGTTGACTACAGAAAAATTTGGAAACCTCTCAGAGTCATCGGATACAAACGCCAACATGTATCCAAGATTACGGCAACCGAGACAAAAAGATTTCGCCGCCTCTCCTTCCACGCGTGGCCGGCCAATTTCTCCAAATGGCCTCTTATCCATCCAAAGGGCATTACAGGAGAGTAGGAATGAAAACAACCATCTCCAGAACAAAATTCGACAAATTGAAGAAGAAAAACGTCACCTGGAGAAGAAGTGCTTACAGATGGAAGCACAAAACAAACACCTGGAAGAAACACTACAGCGCCAGCCCGATATCAACATTATTAATGAGGGCTGGGGGATCAAGTTTGCTCAAGCCAGAGAGCAGATTGTATCCCTCATCAAAGAAAACAAGAAAAAGAGCGCTGAAGTTAAAGAAATGTCCGAGCAGCTTCAAGGCAGGAAAGCGACGATTGATAAAATGGAGTGGGATCTGCAATACATGGACCAAATGAATCACCTGCTCCAAAGAAAGCTTGATGAAGCTGAAGAAAAAAATAAAGAAGTCCTCCAACAGAAGGAACAACAGGACACAAAGCAAAAAGACCTGCAGCGCGAGCTCCAAGGCATGCAGGAAAAGTACAGAATGGTGAAGGCAGAGTTGGAACAAACATTGGTCCAAAATAAAGACCTCCTTCAAGAGAAAGAGCAACAGAAAGAAAGACTGCCAGAAGAAAAGTGCATTATCAAGGACTTTGAGAGTAAAAATCAAAAGTTGCAAGGATTCTGTGATGAACTGAAGGTCAAAACAAGTGAGCTGGAGGGAGAAAAGGAAACACTAGAAAAACGATGCTCACACATGCAGAAAAAGATTGATCACATGGCCAAAAACAACTCAGAGCTCATTAAGGGGATATTGTTGGAATTCAACAACTTGAAGCGGGAAAACACAGAAATGCAGGCCCAAAAGCAAAAACAAGACAAAACGCATGAGGACCTGCAGTGTACGCTCCGCGATATCCAGAAAAGAAATGAGCAGCTAGAAGGCCTGCACAAAGAAGATCAAGTGAGAAATGCAGACCTGCAGAAGGCAAAGCTGACACAGGAGGCAACATCCAAAGACCTCAAAGAAAAGCTTGAAGAAACACAAGCAACATTAGAACAGGTGGAACAAACATGCAAGAAACTAGAGAGGCAAAACACAGAAACCATCGATGAGTTGAGAACCCTCATCCTGGACAAAAAGGCGCTCGTGGAAAAGTCCATGAAAAAGAAGAAAAGATTCTTCAGCTTTTTCCGGTAGAGGGACAATACTGCTTCTTCAACTGATGTAGCCTCGTCTTGCTCCACCTCTGTTCACCCCCCCCAACCAGTCCCGGCAGTTGACTGCCCCCTCCTGAGCCTGGTTCTGCCGGAGGTTTCTGCCCGTTTAAAGGCAGTTTTTCCTCCCCACTGTCGCCTAGTGCTTGCTCAGAGGGGATTGTTGGGGTTTTCTCTCCTCTACCTTGTTTCGTTATTTACTTGTTAACTTTTTGCTCTTACCTCATTTAACCTTGTTTCGTTATTTACTTGTTAACTTTTTGCTCTTACCTCATTTAACCTTGTTTCGTTATTTACTTGTTAACTTTTTGCTCTTACTTCATTTAACCTTGTTTCGTTATTTACTTGCTTGTTTAACTTTTTTTTCAACTTATCTAACAAAATAAAACAGTTGAATTTATCCTTTGAGTATTGTTCATCTAATCTTTACAGAGTTTTTCCAAAACACTTTCAAACATTCAGATCTGTCTTTCATTTTCTTCTTGAAACCTCATGAACGGTGAACTAAAAACTCTGGAACATGGTTTGAAACACTGAAATTGTTTCAGCTGAAACTGGCAAAGTCATACGTGCGTGTGTGAGTGTCACAGGTGATATGGTGTCATTAGTCCGGTCATCATGTTTAGGCTCATTCACTCCTGTTATGATGATTTCTGATATGAGGTTCAGTTCTACGGTGGTGATCGCAGGGTGTGCACAGGTCAAGTGCCACTATGACCCTCCAGAAATTAACGAGGACAGGGGATGATCGTTCAGCTCTTTAATGGCAGATTTAGCGTGGGTGTGGGTATGTGTGTGTGTGTGTGTGGCTCAGTCTTATGGACGCACACTCTCATTGAACCCACATAAACTACTCCCGAGCATAACTTGTGATTCACACTGCCTTCATGAACACCATTTTCCATCCCAGTCAAACATTACTCACAAAACGGCTGCGCCCTCTAGTGGCGAGGCAGAAAACTGCATCACAGTCCTGCCTTCAGAACAGCCGCCCCCAAACTTGCCCTCGCAAGTTTGCAGAATGTCATTTACTGTCCATTTTGTTCTGGTACTGCAGGTAGTCGAATAAGGCGGCTCACTGGGCGTACGTAGGTACGGTCCTTTACGTCCACTTCTGCAGATCGGATCAAACCATCAGCTCCGGGGAATACCCTGTTGATCTTCCCAACAGGCCATGATATTCTGGGAAGATGGGGATCCACTATCATCACCACAGTGCCCAGCTGGATCGGAGCAGTGTCTTTCTGCCACTTTGACCGTGTCTGCAGTGTAGGCAGGTAGTGGCGTATGAACTGTGTCCAGAAGCGATCGGATAACACCTGACAGGTCCTCCATGATCGTCGTCCAATGAGCTCTGAGTCGTGGTATATCACTTGGGGTAGGGAAGGGTCTAGCCGCCCCATCAGCAACAAATTTGGGGTAATGGGGTCTGGGTCAGCCACGTCTGATGACACGTACCCCAAAGGTTTCGAGTTGAGTATTCCCTCGATCTCGATCAACACTGTTTGGAGTATTTCCTCTTTTACAACCTGTGAGCCCAATGTGGAGGCCAGAGCTGCCTTTATGGACCTGATCTCTCGCTCCCAGGATCCTCCAAAGTGGGGAGAACTGGGAGGGTTAAATCGAAACTTGATCTGCTGCTCTGCTAACTTGCCTTGTAAAGACGGATGCAGGGCTTTGAAAGTTTCCTGGAGCTCCCGATCCCCACCTCGGAAATTTGTTCCCTGGTCACACAGTATCTCAGCTGGTTTCCCACGACGAGAGACAAATCTTCTTAATGCCATTAGAAATGAGTCGGTGTTGATACTAGACAACACCTCAATATGAATGGCACGAGTCGTCAAGCATTTGAAGAGCAGGCCCCAGCGTTTTTCATTTCTCCGACCAACTTTCACCTGCATTGGCCCAAAGCAGTCGATGCCTGTTGAGAAGAAGGCTGGCTGATGTAATCGTAGGCGTGCAAGGGGAAGGTCAGCCATCTTTGGGTTGGCAGGTTGGGCTCTCCATTTTGGGCACTCAGGGCAGGAGCGCTGTTCGCTTCTTACGGCTTCACGGCCGCGAAGAATCCAGTATTTCCTTCTCAACTCTGCAAACAATCTCTCTGCTCCTGGGTGTTTCAAATCACTGTCAGCCTGTCGGATGAGTAGTCTGGTGACTGGATGTTTAGGGTCCAATACTACTGGATGTATCACAGCAGCTTCCAAATCATGGCATCGTCTGAGACGACCACCTACTCTTATGAGTTGAAGCGACTTATCAAATTCCGGGTCTAGGCAAAACAGACGGCTGGATGAGAGAACTGGTTTCCCAGTGGTCAGGCACTGGATCTCATCAGGGAAACTGTCTTTCTGAGCAGCTCTCAGCAGAATAAGCTCAGCCTCCTTGTAGTTCTCTGATGTGAGATTGTCACCAGCCGCCCCGTGAAGGCACCTGGCTGTTTCTTCCAAAAGCTTGCTAAAACTGGTAAACTGCTGTGCATCAGGCAGGGAGATAGAGTCAGTAGACACAGCTAAGCAAGTTATTGGTTTACGCTGCTCCTCAGCAAAGTCTGTACATGGTGTGGCTGGGTGCTCTGGCCACTGGTCTCGATGTAGCTGCAGAAACGGGGGCCCACATGCCCACCGGGACTGGACTGTGAGGTCTTGTAGCCTTTTACCCCTAGTTAGATCATCTGCCGGATTGTCATATGTTGTCACATAACGCCAAGACTGGCTGTCTGTCAGTTCCTGGATTTCAGCTATCCGAGTTCCCACGAACACCTTGAAATGACAGGACTCTGACTGGATCCATGTTAGGACAGTGGTGGAGTCTGTCCATAACACCACTCTGCATAGTGGTAGGGTGAGCTCTTTGGTCAGCAGGCTAGCAAGTTGAGCTCCAGTCAAGGCTGCACATAGTTCCAGACGTGGCATGGACATCTGCCATTTAGGGGCCACCCTAGAGCGGGCAGTCAGGAAAGCAACTTCCACCTTTCCAGCAGCATCTTCCGTCCGTAGGTAGGCAATGCTTCCATATGCTTGTTGAGATGCATCGCAGAAGATGTGCAACTCACGCCTACTGTCAGATTTGTCCAGCTCTGGGCTTACATAACAACGTTGTAGACTAATGTCGTTCAGATGTTGCAGCTCACCCTCCCATTCGTTCCATGCCGAGAGCAGGTCACTTGGTAACAGGGGGTCATCCCACTCATGCTTTTTGTCCCACAGCTGCTGGACTAGTACCTTCGCCCTCGTTGTGAAGGGGACGAGAAACCCTAGTGGGTCATACTGACTCGCCAGAACCCGGTAGATGTTTCTCATGGTAGGAAGATTCCTCTCCAACTGCATGGACTTGTAGTGCAGAGTGTCAGAGCAGCACATCCAGCGCAAACCTAGAGCAGGTTCTTGAGGGTCCATATCAGTTTGATTCAGCCACTGTACGCTGCTCTCCGATCTTATTTCCTTTGGTAGATGGCTGATGAGATCTGGGGTGCTGCTGGCCCACTGTCTGAGCTCAAATCCTCCCTCCGATAATAGTGACCGTAGTTTGTCCACAACCTCTGTGGCCACATCTGGAGAAGAGAAGCTCTGTAACCAGTTGTCAACATAAAAATACTTCTCAATGGAGTCACGCACGTCATCTCCCTGGTCACTGTGGTCATGGACGTGTCGCTGGAGTGCATAAATTGCACAGCACGGTGAGCATGTTGTCCCAAAGGGGAGCACCTGCCATTCATACACCTTGGGATGGGTGTCTCGTTGCAGATCGCGCCAGAGGAAACGTAGTAGTGGCCGGTCCTCAGGCAGTAGTCTCACCTGGTGGAACATCCCCTTGATATCACTGCTAACTGTGATGGAGCGTTCTCTGAAGCGTAGCAGCACACCAAGAAGAGAGGCCCCCAGGTTCGGGCCTGGTAAAAGCAGCTCGTTGAGGTTCTGATCCCTTTAGGTGAATGAGCAATTAAACACCACACGGTTCTTTCCGTTGTGTGTCACCATGTGGTGGGGGATGAACCATGATTCTGTGGAGGCCCTCATTTCCTCCTCACTGATTTCTCTGACATAGCCTGCTGCTATCAACTTTGCCATCTCCGCTTGATAAGCTTTAGCCTTCTCTGGGTCTCGACTGAGGCGCTTCTCCGTGCCACGTAGATTGGGGAGTACTGCTTCAGGTGGCACCCGGAGTGTAGGCATATCACTGACACGCAGAAGGGGAGTTGAACATCTGTTTACTCCCTCGACATTCAGTCTTGTCGTCTTTGCCTCCAAAAGCCTCATAGCTTGCTCTTCCCTCCGAGACCGTGTCACTAGTTTCTCACTTCGATATGGGAGAGTGTCAAGTTGCCAAAGCCTCTCTACTTGACTATGAAGCTCTGATTGAGGAGAGGCAGTTGAGAGGAAGAGGCACTGTTGTGGTTGAGCAGAGTGCTTAAGGGAGGGGATTGGTCCCTGTAGTACCCAACCAAGTCTAGTCTTGACTGCAGCTGGTCCTCCAGGTAAGCCTAGGCGCACAGGTTTGATGGGCGTTACTAGGTGAGGACAGTCAGAGCCGATCAGAAGGAGTGGCTGGGCATTTGTGAAGGGCTGCAAGGGAAGCCTTCTCAAGTGTCTATATTTCTGTTGAAGTGCCTTCACAGGGTAGGAATGTTCAGCCAAGCCTAGGTCATCTGCTGTGAAGGCTCTCTCAATGGTGAATGTTCTGGATGGTTGGCTGGCAGGGGAGACTTTGACTGTCACTGATGCGCCATGCAAGGTTCTCAATCCTTGTCTCACCGTACGTAGAGTAAGACTCTCTGCCGTGCCCTGTAACTGCAGTCTTTGAGTGGCCTCAGGGAGAAGGATCGTCCTCTCAGATCCATCATCCAATATGGCGAATGTCTCCAGGGTGTGCTCACCGTTCTGCAGCAGCACTTTGGTTATCTTCAGAAGTACTTGGCTACAGCCAGCACGCCGGTCTAGATAAAGTACCTCAGTAGATGGTTTACTCCCCAGCTCAGCGACGTGTTCCATTGGTGGATTGGGTGCAGCAGGTCTGAGATTCACTTCATGCAGGGCCTCTAGGTGTTTTCCCCTGCATGTCTTACACTGCACTTTAAGTCGACACTGAGCGGCCTGGTGGTGCCGCCCACAACGCCAGCAGCGATTGTTGGACTTAATCCAAGTTGATTTCTGCTCCTTAGTCAGCATCTTGAAGTTGACACATTGATCTAGGAAGTGCAGAGTGTTATTACAATATGGACAATAAGCTGTGTGCTTGTCTTGGACCTCAGAAGTGGAAGGGGTTGTGGCTGAGGACCTTTGGGGGGCAGTGTTGTGTGTTGCACCATGCAGCACGGTGGTAGTCCTTTTGGTGGCTCGTTTATCTCTTTTCATGCTGCTCCTGTCTCTCGAGCTCTCCTCTACCTTCTCTGTGTGATCTCCGCCCTCTTGAATGACCAGCTCATACTCCAGCCACTCTGCAAAGTCTCTCAATGATGGTATTCCATCTTTCTGTGGGTAAAGGTAGCGGCGGAAAGCAGCACGTAGGTCTTGGGGTAGCTTTCGTGTCAGTCTAGCAACATGAGACCCGCATTGCAGCTCTATGTGTCCATCTTCCCCAAGTTGCTCTAACATGCCGACCAGAGCACGGACTCTCAGTGCAAACCTTCTGAATCCAGTTGTGTCACCTGGGCGGATGCTGGGCTCATCCATAAGCTCTGCTATCCTCTGCAGTGACAGCTGGTGCGGCTGACCGTAATGTTTAATGAGCGAGGCCATCGTGTCAGAGTAGGGGTGAGGTGAGTTACTGTAGGAGTCAGCAATTAAAAGAGCTTCCTCAAATTTAAGGTGGTCACATAAGACCTGATATTTGAACCTCTCCGTTGCATCAAAGGGGAGAATATTGTCTAGGGCAAGCCTTAATCTAGCAAACTGCCTGGGATCACCCTGCGTGAACTCTGGGATGGAGGGCGATGGTCCTCTGTAGGTCTTCTCCTTTACACCTATGGCTGTAGTGGGAGCCAGCACTTGTTCTGGGGGGAGCATGTTCGCGTCGAAACTAGGTCCAGCTAGTGATTGAGATAAGGGGGTGGACTGTGGCGCACGAGGCTGAAACTCAGGAGCTTCAGTGGCTGAGGGTTGCTGTAACTGTAGCTCTTGTAAGCGTTGGCTAAGCTCTTGAGCAATGGCTGGTAGCGGTGGAGGTGGAACAGACTGTACCTCTGGTAGATCAGGATGATCTCTTGGGAGAAAAACTGGAGGTGGTGGTACTGGCCATTCTTCAGCTGCATCCTGTGTGTAGGATATATTGTGCTGCTCTGGTCTCAGGGGAAAAGGCTGTGTAGTTAGAGGTGTGGAGACCCAAGTGTTATCAGCTGAAATGTAGCCCCCTGGTTGCTGGGCAGAACGTAAGCGGGTGGATTCCAACGTGCTGACATTACGATCCATCTGCCTCCTCATGTCTCCTACCATCATCTGAAGTTGCCTGTTGTCCTCCTGCAGTTGCTGCACAATGTTCATGAACTCCTGAGGGATGCTGGATGACACTGGAGTCTGTCCTGCAGCTCCAATAGAACCAGGAGTCTGGGTGAGGGGCGTCATCTTGGCGTATCCCTCTCTAGTCTGCTGTTGCTCCAATGTAGCAGTGGGTGGCAGTGTGTAGCCTTCATACTGAGTCATCCATCCTGGTGGTCGCACAGCCCTCCGTGGACGTGCACCTGCTCTCTGGGGGTCATAATCCATCTTCACTCTGTAATCACCTATCCGGCTCGAAGGACCAATTTTGTTATGATGATTTCTGATATGAGGTTCAGTTCTACGGTGGTGATCGCAGGGTGTGCACAGGTCAAGTGCCACTATGACCCTCCAGAAATTAACGAGGACAGGGGATGATCGTTCAGCTCTTTAATGGCAGATTTAGCGTGGGTGTGGGTATGTGTGTGTGTGTGTGTGGCTCAGTCTTATGGACGCACACTCTCATTGAACCCACATAAACTGCTCCCGAGCATAACTTGTGATTCACACTGCCTTCATGAACACCATTTTCCATCCCAGTCAAACATTACTCACAAAACGGCCGCGCCCTCTAGTGGCGAGGCAGAAAACTGCATCACAGTCCTGCCTTCAGAACAACTCCAGAATTATTTAGGCCAAATCTTTAAAACAGTGTCACTGCACACACATTTCAATCACACAAATGCAGGATTAATTCTTTGCAGTATTTTATCTGATTTATTATGAGAATGTCACGCCTGATCATTTGCACCCACAACATCAAAAATGGGGGCAAAAGAGAGGAGACCACGTTTAATCGATTATAACACGAGGTCAGAAATATAAGTGCTGACATGAGTAGTGTCCACAGAAACCTCTGAATCTCAGCTAAAAACTCATGTAAACCATGTCTACAAACACCAAACAAAGCAAAGACACCAGACAGTTAAAAGAGCAGTTACTGCACCATGAATCTGTGGACAGGTAATATCCCTATTTTGATTTATGATTTTCTGGAGTTAAATGTGAACCAAAGCATATTTTCAAACGTGTTATATGCTATAAAATACTTTTAAAAATTAGGTGAGGGAAATAAAAAATCATTTTTTCTATGTTTGAGTCACAGTAACTTTGACATAGTAACATCTGCAGTAATATTTACAGCTCTGATGACATCTCACCAGTGTTAGCTTTATTTTGACACCAAGACTGTTTACACAGAGTTTGTAATTGCAGAGAAATACATTTATTTTGGTCATTTCCTTTTCAAGCAGGAAGCTCACCCTTCTTGGTATACCCTTTAGATGAATACAGAGTTTTTAATTAAATACATATTCTTTAAATAATGTTCCCTTTTAGAAAAAGTAGGATAATTAAAAAAACAAAACATTTATTATAGCTCTGTCACGTAGAAAAAAACCTGTCTTTTTTCTGTGGTCTGTTATATAACATTAGGGGTGTTCGTGGCAATTAACTTTTTAATCGACTAAGCGGGTCAAGTAAGAAACACTTAAATATTAAGTTACATTTGAAAACTGTTTAAAAAAAAACATATATCCCCATTCCACATTCCAAAATGTCATGTGACAATCTGATTGGCTTAGGAGTGATGATGTCACAAGGATGTCACAAGGATGTCACAAGGATGTCACAAGGATCCTTTGAAGTTTTTCTATAAATAGGGGTGAGAAACAGCAATTTTCAGTTCGTTTCTTCGCAGCCTTTGTGTTTGCAGCCTTCAAACGTTGACTACAGAAAAATTTGGAAACCTCTCAGAGTCATCGGATACAAACGCCAACATGTATCCAAGATTACGGCAACCGAGACAAAAAGATTTCGCCGCCTCTCCTTCCACGCGTGGCCGGCCAATTTCTCCAAATGGCCTCTTATCCATCCAAAGGGCATTACAGGAGAGTAGGAATGAAAACAACCATCTCCAGAACAAAATTCGACAAATTGAAGAAGAAAAACGTCACCTGGAGAAGAAGTGCTTACAGATGGAAGCACAAAACAAACACCTGGAAGAAACACTACAGCGCCAGCCCGATATCAACATTATTAATGAGGGCTGGGGGATCAAGTTTGCTCAAGCCAGAGAGCAGATTGTATCCCTCATCAAAGAAAACAAGAAAAAGAGCGCTGAAGTTAAAGAAATGTCCGAGCAGCTTCAAGGCAGGAAAGCGACGATTGATAAAATGGAGTGGGATCTGCAATACATGGACCAAATGAATCACCTGCTCCAAAGAAAGCTTGATGAAGCTGAAGAAAAAAATAAAGAAGTCCTCCAACAGAAGGAACAACAGGACACAAAGCAAAAAGACCTGCAGCGCGAGCTCCAAGGCATGCAGGAAAAGTACAGAATGGTGAAGGCAGAGTTGGAACAAACATTGGTCCAAAATAAAGACCTCCTTCAAGAGAAAGAGCAACAGAAAGAAAGACTGCCAGAAGAAAAGTGCATTATCAAGGACTTTGAGAGTAAAAATCAAAAGTTGCAAGGATTCTGTGATGAACTGAAGGTCAAAACAAGTGAGCTGGAGGGAGAAAAGGAAACACTAGAAAAACGATGCTCACACATGCAGAAAAAGATTGATCACATGGCCAAAAACAACTCAGAGCTCATTAAGGGGATATTGTTGGAATTCAACAACTTGAAGCGGGAAAACACAGAAATGCAGGCCCAAAAGCAAAAACAAGACAAAACGCATGAGGACCTGCAGTGTACGCTCCGCGATATCCAGAAAAGAAATGAGCAGCTAGAAGGCCTGCACAAAGAAGATCAAGTGAGAAATGCAGACCTGCAGAAGGCAAAGCTGACACAGGAGGCAACATCCAAAGACCTCAAAGAAAAGCTTGAAGAAACACAAGCAACATTAGAACAGGTGGAACAAACATGCAAGAAACTAGAGAGGCAAAACACAGAAACCATCGATGAGTTGAGAACCCTCATCCTGGACAAAAAGGCGCTCGTGGAAAAGTCCATGAAAAAGAAGAAAAGATTCTTCAGCTTTTTCCGGTAGAGGGACAATACTGCTTCTTCAACTGATGTAGCCTCGTCTTGCTCCACCTCTGTTCACCCCCCCAACCAGTCCCGGCAGTTGACTGCCCCCTCCTGAGCCTGGTTCTGCCGGAGGTTTCTGCCCGTTTAAAGGCAGTTTTTCCTCCCCACTGTCGCCTAGTGCTTGCTCAGAGGGGATTGTTGGGGTTTTCTCTCCTCTACCTTGTTACGTTATTTACTTGTTAACTTTTTGTTCTTACCTCATTTAACCTTGTTTCGTTATTTACTTGTTAACTTTTTGCTCTTACTTCATTTAACCTTGTTTCGTTATTTACTTGTTAACTTTTTGCTCTTACCTCATTTAACCTTGTTTCTTTATTTACTTGTTAACTTTTTGTTCTTACCTCATTTAACCTTGTTTCGTTATTTACTTGTTAACTTTTTGCTCTTACTTCATTTAACCTTGTTTCGTTATTTACTTGTTAACTTTTTGCTCTTACTTCATTTAACCTTGTTTCTTTATTTACTTGTTAACTTTTTGCTCTTACTTCATTTAACCTTGTTTCTTTATTTACTTGTTAACTTTTTGCTCTTACCTCATTTAACCTTGTTTCGTTATTTACTTCTTAACTTTTTGCTCTTACTTCATTTAACCTTGTTTCTTTATTTACTTGTTAACTTTTTGTTCTTACCTCATTTAACCTTGTTTCGTTATTTACTTGTTAACTTTTTGCTCTTACTTCATTTAACCTTGTTTCGTTATTTACTTGTTAACTTTTTGCTCTTACTTCATTTAACCTTGTTTCTTTATTTACTTGTTAACTTTTTGCTCTTACTTCATTTAACCTTGTTTCGTTATTTACTTGTTAACTTTTTGCTCTTACTTCATTTAACCTTGTTTCTTTATTTACTTGTTAACTTTTTGCTCTTACTTCATTTAACCTTGTTTCTTTATTTACTTGTTAACTTTTTGCTCTTACTTCATTTAACCTTGTTTCTTTATTTACTTGTTAACTTTTTGCTCTTACTTCATTTAACCTTGTTTCGTTATTTACTTGTTAACTTTTTGCTCTTACTTCATTTAACCTTGTTTCGTTATTTACTTGTTAACTTTTTGCTCTTACTTCATTTAACCTTGTTTCTTTATTTACTTGTTAACTTTTTGCTCTTACTTCATTTAACCTTGTTTCTTTATTTACTTGTTAACTTTTTGCTCTTACTTCATTTAACCTTGTTTCGTTATTTACTTGTTAACTTTTTGCTCTTACTTCATTTAACCTTGTTTCTTTATTTACTTGTTAACTTTTTGCTCTTACTTCATTTAACCTTGTTTCTTTATTTACTTGTTAACTTTTTGCTCTTACTTCATTTAACCTTGTTTCTTTATTTACTTGTTAACTTTTTGCTCTTACCTCATTTAACCTTGTTTCGTTATTTACTTGTTAACTTTTTGCTCTTACCTCATTTAACCTTGTTTCTTTATTTACTTGTTAACTTTTTGCTCTTACTTCATTTAACCTTGTTTCTTTATTTACTTGTTAACTTTTTGCTCTTACCTCATTTAACCTTGTTTCGTTATTTACTTGTTAACTTTTTGCTCTTACCTCATTTAACCTTGTTTCTTTATTTACTTGTTAACTTTTTGTTCTTACCTCATTTAACCTTGTTTCGTTATTTACTTGTTAACTTTTTGAACTTACTTCGTTTTACCTTGTTTCGTTATTTACTTGTTAACTTTTTGCTCTTACCTCATTTAACCTTGTTTCGTTATTTACTTGTTAACTTTTTGCTCTTACTTCATTTAACCTTGTTTCGTTATTTACTTGTTAACTTTTTGCTCTTACCTCATTTAACCTTGTTTCGTTATTTACTTGCTTGTTTAACTTTTTTTTCAACTTATCTAACAAAATAAAACAGTTGAATTTATCCTTTGAGTATTGTTCATCTATTCTTTACAGAGTTTTTCCAAAACACTTTCAAACATTCAGATCTGTCTTTCATTTTCTTCTTGAAACCTCATGAACGGTGAACTAAAAACTCTGGAACATGGTTTGAAACACTGAAATTGTTTCAGCTGAAACTGGCAAAGTCATACGTGCGTGTGTGAGTGTCACAGGTGATATGGTGTCACTAGTCCGGTCATCATGTTTAGGCTCATTCACTCCAGAATTATTTAGGCCAAATCTTTAAAACAGTGTCACTGCACACACATTTCAATCACACAAATGCAGGATTAATTCTTTGCAGTATTTTATCTGATTTATTATGAGAATGTCACGCCTGATCATTTGCACCCACAACATCAAAAATGGGGGCAAAAGAGAGGAGACCACGTTTAATCGATTATAACACGAGGTCAGAAATATAAGTGCTGACATGAGTAGTGTCCACAGAAACCTCTGAATCTCAGCTAAAAACTCATGTAAACCATGTCTACAAACACCAAACAAAGCAAAGACACCAGACAGTTAAAAGAGCAGTTACTGCACCATGAATCTGTGGACAGGTAATATCCCTATTTTGATTTATGATTTTCTGGAGTTAAATGTGAACCAAAGCATATTTTCAAACGTGTTATATGCTATAAAATACTTTTAAAAATTAGGTGAGGGAAATAAAAAATCTATTTTTCTATGTTTGAGTCACAGTAACTTTGACATAGTAACATCTGCAGTAATATTTACAGCTCTGATGACATCTCACCAGTGTTAGCTTTATTTTGACACCAAGACTGTTTACACAGAGTTTGTAATTGCAGAGAAATACATTTATTTTGGTCATTTCCTTTTCAAGCAGGAAGCTCACCCTTCTTGGTATACCCTTTAGATGAATACAGAGTTTTTAATTAAATACATATTCTTTAAATAATGTTCCCTTTTAGAAAAAGTAGGATAATTAAAAAAACAAAACATTTATTATAGCTCTGTCACGTAGAAAAAAACCTGTCTTTTTTCTGTGGTCTGTTATATAACATTAGGGGTGTTCGTGGCAATTAACTTTTTAATCGACTAAGCGGGTCAAGTAAGAAACACTTAAATATTAAGTTACATTTGAAAACTGTTTAAAAAAAAACATATCCCCATTCCACATTCCAAAATGTCATGTGACAATCTGATTGGCTTAGGAGTGATGATGTCACAAGGATGTCACAAGGATGTCACAAGGATGTCACAAGGATCCTTTGAAGTTTTTCTATAAATAGGGGTGAGAAACAGCAATTTTCAGTTCGTTTCTTCGCAGCCTTTGTGTTTGCAGCCTTCAAACGTTGACTACAGAAAAATTTGGAAACCTCTCAGAGTCATCGGATACAAACGCCAACATGTATCCAAGATTACGGCAACCGAGACAAAAAGATTTCGCCGCCTCTCCTTCCACGCGTGGCCGGCCAATTTCTCCAAATGGCCTCTTATCCATCCAAAGGGCATTACAGGAGAGTAGGAATGAAAACAACCATCTCCAGAACAAAATTCGACAAATTGAAGAAGAAAAACGTCACCTGGAGAAGAAGTGCTTACAGATGGAAGCACAAAACAAACACCTGGAAGAAACACTACAGCGCCAGCCCGATATCAACATTATTAATGAGGGCTGGGGGATCAAGTTTGCTCAAGCCAGAGAGCAGATTGTATCCCTCATCAAAGAAAACAAGAAAAAGAGCGCTGAAGTTAAAGAAATGTCCGAGCAGCTTCAAGGCAGGAAAGCGACGATTGATAAAATGGAGTGGGATCTGCAATACATGGACCAAATGAATCACCTGCTCCAAAGAAAGCTTGATGAAGCTGAAGAAAAAAATAAAGAAGTCCTCCAACAGAAGGAACAACAGGACACAAAGCAAAAAGACCTGCAGCGCGAGCTCCAAGGCATGCAGGAAAAGTACAGAATGGTGAAGGCAGAGTTGGAACAAACATTGGTCCAAAATAAAGACCTCCTTCAAGAGAAAGAGCAACAGAAAGAAAGACTGCCAGAAGAAAAGTGCATTATCAAGGACTTTGAGAGTAAAAATCAAAAGTTGCAAGGATTCTGTGATGAACTGAAGGTCAAAACAAGTGAGCTGGAGGGAGAAAAGGAAACACTAGAAAAACGATGCTCACACATGCAGAAAAAGATTGATCACATGGCCAAAAACAACTCAGAGCTCATTAAGGGGATATTGTTGGAATTCAACAACTTGAAGCGGGAAAACACAGAAATGCAGGCCCAAAAGCAAAAACAAGACAAAACGCATGAGGACCTGCAGTGTACGCTCCGCGATATCCAGAAAAGAAATGAGCAGCTAGAAGGCCTGCACAAAGAAGATCAAGTGAGAAATGCAGACCTGCAGAAGGCAAAGCTGACACAGGAGGCAACATCCAAAGACCTCAAAGAAAAGCTTGAAGAAACACAAGCAACATTAGAACAGGTGGAACAAACATGCAAGAAACTAGAGAGGCAAAACACAGAAACCATCGATGAGTT
This sequence comes from Rhamphochromis longiceps, assembly GCF_057381845.1. Lineage (NCBI taxonomy): Eukaryota > Metazoa > Chordata > Actinopteri > Cichliformes > Cichlidae > Rhamphochromis > Rhamphochromis longiceps. The sequence goes on along the minus strand of NC_140559.1, from coordinate 70,147,069 downwards.
GAGAACCCTCATCCTGGACAAAAAGGCGCTCGTGGAAAAGTCCATGAAAAAGAAGAAAAGATTCTTCAGCTTTTTCCGGTAGAGGGACAATACTGCTTCTTCAACTGATGTAGCCTCGTCTTGCTCCACCTCTGTTCACCCCCCCAACCAGTCCCGGCAGTTGACTGCCCCCTCCTGAGCCTGGTTCTGCCGGAGGTTTCTGCCCGTTTAAAGGCAGTTTTTCCTCCCCACTGTCGCCTAGTGCTTGCTCAGAGGGGATTGTTGGGGTTTTCTCTCCTCTACCTTGTTTCGTTATTTACTTGTTAACTTTTTGCTCTTACCTCATTTAACCTTGTTTCGTTATTTACTTGTTAACTTTTTGCTCTTACTTCATTTAACCTTGTTTCGTTATTTACTTGTTAACTTTTTGCTCTTACTTCATTTAACCTTGTTTCTTTATTTACTTGTTAACTTTTTGCTCTTACCTCATTTAACCTTGTTTCTTTATTTACTTGTTAACTTTTTGCTCTTACTTCATTTAACCTTGTTTCGTTATTTACTTGTTAACTTTTTGCTCTTACTTCATTTAACCTTGTTTCTTTATTTACTTGTTAACTTTTTGCTCTTACTTCATTTAACCTTGTTTCGTTATTTACTTGTTAACTTTTTGCTCTTACTTCATTTAACCTTGTTTCTTTATTTACTTGTTAACTTTTTGCTCTTACTTCATTTAACCTTGTTTCTTTATTTACTTGTTAACTTTTTGCTCTTACTTCATTTAACCTTGTTTCGTTATTTACTTGTTAACTTTTTGCTCTTACTTCATTTAACCTTGTTTCTTTATTTACTTGTTAACTTTTTGCTCTTACTTCATTTAACCTTGTTTCTTTATTTACTTGTTAACTTTTTGCTCTTACTTCATTTAACCTTGTTTCGTTATTTACTTGTTAACTTTTTGCTCTTACTTCATTTAACCTTGTTTCTTTATTTACTTGTTAACTTTTTGCTCTTACTTCATTTAACCTTGTTTCTTTATTTACTTGTTAACTTTTTGCTCTTACTTCATTTAACCTTGTTTCTTTATTTACTTGTTAACTTTTTGCTCTTACTTCATTTAACCTTGTTTCGTTATTTACTTGTTAACTTTTTGCTCTTACTTCATTTAACCTTGTTTCGTTATTTACTTGTTAACTTTTTGCTCTTACTTCATTTAACCTTGTTTCTTTATTTACTTGTTAACTTTTTGCTCTTACCTCATTTAACCTTGTTTCGTTATTTACTTGTTAACTTTTTGCTCTTACTTCATTTAACCTTGTTTCGTTATTTACTTGTTAACTTTTTGCTCTTACTTCATTTAACCTTGTTTCGTTATTTACTTGTTAACTTTTTGCTCTTACTTCATTTAACCTTGTTTCTTTATTTACTTGTTAACTTTTTGCTCTTACTTCATTTAACCTTGTTTCGTTATTTACTTGTTAACTTTTTGCTCTTACCTCATTTAACCTTGTTTCTTTATTTACTTGTTAACTTTTTGCTCTTACTTCATTTAACCTTGTTTCTTTATTTACTTGTTAACTTTTTGCTCTTACCTCATTTAACCTTGTTTCGTTATTTACTTGTTAACTTTTTGCTCTTACCTCATTTAACCTTGTTTCTTTATTTACTTGTTAACTTTTTGTTCTTACCTCATTTAACCTTGTTTCGTTATTTACTTGTTAACTTTTTGAACTTACTTCGTTTTACCTTGTTTCGTTATTTACTTGTTAACTTTTTGCTCTTACTTCATTTAACCTTGTTTCGTTATTTACTTGTTAACTTTTTGCTCTTACTTCATTTAACCTTGTTTCTTTATTTACTTGTTAACTTTTTGCTCTTACTTCATTTAACCTTGTTTCTTTATTTACTTGTTAACTTTTTGCTCTTACTTCATTTAACCTTGTTTCTTTATTTACTTGTTAACTTTTTGCTCTTACTTCATTTAACCTTGTTTCGTTATTTACTTGTTAACTTTTTGCTCTTACTTCATTTAACCTTGTTTCGTTATTTACTTGTTAACTTTTTGCTCTTACTTCATTTAACCTTGTTTCTTTATTTACTTGTTAACTTTTTGCTCTTACCTCATTTAACCTTGTTTCGTTATTTACTTGTTAACTTTTTGCTCTTACCTCATTTAACCTTGTTTCTTTATTTACTTGTTAACTTTTTGCTCTTACTTCATTTAACCTTGTTTCTTTATTTACTTGTTAACTTTTTGCTCTTACCTCATTTAACCTTGTTTCGTTATTTACTTGTTAACTTTTTGCTCTTACCTCATTTAACCTTGTTTCTTTATTTACTTGTTAACTTTTTGTTCTTACCTCATTTAACCTTGTTTCGTTATTTACTTGTTAACTTTTTGAACTTACTTCGTTTTACCTTGTTTCGTTATTTACTTGTTAACTTTTTGCTCTTACCTCATTTAACCTTGTTTCGTTATTTACTTGTTAACTTTTTGCTCTTACTTCATTTAACCTTGTTTCGTTATTTACTTGTTAACTTTTTGCTCTTACTTCATTTAACCTTGTTTCGTTATTTACTTGCTTGTTTAACTTTTTTTTCAACTTATCTAACAAAATAAAACAGTTGAATTTATCCTTTGAGTATTGTTCATCTATTCTTTACAGAGTTTTTCCAAAACACTTTCAAACATTCAGATCTGTCTTTCATTTTCTTCTTGAAACCTCATGAACGGTGAACTAAAAACTCTGGAACATGGTTTGAAACACTGAAATTGTTTCAGCTGAAACTGGCAAAGTCATACGTGCGTGTGTGAGTGTCACAGGTGATATGGTGTCACTAGTCCGGTCATCATGTTTAGGCTCATTCACTCCAGAATTATTTAGGCCAAATCTTTAAAACAGTGTCACTGCACACACATTTCAATCACACAAATGCAGGATTAATTCTTTGCAGTATTTTATCTGATTTATTATGAGAATGTCACGCATGATCATTTGCACCCACAACATCAAAAATGGGGGCAAAAGAGAGGAGACCACGTTTAATCGATTATAACACGAGGTCAGAAATATAAGTGCTGACATGAGTAGTGTCCACAGAAACCTCTGAATCTCAGCTAAAAACTCATGTAAACCATGTCTACAAACACCAAACAAAGCAAAGACACCAGACAGTTAAAAGAGCAGTTACTGCACCATGAATCTGTGGACAGGTAATATCCCTATTTTGATTTATGATTTTCTGGAGTTAAATGGGAACCAAAGCATATTTTCAAACGTGTTATATGCTATAAAATACTTTTAAAAATTAGGTGAGGGAAATAAAAAATCTATTTTTCTATGTTTGAGTCACAGTAACTTTTAAAGTGTTTGTGCTAATAACATCATGTACAGTAAGACAGGCATGGAGAACAGCACTGACTGGGAGAGCCTTTGAACAGATGACATTCAGTTCAATTCAACATATAAGACTTTAAGAATGAACAAGCATCTAAGTAAAATCTATTTATTTAGTCTATCATCTGTGATATTATTATGTATAATTATAATGTATTGTTCACCTCTCTTAAATAAACAGGCAGCCTTAATGTATGAAATATTCATTCATTAAAACACTAAAATTTGTCTGTTGTCTCAGTGGCTGATAGTGCCCACAGGCATCAATAGCTTGAAATAGCTTGAAGCTATTTATAATTTTTATGTTTAATGGGTGGGTGCTCACGATAAACAGATTTTGAATGAAAGCCCGGGAACTTCAGTACCACAAAAAGTGGCTATTCTCTGTGCCCATATGGATCAGTCCCTCTTATTACCATTATTCCCTTAAGCCTCAAGTTGGCTAGTTAAGTATCAGACTAACGTTTAAAGCTTTTACTTGAGTGAAGTAACTCACATTACTGCTACTGCTAAGTAATGTTAGCTATGTTTACAGCATATACCATAAATCACCATGCCATAACCAACTACTGTACTATCACACTCAGTGCATTTCTCCAGCACGTTTGATAGCTAGCAAAATAATAATAATAGTTTTAAAATTAGCATGTGTTATGTACACATACTCGAAAATTATTTACTAGGACTCACCTGTCATGTGACTCAGAGTGCAAATTCCACCAGTGTCGTTTTCCATCAAACACTCATTAAAACAGCAACGTCAAGTTAGTGCACTCATCCCCAGGGGGAGGGCGGGGTCACACATTGAAACAGACTGGCACGCAGAGGTGCAAGGCAGACCAGATGGAGAAATTTTGCTTTCACACTTTGTGACTCATTCAGTTATTTGTGGTGAATGAAATATGGTTTCAACCACGTTTAAGCACCACATCTAAAATTCAAGCACTATTCAAACCTTGAAAAGACAATATTTAAATTCAAGCCTTTTTTAATGATTTCAAGCACCCATACAAACCCTGCATATGAAAAAGCCAGAAATCCAGAAAGATGGCCAAATGAAACCAAATGTCTATGATCACAAGAAAACTACATCAGTAGAGTTGTCAAGTAGTCACAATATGAAAAGTCCTCACCTTAGCCTCCTTTTTACAGAGCAGCATGACTTGTCCCAAGTGTCCTGCAGCAGCTGAGAAGCAGAGGGGGCTCATGCCGTTTTCTGAAACAACATCCACGCTGGCGCCGAACTCGAGCAGCAGTGAGACAATTTCCTGGTGACCGAGGTGACACTGGACGCAAAGCACTGGTGCGTTGTTCAGGACTTCTGTGCGGTAATTCACGTTTGCCCCTCCCAGCATCAGGAGACGGCTTACCTGATCATACAAGCAAAAAAATAAATAAAAAATGCAGAAAGCATTCACGTTTGAATATTTATTTCAAGGTCTTTGCAAAGAAGTGAATTTTTTATCACCTGTACTTAAAGGTGAAAGAAATCTGAATTAAAAATAAATGTTATTCTCTTAAGAAGAGATGACTGTTTAACTATTTTACTCTTTATTGGCTAAATTATACACTTAAAAATGTGAACTACCACCCATGTTTGAGCAGCAGAATTGTTTCCATTACTCATTTTATGGCTCATACAGAGATCAAACTTCTTATTCTCATCTTCAGATTTTTCAGACGGCAAATGAAACGGCCACATTCTAGCGAATGCAATTATCAAGTGTGGTATTCGCTTTCATTACGAGTAAATCAATAATAAAGGCCTAGTCAAACAAAACCAAAGAGTGAAATGAGTGTTTGACGACAGGAGATGAAAGTGTGTGTTATTTTCTGGATCCTCTGTAGCATAATTAACCCCCCCACCCCTCCCCCAGAGGAGAGAATAAGGTCATTTTGTAAATGTCTGTTTGACTAATACTACACATTTATACAATAACTCACAAACAGACACCAGGTGATGGAACGCCCTCTGAAACAATAACACTAACGGCAAAGAAGTACGGAGGATAATTTTTCTTCGAGCCAGAATGCATCATGCTGGCAGAACAGCCTTTCCAGGAAAGGCCAAATGATTATCGTCCTTCGAAACACGACTGAAAAGCAGTACACAGGAAGTTGGCTCGTGCGCGAAGCTTATTAACATTTACCTGTCAAATTATAATTGGACACATTAACAATATAAAAGGACAGCGGTTATTAATAAAACATTCTCTGCGTGGAGCAACATTCGGGGATTAAAAGTGTAACTAAAATCTAAAGAAAGTTGCAGTTATTTCTGAGATGCATTTGCTTTAAAATGACCTAACCAGTGTATATGATTATATTACTCCAATGTAACAAAAGGGTTATGAAAATGCTGAAAATTGGATACATATACTGTGTGTTTAATATATAGTGTTTAAAGGTTTCCTATATCCCCTCAAGAAGCTTATACTTTGCATTTCAACAAAAGCAACCTGTTGCATTTAGGCATTTCAGGTTATCAATAATGTGTTTTTTTCATCGTTAGCTAATAAGCCGATTGTTCTGCATTCAACAGACGCGCAGGAGCAAACCTGAAGCAAAGGCTTACCTTGACATTAGGTGTGTAGAGGTTCCTCAGGGAGGCCAGGGCTGCAGAAAGGCCGTCAGTGCTGCAGTTTATCCACAGAGCCTGAAGGACACTGGATGACACGCCTGTCTTCTTGCTCAGACCCTGCACGCACGCCGATGCATAAATGCATGAGTAAATACACAAACACACATATGTAAAAACCAGCGAATCTGAGGGGCATAAGCTGTCAATGTTGCTTTCCACATCCCACGGCTTATCCTCTGGTGAACCATTGTCACAGTGCATAAATCAAGAGAAAGTGAACACCAAGAAATTCCTGCAAGGGATGGATTTCAAATAAAGATGAATGCATAGACCACGTAGGTTCCACATCTATACCTTGAAGATGTGTGCTTTGAGTATGTGGTGTCCCAGCTCCATTGTCTGCTGCCGATTCAGTTTCCCCTCTTGGCGCGATAACATGAAAGCCATGAGAGCGTGACCAGTCCTGGGTTAGAAAACAAGGGAACAGATAGGATACTCAGTCGTCAACAGTAGGAATGATTGTTCCTCTGCTTCAAACGACATGAAAGTACTGATTCATTCTGCTGATGACGAGGAGCCTGGCACTGTCATGGAGAACTATTGTATTCTGGAGCTAGTGTGAATAAGCTAAAAATGTTTGGCAATGACCCTCTGAACAACAGGGGGGAAGAGTGTCACTGAGGCACTAATTAATGCAGAACTTCATTAAAAAGGCATGCATGATTGCGAATCCCTTTGATCTGGATAAAAATCCTCTCTAGTTGTGCCCAGGCACAAACAGAGAGGCAGTGCAGGAGGCTTTTGTCTCTCTGTGCATCTCCTGCGCCAGACTACAAGCCTTTGTTTTTTTAATGATGGAGCTGGAAGGCTGTGAATGACCAGAATACGAAGCTCAGCTCTTGTCCGTTTGGAGGCATCGCCGTGTGAGCAGAGGTGAGCAACAGGGAGGAAAAAAGTGACATCATTCAATTTATGAAGTGTGAATGACTGAAATCTCTCATTTGCGTGTGGCTCCAGCATTTCAATTAGGTAAGCACTGCAAGTACTGCTAAAAGAGATAAGCCTGCCTCGCATTGCAACATGCAATATCTGCAAAATGCATAGGTCAGTACCCCCCCTCCCTCACAAAAAGCACTATTTATTAAAACAGGGCAAATCAGTGTGAGGCTGCAAGACAACAAAAAAAAAAAAAAGCACTGATCAGGAGTCAAAAGTTGTGCGGGTGATCTACTAACAAAGCACAAATTCATGAGCACACACGCAGCAGTTCATTTTACCGATGACCAATGCAAGCTGCCAACAGCAGCGCAAATTAGTGGGTTGCAAACAAGCAGATGAGGGAGCGAGTAATCCACTAACAACGCTGGTGTGGCTTGTTATTTGAAATTTGACAATTATAATACGGTACCAGCACATGTGAACAATTCAGACCGGGGAGAGGCAGTGGAAGGAGAATCGATGTGTTTGATATGAGGGTGAAGTCTGCAGTCAGGCATCTGAACTCGGATGAATCCTGACAGCTCCAAAAGAGCACAGGATTTATCTGCAGAGGTGCTGCTTTATTACAAACAGCTTCACTGTATCAAAGGTGCATTCTGAGATGACCTTTTGAATGTGCTGTACGTCGCAAACAGGCCTTGTGCTAATGAATTTAGTGCTGTGATGTGTCTGTAAATGCTCACATCATCACATCACTTCACACTCAATTTTTTTTCTGCATGCCGTGTGTATTTTTTCCGAGACAAAGGAAAGACTTTGGCATGCAACAAGCTGACACCAACAAACAGGACTTCAGGGAGTCTAATGTTTCTGCAAAATCTCAAATTACATTCAGTGAAGCCTGAATGTCATTGTTGCAAGATTCGAGCATTAATCTAACATGCTTCACTTCCACAGCTGTATTCTCACATTCTCACAAATGTTATGCAATGGAGTCATTATGCAAGAGAAGATGACTCGAAGAAGTGAAACAGCCTGCTTGAAATCTGATCTATGATGTTGCAGGGCTGCGTATGCAAACTGCTGACTAAAGGGGTTTATTTACAAATGGAAGCTTTGGTGCAGTCTGCAGTGTTTATTATGGACCGATTTCTGCGCAGATATGTGAAGAAAAACACTGAATTACTGCCTCTAATACATCCAGAGCCAGCTATTCTCCCCTTCTGCAGACATATCCCACGTTAAATTCTGCTCTCCTGCATTAAAATTGAGGACCGGAAATAAGCAGGACACTGCTTTAAACATTTTAGGTAAGAACTTTGTGACAACCGACAGGATGGACACCAAATTTAGGCATGATTAAAGCTGTCAGAGACCTAAAACAACTAATTCAGAAGCACTCTGAGATGCAAAACTTGATTCACATGAAGACACGTTTATCATATTATTCTGCAGCATTAGTTGTACTTTTCTTACTGTCCTACATGCCTATTTGTGCAATTCAAGAACCTTTTCTAAATGCATTACTGAAACATACGCAAACTCTAAATGCATTACAGAAGCCTGCAAACCAAATTGAGAGCTGCGAAGTTATTGCATTAGCAGAAAACTGACCTGGGGTCACAAAGGAAGTCCGTACTCTCTCCATCAGCTCTCCACACCAGCCACTCTCTGAAGGAAGGGTGACAAAACATGCGCGTCTTGTCCCTCCGTTTGATGAGAAAGCACGAGAGCAGCTCCATGCGTTGCTGAAAGTCCTCCCATTGTAGCTCCCCCTGGACGAACCCCGCGTTGATGGCGTTGAACAGCTGCTCGTCAGTCAGGGGGTGCAGCGAGGCGAGCGATACGTTGAGGATCAGCAGTGAGCGCTCAAAGGCTGAATTGGTCATGAATTTCATGTTACACTGTAACTGGTACAGTTCTGCCAGTGAAACAGGCACGACTTTGTAACTGGCACTTTTGATCACGAGGTGGCCTCTTTCAAACAGATCCAGGGTGAGTTTGAGATACAGGTAGGACCCTTGGCTGCGGGAGATCAGGTGGCTACTTAGCTTGCCGACTGTGATAGGATCGGCCTTGCCGTTCAGGCTAATATTGTTCATGATGTCCTTGCTGCCGTTGATACGATACTGGATATATGCGTTGAGGTCATTGCTGATCTCTTTGTTGTCAGAAAAGTCATCCAGGGAGATTTTGGAGAAGGGCAGGAGGCTGGTGATCTCCTATTGAAGACAAGATAAAGACAGAGCGTGACATAAAAACATACATCTGAGCTTCAATGTACTATTAAAGTGTCAATGCATGAAAAAAAGTAATTTGGTGCAGTGTTTGCATTACAGACACAGCTGTATTACTCAATACCACAGCCAATAAATAAATAATTTAATTAATTAAAAGCAAAAATATTCTTTGCATCCTGAGCTGCCATTAAGAAAAACAAAATCTGCCTGTGTACGTGTATTATCAGAAGAGTTTCTTTGAGCAGTGGGGAAGCAAGCATGCTGAGCTATCAGGCCAAAGCAGACACTTGTTACTGTTCAAAATGTGGCTGTGAGGAAAACAGGAGTGGGGAAACTGAGTATTAAGAGGCAGGGGATGGATGGGATGGTAGCTAGCGGGCAAGCAGAGGTCTGAACTAGGGCTCACATTTCAATCTGTGTCCCAGGGGTTGGAGAAATCAATGCACCTTAATCCTCCAATCCTCTGCCTGTCTGAGGCTAGAGAAACATTGCCTCCGCAAGATAACATTTTTCCTCTCCCTCATCATGAGAAGGCAGCGCAAACAGACAAACACACACAAGCACATGTATGCACACGCTCAATAAAACATACCGAACACAATCCACAAGATTGGGGGGAGGGGGTGCAAACAACACCTCAGAGATTGTCCAGATATTAGTCTAGCAGGCAAGGGCCAATATATCGAACCCTTCCTCCGAGGTGAGATGCTATTTGTCTGTTCAAAGCACAAAACAATAGCGTGACAATTTCATCTCTATGCACAACTCTGATTCTGTCTGCAAATAAGAAACATTTCATGCCTTCATATTTTCTTGTCTTAACAATGCTATCTTGATTATTCTTCTATGATTCATTTTTGCTATGCCCCGAGTTAGTCGGGCAGTAAAGCAGATAAGCTTTATTTATTCACTGAGGGGTTTTTTGCAAGAGACACCTGAGTACAAGCGACAAGTACAAATGTACACGCATAATATTACAAGTATGAAGTGATAATGCTTTAAAGTCGATCATTTAGTGCTTCCAATTTCAAGCTAAATTGCAGCTTATACAAACACTAAGCTGCAGAGTTTCTGAACTTGTAGCCGAAAGCTTAGATAGCAAAGCCATACACACACAGACGCAGGTTTACCGATGGCTTTTGCATATTAATGATGGCCAAATGGTTCAGATAACTTACAAAGCCGAATGTAACCACTGTCTGCACTGAATGGCAATGCTGCTGACTGCTGTGTCCAGAGCTTTAATGTTAGGGGAAACGGTATGAGAATACAGCATGGAGCGTACAGTTTGTGCTTTTGATCTTTTGTAGGAACTTGCTCTAAAAACTTTTGAAGGAAGTAGGAACCATCATCATTAGCTCATATTTCAGTTTCAAGAACCTTTGAGTAATGCAAGTGTATGGTCATTATAGTCTATTGCATGGAGCAGGACTGACAACCATCATGTCCAAACAACATTTTATATACATTTTCTTTATTTACTGTATTTATTTCTCTATTTATTTTATTTTGAATGCTGTGCATGGTCCAGTTATCGTAGAATATCTTCAGTTTATCATTAATTCTGTTATTAAGCATTGTGCTGTCGTTATGTGTCATGGCATGTGGTTGTACGCAGCCCTGTTTGTTCATTGTTTTCATTTTGAATTCTGCTTTTGTAATATTTCTCATCACGTCCCACCGGACATAGAGAATTCAATTTTGGAATTTCTTTGTGATTTTGCAACCATTTCCTGCATCTTACCCAAATATGTGGACTCGTACCCCCCCCCCCCCCCCCAAAAAAAAATAAACAATAAAAAGAGAGGACATACAGGGTTTTTCTGCAAAAGACTGCCAACTCTCTTAAAAACTATTTAACTGACTTCTGTTACATTTTTGGAAAATTAGACATTTTCAGTCAGTGACTAACAGCCTTTCCATTGCACTTAAAGGGAACTTACTGAACATCATAGGAGCCTGATTTACAAAAACATTGTCAAACCGACTCCGAGGTTTTCACATGCGAAGTCGTCATATAGCTCCCATTAAAACAACAGTGCCATTTGATTCATTACTGCAGACAACTGCTAAGTGGTTACAGTGGGAATGTGAACAAAACAGAAATATAATAAGAAAAATATGATTACAAGAAAGTAAAAGACACATATGGCATGGTTAACAATGTGCTATCCTTTGCCACAGACCAGCATGTGCACAGGATTCACTAACAGAGGTTATAAAAAAAACAGCTACTGTTACATATGCCTTAAACCACACGTTTCCTTTCCAGCACAGTTGTTACTATGAAATCTACCACACGGACAACAAAAACACATCTCCGATAACCGACTGCAACCTTGTTGTTGTTGCTGTTCTTGCTTTGCCAGCCTCCAGGTGGCTAAAAACGTCACCCTAGCAAATTCACACAAACAGTAACTCCCTCTCATTAAACACTGTTTCACTTTGTCAGAAGACATTACAACACATATGTTGCAGTGTTCTGCTTATGGATGGATGGATGGATGGATGTTGCAGTGTAGTCGAAATGTATTACTTTAAGTGCAGTCACCTGGAACATCTTTCCACGTCAAAAAACCAATTCTAATGCATTAATAGAAGAGCATAAGAGGTGAATACAAAATATCAGCGCTACAATATATTGATTCACCACACTGACAGGGCCTTGCCTGAATTCTTAATAGCTAGGCTGAATTCACTATATAGTACAGCCCACACTGATGGACAACACTCGACCCTGGCTTCTGACTGAGCAATAATAACTCAAATTCCAGATGTCAATCAAAAACCACATTATTATCCAAGGCTCAGTGCTTTCTTTTTTCCCCCAGCAAGGAAAATAAGTTTTCATGTAGTTCATCAGTAGTGTCAAAGCCTCAGTTGTCAGCAGCGTGAATTTAATCCAAGTCCATAGCATTTCTGGAACTGGTCAACCTAGTGTCAGCTCAAAGTGACTGACTCATCTCTCTCCTGCCCTGCAGGTCATGTGTCTCAATTCTTTCCTGAATGTTGCTGGATATGCCTGACTCTGTAAAGAGTAGAATAACAAGCGGGAGCAGCTCAGGAAACACTTGTCAAAATGTAAAAATGTGCAGGGTCTGGTGACAGTGAGTGAGTGCCTAGAGAGGTGACGGCATGTCCAGCTAGACATTTGTTAAAATGAGAGAATTTTGATTCATTTCTTTTCTAGGGTTGCCACAGTGTTAGATTTTCCGATTTAGGATATGAAATGTTCTGGTCAACAAATCAATAAATGTGTTTTACAGTGTTTTATGGATTGGGAAACAGGGCCAGTGTGAACTGTAAGTGCAGGAGGACTGTTGGCTACAACCGGCATACTTTTTTTTTCTGCACTATAAGCCGCACTTAAAATCCTTTAATTTTCTCAAAAATCGACAGCGTTGATGCTTTATCAGGTGTAACTATTAAGTTCAACATCCAAGCATCCATGAAAACAAAATTTATTAAATTTAACGGAGTTAGAAGTTAGCTCACTAGTTCCACCTAAACATGATATACATGACTAAGAGATTTCTGAAAAAATTTAAATGTACAGCTCTGCCGTCCCTTTCGACATAAATGAAGACAGAAAACTAAACAGCAGTGACATTTATAGGGTTACTGAAGCTTGGCTAGCTGGTATAAAATGATATGCTAGCGACACAGCTATGTTAGCATAACATAAACACAGTGAAGCTAGAGGATGAAGGCTAACTTTTTTTCACTCATAAAAGTTAATGTGAGGGTTCCCGAGGGTTAGGGACAAATGCAATCGCATGGCGGGATGCTGTAAACGGACCAAACTTCAATCAGGAGAACAACTGAGGTAATCCATCCACAATACAAAGGTTAGTCATTAATATGCTGCAACAACATGGGAATAGAGCAGCTGCAAGAGAATTCAGCATTTATGAATCAATGTGGATTGGAGGAAGCAAGAAAAATGAGTTGACTTATCTGACTGTTTTGTTTCGCTTAATGCGCCTTATAATCCGGTGCGCCTTATGGTCCGAAAAATACAGTATATTAAGTAAGTGAAAACTAGCACTAATAACATTAAAATATATTAAAAGGTAAGACTGTAAAAGCACTTAGTTAAAGATGCTTAGTTAAACCAGCCTGTGCAAATTTCATTCAATTTGTATAAAAAAATATAACAACAGAAGTCTTGAGTGTTCAAACTTTTTGATAAGCTTCAGCTCAGAGCGCTTGGAAAGCAGATAGTAGAGGATAAGAGCAGACACGAAACTGGTAATTAAGTTAAGAATCAAGCCCTTAACAGCTTGCCTGTATCCAGTACTTCACTCAACAGTGTAACAGCCAAACTGCACCTGTGTGAGTTCATTGTGGGAAGCGAGTCTCTGAGTGTGTGAGAGAAGCAGCTGCAGCAACAGAAGAGTGAATGCCATTAGCAGTAGTTACTTTAATCAGCCGTAAAGTGTGCGGATAAGCAGAGTAGTTACCGAGAGGGAAGAAAGAGTGATAAACTTTTTAAAACTAAAACTCATCACCAGTATAATGTGACATCTGTAATTCTGACTCGAGGTGATTATAACAGTGAATATTTTGTCATCTGAGTGAACTCAGAGCCATGCTTTATAAGTTCTTTCTTACCACCAAGTTGATTCGAACAGTGACAACCAGTTTTAGCCAGGAGGGGAACTTGGCAATGATTTTTGTGATGAAGGATGCAATGGTGTCTCCATAGTCTGGTTTGTGGAACTCCGCTTCATTCAGCCCGTCTATTAAGATTATGTAATCTTCCTCTGGAATCCTTCGCTCTGCAAAGACATTTACAAATAAATTAATATTAAAATACTATGAAATGAGATTAGTGGTCTCATACACGATGAAAATGAAATAGTGCAATATACAACTACAGTGTTTTACCTTTCCGAAGGTTGGCCAACGGTTCCAGGACTCCTCTCCGGAAAGCAGCCATGGGGTCTTGGACACAGGAGCGCAGACTGAGCATGCTCTGGAGGTGGGGCTCTTTCAGCAACAGCTCCCGGTACGCACTCAGTTGATGAGCTCTGCACAGAAGGGCTGCGATGCTGTGCACAAATTCTGGGACCGAGCAAGTGTACGTGTTATCTGCCTGGCAATAATGATAAGCCACCACCTGGAAGACAAAAGGAACGAGAACAAACGCGAGTGAAGCCATTGCTTTTTGAGAATCAGGAAGAATTAAAAATATGATTCACTGACTGATGGGTACATTTGATAACTTTAAAGCGTTTACAAACACCAACATCTCTGGTGACTGAAAAACTACCATGACAAAGTAAGTAAGTGAGGCTTTTGATACCAACAAGCCTCCATAAAACTACATATTATCTCTACAATGTCAAAGACATGATTTTATCCTTTCATTATTTCACACAGAAGGGATGATGAAGAGATTGGGCAACGGATGAAAAGCTATAAAAAGAAGTGAGTAGATCCCAGGTGGATATCTAAAGGTAGAATCTTCTGTACCTGAGCAGGTTTCCGCAGCATTCAAAGGAGGTCTGATTTAAAAGGAAAATGTAGGGACAGAGGTGGAGAAGAAGGAAGATGACTGTACTAATTACAGTCCAACCTGGAGGAGCTGACACACTTCCAGGCCCACAGGAGGAGGAGCAGGTGATCGGTTCCTCTGACGGCTCAACCTCAGCTGTTGCTGTTTAGTTCTCCACAGAAAACCGATGACCAGCTTCTAGAAAAATGACTAAAGCCTCAAGATATGAGACTTTTTTTTTTTAACATTTAGCATCAATAAATGTTTTGGACCCAAACTTCTCCCCACAGCACAGATCTAAATGCATATTTATGGTTCTTTCTTTTTCAAATAATAACATATAACTCACATGCCAATAAAGGCACAATTAAAGCTAGCGCAAATTAGAAAAGAGGGAGGTAAGATTTTAAAAATTATAGCTGAACTCCCTGGATGTATATAACCCATCTTTAGTAAGGAAAACATGTGACATCCAGTCAGAAGATGGACCAACTGAAACAATAACACAACCACTGATTCACATCTTCTCCAGAAACTGTCAAAAATCACGACCACCAGAATTTTTCTCTGATGTTATGCTTTAGCCTAAAAGCAGCAAACGTCTGAGAGAAGTCCGAACACTCCTTTCTGTCATTTTTGCGTCACGCGTTTTTTGAGCTTCATCACAAATGTGACATAACAAAGAGGGAAACTGATATATTGAATGCCTATTATTGTACAAAGTCAAGTAACCTGCTGTGTGCATGAACACAACTCTTAATAAGCCCCCTACTGCAGTGATGATTTAATTTAGCATACAAGTCACGCAGACTACCGCCTCATCAATGAGCAATACGAATCTCGACACACGATGATGCAAGGCTCTGCAGTCAAACCTCGGTAGCTCATCTGCTGGCAAAACAATAAATGCATTTTCAGAAATGTTACCTAAAGGCACGTCTCGATAATAAGAATAAAGCAGAAAGGGTAGTAGCCTCAGTGCTCCTGTTATGAGACCACTTTTAAATCAATGATTAAAAAAGCACTGGCAGAATCTGACAGAAGCTGCTCAGCGTTGCATCACACATCACAGGAACAGAGCCCCTGTGAAGGCGCCTATTGGAAACACTTTTCACCATAATTGGCTCAAGAGATACTGCTTGAGTTTCACAGACATTTACATGAAGCTCACTGCATTACCCTAGCTGTCTGGTGCATGAACTGTCCCCTTTGACAGGGTCACTAATTAGGAGGCCTCCCTGACAGGATAAGAGTATTAAATTCTAAAGGTGTTAGAAGGACAACAGGTTGTAATCAGTACCATTAAACGCAGCAGAATCAGTAGGAGACGTCACATCCACTGAGAAAGTCCTTCACAAAGCTGCCACCTATTAAATTACCTTACAACCTACCATCACAGCACTATTCAAACTCAACTGACTACAACAGTGGATCACAAATCTTCTCTGAATCCCGGTGGCCCCCAATCATCTTTATTAGACCTGCTACAAGGCAATAGCAGTGCCAAAGTCATCAAATGGTGCTTTTAGCAAGCAGTATTTCCAAAATGTAGTGAACGTGCACCTGCTATGTGACTGAACCCTCAGCAACACAAGAAGAGGTGGTGCGAGTAAAGATGCGGGAGTGAAAAATCGACAGAGAAATTTCAGTGGAAACAGAGCGAACAATTCCAAAACTAAAATAAAAGAGTCGTAGGCAAAAACCGCACACTGCTTAGTCGGCGTGCATCGAGAGAGGAACATTTTAAAGTGAAACATCGAGGACTTGTCTGTCCACTTCACAAGTCTGAAAGAGAAAGATGTGCAGAAATATGCTCAGTGTCTGGTATGCATGTTTGGGGGGGGGGGGGGGGGGGTTTCGGTCACAGACAAGTGGTTAACAATGTTACTGACGGTGTGGGGGAGTAACAGAACACATGTAAAGCTGTTACCGTGCAGTACTTTATATCTTGTGAAAAATGTTGACAAGCTTATACAAGAAAACACTTAATCTTCTGCTCAACAGCGCTGACACGTAAACTTCCCAGAGAGGCAGTATTTAGACTTTATTTTGCGATCCTTGTAACGCCAGAAAAATCAACAGATGGAATATTCATCTGTCAAAAAAGTAAGCACTGTCCTCAGTAGTCAGTGTTGCTCCGCTTCATGGAATTTTGAGGATCCTTATCATGTTCAAACATCCCAGTTCAACACTTGAACAGGCGGCCTTACAATATATTTAAGCACCTATTTGAAGTTGACACAGGAACGGATACCAACCAGTAATTAAGCAGTAGTAGTGCCATACATGTCGGTATAACTGATAGCCGCCTAGATAAATGGTGTTGCTATTTGAAACGTGTGTTGATGTTTGTAAATTCCTAAATGACGTCTAATATTGATGAAGCTGGCTCTGTTTGACGTTGGTGTGTGTTTACATTCTGTGCTCTCAGGTCATGGCTGACAGGGCTCGCTGTGGGTTGTTGCTCCCTGAGGAGGTTCTAATCACTGACTAGTAAACTGCAACCTACCCTTATTGTTATGTATAATTTTATGCATCATTCAACAGAATATATCACAATTATCTGTGGTCACTATTAAAGAGGAGTTTTCAGAAGTCAGACTGAAGCTGTTGTAGAAGTACTTGGTAAAACCTGAGATGCTTTTTGGTCGATTTTCCTTCTTTTTCCTTTTTTTTTTTTTTTTTTTTTAAAAAGAAAGGAAGAAACAACAAATCCATCCATCAAAAACAAAAAATAATCTACTCACTGTTGAAAATTGTTAAAATTACTTTTTTTGATCCAGTGCACACACCAAACATTTTTTCCCTGAGTAAACACCACCATAACTAGTGCAATCTTTTTTCAGCTTCTTTGATTCCTGCTTCTTTGTTACTGTGAGCTCTCTTAGATGTTGAAAGGCGCACCTTTGCAGCCAGGCGTTTGACAGCCTCCTCCCTGTGCCGCTGCATCTCGGGAGTTCCTGGGCAACTGCTGGTCCTCAGTGTGTTGGCAGCACTGGATGGTGGAGTGGGCTGTGGAGGCTGGCTGAGAGGAAGTTCTGTGCTTTGTCCTGGGCCAGCTGGAAGACATGCACATGGTCACCAATATATAAAGTTATTACATTAATATAAACTAACATCTCTCTATATATGTATATGCTAGCATTAATAACATTAGTTGTGTGTGAGGGCATTCTTTTGTAAGGTAAATGTAATATTAGTCAACTTGATTTTATATTGCCAACGAATATATAATTACTTCCCTCCCACACTTTGCAAGCTAATGTTGAAATGAAATTATAATAACATTAGCTAAACACGAGCAGTTAATGTAGTGCTCACATCCAAAGGCAAATACTAAAACTAATTACTTTTCGGGGAGGCGCTGGGACTGTTGGAGGCGATCTGACGCATGCGTCCTCCATGGCAGCTCAGCGCCACAAGTCGGGAGATGATGGCCGTCTTCCCATACCCCACGCTGCCCACCACCACAGCACCATGGTTCTCTGTGGACTCGCCGGCCTTCAGGACATCTTCCAGATGCTGAAAGAGCCAATCTCGGCCCACAAACACAGAATCTGTGGTGATGCTGGGAACCTCGAACAGCAAAGGTTTGAGCATGATGTCCACGGGTTTGTAGGGAGCAAAACGCGCTGAAGGAAACGGGAAAAGAAATGAAACAGATTAAAATTGTTTACACTACTTCTATTTTTTTTCCCCATGTCTCCGGGAAGTTAACAAATGATTACTTCTTTTAAATGCTGGAAACTTTACTGTAATAAATCGTTTTCCGTTGCAGTTAACCTACAAACATGCTTTGAGCATCTCCCGCATTCTTCTTCCCAGAAGGAGCCACATACATGAAAAACCCTGAACACTGTAGAGGATACATTTTCAATTAAGTGGAATCAGAGTGAAGACCTGAAAGAGGACTCTTATCTGGTCTACTTCAGCACTAATTAGATCTCATAACACTTGTTAACTAACATCACTAAATGACTGCTACCTTTAGTGCTAATGCACCTTTCAACATTACAACTATCACTGCTGTTAGCTGCTAGTGTTTTCACCTTGCGAGTTTGCCTGTGTTCACAAAAGCCTATTGTAATTGGAGGGGCAGTTGAGAGTGTTTATATTGGCAGGTGTAGGTCTGTTTATGTTTCTAGTGCCCTACAATGAAACCAAAAAGCGAACGAGCTGGTTCTGAGACACTTGAAATGATCACCACCTTCTACTATACCAGCAAAATAAGTACAGTGTTTGAAAAACTCTAACTTGAGCAAAAGGAGTATCGACGGGAACTAGAAAAAGAGTTATCTTTTATTAACCTCTCTTTATTGGATCCCCTTAGATTTCAAATCCATCTTCTTGAATATAAAGCCCCTAATGACCATGACTTGCTTTTTCAGTATCCTAAGCCGGAATGACAAGCAGAGGCTAAAGCTGCTTCGCTCCTGTGGAACCAGCTGGCTGTTTAGGGTTGGGAGCCAAACCCAATCTCTAATTTTAAGATTAGCCTCAAAACCTTTCATAGATTTATAGTTAAAGCTCGCTCAGCTAACGTCTGAATCACCCCTTACTTATTATGCTGCGACAGGCCTTTGCTTTCAGGAGGCCTCACATGGTGCACCGACATCCTCACCTCTTCTCCATTTTATTGTTCATGCATGTCAGTTTGTGTATTCTCTCTCCCACAGTTGAAGCTTTTCTCCTTCTCATCTTTTTTTCCCCCTTTCTTTTCACTCTCCTCTCATGGCAATCAAACGAGTGCTGCTCATCCCGAGTCTAGTTCTGTCGGAGGGTTCGCCCAGTCAAAAAGGAAGTCACTAAATGTTGCTCAAATCAGAACTGTAAGGTCCTCAGCGTACTAGGTTGAGTTTCCTAAGATGGCACATGTTGGGATTTTTGCAATATATGAATACAACTGCAATGAACTGCACTGAAATGTTGACCTACTGTTGCAAAATTTAGGTAAAGGTGGTGCCATCACACCCAAATCTGAAAAACAAATACCATAAATCATATAGATAGGGCTGGATCAGCTGACCCTGAATCCTCCCTTAGGTATGCTGCAATAGGTGTAGGCTGCTGGGGGATTCCCATGATGCATTGAATATTTCTTCTTCAGTCACCTTTCTCCCTCAAGATGTGTTAATAGACCTCTCTGCACTGAATCATACTTGTTATTAATCTCTGGCTCTCTTCAACAGCATGTATGTTATCCTGTCTTCCTTCTCTCTCTCCAACCGGTTGCTACAGATGGCCGCCCCTCCCTGAGCCTGGTTCTGCCAGAGGTTTGTTCCTGATAAAAGGGAGTTTTTCCTTCCCACTATTTCCAAAGTGCTTGCTCATAGAGGGTCATATGATTGTTGGGTTTTCATCTGTATGCGTTATTGTAGGGTCTACCTTACAGTATAAAGTGCCTTGATGCGACTGTTGTTGTGATTTGGCGCTGCATAAATAATACTGAATTGAGTTGAACTGAATCTCCCATAAAATTTATAGAAAAGAATCCAATTGTTTAAGATTGTTGCGTATGTACGAATTCATGTAGAAAAAACCTGCTCAGAACCACTGACCATATGCTTATGTATCAGCTTCATGTTTGAGACTGAGTGAAAATGAAAGAGGACATTTTCAAAAGGAAGACTAAATAGTCTGAGTATATATCCAGTGATGACTTATTCAGTAATTCATGTTCCCATGAAATATTTAATCTGCAGGATCTCTCAGAGGATTCAAAACACATAACCAAGATAAAAGTTAGCTGGGAAAAAAGGCATGATTTAAAAGCCAAAAAAAGGCTTTTGAGGATAATGTTAATACCCATAAGTGCTGCATTGTTTACATTGCAGTGTTCAAGTATTTGCACAGTTTTGTTGTTGGCTCTGCACTCAGACGTGGTACTTTGGAAACTTCAGAACTACCGTTGGCTGCCTATTAACTTCAGGGTTTTTCAGAGTCATACCACATAACATTATCCTATGTACTGCGATATTTTACACGTTTATTTTACAAATATCTCCCCTGAGTGCCTACAGCAGTAGTATGAATAGCCCAGTCACCTTTAGCGTCCTGAGGGGGCCTTCCTCCTGTATTATGCCAGGGTAGGCGAATGGATGTCCGGAGGGGGGTATTGCGCTGTTCATCAAGAAAGCTCAGGTCTTCAAGCTTTGTGGAACTGGTGGCTGTAGACAAGAGAGAAGACATACACACACACACACAAAGAGTGAAGCTGACAGTCTAGTACCTCCCGAGTACATTTGTCATCACAACTATAAAGAGAAAGACAGAAACACACACTAGAGTAAAACCTTGTGGCACTTATGCCATGTCTGAGGGTGGATGAGTGAGGAAAGAACAAAGCCAGTGCGCTCTGACATTTGCAGGGGCAGTGTGAGCAGCTACCAGCATATACTGTGGCAGGAAGAATAGCAGTATTCTAAAGTCAAGAGCAATATGCACCGATTCTCTTTGATTTGAGCTGACAGCTGGACACGATATAGCAATGAGAGGTCCATCCCCACAAGCACGCCTGCTAGGCTGTACGGAGAGGGCAGATTACCTTTACCTTTCATAAAACTACAAAGAGTTATAGAAATGCTTCACCGCGGGTTTGGCACTCATCACTGTCAATCTACAGGACGCACAGGTGTAATCTCAGGACTTTTGTGTACTACAAACTACAATATCTGTAAGTCATTTGACGTGAAATGAAATAATAAAATTAATTAAAACCAGATCACAACTTGAGTTGTTATGGAGTTCAAATCTACTGAGATTTCATTAGGATTTAGCTTCATTTTGAAGCAGAGAGAGAACAAGTCTCAAAGCAGGCAATGATTTCCATCCCCAAACACAGGATATCTCCTGAAACTACTAGTCTACAGATTAAAACCACTTGATGAGCCAGTGATTACAACTCAGCTTTTAATTTGAAGTCTAAGACACGGTCTGTTAACATAATAAAAATGTGCATTAGTGCGGCGAGGCCTCTCCTCCAACTGCTGCTCGTTTTTCAACTATGCTATCGCCGTTGCGATCCACGCTCTCCTGGGCTTAGTGAAGAGCAGAATCAAAGCCTCTCTTCTTCTTCTTTATCAATATCAGCTGGGAAAGACTGTCACTAACGCTCACTTCACTCCCTCACTCGGTCGCTAACTTACTCTCCGGAATGTCCCGCTAATTAAAACCGGTCTGCTGGCAACGGGAACTGAGGAAGCTGCCATCAACGCAACTTTGACTGGAACAGGAGAAGGGCCTGATGTTACTTTTACTGCAGTGCATTGTGCATACACAAACATCTACACTGGATAAAGCTTAAGGAATTGCAAACAAAGAGAAAAGAAAACAATAAAAGCAAACGCGCATGACCTGGAAGACCTTTTGCTGTAAAGCAAATGCCACTTTTCATCAGCTACAACTACTTACATCTAAGACCAAAGCAAGGAAGGATGGTGGGAATTCTCAAAGCCCTCTCTATCTCCCCAGTGACGAGATACTTGGGCAGGCATACAGTCAAGTAGGCAGGGTGTAAACTCACAGCTAAATCTCTGGAGAGTGTTCCCAGTGGACGAGGGCACAAAAGCGATTCCTCCACCCCGGTGCTCCCATGCCGGCACTCTGGCAGCCGAGCCGAGTGCTTGGCTGCTTCCTCTCTAGTGTTCAGTCAGTCACAGCACCCACAGCATTAGGCACTTGCTAAATGAACGCGCTGCCTTCCAACAGAGCATCACCCTCTCTACAATTTTAACACGTATGCGTACATCATCTCTGTCCACATGCTGCACGTACACACACACACATAAATAACTCGGTATGCAAGCAGCAGAGGGGGAAATTGAGAATATTAGAGGAAATATAAACGGAAAACCAAGAGATTCACTTCGCAGTGGTTGATTAAAGTTTGTTATCCAACGGCTGCAGTATTAATCAACAATCCAGACTGCACAGAGATGGGGTTAAAAGAGGGGAATGTGGAAAAAAATGAAGGCGAAAAAGCAGCAGACTCATAAATGAGTGCAACAAAGAGTATCACGTGGATTTTGTGGGAGGTATGGACAAGACTCAAAAGAGAATAAAGAGAAAAATCAGCTTTATGCAACAAATCGCCACTAAATCCTCATGCTGACACAGGAGGGCCGCAAGATGTCAGTCTATTTTCCCCCCTTCCTTCTTTGTTTTGCATGGAATAAAAGAAATAGCACAGTAGAGCTTTATTCAACAGACACGTAATACCGAATTTGACTTGCTAAAGGAGCTGCATAGCTGCATAGACTCCTTGATTCACGTCCGTGGCAGACAGCGCACCCAGCACCATAACTACATTTCTCTTTTGTTGAGTCGTTATCAACATTTTTTCCCAAGGCCAAGATTTCCCACACGATTCCTCCTCATCCCTCAAATCCTCCCCTTCATTTCTTCTCCTCTTTTTACTCCCGAGTTCCCTCCTATTCTTCCTCACCTCTACTCATTGATAAAACATACATATGATACCTTGAAGTCTGCACTTGCAGTCACTTTGAAGCTGCACAAATGTGTCAAGACTGTATTCTGATGAAAATGGGATTCTTTTTTCCTCGGGCAGATCTGCCCTTTGAAAACCCCCTGTTCTGTGTTTCCCATGACAGAACAGAGAAGAGGACTGAGCTCCTTTGCTCTAACCACCCCCACCCTCCCTCCCCAACTTGACTCCCTCTCGCCTCCTTACAAGGTGAATCTACTAAAGAGGAGAAGGGAGTCAAATACTCCCTTCACATATCTTCCTGTTTTTATAGTAGCCAGTTACACTTTACCCATTTTGTGATTTTGTATGAATAAATCAGTTCTTGGCTGTTCTCGGCTTATAGCCAATGCAAATACCCATTTTCCTTTTATTTGGTTTGATTTTGCTGGTATAAACATGCCTTAATAGCTTTTCATGACGAACGTTTGAACATTCAGACACAAATGAGAAAATCTGATCCCTCATATCGATAAACGTTGTTTTATTTGCAAAGAGGCTGATATCAGCACGCACTGATGTTTGGTCCATTTGTCTGCCTATTACTCCTAAGACCCGAACTCTTCCACGGCATGCATTTTTAATTTCTCTTTGATATTTGGTCACATTGGGGCCCGATGAATGTAAAAACAAAGAATTACCAGATTTTCTTTTTAACCTTATTTTTGTTTTTTTTGAAAAATAAGAGCCACATATGAGGATATTAGTTTAAAATTTTGAGAGAACAGTAGCAGTATAATGTCCTCATAAGTGGATATCAGGCCCTTGTAGAGCAGAATTGAGTATTTTGGTCTAAATAACCCAAAATGTGATGTGGTAAATATTAAGGGATAATTATTATTGTAATAATTGCATAGCCTTATGCTAAGCTCAACAACATTTACTTTAAAAAAAACAAACCACCACTGTAACTGCTCCATAAGCTATTTCATATATATAAATGCCTCTGTGGTTAGCTAACGCTCTGTTCCTTTTAAGATTGGGCATTTGATAAGCCCTAATCTGTCAATGGAGTGCCGAGCACAATTTTAAAAGGGGCTTTCAAACGGATTGATCTGTAACAGATTTTATTTTTCTCCTGCTGTGACAGCTGGACCAAACAATTCTCTGAAAAAAGGGCACGTTAGAAGATGTCTCTGCGACCTTTTCATGCTCGAGAAAATGAATGGGCTTTCTTTCCTCTTTTTGTTTTCATTTTAAACTCTGCACTAAACAGATCAATATATACATGAAGCCAGAAGCAGAAGTGACTCCCGTGTCTACCTGGAGACATCGCACACACTGTTGGCATGTCTTTAAACATGATCACACAGCCTAAAACAATACAATAGACCACATGGTCTCAGAAACTACCGGGAAAGACAGCAAATGAGAGCAAATGAGATAAATTAGTGTGAGATTATTAAATTTAAGGGCTACGCCACTTTATGAGTTTGTAATTACTGTGTGACCTTTGCAAACATCTTTAAATCATAGGTTGTATTTATGTGGAAAAGGTTAAGATGATTTTAGTCGTTCTAATAAAACACAAAAGCATTCAGATGTTACCTCATCAGTGTTTTAGTAGACAAACAACATATCCTCGAATTTGCCTGTCAGCAGTCCACAGTCTTGGCTCCGTTATCATTCGTGAAGAGAGCCCGGCGCACGAGCTTTGCCAGAGGAATGTATGACTTTGGAGTACAAGCGAGCAATGAGTGCGCCATACCTGACTTTGTCTCAAACCACAAAGCTCTGCTGAATAGCTAAACACCACACAAGCATTGTAGCACCATTCCTCCGCCACGGTGACCCTCACTCAAATCTCCCTGTCTGAGAAACCCAACCACAAGCAGCTCAGGCTAAGATTTCAAAACCATGGAATTCCAGTGGCCAACACTAATATGGCCCTTTGACTCTGTAAGCCTTTATAGAGGAAAAAAGAAAAAAGCTCAACTCCAATTACTCAAAATTAGGATTCTTATAAACTGAGTATATCACCTCAGAGAGGAGGTGAAATTCCATCAACAACTCTAGTTTATACAGAAGATCTTACAATAGAGGCGACAGATAGATGTAAATAGTGGATTGCAAATAATAAAACAAAGAAAACACCAGAGCATAGAGTTAATTTACAAGTGCTTATTACTAATCCTGATGCTGAAATTTGACATCAAGTTTAATTTACCACAGCACTGCTTTTTGGTTTGACGGA
Source organism: Rhamphochromis longiceps (assembly GCF_057381845.1). Classification (NCBI taxonomy): domain Eukaryota; kingdom Metazoa; phylum Chordata; class Actinopteri; order Cichliformes; family Cichlidae; genus Rhamphochromis; species Rhamphochromis longiceps. The sequence continues at coordinate 70,121,759 of NC_140559.1, read as the reverse complement.
ACTATTTGGGGGAAACAGGGCAGACTGGCTTCACTTTCACAGAAACTGATATAGAGAAGTTCACAAAGCACCTGGAAGCCCGGGAAAAAGCTGTTCCCATTTATTTCAGGCTCTTAGTGCATCTTACACCCAATGCACCTGCCACGTTTGTTAGATTTAATGAACAGCTGTTGTAAACATGATTACACGTAGATTATTTCACGTATTAGATCTTTAAATGCAATATTTCGATGCCAGATGAAAATCAGTAACAATTTTAACAACCTTTTAAATCTGCCTCAGCAGCAGTTTCCTTTAGGAGGTGGACAGTAATATACAATCCCTAATATAAAGCTCTGCTAAAGACAAATCTAAATGAATTCATGTTGTTCTTGTAACATTTGTGCAATTTGTCACAGGACATGTTGGCACCAAAAAGTGGCGCTCCCACCAAAACCTAGGGACACCCACGCTACATGCAACATCAAGGCAGTGCAAACGACAGTTCTCAGCAATATGCAGACATTCCTTCTACATAATTACGGAGACTTCAAGAGGCCCAGCAATGCATCTGTTGATCGGCATCAGACAGATGGCCAAAATACACTCTGACACTAAGAAAGTGTGACCTTTGTCCAACAACGAGCCATTTTACAAACAACTGTCTGGTGAGTCTTGATTTCTGCTGTGACACTTGAATGCTTAAGGTGAGAATTTAGCTTAAACAACATGAAAGCATTGATCCATTCTTGGTGGTGGTTCTCTGCACTTTTTAGCCTGTTAGTACCAACTGAACATGGTTTTAAATGCCACAGGCCACCTGGGTATTGTTGCTAACCATGTCGATCCCTTGTGTCCAAAGTGTACTCATCTTCTGTCTATAAAAACGAGTTTACAGTACTCACTCTACCTCCACAGTCACCAGATCTCAATCCAATAGAGCACCTTTGGGATGTAGTGAAACAGGAGATTCACATCATGGATGAGCAGCAACTATATCATGCCATAATTTCAATCACTCTGAGGAATGTTTCCAGCACCTTGTCTTTTTGGTGGAGATAATCATAAGATAAAATTAAAAACGAATAGCAATACTGTAGCATGAAGCAATTATGCCCTAAATGAACTCATGATTATTTGTTTGCTTCTGCCTTTAATCTCTGTGCTCCTATTTAATATCTATCAATAAAATAAAGAGAAATTTATAGATTAACCAGACAGCTCATTATCTCAGATGCTGTTTCACAAACACAGGACAAACAATAGTCACCAAGGTTCTGGCACAGAATGAATGCACTCATGATGAATACATATTATGTTTCGCCGTGGTAGCTTCTTTTCTCTCATTGCTTCTTTAGACTCGTTACTTTTTGGGGGTTTTTACCGAATACAATTTCCTTGAACAGAAGTGCCGTCTCTGCTATGCTGTGACCCCAAGAAAGATTTTACACTGTGTGACGAAACCCTGGGAGAGAGCATCAAGGACGCGATGAGACAACTTCATTTATGGCCTGAACCAATCTAAGGTGCGTGTTCTGCCGGTCTCAGAGGGCAACACTGCATAACTATGACATCAGCCCATAAACTCTGGGAGGACAGACAGACACAAGCACACCGGTGCTCACACGCAAACCAACACACATAAACAGCCAAACGTTTTCTGGTCTGTTAATCTTTATGAGCCACTGTGCGCCTGGACCGTCCAGGTTTATGTCACACACAATAATGATGAGATGTAAAAATGGTACGGACTCTTGGAACAATAGAATCATCAGGGAACAACACATCCAACTGTGGGCTGCAGAAAATATCAAAGCAGTGGCCACTGTGTAAAATACATGCGCAAGCTATGAGCTATGGTATGCAAGGAAATATCAGTACCGTGAGCCTACCATGTACTACTCCTTACTTCTTCTATAGCTTGTCCTCATCCCATCTTACTCCATTACTGCCTTCACAAGTTAAATTGCTTACCTGCTTCTAATTGTAAGGGCCTAGAGTGGACATTACACAGTTGCATTTCTCTGGTATGTTGAATAGGAACTGGGACTAGATTTTATCAAAGAGAGAAAACAGTCTAGAAGTAGACACACGGGAACTGTTACTATATTTCATCAAGAATAAACCCAAGGGAGGCAGGAGTCAAGTATCTGAACTTCAAAACATTGGCAGCTGCTACATACAGACTAAAGAGGTAAAGCAAAACAACATATTCAAGGAAGATTCTAGAGGAAAAAGTCTCATGAGGTCTTTTAAACTTTGAGTCGTCTCTGTCTAGGCCAGGTGTTTGACCTGAGTCACTCATGTTTTTATGCTTCTTTTCACAGCTCAGCCCAGGTTGCCCCTGCTGTGATTTTCCCTCACTGGCAGAATTGTCTGCTTTCAAAATTCAATGTAACAAACATTTCATCTGTGCTCTAAACTGTTTGTCTTTTCTTCTCTTTCTGTTTGCTCCTTTGAGTTGGACTCTAATGTAGTCTCACTCTTTTGTTTCTACAGCCTTACAGTTAACATACCACTCTGGTCCGTCAACGTTTATTCAAGTGTACATTCATTCTATCAACAAGCATGGGCAGCCCTGCTAATTATGGAGTAAAATCATTAGCATAAGCTTGCATTAACATTTGAGCCATAAAATATACTCCTGATTAGTTCAAGATTCACTTACGTGTCAAAATACAGATGCACCGAGTCTATGTCCATGCGGAACATGTACACGGCGGTGCAGGCAAATAGTCGCAATCAAACTTATAGCTACATGCTAATATGTTGCTAGTGTGAAGTATGTCAGGGAAAGCTGGGTATAATTCTTTGTGCCTCTTTGCAATAGCAGAGCACTTTATTTTCAACTAAGTGTGAGAAGATCTTGCAACTTACTGCAGCTTGAGGGAAAGTTTGATCATGTCTTTTGTAATAAAAAATAATATTTTGCATTTGAAAGGTAATTTTTGGGGGGGGGTCCTGCGCATCTCTAGTCAAACCTGTCCAGGGCGTACCCCACTAGGATAAACTGCAGGCAACGCCTCCAACCCTGAATGGGATAAGGAGTAAAGAAGGGAGGTGGGTGAGTGAGTGGATGATAAAAGCTGTACATGACTCATACTGTCAGCTTAGCTACAAACTGCATTTAGGCAAAATTATATATAGGAAAATGCTAAACGTACTGCTGTTTGATTCACCAAAAATAGGCCGAGGTCAAAAGCAATAAGGTATGAGGAGACCTGGGAATAGTATGGGTGAAAAGACATAAGGGAAAAGGGGGTGAAGGGGGAAATATCAACAACTGTGACAGCTGTGTGGATATGGTAAGCTGAACCACAACAGGGAGGCTCCAGGGCAGGAATGCAGAACAGATCAGCCAGACCGGAGCGTGTGCTTAGGTTTGACATGGCGAGGCAGTGGCGAGCCACACCACACAGCAGCTGTCTAATCCCAAACTTCTGCCTTGATACTCCTGTTCTGAAAAGCACAGTCCGTTCTTTGAACTATTGACTTCTTATTTCTTCTAAACCTACTACAGATGCTCTCACTCTTCGGTGTCTATCACTCGCTTGGATTAAACTGACATGCCACATGTCAGCCTCTGGCACGCCACATGTCAGCCTCTGGCACAGGTCGTATCTCACGGTTACGATCTTGACAGGCAACACAATGCAGTCACAGATGAAAAGTATACAGAGCATTTCCTGTATACTTCTTGAGCTCCAGATGTCAAGACCTCAAAAACCAAGGAGTCTTACCTGCTACAGAGTTTGGCCTCGGCATCATGAGGGAAGCTGATGTCTGTGGCGGGTACGCAATGGGTCCCTCAGGTGAGTGACTTGGAGGGTGTGGTGGCCCTGGAGCACCCGCAGATATGTTAGGGTGCTGCTGGTCTGTCCTGGATGGGGTGTCTGCAGGTGTTGCTGTGGCACTGCTGGAGTCTTCTTCGGCCACAGGAGAGCAGGTGTCCGCCCGCACGCTCTGTGCCAGGCCATGGCGACCGCTGCCTCTTAGGCTGCCATCTTTACTCCACTCCAGGCTGGAGCCGCTGCGGTCATCATTCTCTGAAGAACTAGTGATGGTGGCTGAGAGCAGATTTAAATTTAAAAAAAAAAAAAAAAAAAAAAGAGAGAGAGAGAGAGAGAGAAGGGATTTTCAGCAAGTGAGGGAGGTGAAATGAGGGGAAGAGGCACAAGATATATCTGAGTAATGGTCTTTATGTGCGATGAACATTTATCCGTCTTAATCTCTAGTGAGACACCGAGCTGTAATGGAACTTTCAGCTTTGAGTGGCTTGGTGGTTTTGCTGATTGCCCTATCAACAGTTCTCAGAAGCTCATTTTATATTTACAGCGATCGTCTTCCTATACTCGTGAAACTCGGAAAGTAATATTGCACAGATTTATAGAACGTAATGTATTGTTATTGTTAAGAATCAGCGTTTGAATGATTTGGAATCATCCAGTGCAAACAGCAACTGCAACTGCAACAACTAGTCGGAGGGGAAAATGCAAAAGAGCAGGAATAACAATATAAAACCAAACATGGACATTTTTTTTTACCCCTTCAGTTTAGACAGGTGTCTCTTCTAGAAGAAGAACTCCTTTAATCTCCCCTCGAGCCAACACAGCGACCTACCACAATCTTAAAAGCAAAGGAAAGGACTAACTCTCCATGATGACAGGCAGCTGGATACAGGAACATCAGCACTGTTAGTGGACTAGAGCCGGCCAGCCAGCTGGCCATGTTTGCATCACACACTACTAATCTGGATTTCATAATGGCGCAGCACGTTGCATCACCACTAATATTAATACAACAAACACATCTTGGACCCTGTGATTCCTGCGCTGGTTTCCTGGGCAAACATGAAGTCCTCTCATGGCAGCAGTCACGATAAACCCTGCTCGGACCACGGCATTAAAAGTCATCGTGATCTGACTGGCTAAACTACAGGACCTTGCTAAGAAGAATATGTAATTATTTATTCAAGCTTAGTGAAAATTTGAATTTTTATTTTATAAACAACTACATGCAGTCAAGTCCAGGCCCCTCGTGAAGGACCTTCTGAGGGAGCTGTTTTGTAAATGTTAAGACATTGCAAAGTCTCACTAATTCCATCAAGGAGCTTTTAATGCAAAACAAAGCCAAATTAATGTGCTTCTGAAATCAGAGTCAAAGTGAAACTTCAAAGAACAGAGAACATTAATCACAGGCATCAGTCTGACTTGTGGACGCACTGTGACTTTGTTCTTTCTTTTCCTTCCTGCACAATTTTATTAAGGAGTGTGGGTGGGATGTTGTAGACCAGTGGTACTTTACACCCCCTTCCCAAAAACACTCCACCCGCCCACTCAAGTACATAGCAGACTAGCATGCCATAGTCACCGATGTAACAATTTAATTTAACATCACTCTGCTGCAGATTTAAAAGCCCTCTGCTGCAGATACAGCTCAAGAATCTGCTGTTAGCAGTGAAGTAGCCAGTCAGTCACAGCTTCAAAGGATAGCTAAACACAGCTAATTAGACTCGAAAATTACATTTACAATTACATAAATTATTCAGCACGTTAGCAATGATATTGCTTTGGGGGGCAGAATGACTGAATCATGGTAATCATTTATGTCAACTCTGGAGTATTGGAAATCCAAATTGTTGTGTTGGATCTTGCTTTGGCATGCATTACTTTCTCCTGCATAACTTTAATTTTCATCAGCAAGTCCGATATTCTTATTAGTTCAAGAATATCAGACAAATATAAGGGCAAGGGAAAAGTTTAAAATCTGGCACCCTGTCCTCTAGTCTAGGAGTGCAGTCAGGGAAAAAAAAAAAAAGGGGGGGGGGGGGGGGGGGTTCAACAGTGGATAAATACAGCATCATAGAGTTACAATTTGCTATTCATTCCTCACTCAGAATGGAATCCCAGCATTTTTATAGGCACTGGAGGCTTTGTGAGTAGAAACGGCAGTTGAATTAATGCATCAATAGACTATGCCATCTTCCTGTCAGCTTGAGTAAATCCCCTGACGTCTTTTAGGGCTATTACTACAGATACAGCACAACGTCACACTGTGGCAACTGTCACCTTAACGCCGTCTCATGCCGATACAGCTCTGTCTAAACCCAATGACGTACATGGGGAAGGATGAATATAATGTGACACAGATGGTATTCGATCCCAAAAGGTTTCACACAACGAGTAGTGACTGACACTGCACAGGTGTGTTTTCTTTGTTCTAACTCATAGTGCAGATGAAGCAAGTCAGATTGCAAATTAAAATTAGAAGAGCTTCACAGGAAGTGATTAGTGATTATAAGCAATGCTGCAAAGGGGACTGGGTGTCCATGCTAAAGTGCAAACTAATAGACTACTAAGGAATCAGCAGAGCTGTTGGTATTATTAATGTTCTCATCAAACCCAGAAACCAGTGCAGGCACTGGTAAGCTACAAGTGATAAATTGGAGGCTGGTGTTACATTTTTGTCATTGCTATGAGCTGTGCTACTAGTGCATCTCGCACCAAAGCTGCTCAGTCATGCAGGACACATGGTTGAAAGGGTGAGGTGGGGACTAATTTGCACAGGTCCATGCAAACTAAATGAGGAGGCAATGGTGAGGCCATATTTCTGAGCTATGCACAAAAGAAATTATTTTCACTGAAAATTTCTTTTTTAGATTTATGTAATTTGGATTAAAAGAGATGATGTGAAAAGTAACAGTTTAATCAAAGACCATTCATTTAAATGAAATTTAAGTGCCACCTACTTCCACCTCTGACCTGTGTATAGCTGCTAGATTATGAACAAAGTAAGACATTTTTAAATGCATACAGCGCAACCCTGAACTTCTGTACACATTACCCCGTAAAGAGTATTCAAATATCCTTCAAAGTCGACATTAAATGTTGTTTAATCTGTCAGATCCTTAGTACAAAGTACAAATGGACCGATCAACTGGCCAGGGATCGGAATCAGACGATATTCAACTTCTCGACATGGAGTAGTGACTGGCTGATCAGCTTCCAGTATGTCTGATTACAAGCCAGCTAGTTTCATATATGTGCACAGTGCCACAGACATATAGGCACACACACTCACAGACACACACTAACCTGTTGTTAGAGGCAAACCGCCTCACTGTGTTTCCAACATCAAACTCCACAGACCCTTAAATCACCCTCACCCAGCTGAACATTGAATATTTTAAAGAAGGTAAGGAAGAAGAAGATGTTGTTAAAGTTAAAGCTATCCAGAGCTCATAGCCAGCCCCAAGCCAGCAGCCTTGGTATGAGTAAAGATCAACACAAAAGAAAAATTCCAGAGATGAGTAAAAAAAAAAAAAAAAGCGAGAGAGAGAAAGGATCAATGCCCTGTGATCTGGTGAAGTTCCTGACATTTGTTTTGGTATATGAATCTGTTGTACCTGCTTTATTTGTAAAGGTAAAATATGTCAGGCAGTGTGGATGCACAGCAACTCATTATTAGACAATTCTTTGAACTTGTTTCCAATAGACACATCATGCTCATCTGATCTGATCTTCTTTTGCTTCCTTAAAAAACCAGTCAGCTGCAGACCTTTTTGGCCAGAGCGGCGATAACGACGCCCAGGTTGGACAGTGAGCTGTTGATGGCGGTCATCTCTTTGAAACGGTCACCCTGAGACTGGCTCTTCACCATTCGCTCACTGCCAGCCAAGTCCACCAGGCACAGAGTGGCTACACACACAGAGAAAACCAACTCTTATAGGAAGCAGTGATCCGTTTTTCCTTCCATTAAAGGTAGTTTTAATACTTTACAAAACACTTCTTTTAGCGCTCAGGGGCTCAAACATTAACGTTGAGTCATCAGAGCAGATTTTGCACTGGTTACAGTAACAATAACTAACCAGACTAAATATTATAGATCCAAAAAGAAGAAGCCACATTCCTGATGCTGGTACTTCCAGTGTGATACATTTGCACTTGACATCCCTGCCGGCATTAACTCCCTCAATATCCAGCTGGAAGACTGAGTGGGAGCGAGACGAGCGGTCATTCTGGGCTGTCTGGGCAGTGGAGCGATTCTGATTGGCCAAAGCAATCAGACGGAGAACCTGAGAGGACGAGGGAACGTTTTAAAACATAGAGCATCGATAAAGTTTGATGTATTTTCAAAGTTTGGTAACAATTTGTCAGCAGATTTGAAATTAATTTGTTCTGAGCTACAGATGTCTGTCTGCTGTACCTGATCCTCATTGGAGACCCGCTCATAGGTGAGATTAGTGATTGTCAATTCGTTGCTGGCTGTCTTGCGGATCTCATGCTCAGGTCTCTTGCTGGACTTGCCGGTGAACACAAGGTCCCTCAGGGTCTCATTGTAAATTTCGACGAAGCTCGCTGTGAACGTGAACTGTGAAGTGAGTGGGGGTTAATGCCCCACACTCTTTTCTGTCACTGCTTTGAATGCACAGACTGGTCTTAATGTTGATCTTTGTAATCTTCAGTGTTACGACCCGGCTCAAAAGCCGCAACATAAAAACAGAGATGAATAGCAGAGTGTGGGTGAGAAGAGGTTTCATCCTAAAATGGAAAACCAGGTTGGCTAAAATGGCTGGTGCCACCAAGGCAAAGACTAGTGCACTGCCGGGAAGCTTGCCTCAGGTATGCTTTTATCCACACCTGACTAGGTGTGGCCAATTAGCACCAGCTGAAAACACTGAGACGATTAGAAGCTGCAGAGGGACGTAACATTCAGTATTGATATTTGTAAATGTAAACTATGAGGATTTATTTATTTTTAATTCTTTTCTTTTTTTTTCTTTTTTTTCCCTCTTTTTTTCTTTTTCCAAATAAATGTCCCGATTGAGTAATGAAACTAACCCAAAGGAGAATTCTAACAATATTAGACAGGCCATTCAATATGCTTTATCGTGGACAACTCGTGGCTAAAAACACACACACACACACACACACACACAAACCTCTAATCAAACATGAAAACGGATAATCCAGCTGAAGCTTCAGACAGCCGTCAGACAGTGAAACACTGCCATCTGCTGGACTCGAATAACAAAGACGCTGCTTTGACGGGTGAGGGAGTTTCAACAAGTCTGCAACGACTCAAGCATCAAACTACAGAACTATTCTAGCGGACATGGTGCTCTAATGACTGCTTCATTAACGCAGGTCAGAAAGGATCAAACATATCAATAAATCATAAAACACAAAACGTCTCTTATTGCCCAGGGCTCAGGAAGTGAGTGTGTTCCTTATAGCCTATTAAACCTTAGCAGGTTATTTTGATGTGTTACAGATGAAACAGCTATCCAGTAACATTCAGCTACAAAAACGCTTTTTTATAATTACTTTTTTACAGCTTCGCACTTTTACACAAGTTTTATCATCAGTGTCACAATGGCTGCTGCTAAAATTGAGTACAAGATATTTGTTGGCCTGATTAAAAGGTCTTGATGCGTGCTCAATCATCAGGGAAGTAAATCTCCAAAAGTTGATTCTGTTCTTCTGGACGTAGCGTTTTCAGTCAGAGAAACCAGCCGACTGAAGGAACAATGGGCTGGGAGGTCAGTTCCTTAATCATGATTATGCAAATTCTCATGACCATTGATCAACAACCACTGATCAATGGTCCTGAGTACCATTCACAGAGAGTTGGAGAACGGCTGCAATCACAGCATTGTAAGATGGTGACAGATGTACCCTTAGGCCCCCTCCTTGATTCAGAGAGGGTCTTTCCCTTTTCACGTAAATGGCCTCCTTGACTCCGCCCTCAAACCAGCGTTCATTGCAGTTATTGTTGACAATCACATTGTGTCGTGTAACCATCCAGCTCACATATTCAATGTAAATGATTTGTTGAACTGAAGACATGATGAATGTTCCTGCATTAAAACACATCCAGCCTAGTGTTCTCACTCTCCCTAAATGGATCTGTTACATTAGTGATATATGGGAGTTGTGTTTCAGTCTTTTCCACATGAGGACATTTACATTTAGTTTTTGCTTTACTGATGAGTGGCTGGTTAACCTGCAGTGGTTGAAGTATGTGTCGGTCGTCTGGAAGAGGAGGTGTAGAAGACGTCTTTAATGAATGTAATGCTCTGAAGGTGTCAGTGATTACTGTGAATTCATTATAAAAGTGGATTTCAGTGAATAAAGTGAATAAAGACAGGCCCTCATGGTGACGCTCAGGTGTCCATAAAGTGTAACAGGAGAGCTTTGTCATACTTTCAGAGATTTTACATGAGCCAGTCTTTCAAAAATTACATAAATAAATAATTCATTCATTCATCCACAGGAAACACAATGCTCATATCTGAAAGTAAACTCTGATATATATCCCCGACTAGAGTTACTACTAAATAAAGGATCGCCCCAAAATGACTAAATATATAAAGACACTCTCCAGAAGAAGTTAAAGGGATTTTATTTATTGTACAAGCAATATCTTCATAAGAATTACAAATTCTGCAGACATATTACCTTCTTACTGAACCTGAACAACTCACACACAGACGTGTCTGCTGCTTATCTTTGTTCAAACATGATGTTTTATCTTCTCTTCAAAACACATTACTCATCTTTCTGGCATCGTGTTACATGAAAACACCTGCATTCTACCTGTGTCATTGTACCACAAAGACAATGATTGCAACACTGTGCTTGCAAAATAGAAGAAATAAGACGACCAGCAAATACATAAAAGATGGTAAAAGTGATTCCATCTTTGTGTCTCCTCCCATTGTTTCCCCAGTCTGTCTAGTTCCTATATTCCCAGGACACCGCTGGACAATAAGTGGGTATTCCAAGACTGAGAGACAGCCAGAGTTGGCAAAAGATCAGACATTCTCCACTTAAGTAGAAGTAAAAATACTATTGTTCCAGTGAAAGTTAAAGTACTGATTCAACTTCATTACTCAGCTAAAGCAAAAAAGTACAGGCTCGAAGCGCTTACAGAGAAAAGCAGACAACAGAATACAACAGAATGCTGATGGCGGCAGTAACACACACTTGGAGGAGAGGCTCCAGCCGTCCATTCCAGCCCTATCCCTAACATTAACTCTAACCGTAACTTTAACCTTAACCCTATCAGGTCTTGTTTTACAAAGCGATTCATGATTAGAACAAAACACATTTACACATACCGATGATTTGTCACATAGCATCGTTACCTGTTGGGATGAGAACGTGTTGTTTCCAGAGCACCACAAATTGGGGTGTCTGTAGCTCAGGTAGAGCAGGAAACCTACTAATCAGAAAGTTGCTGGTTCAATCCCCGCCTGCTCCAGCCTGCATGCCAAATATCCTTGGGCAAGACGCTAACCCCAAGTTGCTCTCCGATGCATCCATCGGGAGGATGAATGCGTATTAATGTTAGATAGAAAGCACTTACAGAGAAAAAGCATAGAAAAAAGTGAGTGCATGAATGAGGCAAGTTGTAGAGAGTAGAAAGGTTTTATACAAGAACCAGTTCATTTACCGTTATATTTTAGTTTCATTTTCAGTTCTGTACTTTTTACATGTAATATTGATTCATTAGATTGACTACATGCATTAGACCTAACTTGCTGACAGCAAATTTAAACAACCGTAATAATTTATTTTCAGCGTCTGAAATATTTATTTAGTTTGTTTTTTGTTTTCTTTTTGGCTCCTGATATTAGTCAACTACTATTTGTCAATGTTGAACTAATAATGAATCTAAGAAAAGCTATTTGTCACGGTTGGCCAGCGTCAACCGTGGGGATGTGAGGAAGGAGGAGCCAGGCACGGAGCTCTGAATGCAAGCAGTGCGTTTATTTACAGTGAATGGAAAATAACAATAAATCCGCAGTGCGTTCCCGACTCCCGTGAAATGTCCTCTTCCCAGTGCTAGTGTTCCTTGTCTCCGCTCCTCAGTGTCTGAGCACCCCGTGCTCGCTGCCCTCTCGTCTCCACGCTTCTCCTGGGGAGATAACAAACAGGCAGCCGTAAGACACATACAATGCGGCAGACTATCCGTACTGACTGGCCGAGAGACTAACTTGAAGTCACGCAATGATCCAGCGTCAGAGAGAGCGCCACCGCATTCTTAAGTAGCTCCTCTGACAAGGCTTGATCAGCTGTGTGATGGTCTTCAAGTGTGGCCAACCACCTGGCAGGGCCACACCCACCAGGCCTGAAGGTGCCTGTAAACAGGTGCTCTCAGAAACTCCGGCATCCACACACAAACACAGATATACCTGCAAGCAGGGAGAACGAGGGACAGCACACCAAAAACACACATGTCCATAACTGCTGGGTCGTTTAGACTCCTGAGCTGTGCACGAGGGGTCGAACACCCACTGGAAGGCCGGGCACTGGTTTTCAACCGTAATATACCTGATGTGCTCAGGTAACCTGTAGCGCCATGAAACCACTGTCACACCAGGGCGCATAAGAAATGATGCTTTAAGAGACTGATGGGATCGGGCAGCAGGGAAAACATCCACAAAATGCTACTTTCAGTTTGACTCCCTAAGACTACCTAAACTAAGTAGAGTCATTACATGCTTGTTAAAAGCAAACTCTCATATAGTTTTTAATGTGCTTCTTTCATTACAATGACTAGATAAAGAATGTGGCCCTGTCTCTATTTAACACTGGCTACCCCAAAATGTTTCCAAACCTACAACTGTAACTTTCACTGAGAGATTTTTAGATACGGTTATTGAAGCTGTGGGGTTAATTTTTTAAGTAACATGAGAGAGAGGCAGCAGCATACTGTTAGATTATAATATTATTTTATGCCATGTTATACCCCTAACTAAAGATTGTGAATTATTATGTAGTTTTAGTTTGCATTATTCTCCTGAATTAGAAGAAGCTGATAACTATTGCATTAGTTAAACTGATTTGCATTAAAGTAGACTGCTGATTTATTGTGGATGAATGATATTGTTTTATGATGCATAATACTGCTGCAGAAAGTCATCGCCTTATTTGTCTGATTAGAAGAGAACAGAGCATGCTGGAGTTTTCTGCCCCAACTCAGCAGGAGCAGATAAACGGGGAGCCAAGGTCGTAGCTTAGGCGCCGTGTGAGAGAAAAGCATGTGAATGTTTAGGCTTTTATGATAAGGTGGGAGAACCAGAGGCTATAAGAGTTTGAGCAATGCTCCACCATTTTGAGATCTGAGGCTGTCTGCATCAGTGTCCATCTCCCACGCGTGTGATCATTAAAATCATCGTTTGACTCAACCCGGCCGGACCAGTGTTGTTATTGTGGTTTTTTTCTCTTGTCTCTTGTCTCCATCCCCATATTTTGAACCATAACAATACACACAGAGCATCAGTGATAGAAAGCTAGGCTAACATAGGGTAGCTACCTGTTCAAGGAGAAACATGAGAGTGATCAAGATGGCGCCGAGTATGGCAGCCTCGTCGCGAGCTCCCCCAAGCAACGGCTTTCTTCTGTGTTTAATTTTACTTTTCCTTTATTTTTTCACGAGCAGCACTTGTCTCCTTGTGTACGACCGACAAACCTTACTGGACATAAAAGACGGTCTTTCTTATAACTTTCCGGAGTTCAAGTTTTGCAACACGGACGCTCCGTTTGCAGACCCCCCATTCATCTCACGTGAGACATCTTTGTTCTCTGGCCCTGGAGGCCGCAAACGCCGACGCAGAGGGAGAAGATCTGGCGTTCTGGTTCAACTGAGACGGCGCACTTACAGACCACCGTTACCCAGTTTATTACTGGCTAATATGCAGTCTCTGGAGAACAAGCTGTGCGAGCTTCGGGCACGGATCTCATTCCAGCGAGAGATGCGGGACTGCTGCGTGATCTGCCTCACAGAAACCTGGCTATCGGACAAAGTACCGGACTCCGCAATACAACTGCCGGGGTTCTCTGTGCACCGCGCGGACAGGTCACAGGATCTTACTGGGAAAAGCAGAGGCGGTGGTGTGTGTTTCATGATCAACAACAGCTGGTGTGATTATGCGAACGTGCACCCGGTCAAATCCTTCTGCTCACCGGACCTGGAGTACCTGATGATTAAGTGCCGGCCATTCTGGCTACCGAGGGAATTTACAGCAGTGATTATTACGGCTGTTTACATTCCCCCACAAGCCGACACTGACCGTGCACTCAGGGAACTGTACAGCGCGATCAGCAGCGAGGAAACCGCACACCCAGAGGCAGCGTTTATCACAGCCGGAGACTTTAATAAGGGAAACCTGAAGAAAGTCTCACCAAAACTCCATCAACACATCCTTTTCAACACACGTGGAAACCGGCAACTCGACCACTGTTACACCTCTTTCCGGGATGCGTACAAAGCCCTCCCCCGCGCCCCATTCGGCCAATCAGATCACTGCTCCATCCTGCTCCTGCCCGCCTACAGGCAGAAGCTGAAACAGGAAGCTCCAACCCGGAGGGCGGTGCACTGTTGGACGGACCAATCGGAGTCTGCGCTGCGGGACTGTTTTGATCACGCGGACTGGGAAATGTTTCACGTGGCCGCCAGAGACATTGATGAGTACACAGACTCAGTCTGTGGATTTATCAGGAAATGCGTGGAAGATGTCGTCCCATCCAGAACAGTCAAATCCTTCCCAAATCAAAAACCCTGGATTAACGGAGATGTTCGCGCGGCACTGGCGGCACGGAACACCGCCTTTGCCTCCGCGAACACATCGGACTACAAACACGCACATTACCAACTCCGGAAGACGATCAAAGCAGCCAAACGTGAGTACAGGGACAGGGTGGAGCAACAGTTTGACAACCCTCGGAGTATGTGGCAGGGACTAAACACGATCACAGACTTTAGAGGGAAAACCAGCACACCGCAGACCACAGCCTCTCTGTGTGAGGATCTAAACGTATTCTACGCTAGATTCGACACAGCGAACACCATGAGACCGGACAGTGTGCGCACCGCGGATGACGTCAGTGCGCACACTGTGTCTGAGGAGGATGTGCGGAAGTGCTTCAGGAAGGTGAACGCACGCAAAGCTACTGGTCCGGACGGGATTCCCGGCCGCGTCCTCAGGTCATGCGCGGCTCAGCTGGCTGGAGTGTTCACGCACATCTTCAACCTTTCCCTCTCTCTGTCTGTAGTCCCAGCCTGCTTCAAAATGGCCACCATCGTCCCTGTACCCAAATCCTCCACCATCTCCTCATTGAACGACTGGCGACCTGTAGCCCTGACCCCCATCGTAAGCAAATGCTTCGAGAAGCTGGTCAGGGACTTCATCTGCTCTGCACTACCCGACTCACTGGACCCTCTACAGTTTGCATACCGCCACAACAGGTCCACTGATGATGCCATAGCCCTGACACTACACACTGCCCTGTCACACCTGGAGAAGAGAGACACGTATGTGAGGATGCTGTTTGTAGATTACAGCTCAGCATTCAATACCATCGTTCCCTCGAAGCTGGACAGGAAACTGCAGGATCTAGGACTGAGCAGCTCCCTCTGCAGCTGGATCCTTAGCTTCCTGTCTGACAGACGCCAGGTGGTCAGACTGGGCAGCATCACCTCATCCCCCATCACACTGAACACTGGTGCTCCACAGGGGTGTGTACTGAGCCCTCTCCTGTACTCACTCTACACCTACGACTGCACAGCCACTAACAGCTCCAACATCATTGTGAAGTTTGCGGACGACACTACAGTGGTGGGTCTTATCACCAACGGTGATGAGACGGCTTACAGGGAGGAGGTCAGCGCCCTGACCCACTGGTGTCAAGACAACCATCTCACCCTCAACGTCGCAAAGACAAAGGAGTTGATAGTGGACTTCCGGAGGTGCAGAGAAGTACACACCATCAACGGCGCTGCTGTGGAGAGAGTGAGCAGCTTCCGGTTCCTTGGCGTACACCTGGCTGAGGATCTTACGTGGTCAGTACACACAAACAAAACAGTGAAGAAGGCACAGCAGCGCCTCTTCTTTCTCAGGAGACTGAAAAGATTCGGCATGAGCCCCCGCATCCTCAGGACCTTCTATCACTGTGCCATTGAGAGCATCCTCACTGGATGCATCACCACCTGGTATGGCAACAGCACCGCCTACAACTGCAAAGCTCTCCAGCGAGTAGTGCGGTGCTCTGAACGGATAATTGGAGGTGAGCTTCCCTCCCTCCAAGACATCTACAGGAAGCGGTGCCTGAGGAAAGCGGGGAGGATCATCAAGGACTCCAGTCACCCCAGCCATAAACTGTTCAGACTGCTTCCATCAGGAAGGAGGTTCTGCAGCGTCCGGTCCCGTACCAGCAGACTGAGAGACAGCTTTTTCCATCAGGCCATCAGACTGCTGAACACGTCATAGACACCTCAGCTTCACTACTGGAACTTCAACATTATGCACTCCACACTGTATATAAATGCCACTTGTTTTGCACATATTCAACTCTGTATATTTTATATATTTTATTATTATTATTATTATTATTATTATTATTATTATTATTTTATTTTATTTTTTTACTATTTAATTTGTAAAAATGTGTATACACACACACACACACACACACACACACACACACACACACACACACACACACACACACACGTAGGAAAATATTTAGTATACACATCCAGAAATGCATACACTATTATATATTGTACATATATTTATTAGTTTCAGGTTGGCCATTCTTGTATTTTGCTCGTTTGTGTTGTTGTGTTTGCACATCTCTGTTGCTTGTGGGGCTCGCACACAAGAATTTCACTCGCATGTGCTGTGCCAGTGTGCCTGCACATGTGATGTGACAATAAAAAGTGATTTGATTTGATTTGATTTGATTTGATTTGATAATGTTGTGATGAGTAACCTGTGGATTGTGCATATGGTGGGCTTCAGCAGTTGCTGTAAAAAACAGTATTACTGGCTTGGACAAGAGATGTAATGTGACTTAAGTATACATGTTAAGTGATGTTTAAGGAGTAATAGTAATTACTGTGCTTTAAAGTTGTAACAGTAAATGAAGATCAATATTCATTTGCTCCTCAACTACCAAATCAAATTTAAGCTGCTGCACCTTTACATTAAGGCTAAGTAAGATACACAAAAAACCCAAACCCCTCCAACAATGGCAGAGTTTGAGGCTAATCCAGAAGTCAGTGAAAAGGGTGATGTGGAACAACTTTCTGCAGATGAGCAACTACAAGCAGTTGAAGGCACAGCTGATGATGTTTCTACTACCTCACAAAGAGCACGACAGAGCCAACGAGTCTGTACATTGACGGAAAAGGGCAAAGAACTGTACGGTGAGCACATAAAGAAGGCTGCACATCGTTTCAGTGTGCGCTATGAGAAGTGGAAGGTTGTCATTAAGAATGCCAAAGGAGCTATAGATGGTCAATGCTCAAAGGATCTGCTACAAGAACATGTTTCCAAGGTTTTGAGTGCTTCTAAGGATGTGAATGCAGCCTATGATGACTTGAGACGCATTGAATCTCCAGATAGTGACACAAGACGAAGGATGGATACGTGTGAAGCCATAACAAAGACAATTATTGAATCTGTAAGAAAGTGTCCAAGCCCAAGTAATGCGGAGGTTCAAAGAGATGAAGAACTTTGGAAGGACACTGAGTCTTCATCTAAATCCGTAGCCTCAGATGTGAAAAGTCAAAGGGATGAAAAATGGAAAGAGACTGAGTCTATGCCTAAGTTAGAAGCCTCAGACAGGATGAGTGTTAAGTCACACCACACTAAGCTCTCTTCTCATTCGAGGGTTTCCTCTAGACACTCCAGCCGGCTCTCGGCTAAAAGACAAGATGCAGCTGCTGAAGTTGCAGCAAATGAGGCTGCTCTCCAAGTTCTGCTTGAACAAGAAATCCATATGAAGGAAATTGAAAGGCAAGAAGCAGAAATAGCACAAAGACAAAAGGCTCTAGAAGCTAAGCGCAGAGAAGTAGAGCGACTTGAGACTGTAAAAAAGCTGAATGCAGCAAAGGCTCGACAGTGGGTGTATGAACAAAGTGAATGTTCAGATGAAGAAATATACAACCTACTTCACCACAGATCTGATAAAAATGAAGTCAAGTCTGAAAACAATGACCAGCATATGAAACGGTGTTCCTCGCCACGAAATGTGACACCGCACCAAGAGGTGAACACAGAAGATCTGGTCAAAGCATTTGCAGTGTCTCTTAATGCAAGTCGTCTTCCGGTACCAGAGCCAACAATATTCAGTGACGATCCTATCAGATATAATGATTGGAAAATTTCCTTTCAGACTCTGATTGACAGGAAAAATATACCAACTGAAGAGAAGACTTATTATCTGAGGAAATATGTAAGTGGACCTGCAAGGAAGGCAATAGAAGGCTACTTCCCGCTTGGCACAGAGTCTGCATACTATGCAGCATGGACAGTTCTCGAAGAGAGGTATGGAAATCCCTTCCTCGTAGCAAAGGCCTTCAGAGACAAACTTGACGCGTGGCCTAAGATAAGCTCTAAAGGCAGTATGGAACTTCAAGCATTTGCTGACTTCCTTTGCTGCTGTAAGACAGCCATGTCGCAAATGAAGGGGCTTGAAGTGCTCAATGACTGCAATGAAAACCAAAAAATGTTCGCAAAACTTCCAGATTGGCTTACTTCAAGGTGGAACAGAAAGGTTACAGAAGTGCAAGAAGAGACTCACACCTTTCCAAGCTTCAGCCAATTCGTAGATTTCATCTCACGGGAAGCCAAAATTGCCTGTAATCCCATAACATCTCTCTTTGCTCTGAAGCCAAGTGAAACTGAAGGGGCAAAAACAACAAGGAACAGAGGCAATGGAGCAAAGGTGCTAGCAACTAACTCAAATGAAAGGACTGTTAGTGCTAGTTGTGTGTACTGTGAAAGGTCGAGTCACAGCCTACTTAAGTGTAGAAGGTTCATAAATGAGAGCATTGTTGAGAGACTAAAGTTTGTTCAAGACAAGAAGTTATGTTTTGGCTGTCTGAACTCTGGTCATCGCTCCAAGGATTGTGAAGGGAGAGAAACCTGTGACACATGTAATAAAAGACATCCAACATGTCTTCATGACAATCGCATGAAGGAAGACAGAACAAGGAGAAATCCACACAAGAACAGTGACAGGACAAGACAAATGAACGCAGATGTCTCACAAGACAACAGTGTCACACCAACAACAAGTGAAGCAACTTCTAACAGAGTCACACAGAATGTTGACGACACTCACACATCTTCCATTATTCCAGTATGGGTGTCAACCAAAGGTGAGCCAGAGCATGAAATTCTTGTGTACGCGCTCCTTGATACACAGAGCGATACGACCTTTATTCTTGAAGAAACGGCACAAGCTCTGCATATCAAAGGTGAATCGACTCAGCTAAAGCTCACTACTATGTCTTCAAGAAACACAGTTGTGCCCTGTCGCAAGCTCTCAGGTCTACAAGTCAGAGGGTTCTACTCAAATAAGACCATTTCCCTACCAGTGACGTATGCCAGAGACTTTATTCCCGCAAACCGAGATCACATTCCATCGCCTGCAACAGCTAAGGCATGGTCTCATCTTGAATGCATTGCAAGTGAGATCGCTCCACTACAAAGCTGTGATGTTGGTCTGCTGATTGGGTACAACTGCCCCCAAGCACTTGTTCCTCGTGAGGTTGTGTCTGGAAAGGAAAATCAGCCGTTTGCGCAAAGAACTGATCTGGGATGGAGTATTGTGGGTTATGGCAATCCATGTCTCGATTATGGAGACGCCTTCGGAATAAGTCACCAAGTCATTGTGAAGGAAGTGGTGCCTGACATTAATCCCTCTTTAAATCTCACCAACAAGGTTCACTATGGCCTTCTTATCTCTCAGATCTGCTTTTACCATATGAACCCTCGCGGACCCTGAGGTCCTCTGGTACTGGCCTTTTGATTGTCCCTAAAGTCAGGACACATACTCACGGAGAGGCAGCTTTTCAGTGGTATGGTCCTCGTCTGTGGAACAGCCTGCCGGAGGAGCTCAGGGCCGCAGAGAACGTACATGTTTTTAAGAACAGGCTCAAGACCACCTTTTTAATTTAGCTTTTACTTAGCGTTTATTTATTTTATGCTTATTTATTCTATCCTGTTATTCTATTATTAATTTAGGATTTACCTAATATTTTTTGATTTTATTCTTATTCATTTTTTAATCTTCTTACTCTATTTATATTTATATTGTATCCTGTTCTTATTTATTTTATCATTTTACCCTGTATATATCGTATTGTGTCATATCTCCAGTGTTTCCTCGGAGGGCGCTCTCTGCACCGGGGCTGTGATTGACCGTGGCTGCTGGGTCTCTGGGGGTTCTCTCAGCCTGGCTGGGGGGCTCCTTTGCCTCCCTCCTGCTGTGTGCCCAGCCTGGAGGCTGCGGTCTGTGACCGGCTCCCGGTGCAGACGGCTCCCTGTTATAGTGTTTCCTCACTTGGCTCATGCGAGTCCAGCCCAATTTTTACTCTTTAAGTGTGCGCGTGTGTGTATGTGTGTGTGTGTGTGTGTGTGTGTGTGTGTGTGGGGGGGGGGGGGGGGGGGGATATATGTGTATTGAGAGTGTGGGGAGTGAGTTGGAGGGTGGGGTGGGCTGCTTTTAACTATGTAAAGCACCTTGTGCTACATTTTTTTTTGTATGAAAAGTGCTTTATAAATAAAGATTGATTGATTGATTGATTGATTGATTGATTGATTGATTGATTGATTGATTGATTGATTGATTGATTGATTGATTGATTGATTGATTGATTGATGTCTACAGAACTCAAATAAAGGAAATGATCTCTCCCACAGAGGTCCTAAAGATGTTGGAGTCTGACTTTGTTGAGAAAGCACCAGAAGACACAAAGGTCTCTCAAGAAGATCTCAAATTTTTAACAAAGATGAAGGCCGGCATTAGGCACAAGGAGGATGGTCATTTTGAAATGCCACTCCCATTTAAGAGTGAAAGGCCGAACCTGCCAAACAACAAGGCATGTGCTATTCATCGCCTCAAATGTTTAGAAAAAAGGCTCAAGAGTAACAAGCAGTACTACATGGACTATAAGAAATTCATGAATGACATCCTAGCCCATGGAGATGCTGAAAAGGTCACAGAGCAAGACATTGACAAGACACCAGTTTGGTACATCCCACACCATGGTGTGTATCATCCACAAAAACCCGGAAAGATTCGTGTCGTCTTTGATGCCTCTGCCAAGTTCCAAGGCGCTTCCTTAAATGACCATCTCCTCACTGGTCCAGAGCTAACAAACACCTTGCTCGGAGTCTTGTGTCGCTTCCGAAGAGGCCAAGTGGCTTTCATGTGTGACATTGAACGCATGTTCCACCAATTCCATGTGCATGCTTGTGACCAAGATTACCTACGGTTCTTGTGGTGGGAGAACGGTGACCTTGAAACTCCATTCACTGTCTACAGGATGAAGGTACACCTATTTGGAGCAGCATCTTCTCCAGGTTGTGCCAACTATGGCCTCAAGCATCTTGCAGCTGAAGGGGAAGGAAGTTTTAATGAAGAAACCATCAAGTTCATCAAAACCAACTTCTATGTTGATGACGGACTAGCAAGTGTTGACACTGAAGATCAGGCAATACAGCTGGTTAATGAAGCACGGAAACTCTGCAGCATGGGCAAACTTCGGTTGCACAAGTTCATCTCAAACAGCACCAAAGTTCTAGCTTCACTTCCGAAAGAAGAATGCGCTGCAGCTCCCAAAGAGCTAGATATGGCACTCGGTGAAGTACACATGGAAAGAGCACTTGGCGTACAATGGTGTGTGGCATCAGATCAATTTCAGTTCAGAGTAGTTGTTAAGGACAAACCACTCACCAGAAGAGGAGTATTGGCCACAGTCGCCTCTGTGTTCGATCCACTTGGGTTTGTGTCACCTTTCATTCTGCTGGGAAAGCAGATTTTGCAACAAATGTGTCGAGATAAACTCAGCTGGGATGATAACTTACCTGACAGACTTCGACCTCAGTGAGAGTATTGGTTGCGTGACCTGGGAAACCTTGCAGACGTAAAGGTTCACAGATGCTACATTCCTTCGAACTTCAAGGCACAGCACTACGAACTTCATCATTTTTCTGATGCAAGTGCATCTGGATATGGAATGTGCACTTACCTCAGAGCAGTAAGCACAACTGGTGAAGTCCACTGCTCATTGGTGATGGGATGATCAAGAGTTCCACCAACCAAAGTCACAACTATACCTCGGCTTGAGTTGTCGGCGGCCGTTGTTGCTGTGCGCACTGGTGACATGCTGAAAAAGGAATTAGAAATGGAAATTTCAGAAGAAAGGTATTGGACTGACTCGAAGGTGGTACTCGGATACCTCAGCAATGAAGCCAGAAGATTTCATGTGTTTGTTGCAAACCGAGTGGAACGCATCAAACAAAGCACAGATTCAACCCAATGGAGGTATGTAACTTCCGAAGATAATCCGGCGGACCACGCCTCAAGAGGTCTCACAGCAGAACAACTTGTAGCATCAAACTGGTTCAAAGGCCCAGACCTCCTTTGGCAGAAAGTCATACCCAGTGGGGAAATTAAGGAAAATCAACCAGTGACCCGGAGGTTAAGAAGGTTCAAGTCCACAAGATACAAGGGGAGGAACAAAGGTCACTGTTAGACCGCTTACACAAGTTTTCCGACTGGTCGAGGATGATTAAGGCAGTTGCTAGACTCAAGCGCTATGTGAAAGAAGCAAAGGATCACAAGAGTAGATCACACGACATCAGTAGCCTACAAGAGTGAAAGGAAGCAGAGTTAACAATCATAAAGATGGTTCAAGAAACAGCCTTTGCTCAGCAAATAAAAACCTTGCAACATCATGATGTGATGCAGATGAAAGACAAGGTTAGCAAGTTACACAAGTTATGTCCATTTCTTGATGACCAAGGCATTCTTCGGGTAGGCGGACGCTTAACACATGCAGCTTTGCACCCCAATGTCAAGCATCCCGCGATCCTGCCAAGAGACAGTCACGTGTCGGCATTACTGGTCAAACATTATCACGAGAAGACATACCATCAAGGACGAGGGATCACCATGAATGAACTTCGAGCTAACGGATTCTGGATTCTTGGATGCAGCAAGATTGTGTCATCTTACATCTATAAATGTGTAAAATGCAGAAGGTTCAGAAGGTGCACAGAGCAGCAGAAGATGGCAGACCTCCCAGAGGATCGGATGGAGACCACACCGCCATTCACCTACTGTGGGATGGACTGCTTTGGTCCTTTTTATGTCAAAGAAGGCCGCAAGGAGCTAAAGCGTTATGGCTTGCTAATCACTTGCATGTGCTCCAGAGCAGTGCATCTTGAAATGCTTGACGATCTCTCTACAGATTCCCTCATCAACTCATTACGTGCATTCATGGCCATCAGAGGTACAGTTCGTCAGATAAGATGCGATCAAGGCACGAATTTTGTCGGCACTAGAAATGAGTTTATTGGAGCATTTAAGGAAATGGATCAAGCCAAGCTAGGGAAACTGGACTGTGAGTTTCTCATGAACACCCCAGCATCTAGTTATATGGGTGGTGTCTGGGAAAGACAAATTCACACCATAAGAAGTGTTCTCATGTCCATTCTGGAACAATCAGCCAAACAACTCGACAGCTCCTCTCTGAGGACATTCCTGTATGAAGTCATGGCAGTGATTAATAGCAGACCATTGACTACTGACCAACTATGTGATCCATCAAACCCAGAACCTTTAACACCGAATCACATACTAACCATGGAGTCCACAATCATCTCTCCACCTCCAGGAAGGTTTGTGAAAGAAGATCTTTATCTCCGTAAGAGGTGGCGTCGTGTTGAACTACTTGCCAACACTTTCTGGACAAGGTGGAAAAAGGAGTATTTGTTAAATCTTCAAGGCAGACAGAAGTGGACCAAAGAGCACAGAAATGCTAAGATCAATGATGTTGTTCTCCTGAAGGATGAGATAACTCCACGCAACCAGTGGAAGTTGGCAAGGATCATTGAAGTGTAAATAAATAAATAAATAGTTATGACACATGTAATTAATTAATTATTGACACATTTAATTAATTAATTATTGACACATGTAATTAATTAATTATTGACACGTTTAATTAATTAATTATTGACACATTTAATTAATTATTTATGTATTTCACATTTTAATTAATTATTGACACATTTAATTAATTATTGACACATTTAATTAATTATTTAATGATATATTTATTTATTTCATTTTGGCAGTCCTGGCGCCTGGCTCTCATCTTGAAATAATTTTATCTGTCAGCCTCACCCATCAAACTCAGGGGGCGGGGTTAACGCTGCCCATGCAGCTTCTCTAACATTTGATTGGTTGCCGTGCAAAGTAAGTCAAAACAGGTCGATCCTAGATAATCGATTGCTTGTGTAGACTTGGGGCAGCCAGGTATCCCAGAATGCAGATCAAATCACAGGCAGCAATGGTGGTGGTGTAGTTTTAAAATACCCCGTTTTTCTGTCACCAACTACACTTTTAACAGTGTTTTAGCCGCGAATGTCGCGCCGTATGTCTGGTCAGGTTGTCAACATAGAACATGTTTGCAAAAGTGCTCAGATGTTTTCAGAGATTTCACTAGCTCTGCTAACAATTAGCATGCAGAGTGCACCCAGGGGGTTACGTTAACCGGTTTGTTTACATATTCCACTCTCCGTGTTCCACATGTTGCATTCGCAGATTCTCATTTTCACCGAACGATCGTCTCTTTCCGCCTGGTTTTGTGTCTCTGTGCTTCTGTAACATAAAGAACGAGCTGACATTTTTCTCACGAAACCAGCGATCAGCTCAACAGACCCTCAGTTTACCTGCATGCATCCTCCTCCTCATCTGTCAGCTGTTTAACACCTGCTGCTAATTCAAGAAACACGCCTACGTTACCTGGTGATAGTCACAGTTTAACTGGGCAGCCGGTGCTCGATATAACGCAATGTCAGCGCATTTTTCTGCACAAGATAAGTAAATATAATGTTTTCCCCGAGCGCAGAGCTGCTGGAGCTTGTTTCCTTACAGAGCACTTTATAGGCGAACAGCTTTATCAGCGGCTGATGTCCAATCACTGGCACACAGCTTTGAACCTCAGCTGAGTTTTAGCTCTCAGTGGTTAAACGCTGGACTTCATTCACTCAGGTTCTGTCTGTCGGGTCACGTTTACTTCGCTGTTTTATTTACAACTGAGCAAATCGGTTTGGCTGAGGTTAAAGTTACGTTTCATAACTGCATAGTTTCACAGACGTTTAATGGTTCACTGGCACATGTGTTAGACTTAACTATTCGCTTTTCTTTATCTGGTGTGTTTTGGATTTAACAGTGAATTTTGAGATTAAACTGACTTTTAAAATGTTTTTATACAAAGAGGAAAGAGAAGGCGCATTTCCACCGAGAGGAGCAGGGTTTGCAACAGCATGTTCATTATGAAGTCTGCAACCTGGACAGAAATATTATATCATCTGTTTTTTAATAGTTATTCAACTGTATTCTAAGCACCAGCTGTCTGTCAGAATGTGATTTTTTTTTCTCTCTCTGTTGGCAGAGGTATAAAAATGCGCAGGAAAATCTGACGTGCATGGCAAACTTCACCGACAATATTTAGGGAGGAATAAACACACATCAAACATAAATGAACCATTTGTCTGTCTCCATAATTGAGAGCATTTTCTCTTCTTATGTCAAAAACTCTCTCTCTCTCTCTCTCTTTTTTTTTTTTTTTTTGCTTTTTCGGTCATGTTATGTTTACCTGTCAAAGGCTTGTTACAAACTATGAAACACATCGTGCAGACTTCTGGATGTTAGAAGAAAACTAATACTGCTCATGAAGGAGACTAAAGGCAGGAAGGTGTCCTTTAAAACTAAACATGTTAATAGGACCTCCCTATTTATATCATAGTTTATGATATAGCACGTGTATTTCAGTAATAGCCTGCTGATTTCAGTGTAGTGGTGAACAGTCGCACAGCTCACGTGGGCGTTATCTGTGATACTCCTTAACTATAATTTATCCAAGTTAACTTCAGTTAACCATTCAGACGGTTCTTTTGCAATGAAAAACATAAACACCCATGCTGCCGGTAGGTTTCCTCAGTGCCAGCTGTTAGCATTATAGCTGCTTATGCAGTAACCATGGTAACCACGGACTCTGAGCGGCTGGATCGACGGAGGTCAGACAACAATTTTACATGTATGATCTTAAAACAGGACACAGCCACTATACGTGCTGGCCTCATATCAAATGTGAAGGCAGACTGAGTCTATGTTTGACGTTTTTTATATCTAATCTTCCTTTTCAAACATTTAAACAGCAGCGAGTCTGCAGCTGAGGGAATACAAACTCAAATTGTCGGAACAGGTTTGCTCGTTTCTTGGATTCATTTGGTGATTTATTAAATGTATAATTGTTATTCTAATCTGCTGCTGAGTCTCTTACACTTTTCTTTATGCTGTATATTTTCACGTCTCTGGAATAGTTGGAAGTTAGATAGTCAGCTGGGAAACTTTGTGTTAACTCATGGAGCTGAGGATATCGTGGATATGCTGACCTCGCTGCGTGGTGTACAGAGCGAGGTCAGCATGATTAATATTCACAATAAAAATATTAGCCGAACATCATGAAGTCTGTATGTGTTTCATAGTGTCGAACAACCTTTGTACAGTTAAAGCCAGCAGTTACTACATGACAGAAACACCAACGTTATCTCTTTTATGCGTTTATACACAGGTCACGCTGATTACTGAACAAAAACCCAAAGATCAGATGTCAAACAGATTTATTTGCTCTCTCTCCTCCTTAAACATGTTTTTAATGTTAGTTATAATTCAGAATCGGCGACTGAAACACGTAGGACACATAAGAACATCAGGAAATGAAACACCGATAAATATAACCTCAGTAAAAGAAGTCAGCGGGGGTTACTACAGCTGTGTACCGGGGCCTGCGCTTTGTCGGTGGGATTGCTTGCGAGGCGAGCGGGTCTATCCCACGCTTTGCCGTGAGACTGGGCAGACATCTCCGAAATCATCGAAGCACTTTTGCAAAGAGGCTGTATCTTGACAAACCGACCAGACACATGAAGATTAAACCACTACATTCTCGGCTAAAAAAAACATTAAAACGGTATTTAGTGACACACAAACAGGGTTTTTCAAAGTTCAGTTCTGTTAGCTTCCACATGCCGGTTGTTGTGTGCTAGAAACAATGGCCACCAGGCCAAAGCAATGGTTTTGACTCGATCAGCGTTAACCCCGCCCCCTGAGTTTGATGGGTCAGGCTGACAGATGAAATTATTTCAAGATGAGAGCCAGGCGCCAGGACTGCCAAAATGAAATAAATAAATATATCATTAAATAATTAATTAAATGTGTCAATAATTATTTAAACGTGTCAATAATTAATTAAAATGTGAAATACATAAATAATTAATTAAATGTGTCAATAATTAATTAATTAAATGTGTCAATAATTAATTAATTAAATGTGTCAATAATTAATTAAAATGTGAAATACATAAATAATTAATTAAATGTGTCAATAATTAATTAATTACATGTGTCAATAATTAATTTATTAAATGTGTCAATAATTAATTAAAATGTGAAATACATAAATAATTAATTAAATGTGTCAATAATTAATTAATTACATGTGTCATAACTATTTATTTAATTAATTAATTCCAATTTTAATTAATTATTGCCACATTTAATTAATTATTTAATGGTGTATTTAATTAATTCATTATGGCAGTCCTGGCACTCCATACAGCCTTGCCATAATGGTCTATTTGATTCACCTTTTATTATGTATTTTATTTTCACTTGCTGAATACGGGACAGACTTGACTGGGGGAAAGAAGGGGAGAAAGAAAGAGGGAAAGAGAAACAGCTGAGAAGAGGGAGGGGGGAGAAGGGCAAAAAACAAAAACCAACAGAATGGGCAGAAAAAAAAAGAAAAAAGAAAAAGAAAATGCATATATCGATCACCTGGATCACCTGTTGAGAAAGAAAAAAGAAAACAAGCAGAAGAGAACAAGAGTAATAGAATAAACAACATCACAATGATATATGGGAATATGACAGTAAATACTAAATATTAAACATTATTGTGCAGCACATAAGATCAACAGAACACAGTGTGCTTTGAGGTAGGAGCCAAAAAGGGTGTAGTTTGTGGGTGTGATCACCCGTGTGTACACCTGTGAGCATGGACGCGCTTGTTTTTAAAAGGTTCCTTCATGTAATGATCTGCTAGAGGGTGTGGGGGGGCCACAGCCCCGTCCTCCAGGGCATGAAGCAGGTATGGAGGAGATCAAAACTCCAGACATCCAGAGGCCCTCAGAACACAAGAGACCAAGGAAGACCCACAGAGGGGCAGCCGCGCCACTGTCCCAGTAAGAGCTGAGGAGAGTCCCAGATGAGGGTTCACTCAGCAGCCGCGGAGCAGAAGCCAGGGGGAGTTGCAGTGACGTGCCCGTGAGCTCCGCTGGCAGCCAGCTGTGCCTGAGTGACCGAGCCCCAGGCCGAGAGGCCGGGGGCACCCCACCTCCGAAGTGGCCCGAGCGAGCCCCAGTTCCCGACAAGCGGCCGCCAAGGAGTGAGCCGGTGTGTACCCGGACGCCCATCCCCAGACACAAAGAATCACCAACGCACCGATGTCTGAGGGAGTCCGCCACTGGCAGGGGAAGTGGTGGTGGTGGGAGATAGGCCTCCAAACCTTGGAGGGCCTGAGATGTCCCCAGAGAGGTGGCGTCTGATACCCAACCTGACATATAGACACAGACATACAGGCACACACAGACACAAACATCCATTCCCCCCCCTCATGCTCTCATATGCGCTTACTCCACACTCAACCGACATGGAGACAGACATAAAGAGACGCTGTACACACGATCACACTCCCCAAGCGTACTCTACAAACCGGGTCTAGGTACCCTTGCCCCTGGAGGGGGGAACTGCACCCAGACCCAGGTGGTGTTACCCTTTTCCCTGCGGTGGGGAGAGGCAGACCGCCCCGACTCCGCAGCAGCAGGGAGGCCCCACACGCCAGACCGCAGCCGGACGGCCAACTCCTCCTAGCCCCCCCGCTCCAGCAGGCCGCAGAGAACGGGGGTGAGAGAAGACTCCAAACCTCCCTCCACCCACTCATTGTAGTGTTCATGCATGTGTGTTCTAAGGTGCATTTAAAACCCAGGAGGGCATGGAGCTACCTGCCAGAGAGCAGCAGGTAAGCGCATAGTCCCTCCTGCTAGCCCTCAATGTCTACATGTATTTAAAATTGAGAGGTGGGCAACGACGCCAGGGGTGAGGTGTACACCCTGATGGTAATTTGGACTCCGTGTGTCGTGCCCACCCCCAAGATCCCATATGTATGTGTAATGAGAGTGTGAGTAATGTGAATGTCTAAGTTGTGGGATAAAATTGAGGCAGAGGCAGCCAGAAGGGGACAGAGAGCGGGGGGGGGGGGGGGGGGGGGGGGGGGGGGTAGCCTCCTCTGCACCCTGGTGACATACCCCTACTCCAAGGCCCTGCATGTGTGGGTGGTTGTGGTGGAGCGGGAAGAGGGAGGCAGCTGGAGATGGGGAGGGAAGGAAGGGAGGGGCAAGTGACCCTCCCTGGGGCCAGCTCCCCCGCTGACCCCAGTAGGCACCCCCATACTCCGCGACCCGCCAGGGAAAGGGGGCCCAGGCCCATCCAGACCGGGGCCCAGCGCAGCAGCGCCCCCCGGCCCCACAGAGCCCGGGACAGTCCACCCAACCCCACCACAGAGAAAACTGCACCCACCCCACCATCCACTCATCTTCCAGACTACATAAGACAATAGACGCCCAGGCTGAGATCTTCCTCCACCTCTCCTGTATCTCCCCCTCCTGCAGAGAGAGTTCCTGAAGAGCGGAAAGCTCCTGCGAGATGTGACAATCTCCCCCACCAGTTGAAGAGCCCCCCAGGTGGCTCGACGCACCGGCGGCACCCTGCACCAGGGCTGGGCCCCCATGCACCCACCCGCCCACAACCCCGGCAACACACCAACCAGGACCCAAGCTCCCGAGGCCCGGCCAGGGCCCCAGCCCAGAGACGGAGCGCCCCCAGAACCTCACGCCCATCCCGGACCCACCCAGGGGCAGCCAGGCTACCAGGTCAGTAACCCACGTCCGTCAGCACAGACCCTCCCCTAGCCCCGCTGCACGCAGCCACGAGGAAACAGTCACCCGAGAGCCAACAGAGCCCCTAACCGGACATGACCGCTACCCCAGATTGAGCCCCCCAAGGAAGATGCCCCTGGGGAACCCCCCGACGCCCTAGGCCTGTCCTTACCCCCACACCAATCACAACAGTGAAGGCGGGACCAAACTATGACCCCCCACCCCCACTAGGTGATGGAGCTGATCAAAGGAGCCCAGAGCAATTGATCTGGTGTGGTGGCAGAGGCTGTATCAAGACTAATGTAATCTACTAGATAATTTCTATATTGGTTAGAATTAAGATTATTTTTATTTTTCCAGTTCATGAGGACTGTTTTCTTGGCTATGCATAGGGCAGTGAAAACCATATGGGCTATATTCTTTTCTGAAGTGACATTATCTAAGCTGCCCAACAAACACACTAAGGGAGAAGTTGGAATGTTACATTTCAGACACTTTGATAAGTCTTCACATATCTCACGCCAAAACTTCTGAACTGGTGGACAGAACCAAAGAGCGTGGATATAATTGTCCGGTGAATTGGTTTGGCAGTGTGAGCAGTTGTTGGTAGACGTAAAGCCCATCTTGAACATCCGATGACCTGTATAGTGCACTCTATGTAATATTTTGTATTGAATTAATTGAAGACTGGGATTTCTGATTAGATGAAAGGTTTTTAAGCAAGTCTGAGACCAGAAGTTTTGGTCTAAGTTAACTGATAAATCCGCTTCCCATTTTGCAATAGGAAGTGATATTGATTCATCTGTTTTAGAAAGCATTCTGTATATTTTGGATAGTAATTTGGGGGGTTTAAGAGTAAGAAATTGAACCACACTTGGTGGTGTTTGTAGTTCAACTTGACCCGGTTTAAATTTCTTTTTTACTATGGATTTAATTTGTTGATATTCTAAAAATCTTTTCTTGTTGATCCCATATTGTGTAACTAGTCCGTCAAATGAAATAAATTCTGTTCCTTCTAGTATATGTTCTAAATATTTGATTCCTTTACCACTCCAATCTGAAAAGTTTATCATATTATTGTTTTGTAATATGTCAGGGTTGTTCCAGATAGGTGTACGTTTCATGGGATTAATGAAGATGCCGTCAATTTTAGAAACTCCCACCATGCTGTCAGAGAAGAGCTGATGTCGATGCTTTTAAAGCATTCATGTCGTTGGATGTTTGAGCTGATAAATGGTAGGTCTGAGATCTCTAAATTATTGCAAAGTGCTTGTTCTACACGACGTGCTTCCTTTTCAGATGCTCATGCATTGCCGTCATACTGTCATGCAAGGCAAGTTCCATTTTGCAGATTTTGCATTGGACCTTCTTTTCTTTTGTTTTGTCAAAATGCTCCCAGACTTTTGAGTTCCGTTGCCGAGTAGCCATGATAACGGAGACAGCTTCTGTACACCGTTATAAGCGTGCCACAAAACCAACCAATCACAGACTCGGATGCAAAAATTCTGATTGGCTGTTTTGGTCTCCAATCAGCTTGCTAGCTACTGTAGCTAAGCCCAGGCAAATATCCCAGAATGCATTTCATCCACAACTCAAATTGAGGCAGTGGTGGAGGAACGCAGAATTTGAAATATACATATTTCTTTCTGGGTCACAAAATAAAAGATATTTTCAGGATAGATTGTTGCTGTCAGGACATCACATATTTGCAAAAGTGCTCTAACATTTTCAAAGATGCCTGTTACCCACCAGCTGACCTCACAGCTGGACTGGCCATCGGGCATACTGGGCATTTGACACAAAGCTGGAGTTATTCTGTCTTTGCTGCACAGCTGCCTCTTCTCTCCTCCTCTCCCCCTCCCTCTCCTGTTGCCACTTCAATCATGAAACTGATCAATGATCAGCTGATCGGCTTTTCTTTCGCAAGTCCTGTCGGTCTTGTTTATCACCCACTTTGCGCCAAAAAGAGGAAACAAGCAGATGTCACGATGAACAACAGCAGCGTTTAAGCTTGATCAGCTGTTGTTAGAATTTATTTAATATTAATTTCTAGTATCAGCTGATGTTTGTTGGAGCCACAGCTGTAAAAGCTGCTGGTCATGATATCGGGTTGGATATGTGGTGAGAGGGAAACATGAAGATGAAACCAGGAGATGTCCTTAAGTGGTCATCTGGTGTAAACTGTATAGAAATCATACATATATACAAACGAGACAGTGTACATCACTGTCACAACAGTGTTTGTGAAGCAGTATGTTTAAGATACATTGACAGTCTCGTGACGACATGATTCAGATATAAGACGCAAATCAAGTCAATCAGACGAATGTAACATTTGTGTTAAATACTTTTGAATTTCACCCAAAACACCCTTTTTTAAAATTAAATATGTCATTTTGCATCTCACTCTCCTACCTGTGTGATCTGAGTCTGTGTGCATTCGTGTGTGTGCGCGCTGCGTGGTGACGTACGCGCGTGCATGTGTGCCCCGGTCACAGCTCGCTTCAGCAGCAGAGTGAAGCTGACCCCCCACCCACTTGAAACATAAAGGCAAATAGGCGGAGCGGTTAGTGCTACGTTTGTGCAGATTTGTGCAGGTAAAATTAGTGTTTGTGCTGCTACGGTTTCCGAGATATTAAACTTTATTTTATAGGTCATTCAAAGGTCACCATCCCCCCAGACTGCTCCAAAACGGGCCAAAATGGTCTACTTTTTTAGTGCTACGTTTGTGCTGATTTGTGCAGGTAAAATTAGCGTTTGTGCTGCTATGATTTGAGATATCCTGTTATGTGTTTACTGCTGAAAAATGTCTTTTTCAAATGACCTTTCACTTTGTGTGTTCACTTGTTCAATAAAGTTCTGTTAAAAAAAAACCCTCTTGTTGTATTTAATCAGCTAAATTTGTAATGAGTGTATTTTTTTTTTACTTCAATTTCTTTACTTCAATCACTTTTTGTTCATAAAACCACGATGCAAATGCTTGAGTATTTATTTTTTTTAGAGTGGATTAAAAAAACTTTATTGAAAACTACATTTGAACATTTTACACTCCCATGAACACTTTTTGAGAAACGAACAAGCTAGCAGTCTTTTGCATCAAATACACATTTTCTGGCAGAAAAAACTATTATTTGGCATTACTGTGTCTGAAGGATTCTTAGAACAGCGTTCATCTGATTTCTGAACAAGGTAAGCTTACATTTAAAATACTGAGGTTTTAGTTACTGAGTTAATACATGATATAGCTAACTATCTGGATCAAAAGGATTTTTTTTCAATGTTAAACATTTTCAAAAATGTCCAAGAAAAAAGTTTCTAAAGCACTTTAAAACATGTAGCACACTGGACTAAAGTGCTGTACAGTACATGGGTTAAATACTCAGACTCAATTTAATAAACTCACAAATTCAATAGCTCCATCTTAAAAACAATAATTCCACAAAATATGAAAGTGTAGATTGGTGGAGAACTTGGGGGAGGGGTTGCTCCTGGCTGTGTATATAGTTCAGAAATCACATTTTGCTCCATCATAATCATAGTGTGTTTTTTTTTAGATGCCTCGAAAGCCATCTGTAGACAAGGTTTCCATTTTTGCAGTTCTTTGCAATTCAAAAGAGGCCATAGTCCAAAATGGCAAAATAGCCACTCCAGCTGCATCAGTCTGGAAAGAGCTGAGTCAGCAGCTAGAAAACAAGATGTCAGCAAAGGCCCTGTACACTTTTGTGAAGCTAAATAGACACAACATCTGGTCAGCTTTGGAAATCAGTGATCAGGAAAGTAATAGTGAAGGAGAGTTAGATTCACATTGCATTTCTCCTGGACAAGAAAACTGTCAAGCTTTTGAACTAGAAGTCCCTTTTGAGGACTGGGTTAAATTTATTCCTGAAAAGGTTGAATACAATGACAAGTTTTCTCCTACCCTAAAAAGGGAATACACAATTTTGAAACCTGGCACTTGGACTCATATCATCAACGATCTTATATGGAAGAAGATCAAAAATACATGTACACTTGTGTTCCGTAGAGCAAAGGTCCATCCAACTGTCAACAATAATTATCTGGACATCAGAGGCGACTGTAAGGAGTGTCATGGCCAGTTAGAAATGTCATGTGACAGACAGCCAGCAATTAATAGTCCAATGGTGCTCCAGTGTTTCATGAGAAATACAGATTTCTCCCTGCACACTGGCCACTCCAAGCGGTTCATGTCTGGAAACCTGCGTGAACAGATCGCTAAAGAGCTGTGTGAGGGCAGAATGGAACCGGCTGTATGGAGGTCAGCGAGGGCAGCAGATCTGATGGATGTTGGAGATCCTGAGCCAAGCCACCTTCCAAATTTGGCCACTCTGCGAAAAGCCAAACAAGAGAGAAAAGACTTGGAATTAGGAGATAAGGACCCCATTGCATCTCTGCAATTGTTAAAATATAGTGTTCCTCACAGTGGTAGCATCCGAGATATTGGACTGGACAAGTTTTTCTGTCACTACTGGAGTCAAACACAGATGCATGTTTATAAGACATTGTCAAAAAAATCTCCCCCAACTGTGTGTTTTGATGCAACCGGTTCAGTTGTGAAAAAACTGCTGAGACCAAATGGCAAATCTGGCCATATCTTCCTTTATCAAGGTATTCTGAAAGAAAACAATTGCCCCAGTGTCCCAGTGGTGCAAATGCTGTCAGAGAAACATGATGTTAATGCCATCGCAAACTGGTTGACAGAATGGATTCGTGCAGGTGCACCTGTGCCAAAGTATGCTGTGAGTGACTTTTCTCTGGCAATTCTGGGAGCTCTGGTCAAGGCTTTCACTCCTCATCCTGATCTGAAGTCCTACCTTAATGAATGCTTTCATGTCCTTCTTGGAACCCAGTCTGCCAAACTCCCCCCTTGTTATATCAGGGTTGATGTTGCGCACTGCATCAAGATGATATGCCAGTGGGATTGCCTGAAGAAGAAAACACATCGTGTTAAAGATTTCTTTGTCAGGTCATTAGCAAAACCTCTTCAGTCTCAATGTTTGGACCATGCAAAACAGCTCCTACATGCTATCACTGTTGTGGCCCTCAGTGAGGCAGAAGGTGATGACAGTTCTGGAGCACCTCTTCCTTCAGAACGGTGCAAGAAATACTTGAAAGCCCAAATTGCTCAAGACTCCATCATCATTCCAGATGAACAGACGGAGGAAAGTGAGAGAGTGGATTCAGTGGATGAGATCCAGACTGACCTACGACAGTGGGTAACAGAAATATGTGAGGAGAGCAGGTCACTTGCTGCAGCAAATGGGGATAGAGATAATATTCACTTTCTCCCTGAGATTATTCCTCATATAATAAGACTGGCAAGTTACTTGCCACTCTGGACAGGAATAATGGTCCCTCTCTTCCAAAGCACCAGCATCACAGCAAGTTCAGCCACTGTTGAAGCTGATTTCAAAAACATAAAACATGGCCTTTTCAAACATGACAACTTGCCTCTTCGAGTCGATCGCTTCATTGCTCGTCATCTTTCCTTCATCGAGGGAAATATGCGGATTTGTTCTGCAAAAGAAAAGGTCAAAGATGAGGCAACGGTGGGATCACTGAAAGTCACAGATGCCAATTCTGGATCCATGACGACTCACAATGCAGAAGACAAAATAAAAATGGATGCTCACCCATTTGTGGGATCTGATGCTACCACAAACATTCTTCCGGCTGATGGGGATGCAGTTGAGAACTGGAGGGGCCTAGCTGTTCCACCCAAAAAAAGGAAGAGGACTTCCTACCTCTCTTCATGTACCGAATGGCTCCATGCAGATGAAACTTTTGGGGCCAAAAGAGTGAAAGTGGGATTATTAAAAAATGGAAACCTCCATCAGCCTATTAGATTAGGGGAATCGACAATCTCTGTGCTCAATACCTGTGCATTTGATGCATTTTTTCAGTGCTTATGTTGTGCCTTCTGTGACAGCTCCACATTTCAAAATGCTGTTCTGAAAGACAGTGAAAACCCAGTCCTGCAGCTGGTGAAAGCCATTGCCACAGATGGTGTGACCCAACAAACCTACAGAAGGAGAGCAGAGCTGCTTAGTGTAATGTTTGAAGCTGTCTCGTTGAGGTCTGCTGCGATCCAAATCGATGCTCAGTGCAATATCTCCGCTGTAATTGCTAAGACAATGAGGAACATCTCAAGTGTTTATTTTACCAAACACTGCTCTTCACAGCACTGCTACCTCAGCAAAGGGATGACAAGGGAAGTGCCATTTGTTTCTCCTGCCATCTCTGTCCTCAAAGAGTCTGGTATGGCTCATCTTGGCACGGCTGTGGAAGCAGGACTTGGCCTACCTGAGTCTACCTGCCTCAGGCCACTCTCCAATCCATCTCTGTGTCCATCAGAATTCAAAACAGAAGACAGCACCACAGGAAATGAGCTCTGTGCAGGGACAGTTACTCACAGCTACAACATTGGAGATATCGTGTGGATTGATACTGACCTTGCAAATCAAACAGAATTTCCACTGAATGAATTTCCCTCCAACCTGGTTCTCCAAGGAAAGTCGTTCACTTTGAGGGCATTAATTGCTTTCCATGGAAAGATGACCACTGATGGTTTGGGGCATTACACTGCATACTGCAGGAGAGCTCCATGTGTGTGGGAGTGCTATGATGACCTGGGAAATGGAGTGACAGGAGCATCTGAAAAGAAAAAAATACAACCCCATGCTGTGTTATACACAGTATATTGAGTGCTGCCTGCATTTTTCTGTTTTATTTGGTTCATTACAGTTACATGTGTTCAAATGGCTAGTGTGTGTTATCAGTAAGTTCAGTTTTGCACATAAAGTTAAAGTTCTAAATTAAAAATCTTTTAACACTCTTTTCTTTGTCAGTCTGATGTATATTTGCTTTTACACACCAAGTCACCTTCACCCATAGCCTTGAAAGTAACCGTTCCATTTTTCTGTCAATAATTTTCCAGTATTTCTTTTGTGTTTACCTGGTGGCTTAAGTCAGGGGTCAGCATCCTTTTCATTTCAAAGGGCCCCTTTCCCCCCTGCTGCTACAAAACCTGTCTAGAGCCTAAAAAAAGAAAGAGCCTATAAATATCTAGAAAATGAGTTGTTATATCGTGTAAGCTATGGAAATGTAAATAAAAATGTTTATTTTTAGATTTGATAAGACAATGAATCATCAAAGCTTTATAACGGAAAAAAGTATTTGTTAAAATGAAGCCAGCTACGTGCGTCCTTTCCATAATAATTGAAAATTAGGAAAGATGGGCAACCAACTTGAAAATTACAGTAAACAGATTTGAACCTAAGAAACATTAAATCACTTTTAAAAGCCTTGTACATTCAATGAATAGTCAATGCAGATATTTCATAAAAAAAAAAAAAAACTGTTAACAGAACCCTTTCTTGTTGTCTTTATAATAAAAAAATGACTTACTTGGTCTTATAAGAGCCACAGTGGAGGGGCCGGAGAGCCACATGTTGCTTTAGAGCCGCAGGTTGAAGATCCCTCGCCTAGGTGCTGTGGAATATTCAGTTTTCTACACGTAGGTAACAATCTATCAAAGCAAACACTTCATTTTTTCTGAGACAGCTACATTAATAATAATGAACATATATAATTCAAAACAAAATTATAGAGGCCAACTAGGTATGTAAAAAATAATAATAATTTAGGTATACGTGAATCACTTCACATGAAACTCAGTTTTGCCACAGAAAAAATAAAAACTTTAGCCTACCTTGTGTACGTTTCTGCACTAGTAACAAAAGAAATATCGACCTTTCCGCTGAATAAATTGTGTTACTAAAGTGTAAACTAATAAAAGTTAATATGCAGCAAGCCTAGAAAAAGTGCAAAACTCCACAGCTGCTGAAACTCACTGCCACAGACACTGGTGTTATACAGCGTAGGCCGTAATAATTAAAATCATTATATCTCAGATACTGTAG
The DNA here is from genome assembly GCF_057381845.1 of Rhamphochromis longiceps. NCBI lineage: Eukaryota > Metazoa > Chordata > Actinopteri > Cichliformes > Cichlidae > Rhamphochromis > Rhamphochromis longiceps. Next base: position 70,083,749 of record NC_140559.1, on the reverse strand, counting down.
CAGCACAAACGCTAATTTTACCTGCACAAATCTGCACAAACGTAGCACTAACCGCTCCGCCTATTTGCCTTTACGTTTCAAGTGGGTGGGGGGTAAGTCACTGCCACGTTGCTCAGTTTGTTCAGACCCCAAGCTGCAATGTGAATACAGCCGAACCGCCGCATTTTTGTTTGTCGTTAAGAGACTCGTTCGGGATAAGTTTTGTGGAGGACAGAGTTTGCTAATATACGTTTTTAATGAGTTTTAGCCGAGAACGCAGCTGAAATGCTAGCATGCTAAGTTAGCCTGAACGCTAGAGGCTTGTGAGCGTGTTCGCTGCAGCGTGCACTCTTTTTTCCTTCGTCAGGTGAGGTGTACTGGCAGGCGCGTGACGCACACAGAACAGACACTTATTTCTGTGTTGCAGGTATGGAGATGTTCTTATGTTTTGGAGATGCAGTCTTTCATTCATTGTTTTTATAAGTACAGTGTTGTATTGCCTGTTGGATGGCGGTTATTAATATAATTGTACTGAAGTATAATGTTTGAACTATAAGCACTAGAATATTGGGTCCTGGTTATTGAATTGTATTTATCTGACTGTTTATTTGATTTTGAATTATTTTGTTTATTGTTCTTATAAGTTGTTTTTAATGATTTTTCAGTGACATGTTATTTATTTTATGCTTTTTGTTTTTGAGAGCTTAAGTTAATGTTTTAAAACAATTTGTTGTATTAGATTTATTATATTATTGTGGTGTTAATGAAGCTGCAGGCACAGCTCCTTTCAGCATGGCCGGAGGAGAGGTGTACTGGCAGTCGCGTGACACACACAGATCAGACACTTATTTCTGTGTTGCAGATGTGCAGTAAAGAGCCAAAGACCCAAGTGCTGTCTCCTGCCTCTTACTTTCACGCCAGAACACAACGCAATGACGGGTGTAACACATGAACGGGTTATACGAACAGGAAGCTCAAACTGTTTAAAAACATGAATTCAAACTCCAGCATAAGAAAGCAAACAGCAAAACTTTATTTATACAGGCAGAAACACAAAATGCTGCTCAGAGCAGAAGCTAGCACAGACGAGAACCTCAGTAATCAGATTGTAAACACTGATCATGTGATTCAACATGTTATTCCAGCATTAAAGGTAAAAACAGCTTCAGTTATATTGTTGGAAACAGACGCCGGTCACAGATAACTTGAGGTGTTGCTCTTCAACCTGTAGATGTGGTTCAGCATCTACAGGTTGGAGCTTCACATATTTCCTGGTTTGTGCACTAATAATGAGCAGCTCAGAGACTTACTGAGGTCCCAGACTCTGCTTCAGTCCATCCAATGTCCTGCTCAGCTTCTAGTCAGAGTCCAGGTTTTAATAAGGCAAGGCAAGGCAAGTTTATTTGTATAGCACAATTCAACAACAAGGTGATTCAAAGTGCTTTACAGAGACATTAAAAACAAGAACAAATAAAAAGCATGATTTAAAATTGAATAAAACAAGCAAATAAACTAACTAACTAATTAACAAACAAACAAACAAACAACAGTATATAAAATCAAAACAGATAAAATCAGAACAGTAGATAAAATCAGTAGTTAAATGTAAGTTTTGAAATTTAAGCTTAAAGTGTGGATTTGGTGCTTTATTCAAATGCAGCTGAGAACAGGTGAGTCTTCAACCTGGATTTAAATAAACTGAGTGTTTCAGCTGATCTGAGGCTTTCTGGGAGTTTGTTCCAGATATAAGGAGCATAAAAGCTGAATGCAGCTTCTCCGTGTCTGGTTCTGACTCTGGGAACTGATAAAAGACCGGATCCAGATGACCTGAGGGATCTGGATGGTTCATACTGGGTCAGGAGGTCACTGATGTATTTTGGTCCTAAACCATTCAGAGCTTTATAGGCCAGCATCAGAACTTTAAAGTCTATCCTCTGACGGACAGGCAGCCAGTGTAAAGACCTCAGAGCTGGATTGATGTGGTCCACTTTTTTGGTCTTAGTGAGGACTCGAGCAGCAGAGTTCTGAATGAGCTGTAGTTGTCTGACTGATTTTTTAGGTAGACCTGTAAAGATGCTGTTACAGTAATCAAGCCTACTAAAGATGAATGCATGGACTAGTTTTTCCAGGTCCTGTTGAGACATCAGATCTTTTATCCTTGATATATTCTTGAGGTGATAGTAAGCTGACTTTGTTATTGTCTTAATGTGTTTTTCTAAGTTTAGGTCTGCATCCATCACTACACCCAAATTTCTCGCCTGGTTTGTGGTTTTTAGATGTATAGATTGAAGTTCTCTGGTGACCTGTAATCGTTTTTCTTTGGCGCCAAAGACTATTACCTCAGTTTTGTTTTTGTTTAGCTGGAGAAAATTGTGGCACAACCAGTCATTGATTTCCTCAATGCATTTACCAAGAGCCTGTACAGGGCCTCGGTCTCCTGGTGACATTGTGATATATATTTGTGTGTCATCTGCATAGCTGTGATAGTTTATTTTGTTGTTGTTTATAATCTGTGCCAGTGGGAGCATGTAGATGTTAAACAGAAGGGGTCCCAAGATGGAACCTTGGGGAACTCCACATGTGATACTTGTCTGCTCAGATGTGAAGTTACCTATTGATACAAAGTATTTCCTGTTTTCTACGTATGTTTTGAACCAGTTTAGTACAGTTCCTGAAAGACCTGTCCAGTTCTCCAGTCGTTTGAGTAATATGTTGTGGTCAACTGTATCAAATGCTGCACTGAGATCCAGTAAAACTAGGACTGACATTTTTCCACTGTCTGTATTCAGACATATGTCATTAAACACTTTGGTCAGAGCGGTTTCAGTGCTGTGGTTCTGTCTAAAACCTGACTGGAAGGCATTGTAGCAATTATTCTGTTTTAAGAAGTAACTGAGCTGTTGAGAAACTGCTTTTTCAATGATCTTACTTAAAAACGGGAGATTTGAGATCGGCCTGTAGTTGTTCATTTGTGTCTTGTCAAGATTGTCCTTTTTCAGTATAGGTTTGATTACAGCAGTTTTTAGTGATTCTGGAAACACACCTGATAATAAAGAAAAGTTGACTATCTGTAACAGGTCTGACTCTAAAGTCTTTGAGACCTTTTTGAAAAAACTTGTTGGCAGGACATCTAAACAGCAGGAGGAGGAGTTCAGTTGACCTAAGATGTCCTCCAGGTCTTTGCTGTTAATAGGGTGAAACTGTTTCATGGTGTTTAAACAGTTTTTTGGTGGACACAGTACATATCCTGGATCTGCTGTTGATGTACCAATTGCTTGTCTAATTTTTTGGATTTTTTCAGTGAAGAATTTGGCAAAGTCATTGCAGGCCATGGTCGAATAAAGTTCAGCTGCCACTGACACAGGGGGGTTTGTTAGCCTGTCAACTGTAGAAAATAAGACCCGAGCATTATGGCTGTTTTTAGTGATGATGTCAGAGAAGTAGGACCTCCTTGCATTCCTCAGTTGTAAATTATAATTGTGAAGTTTCTCTTTATAAATGTCATAATGAACCTGGAGGTTTGTTTTTCTCCATCTGCGCTCAGCTTTCCTACACTCTCTTTTTTCTTTTTTCACCAGTGTGGAGTTTCTCCATGGAGACTTTTTCCTTCCAGAGATAACCTTCACCTTAATGGGAGCAATAGTGTCCATTACATTTAACATGTTAGCATTGAAGCTATTGACGAGCTCATTGACTGACCCTCTGGACAGGTCAGGTGTTAATGGGAAGACCTGGTTAAAGATCTCACTACTGTGTTCAGTTATACACCGTTTTGTGATCACTGTTGTTGATATATTTGTGTGGGCTGAGATTTTACTTTCAAAGAAAACACAGTAATGATCAGACAGGCCCACATCAGACACAGTAACCTTTGAAATGCTCAGGCCTTTGGAGATCAGTAGGTCAAGAGTGTGTCCTCTATTATGTGTGGCCTCTGTTACATGCTGAGTCAGCCCAAAGTTGCCCAGAGTGTTACTCAGGTCTTTAGTCCCTTTGTCCTGAGGGTTGTCCACATGAATGTTAAAATCCCCAGCAATAATTACACAGTCAAAATCAACACAGATCACAGACAGCAGTTCACTGAGGTCATTAAAAAAGTCTGTGCAGTATTTGGGAGGCCTGTAAACATTAAGAAACACAACTTTGGATGGGGCCTTCAGCTGTAAAGCCACATATTCAAAAGACTGAAAACTTCCAGGAGATAGCTGCTTACATTGAAATGATTCATTAAATAAGACAGCAACCCCTCCTCCTCTCCTGCTCGCCCTGACCTCACTGATAAAACTGTAGTTAGGAGGGGTCGTCTCGATGAGAACAGCTCCACTGTTACTTTGGTCCAACCAAGTTTCAGTTAAAAACATAAAATCAAGGCTGTGCTCAGTGATTAAATCATTAATTAAAAATGTTTTCCCAGCTAGAGATCTAATGTTTAATAAAGCCAACTTAAGTGTTTTAGAGGTATTACTTGTCCCCTCGTGTTTGGGAGCAGTCTGTGGCACACAAGGTATGTTTACTATGTTTAAAGATCTTTTAGAGTGCAGCTCTCTGTGTTTTGACCAGGCCACATGTCTCCTGTCACCTAAAAGTACAGAAATTTTAAAACCTTCTAGTAAACAGGGTCCCAGCTTCTCCTGGGAAAAGTCATCACTGCCATAATCCTCACAGCCCGGACCCTTCACACATCACGCATCAGACTGCGGAGACAGGGCATGAAGAGGAACTAAGGGGGGCGAGGCTGGGCAATGTGACTTCGATTGCTCTGTTGAGGGTGGGGCTCGATGGCGAACCTTTGGCCGCTCTGGTGGGGGGTTTATGGGGGACAAAAAGGGATTGGGACGGGGGGTAGATCTGAGCCCAGCATTGACCCGCTCCATCATCTCCTCAGTGAATTTCAGGTGTGGGGAGGAGGGAGAAAGGGAGGGGGGAGGAGGGTGATGGCCTGTCAGGGGTTTGTTCCCCTTTTGTTAAGACATAGAAAAGTACACCACACAAAAATACTGCAAAAGGAAACGGTCGCCTTATATACATAGTGTATAAACTCAAAATGCACATTTCACTTCAAATTAAGATTAAGGCTTTGAACAGATCACATAGTTCAGTTCAACATATAAGACTTTAAGAATGCACAAGCATCTACTTAAAATCTATTTAATTTATCATCCATGATATTATTTTGTACAATTCCAATGTATTTTGTTCATCTCCCTTAAATAAACAGGCAGTCTTAAAGTATGAAATATTCATATACAAACACATATAAATGTGTGTACTGTCTCAGTGGCTGATAGTACCCCACAGGCCTCAGTGTGAGCTTGAAGACATTTATAATGTTTAAGTAGTTTAATGTGCAGGTGCTGACGATAAACACATTTTGAATGAAAGCCGGGGAACTTTGGTAGCACAGAAACAAGTGGCTATTCTTTGTGACTATATGGATCACTCACAATACCATTATTTCACACAAAGGCACCAAATTAATACTCAAAAAAGCTGCAGCAATACACACAAATATAAACAGTACTTGGTGACAACTTTGCTTTTAGCCTTTAACCCTTCTTGACTACTTTTGATGTGGCCTCTATATTTTACCTTTAAAAACAGTTTATCTTGCCAATCTGTTATTTTCTCATTTTGACCAACTGTATCAGCACAATTTATCTAAATTCAGACAAAATTTAAAATACAAGTAGAAAGTGATATTTTGACTGTAAAAACCACACACATGTTTAACGAATCATCTTCATAACTTGAAATGCAAATAGAGATTGTACACTTTTAAAAATACGCACACGTTTTGCAAACAACAAAGTTATATGGTACTATTTACCAAAAAATGCAGCCAAGGCTCAGACGTTTTTCATATAATCATTTCAAACTATTTACAGAACAATCAGGTGTCAAACAATAGTTTGTGTCACTCTAACACATATGAGAACAGCACAGGGATAAACCTGCAGGTCTGACAGCAGGTGTGTCACTCAGCGTTTACACTGCAATCTGCCTTTGTTGGCTTTAAGGCAGCAACTGTGACGATCACTAGTAGAACTGACACACAAAACAAAACAACAGCTACACACTAAATACACAAGACAACAAACTAACTTGAGACCAAACACGGTAAACGTCACAAATCTCTCACGTATCAAAACTCTCTCTCTCTTTCGCTCACTCGCTCTCTCTTGCCAGTCACTCCTAAAACTTCCCCCTTTTGCTAAACAACCAAATGTCATGTTTCCATATCATTTTTGATTGGTCGACATGGTACATTTTCCCACCTATAGGGCTTTGGAGCGTGATGTCACGGGAGATGGGCCATGCCCCCTTCCGCCATGACAGTAGGCCAGCCAAAGGATACCATTTCAGCTATGGATCGTACGTGTTGTGTTGTCGGTTGCAACGTTAGATCACACGATCGTGAAGGCAAGAAGCTGGATAACGGGCTCTCTTTTCATCGTTTTCCATCCTGGAGGCAACGTGAGGGATCCCATGTATCCGATATTACTAAACAAAGACGTCAGGCTTGGATTGCAGCGGTGAGACGAGCGGATATCGAGTTCTCTGCAATCCCCAGCTTTTTGTTGGTTTGCTCACGGCATTTTCTTTCCGGTGAGTTCTAAATTAATTCATATCACTCTTGAAAGGCTTTTAGTGTGATTTTCAACGTGCTGAGGTCATAGATAATGAGATAAAACATGCTAATGTGTGATGCTGCAGAACCACATCATGTCGACTGAGTAGCTTATGATTTGGCATTATTGCAGGCAAACCAGCATATGAAATGGATGTAACAAATCCAGACTGGGCACCAACACTGCACATGGGGCATGACGACATACCTGTATCAGACTCGGACCGGCACTCAAGGCGTACGCAACGGAAGCGAAAAAGAGCACCCATCGGAGGTAAACAACCCCCCCCCTCTAAAAACATACTAAATTGCTATCACTGTACACTAATCCGCACATAACTTCCAGATGAATCACACACCTGTCATTGGAATATTGGTGTACATTTACCTTATGTCTAATTTTATCTTACAGGCTTTCGTTATGCAGCTGCAGAGTCTGAAGGTGTGCCCCGTGCAGAAGTGATTGATGAAGATCTGACAGAAGACCAACAGCAAAATCACAATGTCATGGAGGCAGTGGACAGCAGTTGTGTTGGACAAGTGGAGGTTGAGGTACCAGCTGCAAATGTGGATATACTGAAGAAATGTAAACCTTTTAAAATGATGACAGATTACAAACTCTCAGCTGTGTCTGTAATCAAACCTCTGTAACTTTGCTTCACTTCAGCAGCATCAGCTCATGTTCACATGTTGATTCATGGTTTGCTTCAGTTTTTGATGGACTGCAGAATATTTTGAAGGTTATCTGCTATAAAAAGCCAGAACAGGAAAATCTGCTTCATGTGTTTCTGTTTGATCCTCAGTGACTTTGACACAAAGGCCTCTGCTGTGATGATCACACCTCTGATCAAGTCTCACAGTGTCAGCTTTGTTTTTATACATATGGATATGTGCTGATAAATGATCAGAATTATAATATTTCCCACTGTCTGCTGTGTGCCGTGACCTTTGACCTGCTAAAGACAGTCAGCTGTGGATTATTCATTGTTGTGTCTGATACTTAGAACTGTGAGGAAGAACACTACACAGTTAATCAGGGTCCCCTCTCTCTGAATCAGGAAAGGTGGGCAGGCCGCGTGTGGGCCGCGGGCCATACGTTGAGTCTCACTGTTTGAAATGTGAACATTGTTCTGCTGCAGTCAATGGACTAAACCAGAGAAGAAGAAAACAGACTTTACCATGAAGATCCTCAGTGTGGATCAGTATAATATCAGCCTGATGTCTGCAGTTTAGTGTCAGCACAACTTTCACATCATATTCATCTCAGCACAACTAAAACATGCTGACTGACCCCAGAGTTTCAAGTCCACATCCTGGACTCTCCAGGAAACCACACAGATGCTTCACTCCTGAATCCTGCAGCTTGTAGTTGTCACTCAGGTCCAGCTCTCTCAGATGGGAGGGGTTGGACTTCAGTGCTGCTGCCAGATAATCACAGCTGATCTCTGACAAACCACAGCCCCTCAATCTGTATGAAGAATGAAAGATGTAAGTTTATTAGACAAAGTGTGAGCTTGAAATCATTCAGTGTTTCATCATCTGTTCAGAGCTGAAGAAGGTTCAGAATGTAGAAGTTTAGAAAATGGAAACTCCAAACAGCTGAAGCCAACAGGAAGCAGCTTCAAACAAACACAACAAGAGAAAAAACTCTGAATGTTTCACATTAAAGTCGTACATTTATCATAAAAACAGGACAAAGACTTGAAAAAGTCGTGTTTTTCCTTCCAGGAACCACAAGGCTTCACTTTTAAAGGTGAAGTGTGAAAGAAATGGACATATTTGAAGTCCAACACCTTTTTCCAGTCACATTATTAAAGCAGACAAACTACAAGCTCATTTTCATTCCAACAAGTCATCTTCTGACCTGGACTAACAACACTGGTCTCTATGTGCAGCTGGCTGTGAGACCAGTGCTCAGGGAGCGTCTACAAAGTGCAACACTGAAAGAACATCACACACTAGCTTTGTCCCAAAACGTCGGCTGCATCCTTCGGAGGACCCGGTATTCGCGGTCTACGTGGGCCGGGTCCTTCAAAGATCGAAAAGGCTGGAAGTGCGAGGCTGTGAAATGGGACGGTCTAGCCTTCAGATTTGCGTCACCGCTGTCTTTGTGGAGTTTAATAAACTCGGCCGTCTGCTCCTTGCTATCTAAAATATAACAGGACACTGGCGTAAATTCTCGACCGTCTCACACTTCTGTTTAATCAGTTTCCTGTTTAACGTTTATTCAGCTGTGTGAAAATCCCGGAGGAACTTTGATCTCAGCCAAACCGATTTACTCCGGAACAAATAAAACACAGAAAAAAGGCAAACAATTACATTTTTAAGTTATCCGAGTGACTTATATATCGTGTTTCACCTGAGTAGCGAAAGAGCGGGGTCTGAAAACGATGAAGCCGGGCGTCCGCTGCTCTCGCCGGCTGGAGTGACCATTGAACCCCCCGGCTTGCTAGCGAGCGGGTGGGTAACAGACGTCTCCGAAAACGTCGGCACACTTTTGCAAATATGCGATGTCTTGATAAACCAAGCAGATATTTGAAGTTTACACAGCTACTTTCTCACCTGAAAATATGTTAAAAGTTTATTTTGTGACCCAGAAAGATTAATAAGAGTAATTTGAAAACTTAGTAGCTGCCGCCATTGTTGGCAGCTGAAATTTGGCTGGGATATGAATTCTGGGATATGGTGGGCCACGAAGGACACACCCGACGAATCCTTCAAATTCGGGGAAATGAAGGACGCATTTGTCGGGCACATTTGAAGGAGTCGACAAATACGGACAGCCTTCATCGCCTGGCTGTGACGTAATCGGCCTTCAAATGCAGCCTCTGGAGGATGCAGCCGACGTTTTGGGACACAGCTACTAATTTGCTTCCATCATCCAACCTGAAGAGGAAACAGAGACGCCTCCCCTTCAAAGTAAAAGCTGCTCCTTTTGGACACAGTATCAAAGAAAGTCTACAGTATAACATAGAAAAGACAGAACAAAGTTTTGGTTGTTTTTAAATTGTGCAGAAATGAAACTACACTAAGCTCAATTATGTGACAGACATTTCATCCCATGTCAGTTTGGCCTCATCCTGGGCCAGATTATCCAGCACACACTCTGACCACAGGCCCAGGGGCCACGCACAGCTGGGCTCCATCCAAGAGACAGCAAACAAACCAACACAATAATAAAAAGCACCATGTGATTGTTGGGTCTAAACTCAGACCCCGCTGTATCCAGGACTTATTCCCATGAAAGAAAAACAAGGCAACAGTGTTCGATCGATTTCTTGCGCAATCGCAGATTCCATCTGTGACCAGCACGTCGAAATGACCACAATGGTGGCCTCCTCTCGCTGCCTTTTATTGACAAACTTCAAACAATAGTTTACAAAACACCTCCCCCTGCAACCCCGTTTGGTTACATAGACAAGGACTGTATGTAAATGTATACACTGAGTGTGTGTGTGTGTGTGTGTGTGTGTGTGTGTGTGTGTGTGTGTGTCAGACCTCCTGCTGACCAAAGGGTCGTAAACCCAGGAAGTTTACATCAAAAGAAACAGATCTTTCAGATAGGATGTATCTACAATAAAACCTCCCCCAGGACAGAGTGGTTGGAGAGGTGGCCAGGATCAAAGGAATGGCTTTGATCCTACTGCTTGAACTAAGACTGTACAAATTTAAGAAACACAATGGCAACATTCAACAATTAGACTTAACAGTGATCTTCTTACATCTTCAAGACAAACATAGTAAAAACATGAGCACATTTGTTTCCTGATAAAATGATGTGACAGGTAGAACAGAGTAAAGTGGTGGTGTTACAGCCTTTCTCCCCTCTGCTGCCGAGGCTGTTAGTCTCTCCCAAACTCAGCTACAGGACTTCCAAATGAATGAAAGCAGCAGAAGTGGCTTTACAAATGAAAGAGGAAGAGGAGAAGAAGAGGAGAGGGAGGCCACCCTGACCATCACTCCAGCTGAAAACATCACACTTCCATTAAAGTTGGTGAGGAAATGTTGAGCAGGATGAGCTGCTGGCTAATCTGGAGGCTGTAGCAGCAGCTCACAGTCACAGTGGATTTCCACTCATGAAAAAGCTCTGGCTGCTTCATTTCTCATCTCATATCAGAGACTTTAATGCTTCACTGAAGCTGTACAGTGATGCTTCCATATTCCAGTGAGGCCTCCATAATGATTTCAGCTGTTCTGTACACACACTGTGTGCCCTGTATGGCTCAAAGTCTCTGCAGCCTGTTTTTATCTGCTATCATCAGATCTTCATCATCCTCATTCACATCCCTCACACACTCTACAGCCTCATCAGCACTGACTTCATCTTCACTGATTGATGGAGCACAACATGAACCTGTGGAGGCTGAAACACTGTCCTGTCAAACATCTCCCCGTCACCACTCCACTTCTGTCAGCCTTTAAATGAACCCTGCTCAAGTCTGTCACTTCTGTTTGGAGCCAAAAGGAAAAACTCTTGTTCAGTCGTTTGGAAAGACAACATTTCTGAAAGCACTCAAACTTCTTCACATTTGTCTTCAGACACATCCTGAACATTTAGGAACTAAAGAAAGTTTCAAACATCAAAGACATGAAATATAGAAAAACAACAACAGCCGCAGTCAGTGAACTCACCTCAGAGTCTCCAGTCGACAGTTTGGACTCTCCAGTCCAGCACACAGAAGCTTCACACCTGAATCCTGCAGGTTGAGGTTGTTACTCAGGTCCAGCTCTGTCAGATGGGAGGGGCTGGACTTCAGAGCTGAGGCCACAACTTCACAGTGAGACTCTGAGAGTCCACACAGAGTCAGTCTGTGATGATAGAAAATATAAAATGTGTTATTATAAAAGCAGAAAATCTGCACTATAAACACAGACTGAATGTATATGAAGACAAAACAGAGTGAGGTCATAATCTGATGAATCTGCTCTTCACATCTGTGCTTCAGCTCCTCTTACTGTGTTTGACATGACACAACGATTGAGTCTCTCTCAGACCTGCAGACTTTTAATGAGAATCTTTGTTTGGCTTTAATCTGCAGATGAAGGAGGAAGATGGTGTCACATTTAGGCTTCCATAATGTCCACAGTCTGTCACTGAGATCTGATCCAGAGTCAGAGTGAAGACACACATTTGGACTGTTTCCTGTTTTGACTCCAGAACATTTTGAATGAGTTCAGCTCAGTGAAGAGTTCCAGCTGGAAAGATGATCTCTGTTTGCTACCTGCTGTCAGGTACGACTGTTCACGTCCACACGCAGGAAAAACCTGCTGACTGTTACCAAACGGAGCAGAAATCTCATCACTGGACAATAATGATGAATGAACTCAGAGCTGCTGATATCAGATCTGATTTCAGGGGAACTAAACACAGAAATGATTGGCTCATTTTAGCTTTCTGAGCCATTATCTGCTGGTGTGTCGCTAGTTGGCAGAAAATGATTTGTATTCCTGTTCAGGGCTTCAGTGTTTATGAGTCCAGATCCAGGTGACAGCAAGTCAAAATGATGTTACCTGTCTGTGTCCAGCAGCAGCCTGGATTCACTTTGAATATTGTTATAACCTGACATGGATCAGTTTGTCTTTGATTGGTTTGTAAATGTCACTGTTTCCATTGGACCTGAGTGACGTACAAAGACAGAGAGGGAGAGAAAGGAGAGAGAGGATGGAGACAGCAAAGAGAGAGCAAACACAAACAGGTGAGAGTGGACAGGTGACCAAGGTCAGCAACCAATCAGAGAGCTTCTGTTTGACCCACAGTCACTGATGATGACTGCACATAACCAAGCAGTGTGTTACTCTGATATCAAATATGGATCCTGCTCTTATAATAATGATCATCAGATGATATTATTGTGTTATTTTGTAGCTGAATACGATGTTTGTGTGATTATCAGTGAAAGAAGCAGTGAGGAGGATGGAGAGAGAGAGAGGACAGAGGGTGAAGTTAGAAACACTAAAAGGATTTTTCATGGATTTCATGGATGATTTGAGTGATTTCCAGCAGGACACTTAAACATGTCAGTGGACGTCCTAAAGAACATATTCACTGATATGAAACGTGTCATTGAACAGGATTAATATCAGTGGAAACATGGTGGAAACAGCTGTGACTGCATGGATGTGACACACTTCAAATCTGTTCTCCACTCTTGGATTTGGGATCCATGGAGCTGCTGCTGAGTCTGTACAATAAAGGAATGGTGTGGAAGGTTGCAGCGTACGGACACAAACACTTTGTGGTTACAATCTGATTTTATTTTCAACATTAAACTACTAACCTACACTGATCAATGATGTTAATGATCACATCTGGACTCACCCAGCCTTTCTGCAGTTCCTCACAGCTGGAATCAGTCTCTGTCGTCCCCGCTTTGATGTTTTGTACTTCTGCAGGTCCAACTCATCCAGAACCTCCTCTGACATCTGCAGCATGAAGGCCAGAGCTGAGCACTGGAACTCAGAGAGTTCCTTCTCTGATCTGTTCTCTGACTTCAGGAACTCTTGGATCTCCTGAAATAATGTGAGGTGGTTCATCTCCATCAGACAGTGGAAGATGTTGATGCTTCTGTCAGGAGAGATTTCATCACTGTTCATCTCCTTCAGGTTGTTGATGACTCTCTGGATGGTTCCTGGACTGATCTCTGTCTGACCCAGCAGACCTACTAAGAGTCTCTGGTTGGACTCCAGACAGAGGCCATGAAGGAAGCGAACAAACAGGTCCAGGTGGCCATTTTCACTCTGGAGGGATTTATACATGGCTCTGTTCAGGAAATCATCCAGAGAGGACTCGTTGTATTTTTTTCCCAAAAAGTTCTTCAGCACCTTTGTCTTCCTGTTGGTGTGACAGTGGAACATGTAGACAGCAGCCAGAAACTCCTGAATGCTCAGATGAACAAAGCAGTAGACTGGTTTCTGGAAGATCACACACTCTCTTTTGAAGATCTCTGTACAAACTCCTGAGTACACCGAGGCCTCTGTCACATCCAGACCACACTGCTCCAGGTCTTCTTGGTAGAACATGATGTTTCCTTTCTCCAGATGTTCAAACGCCAGCCTCCCCAGCTTCAGAAGAACTTCCCTGTCAGCCTCCGTCAGCTCCTGTGGACTCGTCTCATGTCCCTCATGGTACTTGTTCTTCTTCCTCTTTGTCTGAACCAGCAGGAAGTGTGAGTACATGTCAGTCAGGGTCTTGGGCAGCTCTCCTCTCTGCTCTGTAGTCAACATGTGCTCCAGAACTGTAGCAGTGATCCAGCAGAAGACTGGGATACTACACATGATGTGGAGGTTCCTGGATGTCTTCATGTGGGAGATGATTCTGCTGGACAGCTCTTCATCACTGAATCTCCTCCTGAAGTACTCCTCCTTCTGGGCGTCAGTGAAGCCTCGTACTTCTGTTAGCCTGTCAACACATGTAGGAGGGATCTGATTGGCTGCTGCGGGTCGGGAAGTTATCCAGACGAGAGCGAAGGGAAGCAGATTCCCCTGGATGAGGTTTGTCAGCAGTTGGCTGACTGATGACTTCTGTGTGACATCAGACAGCAGCTTCCTGTTGGTGAAATCCAATGAAAGTCTGCTTTCATCCAGGCCGTCAAAGATGAACAAAAGCTGAGAGACAGCCAGCTTCTCTGCTGTGACCTTCTGTAATGTTGGATGGAAAACATGGAGCAGCTCCAGAAGACTGTACTGCTCATCTCTGATCAGGTTCAGCTCCCTGAATGAAAGCAGAACCACCACACTGACATGTTGGTTCTCCAAGCCCTCTGCCCAGTCCAGAGTGAACTTCTGCACTGAGAAGGTTTTTCCAACACCAGCCACGCCGTTGGTCAGAACCACTCTGATGGGTCTCTGTTGGTCAGGTAAGGCTTTAAAGATGTCCTGGCACCTGATTGGAGTGTCATGGAGGGCGTCCATCTTGGAAGCTGTCTCCAGCTGCCTCACCTCATGTTGGGTATGAACCTCTTCACTCTGTCCCTCTGTGATGTAGAGCTCAGTGTAGATCCTGTTCAGTAGGGTTCTACTTCCTGTTTCATCACTTCCTTCAGTCACACGTTCACATCTCCTCCTCAGACTGATCTTATGTTCATCTAAAACCTCCTGCAGACCAACATCTGCTGAAAGAAAGAAAAACAATGAGACTAAAGAGAAAGAAAACTCTTCAATGTCTGAACAACACAAGAAGTCCAGTTTTCAGAAATGAGTCCATCAGCAGACAGATGTTCAGTCTTACTTTGTACACAGCTGCTCTGACTGGCTGTCTGCAGTCCAGCTCTGCTTCTGGATCTTTCTCCACACTGGGGACAGGAGGAGTCTCCCGATGAAGCAGACTGGTCCCAGTATGAGGAGATGCACTGTCTGCAGAACCAGTGTCCACAGCTGGTAGAGACTGGATCCTTCAGGACGTCCTGACACAAAGCACAGCAGGACAGCTGCTCCTCCTCACAAACACCACTCCTCTTCCTCTTCCTCTCTCTGTGAACACATTTCTTCATCACTAAAACATTTACTGTCAGTGAAAAACATCCAGATGTGACCAAACTGCAGTTCCTCACAGTTCCTTTGATTTCATCAACACTAATGAGCTGCTCTTCCTGTCTGCCTGTCTCATTAAACACTGAGTGATGAATACAAACTCAACACTTCCTGCAGACTTCCTGACTTCACAATAAAAGCTTTCCATCAGAGAGACACAGTTATGACTTTCACTGTTTTACAGCCGCTGTGTGCAGATTATCTGGGTCAGTTCACTCTGAAGCAGCTTAGAAGTGTCTGTGTAGAGCCGTGGTCTGACACACAGAGACTTCTGATTTTCTCTGTTTAAACAAACATGATGAAGATGAGCAGGTTTCTCTTCTAGTATAAACTCTGTGTCTCTCTGGCTGGCTCATGATGGCTTTTCAGGTTTTATGTTTTGCTCTCTCCTGCTAGCGTTTTGCCTGCCTAGGTGGAGCTTGTAATGGCCTCTCGCTCTTGGTCCACACAGCTATGATGATTACACCACCTGTTGCTGATTCACCTGGGCTTACCGGTAACCATTTAATGCTGCGGCATGGAGCAGTTTGTCGCTGGGACATTGACCCTCCTGTGTTCATGATCTCAGCTCCTTGCTAAGAAATCTCTCTCTAAATTCACCAGTTGGGTTAACTTTGTGTATACTTTGAGTAAATATTTCCCCGGACCTGGTTACAGACGCTTACCTGTGACTCCCGTGTGTGGCTGTGTGAGTGGAGAGCAGGACAAGAGTGACTGAAGAGGAGTGAGAGTGGACTCCCTTCCCTCTTTTCCCTGGAGCCCTGGACCCCCTCCCCAACTCACTGTACATATATAGAGCACTGTGGTTCACCCCTTTGGTAAATAACCTGTCACCTTTTTGTTTGTCAGAACTCAGTCTGTGCTTGAGTTCCTCTGTTAGCCATGACATTTTGTTGGTTCTCTCTCTTCAGGTCCCTGTAAGTGTTTGATCTAAAACATTATATTTATTCTGCTTTGATTGTTTTGTGTGCTGAGGGACATTGTTGCACGATCCACTTTTTCTTATCACTCAAATATCCTGATACTTTCAGAAAGTTGGAGAGCTCTCCTGGCTTGCTTAGTCTTTGCTCTGTACTGCAGTACTTGCACTGGTTTCACTGGACAAGTCTGCATGTGAATCTACAACTGATCTGACATTGTGGCACAAACACAGTAAACAAACACTACGAGCACCTTGTTTCATGTGCAGTGGCTTTCTTCTCATTCTGCTACTCAACACTGTATGAAAAGCCTCTCACTGCCAGCATCCTTCCAGCCCCACGACAACAAGACCAACTCACATCTTCACAACACCAAGAATTTTTCCCCTTTTCTTTGGAGAAACTGAGAAGCCAATAGGATTGTAGCTCAAACTTGCCCACAGTCCTGCTTCATCACTGCTCACTCCTACCTGTGTTGGTGCTCAGTGGACAGTCATTAGGGTTGCCAACTCCCTGAAAAATAAATAAGGGACACCTCGTGGCCAGGGCCGGGCAACCTAGTTGTCTTCACCCTTCCCAGTGTGGTAGCTCTTTTTTGTGTGTGTGAAATTATTTTTTAACCATTTGACTTGAATTTGATTTAAGCAGATGCATATTCTATTCTTTGTGATATGACCATATGGGAAACAAATGATCCTTTAGCCATTTATTTTTAGCTCAAAATGACAACATTAACACAGTAAAACAGGTCTCTTTCTTAAACAGAAGCCTGTCATGCTTAACTTTTGAGAATAAAAGTAAATCTTTCTTTAAAAGAACTCTGTCCTGCTTAACTTAAAATTATATAAATTAATAGAAAACAATAGAACGAAAAATATTCTGTGCACATTTAGTGCATTTAGTACAATTGGCTTCAGCTGAGGTATTATTTCAGCTTTTCTAATGCTAATCAGCTGCTCCTGTTTGTAAACCCGCTTGTTCCCATGATTACGCATCTTAACTCATCATCATTATTCATCTATGTATTACTTTTATGTATTAGTCATCTATTTGTTGTAATCATCTATCCTTGCAGTTGTTTATTACACAAAATAAATTATATTATCACACTTCTGGCCACATAGCGCTGATATTCACTGCACATGCCCATTTTAACCTTAACCAGAGGGTTTAAAAAACAAACCAGTGTTTACATAGCATATCTGCTTCTGCCGTGGCCTGGTGGACAAGAAATTGGTTAAGGGTTCCCCGAGCTTTCACGCCCCTCATGTTCTTCTTGTGCCCACCATTAGAAGCATGCCTATGGAAAAAGTGCGCCAGCACACAGTGCAGTGCGCTTTATAGGTGTTATGGTGACCTTTTCCAGCCAGGTGTTTCCCTTTTCCCATTCCTCCCTGTGCTTTTGCAGCCTTTTTTTCTTTCTCTGAGCGAACAAACATTGCTGCTCTAATGCTGGGCTCACACTGTGCGATCTTTGGCCCATTTTGAGCCGATTTTTGAGTCGTGCGACCGATTTGGTGATCGGCCCGATTTTGGCCTTCATCGTGCATCGTGTAGTATATGTGGGGTAACGAGAAGCGATTAACACCTCGAGCAGCTCCCGATCATCAATCGCTCGTGAGCCGCTCACACTGCTCACGCGCAAACACGTAAACGTCGGTGAAAAAGACAGAGCAGCACGGCTGTGCAGCGTGTGATCTGGACACAAGCGATGGAGGCACAACTGTAGAACTTTGGAAAGCTCATCAGAGCCTTTTCGATGTGGCATCACAAAATTATCACGACCACAACAACCGTGAAAATAGTTGGATTTACATGCTGCTCAATCACAGCTGCCTGATCAATGTTTTTCATTAGCAATTTAGCAAAGTTGATGGTGGTGGTTTGTGTGTCTGTGTGAGTGAAAGACAGAGAGAGCGACAGATTTTCTGTTATAACCTTCATGTTATGGAGGCACAGTGTGAGCACTCGGGTCGCATCAGAGCATCGGGCGGTATAGTGTGAGACCTGCATCGTGACCTACCAACTTCTAACCCCTGCGAGTCAATCGTGCAGTTTGAGCAGGAGCTGAATAACGTGACTGAAAAAACTCGCACAGTGTCTGCCCAGCTTTAGGTGTACTGTCGTCCGAGACTTGCACCGCAGTGTCAGCGTTTGTTTCCCTGTTGGCCATGCTTCTTGTTGTGGTCATCTGTTGTCTTCCGGTATTTTCTCCGCAAGCGACCTTTCCTCGACCAATGAGATGAGCGGTATTGTCATAAGTGTGCTGTCAGCTCATTGGTCACAAAGCAGGAGAGGGGCTGGGAATTAAGTTTTCCAACAAAGCGTTAATTCCATGAACATTTATAGACTACTTTTGATTCTCACTGTATTACGGGACAAAGTGTGTCCCTTATTAGCTCAATACGGGACGTGTGCTTTTGTTTCTAAATACGGGACGATTCCGTTTTTTAAGGGACGGTTGGCAACCCTAACAGTCATAGCCTGCTGCTAGCATGAATGCTAAACGTACTGCTGTGGATGATCAGCAGAAAAACATGTGGTCAGTTTGACTGTTTGCTGTATTTAAAGTGTTTTTCTCAGTTCGTCTGTATTCAAAGTGCATTCGGGGCTTTAGCTGACAGCTCTTTGTGCTAACAAACTAAACTCTCTTAGTTTAAGCCAGCAGACTTTACCAAACACAAAGCCTGCTGCTGCCTCCATGGGTTAGCTTGTGTGACTGGTGTTTACAGCAATGAAATCTAAATCACACTAATGTGTCCTCCAAGGTGTTTGGTGGGAGCACTGAGTGAAACATAAGAGCTCTGGTTAAGCCTCATCAGCTGGATAGGCTGTCCACCCTAGTCCAGGCTTTAACTCAAATCTCTGACTGGCTTTCTAACAATTACCTTGTTAGAACAAGACAGAGACCATGATCATAGCTCCTCCTGATCTATATTCTAAAATCAGTCAAGTTGTTGCCCCTTTCTGTTCTTCTGCTGAGCCAAATATTCGAAATCTTGGAATAATATTTGACTCTTCTTTGGGCCTTGACTCACATGTAAAGTCTCTGTCTCGTTCCTGTTTCTTTCATTTAAGGAATATTTCTAAACTGCGACATATGGTCTCCTTAGCTGAACTGGAAAAAATTGTCCATGCATTTGTGTCATCGCGTTTAGATTATTGTAATTCCCTGTTTACCAGCTTGGATAAATCATCTCTTTCTCGCCTCCAAGCTGTACAAAACGCAGCAGCCAGACTACTAACTCGCTCTACCCAGCGAGCTCACATCACTCCTATTTTATGTTCTTTACATTGGCTCCCAATAGATTTTAGAATTCGTTTTAAATGATTGTTTTAACGTACAGAGAACTAAATGGCCCCAGATTATTTATCCAAGCTTCTCACTAAACACACTGCTGCTCGCTGTCTCCGCTCACAGAGTTTGTTGGTTGCTCCCAGAACACGTCTGAAGATGAAAGGGGGCGGAGCCTTTCAGTCTGTGGCACCAAGGCTGTGGAACAGTCTACCTCTACAACTACGTTTGGTTGACTCTGTGGGATCCTTTAAAAAACAGTTAAAAACTTTACTGTTTAAACAAGCTTTCTGTTGACCAATGCTGTTTACATTTTTATATTTTTCATTTACATTTAAACTCTATATTGTGTATATTGTGCATTTTGCTATTTATCGTACTGTTTATTTTAATCTCTGTGTGCAGCACTTTGTGACTACCTGTCTATGAAAAGCGCTTAATAAATAAACTTTA
Organism: Rhamphochromis longiceps; assembly: GCF_057381845.1. NCBI lineage: Eukaryota > Metazoa > Chordata > Actinopteri > Cichliformes > Cichlidae > Rhamphochromis > Rhamphochromis longiceps. The sequence continues at coordinate 70,063,945 of NC_140559.1, read as the reverse complement.
CTTACTTACTTACTAAAATAACAAACAGGGCTGTGAGAGCAACTGAAGTGATAAAAATACTGTTTAAAGATAAAAAACACTTTGATGTTCTCTCGTCACCTAACAAAGTCCAAACCCTGTGAACTATTTTAGCTTTAATAATTGTGGATTCAGGTATCCTGAACCCATCTTTGGACATTTGTAATTAAATATTTTAAAACTCCATCAGAGACTCCTGATGTGGCTGTTTGGAGAAGGAAAAGAGGGACAAAGTGGAGCGTCGAGCTGAGGCTTCATTCACTGCAAACCTACAGTTATGTTTCCTTATTTCTGCTGTTTGCATGTTCACAGCTGAAATAAAGCTGCCTCTTTGACTTCATCCTGTTGTGTTTGGGTCCAATCCTGCCTGCCACACAGCGCTACAGGACAAAGTCTAAGATTTTTACCTTTTTAATGAATCTTTGGTCATATTTATCCAGGAAAACACAAACATGTAAAGGAGTCATCACAGTTCTCTGACCTCGTTGGTCCAGGTTCACCACTGAACTCTGGAGGTTGACCTTTGGACCAGTCACTCCTCACAGACGGACAGCTGGATCCTGCAGACTGTGACCTCTGACCTCTGCAGACACAAACATGTTTTATTCAATGATCAATTCTCTGATGAAGTGATTGAAGCAGCTGTGGTCACACAGACTGCAGATAATGCAGCTGTTTCCTGTCAGTAACAGTCCTCTTAGATTAGAGTTCAGCTTTTTACAGGAAAACAAATGTCCCTGAATGCAACAGTGAGACACAGTCTGCCTGTGTGGCTGTGATAGCTGCCGTTAGGAGCGCTCATGTGTTTGCAGTTAGACGAGGAGATGTTACCATCATGGACACGTTAACAAATCCTGCAGCATCACGTGGCACAAACACTTTGTGTTCCTGTCATCTGCAAGCAACAGGAAGTTCATTAATAAAGGCGGGATGGAGACGCGACTGTGATGGTTCTCCTTCATCCAGCTGTTACACACATCTGGGCTCACACGACGAGCCTTTGTCTAATACAGCAGCAGCTCTCTGAACACTTTTCTGAAGAGGAGCTGCACAAACCTTTGTTTGCTTTCTAGAGCAGCGTATCAAAGTCAAACTACCCACTGCTAGCAGCTGTTTCTATCATAGTTTAGGATCCAGATGTGTGAGGTCTAGATTTACACCTCTGATTAAAATACATAGTTAAAAACAGCCAATTGAGTCCAAATGTGTCTTAAACCAGATAAACTGACAGTTACAGCTGAGCCTGTGTGTCCTTGGAGACACTGCTCTGCTACAGAGATGCATTTTAGAAACCAGGAAACATCAAAATCATTTAAATCAGAGAGTTCTTGTTACTAACAGCTCACCTCTCTGCAGCAGAGACTTTAAAATCAATGATAAAATCTTACGCCTAAATTAACTTTACTGTTAACGAGTTTTCATGTTTCTGTAATCCACCAGTGTGCTCATGCTTTTTTAATTGAAAACATATTTTTAATGATCAAATATAATTATGTTTGTTATTTGTGGATTTTAAATGTCCTTGACAGAGACAGATGATGATCATTATCCTGCACTGTGGTCTCAGGTTTGGTCGAGCTAGCACAAAGAATGGCTATGTTGAACTTCCTCCTGGGATCTACACTAAGAAGTGAGTCCAACATTAGCAGGGTCTCTTTCCTTTATCTGATTCACTTTAGCATTCACAGTCACGTGAAGCTTGTTATTAACTCGATAAGTCAACCCAGGGTTTCAGCTGAGCGCTCACATGAAACACATGGTGTTGGCAGCATCTGATCAGTCATATTCATGGAGACGTGTATCAGCAACAGAGCAGCTGAGTTTGCAGAAGGAAGTCAAACTAAACCATAGGCTATACCACCTGAAACACCTGAGTGGAAGCTCCTCCCTACACTGTGTTTGAAGCAAAGCACAAAGGAGACACCTGCTGGAGCAGCTGGAGTCCTACAGACACTCAGCCTCTTCACTACACAAACACCTCCTACAACATCCACTCTTTCCACTCTGACTGCTGTGTTTGTGGAAACACTCCAACACACACCGCTTCACATACCAACATAGAAATGTGTGAAAAAGAGCTGAGCTGATATTAAACATGAGGATTTATTCAGAAATACAGAGTCAGGAACAACATCTAGACACACATTACCTCTCAGCAGCAGAAGAACAGCCTTTAAAGTTTATACCGATATCCTTTGACTCGTTGCTCTTTAAGGAAACACAGCTGGGTTCAGGTCCAGGAGATTCTGGCCTCTTATTGATCCTAAAAGAAAAACAATTGTCGCGTATTCAGAATATTGAGGATGAGAACAAAACAACGAAGGTCCAGAAGAATTAGGTCAAACGATGATTTTAATGAACACATGCGTAGGGAGATGAACACCGTTACACAATCAGCGTCGATCTCCGCCCAAAAGTACACAAGCAGTTGCTTTTATAACATCAGGGTATTATTACGCCCCCTCTTGCGTCAGAGCAGATACTTGCATGAGTTAAAAACACAAATGTTCTGTTGACAACTTTTGACACAGTTTGAAAAGAACATCGTCTCCGTCTCCACGCCAGGTGCTTCCTGTAGCTCGTCTTGCTTTCACTTATCCCTGGAACATCAGACGCACGTCCTGCAGCAAACTATCACTTATGCAGGCACAAAATGCAGTTACAAGCAAAATATGTCTGAACTCTAACCTAGAATATAAGTCTACCTACGGTGTGTGTGTGTGTGGATGTCTCGACCTCAATTGCACTCTGTCTCACCTCTCGCCTACTAAAGCTCACACCCAGACAGAGGCCACTCTCATATGTGTAACAATTTAACTGAAACTATATGTGTAATATATTGAATAAATGCTTTAATCAAATGCCACTACTCAAAGCTCAATAAAAAGGATATAAACGAATAAAAGATAATAATGAATACTTGTATCATGTGTGTTTTGTAAGCGTGTAGGCAATCCTTCCATACCTGTAAGTCACTTTGCACAATAGATCGGCATCGCGACATCGCGCCAGACGAAGCTTCTGACCATCAATTATCAGACTGAGCTTAAACTCTTTAAAAGCACAAACTGCAAGATGTGTATAAAAATAGTTATAACTGCACCTGGAATAAAGGTTAATATTGGATTATGATAACACCTGTAAAACAAGTTTTAACGTAATACCAACAGCATCAATAAATGCTTTGATGAAATGATGATTAATGCAATGGTAATGATAATGGTTATGACAGTAACAGTAACATATCTCCCTGATCTCCACACAATAAATGTAACAGCTTCATGAGACAGGAAGGAAAAAATGGAAATGTTAAATTAAAGACATGATGAACAATCTGAAACTCATAAAAATAATGTACTTACTCTTTGTCACATAACAGTCTTTTGTTAAACTTTTCAATAATACCCTTTGACATGTTGCTCTTTAAAACACACTTTTACTCCCTGACCTTTGACCCAGTGTGACATGTTGACTCACTACCTCAGACAGCTTAAAATAGTCTTTTTGTTTTTTGGTGCTGCCTAAAAGAACCGTAAATATCTGTCCTATATACAGTTATGTTCATATATTTTTGTGCTACATCAGGAAACTCAAAAACATAGTTTGTAATATTTTAATCCTTATTTTTAAAACTGTTTTTGTCATTTTTCTTCTCCCATTGCATCAAAAATCATTATTTACACTGAATAAATGAGTCAGCAGCTCTCTTACATTCTTGCTGCAGGTTCATTACTGAAGTCTGGAGGGTTTCCTTTGGACCAGTCACTCCTCACAGACACACAGCTGGATGCTGCAGATCCTGCTCCATCCTCTTCCTCCATCTTCTTGATGTCAGGGTGGAGTTAGTCTGAGAGGCAAACACACACACTCAGAGGTGCTGTTGTACTGGAAGCATCACACTGACGGGTTTCTAAAGTTCTCATTGATCATTTCATGGAGTTTCTGTGGTAAACACTGTCCTGTGACGTATGTGTTATGGTGAGGGTCATGAGGGCTAACCAGCCCCACTCCTTCCTCCTCATATTTCAGCCTGAAGCACAATAACAGCCTAAACCTAACCAGGGCCCTGTTTCAGGAAGCCGGTTTAGAAAACTCAGAGTGAAAAACGATACTCAGGGTTGAGTAACCCCGAACTGTCCAACTCGGAATATTCGGTTTCAGAAAGGCTGATAACAAGTAGTTCAATCAACGCGGAGTTGCTTTAACCCCAAGTTAAGCGCACGCACGAGGATACATAAAGCCCTGATTAGTGGAGCACAGATTAAGCGAGTCACCATGGAGACGGAGGGAAAGAAGGCGCGGTCAATGTATTTTACAGCGCTTGAGGCCGAAATTCTGATGGCAGCATATGCCGATAACATGCAAATTTTGCAGAAAAAAAGTAACACAGCCTCAGCTGCAAAAGAAAGGGAGCATGCATGGCAAAACATAGCCGACAGAGTCAATGCGTGAGTGTTAATGTAAACATTGATCTAGGGATTTCCACCCATTTAACATGTTATTTATTATATTTTATTTGTTATTTTATACATTTTATTTTGTGACGTGATGTGAGCGCAGGTGCAACCCAACAGGCCCCAAACGTTCCTGGCAGCAAGTAAAAATGAAATATAAAAATATAGTCCAAACAGGTAAGGTGTAATTGTATTATGAGCCATAGTGCTTGGTCTGTTTGTCCCATGTAAATCAATTACAGTTAGAGGCTACATTAATTTTCTTTCTGTAAGCACTTATTGAAATTATCTGAGCACATTACAAGTACATATTTGCTTACTCTGTATGCTCAAATGTGACCCGTTATGGCCAACAGAAAAAGAGCGGAGGCCCGAAAAACAGGTGGGGGTCCTCCACCACCACCGCTCACAGAGCCTGGCCACTTGGCTTCCACATTTGTGATAATGTTGGCAGCATCACATATGATCTTCACAGTGCAGAGAACACAAATTAGCATCCATTACTATAATGAAATGATTTGTTAGTTTGAAATGCTACAGGGAACTATGTACCTGCACATTAATGCTGTGGAAAGACTTCCTGTTCACATAGTCTCCTTCATTTACTGAAGGAGCAATGATTGGAATGTGAGTCCCATCTATACAGCCAATCACGCCTGGGAACCGTGAGAATAAATGTAAAATTTAAGTAGTAGTTCAAGTATCACCACATCATGAATTAAGTTTTGGTCATCCTGATACCTGCAATTTTGTGGCATCCCTCTTTGATAAATCTTGTGGGTCTATGACCGGGGAACACCACAAACGGGTACAGGAGACGTTTCAGTGCAACTGTAACATTCCTGACTGCCCGACAGATGGTAGCCTTGGAAACGTGCTCAGCGTCACCAATATTATACAGAAAGCTCCCGTTTGCAAAAAACCGAAGTGCAATACAAATAATATGTACAGAACTGAGAGGATGTCCGCGATGTGTCACATGAGCAATATTAGGCCTGAGGATGTTATTCAAATGAATTATAGACCCACCTGTTCTCTGATTGGATTGTTAAATTTGTGATTGACATGACATTGGCCAATCAGATGAAAGGCAGAAAAATAGGGTCGTACTTGTAACTTGAAACTTGAGTGCAGAGTTTCACACGTATTCCTTGGCTAAGTCCACACACAAATTATTTTTACACCTACAAATCCTGGTTTACAAGTACAAAATATTTATGACCACAATTTGAGCCCATACAGCCACAGACTGACGGAGGCAGGAGAAGCTGCCTACAGACATCAGTCAGTGGATCCACAGTAACATCGAGTTCAGCTGCTGATCATCAACTGTTTCTGTCTCGTTCCTAGACTCTGATCTCACATAAAACGAAGCAGATTTATGCTGAAACTAAGCTGCACACAGCTGATGTCAGCCAGGAAAACAGTACAGACTGCTAACGTTACCTTAACATGGAGACGATCAACTGCGCCACAACATTCACGAAAGCGAAAGTAAAAGCAACGGAAGGAAACGCCCAGAGAGGCGTTTGAGGGACGGTCAGAGTCAGGAACCTCAGAAACGCATCAGGCTGGAGTTTAATTCTGTTTTCATCTTTAGAAACATCTGGAAATAGTTATAAAAACGCTGCGTAATAAAGAAAAATAGTGTAGATTAGTTTGAGTTGTGTTTATCTGAGCTGTGTCTTTAATCTGAAGTTCATTTTGTGGAGGAGCAGCAAGACTTTCAGTGTTACTCTCAGAGAAAGCCTCCCAAATGTCTGTTGTCTTAATAGTGGAATTATCTGGAAAATGAACCAGTTCTTATGAGCTGCTTTTCTGTATGAGCAGTCAAAGCATTTTATACAGCGTGCTTCATTCACACAAGCACTTCTTTTTCTAACAATGACACTATGATGGATGCATCGGAGAGCAAGTCGGGGTTCCACATCTTGCCCAAGGATACCGTGGCGTGCAGACTGGAGCAGCCAGGGATCAAACCTCCAACCTTCCAGTTAGTAATTCTACCTGCTGAGCTACAGTCTGTACTTCCTGAACATCACACCCTCCTTTTGTTTCTTTATTTCCAGTAGCAACCAGGATCATAATGAACCCTGACTCCCACAGACACTCAGGAGCCACCTGCCCAGTAAGTCACCCGCTAACTGCAACTATCAGAGCCCTGACCTTCTGCAGAGACGAGTCACACTGAACACAGCAAGTGTCCCTGCTCTCAGATACAAAACCTGCCTTTAAAAGTTCAGAGTAATGAAATCAGCAGTTCTGGTTCTAGAATCTGTAGTCTCACACACATGTGCAGAGCACTTTTGTTGTTTTGATTCACATCGGTTGATATTCTGCTGCAAACAACTAATGAGGACATTTTCTAAAAGCTTTGAGTGTCCATCAGGATCCTGTAGAAACAGCTTCTGGCTGCAGCTGCTGTGGAGCTCCACAGTAACCGGAAACACGTAACTTCAGTTAAATCGACTTTGACAGCGAAACTAAATTGCGTTTTTGTTACTATTGATGCTGCTGAGAAATAAAAATGGTTTTAAGTTTTTTTTAACACTCTGGGTTTGTTCAAAAAAATTCACCATCCCCTAAATTGTTCGTGGCCAAAAGTGACACTTGCTGTTTCGCTGATTCATTTATTTTTTTTTTACAGTACATCGTGTTGTGCGTTCTGATTGCTGTAGACCATTGTCAATCAATCTAGTCCAGTGTCTCCTGTACAGGAGCGGTCCCTAATAGGCCCACGGACCGGTCCGTGAGTCTTTTGGTACCGTTCCGCGAGAGTTGATCCTCCGGTGTGAAATGTATGGTTGTAGTTTCTGTGTCTTATTTTGAAAGAACTATTTACGCGTTACCATAGCGACCAGAGAGCATTAAAAAGCAGAGAGGAGGATGTCACTGTCATTGTTGTTGGCGCACAGCTCAAGTCACGTTTATTATTATATTTACAAAACACCACAGTTTCTTTTTTTTATTCTTTTGTTGTATTTATCCGCGACACCTTAAAGGTCGTTCCCTGAAAATATCGTCTGACATTAAAGTGGTCTGTGGTGCAAAAAGGTTGGGGACTCCTGCTGTACAGTACAGAATGCGTTTAGCTTGTCGAATTTACATAAATCTTCGATCGCTAGCAGTGTAACTCTGAAGTGCTGCACTGTATGTTTGTAAGTTTTCTCCCAAACAAACACAACAATGCCGACGAAACGTTTTGCACCCTCAAATGCACCTTTAGGTTTCATTCCATAATACTGGACTTATGTTTCTACGAAGGTTTGAACTCTAAGAGTGTTTAACATGATAGTGATTTATTGATTCTAACCCTAAATCTATCCAGTAATGTCTGCACATATTTTCAGTACTGATTTTAAAGTGTTTTAATCCTTCTGTCACTCAGGGAACCCAATAAGGATTCAAATACTTCAAAAGTCAACCAATGACATTGATGTGTAAGACTATTTAATAATTATTTATTGTTTATATTTCATTTATTCATTCATTCTTTGCACTGTGATTTAACCCATCTTTGTGTAAAGCAGGGGTGTCAAACTCCAGGCCTTGAGAGCCAGCGTCCTGAAGCTTTGAAATGTATCTCTGCTGCAACACACCTGAATAAAATTATTAGGTCATTAGCATGACTCTACCCTACTCAAGTAAATTTAAATAAATGTAAGTACATACCACCAGGTAGCTCCACTCGTACCCAGTGTAACGGGAAGTGAGAGGGTTAGGTTTTGGCGCTTTGAATGTTCAGTTGTGTGATGCAGCGATTAACGTTTGAGTAAAATATCGGGCTCCCTCGTGTCTTCCCTACATTCCTCCACAATGTCCGTTTTTGCAAAAATGTACTTCTAGAAGTACTTTTATTGCACGATGTTCATTCACTCATGAGCTGCTGCAACATGAATCAAATGGCTGAACTGCCACCTTGGCGTGCAGTCAAGTTCTACAGTCTGCTAATGATCTAATAATAAGTATTAATATTCCTCACTCACCTTACTAAATGTTTGTGAACACAGCCAGAAACATTTGCATCACAAACACAGACTAGTGTTTATTAGCAGAAGCTTTTGGGTGGTTGCTCTCAAACCTGTGTACAAGTTGAAGCATTAATGGTCCCTTCACTGATTTCCAGGTATCCAATGTCAGGGCTAACAGATGGATTCAGACGCAGGCAGCGTTCTGGCAAGCAAAGGGTTGACAATTTATTAACACAGAAGGGAAACCACAGTGATGTGTATATACAGTGCATGGGGCAGGGCTTCAGGGCTCCAGGGGAAGGAATCCACACTCGCTCTCCACTCGGCCCAAACTCCGCCACTCCTCTTCTTACGCACACTCGCTTCTCCACAGCCACTCTCGCTCCAATTTCCACTTATGTTGACACACACAGGGATCACAGGTCAGGGTCCGCCACCAGTTCCGGGGAGATCTAAACACAAAGAGTCCAATTAGATCAATACGCCACACAACACTGAGAGAGTTTGTCTTAGGAGAGCTGAGAGCACGAACATGGGAGGTTCAACATTCCAGTGCCGAATACTCCGTGCCGCAGCGTTAAATAGGCAAGGGGGACGCCGCCTGATCAGCAACAGGTGTAGAAATCACCGCAGATACGTGGGCCAAGGGTGAGAGCCCACAATGAGCTCCACCCAGGGAAGCAGGAGAGAAAACAAAACAAACCTGTGGCCAACATGAGCGAGCCGGAGAGGCACAGGGACCATGGCAGCCAATACCAAGTGCACAAGTTCACCCCAGATGGTTCCTCTTCTCTGTAACTTGGAGGATGTGGAGTAGGCTGTATTTTAATCAAAGACATATCAATCAATCAATCAATCAATCAATCAATAACCATGTCTAAAAACAACACAGGTTGACCAAAGTGCTGTACACAGTAAAAGAAAAAGTAAAAAGTAGAAACAAATACACACAATGAACAAAACAAAAAATAATCCCAAATTTCGTTTTTTTTCCTGAAGGGGTCAAACACTTATATGCAAGAATGACAGCGAGGTGAAAAACCTTCACCCGCAAGAAAACTCGAGCTGTGACTCATAGTACGAACACACACCTCACAGTAACACACTTTGTTTAATGTGAACTTTTTGCCAAGCTAGCTAATCCTGACCAACACACCAGACACAGAAGATAAAGGAACGATGTTTTACTGTTAGAGACAGAAAGGTTAAAACATTTTGGCAGAGGGCTAAAAGGGGCTAAAATTACCCAAAAAGAAATTCCATTTGACCAAAAACACTTAATTTTAAAAAAATTAAGTATATAGTTATGAATAATGAACAAATAATTAACAAACTGGGGTTTATAAATCGTGTAACACATCCTCATGGTAAGAAATTTTACCTTAATGCGTTACATGTGTTAGAAGTCAATGTATCTTTAACAATATACTCCTTATTTTATATCTCCTGATCCTTCACAGAGCTGCATGAACCTGTTGTTGATGTCAGAGAGTCAAACTCTGCTGAAGAGTGGGTTGTTTCCTGTTCAGCCACTGGTCGACCTGCTCCCACTGTAACACTCTCACAACAACACCTCAGCTTCTCACAGTACAACACTGTCAGTGTGTCCAACACCAACGCTACATTCACTGTCACCACTACAGCTGTGCTCTCAGGTTCACGTAAACACAGCACACAGGTGGGATGTGCAGCACGAGTGCTCTCTGCTCCTCACAGAGAGGTGATGGAGACGATTCCTGAGGTCCAGCAGACGTCAGATTATCAGTGATGGTGAGAAACTGAGATGCAATAACAATGCATTGTGGTAGTATGCATTTTCTCTTTGATCAATAATTGATGTCTTCATTTTGATCAGTGTCACATTTTTCCTGCTTTTTCAAGTTTCCTCCTGGATCATTGTATTAGCTGCAGTATTGGTGATGATGGTCTTTGTCAGTGTTGCTGCTCTGCAGTAGGCTACTCTTTAAAGAAAAAGACCAGATAACTTTCATTTTTCATTTCTTGTCATTTTTTTCTACACCAAAATCTATCCAATAATATCTGCATAACATTTTCTACTTGTGATTTAGTTATTAATTCTTTGCTTCATGATTCAATCGGTCTTTGTCTAGTATTAAATTTTATGTTTCCCATTTAATCCCACTGGCTTTAAAGTGTTTCACCAGATTTTTACGAAGTATTTCCAGTCTTTTGTTGTCTCTGTCCCAAATGTTCTGAAATGTGTTGCATGTATTAAAAGAAGTTGGACCAAAAAATGTACTATGTACTTACAAACTTACATTTATGAAAGCTGAACAAACACTGATGTACTTGACTTTTGTAACAGTGAAAAGGCGATCTGTTTTTATTGATAAATATATATGTTTGCATTACTGTTATTTAGATTGCCATGTTAGAACGTAGCAAACAACATTGTTTGTTCCTCTATGGTTTCTTTATTTTTACAAATCTAAATGTTTTTGGTCAAAAGATTAATAATTTCATATTGCGGTCAGATGGTCAGCAGTTTTGATGTTTTTGCAGAGATTTTATTTTTTGCAAAATAGCACAAGTAAACATTAAAAGTAGTTCCTAAATCAAGGCATTTATTATTAAGGCGGCCATTATTATGGCCCTGTGTGGAAAAAGTGATTGCCCCCTAAACCTAATAACTGGTTGGGCCACCCTGAGTAGAAACATCTGCAATAAAGTGTTTGGGATAACTGGCAATGAGTCCTTTACGAGGTGGTGGAAGAATTTCTGCCCACTCATCTTTGCAAAATTGTTGTAATTCAGCCACACTGGAGGGTTTTTGAGTATGAACCACCTTTCCAAGGTCACAGCACCTCAATCAGATTCACGTATGAACTTTGGCTAAGCCATTCCAAAGTCTTTATTTTGTTTTACTTAAGCTGCTTAGAGGTGGACTTGTTGGTGTGCTTTGGATCAAGTGCACTTCAGCTTGTGGTCGTGAACAGATGGCCAGACATTCTCCTTCAGGATCCCAGAAACTGGATTCTGTTCATCTTGACGTTGCATCTCCAGACTGAGAGATCTCAATTACTTTGTTTCTTATTTGCTTCTGAATTTCCTTGGATTGCGCCATGATGTGTAGTTTTTGAGGATCTTTTGGTCTACTCTACTTTGTCAGACAGGTCCTGTTTAAGTGATTGATTCAGCACAGGTTTGGCAGTAATCGGGCCTGGCTATGACTATGGAAAAAATTTATATTTTCTATTGATAAATGCAAATATTTTATGTCTGTTATGTGCATTGCCGTGTGGAGAATATAAGGAAAACAATTGTGTGGTTTACCTTGTTTCTTCCTCTTAGATTTCTTGATTTTTTTTTTAAATTGCAATAACTTTATGTTAATTTCAGTGCACTTTCACATTTCTTTAAATTCAAACTACAGTCCTGTGAATAACTAGAAACACTTCTAGCAGCACAAATGTGAGCTAATTGTTTTCTGCTTGACTTTATCAGTCTCTCATATTGTTGTGGAGGAATGTTGGCCCACTCTTCATTACAACGTTGCTTCAGTTCTTTGAGCTTTGTGGGCATTTATTTAAGCACAGCTCTCTGAATGTCCCAGGTTGAGGTCTGGACTTTGCTTTTCAGCTATTCTGCTGTAGATTTGCTGCTGTGTTTGGGATCATTGTTCGACTGCAAGACCTAAACTTTACCTATTAAACAGTTAACTCTGTATTTTACACTTTATGTGAATATTGTTGCAGATTTCAATTATTAATGTTTTTATAACTTTGTTCTTTCTTATATTTAATATTATACAATATTTATACTTCATGTCTCTGTCTTCTTTTGAACACTCCAGCACAGCATCACTATAACTTTGTCCTCACTGACAATAAAGCTGTTTTATATATTTCATTGCAAATGTTTCAAGCAATTTGTAGCTGTATCTTAAGATATTTTGTTAATAATATAGTATTTTATATTGTTTTTTTCCCCATATTTGAGAAATATTTAACATGTAAAAGTCTGTTTATGTACAATTTGGTGATATTAGCCCTGATTATTGGAGGAACTTGTACATGAAGCAGATTTCTGAGACTTCAGATTTGAAGGTTGTTGTCATATAATCTAAATGATGGCAGATTAACGTTCCCTACCTCTGTCCTACAACCACAGGACTCCTTTGCATTCGACTGATAGAAATTTCAAGCTCAGTGTTAATGAAGATTTCAAAGGCCTTAGTGCAGGGGTAGGGCACGTCTAAAACCTGCAGGGACACCGGCCCTCGAGGCCTGGAGTTCCCTACCGCTGCCTTAGTGTGAAAGGAATGAAGCTGTAGCGCCTCCCAGTGGTTGAAAAGAGGTACACAAGAGGTTAGAAATAAGAGGCTGTAGAAATAACATTACAGAAAAGCAGGACATGCTCAAGCAAAACATTATAGAAAGTCTGTCACGGTTCTGGGTCAGTTTGACCCAGTATTTTGAGTTGTCATGTTTTTGCAGGTTTAGTTTAGTTCCATGTGTCATTTTCTGTCTCTCTCTCTATGTCGAGTCTGCGTCTTAGTGTGATGGTTTCTTGTTCCTGTTTTATTGTGAAGGTCTGCGTCTCATGTGAGTGTGTTCAGTTTGACCTGTCTCGTCTTGGTGATTATTCCCAGCTGTGTCCACCACCTGTGTGTAATTCCCCTGTGTTTCTCTGTGTATTTAAGTCGTGTCCTCTGTCATTGTAGTTGCTGGTGCGTCTGTGTATCCACCATGTCTCACCCGTGTGGTCTCCCTGCTGTCCATCTCCTCTGCTCGTTCTTGTCCAGGTTTGTGCTCTGTAGTTTAGTTGTTTCCAGTCTAGTTTAGTTCGTGCTCCATTTGCTGTTGTCCATATTTATTTTTGTGTTCAATAAACCACCTTCACTTCTCCACTACTGCCTGCGATTGGATCCTCATTTATTATTTTCACACGGCTCTCCTCACCCGCCATGACAGTACGGACCAGCCAGATATGGATCCAGCGGCAGTCACCCCACCTAGGGAGCTTCAGGAGGCCGTTATCGACTCTGCTTCTAAATTGATTTACCAGCTGTTAGAGCATGAGGGAGAAGTGTCTCTTTACACTGTGGAAGCCAACCTACAACACCTTATTTCCAGTTACCCCTGGTTATTGGACTCACTGCGTCCGCTCGTACAGAATTTTGTTCTTCACGAGCTTCACCTACACCCCCCCCGCCGCTACCGCTCGCCTGCTCATGCAGTGATATCATCAGTGACAAGTCAGGTGATAGAGGCTAATGCAAAATGGTGTTTCAGTGAGGCAGAATTTATTATGACACTACATTTTTTTTAAATACTCAGTATGAATTAAACAGGTTAAAGGTCAATGCTCTGTTGTAATATAAAGACAAAATGATTGACAGCAGCCCAGCAATATCAGTAAAACACAAATTAGCCACATGGTGCAATGTAAGGAGCTCTGTGATTGGTTAGGAAAGGACAGACTGGCCACCTCGATTTTTCTTCACTGCACATTGATCCATAGCTTTGCTCTGTAAAGGCTAACAAAGTGCTTTTGCTTTACAAAGACATTCAGCGTCGGTATTCACTCTTTTAAAATGCCACTGAACACTGGAGTGAAATGGAGCCCTGATCCTCAGAGTTTTATTGTTGCTAACATTTCTTATAGATAGCACAGATAGTGCCCCACTGCAGTAATCACTCATGTCTAGATATTCCTGTTAAAAAGGAGTTTTTCCTCCCCACTGTAACATGGCAAACATAGCAAACGGATAATCCAGCTGAAGCTTCAGACAGCCGTCAGACAGTGAAACACTGCCATCTGCTGGACGCGAATAACAAAGACGCTGCTTTGACGGGTGAGGGAGTTTCAACAAGTCTGCAACGACTCAAGCATCAAACTACAGAACTATTCTAGCGGACATGGTGCTCTAATGACTGCTTCATTAACGCAGGTCAGAAAGGATAATAGAAACTCAATAAATTATGAAATACAAAACTTACTGGTTCACTGCGCACACAAAACGTCTCTTATTAGCACAACACTGCTCAGGGCTCAGAGGATATTCCTTATAACCTATTAAACCTTAGCGTGTTATTTTGAAGTGTTACAGGTGAAACAGCCAACCAGTGAAGTTACCTGTAATTTCAACATTGAGCTACAAAAATGTTTTTTTTTTAATTTCTTTTTACAGTTTTGCAATTTTACACAAGTTTTATCATCAGTGTCACAATGACTGCTGCTAAAATTGAGTATGAGCTTGTTGTTGGTCTGATTAAAAGGTTAACTGTAAAAGCATAATTTAAACATGTGATGTGAGGTCATTAATTACAGTGCAGGTGTCCTGCTTTAGGATCATAAATTAATACTTCCAAAACAGTAAAGTTGTAGAGAATCTATGTTCATTATCGTTGCTAATCATGGAAAGACAAAGACATCAGACTCTGCTGAAAAATTTTACACTCCTACTCTCTGCACACAGCGGTCTGAGGGACCTTCCAGGATCGGGGATTTTATTTATTTTGTTCTTTTTTGGTCTTACTGGTTAGTAGGTGGTGATTTTGTACCTGGTGATCTCACATTTGGAACATAAATTGCTTTGGAGCAGATTAGGTTCAAAGGATAACTTGGCTCTTGAAGTTAGCCGGATAAGACCGCGTTCTGCTTCACAGTTGAGGCCTCAGAGAGTTGTTGCTAACCAAAGTCTATCTTGTACGGCCATGCAGCATCTTATGACATTTTGTAACCTGAGCAGTGAAATGATTGCTGTTTTAGTGCACATACACAGTGTGGGGATCAGTATCAGGACAATAAAGTTATGGTGCAAAAAGCTGCATCTGGTCAGAAGGAAAAGCACGCACACTTGGAAGACTTGACCATTTGCACAAAATGAATGGCTGACACTGGACAGATGAGAGAATGTGGATGGTCACACCCTCGTGCATTAAAGAGGGCTTTCAGTTCATTGAAAACACAAAACCAAACACACAAAAGACACAATGAGACAGCTGATCAGTTTGCTTCACTAAATCATCGACACAAGCCGTGTTGTAGAGGGTACTGCAGCCGTGGCAGGTTATCATCTTAATGTGGCCCTGACACTCCATCGTACGCCACAAAGCTGTGAATAAATGAAAAGCAAAGAGGCATCATCACTAACATAATAACTGTAGAAGTTATCCCGCTGCATTACATTTATCAGGATATCGTAATAAATGCTCATCATATGTTGCTTTGCCCCATCATTGTTGTCATTAATATCGGTACGTGACACTGGACACTTCCTGTCATTCATATGTCCTGACTTTGTGATCAGTGTAGCAGCTTGAAAATAACTGCTTGGTTAACAGCAGGTGTACAGGCAGGTGCTCTGATCAAATAACATGTTTGGCTAAAGAAACAGAAAATAAAAACATGTAAATAGGAACACCCACATCTCTACTTCTTCTTCTATTTTCCATTTCACACTTACAAAAAAGTTCTCCTGCGTAGGTGTTGAGACAAATATATGTCAATTTAATACTTCAGACAGGCCCCAGAGCAGGTCTGAACAATTAGTCCACTTAAAATCAAAACTGCAATTTGAAACCATGCAATTAGCAATTTTGCAAAGAAAACTTGGCTAGGCTAAGCTAAGCTAACTGTTAGACAAAGTAGAGGAGTTGGAAGAGTAAGGGATTCTGGTTAACTCCAGTTCAACTTAACATTAAATTAAACTGACAAATATCATGTTTATATTCATATCTTAGTCTTTTGATGAGCTCTATCTTATAAATCTATTAGACTCAGACGAGGTCGGCACAGGGACAGGCCTCGGGGGTCCAGGCCCACCCGGTGAAGTCCTTCTTCCCCAACATCTTCTGATGTACTTCATTTATACATTTTGGTAATGAAGTACTTAAACTACCACCTCACTGATTAGTTATTGCAGTGTGAGTTCAGTTCAATTAATCAGGTCACAGTAGTTTAGCACTTCTACAGCAATCATGCAACCAGCATGACTGAGGAGGACACTGGGTGGACGGGCTTTGCAGGTCAGACTTTGAAACTATCTTTTATTGTCATTACGCCAAAAGCAGTGAAATTATATGCTGTCCCATTCAGTGCAAATAAAGAATCTGTGTTTACTGACAGGACAAAGCACTGAACATGATTTCATCTGTTAACCTGGACAAATTCCAAAACAATTCCTTATTATTTCTTTTTCTTAAGTAAAACCTGTAAAAGCTTCTACTTCAAAAATATGGACTTAACACTGAGATCCTGATACTTTAGACCAGTTGAATTTAGATGATCTTTTTTAGTTCGTTCAGTTTGCTGGTTCTAACGACGACGGTCTTCATCAGTTTTAATGTCACTGTGACTCATATCTCTGCATGGCTGTTTTGTTCTGAGTGCACTGTGACAATGAAGTTAAGATCCGGTGATCAGCACAGCAGCCTGGGAGTGACTGCTTGGTTAACGACAAGGTTTACAAGACCTGATCAAATGTCACACTGGAAATATTTTGCAAGTGAAACAGCAAATGAAAAAATGTAAATATGTTAACTGGACCACCTACATTGTTTCGAGAGCAGGGGTGAACTAAAGAGTGCGACCCATCACTTCAGTTTCAGCATATAATTTCTATTTAACACTCAAAAAAATCTGTTGTACAAGTATTAAAAATATATTCACAAATGAAATTGACATGCCTGAGATGAAAACATTACTCATACAAGTTGTCAGGTAAAGTCTATAGCACTGTTACATCTAAATATGGACACTGAGCTGGGACGATGTCACAGATCTGAGCCTCTGCACCTTCACTATACGTTTGTGTATGTCAGGCCTGTCCTGTATCTCTCCACCACCTGATCCAACACACCACCAAATCCTGATCAGCTGATCATCTCTGCTCCTCTAATCACCTGAATATCCAAGTATCCGAAAGTGTCCATCGATCTGACAATACAATTGTAAAACCGATCATTGACCTGTGCCCTAATGTGTTCTGTGCACTTGTGAACACACTTCCTTATGGAGTACGTTTATTAAGGACACTCTTTCATTAGCACACAGGTTCAATAACACAACAAATAACCTCCAATAAACCTTTTAATAAACTGTCATTGGAGGCTGATGTGTTCTCTCTTGGCTTGTTTTCTTGTTGTGTGCCACACAGAAAATAAATGCATGGTGTCTTAACTCACTGATACGGGGATATCAATGAGCACAGAGTCCAGCCAACGATGGCACAAAGTCAAACCTCCTTCAAGGAAACTGGAGAGTCCAACACTGGCATTGAGGCTACCCCAACAATATCAATATGGTGTAACTTCCTGCTCTAACTCAGGCTCCTTCCCCACAAGAAAGATGATATTTTATGTACTCGAAGTCAGACCTGGAATCTGCAGGTCAGACTTCCTGGGCCCCCGACCCCTGACCTCTGAGATTTTCATGTCTTGTATTTTATAATATTTATCTTTTGTTCTCCTGCCAAAATTGTAAACACTGTCATCATGCCATATTGCACTGTTGTTCGATCAGCTTCATTAAATATACTTTTATATATACTTTTATCCTTTGTTTTGTTATACATCCATTTAAATCCTCATATGAAATTATTACAACCAACTGGTAGTAAAACAAAAATAAAAAGATTGTTCAACATTTTAACTGCAAATGGTCAAAACACTCACTTTATTTGCCAAAAATTATACTTAAAAAGGGGAAAAAAGAAGTGTTAATAGTTTATTTGAAAGGTCAAAATATACCAACACATCTTTTTATTTTAAATCTATTTGTTTGTGCATTAATTTTTTTTCTAAAGCCAGATGTGGAAAAACAGGCTGCATCTACATGCAGGTTCTTGTGGTCAGTGGTCATCATATTTGCATTATCTTTCTGAGTCACAAGCAGGGAAGTGTTAAAGTTTCCTAGAAGTGGTGGGCCAGTGATGTAGGTGTGGATGCAAAGGATTATTTGAGGTGGTGCTGATCAGAAGTATAAAAATCAAAGTGTCCAGATCCAAACACACTTTGTTCCTCTGTGACAGAAGTGAACTAGAACTCACAGCAGCATCTGAACTGCAGAAGAGATCTCTGCTCATCTCCGTCTGCATTCCTCTTTTGGTAAGAACTTATTATGTATCATTTAAAATGATTTTCCTTTTAAAGCTGGGCAGCAGGCTCACGTTGAACATCTCCATAAACTGTCATAATTCTGCTGCTACACTAAACACTGCATTCGGTGAGCACACTAAACTTACGTAAGCTGTATATTTGCACGGTGAGAGACCTGTTTTTGCTGATTTGTGTTCAAATACAACAAGATCTTATTTAAACTGACTGTCAGATGTTGCCTATCCAGTTATGTAATGAACCCACTATATACATTAACCACAGACCCTTCACCACATCTTCATCACCTGCTGTTCCAGACAACCAACTTATACCTGAACCACTGCAGGTTAATCATCATCATTAGTAAAGGAAAAAAAAGGTGAGTGTCTTATTATTTTTATTTTGCAGTGTGTCATTGTTACTACAGAGCACACTGAAACATGTGACAGGAAAGAATAACTGAGTGCAGAAAGGCATTTATATTAAATCGGATTTAAACTTTGTTCTTAATGAACCGGATCTATTATGACCTGGACTTTTATCTATAAAATGGGCTTGTGAAACCCAGAGAAAAACTCTCTAAATATATCTGTAGATATAAATATATATTTATCCAAATCACATCAAGTAAAAAAGGCAAAATGACAAAATTAAAAAAAAGAATAACAAAAAGTATAAATTAAAACACAAAATTTTAAGGCAAAAACAAATATCTTGATGTCTTAATACGATGAATATAAAATATAAAGTAATACAACAAGGTTAAATATCTAAACATTTAAAGACTACTACTTCAGTTTTTCAAAGCTTCTTTTTCCAGTTGAAAATGACATCATCACGCCTGAATCTGCTTCCAGGAGCTGTCCAGATGGAGGGGGGGCGTGGTCTGCGATGCTGCTGCAGGTCAGATGGATGTACCTGCGCTGCATTTGCTATCACGCCTCGCCAACTTAAAAGGCTTTGTGCTGTCTGAGTTGTTGGTGTTGTGGATGTGTTGGCTGGCAGTCCACAGACAGACTGATTTACACAACTGTGGAAAAAATAAAATTAATAAATAAAAACAATTGGAAAACATAGATGTGTCATTATTTCATATAGATTTCAAATAACATACCATTTGATGTCAACATGGTTTAGTTGCATTTGCAGTGCTCGTGCTGTTATATTCTTATGATTCTGTTCATTTTATGAGTGTATCCTTCAGCCTTGCTTCACATATTTACTGCTGCTTGATCAGCTTTAGTCCTGCTAGCATCAGCACAGGTAGAAACAGATCACACATCAGAGAATCGGCCGTGCATCTAAATGCAAATGGAAACTAAAAATGAAAACATAGATAACTGAGCTGAACTTCATAGATCTGAAACTTGACCAATGCATACATAGTGCTAAAAATCAGGTATCGGGAAAACACATTATTTTATATTATGCTGATGTCAGGGCTCTGAGTGCGGGCAGGTGGAAATGTGGATCCAAATGCAGGACTCCGAGACGAAATGTAACTAAAACCACAGCTTTTATTGCTGGCATGAAACAAAAACAGAAACCAAACCATGAAACCAAGCAGGAACACACAGGCAGGGTCTGAGGGTACGACGCGACACCAAGCGTGGGAAAACACAGGGCTTAAATACACAGGGTAGTAATGAGGGAATGGGCCACAGAAGGGAGACACAGCTGGGGGAGCTGAACTTCATAGATCTGAAAGTTGACCAATGCATACATAGTGGCAACACATTATTTTATATTATGCTGAAGTCAGTTTTTATCCAATTTTATAACTATATCATATAATAAAGTCTGTTTTGAAGTTTACTATGGTAACAATTCATCTTTTTAGGCTTTTCAGAAACACTGTAACTTCATAGGTATGAACCAACAAACCATTTTTCATCATGACAATAAAAAATAAATCTAAAGGAGATAAACATCACAACTGTTCAACCAAGCATTAAGTCCATTTTGAAACAAAGAACGATGTACACTCAGCCAATCACATGGCAGCAACTCAATGCAGTGTAAAAGGTGAGATGTAAAATAAAACAATTAAAAATATTAATTAATCTTAATCAATCTTAAAATATGAAGCAATCTTCTAACTCCCCTTTACATACAAAGCTGTGGCCAACCTTACAAACCATTTTGAATTTTTTCCAGCCGAGGCGTTCAAAATAACCAAACTGCTAATAGTCACGGTTTAATTTGGGCAGCTGCCTGCCTAATATAATGTAAAATCATCACAATATTTTACACAAAGAGAGTAAATGTATCCTTGTACTCAGCTAAGACAGCTGGGCTGCTGTGGCTTGTGTTTATGTTCACAGTGACATCTGATTTAAAAGCAGACTGTCATGGTTGCGGCTGTGTGCAGGCAGGATGAGGACCCAAACGCAAGCTCACGGAGGCAGGAATGAACTCAAAACACAGCTTTATTGCTGGAGAGAGAAACCATACAACCTAAACGAGGAAACTATAACGTAATACACAGAGAAACACACGGCCATGACTGAGGGAGAACGCGACACAGAACTGAGGGAGACGCAGACATAAATACACAGAGGGTTAACGAGGGAAGTGGGAGCACACGGGGAACACAGGTGACACTGATAATCATAACAAGACACGGCAGGAGTGAACGCAACACTGACGGGAGACTGTCAAAGTAAAACAGGAAGTACACGGAGGTTCAGAGAGGAGGAGAGACAGCACGGGGAGAGCACGGACATAACGGGCTGGGAAAACATGGAATAAAACTCAAGGAGGGGAAACGAGGGCTCACAGATACACAGAGGGGCACACAGGAGGTAATCAAATAAGGAACATCTTAACAGAAACCATGGCATAAATAAAGAACAACACACAAAACATATGAAAACTAAGAATGCTGGGCCAACATGGCCCAGGATCATGACAGACAGCAAAAGACACTGAGCAGCATATCAGTCAGCATGGGAAAAATGCCATAGATTTAAGGAACCAGGCTAAAATAATTGGTTTCTAGTGGGTTCTATTGTAAGTGCTCTATATTTCAGCATGACATACTGTATGCATCCTACACTGAGAACCCTTGAAGCTGATCATCAGGGTATGCTGTGTACTTCTTACACAGAAGATAAAATAACATGCAAAGATTTTAGATGGTTGTGGTTGGTCCTTACACACAGATGTAAGGTCAAAAAAAAAATCACCCACAATGGATCGTTCACAGACGCTGGTCCAGTGGAACCCACTTCCACAAAGGCTGCACCTGCTCTGGCAGAACAGGAAGCATCAACTACAGAGTAGCTATTTTCATAATTAAGACATCAACTATAGGTGTTCCCAAAATGTGCCATGTTGTCTGCACACCTGACAGCTCAATAAGTCCTGTGTTGGTTACAGATGGTGGTTGTTTCCAGAAACAGCACTTGCATAAAACAAGTACAGAGCACTTTATGAGCCAACCTGCTTCTTTAATGAGCATTTAGGTTGTTTGTATTCAGTGTTCACAGATAATATGCTCATTAAAAGGGGGGATCCACTATGTCCTTCTTCACAATCCTGTCTGCCAACTTTAAGAAGAAATCAGAGTGACGCAGAAGCTTTAAAACAGTGTTCAGAATAATCAGTGATGCTTTTATCTGAACTGATGACAGATAAAGATGAACGTGAGTGTGGCAGAAGAGTCAGTTCTCCCTCTTTCTTGGAAGTATACAAAAGTCTGTTGTTTCTAAAAAGTTCATAAACAAACAACAAGTTCTTACAGAATGAGACGTGAAGCCTGGAGACGAGCAGTTCAGACACGCTGTTATTAAATTCTACCTGAGCAGGTTATAGTTCACCTCAGTTACGGAAGAACAAATAACACTTGGCTCTGGGAGCTTCAGTTTTTATACACTGTCGTAGCACCACCCTAAGCCATCATTTGCATCAACACCTCCATCACTAGCCCAGCAGTTCTAAGAAACTTCTCTGTTTGTGGTTCAGAACCTAATGTGACACCAATGAGCACAACAGCATGCAGCTGCAGGTTGTTGTTCATACCTGGCTTTACAATAAAGAGCCATGTTTGCAGGCAGCTGTTTGAAGTTTTGTGTAAAATATCATTTTTATAGAAATAAACCAAATGTGTCTAAATATATTAAGTAAACAATCAGAATAAGAACATTTTGAAATAAAATCCAAAAACTGCATCTGGCTTAGTTTTTGTTGAATAAATAATGACTCTGTGTAATATGTCATGTGTTGTATATGTAAGTTGTATTTGTACAATGAAGCCAGGCTTTCTTTGTGTTAGCTGCCTGACAGAACCTAAAACTCTAGTCAGAGATTGCAGGTGTCACAACAGACATGATCAGCTTTCTCTGTCGATCCTATCTTTCTGTTTCACACTCTGTGCACTCATAGAAAAAAAGCTTTAAAAAAAAATCACATGACTCTTCTTCCACACAACATGATCCCTGAGTGCCGCCTGCTCCAACCAGACATGTTCTCACAGCGACGATGGTGATAATTAAAATCTACAAAGAACGTGATAAACATTATTAAAATGCAGCACTGTTAAAGCAACGTGATTAATGCTGCATTAAAATGAGCCTTTAGCACATAGAGATGATTAAACAGTTTCATTTGACTTCATTGTTTCTAAGGCAGATGCTACACCAGTGAAGGTGCACTTAGTTTTCACACACTGCTTCTGCATTGTGTCTTAGTTTTAGTGGATTAAATAATGACACAGTGTTTGTTTGTTTTTCTTTAGTAACAAATGACCTCAGACCAGCTTATAATATTTTATAAACAAATAAGCATAAATGCATAAACTCAGCCTGGAATCACATGGGATAAACATGGGATGTGCATTTTTTTATTTGTTTTGTGTTACTGAGTCTTGCAAGAATGCCAACCTTACCAGCAGCAGCTTGGTTTTTTTGTTTGTTGTTTTTTTAATTGAATGAGTGCTGAAAGTTGAGCAACAGCTGTGACAACGAGAGAAGATGGAGCCAATCAGAAACAACTGTGAAAATGTACAATATGCAAGCTAAGAAAGCAAAGTGTAGCAATGTTGCCATCATTTTTGTTATTGTGGGATTTTTTTCAACATTCACTGAAAATCACTTCTCTCATATTTCCTCTTTATTATTTTCATCACTGTTTAAGAAACGTAACAAAGTCTTATAAAGCATCTAAACCAGCATCATGAAGTGATGTTTAAAGATGGCAGCAAGCTCACAGCATCTCTCAACTCAAGAGCAACATTCAAAGTGCACAGGCTGAAGGAAAGTATTGATTTTATCACATGCAATTACAATACGCCTTTTCATCTGTATCTGGATGTACAATGGGTATCGTTGTTTGTCCCAGCAGTTTACAATACAGAATGTGCACGTCTGTGGGGCTTTTATAAAGATTTCTATTTGCATTGATACGATTGCTTGGATCACAAATTGTTCTAACTTGATTAAAGTCACCAATGATAAAGGTATTCTTGCGCTTACAGTTACCATTATTATCTCTGTTTGCTATCAGATCATCACATCCCCCTTGTGGGATCATGTTGATGATATGCTGGTTTTCTGAACACGTCCGTTAGTCATGCAGAGCACAGTGCCAGAGAGCGCCACCAGCAGGAACATGGAAGTCTTCATTGTATTTCTATATCGAAAAAGTAAACAGAGTGAATATATAAATCAGTATTATTTCATTTCATTTATTAACTTGTTTATTTTTGTTTCCTAAATGTTAATCGTGCTTAACTATTAAAGTAAAAATACAGATAGATAGGAAACTCTCTGAAAAGTCAAACTGTTTTCAGTGAGTTCATATATTTGCCAGAGGAAAGGTCAGAATCTGCATATATGACCACTTTGAATCAATTTATATCTAAACAGAAATCAGTAAAAGTTCAAATCAGTGATATCCTCACTTATGAGGATATTGATATCCGTATAACTGGAGTTATTATAGATTTTCATACATGACATTTGTGAAAAAGGCGAGGGTGTCAGGGTCCCTGTGTCTACCCGCTCGCCTCAGTGTGGCTACATGTGTTTTTTTGTTTTGATTTTGTCCCCGCTCTCTCCCTCCCTCCTTCTCTCACTGCCTGGGCGGAGCTCATCTGTGGGCTCCTGCCCTTGGCCCACGCACCTGGTGACACCTGTGGCTCATCACCCAACAGTGTTCCAGTCCCCTTATAAGATGGCAGCCCTGTATTTCTCGTCGCTGGACCGTTGCCGACTCTCGTCAGTGTTAACCCCAGCTCAGTTCGTTCTCGTGTTTCCCTAGCGATCTTCTTACAGTAACCTTTTGCATCTCTGTGAATAGATTTCCCTGGACCTGCCCCTGTGTTACCTGAGCGATCAAGTGTGTGAGGATTGGAGCGAGCTTTTGTGTTTCTTGTGGAGTGTGAAGAGGAGCGTGGAGCGTGGATGGAGTGAGGACTTTGGAGCGTGTGTGGACTGCAAGTGTCTTTCCCCCCTCCTGTTCGTGTGTGGATTCCCAGAACCCGTCTTTTCCCCACTGTGTAAATAGATCACCTGGTGCTTCTGTAAATAAAAAACCTTTATTGTTCCCTACTCAGAGCCTACGCGTGAGTCCGTTCAGTCCCGTTGTGACAGAGGGTAAGGACGTAAATCGACTGGTAAAGAGGGACTGGTGAAGAGTCTGCAGCCGCAGCACCGATCCATCTGTCCATCTCCTGTTCCCTTCTCTGATCACTCGTGAACAAGACTGCGAGTTTTGTAACTTAATAAAAGCAGTAATTTGTTTGCCAGAGGGCCCCTTCCACATCACACCCTGTTCTTTCCTTCTTGTCTCATATGAAAATTCACTTTGTGGAGCTTTTTGGGAAATTGTTAAACTTCAGGAAGATTCTGAACATGCCCCATCGTTTAGCCAGCTCTTTGGAGCTGAGCAGGTTCAGGCCTGTTGTTGTAAGTTTTATAAAACGATCTCATTTAAACGGATAATCCAGCTGAAGCTTCAGACAGCCGTCAGACAGTGAAACACTGCCATCTGCTGGACGCGAATAACAAAGACGCTGCTTTGACGGGTGAGGGAGTTTCAACAAGTCTGCAACGACTCAAGCATCAAACTACAGAACTATTCTAGCGGACATGGTGCTCTAATGACTGCTTCATTAACGCAGGTCAGAAAGGATCAAACATATCAATAAATCATAAAACACAAAACGTCTCTTATTGCCCAGGGCGTAGGAAGTGAGTGACCACTTAAGTGTGTTCAACAGGAAGCTAAAGACTGGTGCTGTTAAAGTGTTCAAAAAACAGCAGGAGCTCGGTGTGAGGCCACAGTGGGCCAAAAAACACAAGATGACCTCCGGCAAGGACAAAATGTATCTGGACGTCTCTGTGAGCATCTGTCTCACTGTGTAAGTGTAGCACAGTGTCTGTGTGTGCATGGCTGGGCAAGAGAGACAGCACAACTGAAAGCCAGCACTCAGACGAGGACCCGGTGCATCGTCTGTCTCATCTCAGCCAGTTTACTTACAAACTCTTTAAGTTTGAATTTTAAAGCCGACAATGTGCACAGGGCAGTGATATTTAAAATGAAGGTAAACTATTCCAGTCTCTGCAGCCCCAATTGTGTATCTCACACACACACACACAGTCCTGAATTCATTACTGAAGTCTCATCCAGACGTTCAATGTGCTGTGTAATTAAATTGAGATGTGGGGTCAAAATTCCCACCTAGATTGAGTGAGATGAAATAGAAATCGGCTCTCCTCTAACTGACTTTATAGAAATAATTACATAAGCTGCATTTATAACTGTTATTAAATAACAGCAGCACACGAGAACTGAAGTGTAATCCCAGCACATTTCGCTTCGCTTGCACTGATTCTTTAGAGATGACGACCGTGGTGGGTAATTAAGGGCAAACAATATACAAGTGGCGTGAAAAATGGAGGCTGCATTACCTTTCCAAAGCTTCCTTTCCCGATGGCCCGCAGTATCTGGAAGTGGTCAAAGTTTACTGTGGAGAAAATGAGAAGCAGTTAGTGAGAACGTGTCAGTTTGAGCTGAGCTATAAAACAGGGAACATGACATGTACAGCACTGTGCAAAAGTCTTGAGCCATCCCTCATTTGCTTCCAGGGATCCGGACTTCCCTGTAATCTTTAAAGTGGTATTAAGGAATAGCTCTCCAGGCTTTTTAAAGTGTTTCTGATTTTTAATCCAGGGCTTGTATTTGACCACTTTTTGTCTGTTAAGACCCTTCACACTAATCTCTGAAACATTCAAACATAAACAGACACCTAAGTCACGGAAAGGACCAGAAAACTTAACAAAGAACCAATTTTAAATTGTATCTTTACACATTTACTTGCAGCCTATTGCAAAAAAACAAAACCCCACATCATTTGTTCTCACTTCTTTAGTTGAAGAATGCAGTTAATAACACCGTTAACACAGACTGACCTGGCAAAACACGAAAAAATAAGGGGGTGGTTCAAGACTTTTGCTCGGTACTGTATGAGAAATGGAAATGTGCACTTCACAATGTATCACTGCACTTCGGCAGTACTGTGAAGATTAAATGTTTTTTCCTTCCCGATGCATGTGAAAGGTTAAGACTTACATCTCCAAATGTACTGGAACTGATTTGAACCAGAGGACTCAGCCACACTGTTACTATGTACTGCATAAACACGTTTACCGATGAAGGTAAATCAGACGCTGTCCTGACTGTGTGGCTAAATTTTGTGCTGAAAGCATCAAATCAATTGAATATGATTAACTTGCTATGAGAGGTTTTTACTCCAAGTGTGACTTTTTCTGGCTTCATACACCTTTCAGGGTCAAATTCAAGCACTTTGTGAGCACGTTTAATGTCCATTTTCAACATTTTCCAGCACATTACCATAAAAAGGATGCATATTTCACTTCGCATCACCTGAGTAAGACCACGTGAAAGGCCAAATTAATAAGTCTTCTCATCAGATATTGATGCTTCTTTCTTATGTGACACAAAAAACAGGAGGAGACAGATCTTTGCTTGTGTTGTTTTTTAAGTTCATTCATTCAAAACTAACTGTAAGACGCTTAACTACATTGCAGTCTGTGTTATTGTTGTAGACCTAATTATCACCTTTAAAGTGTTTGTGCTAATAACATCATGTAGAGCAGGGGTGCCCAATCCCGGTCCTCGAGAGCTACCGTCCTGCAGCTTTTAGATGCATCCTTGTTCCCACACACCTGAATCAAATGAATGGCTTGTTATCAGGCCTTTGCCAAACATGATGGCATGCTGAAGAGGTAATCAAACCATTTGATTCAGCTGTGTTGGAGTAGGGATGCATCTAAAAGCTGCAGGATAGTAGCTCTCGAGGACCGGGATTGGGCAGCCCTGATGTAGAGTAAGACAGGCATAGAGAACAGCACTGACTGGGAGAGGCTTTGAACAGATGACATACTCACATCAATTCAACACTTTAGACTTTAAAAATGCACAAGCGTCTTTCAAAAACCCATTTATTTAATCTATCATCATTGATATTATTATGTACAGTTATAATGTACTGTTCATCTCCCTTAAATAAACAGGCAGCCTTAAAGTGTGAAATAGTCACTTGTCTACTGTCTCAGTGGCTGATAGTGCCCCACAGGCCTCAATGTCAGCTTGAAGCCATCATGTTTCAATTGTTTAATGAGAAACAGATTTTGAATGAAAGCGAGGAAACTTCGGTAGCACAAAAAAGTGCCTATTCTTTCTTCCCATATGGTTCAGTCATATTACCGTCATTTCCCCCTAAGCTGTTCCCAAAGACACCAGGTTAATACTTGAAAAGGCTGCAGCGATACACAAAAATATCATCAATATTCTGTTTACTTGGTGACAACGTCGCTTTTAGCCTTCAATCAGAAAGCCTGACGTTGGCTAGTTAAGCATCGGGCTAACGTTTAACGCTTTCACTTGAGGGAAGTAACTCGTATTACTGCTACTGCTGTGTAATCTTGGTTCAATTCACAGCATATTCTACAAGTTACCCTGCAATAACTAACTGTTAGAATAGCGCCACCGTATTGTATCGCACTGAGTGCACTTCAATCCTTTATCCCGCGAGTTTGCTAGCTAGCAAAATAATAATACCAATTTGAAACAAATAACATGTGTAACGTACACACTCGAGAAAATTATTTACTAGTACTTACGCAAACTCCCCCGTTGTGAAAACGTACAAATCCTTCTTGTATTTTTCGTTTTCCAGCAAACACTCATTAAAACGGCCTCCAGGCACATTAGCGCACTCACCCCCGACTGATCAGGGAGGGGGTGGGGGGTCACACACTGAAACAGACTAACGTGCAGAGGTACAGCCCAGGCAGAGAAATGTTGCTTTTAGACTTTGCGACTCGTTTTATTTCTCTATCTGATAAGAAAACTATTCAATCAGATAGTTATTTGTGGTGAATGAAATACGGTTACAGTTTCAAGAAGTTTTAAGCACCAAATCCGAAATCCAAGCACTGCAATATTAAAATCCAATTCAATTTCTTGTTTGCTCCGAAATCTACGACATGACTATATACAGAAAAGCTTGACATGGTATGCAAAAAAAACCCCGAAGACAATACAAATACAAATACATGAACAAAAAAGGTTTTAACTGTCAGTTATGTCATTTTAAAATTTTCCAAAACTAACATTTTCTTTGATTGACTGATATTAAATTGATTAGGGTCAAGTTTAGTGTGAACAATATTACACAAACAAGCACGTGTGTGCGCATGCGCACATATGAGAATCCCTTCGATCGCTTCTCATATGTGCGCATGCGCACATATTAGAATCGCTTCGATCGCTTGTGACGCGGTAACTTTGCTTTGATCCTTTCTGACGTCATAACTTTGCTTTGATCCCAAAACCCATAAATAGGAGCGCTCACCTGTTACTTTATGTTTAACGGACGTTGACCTGCAGCAACTGAAACCCTTTCGAGAAGTTTTGAGAGCAATTTACGAGAGAAACCAAAACAAGTTCAGTTTTGTTTCTCACCAATCCACAGCGCAAACAGACACATTACACCATGTCAGCCAACCCATCCTTCGGCTCAGATGAGCTTGGAATATCTAAAGGGACCATTTTGGGAGATCACCACATGGTGGAGGCTTTCCTTGGAGAAGGAAGCTTTGGTGTTGTAACGAAATGTCGCGATACAAAAAACAACAAAACGGTTGCTATTAAAGTCAACAAGAGCGACCCTGAAATTCTGCTCCAGGCAAAACTGGAAATTTTCATCCTGGAGCAGCTACGACGCTTGGATCCAGACAGGTGCAACATTGTCGAATGGAACGGCTATTTCCTCGATGGAGAGCGCATTTGCTTGAATTTCGAACTCCTCGACCAAAGCCTGTCAGACTACATAGGGGACCGGAATAACCGAGGTCTCCCAATGAGAGAAATCAGGCCAATTTTGAATCAGCTCGCAAATGCTCTGTTCCACCTGGGTTCTGTGGGAATAGTGCATGCTGACCTCAAACCTGTCAACATCATGGTTGTGAACCGCAGTGAGTCTCAAGTCAGAGTCAAACTTATAGACTTTGGCATCGCATGTAACACCTCTGCAGTGATTCCTGGTGACTGTGTGGGGACAATTGGTTATTGTGCACCTGAGATTATGCTTGGCACTCCATATGATGAAGCAATTGACATGTGGTCTCTGGGGCTGGTAGCTGTGGAGCTTGCTACAGGGGTGCCTCTCTATCCTGGGGAAGACGATTATGACGTTTTGAAATTCATAATTGAAACTCAGGGTCAGCTACCAGATCATCTTCTAGAGTCTGGCTTGTACACTGACAGCTATTTCATCGAGGATAACCACAACGAACAGTGCTGGACATTTAAGACCCCAGAACAATTTCAATACGAGACAGATTATCGATCCAAGGAAACTCGATCGATAAAACTTAAGTGTCTCGATGACCTCGAACAACTGCTGAAGGTTAGGCGAGGACTGGAAAATGGCCAAACATTATTTGTAAGGCTAATCAAAGAAATGTTGGCCTTGGATGCAAATCAGCGCATAACACCCTCGGAGGTTCTGAAGCATCCCTTTTTCGACCCTGGCCTCTCAAGGAGAACCCCCTGCACTGACATGAATAGTACAGGGGGAGAACTCCTTGTGCTCTCTCAGCAGCCTTCAAGCTGGAAAAGTCATGGATCGCAAAAATTCAGCTGCAGTTTCCAAAACTCAGTTGAATTTCCTCAAAAAAGAGACATCAACACCTCAGCCAACCCATCTGCCTCTGAAGATGATCTTCAAATAACGAAAGGGACCATTTTAGGAGATCACCACGTGGTAGAGGCCTTCCTTGGAGAAGGAGGCTTTGGTTTGGTAACCAGATGTCGCGATACAAAAAACAACAAAACGGTTGCTATTAAAGTCAACAAGAGCGACCCTGAAATTCTGCTCCAGGCAAAACTGGAAATTTTCATCCTGGAGCAGCTACGACGCTTGGATCCAGACAGGTGCAACATTGTCGAATGGAACGGCTATTTCCTCGATGGAGAGCGCATTTGCTTGAATTTCGAACTCCTCGACCAAAGCCTGTGGGACTACATTGGGGACCGGAATAACCAAGGTCTCCCAATGAGAGAACTCAGGCCAATTTTGCATCAGCTCGCAAATGCTCTGTTCCACCTGGGTTCTGTGGGAATAGTGCATGCTGACCTCAAACCTGGAAACATCATGGTTGTGAACCGCAGTGAGTCTCCCGTCAAAGTCAAACTCATAGACTTTGGCCTCGCATGTCCTGCTTCTGCAGTGATTCCTGGTGACCGTGTGGGGACAATTGGTTATTGTGCACCTGAGGTTATGCTTGGCATTCCATACGACAAAGCAATCGACATGTGGTCTCTGGGGCTGGTAGCTGTGGAGCTTGCTACAGGGGTGCCTCTCTATCCTGGGGAAGACGATTATGACGTTTTGAAATTCATAATTGAAACCCAGGGTCAGCTACCAGATCATCTTCTAGAGTCTGGCTTGTACACTGACAGCTATTTCATCGAGGATAACCACAACGAACAGCGCTGGACATTTAAGACCCAAGAACAATTTCAATACGAGACAGATTATCGATCCAAGGAAACTCGATATATAAAACTTAAGCGTCTCGATGACCTCGAACAACTGCTGAAGGTTAGGCGAGGACCGGAAAATGGCCAAACATTATTTGTAAGGCTAATCAAAGAAATGTTGGCCTTGGATGCAAATCAGCGCATAACACCCTCGGAGGTTCTGAAGCATCCCTTTTTCGACCCTGGCCTCTCAAGGAGAACCCCCTGCACGGACATGAATAGTACAGGGGGACAAAACCTTGTGCTCTCTCAGCAGCAATCATCATTTGGGTGGCCAGAATTCTAGGGGAGCTAGAAAATTCTTGTGGAAAAAAAGCCCAAAACAATAACATCAACAAAAACAACCAATGAATATGGTCTTAAACTTGGGCACAATTTGGCCTGAAATCCATCAACTAATCTCTCAATATTCAAAGCGGAACAGCAGACAACTTACCATCACATCAGTCCTTCAATCAGACCTACAACAAACGTCTTCCTTATCTCACCCCAACCGGTCGCAGCAGATGGCCGCCCCGACCTGAGCCTGGTTCTGCCGGAGGTTTCTTCCTGTAAAAAGGGAGTTTTTCCTTCCCACTGTCGCCAAAGTGCTTGCTCATAGGGGGTCATATGATTGTTGGGTTCTCTGTATGTACTATTGTAGGGTCTACCTTACAATAATACATACAGCCTTGAAGTGAGTGGTGATGTGATTTGCTGCTGAATGAATTGGGAACTAATTGGAAATCTGGATATTAATTAAATAAACCTGCTTTGAGCATCAATTAATTGTTGTTTGAAATTCTTTATAAATATATAAATATAGTGCCACTCTTCTACTGTTTAAATTGCAACTGTTTAAAACTGACTAATTTATTCATACACTTGAGCATAAACACACGCACAGTAAATGGCCTGTATTTGTACAGCGCTTTACTTAGTCCCCAAGGACCCCAAAGAGCTTTACACTACATTCAGTCATTCACACATTCACACACTGGTGATGGCAGCTACATTGTAGCCACAGCTGCCCTGGGGCGCACTGACAGAGGCGAGGCTGCCGGACACTGGCGCCACCGGGCCCTCTGACCACCACCAGTAGGCAACGGGTGAAGTGTCTTGCCCCGGGACACAACGACCGAGACTGTCGGAGGCGGGGCTCAATCTGGCAACCTTCCAATTACAGGATGAACTGCGAACTCTTGAGCCACGATTGCCCTATATACACATATACTTTACAGTACTAGTCAGTGCTTACATACTAGTTCTTTTCCCTACTTTTTCATGCTTACTGGTACAAATGCCTGTTACTAGAGTTAAATGCTATCAATGTATTCTCACAGTTATGGAACTGTACAAATGCATACAAAATAACGCTCACGTAAACATAACTGTGCACTAGTTTGCCCTTATTGCTGCAGTTTGTTTCAAGTTGTTCTCTCACACACACACACACACACACACACACGCACACGCACACGCACGCACGCACACACACACACACACACACACACACACACACACACACACACACACTATGTAACGTTTCAGCAAGAAAATACCGCCCCTCCCCCCCACAGTGACACCACCACCACTAGTCTGCACAGCTGACATGAGGCAGCATGGATCCATCCTTTCATGCTATTTATGCCAAATTCTGACCCGACCATCTGCATGTCAGAGCAGAAATCAAGACTCATCAGACCAGGCAACATTTATCCAATCTTCTCATGTCAAATTTTGAGAACTGTAGCTTCAATTTCCTGTTCTTAGCTGACCAAAACGCTCTTCTGCATTCTTTGGTTGCAACAAATGGTTGTATGAGCTACGGTTGCCTTCCTATCAGACATTTTTCTCTGACTGTTGACATCAATAAGGCAGTTTTTCCAAGAGAACTGCCTTTCACTGGATATTTTCTCATTTTTGTCACCGAAAAGGGTGTCTGTGTTACTTCTTGTCTTATATATATTGTCTCTGTTTTCCTCTGTCCTTTGTCAGTGTCTGTTCACCTACCCCTGTGTCTCCATATTCCCAGTGTTCAAGGTTTCCGAGTGTTTTCCCAGTTTAGGTTTTCATGGTTGGTTCTGTTTGCTACTCAGCCAGAATAAACAGCTCGCTCTTTTTAAAAGTAGGCTCCAGAATGGATGATGGCATGTTCGCATGTCTTTATGCAACACTGAGTGTGCTGAACTAAAGGTAGGCCTAGTTTCATTTTCATGGTCATTATTATCATGACAATGATTACGCCTTATTCTGATTATTTCTCCCTTTTGGAGATGTAACATTTACATGAGGGGTGTAGGAACATTTCCCCCTAAATATTTTTAGATAAATTTTTGTTGAAGTCACTGTTTTTGTCGTATTGATGATGCAGCTAGAATAAGTGCTTTTAAATAAAAGAATAACCATTCAAAGTGCTCAGTGGTGAAACTGTAACTCTTTCAGAGTTTGACAGCTGGACAAGTGATGCCGTATTTAAAGAAACATGAGATGAGTGCAGCATATTATCTGAACAGAGATCATTCAATGAGCAAGAATAAACACTGAAAGAGAAACACTTCACTGTTGATTATCATATGAAGTCTAATAAAAGCTGTTAATCTGTTAATATCCTGCTAATCTGCATACAGCAAATACAGAACATGCGACTTTAAAGCATCCAGCAAAGTGATAACTGTCCTCTGCCCACTAAGTAGTGACTCTACAAAAGATTATTTTCAATATCATCTTTATATTATATTTAGTTATTCTCCAGCGCAACAATGTAAGGAGCTCTGTGATTGGTTAGGAAAGGACAGACTGGCCACCTCGATTTTTCTTCACTGCACATTGATCCATAGCTTTGCTCTGTAAAGGCTAACAAAGTGCTTTTGCTTTACAAAGACATTCAGCGTCGGTATTCACTCTTTTAAAATGCCACTGAACACTGGAGTGAAATGGAGCCCTGATCCTCAGAGTTTTATTGTTGCTAACATTTCTTATAGATAGCACAGATAGTGCCCCACTGCAGTAATCACTCATGTCTAGATATTCCTGTTAAAAAGGAGTTTTTCCTCCCCACTGTAACATGGCAAACATAGCAAACGGATAATCCAGCTGAAGCTTCAGACAGCCGTCAGACAGTGAAACACTGCCATCTGCTGGACGCGAATAACAAAGACGCTGCTTTGACGGGTGAGGGAGTTTCAACAAGTCTGCAACGACTCAAGCATCAAACTACAGAACTATTCTAGCGGACATGGTGCTCTAATGACTGCTTCATTAACGCAGGTCAGAAAGGATCAAACATATCAATAAATCATAAAACACAAAACGTCTCTTATTGCCCAGGGCTCAGGAAGTGAGTGTGTTCCTTATAGCCCAACACGTTCTCACTCCCAACTCGTCAAACGTGTGACGCATGGTCAGGCTCCCTCTGCTTCACTTATGGACCATATGGACCACCAGGTAAGACCATTTAAACGGACAGCATTTATAGAATGACTATTAAAAGTCAGCGAGTGTCAGTAATGTTAATGTGGTTATGTTAGTAATACACCGAGTGCTAATATAACAGCTTTAAGATGCATTTGTAGATGTTATTACGTGTTTTACCGTCTTTGTGGTGCTAGCTTAAAGTTACGGTGTAAACGTTAGCTTATATTGGAGGAAAGCTGTTACTGTTTAAACGATGTTAGCACAGAAATATTAGCTTCTGTCATGACTGATGAAGTTACTAGTTAATAAAGTTTCCAGTAAAGTGTTTAATCGCAGCCACAGACTGACAG
This sequence comes from Rhamphochromis longiceps, assembly GCF_057381845.1. Classification (NCBI taxonomy): domain Eukaryota; kingdom Metazoa; phylum Chordata; class Actinopteri; order Cichliformes; family Cichlidae; genus Rhamphochromis; species Rhamphochromis longiceps. The sequence continues at coordinate 70,028,618 of NC_140559.1, read as the reverse complement.
CAAATATCTCGATTAGCTTCAGTGCATCTGTAATAAATATGTGCAAGTTTCAGTGCTTCGTTTAAACTGTATGATACTTATACTGACCCAGGGTCAGTGTAAAATACAATCCTAGCTGTGTGAACAAAGCCTGGCTGCTTTAATCCTGCATGACAAACCTCAGGATGCAGGTTATTATTACTCTTTCCTGCTGGCACACCTGTCACACCTGAGAGTCAGCTAGAAACTCACAGTGACGTGGACATCATGCAAAGACTGCCAGACTCTGTAATACTGCAAATGATCAGTGACTCAGGTTATCACTAAACTTTAAACGGCACCTCTGTGTCTCTGTGTGCTGAACATCTAGGATTGAGTCAGGCTGCATTGACTGTGGGACTTTAATGTGTTAAAAGCAGGTTGAAGACGGCTCAGAAACATTTGAAGATTAAAATTTAGCATTATGGCTGCTGGTGGTTTGTAAAGCCTCTACTCAGCTGTATTTTTGTTACTAATTTATGTTTGTTGTTGTTTAACACAGATTTCAGAAGAGCAAATATGCTTAATAGTTTAACTAGATTTCATTTGTCAGTGTGGGACTGCTGAGTCACCTGAAGAACTCATTTCATTCATTCTCCACATGATGTTCATTTACAGAAATGTTTCACAGGAACTGATTTCTCCCAAAGGGTGAACTAGTGTGTTTCCATAGATTACCTCTGTATGAATGTACTTCTTAAATGAAGGCAAGTGTTTGTCCTTTTTTGTTCCTCAGGTACAGTACGTGATATCAAGGGCAGGCGGTCATCACTGGGGGTAGACAAGAAGCAGACGTACTTCCAAGAGGGAGCTGCAGTGAGGTCAGAGGTCAGAATCTGAAACAGCTCAGGTTTATATTTTAGAGGTTATAAAAAATCAAAATGTATTATTTAAAGAAACCTTTAAATAATAGTCATAATTATGATTATTATAAGAAATATCAAACATTTAAGTGGATTTTCTGTTACACATATCGTGTTAGCCCTGCAATAAACTGGCAGCCTGTCTTTGTCCTGTATCAGCTGGGATAGGCTTCATCCTCCTGCAACCCTGAATTGGATACATTGTATTCCAATTATGTAATCTGATCATTTACAAACTCAAGGTATCTAATCAAAATGTAAGTGATGCCGCCCTTGACAGACAGGGAGATTTTATTCCTCAAAGACCATCATCCAGTCGAAGTACTAGTTGCCACGTGGTCAGTGTTCTCACAACCATTGATTTTATCTCACAACTTGTTTTCACCAAAGAATTTCAGTAAGTAAATATTCTTCAATCTCTTTTTCCCCCCAGTGTCTGCAGATCAGCATCAGTGTCCACGTGAAGAACCTAGTTATGTTGCCAGTGTCAACCCAACAAAAGGTACTTTACCTTCTTGTATATATTGTGATTCCTTTGCTTTTATATTTGTTGTTATAGTTGAGTGAGGCAGGGCTTTTGTGCAGTCCTAAGAAACATACTGCCTAGAGTGTTTTTCACTTTGTGGAAGAGTTTCTTTATTTTTTTTCTGTTAGTGTGTGGAACTGAGGTGCTTCGTCAGGAGCTCCTTCAGTTGTTGGAGGATGGAGAAGAGGACGCAGCCATGACTTGTGAGACGTTGTCTGAGTCAGCTGCTACTCACTGGGCGATCAGAAACATGGTGTCCTTGCTAAAGTGGAAAGAGGCCAGGCCTTGTCTTATAGACAATATGTTAGCTACTCTGGATCCACAGTCACACCGTGTGTGTCAGTGTGGCAAACAAGTAGTTGTGAGGTGTCTGGACTGCCTGCCTCTTCCATTCCTTTGTGCTGACTGTGATATTGCAGTTCACACACGCTTTGTCCTGCACAGCAGAGAGGCAGTAACAGGAGGGTTTTTGCAGCCTTCATCAGAGTTTCACAATCCAATATGTACGGTTTTTAAGTCTTATGCATTTATTGCTATGTACTATGAGTGTGTGCTGTTATTGTATATTTATTGTGTATCATTTAATTTCCAATTCTTTTTATATATATTGTGTGTTTTTAATGTTAGTTCGGCTGTTGCCTGTGCAAAGACCAGACTGTGTGTGACTGCCCAGCAGGTAACGTTGAGGTTTCACCCGGTGCAATTGTGGCTCTTGTAACCATAAATGGTAAGTTGCTCTTTTGTCACACAGTACATACACAATAGATGTGTTTGCAGGTTTTATTGCAAATTGTACATTGCTACATTGTTTTGAATTACCCTCGGCCCGCAGTATATGTGGGCACCTGTCAAAGGTCATTTGGATTTACCAGACCGCTTTGAAAACAACATGGGAAAACATGAATGTCTTTGTTGAGCCATGACTGGATTTCTCCTTATCCTTCCTAAAGGCCGTTATAACCTTGCACTGCCAGTGGTGAGCTGCACCAGCTGTGGCCTAATGTGGTCCCCCTCAGTTAAGGACTTCCAGGGTGGTGGATATTGGCCTGGCACCTTAAATTTCTGCACCCTGTTTTCAATGGATGTCTTTCAGTCTTTCTATGACATTAAGAAGCTGCAGCAGGGATGTCACTTAAGGCCTTTGTCAAAGTGCTGGATGAACGAACAGCCCATTTTGGAAGGGTGAGTTTCTAAATTTGTCAAGTTTAAGGAAATTGTGCAAATCAATGTTTATGATGACTGTCCGTGAATATTCTGTTGTTTGTCCTCTACTTAAAAGACTGGCCGAATATCAGCTGATGCCTTCAGCAAAAGTTTCTTGGAGTGGAGTGCTGTAAAGTGTGAGGTGGACAGGATGTGCAAGGAGCCATGCTTTAGCTGCCCTGCCTGCACTCCAGACATGCTCGCCGTCTCAGTTGATGGAAACTGCAAGCTTTATCGCTTTCAATCAAATGCAAGGTACGTTATGCATTGTGTACATAAATCAAATATGGATTTGTACAAAAATTGTATTTTGATGTTTCTTTTCAAACAACTGTCACCGTGTTCGTTCAGCACTTCAGAGCAGGGGAACTTTGAAGGTGTCTTCATTGAGAAAGATGAGGAAGTTGCTGAGTTTGTGAAATACATCCAGAGACACACAAATGATGTAAGATACACATATATATCAGTGCTGTCAGCGTTAATCTTGTTAAAATGACGTTAACGCCATAACCATATACTCATACGTGTGTGTGTGTGGATACATATTTGGATGGGTGGATATTTATTTTGTTTTTCTCTTGGTGTTGTCGTAATACTATTTACTTGACTTTATCTTAATGTGTACTTCATTTTGAGTAGCTCACACTTGGATGTGCGAGGTATACTGCAGCTTGTAGTCTTGGATACGTTTAAGACATTTTGTTATAAGGTTGAATGAATTCAGCAGTCATGTATTGTGACCTCCTTTCTATAGATCAAATGGGGAGGTGCGTTTCAGGATGGGGCCGGTTCTACAGTTGGAGAAGAGGTGGAGCAAGTAAACAGTTTCCTGTCTAGGGCGGCCATCACAACGAAGTACATGTCTAAAGCAGGTGTGTGTCTGTGTGTGAGATTCCACTCAGTCTCCTGCTCATTCATTCTTATTTGTATACTAACTGAAATGCAGGGCGAACAGACATGCTGAGCCTCCTGGCTTTGGGCTGGAACAAAAGGAAAGTGGAACAACTGGGCCGCACTTTGAGCCAGAGATATCTAAAGGTCATTTTTTCAACACCCATTTTAATGTGTGTGGTAAGGGGGGGGAAACACCAGTACTCTAAAAATGTCCATATGAATGACATTTATTAATGTATTCTTAGATCATAAGGATCTTTAGAGAACAAGTGGAGAGCCTGAATGCGAGCAGAAATGAGCTGGGTGTGGATGACGACACACTGCAGCAATGGGCTGAAGGTGAGTCTCAATATAATGCACTCGTGTATAACAACAGGACCCACCATGGCCTCATTAAAGAACTTAGAGTTAAGATCTTTCTGACAGTGTCAACAAACAATGAAAAATAAGCTTGTAAAAGCAGAATTGATGGCAGAGTTGTTGCGTTTGATCAAATTGGATTGGACCTGGGTTGAAGTGATGTCGTACTAGTTGGTTTATAAAGCTGAACACCAACATACTTGTTATCTCATGATAATGCAGCACATGAAGGCTCCAGATGTCTTATAATGAATATCATCAAGTCAGTGATTACAGAGTCCACTGTAGTTTGGTGACTGTTACTCATCCTGTGTTCTGATTAATATTCCTCTCACTTAGAAACGGATCAAACTGATGGCAGCCTTGGAGCGTTGCAGGCACGAGTAGAGGAGCTTGTCGTCATCATCAGAGTGCGAACACAAAGTCTTTACAGACAAAATGGTGTCACAGTTTCTTTGAAACGGACCGTTTGATGCTCAGTTTGTACAGCTTGTACAGCTACTTTGTAAACAGAATAAAATCAGATCCAGGTTTGTTTGAGCTGGATGTGATTTGTTCTAGCAAACGAATTGATGAGTGTAGATTAAAATGTAAATATATGCATTATGTGAAGGTGTTCCTTTTTATGATTATTTACAGATAGCAACAAGAGGCGACACAGAATTCACAAGGTCATCTTAGATGAGAAGAAACGCTTGGCGGCTGCTGTTGACGACTACAACAAGGAAACAAGCAACAAAGCAAATCGTATCCAGTGATGCCCTCATGCAGAGCGACGTTTGGCCCTGGCAGAGCACAAGTGAACGTAAGCTCTTGATTTCTAAATATCCTTTTTAAACAAACTCCCAGTATCTGAGCAGCAGTTGAATCTTTTGTTCTTGAATCATAATATGCTGCTATGTTTTCCCATCTGATGTTGTTAAACTGCAGCTGCTGCTGACCTCCGGACAAAGAGAAAGGTCTTTGAGAAGGTGATGGCTGTGAGGCGCCTGAGAGAGGAGGAGATGATCCTTTGCAGGGAGATGCAGCATCACTGGACAGTGTTGCAAATGCGATCTGTGGTGTTGGGGACAATCTCCTCAGACTGTAAGCACATCTTTTATTTATTTATACATTTGGTGATGAATTGATTGAAAATAATAGCAGATGCTAAAGTCTTACTGGATCTTTTACCTATATTTGGGTTGCTAGCTAACACTGCCTTCTCCCTTAAAAAAAGTTTAATTACATGATCCTAACTCCTTGTGTTTATGAGGTGAGTTTTTTTGTCTGTTTGTTTGTTTTACTTATATTTAATAGTTTTGTTGTTTTTACAGCCTCCCTTGTTGGCATGTCGGAGGATGCACAGAAAGGACTCCATAGCCTGGTTTAAAAACAAAGTGAACTGAAAGCTGAAACGCTCAAAGTAAAGGACGTGTACAAGAGAATCCTCAGCCACCAACCACTCCTGGAAATGGACTCAGAGGAGGAGGAGGACGTTTCAGACGATGAGAGTGATTTGAGCACTTCTGATGAAGACTGATTGTGTCATCATTGATGTTATGTTTGCTAGAATAAAAAGTTAATCACATCTGTTTAATGTGATTTTTATAATGTCTGTTTCAGAAATTGCTTATCAACAGACATTTTACATGTTGAGAAGAAAAATGTAATTCCCTTGGTGCAGTTGTTTACCCTGAATCATTCTTTCCCATCTAATTTAATGACTCGTGTACATGTTCAGATACAATAACATAATTGAATTCATGGGATGCTTTCTGGGCTGCTCAAATTACCACAAAATGTAAAAGCACCAGGCAGCACACTCACAAGGACATGTTTTGTTCAGTGTTTTGTTGAAGAAATCAACAAGTACAACTGAGATGTTTGCTGTAGTGGTGTGTTTGTTAAGAAGCATGCCAGCACACTGGTGAACTGACAGTCCCAGAATGCACCCGAGCCAGTGACTCGCCCCAGAACAAATGACATTAATTATCTAGAAAGACAACCGTGATCAAAGACTAAGTAGGAAACAAAAGATAAGGAAAGGTACTGTGGGGTAGGAAAGAAAGGCCAGAGCTGTGCAAAATGACCTCCAGCAGGCCACAAATATGCACGTCTGTTCAAACGGTCAGATACTGACTCCATGAGGGTGGTATGAGGGCTCGACGTCCACAGGTGGGGGTTGTGCTTACAGCCCAACATCGTGCAGGATGTTTGGCATTTGCCAGAGAACACCAAGCTTGGCAACTTTGCCTCTGGCGCCCTATGCTCTTCACAGATGAAAGCAAGTTCACACTGAGCACTTGTGACAGAGTCTGGAGACATATTGGAGAACCTTCTGCTGCCTGAAACATCCACCAGCATGATGGTTGGGCAGTGGGTGACTAATGGTGTGGGTGGCATTTCTTTGGGGGACCGCACAGCCCCCCGTGTGCTCGGCAGAGGTAGCCTGACTGCCATTAGGTGCTGAAATTAGATCCTCAGACCCCTTGTGAGACTAAATGCTGGTGCGGGTGGCCCCGGGTTCCTCCTAATGCAAGACAGCGCTAGACCTCATGTGGCTGGAGTGTGTCAGCAGTTCCTGCAAGACGAAGGCATTGATGCTGTGGACTGGCCCGCCCATTCCCCAGATCTGAATCCATTTGAGGACATCTGGGACATCACGTCTCACTCCATCCACCAACTGCACCACAGACTGTCCAGGAGTTGGCAGATGCTTTAGTCCTGGAGTCTGGGAGGAGATCCATCAGGAGACCATCTGCCACTTCATCAGGAGCATGCCCAGGTGTTGTAGTGAGGTCATACAGGCATGTGGAGGCCACACAGACTACAGAGCCTCATTTTGACGTGTTTGAAGGACATTACATCAAACCAGATGAATGATTCTGTATTGCACTGATCAAGGAACCAACCCAATAGGAGCTAAAGGCATCCTCTTCACATTACTTAACATAGTGAGTTTATACTATGTTTAATGTGCATTTTCTTCATCAGTCTAGAACATAACATGTTAGCGCTCCCTGGTTCTTTTTGGAGACAGATCCTGAGACAGCAGGCAGCTTTGGAGAACTCATGCCAGCTGTGGTCATTAAGGAAAACTTTGATTTAATATTGATTTCATGACAACTATCCTCAGGCACATATTCCTGGATATATACAATGACACGAGTAGACACTAACCCCCAGCAGTCTGGTGCTATGACAGCATAACTAAGGGCTGACCTGAACCAGCCCCAACTATAAGCTCTATAAAGAAGTAAAGTCTTACGCCAACTCTTAAAAGTCTTGACCATGTCCACCTCCAAAACTCATAATGGACTTTGGAGGTGGACAGCTATCAAGCTCCTCACAGAGGAGCAGCTTGACAGCTAACAGCTCCCAATTTAGTTTAGTCCAAATACATGAATTCAAATTGAGGTGATAACTATTTATCAACAGTATGAATGTCTGTTCCCGTCCAACAAAGTTGTTACTACATACCATGTTGAGCAGGGCTTCCACTTGACTTTAACTTCTTCTTTTTCCTGAAAAACATGATATAAACAAACAATTAATTCAGAAAGACATGCAGGTTGCATACAAAAAGGAGCCTACAAACATTTGTGTACTGTTGAATGGCTCAATATATTATACAGTTAGTTTACAAAAACATAAGAACCACTACAATGCTTGTACTGCCAGCATCGAGTGCATGTCAGCAAAGCAACACTGCTTACATTGTGGCTCACAAGCTCCACTCCTTTTCATCAAAACCAAAATTTTATCTACATTCTGTTTTTTACACTTTAAATCCCAGTTAGGTTAAATATTACCAGTAGCTTTTCAGATAAAACAGTAATAAAGTCCTAATGGTTTCATAAATCTTCATATTTTTTTCATATAAGCATCGGGGACAAGGCTGTCTTGCAACTGTTGAGGTCACTAGTGTGCGCCCTATTTCTTCCAGGATCACTCTTCATTTGTAGGTTTTAGTGGACTCCTACTACTGTGAAGTGGTTTTCATGGGACAGGGGCTTGTATTCCAAGATCTGGGAGATTGTAGAAATGAGCTGTGATGCCCTTCTTGCCATCTTTCCAGAAATATCAGTGATCTGGAAGCTGTTAGGCTGACTTACAGCAGCAGCACTTTCTGCACCTGCAGAAACTCCAGGACACATTTACTAACAGTGTTTGTTGCTGTGTGTGCTGCAGCTGCAGCTTTGAATTTTTTTTGAGAGCTAATATTTTGGCTATGGTGTCTTGTTATGAAATGTACAAGAGTAAGAGTGTTAGCATGTGTGTCAAAGCTACGTTTGACTGGGAAACTCAAAGCTCAATAACCTGTATCAACAACAATTCACTGCAGCCTGTGTAATATTTGATGCATCATAATTTATTCCAGTCTATCTTGCAAATACATGTTTGCGTTGCAATGTCATGCACAACACACACAACTATTAGAGCCTTAAGATCAAACCTGCGTCATTCTTTTGGTCCACTGCAGTGTAGCAGTCAAACAAGGAGAAGTGAAGTGGCCCCAAATGGCCAGGATAGAGATCAGAGGGTTAATGCGTAAAATGTATAAAAATATTATTGATTACAGGATAATACATTAATGTTAATATCAACAATAAGCTTTTTACTCTGAAGTTACAAGTATAAACAATGCTGTTGCATTTACACTTAAATTTTTTACTATAAGTATGGAAACAAGTGAACAGCATTTTATAATAAGTTTAACTGGAATTCTGTACACTGAAAAACAAACAACAGATAAAAAAATACAAACAAACAGCCAGTGCCTTCATCTGTCCATTAAATGTCAAACATCGCTTTGACCTGTAGTCTCTGCTCGTCAGCACATGCTTTTAAAAAGAGCTCCATGTCCTCTGCAAACTGAAAAACAAAGAGGAAGAAGTCCCTCTACACAAAAACACTGTGGATGACAGGCCAGGCAAACATCTATTGACCTGTTTGAATGCCTCCTCATCATGTGAGCCTTGAAGTTTTTTTGTAAGAAGACTAAGACCACAGTGAGGACGTTTCATTTTCATGGACTTTCCACAAGCCCCAGTTTCATTTAGCACAGAGGGTGGAGCACATGAATGTTCTACCCAAGATTCAGGAAATGGTTTAGATGCTGGAGACGAGACATGGAGAGGGAGACGAGGCTCCACGGAGAGTTCAGTGGGGAGCAGTCCTGAATGCTGACATGACAATAATTGCCTTGCCATATCCCCACGCTGTATGACTGTCATGTTACAGAAGGGCAGTGAAAGTGCACCGGCACATCATTTTGTCTGTAAGAGAGAAAAAAAGAAAAAACATGTAATTTAAATGTAGTTGTATAGAATGCAGTCAGTTTATCTAACAATCAGATTGTACATATTAACAAAAATATCCAAGCCGTCCTCAATAATGAAAGCAAAATGGTGTGGATCACAAGAGCTGTCAGGAAATGTGGTGAACAGGAAAAATATTTAATGAAAACACTTTTTTCTCTCGCTGATGAATGAACTGAACTGTACAATGTGAAAAATAACTTTTAAGTCAACAAAGACCTGCAGAGGTGCTGAAAAGAAGTGCATATTTATGACTTTAACTATGAGGTATATTTAATACCAACATACCTTTGAAAGGCAAAGCACTTTGAATGTGTCCATTTATATGCTGCTCAATCTTTGCCCTGACAGCAGGGCTGAAAGTGGGGCACAGAGGGCAGTGAAACAGCCAACACGTGGTGCATTCCTGCAACTCTGGCCTGGAGGCAGAACTCCAATTTGATATTTGCATCTAAAACAGAGAGAAAAACAGATAAACACCATATACACATTTAAGTTCAGGTTTTAGCAGAAATAACACGTTACAGTTAGCATGTAAGAGATTTGGGAGAAAATTCTTTACAAAAACATAATTTACAAGAAACTTTTATTTGTGACATACGTATCTATTGACATATAAAAGACAACTGAACAAAGGCTAACTAACATCTGGGCAATAAAACAGAATAAATAGAGAATATTAGTATTTATACATATATAAAATTCTCTGTTACGACCTTTACAATGTTTTTGCAGGTGGAATGAGAGACATGAATAAAGTGCAATATGCAGTAAATGGAACAATGTGCATTGATGTTACAGATCATGAAAAGTAGTGAAGTGAATTTGTTCATAACAAGCAAAAATCAAATACGTTTGAAACTGACCACTAAATGCTAACCAGAGGTGTCAAAAGTGCACATTCTTACTAAAGTTTAGATGCCTCGGGGGTCTGACCGTTGTTGTAGCGCTAACAAAGTGCCAACGTAATCAGTGTAAGCAAACTAGATGATTCCTACAATTATATAATTATTAACGGCAAATTTAGACATGAAAGACTCTGTAACAACCTTTACGATCCACTTGCAAGGTTTCCACAGTCGATGGCTGTATCCCAATTCAGGGTCTGCAGCCTTAAAGTTCGCAGCCTCAACGGTCCATGAACTCTGAACATCTGAACTCTGAAGCATGAACTCTGTGTCAAAGATTCAAGTTGCAGTTATTTATATTTCCTATCACCTTAAATCTTCACTCAAAGACACTCAAGTATCTGTGACAGTGTGTATATAGATGTATCATATATAAGAGAGAAATATTGTTCTTTTAATATGTTGGCATTACTAAATGTGGCTCAGTGCTTACATATATGTGTAAAAAGCAAATGTACGAGCTGTGATAACTGTGTCTGATAGAATGAAGAGTAGACTGATAAATGAAATATTCCTTTATTGGGTGAGAAAATCAGACCATGTCATAACTGCTTTAAGTCATACAGAATAGACATCAGAGCCTTAAACAGGCTGACTTCTGCTAAATGGGTCAAACTGGGCAGAAAGTCTACAAACACATAACATCCTTATAGAATATGATGTAACACTATAGATCAACTTAGCTCAGAATATATAAAGCATATAAACAATCACAGCAATATGATGCAACAAACACAGCAGTGCTACTGATCCAAAATACTCAAAGCTTCATAGAACTGAAACAAACATTTATTTTAGCTCCATTCTGCTGCTGATACAGACTTTAGGTTTCTGAACATTAAACTTGTTGCTGCCTTTCATAGTGTGTAACTTGAAGGCCCTGAGTACTTTCTCCCACACTGAAAACACTGGGAGGATAACATTATTTGAACATTACCTAATAAGACTGATTCAGCACAGACAGTTATGTTAAACTTTCCTAGCAGTCCTTCACAAACAGGGAACAGTCTGTCTATTCTCTCCATCTGTCAGCTGCTGCTGGCTCTTCCTCCTCCTCTTCCTCACACACTGCTGAGTTTGTCCTGGTGGATCATCAGGGCTGCAAAGCCTCACAGATGATGTGCAGCAGTGGGTCCCTCAGTCTGTCCTCACTCTGGACACTTGCAGTCGTCACACATGGAAATCAAATGTGTGATAAGCTGCAGGATTCAAACACAAGTGTGACTTATAAACACATGTTCATACTTTTATTCCACAATCAGAGAGAAAGAAACAGAGAGAGAGTGCAGGACCATAGCTGGACTCGCCATCGGGCCCACCGGGCATCTGCCCGGTGGGCCGCTGGCGATTTTTTGCTTTTATGGGCCGATCGATTTTTTTTTTTTTTTTGGAAGGGTATAAATAATGAAAGGTGTTGGATTGGCCAATTGGTCATGATCGACTCTGGGCTGGACCAATTACAGCCGAGGAGGTCGGATGCACCCTCCCCCTTGTTTAGCAATCTTATAGATGAACTAAAGAAAATGGAGAACAAAAAAAGGAAAGGAGGTGCAGAAAAAATTAGGGCCAAAAAGAAACAAGCCCTTCAGGCAGACGCTGCCAAATGTGTAAAAATAACTGAATTGTTTGGCGGTAGCTGTGGCATAGCTTCCACAGATTTAGCAACATCAGCAAGTGGTGGAGGCCAGCAGGTGGATAAGGGAAAGGGGAGGCAAGAGGAGGAGAGACCCGAGGCCGCCACCGGTCATAGTGGCAGAGGAACTGAACTTCAGGTAAGAAGTTATGACCTGCTGTCTATCTGTGTCAGATATAAACCAAGTTTAGTTGTAGTTTGTTTTCGTTGTGCTGACTTTTTACAGTCGCTTAGAATAACTGGTACTAGCTAGCATGACGGAGTTTATATACTGCTGGGCGGGTGCTATGAAGTTACTGATAGTAAATTTTATTTTATGCTTAAGGTTAGTTTCTCAAACTCCTCAAAATCTTAACAAATTGTGCCAATCCTTACATGTTGCACCAGGCTGATTTATCATCAAAAGTGGAGAAGTCTGTGACAGAGGAGACAGAAGAGCAGCAGAGAGAGATGGAGCAAGAGAGAGAAATAAAAGAGCAGGAGATGGAGATGGAGAGATGACTTTATGTCATCCATGAGGGATGCATTTGACATATGTTTCACATATTATAGCCCAACAAGTTACTTATAGCAATTTAAATACGAGCAATCACTTTTTGGCAGACAATCACTTTTTGGCACAACACCGGCTATTTTTTGTGTTTCTTTTTATCGCTCTGTAGCTGAGTTCAATTGAAAGCCTGCATGCGCTAGTACCTCTTGCCACAAGTTCCCAGAATCCTTTGCGGTTTTACCCCTGAATGACATCACATTTTTGGTGGGCCGGTCTCTAGTCAAAATGCCCGGGCCGATTTTTTGTCCCAGTTCAGCCCTGTGCAGGACAGACAGACAGGTGACAGTCTCAGGTGTACACACTGCTACACAACAGCACCAGAGAAGGAGGATTTAGTGTTTGTGTTATTACGAGTGCTAAACAAGAAGAGTTCCCAGATGGTGCAGTGGACACATGTGTGACTGCTGTGATTAAAGCATCTTTCTTTCAGCTTAACGAGTGAACCGTCAGCTCGTTCAAACACACGTTAAAGTCCGTTTGGCTCGACACCACCGAACAGAGGCAGCAATATAACATAGCTAACATTAACAGTGCAGTGAATCCTGCTTGTGCCGTGATATTCAGGACTGCAAACCGAGCAGCATCACTGACTTTCAGCTTGTTGTGTTTGTGGATATATGACTGACTTTAATTATCCACAAAATCATCACATTCTCTGTAGGATTAAGGTCGACTATTGAACAGCGTATATTTTAAAGTAAAGGCTTTAAAACCAAGTAAACGCTGAAAGTACAAACATCACTAATGTCACATAACTCTGCCAACATGTGGCCAACAGGAATGTTTTAATGTTCTTCATTATTAAACATTTGCACATAAATAAGTGACATAATATTCAGTACTTACTTCTGAAAGTTTACTCTTCAGCCGCCCCTCTTCCGCCGTTTTCTTTCGGCAACATTATCCACACCCACCGCCGCGCCGTTCTCTCAGAACTGAAGAAACTTCTTGGATAAAACGTCTTCAAGAAATTTAAAGCAGTTCAGACGCTTTTCTTTCCCAGCTCCTCAGACTGTCCACCCTGTTAGCTTCGTTAAGCAGCCACGAAGAGTAGAAGGCCAAGTATGAGTTTCAAACAATAAACACATTTATTTTTAAACCCTGCAAATAAACAACATTAACATCAAAAGTTTTACATTTCCTAAATGTATCCCACAATCTGAATATAACACCCACTTCCCCACGTTTGATCCGCTGTGTTAAATATGATTAAGAACAGAATTCAATCATTTGCAAATCCTATGAACCAGTATTTTAAACAAAGTGAGAAAATGAAACATTTAAAGAAAAATATTAGCCCATTTTGAATTTGATGGCAGCATCCTCTCTCCAAAAACTAAAGGCTTTACGATGTTTAGTGCTGGACCATGTTGGTTAATGTGTAAACTCAACAGTTTCCATTTTGATTAACCTGACCAACATCTAACATAGAACACCTTTGAAGTGGACCTCGCACCCTGTGGATAACTTCAAACACGTCGAGGTCTTCAGAGGCTGAACTTTGACCCAGCATCACAAGGAGCGCCATAAACACTTGTTACAGTTATTAGAAGGAAGCCAGCCTTTAGACATCCCCACAACGACATCGTGACCAAGGGTCTGTTGCATGATTTTTAACATGGCTACAATGTGTCGTCTGCTGAGTCATCGTTTAATACAACAACGTACTGAAAGAGAGCATTCAGCATCTGACTGAGCTGGACTAACCTTCCCTTTCAAAAGTGAAAACTGCAACATAAAACTGGAATACAACCAACTTCTAATGAAATGTAACATTTTATAACATGAACACAGATTCCAGGTGAGCTGTGTCTTCCAGGACTGGATTTACCAGAACAGGTATGAGGACGGTGCCTGACGGGCATGTACGAGCTGGAGTGGATCCCAGCTAACACAGGGTGAGGAGACAGACGACCGTTCACGCTCACACTTATTCACCAGTTAACCTAACCCCACTACCTGAATGTCTGTGAACTGTGGGAGGAAGCCAGAGTCCCCTGAGAGGACCCACACAAACACGGGGAGAACATCCAACCTCCACAGAGACTCTCTCTGCAGTAAAAGCACAAAATAAAAACCACACCGTCATGTAATTCAAGAAACTGGTCTTAAAAAACAGTTAATCTAATGTGTCCACATGGAGCCCGTGTTAAGGTCCGTACTGGGCTTCAGAACATCAAGTGAACAACGTCAGATGGGACCTGAGTGCGTTGTCTCCTGATAGAAAGTGCTGAGGATCAGAAGGACTCAGGGACAACACGATATCTGTCCAGCAGAGGGCGGCATTATTCCAAACGGCTCCATCCTAGAAACATGATGTGGAACAGCTGACCTGTAGATCTGCTCAAGAACAATCGTCACAGTCTGATCACAGTCAGTCCCACGTCTGCCATGTTCTCAGCTTCCTTTAGTACAGGTAGCTTTAATGATCATTTCAAGTGTGGTTGTTTCATGGAAACAGAGAGCAGACTGCAACATCTGTGACAGCCGCCTCTAACACTCTGATGGACGTGTGGACAGCAATGCTGCCTGGAACAGTACCGATGTTTCAGGGCTGATGACGTTTTTGGGTGGGACATCTACATCCTGACATATCAAGGTTACTTTACTTTTACGTAAATTTGCTTTACAGAAAAATAATAGCATTTGTCATCCCTTCACAAACACACACATCGATTTAAACCTGACAGACACATATTTGGAAATTAGACGCGATGAATCAAATCAGAAAAACAGTTATTAGTTATTAAGTTTAGTGACGGCAGCAGGGACAAAGCTGCTTTTATAAGACTTTGTCCTGCATCATTCTCATGATAAAACAGACTCAATGGCCCCAAGATATTTATATGACTGCACTTGATCAGGTTTGTCCGGATTTCAAACTGTTCTAAAAGTCTTTTGATTCAAATCTGGGGCTGTGTTATTGAAAGCAGCAGAGAAATCGATGAACTGAAGTCCTTTACTCTCTACATGTTTGACAATCAGGTGAAGTAGAATCAAAAGCGTGTCCTCCACTCCTCTGTTGGGCTTATGTGCAATCTGCATTGAATCAAGCTGAAGTTCAGTGTCTTCCATAATCACATTTCTCATGATTTGTTCAAAGACTGAGGTGAGGGCAGCAGGCCTGAAGTCGTTTAGAACTTTTGGACGACTAGATTTAGGACCAGGAACCACGACAGCTTCTTTCCCAAGAGAGGGCATGAACGAGTTATTCAGAATAACCTAAAATATAGGACTGAGTTCTTGAGCACAAGTGTAGGAGCCATATGAGTTGTTCCTTTTTGTTTTGGATTAAGAGGGTTGGTTTAAATGCACAACTTGTATTGGTGCACGGGTGTGGGGCGTGACTCGTGGGCGTGTTAGGTGATAAATGTGGTTGCACTCACCTGTTCACCGCACCTGATGAGCAGAAAGGTCGGGTGAGCATGAGGGGAAACCTGTTGACCCCAGCTTGAGTCATTTTGATGCATTTTTGGCTGTAACTTGATGTATGTTTTATGTAGTGATGGGCAGATGAAGCCCCATGAAGCACTGAAGCTTTTCATCCAATTGGTTCACCCCAACGCGAAGCTTCATGAAGCTTCATTTGCTCTAGCAGGACACCTACTGGACGTAAAAATAATAGCTGGCATGAATTTGAAGAGTGTGGCATTTTGCACACAGCCTGTAAATGTCAACAACAAAAGGAGTGTGTAAAACATGTATATTGTAGTGATGGCAGTATACTGTGTATATTTATAGTGGCAGTATGGGAAATGATTATTTGGAAATGCTTGAAATGGAAATGATCATTTACTGTGAGGTGAGGTGTGGTTGGGGTGTGGACAGTGGTTGTGCTTTTGTAACGTTGAGGTATGGACAGCTACACACTGAGGCTTTGTCCTGCCTGTTCACATTTTATTCTGTAAAAACTAAATTTTCACTGCTTTTATGACCTTTTTAGTGGGGAGAACATAGCTAGGATTTAATGATTTAACAAATCTTTTGAATCCTTTGTCCTCCACAATGCTAAATGGCTGGGAGTCCTCAATCACCATGCTGACCAGGTCTTCATCTATTTGAGATTGTTCTCCTGAGGAAAGACAATAAAGATAAAGCACAAATATAAATATCACATACGTAACTTATAACAGTTGTATAATATTGTTATATCATTTAGTAACATTACTGCATGCTATATTATCATGGCATTTGATGGCTCACCTGGTCTTGCTCCACAATCGGTGTCCCCCTTATTCTCATGCAAAGCTCTGTAGTGCCTAAGCATGGATGAGGTGTTGTTGTTATATCCCAGCTCCCTGGCACATAGAAAACACTTCACCTTGTACAAAAGTCAAGACAGCTCAATATAAATTGTATTGCACCATCAGTATCATGAAAATACATCTTCTGTAGAAATTTACATACCTTGTTGGGAGGAATAAGATCAAAATGTTCCCACACAGGGGAGGACATCCTCCTCTTCTTAGCTGGCTCCATTCTCTCCTGACTTTCTCTCCTCACTCTCATAAACCTCCAAACGGTCTCCAAACTCTCACTAACCGCAACTCTCCATCAAACACCCACATTTTTGAATGAAGTCTGAGGGGTTTATATCGCTGTCATATCTCGCGGCAAAGTTCGAACCACTTCATGAACCAGTCACGTGGTACAGCCGGGCAGCGAGGCTTCGGACGTCATCATTTTCAGCTCCTCCCATAAATGAAGCAAGCCTCGATACGCGCTTCGCGGAAACGCCCCCTCCATTACTCGACACACGCTCCGAAGCCTCGATACAGAACGTCCCATCACTAGTTTTATGCACTAATTGATGCCATAGGCCGATGTTGTAGTTTGGTGTAGTAATTGGTGTAATTCTTTGTGAGTTGCAGTCATTGTGTTTGTGCAGTCTGTGCATTTGTTTAATAGTTCGATGTGCTGATTTGTATAGTGGACAGTAACACGTGGAATTAAAGGAGCAAATAGTGCAGAAGTGCATCTCATGTGTTTGTTGTTGTCGTCATCAGCGTCCTCATGTTTAGCCTGCTGCGGACATTTGCTGGAGGAGCCACAACAACTTGTCAACAGAAGAGTTTGTAGGTTTTATTGGATTATTTATATATAGTTTGATTGGTGAGAGTTTAAGGTTCGCTGTTGCCTTTTAGAGTAAGCCTGTGGCTTCACACAGCTGGTTTCAATCAGGAGTCTTATTCCCCTGTTAGGTTTCAGCAGTTTCACCTGCATTAGGCGTTGTACTGATTTGCTTTCTATTGTGCATCAGGCGGCTGAAGCCATTGGCTTGGGAGTACCGCCGCAGTTTGTGTTTAAGACAGTTTGTCTTCCTCACAGCTGACGGTATGGAGGTACATAAATACCCATCGCCAGTATGTACGGAAGTGTTGCAGCTTTAAGGCAGGGATGACTCCTGGAGTTGCTTTCACACTGTATATGCTTTATTTCACAATCCGATCATACCAAAAACATACAGCAGCTCCTCTCCGACTCCTAGCCCCTTTGCTGCGGTGGAAAAAGAACCACTCCAAAACCCCTTCAAGGAACATATGTACAACAGAGTTTTCCTAACACACCAATGGGGCGTTCAATGCCATCTTGTAAATATAAGTACTCTGACAGAATAACAGTTCAAATGAAAAATATACCAGAACAAACAAGCAACCAAAAAAGAAGTGTGGGGTACCTTTGAACCAATGAACAAAGTATAACCATTTATACTTTTTAACATAACCCGGCCCCGTCGATATGTGTATCTCTCACACTCTCCCCCACTCGAGAAATGTCGTCCCGACATAAATGTACCTTATAATCGACAATCCATAGAGAACAATAGAATGGCATGGACTATGTACCAGGTTACATTACACCCTTTTTTTTTTTTTTTTTAAGTTACCCAAACTACCGTGCACTGTAGTTGTGTATACTCCTGATATAATCAGTTCAGCTTTTCTTTTTTTTTTTTTGTCCACAATTCAATCTATCAAATTACCATGCTATTTGTACTCTCCTGTAAAGGCATTAACTTTGTCCACATCTCATCTGAACACTAAGCATCTTCCCTTTACTCATACACATGTTCGGCCTGCAATCCATGTGTCACAATATTTCAATCAACATAGGTACATTTGTTACAATCTGAAATAGGGGTACCAAGTGTAAACATTATATCTTCCCCTTTTACCAAGGTCGCCAGTAACCTTGAATATTCACACATTTGGTGGCCACTATTCTTTCTTCAAGACTTGGTTGTCCAAGTTTACTATAGGTCAAAGTCTGTGGTCTCCTCCTTTCTCTCTTTGGGTATGGACTTGGCTGGTCTGTTTCCAAAGCCTCTTCGACATCAGAGCTGCTGTCCACCTCCCCTGCCCCCACAATAGCCACATCCTCTGGTTCCCTATTGTCCATTTTCTCCTCATCAGCTTGGCTGGGGTCCCCCTGGCCATCTCCTGACATGTGAGGAAGCTCATCTGGCTCACCCCCGTCCCTTAGTGGCATAAACTCTGCCGCTGTGGGGTCCAATGTAGGTGAACACTGAGGCTCAGGATAAGGCCAGGTGAAAACCGCATCAGAAAACTCATCTGTGTCCTCCTCCTCCTCACTCCCCACTTGTGTCGGAGTCATGCATGTTTGTTTCCGTTTGTTATAATGTCTTTTCCTTGTTTTAGTACTAGTTACAGTTGCCTCCGTATCTGCTGGGAGCGGAAGAAAATCGCAAGGCAACAACATATTCCTGTGCAAAATCCTTGTCCTGCCTTTACCATTCTCTGGCTCTAACTCAAACACAGGACTGTCCTCTCCCTTTTGTCTTTTAATGATGTAGATGTTGTCTTCCCAATAGGAGCGGATTTTACCTGGCCCACCCCTCTCCACAACATTTCTAACAAGGACACGACTCCCTATTTGAAGTGGTGGACCATGCACACTTTTGTTGTACTGCCTTTTACCTCGGTCAGCTGACTTAGCTGCATTTTTGGAGGCGACAGTGTAAGCTTCAGCCATTCTCCTTCTCCATCTGTCCACATAGTCCTGGTAGGAGCCTGAACTGTCCTCCTGCTCAATGCCAAAGAGAAGGTCAACTGGTAACCGTGGTGACCTACCAAACATTAGGAGAAAAGGAGGGTAGCCAGTGGCCTCATTAACAGTACAATTGTAGGCATGTACAACTTTATGGAGGTGGCTTTTCCAGTCTCTTTTCTGTTCCTCTGTTAGTGTTCTTAACATCGAGAGCAAGGTCCTGTTGAATCTTTCGGTCTGCCCATTTCCTTGTGGGTGATAAGGAGTAGTGTGTGACCCTTTAACACCAGCCAGTTCTTTTAAATGGTGCAATAGTCTATTCTCAAACTCTCGCCCCAAATCGTGGTGTAGTTTTTCTGGAAAACCAAACCTGAGACAATAATCATTGAATAGTTTTTCTGCTACAGTCTTAGCTGTCTTATTTGTAGTTGCGTAGGCCTGAGCGAAGCGGGTGTAGTGGTCCATAACTACAAGTATGTATTCACACCCCCCCTTGCATTGCTCCAGGTGCAAAAAGTCAACTGAAACCAACTGAAATGGATGAGTGGTCTCTATGCTCAACATAGGTGCCCGTGCCTGTCTGTTTGGCTTCCTCTGTTTGAGACACTCACAAACATTACTGACAAAGTGTTCAATGTCTCTTTGCATCTTAGGCCAGAAGAAACGATCCCTAATTAAATTTAGGGTCCTTTCTGATCCCAAGTGGCCCATCTGTTGGTGTAGTTCTTTGAGCACTAGTGGGTGGTAAACTGAGGGGAGAACTAGTTGTTTTTTGTGTCGAGTCTCTCTGAACATAGTTCCATCCTCTCTGATTTTCAGTTTGCTCCACTCTCTAGCCAATGCTTTAAACTCAGTGCTCTCAGTCTTAATTTCCTGTGTGGTGGGCCTTTTGTTTTGCACTACAGACTCGTACATTTTACCTATCACGGGGTCTTGCCGCTGTGCTGCACAGATTTCCTCTCTCGGTATTGGCTGAATCATGTCCAGCAGTTCCTCTGCTTGTGTTTGATGCTGAAGGGTGTGGAAGGAGACAGCGTTAAACATTAGAGCTTCTGTTTGCTGCACTAATATGCCCTGCTGTGAGGCTACAACCACGTCCTGGCTAACCGTCTGTGTACAGCAGTTCATATAGTCCTCAAAATCGAGGGGCATCCTGGATAAAAAATCTGCATCTGCATTTGTTTTTCCTGGCCTGTATTTTATCGTAAAGTTGAAATCTGCGAGCTCAGCCACCCAACGCTGACCTGATGCATTCAACTTTGCTGTCGTTAACACATAGGTGAGTGGATTATTATCTGTATAAACCACAAACGATGGCGCATGCAGCAAATAATCTCTGAAGCGCTCACAGACAGCCCATTTGAGAGCTAAAAACTCCAGTTTGCCAGCATGCATATGGTAATTTTTTTCT
The DNA here is from genome assembly GCF_057381845.1 of Rhamphochromis longiceps. Lineage (NCBI taxonomy): Eukaryota > Metazoa > Chordata > Actinopteri > Cichliformes > Cichlidae > Rhamphochromis > Rhamphochromis longiceps. The sequence goes on along the minus strand of NC_140559.1, from coordinate 70,007,938 downwards.
GGCGGCGTTAACGTTCTAGATCCATAAGCTATGACTCTTAACTTGCCATTACTGCGCTGGTAGAGCACTGCTCCTAACCCTGCTTGAGAAGCATCAGTATGAAGCACAAATGGTTGGTCTAGATCAGGGTAGCCTAGGATCGGAGGACTGGCCAGTTTATTGACTAAGTAAGACAAAACCTGATGGTGTGACTCTGTCCATTTCACAGGGGCTGATGAAGGCAACTGTCCTTTAGCCTGTTTGTTTTTCTCCTTCCTTCTCTTGTTCTGTGTTTTTAAGTCCTGTGGGCTACTTTTAGCATTTGTTTGGGCTGCTAGCAGTTCATACAAAGGTTTGGCGATACGTGAAAAGTCCTGTATATAGGCTCTATAATAAGATAGGAAGCCCAAAATCTGTCTCACTTCCCCCACTGTACTAGGGTGTTTCTCTTTAAGTGACATCACGGAGGCGACTTCTGCTGGATCCATACTATGGCCATCTTTTGACACCACTCTACCCAAAAACCTGACCTTAGGCTTGAACAGTTCACATTTCTTAGCAGTAAGTTTGACCCCATGTCTCTGATACCTTTGTAGCACGGCTCTTACATGCTCAACATGGTCCTCAAAAGATTTACTGTGGACCAAATTGTCATCAAGGTACGGTAGACAGATATCATCACGCAGACCCCAAAGACACTCCTCCATGCTCCTCTGGAACTCTGCTGGGGCGGAGCTGAGTCCAAATGGGATTCTAACCCACTGGTATAAACCCCAGGGGGTGATGAATGCAGTGAGTGGCTGACTGTCTTCGTCTAGGAATCCTTGATGATAAGCCTTTCCCTGGTCTAGTACTGTAAACCAGGAGCTACCAGTAAGGCTGTCCAACATGTCCTGTATCCTGGGAATAGGATGTCTGTCAGGCACCGATTTGCGATTAAGTTCTCGATAATCCACACAAAGTCTGAGGTCACCGGACTTTTTCCTAACACAGACTATCGGTGACGAATAAGGCGACTTGGATTTTGTAACCCACCCCCTATTGATCAAGTCTTGCAGGTAAGCTTTTACTTCCTGATGCAGAGGTTTAGGCACACTGTTGTAAGTCTTTTGAACTGGTGTTTGGTCGTTGAGGGTGATGTGCATCCGAAGGCTAGGAATGCAGCCTACATCATTTTCGTCTTTTGCAAAAGCTTTGCATTCCTCCCTAAGCATCATCCTCACCGCCGACTGTTGGCCACTCGTTAGATGGTCTAGAACTACAGGGGGATCCCAAACACCACTTGTCTCACCTGTGGGGGCTAATGGGACTTCGACACCTGCATCGTCTGCTGTTTTAGTTGTTGGAGTTTCTACAGGTTTTAGGGCAGCTGGGTATATTGCTTTTACGCCCTCAATGTGCCCCAGGACCACACGCGGATCTACAGTAATATTATGGCATGTGGTATTTGTGACAGATACTGGGACCATGGCTGAGTTGCCCCTTTTTACTTTAAACAATACTTCCTGCAAATGAAGCCCCTCAGGCAGGCTGGGGTTCAGAACAGGACAAAATAACATTACAGTGTCCTCGTCAGCCTGTATGCGTGTGCGACAGCGAATGGTAGTAGCTTCACTAGGGCCTAAAACAACTTTACTCCGCCCTGTCTTGACTTGGATCTCTTCCGCAGCTGTTCGATGTGTCTCTATCAACTGGATAAAAGTCTTAGCAGATCCGACGTCAATACCAAAAGCACTACTCACAATATTTGCAGCACAGTCACTGTTTTTAACACCCTGTTGTTTAAGTTGTTCGTTGATGATTTCTTCTATAACATTGTATCCAATAATGGGATCCTGAGCTACATTTGGGTCACTAGAGACCAATACGGGCACTAGGAGACTCGAGCTGGTCGTCTCCACCCCCGTCAGTCTAAACTCTACAGGGACCCACCCCATAAATGGTATCTCTGTCTGATTAGCTGCGAGCCCATTTAATGGTTCTGAACCTAAGAGTTCATCTATCCCCCTGATAGTGGTGTGAGGTAAGTGCTCGACTCTCCAGTTCTCATTTATTACGGTAGCCTGTGCACCCGTGTCCCACAATGCGGTGACTGGTACATTGTCAAAGGTGCATCTCACCATTTTTCGTCTACCAATCAGCTTCACTAATTTTTGTCCTTGCTTATCTGATAGAAGGTCAGAATATCCCATGTATGACAACCACCCCTTTTTCTCTCTTTCCCTCAAATGTTGTTCAACTAGCCTCACCGCTTTACATACATGTTTGTGATGGTGCCAGTGTTGTCCCTGACAGGCTTTAGAACAGTAACTGACAGATGAGCAGCCTGCACACCTCTGGAGTGGGGTGCTGACCGACTCTCTCTGGTGGCAGCAACCACAGCGGCGGGACTCCTGATGTGGCGGTGGGGTCACTGCTGGTCCCGTGGCAGTGGCCCTCTGGCGTTTCCCTGCAGCTGAAGTGGAGCTCGGCATCCTCTGGAGATGTGGCCAGGCTGGCCACACTTAAAGCAGTGGGTGCAGTTGTCTCCCTCTCCGTTGCTCTGGCAGGTCCTGCAGCCTTTCTTCCTCCAGGTACCCGCGGCAGCATCTGATGTCCTCTTTGTAGTCTGCGACTTGCCAGCGTTCAGGGAAGCAAGAACCATCTGCCTCACCTCTGCAACCTCGTTCCTCAGCTCTTTCACCAGGTCGTGCATTTCGGGTGGAGGATGATTTTTCTTGTCTTCCTTGGTGGCGGGGATCTGTGAGCTGCTGCGTGGTTCATCCCTAGTATGTAGCTCATTGATTCTTGGTGGTTTTGTATTGTTCCTCTTTAACTTGTTCAGTCTTTCTGTCTCGAGATTGGCAGCTTCATTTAGTTTCTCAATCAGCATTTCATCAGTCACATCTGGGTTGTCAAGAAGGGCTTTAATCTGGAACTTTATGTTGTCATTTTGCAGCCCAGTACCCACTGATCTCAAAAACTTCCTTTTTACCAGGTCCCGACTGTAGTGTTCTGCTTCTTTGTCCTTGGATGCGTACAGGAGGCGATCTTTAAGCTCAATGGCTCTGAATAAAAAGTCTTGAGCTGACTCTTTTGGATCTTGGGAAATATTTATCAGTTTTTGGTACAAATCAGATGTGTCATCTTCTCGGTAATGTCCTTTTAATATTGTCTTTAACTGTGTGAGTGTCAAATCAGTCTTTATTTCAAGCATATCACGCAGTTTGAGACCTGGATTGATGGCTCTTATCACTGCTTCAATAACTTCTGACTCACTGTGGCCTTTGCGGAGTCCATTTTCCATCTGATGCAGCAGGTTGGTATAGGACAGCCGATCGCGCTGCCCTCCCTCACCTATTTGGCCACAGATGCGAAACTCCCTGCGAATTGTCACCTCTGGTACTTTAGAAGACAGCAGGTTCGGGGCAGCGTCCGCCATCTTGAGTTTCTGCCCTATCGCTCTAATTTCTTCCTGCAGCTCGTCATACTTGTCTCTTGCGTCTGAAGGGCGGGAAAAATCACTCTCGGCCGTATTGTCTTTAGCTTTATATTCGCCCAAAAACGATAAAAGTTCTTTCACAAACTGTACAGCATCGTCTGGTGTATAACTGTTTTCCACCTCGTCCAGTTTATGTTCTATAACTTTCATCAGTTGGCGTCTGGAAGTGTCTTTTGTAGGCTCATTTAGCGGTGTAGCAAAGCCTTTCACCTTATAACCCACTTCTATGAGCTGATCACGACTTAGCTGGCAGAGTGTGGCGGTGATCTTATCTCGTCGGGCTTCTATCTCCATTGTGGGTACTCACAAGCTTGTCTTTAGTCCGTCAGATTTCAGGTCCGGTGCTTGGAGAAAGGTTTTTCTTCAGCCGTGCGGTAGCGCTAACGTTAGCCGCTAATGGCGCTAACCAGGCTTCTGCTTCACTCTCGTGCGGGAAGTTCTTCAAACCTTCCTCCTGGCTGGCTCGCCATGATATGTTGCAGCTTTAAGGCAGGGATGACTCCTGGAGTTGCTTTCACACTGTATATGCTTTATTTCACAATCCGATCATACCAAAAACATACAGCAGCTCCTCTCCGACTCCTAGCCCCTTTGCTGCGGTGGAAAAAGAACCACTCCAAAACCCCTTCAAGGAACATATGTACAACAGAGTTTTCCTAACACACCAATGGGGCGTTCAATGCCATCTTGTAAATATAAGTACTCTGACAGAATAACAGTTCAAATGAAAAATATACCAGAACAAACAAGCAACCAAAAAAGAAGTGTGGGGTACCTTTGAACCAATGAACAAAGTATAACCATTTATACTTTTTAACATAACCCGGCCCCGTCGATATGTGTATCTCTCACAGAAGACTAGGCTGGGTTAGCTAGGTTTAACAGGCAGATTAGTGGGGATGTTACTCCTGTTAATTGTGTGTGTCCAAGGTTTATTGAAAGGAACGTCATTAATTTGATGTGTTGGAATGAAGCTCTGTGGCATAGGTGCAGTTCAGCGTTTGGATTTTGTAATGTTTGAGTTATGAGTTATAAGTTTTTTGCAGCTGTTCACCTAAAAATGCAGCCAAGGCATTTTTAAAATAAACATTTCAAACTATTTACAGAACAATCAGCTGTTCGGCATCAAATCTGATGCCACACAAATTATTTGTGCCACTGCAAAAAATAATTTCTGTCCACTATGAGATAAAGGAGAACAACAGCCTGATACCTGCAGGCCTGACAACAGCAGATGTATCACTCCACATCAGCCACGCCGCTTTGCTAGCTAAAACACAGAAGGACGCTGTCATAGCCTGTCAACCATGTTGATTAGCTGCGTATATACACAAATGTGAATCGCATCATTGGCTGGACTATGGGATAAGGTGGCATCATTCTAATCGCATACAGGAGCAGCCGGACACTTACTGACTATTAACTACTCGATTTAAATCAAGACGCAACCTCTCGCGCTTTCTCTCTCACACACACACACACACACACACACACACACACACACACACACACACACACACACACACACACACACACACACACACACACACACACACACACACACTTTCTAACAGCCATCTTCAAGATAAAACAAATCAAGTTCCAATAACTAGTGAAAAATGTAAAAACTCTCCAAGACATCTGGATTAACGTTAAATCCTAATAACTGTGAACTCTTTGCCATAAATGATAAACTGTAAGATTCCTGTTAAATCAGAAATAAGATATTTGGAAATTCATCTCACAAAGGACCAAAAAGTAAATCGGTCGTTGAACGTGGAGAAGAAACTAAAAGAATTCAAGACCAAACTGAACTCTGGGCTTTTGTCACAGTTCTGGGTCATTTTGACCCAGCATTTTCAGTTCTTATATTACTTTGTATTATGGTTTGTATCCCGATGCTTTTGTTTATTGGTATTCTATGTTTCTGTTATTCTTAGTGAGGATTAGTTCTTAGGTTGTGTCTCGTGTTTAGTATAGGTTCAGTGTCAAGTCTGCGTCTGTTTCTTGTTTCCTGTTTTATTGTGAAGGGTTGTCTCATGTCAGTGGCTGTATCCCAATTCAGGATCTGCAGCCTTAAAGTACGCATTTCAAGGCCGATTACGTCACAGCGGCGCGCCGAAGGCTGTCCCAATTCAAAGGCTGCTCCAAATGCGGCCGTGAAATGCGTCCTTCATTTCCCTGAATTTTAAGGCTGTGGCAGTGTAGACTTCGTGGCCCAACATATCCCAGAATGCATAGCGCGGCAGTGGGTGTGGATAATTTAGCCGAAAAATGGCATTAAAACGGATCTCCAATGTGCACTGGACGACAGGAGGGTGAAATCCTTGTGAAAGTGGCCAAAAGACACGAAAAAGGTTACGGCAAAAACAACTAATCATCCGTGTGGATACTAACTCACTCGCCTGGCTAGTGCGCTGCAGAGAGGACGTGAGTAACATCAGTTCTTTTAAGTGAAGGATGTTTTTGAAAATACTGAGAAAATGTCAGGAGGCGTTGGACAAATGGACATTTTTGATAATGGCAAAGAGGATTGAACAACATATATGGTGAGAGATGAACAATATTGTCTGGCTAACAAAATAGAGGATGAGAGGAAAGTTGCTGTGTTCCTGAGTGTCATGGGAGGAAAAACATACAACTTGTTGCGCAGCATCAAACAAAAACTAAATGTGCAAAAGAGACCGAAAGCTGCATGAAGTAACTGAGAAAGACTCAAATGATTCTCAGGAGGATTTGGCATGCCTGGAGCTGTACACAATGCAAGAGAAAGACAATGATGCAATATGGCTCACACCAAAAATACAAGAGGTTGAGTTACAGATGGAACTGGACACTGGGTCTGCCCTCTCACTGATCTTATATGAAGATTACAGAGACAAATTCCCCAATCTGAAACTGAAACACACCTCGGTGAAACTGAAAACATACACAGGTGAAAGAATAACTCCTCTGGGAAAAGTGAAAGTGGAATATGAGAAAAAGAAACGCAACCTGGAACTTTATGTCAATGAGACTGGAACGAGGCCCGAGTGCACATTCTGTGGATGAAAGACTGAAACAGAAACTTAATAACCGTGCCCAGGTGTTCAAAGATGGAATCAGCACCCTGAAAAATATTAAAGCACAGATCATACTGGAGGACAATGCAAAACCAAGATTTCACAAGGCACGTCCTGTACCTTATGCTTTATGCCCCAAAGTCGAAGCAGAGCTCCAGCGCTTGGAAGAGAAAGGAATACTCACCAAGGTGGAATGGTCAGATTGGGCTACACCAATAGTGTCAGTAAGCAAGAAAGCAAGTGACAGAGTGCAGATCTGTGGTGATTTTAAGGTTTCAGTGAACCCAGTTCTCCACATAGATCAGTACCCACTTCCGCGGATAGAAGACATATTCACAGCAGTCGCAGGTGGCAAACACTTTTCAAAAACTGACCTTGCCCAGGCTTATCTCCAGTTGGAAGTAGAAGAGACATCCAGGAAATATGTGGTGATAAACACTCACAAAGGCCTATATCAGTACAACAGGCTGGTATTTGGTATCGCCAGTGTCCCAGCAGTATGGCAACGTGCCATGGATCAGGTCCTACAAGGCATTCCAGGAACAGTGTTTTCTGGATGACATAATAGTCACTGGTGTTGATGAGGAGACTCATCTGGCTAACCTAACAGCAGTCCTGGCCAGGCTAGAAAAATATGGATTGAGAGCAAACAAAAACAAATGTGAGTTCTTCAAGGATGCCATTGAGTATTGTGGACACAAGATCGACACACATGGGCTCCACAAAACCGAGGACAAAGTTGAAGCAGTCCTGAAGGCACCAGACACTAAAAATGTGAGTCAGCTACGTTCATTCTTGGGCTTAATTAATTATTACCACAAGTTTCTACCAAACCTTTCAACAGTCCTGCACCCGCTGAACTCTCTGCTGCAACAAAATGTCAAATGGAAATGGACAAAAAACTATGAAGAGGCATTTAATTTAGTTAAGTTAAGCAGCTCATTACATCAGAGGAGGTTCTGACACACTTTGACCCCAATCTACCACTTCGCCTCGCCTGTGATGCCTCACCATATGGCATTGGTGCCGTGCTATCTCACAAAATGCCTGATCGATCCGAACGACTACTTGTCTTTGCCTCAAGGTCCCTAAATGCAGCCGAGCACAACTATACGCAGATAGACAGAGAAACACTCAGTCTAGTGTGGGGAGTGAAGAAGTTTAATCAGTATTTATATGGACGACACTTCACCCTGATCACAGACCACCGACCGCTGGTGTCCATCTTTAACCCTCAGAAAGGTATTCCAACCATGGCTTGCGTACGCTTGCTTGGGCTTTGTTCCTGGGTGCACACACCTACACCATTGAGTTCAAAGGGACAAAGCTACATGGAAATGCAGATGGACTTTCACGTCTTCCACACATGCAACCCACCGAAGAAATGACTGCTCCAGCTACTGTGTTTCATGTTACACAAATGGAACCCCTACCTGTCACAAGTGCTCAGGTGAAAAGAGAAACGAGCCAAAACACAATCTTGTCAAACGATCTTACTGTGAATGGTTGGCCGTCCTGTAGTGACACTCAGTTCTCTGCGTACTCCACCCACAAAGACCAACTATCCGTTTGCCAAGGATGTGTCATGTGGGGAACTCGTGTCATCTGCCACCCAAACTACGTACAAAGGTACTGGATTCACTGCACGATGGACATTTGGGTGTTAAGATGAAAGGTCTTGCTAGAAGCTATGTTTGGTGGCCAGGCACTGATTGTGAAATGGAGAATATGGCTAAATCCTGCATTGTTTGCCAGCAGACGCTGCGCCAGCCTCAAACAGCACCTGTACACGCGTGGGAGTGGCCATCCGCTCCATGGCAACGCATTCATATAGACTATGCTGGCCCATTTATGGACTAAATGTTCCAGGTTGTGGTTGATGCCCACTCAAAGTGGCCAGAAATCTTCCCCGTAAAGCAAGCAACAGCTGCCAGCACGATCAATAGTCTTTGGTCACCGTTTGCACGCACAGGTCCGCCACAACAGCTCGTAAGTGACAATGGTCATCAGTTTACTGGAGAGGAGTTCCAGTGTTTCCTTGTAACGGCATACGACATATCACTTCAGCTCCCCATCATCCTGCAACAAAGCTGAACCAGCCAGTCGCACAGAGGGGAAACCGCTACAACAGAAAATTGACAATTTTTTTACTGTCTTACCACTCATGCAACAACTGGACACACACCTGCAATGCTCTTCATGGGATGAGATCTGAGATCACATCTAGATTTGCTGAAACCAGACATTCGCAAGGATGTCCAAGATAAACAGTCTTCCATGGTGGAAGCAACAAGAAACAAAACCAGGTTCTTCAATGTTGGACAAAGAGTTCTCGCCAGAGACTACAGAGACCCAAGTCAGAAATGGCATTCTGGCACGATTCGTTCACGGACCGGACCGCTGATATACACCATAAATGTTGGAGCCAACTTAGTCTGGCGTAGACATGTTGATCAGATTCTAGATGCAGAATGTCACGTGGTTCCAGAGCAACCTGAGAGGACACATCTACACCTCAAGATTCAGAAGAGTTTGCCCTCGCTTCACCACCTGAGGTTCAGGGTTTACGTGAAACCACCAATGTTCAAACACCTGAACTTTCCACACAGAGCACTATGGACTCTGACCAAACAGGCAGACGTTACCCTGAGAGAAATCCCAGAGCACCTCAGAGACTGAACTTATAGGTTTCCAGTTCATTTTGTAAGGAAAGCGGTTAAAATGTTTAAGAGGAAACAACCTACCTCTATGTTGTAAATCACTGAGTAGGTGTCATATTTCAGTTTAAGTACAATCTTATGCTTATGCATAAGCTTATGCTAGACGAGTCCAGAAGTACAGAAACCTTGTGTACAGCGTTGGAGATGAAGTTCTTCTCTTGAACATGAAACATGGAAGGAAGGGAGGAAGACTTGATCCAGATTTTTCAGGACCCTACACCATTCAAGACATCGCTGGCAAATGTGTGAGATTAAAAAACACAGAAGGAGCAACTTTAAGAAATCACTACAGCATTGACCATATCAAGCCATACAGAAGAAGCCACCATGTAAATATCAGTGACAATTAAAAATACCCAACTCGCAGTCAGACAGTGAACAGCAGCACAGACCTGAAGATGCCTCCCTGCCATCCTACTGCTAACCCTCAGTGCCAGCAAAGTCCAGAGGATTCATTCTGCACCCAAAACGGCTGACACAAGGAGTTTAATTGTGTTCCAGGACCAGAAACGCGTGAACAAGAACTTCCCTCCCGGAAACAAAGCTTAGAAAATGAAGGTGACATAGTGAACAACTCTTTTTGACCCATTGGTCATTTGTTGCCAGTTTGGCGTTGCAACTTAATTGACTGTTGCATGACTTTGTTTGCATTTTGAAGTCTTCAACTCATATTGGATATAAAGAAACATGCAACGTGCACTGAGCTTGTGGAAGTCTGGAAATGGATCTGCCTGTCAGTAATTTTCTATTTTGCCCACCCGCTGTACCTTTCCTATTTCTCTGCGTGTAAATGCATGCCTATTGTATTGACTTTTTTCCTGTTGTGGCCCGTTGGCCTTTACCAAGCTTATCCACTACAAATCGCATGCATGCCTGAGCTAACTTATCATATTTTTCTTTTAGTAAAGAGGCTATGGCGTGCAAAGGATACTGGGCGCTTGGAGGCAGCTGTTGGACCATACAAGTTATTGGATTCCTCTTTTCGAACACTGCAGGGGTCACGGTGGTTTCTGATGAGGTAAGAGAACTTATCATTATTGATTCTGATTTCGAGGTTCTGCTCCTTCTGAAGCATTTGCAGTGCAGAGACCATTAACAGTTTAAAATGTGCGGGTAGGTGGGGGGGGGGGGGGGGGGGGGGGGGGGGTTATATTGCAAAACTCTGATAAGGTTTCACCCATTCACTTCAACAGGAAAAAATGTTATCAACCACAACACAGATGTTGTGACATCTGTGACATCATAATACCCAGTTTCAGTATATGCAGAAAGAACCTTTATCAGCAATTCTATTCCTTTAGATGTTGTTGTGTACAGCACTCAAGCAGTTACTTCAAAAATTGTTGCTGTTGTTGTATAAACTCAGATTTTTCAAAACAGGTCATTGATGCATATCTGCACCGTGTTATTGACAGACGAAAGGTAAGTAAGAAATGTCATTTACCTACTAATTTTGAAATTAAAAAAAAAAAAAACCTATTTACTGTTCTCTAACATTTTTGTATACTTGTGCAGAATGCTGCACACCTGCTCTGTTCAGTAGTTGCAAGCTCGTTGTTTTCTGGGCAGTTCAGATGCCTCAACTGGTATGTTGAAAGCTCAGAAGTGGTCCAAACAGTTGACTCCTTTCTGTTGCTGAGGAAAGAGTTCGGTTCCTTTAAAGAAGACTATATTTGAAAACACCCTGAGACGCATGGTACCTAAGTAAATCCAAATTACTCTGCACTTCCAATCCCACAGATGAAGTTCCCAGTTGAAGACGTGGCTGTGCCCTGTGAACTTTGGTACACACTGGATTCTTGTGGTATGTGTTCATTTTGTTATTAATTTGCGTAATTTGTTGTGAAGCAGTTTCTTGCACAAAGTGTTATTTTTAAATAAGTTTTCAGTGGCACAAACAATTGTAATTTTTAATTTAACTTTTTCTTTAGATTGTCAACATTTCTGCACAGAAAATACTGCTCATAGACCCCATGGGAATGAAGGTGTTTAAATTCTGCGCAACTGGAGGTATGTATGATACTGAGGTGTTATTCTTAGATTAAAAAAAAAAAAATCTTGTTTCATTACAAACACTTTTGTTCAACTAGGAATTTTCTGAGGATGAGAGGGCATGAAGACACCATGGAGTGGCAGTTACAGACTATGCAACACAACAAGCGACAGGATTCCAGCAGTTGTGGAGTTTTACTGTTAAAGGTAACCCGTATTCAAATGATTCAGTTTCTTGTTAGCTAGAATTAAGACTTTAAGTGAATTTAAGTGAAGTGAAAGTTATTTCGGTCAACAACAACAAAGATGATCATTTTACATAGAAGTACTTAATCATACAGTAACTGAAAAAGGAATAGGCTGAAGCCTTGTGGCTTATAATTATCCTATCCTTTACCTAATTAAGACTTTACATTCTAATTATGATCAATCTCACAGTTTGCAGAACACTACCTTGATTTTGGAGAGGTCAGTGAGGTGTCAACCACTACAGAGCCAGTTGTGCTGGAGCGAATGCAGATAGCTTGCACCCTACTTGAAAATCGAGGTAAGTCCAGTAAAGTCCTTATCACGTTAGTGCGTACTTCCAATTTAAATAGTGCTTTTCAAACAGCACAGTACAAATAGTGCTCTTCAAACACTTTCAGATAAGACCCTTCTCAAAGTCAAATTTAGACTAATTTTCCAGGAAGTATATTTGGAAAAAATGTACTATTATTTTTTAATTATTCAATAAATAATGTTTGATTAAAACCTAACTATGATTGTGTTTCAGGGAACGCTGAGGACTACTGCATTGTTTTCTCCATGTTAGATGCTAACGCTGACCGCAGCATGATTGAAATGGTAAAACAAAACAAAAGAAACACATAAGTCTTAGTATCATTACTTGCCAATCATAATTAAAATGTTGAGTAATAGTATTCACCAAACAGAATATGAGCCATTTATTTTTCCTTTCCAGGTGCAGTATGAATCTTGCCAAAGATGGGCACATTTTGCATGTGAAAAATATAAAGAGAGCAACCAAGAATATAAATGCCAAAAATGTAGCCAGAGTCAGACAGAGACTGTGCAGAGACTGTAGAAGGACAGAGCAGCAGCAGAGCAGTCCAGATACACTGATGATCCTCTGTCAGATCCAGAGGGACACACAGGGATGATGCTGGACTCTACATTGTGTCTGACAGTGGAGCTGTTCTCAGAGCAGTTCACTCTGCAGCACTGACAGTCATCTGCACTTCTTCTCATTCCTCTGTCAGTCACTGCTGGATGAAGCTCTCCTCTCCACCTCCCAGTAACATGGCCCAGTCAGAGCGTCTCTACACACAAGCTGCTGCTGCTTCAACCTCTCTGGATCATCAGGACACAGCTCCTCCTCTCTCAGCACACACACCGTCCTGTTTACCATCATCAGCTCCACCTGCAGAGAGAAGAAGGAAGAGCAGAGGAGATAAACGCGTGTTTCCAGAGACTCTTCATCAGCTGTCAGTCAGTGATGCAGCACATCCAGTATAAAGAGCAGCAGGGACTTCAGTGCTGGGACTGTACTAGGACTCATTGTTGCTTCACTTTTTCTAATCTTTGGATTTTTATTGAAGTTGATGAAAATGTTTTTCCCTCCTAGTTTGAGTTTGGACTTTCATTCATTAGAAGAACCTTGGTGTGTCCACTCTGAGCTCTGTAGGAACCCCAAGAACAAGCCCAACAATCCAGATGGACGGTTCCAGCTGTTAACTGGAGGAATTCCATCCAAACATCTGCTCTCACTAAATTCTTCCTCACCTACAGACTGTGTTCTTCACTGCTTTAAACTTGGAAATGAATGCAGTCATTGGTCTGCGTGCTGCTTTGTTCAGAGAGCTGATTGGCTGTTGACAGTGTTTGATCAGAGCGTGTCAGCCGTTACCATGGTGACCATAAAGGTCAGAAACAGGAAGTGTTTGTGTCCAATCCTGAAGCCTGTCACCATTCTCCTCTCACAGCTTCACTGAGAAGCTGCAGCTTTACAGGAAACACTGGATCTTTGTTTCATACTGACTGTGTTTAGTACAATACTGCTGATAGCACCACCCACTCACTCCATCACTCTACTTACTCCAGAGTCTCCAGTCTGTAGTCTGGACTCTGCTGAAGATCAGACAGCTGCTTCACATCTGGATCCTTCAGGTTGTTAAGTTGTAGCTCCAGCTCTCTCAGATGGGAGGGGTTGGACTTCAGTGCTGCTGCCAGATAATCACAGCTGATCTCTGACAAACCACAGTCCATCAATCTGTATAAAGAATGAAAGATGTAAGTTTATTAGACAAAGTGTGAGCTTGAAATCATTCAGTGTTTCATCATCTGTTCAGAGCTGAAGAAGGTTCAGAATGTAGAAGTTTAGAAAATGGAAACTCCAAACAGCTGAAGCCAACAGGAAGCAGCTTCAAACAGGAAACTGTGCAGAGTTTCAGACTATATGTCCTGATGCAGCCAGTTGGATTTTGGAGATTTGAATCTCTGTTCTGTGACTAAGTCCTTGAATCATTTCTTCCAGTTGGTCCAACAAGACAGACTAAGTGTTGGACATGTGTTGTGGCTCCATTAGGGGAGCTTCTAAATGTGATGTGATGGCCCCTCTGGGTCTGTCAGGTCACAGGACTGAAGAGAGCTCAAACTGGGCACACAGTTGTTCCAGTCTGGACCAAAGACTCTATACTGGGACTGAGGGACTGCTTTGACTGCACCCACTGGGACTTTTTAAAGGCTCATGTTCTCACTTAGATCATCGATTTCTACTTACATTTCTTTCTGGGAAAAATGGGGATTACTTTGGAAACAGGAAGTATTTTCCCCAATAAGCAGCCCTGGATTAGTAAATCACTCCAACATGTTCTCAGGCAGAAGAAGCTGTCTTGTTATGAGGGAGAGAAGAAAAAGATGGAGGCACAGAAACTTGTTGAAAGAGAGATAAAGCAGCTAAAATCAGGTGTAAAAGTAAAGCAGAGGATGAGCTGAATAAAGGACACTCAAGGCTGGCTTGGAAAGGAATGAAGTCCATGGTGGGGATGCAGAACAAGGAGCAAAGATGAATGTGATGCTGAATCAGCAGAAGACTTGGACTCATTGGATTCCAGCTTTGATATCATTGATTTCAATGAAGAGCTTTGTGATTGTAGCAAAGGGCTGGTAGCTCTGAGAGTCCCACTGATGAGGTGTTTGTGTGGAAATCTCTTAGTGGGAGCAAAGAGAGAAAAAGCCCTGGTCCTGATGCTGTGGGAGGGAAATGATTGAAGTGTGCTGTGAGGAACTGACTGGGAGATTTTCACACATTTTCCAGTCCTCCTTGGAACAACAGGAAGTTCCCAGCACATGGAAACAAAGGTTAAGTGTCCTATGGCACTCAGTGATGATGGTGCTGTGGCCCCACCACCTCCACCTCTTTGTAAAGGAACTAACTGTCATCTGAAGCTTCAAATGGAACTAAGACTTCCTCCACTAGGTGGCAGTGTCTGATGAGAAAGTGTTAGTGGAGCTGGCCTGGAGTCAGAAACAGGAAGATGCAGGATTTGGGCTGAAATGGGGAAAAGTGGTTCGCACTAGTGCCTTAAAGCAAGAAGGTTGTAGGTTGAAGCTTGTTGGCCTTTCTGTGGAGGTTGGATGTTCTCCCACAGTCCAATGAAATGCTGCTTAGGTTCATTGGTGCTTCTAAATTGGCTGTAGGTGTGGATGTGAGAGAGTGCTTCTCTGTCTCTCTCTGTTGGCCCTGTGATGGACTGCTCACCTGTGCAGGTGGACCACGCCTCTTGCCCTATGACAGCTAGGGCACAGGCTGCAGCCCTGTGAGCCTAAGCTGAATAAACAGTTAGCAAAAATGATCCATAGATGGCCTGAAATCCCCCAGTTAGCAGTTTGGTAGATAGCTATGACATGCTAATCCCATCCAGCAGCTGTATTCTACCTGTAAGCTGATCCCTGCTGAGCCAAAGCACTTTTTCATATACAAATTACAACCTTTAATAGAAACCTATTGGTCAGCATCTTATTAGCCTGCTGTTAGCTTCATTCCACAGAAAACTGAGAGAAACTAACAGAGTTGATAAAGAATAAAGAGAAATGTGCTGATTTAAAGCCTTTGAAGTGCTTCAGATGATCTCTGTCCACTTCTGTCCACTCATTCATTCATGTAAGCTTTCTAATGCAGCTTTGATCTTCACAGTCTGCTTCATGAAACTCATTCTAACCCTGAATGTCAGAGTGTTCCTCCTTCTCTTTCCCATCATTCATGCTGGCAGTGGAGGAGATTTGGATGTTGGACTGTGTTTTGGATGATGTGTGTATGTTTGTGTTGGACTGCTGTCTGTAAAGCAAACGCACATTTTGCTTTGGATTTCAGTGTCAGACAGACTTTAAGGTGGAATGAAAAGTTGGAGAGTTTCACAGTGAATTATCCAGTGGAGGATTTTTCTTCTTCTTTGAAGGTTTGAAATGTGAACATTGTTCTGCTGCAGTCAATGGACTAAACCAGAGAAGAAGAAAACAGACTTTACCATGAAGATCCTCAGTGTGGATCAGTATAATATCAGCCTGATGTCTGCAGTTTAGTGTCAGCACAACTTTCACATCATATTCATCTCAGCAAAACTAAAACATGCTGACTGACCCCAGAGTTTCAAGTCCACATCCTGGACTCTCGAGGAAACCACACAGATGCTTCACTCCTGAATCCTGCAGCTTGTAGTTGTCACTCAGGTCCAGCTGTCTCAGATGGGAGGGGTTGGACTTCAGTGCTGCTGCCAGATAATCACAGCTGATCTCTGACAAACCACAGACACTCAATCTGTATAAAGAATGAAAGATGTAAGTTTATTAGACAAAGTGTGAGCTTGAAATCATTCAGTGTTTCATCATCTGTTCAGAGCTGAAGAAGGTTCAGAATGTAGAAGTTTAGAAAATGGAAACTCCAAACAGCTGACAGAGTTCAAATTCAAATTTTATTTGTCACGTACACAGTCATACACAGTACGATATTTAGTGAAATGCTTGGACAACTGCTCGTGACCTAAAGAAAACAAAAAAGGAAAGGCTATGAATAAGATAGGAAATAAATATGAAAAATTAAAAAGGGTAAATTTAACTAGGAAGGAATAAAATATAAATTAAGGTTAAAAATGAAATAACTGTACAACAAAATACACAATATAGAACTATATAAGAATGTATGAAGAAATCTAAATATAAATAAATATATACACAATAACAGCAGCTGTACAAGTATTAACTGGAAATGAAGAATATAGTGACCAGTGTTGTGCAATCCACATTATGTCTTGTGCAGTGCAAATATGCTTAAAGTGATTTAAGTGATGAAGTGAAAACAATGTCCAGAATGTCCAGTGTGTGTGTAAGAACTGTATGTGTGGGTCAGTACTGTGTGGTGGTGTGATTGAGAGACCGTATCGCCTGCGGGAAGAAGCTCCTCCTCAGTCTCTCTGTGTTGGTCTTCAGGGAGCGGAATCGCTTTCCTGACCTCAACAGAGAGAACAGTCTGTTGTTGGGATGGCTGAGGTCCTTCACGATCTTCCTGGCCTTGGTCCAGCACCGCCTGCTGTAGATTGAGTGCAGGTCAGGGAGCTCGGAGCGGATGGTGCGCTCAGCTGACCGCACAACCCTCTGTAGAGCTCGTCTGTCCTGCATGGTGCTGTTCCCGAACCAGGTTAAGATGTTTCCCGCCAGGATGCTCTCTATGGTGCACGAGTAAAAGTTCCTGAGCACCCTGGAGGGCAGTTGGAAGTCTCTCAAGCGTCTGAGGTGGTAGAGACGCTGTCGGGCCTTTTTCACCACGGTGTTGATGTGACAGGACCATGACAGGTCCTGCGTGATGTGAACTCCAAGGTATTTGAAGCTGTCCACTCTCTCCACTGGGCACTCGTTGATGACGGGGGTCTGGTAGTTCCTCTCCTGCTTAGTGCTGAAGTCCACTATCAGCTCCTTTGTCTTACTGACGTTTAGAAGGAGGTTGTTCCTCTGGCACCAGTTCTCCAGATTCCTAATCTCCTTCACGTAGGCCGTCTCGTTGTTATCAGAGATCAGGCCCACCACGACGGTGTCGTCAGCAAACTTGATGATGGTGGTGGAGCTGGTAGTGGCCACACAGTCATATGTGTACAAAGAGTACAGCAGGGGGCTCAGAACACACCCCTGGGGGGCTCCAGTGCTGAGAGTGGTGGAGGCTGAGACATGTCCGCCCATCCTTACTGCCTGTGGTCTGCCAGTTAGGAAGTTGGAGATCCACTGACACATAGATGAGCTGAGTCCCAGATGCTCCAGCTTGGTGGTGAGTGTGGAGGGAATTATGGTATTAAATGCAGAGCTGTAGTCTATGAAGAGCATTTTAACATAATTCCCCCTTCTAGTGTCCAAGTGAGTGAGTGATGTGTGGAGGAGATGAGAGATGGCATCGTCTGTGGAACGATTTGGACGGTAAGCGAACTGTAGTGGGTCCAGTGTGTCTGGTAGTGAAGAAATGATGAAGTCTCTGACCAGGCGTTCAAAGCACTTCATCACTACTGAGGTGAGGGCTACAGGGCGATAGTCATTGAGAGAAGCAGGGTGGGGTTTCTTCGGGACAGGAACAATGATGGACTCTTTGAAGCATGTGGGGATCACCGACTGAGATAAAGAGATGTTGAATATCTCAGTGAACACAGGAGCTAGCTGGTATGTGCAGTCTCTTAGGATACGACCTGGGATGCCGTCTGGTCCTGCTGCTTTCCTGGTGTTCACTCTCTTGAAGGCTCTCCTTACTTCATGCTCGGAGATGACGAGCACGTTTCCGGTGCTGGCAGTATCTTCCTGTCTGCAGCCGTTAGCGCCGCTAGCACTAGCATTGTTGGAGACCTTAGCTGCAGCCTCGAAGCGAGCATAGAAAGTGTTCAGCTCGTCTGCCAAAGTCACGGCCGCGTTCGTCATACCGGTTGTTGGTGTTTTATAGTCCGTTATTGTCCTTAGTCCCCGCCACAGGCTCCTAGAGTCACTCTGTTGGAGTTGTGACTCTAGCTTCCTCCCGTAGCGCTGCTTCGCCTCTTTCACCGCCCTCCGCACGTTATATGACGCGGCTTTGTACGGGTCCATGTCCCCCGTCATGAGTCCCGTGTTGTAGGCAGCGGTGCGGGATCTCAGAGCGTCGCGAATGGTTTTATCCACCCACGGCTTCTGGTTGGGAAACGTTGTGATAGTCTTTGTCTCCACGGTATCATCCGCTAGTTTCCCGATGAATCCCACAACCGCTTCCGTAAACACGTTGACGTCATCGTCGGAGCTGTTTCTGAACATGCCCCAGTCTGCATCATCGAGTGCGTCCTGTAACACGGCCACCGATTGATCCGTCCAGCGCGCGACCTTCCTCTGAACCGGAACTTCCTGTTTCAGCCTTTGTTTGTATTTTGGCATGAGGAAGATGGCGGCGTGATCAGATTTGCCAAACGGGGGGCGGGATTGTGCCTTGTAGCCGTCCTTGACCGTAGTGTAGCAGTGGTCCAGTGTCCTTTCACCCCTGGTGGGGCAGGTGATGTGTTGATAAAAGTTCGGCGTTGCGCGTTTGAGGTTGGCGCTATTAAAGTCCCCCGTCACAATAAGCGCAGCGTCCCGGTGTTGTGTCTGGTGCTGTGTGAGTGCCTCATGCAGCTCGCATAAGGCGGTGACCGTGTCCGCTTGTGGTGGAATATAAACGGCACTTACAATGACCGATGTAAATTCCCGAGGTAGATAAAAAGGACGACACATGATGGACAGTAGTTCCAGATTTGGTGTGCAGGAGCGTGTGAGAGGAACAACGTTCGCACTGTTGCACCAGTTGTTGTTCACCATTAAACACACGCCGCCTCCCCTTGACTTCCCCGAGTCCCGTGTCCTGTCCATGCGGTGAACCGAGAAGAACTCGGCCGGGTGGATGGCGTGGTCCGGCACCGCTGGGTTCAGCCATGTCTCGGTGAAGCAGAGGAGATTGCAGTCCCGAATGTCTCTCTGGAACTTTATCCTGGCCCTGAGGTCGTCAAGCTTGTTCTCCAGTGACTGGACGTTGGCGAGCAGGATGCTAGGCAGAGGTGTGCGGTGTGCACGAGCTCTCAGCCTGTTCCTGACGCCGGCTCGCTTCCCTCTAGGCCGCCGCCGCTTCCCTTTGTTCTCCCTCGAGATCTCACTCGGCCAGCTCGGATCCGGAGTTAAAAACTTCGAATTGTGAGTACATTGTAAACCAATAGAAACAAGAGTGTCACTGTCATACCTAATGTACCCAATGGTGATGATTTTGCCGATTTAGAAACGCTGAAAACTAACTTAAAAAACAAAGACAAAGAAAAAGTGGTCGGAGCAGTCGTGACGGCAGCCGACCTCACCGGCGCCATCTTCTTCATACGCCTTTGTCAGGGTCAAATTCAAGCAAGACCATGTGAAAATTAAAACACATCATCCTAGGTGAACTTAAACACCTTTGTTCCCCTTTTGTTAAGCCATAGAAAAGTACACCACACAAAAATACTGCAAAAGGAAACGGTCGCCTTATATACATAGTGTATAAACTCAAAATGCACATTTCACTTCAAATTAAGATTAAGGCTTTGAACAGATCACATAGTTCAGTTCAACATATAAGACTTTAAGAATGCACAAGCATCTACTTAAAATCTATTTAATTTATCATCCATGATATTATTTTGTACAATTCCAATGTATTTTGTTCATCTCCCTTAAATAAACAGGCAGTCTTAAAGTATGAAATATTCATATACAAACACATATAAATGTGTGTACTGTCTCAGTGGCTGATAGTACCCCACAGGCCTCAGTGTGAGCTTGAAGACATTTATAATGTTTAAGTAGTTTAATGTGCAGGTGCTGACGATAAACACATTTTGAATGAAAGCCGGGGAACTTTGGTAGCACAGAAACAAGTGGCTATTCTTTGTGACTATATGGATCACTCACAATACCATTATTTCACACAAAGGCACCAAATTAATACTCAAAAAAGCTGCAGCAATACACACAAATATAAACAGTACTTGGTGACAACTTTGCTTTTAGCCTTTAACCCTTTTTGACTACTTTTGATGTGGCCTCTATATTTTACCTTTAAAAACAGTTTCTTGCCAATCTGTTATTTTCTCATTTTGACCAACTGTATCAGCACAATTTATCTAAATTCAGACAAAATTTAAAATACAAGTAGAAAGTGATATTTTGACTGTAAAAACCACACACATGTTTAACGAATCATCTTCATAACTTGAAATGCAAATAGAGATTGTACATTTTTAAAAATACGCACACGTTTTGCAAACAACAAAGTTATATGGTACTATTTACCAAAAAATGCAGCCAAGGCTCAGACGTTTTTCATATAATCATTTCAAACTATTTACAGAACAATCAGGTGTCAAACAATAGTTTGTGTCACTCTAACACATATGAGAACAGCACAGGGATAAACCTGCAGGTCTGACAGCAGGTGTGTCACTCAGCGTTTACACTGCAATCTGCCTTTGTTGGCTTTAAGGCAGCAACTATGACGATCACTAGTAGAACTGACACACAAAACAAAACAACAGCTACACACTAAATACACAAGACAACAAACTAACTTGAGACCAAACACGGTAAACGTCACAAATCTCTCACGTATCAAAACTCTCTCTCTCTTTCGCTCACTCGCTCTCTCTTGCCGGTCACTCCTAAAACTTCCCCCTTTTGCTAAACAACCAAATGTCATGTTTCCATATCATTTTTGATTGGTCGACATGGTACATTTTCCCACCTATAGGGCTTTGGAGCGTGATGTCACGGGAGATGGGCCATGCCCCCTTCCGCCATGACAGTAGGCCAGCCAAAGGATACCATTTCAGCTATGGATCGTACGTGTTGTGTTGTCGGTTGCAACGTTAGATCACACGATCGTGAAGGCAAGAAGCTGGATAACGGGCTCTCTTTTCATCGTTTTCCATCCTGGAGGCAACGTGAGGGATCCCATGTATCCGATATTACTAAACAAAGACGTCAGGCTTGGATTGCAGCGGTGAGACGAGGGGATATCGAGTTCTCTGCAATCCCCAGCTTTTTGTTGGTTTGCTCACGGCATTTTCTTTCCGGTGAGTTCTAAATTAATTCATATCACTCTTGAAAGGCTTTTAGTGTTATTTTCAACGTGCTGAGGTCATAGATAATGAGATAAAACATGCTAATGTGTGATGCTGCAGAACCACATCATGTCGACTGAGTAGCTTATGATTTGGCATTATTGCAGGCAAACCAGCATATGAAATGGATGTAACAAATCCAGACTGGGCACCAACACTGCACATGGGGCATGACGACATACCTGTATCAGACTCGGACCGGCACTCAAGGCGTACGCAACGGAAGCGAAAAAGAGCACCCATCGGAGGTAAACAACCCCCCCCTCTAAAAACATACTAAATTGCTATCACTGTACACTAATCCGCACATAACTTCCAGATGAATCACACACCTGTCATTGGAATATTGGTGTACATTTACCTTATGTCTAATTTTATCTTACAGGCTTTCGTTATGCAGCTGCAGAGTCTGAAGGTGTGCCCCGTGCAGAAGTGATTGATGAAGATCTGACAGAAGACCAACAGCAAAATCACAATGTCATGGAGGCAGTGGACAGCAGTTGTGTTGGACAAGTGGAGGTTGAGGTACCAGCTGCAAATGTGGATATACTGAAGAAATGTAAACCTTTTAAAATGATGACAGATTACAAACTCTCAGCTGTGTCTGTAATCAAACCTCTGTAACTTTGCTTCACTTCAGCAGCATCAGCTCATGTTCACATGTTGATTCATGGTTTGCTTCAGTTTTTGATGGACTGCAGAATATTTTGAAGGTTATCTGCTATAAAAAGCCAGAACAGGAAAATCTGCTTCATGTGTTTCTGTTTGATCCTCAGTGACTTTGACACAAAGGCCTCTGCTGTGATGATCACACCTCTGATCAAGTCTCACAGTGTCAGCTTTGTTTTTATACATATGGATATGTGCTGATAAATGATCAGAATTATAATATTTCCCACTGTCTGCTGTGTGCCGTGACCTTTGACCTGCTAAAGACAGTCAGCTGTGGATTATTCATTGTTGTGTCTGATACTTAGAACTGTGAGGAAGAACACTACACAGTTAATCAGGGTCCCCTCTCTCTGAATCAGGGAAGGTGGGCAGGCCGCGTGTGGGCCGCGGGCCATACGTTGAGTCTCACTGTTTGAAATGTGAACATTGTTCTGCTGCAGTCAATGGACTAAACCAGAGAAGAAGAAAACAGACTTTATCATGAAGATCCTCAGTGTGGATCAGTATAATATCAGCCTGATGTCTACAGTTTAGTGTCAGCACAACTTTCACATCATATTCATCTCAGCACAACTAAAACATGCTGACTGACCTCAGAGTTTCAAGTCCACATCCTGGACTCTCCAGGAAACCACACAGATGCTTCACTCCTGTATCCTGCAGCTTGTTGTTCCAGCTCAGGTCCAGCTGTCTCAGATGGGAGGGGTTGGACTTCAGTGCTGCTGCCAGATAATCACAGCTGATCTCTGACAAACCACAGACACTCAATCTGTATAAAGAATGAAAGATGTAAGTTTATTAGACAAAGTGTGAGCTTGAAATCATTCAGTGTTTCATCATCTGTTCAGAGCTGAAGAAGGTTCAGAATGTAGAAGTTTAGAAAATGGAAACTCCAAACAGCTGACAGAGTTCATACGCCTTTGTCAGGGTCAAATTCAAGCAAGACCATGTGAAAATTAAAACACATCATCCTAGGTGAACTTAAACACCTTTGTTCCCCTTTTGTTAAGACATAGAAAAGTACACCACACAAAAATACTGCAAAAGGAAACGGTCGCCTTATATACATAGTGTATAAACTCAAAATGCACATTTCACTTCAAATTAAGATTAAGGCTTTGAACAGATCACATAGTTCAGTTCAACATATAAGACTTTAAGAATGCACAAGCATCTACTTAAAATCTATTTAATTTATCATCCATGATATTATTTTGTACAATTCCAATGTATTTTGTTCATCTCCCTTAAATAAACAGGCAGTCTTAAAGTATGAAATATTCATATACAAACACATATAAATGTGTGTACTGTCTCAGTGGCTGATAGTACCCCACAGGCCTCAGTGTGAGCTTGAAGACATTTATAATGTTTAAGTAGTTTAATGTGCAGGTGCTGACGATAAACACATTTTGAATGAAAGCCGGGGAACTTTGGTAGCACAGAAACAAGTGGCTATTCTTTGTGACTATATGGATCACTCACAATACCATTATTTCACACAAAGGCACCAAATTAATACTCAAAAAAGCTGCAGCAATACACACAAATATAAACAGTACTTGGTGACAACTTTGCTTTTAGCCTTTAACCCTTCTTGACTACTTTTGATGTGGCCTCTATATTTTACCTTTAAAAACAGTTTATCTTGCCAATCTGTTATTTTCTCATTTTGACCAACTGTATCAGCACAATTTATCTAAATTCAGACAAAATTTAAAATACAAGTAGAAAGTGATATTTTGACTGTAAAAACCACACACATGTTTAACGAATCATCTTCATAACTTGAAATGCAAATAGAGATTGTACATTTTTAAAAATACGCACACGTTTTGCAAACAACAAAGTTATATGGTACTATTTACCAAAAAATGCAGCCAAGGCTCAGACGTTTTTCATATAATCATTTCAAACTATTTACAGAACAATCAGGTGTCAAACAATAGTTTGTGTCACTCTAACACATATGAGAACAGCACAGGGATAAACCTGCAGGTCTGACAGCAGGTGTGTCACTCAGCGTTTACACTGCAATCTGCCTTTGTTGGCTTTAAGGCAGCAACTGTGACGATCACTAGTAGAACTGACACACAAAACAAAACAACAGCTACACACTAAATACACAAGACAACAAACTAACTTGAGACCAAACACGGTAAACGTCACAAATCTCTCACGTATCAAAACTCTCTCTCTCTTTCGCTCACTCGCTCTCTCTTGCCGGTCACTCCTAAAACTTCCCCCTTTTGCTAAACAACCAAATGTCATGTTTCCATATCATTTTTGATTGGTCGACATGGTACATTTTCCCACCTATAGGGCTTTGGAGCGTGATGTCACGGGAGATGGGCCATGCCCCCTTCCGCCATGACAGTAGGCCAGCCAAAGGACACCATTTCAGCTATGGATCGTACTTGTTGTGTTGTCGGTTGCAACGTACGTGTTGTGTTGTCGGTTGCAACGTTAGATCACACGATCGTGAAGGCAAGAAGCTGGATAACGGGCTCTCTTTTCATCGTTTTCCGTCCTGGAGGCAACGTGAGGGATCCCATGTATCCGATATTACTAAACAAAGACGTCAGGCTTGGATTGCAGCGGTGAGACGAGCGGATATCGAGTTCTCTGCAATCCCCAGCTTTTTGTTGGTTTGCTCACGGCATTTTCTTTCCGGTGAGTTCTAAATTAATTCATATCACTCTTGAAAGGCTTTTAGTGTGATTTTCAATGTGCTGAGGTCATAGATAATGAGATAAAACATGCTAATGTGTGATGCTGCAGAACCACATCATGTCGACTGAGTAGCTTATGATTTGGCATTATTGCAGGCAAACCAGCATATGAAATGGATGTAACAAATCCAGACTGGGCACCAACACTGCACATGGGGCATGACGACATACCTGTATCAGACTCGGACCGGCACTCAAGGCGTACGCAACAGAAGCGAAAAAGAGCACCCATCGGAGGTAAACAACCCCCCCCCCTCTAAAAACATACTAAATTGCTATCACTGTACACTAATCCGCACATAACTTCCAGATGAATCACACACCTGTCATTGGAATATTGGTGTACATTTACCTTATGTCTAATTTTATCTTACAGGCTTTCGTTATGCAGCTGCAGAGTCTGAAGGTGTGCCCCGTGCAGAAGTGATTGATGAAGATCTGACAGAAGACCAACAGCAAAATCACAATGTCATGGAGGCAGTGGACAGCAGTTGTGTTGGACAAGTGGAGGTTGAGGTAGCAGCTGCAAATGTGGATATACTGAAGAAATGTAAACCTTTTAAAATGATGACAGATTACAAACTCTCAGCTGTGTCTGTAATCAAACCTCTGTAACTTTGCTTCCCTTCAGCAGCATCAGGTCATGTTCACATGTTGATTCATGGTTTGCTTCAGTTTTTGATGGACTGCAGAATATTTTGAAGGTTATCTGCTATAAAAAGCCAGAACAGGAAAATCTGCTTCATGTGTTTCTGTTTGATCCTCAGTGACTTTGACACAAAGGCCTCTGCTGTGATGATCACACCTCTGATCAAGTCTCACAGTGTCAGCTTTGTTTTTATACATATGGATATGTGCTGATAAATGATCAGAGTTATAATATTTCCCACTGTCTGCTGTGTGCCGTGACCTTTGACCTGCTAAAGACAGTCAGCTGTGGATTATTCATTGTTGTGTCTGATACTTAGAACTGTGAGGAAGAACACTACACAGTTAATCAGGGTCCCCTCTCTCTGAATCAGGGAAGGTGGGCAGGCCGCGTGTGGGCCGCGGGCCATACGTTGAGTCTCACTGTTTGAAATGTGAACATTGTTCTGCTGCAGTCAATGGACTAAACCAGAGAAGAAGAAAACAGACTTTACCATGAAGATCCTCAGTGTGGATCAGTATAATATCAGCCTGATGTCTGCAGTTTAGTGTCAGCACAACTTTCACATCATATTCATCTCAGCACAACTAAAACATGCTGACTGACCTCAGAGTTTCAAGTCCACATCCTGGACTCTCCAGGAAACCACACAGATGCTTCACTCCTGAATCCTGCAGCTTGTTGTTCAGGCTCAGGTCCAGCTCTCTCAGATGGGAGGGGTTGGACTTCAGTGCTGCTGCCAGATAATCACAGCTGATCTCTGACAAACCACAGCCCCACAATCTGTATAAAGAATGAAAGATGTAAGTTTATTAGACAAAGTGTGAGCTTGAAATCATTCAGTGTTTCATCATCTGTTCAGAGCTGAAGAAGGTTCAGAATGTAGAAGTTTAGAAAATGGAAACTCCAAACAGCTGAAGCCAACAGGAAGCAGCTTCAAACAAACACAACAAGAGAAAAAACTCTTAATGTTTCACATTAAAGTCGTACA
This sequence comes from Rhamphochromis longiceps, assembly GCF_057381845.1. Lineage (NCBI taxonomy): Eukaryota > Metazoa > Chordata > Actinopteri > Cichliformes > Cichlidae > Rhamphochromis > Rhamphochromis longiceps. Next base: position 69,981,488 of record NC_140559.1, on the reverse strand, counting down.
TTTATCATAAAAACAGGACAAAGACTTGAAAAAGTCGTGTTTTTCCTTCCAGGAACCACAAGGCTTCACTTTTAAAGGTGAAGTGTGAAAGAAATGGACATATTTGAAGTCCAACACCTTTTTCCAGTCACATTATTAAAGCAGACAAACTACAAGCTCATTTTCATTCCAACAAGTCATCTTCTGACCTGGACTAACAACACTGGTCTCTATGTGCAGCTGGCTGTGAGACCAGTGCTCAGGGAGCGTCTACAAAGTGCAACACTGAAAGAACATCGCACACTCATTTGCTTCCATCATCCAACCTGAAGAGGAAACAGAGACGCCTCCCCTTCAAAGTAAAAGCTGCTCCTTTTGGACACAGTATCAAAGAAAGTCTACAGTATAACATAGAAAAGACAGAACAAAGTTTTGGTTGTTTTTAAATTGTGCAGAAATGAAACTACACTAAGCTCAATTATGTGACAGACATTTCATCCCATGTCAGTTTGGCCTCATCCTGGGCCGGATTATCCAGCACACACTCTGACCACAGGCCCAGGGGCCACGCACAGCTGGGCTCCATCCAAGAGACAGCAAACAAACCAACACAATAATAAAAAGCACCATGTGATTGTTGGGTCTAAACTCAGACCCCGCTGTATCCAGGACTTATTCCCATGAAAGAAAAACAAGGCAACAGTGTTCGATCGATTTCTTGCGCAAGGGAGGCCCTTCCATCTGTGACCAGCACCTCGAAATGACCACAATGGTGGCCTCCTCTCGCTGCCTTTTATTGACAAACTTCAAACAATAGTTTACAAAACACCTCCCCCTGCAACCCCGTTTGGTTACATAGACAAGGACTGTATGTAAATGTATACACTGAGTGTGTGTGTGTGTGTGTGTGTTATGTGAGAATGTGTGTGTGTGTTATGTGAGAATGTGTGTGTGTGTGTGTGTGTGTGTGTGTGTGTGTGTGTGTGTGTGTGTGTGTGTGTGTGTGTGTCAGACCTCCTGCTGACCAAAGGGTCGTAAACCCAGGAAGTTTACATCAAAAGAAACAGATCTTTCAGATAGGATGTATCTACAATAAAACCTCCCCCAGCACAGAGTGGCTGGAGAGGTGGCCAGGATCAAAGGAATGGCTTTGATCCTACTGCTTGAACTAAGACTGTACAAATTTAAGAAACACAATGGCAACATTCAACAATTAGACTTAACAGTGATCTTCTTACATCTTCAAGACAAACATAGTAAAAACATGAGCATATTTGTTTCCTGATAAAATGATGTGACAGGTAGAACAGAGTAAAGTGGTGGTGTTACAGCCTTTCTCCCCTCTGCTGCCGAGGCTGTTAGTCTCTCCCAAACTCAGCTACAGGACTTCCAAATGAATGAAAGCAGCAGAAGTGGCTTTACAAATGAAAGAGGAAGAGGAGAAGAAGAGGAGAGGGAGGCCACCCTGACCATCACTCCAGCTGAAAACATCACACTTCCATTAAAGTTGGTGAGGAAATGTTGAGCAGGATGAGCTGCTGGCTAATCTGGAGGCTGTAGCAGCAGCTCACAGTCACAGTGGATTTCCACTCATGAAAAAGCTCTGGCTGCTTCATTTCTCATCTCATATCAGAGACTTTAATGCTTCACTGAAGCTGTACTGTGATGCTTCCATATCCCAGTGAGGCCTCCATAATGATTTCAGCTGTTCTGTACACACACTGTGTGCCCTGTATGGCTCAAAGTCTCTGCAGCCTGTTTTTATCTGCTATCATCAGATCTTCATCATCCTCATTCACATCCCTCACACACTCTACAGCCTCATCAGCACTGACTTCATCTTCACTGACTGATGGAGCACAACATGAACCTGTGGAGGCTGAAACACTGTCCTGTCAAACATCTCCCCGTCACCACTCCACTTCTGTCAGCCTTTAAATGAACCCTGCTCAAGTCTGTCACTTCTGTTTGGAGCCAAAAGGAAAAACTGTTGTTCAGTCGTTTGGAAAGACAACATTTCTGAAAGCACTCAAACTTCTTCACATTTGTCTTCAGACACATCCTGAACATTTAGGAACTAAAGAAAGTTTCAAACATCAAAGACCTGAAATATAGAAAAACAACAACAGCCGCAGTCAGTGAACTCACCTCAGAGTCTCCAGTCCACAGTTTGGACTCTCCAGTCCAGCACACAGAAGCTTCACACCTGAATCCTGCAGCTTGTTCCAAGTCATGTCCAGCTGTGTCAGATGGGAGGGGCTGGACTTCAGAGCTGAGGCCACAACTTCACAGTAAGACTCTGAGAGTAGACAGTGAGTCAGTCTGTGATGATAGAAAATATAAAATGTGTTATTATAAAAGCAGAAAATCTGCATTATAAACACAGACTGAATGTATATGAAGACAAAACAGAGTGAGGTCATAATCTGATGAATCTGCTCTTCACATCTGTGCTTCAGCTCCTCTTACTGTGTTTGACATGACACAACGATTGAGTCTCTCTCAGACCTGCAGACTTTTAATGAGAATCTTTGTTTGGCTTTAATCTGCAGATGAAGGAGGAAGATGGTGTCACATTTAGGCTTCCATAATGTCCACAGTCTGTCACTGAGATCTGATCCAGAGTCAGAGTGAAGACACACATTTGGACTGTTTCCTGTTTTGACTCCAGAACATTTTGAATGAGTTCAGCTCAGTGAAGAGTTCCAGCTGGAAAGATGATCTCTGTTTGCTACCTGCTGTCAGGTACGACTGTTCACGTCCACACGCAGGAAAAACCTGCTGACTGTTACCAAACGGAGCAGAAATCTCATCACTGGACAATAATGATGAATGAACTCAGAGCTGCTGATATCAGATCTGATTTCAGGGGAACTAAACACAGAAATGATTGGCTCATTTGAGCTTTCTGAGCCATTATCTGCTGGTGTGTCGCTAGTTGGCAGAAAATGATTTGTATTCCTGTTCAGGGCTTCAGTGTTTATGAGTCCAGATCCAGGTGACAGCAAGTCAAAATGACGTTACCTGTCTGTGTCCAGCAGCAGCCTGTATTCACTTTGAATATTGTTATAACCTGACATGGATCAGTTTGTCTTTGATTGGTTTGTAAATGTCACTGTTTCCATTGGACCTGAGTGACGTACAAAGACAGAGAGGGAGAGAAAGGAGAGAGAGGATGGAGACAGCAAAGAGAGAGCAAACACAAACAGGTGAGAGTGGACAGGTGACCAAGGTCAGCAACCAATCAGAGAGCTTCTGTTTGACCCACAGTCACTGATGATGACTGCACATAACCAAGCAGTGTGTTACTCTGATATCAAATATGGATCCTGCTCTTATAATAATGATCATCAGATGATATTATTGTGTTATTTTGTAGCTGAATACGATGTTTGTGTGATTATCAGTGAAAGAAGCAGTGAGGAGGATGGAGAGAGAGAGAGGACAGAGGGTGAAGTTAGAAACACTAAAAGGATTTTTCATGGATTTCATGGATGATTTGAGTGATTTCCAGCAGGACACTTAAACATGTCAGTGGACGTCCTAAAGAACATATTCACTGATATGAAACGTGTCATTGAACAGGATTAATATCAGTGGAAACATGGTGGAAACAGCTGTGACTGCATGGATGTGACACACTTCAAATCTGTTCTCCACTCTTGGATTTGGGATCCATGGAGCTGCTGCTGAGTCTGTACAATAAAGGAATGGTGTGGAAGGTTGCAGCGTACGGACACAAACACTTTGTGGTTACAATCTGATTTTATTTTCAACATTAAACTACTAACCTACACTGATCAGTGATGTTAATGATCACATCTGGACTCACCCAGCCTTTCTGCAGTTCCTCACAGCTGGAATCAGTCTCTGTCGTCCCCGCTCTGATGTGTTGTACTTCTGCAGGTCCAACTCATCCAGAACCTCCTCTGACATCTGCAGCATGAAGGCCAGAGCTGAGCACTGGATTGCAGAGAGTTTCTTCTCTGATCTGTTCTCTGATTTCAGGAACTCTTGGATCTCCTGAAATAATGTGAGGTGGTTCATCTCCATCAGACAGTGGAAGATGTTGATGCTTCTGTCAGGAGAGATTTCATCACTGTTCATCTCCTTCAGGTTGTTGATGACTCTCTGGATGGTTCCTGGACTGATCTCTGTCTGACCCAGCAGACCTACTAAGAGTCTCTGGTTGGACTCCAGACAGAGGCCATGAAGGAAGCGAACAAACAGGTCCAGGTGGCCATTTTTACTCTGGAGGGATTTATACATGCCTTTAGTCAAAAAGACATCCATTGATGGGAAGCTATAAGACTTGAACATGTTCTTAAAAAAAGATCTGTTTTTGTATTCTTCTCGGAAATTCCCTAGAAAACCTTCTACCACCTCTGTCTTCCTGTTGGTGTGACAGTGGAACATGTAGACAGCAGCCAGAAACTCCTGAATGCTCAGATGAACAAAGCAGTAGACTGGTTTCTGGAAGATCACACACTCTCTTTTGAAGATCTCTGTACAAACTCCGGAGTACACCGAGGCCTCTGTCACATCCAGACCACACTGCTCCAGGTCTTCTTGGTAGAACATGATGTTTCCTTTCTCCAGATGTTCAAATGCCAGCCTCCCCAGCTTCAGAAGAACTTCCCTGTCAGCCTCCGTCAGCTCCTGTGGACTCGTCTCACGTCCCTCATGGTACTTGTTCTTCTTCCTCTTTGTCTGAACCAGCAGGAAGTGTGAGTACATGTCAGTCAGGGTCTTGGGCAGCCCTCCTCTCTGCTCTGTAGTCAACATGTGCTCCAGAACTGTAGCAGTGATCCAGCAGAAGACTGGGATACTACACATGATGTGGAGGCTCCTGGATGTCTTCATGTGGGAGATGATTCTGCTGGACAGCTCTTCATCACTGAATCTCCTCCTGAAGTACTCCTCCTTGTGGGCGTCAGTGAAGCCTCGTACTTCTGTTAGCCTGTCAACACATGTAGGAGGGATCTGATTGGCTGCTGCGGGTCGGGAAGTTATCCAGACGAGAGCCGAGGGAAGCAGATTCCCCTGGATGAGGTTTGTCAGCAGCTGGCTGACTGATGACTTCTGTGTGACATCAGAGAGCAGCTTCCTGTTGGTGAAATCCAATGAAAGTCTGCTTTCATCCAGGCCGTCAAAGATGAACAAAAGCTGAGAGACAGCCAGCTTCTCTGCTGTGACCTTCTGTAATGTTGGATGGAAAACATGGAGCAGCTCCAGAAGACTGTACTGCTCATCTCTGATCAGGTTCAGCTCCCTGAATGAAAGCAGAACCACCACACTGACATGTTGGTTCTCCAAGCCCTCTGCCCAGTCCAGAGTGAACTTCTGCACTGAGAAGGTTTTTCCAACACCAGCCACGCCGTTGGTCAGAACCACTCTGATGGGTCTCTGTTGGTCAGGTAAGGCTTTAAAGATGGCCTGGCACTTGATTGGAGCGTCATGGAGGGCGTCCATCTTGGAAGCTGTCTCCAGCTGCCTCACCTCATGTTGGGTATGAACCTCTTCACTCTGTCCCTCTGTGATGTAGAGCTCAGTGTAGATGGTGTTGAGGAGGGTTCTACTTCCTGTTTCATCACTTCCTTCAGTCACACGTTCACATCTCCTCCTCAGACTGATCTTATGTTCATCTAAAACCTCCTGCAGACCAACATCTGCTGAAAGAAAGAAAAACAATGAGACTAAAGAGAAAGAAAACTCTTCAATGTCTGAACAACACAAGAAGTCCAGTTTTCAGAAATGAGTCCATCAGCAGACAGATGTTCAGTCTTACTTTGTACACAGCTGCTCTGACTGGCTGTCTGCAGTCCAGCTCTGCTTCTGGATCTTTCTCCACACTGTGCAGAAGCTCTGATGGTGACACAGAAAAGTCACAGTGGAGATACTTCTGTCCACCTTTGATTAGACTCATTATAAAAAGGAAAACAAAGTTTGAACACAGTCATGTTTCCAGTTCACTGACTTACATTTATTCCATGGACACTCACTCTAACCTGAACCACAGCTACAACCCAACATTGTTGAGGCCTCATCTCCTCCTTTCCTGACTGTAGAGGTTAAATATGCAACAACCAACAAATAAAAGAATTTGGTTCATTTCAAAGAAATTCACACGGTGACCAAGTAAAGTAACTGTAGTAAAGGAGACAACATCCCGTTGATGGTGGGATTATTTGAAAGATTTGCTTTAGTCACGTCACCAAATGCAGTTGAACCACCCGTGGATCCATGTTTGACCATTCTACCACTCTGAGCTCTGCTTTTTAATCATTTTATTATTATCATCATTCATTTATTCATTCTTTGGAGGGGGGCTATTTCCTAATGCCGCCCTAATAAGCTGATGTTCAAGGGGAAATATAACAGAAACTCTTTCAGTGTTATTCATTAATAAATTAACAGATAAACTGTGAAGAAGAAAAAACTGAGATTTAAAGGAGAGAGTGAGAAACTTGATCATCCATCCTCATAATACATGTTTATCAGTATCTGCTGTGACCATACTGCAGTAATAACTACAAGTCTACATTTCTGTGACTGTTGATCAATCACAGCAGGAATCTGAGCTCATCTCTGCACACAGAGCAGCTTCAGCTCTGGGATAAACTGCTCGCTTCACGTCCTTCTCAGCTCACAGACACTCATCCTGATATTTTCCTTTAACATTTGATGGTATAATTCATCTGAGTTTACACTTTATCTGCATAAATACAGAAAAACAGACCCAAACACCAGAAACCATCAGTTTCACCATGTAGAATATATTGTTGTTTCCTTGCTTTTAATTCAGAGAAAAACTCTGATTTGGATTTTCTCTGTTCTCTTTGCCACAGCCCATCCCAGCAGCAGCTGAAGCAGCTGACTGTCACAACACTGAATAACACTTTAGGAGGAATTTCAGAGGTCAGTAAAGCTCCAGTTTCAACATCAGTTAATTAATCATAGTTAATCATAAATGTGAACCTGGCTGGCACACATGTTAATGTTAGCCATTTAAATATTAGCAGTTAGCTGAGGCCACAAGAAGAAGAGGCCCTAGAAGAACAATGGATGATAAGATTAGATTTTCAAGACTAGGCATGAGACGTGTTTTCCTTTACTGTCTCTTACAGAGGAGGGAGCAGATACCAGACGAGGTCACGGAGGTACGGGGAGGATTCGCAGCAGACAGCAAGACTGCCACGTCCATGCGAGAGAGCGATGGCTATGATAAACTCTGTTTTTAAGATAAGATAAGAGATAAGATAAGATAGAACTTTATTAATCCCTCGGGTGGGTTCCTCTGGGAAATTCGACTTCCAAAAAGCACAGCAATGACCGAAGTTACAGTTACAGAATTGTTTTATTATATATATATATATATATATATATATATATATATATATATATATATATATATATATATATATATATATATATATATATATATATATATATATATATATATATATATATATATATATATATATATATATATATATATAACCCAGCACGCCCCTGCGGGCGGTTTATCCTTCAAGCTCGGGTCCTCTACCAGAGGCCTGGGAGCTTGAGGGTCCTGCGCAGTATCTTAGCTGTTCCCAGGACTGCGCTCTTCTGGACAGAGATCTCCGATGTTGTTCCCGGGATCTGCTGGAGCCACTCGCCTATCTTGGGAGTCACCGCACCTAGTGCTCCGATTACCACGGGGACCACCGTTACCTTCACCCTCCACATCCTCTCGAGCTCTTCTCTGAGCCCTTGGTATTTCTCCAGCTTCTCGTGTTCCTTCTTCCTGATATTGCTGTCATTCGGAACCGCTACATCGATCACTACGGCCGTCTTCTTCTGTTTGTCTACCACCACTATGTCCGGTTGGTTAGCCACCACCATTTTGTCCGTCTGTATCTGGAAGTCCCACAGGATCTTAGCTCGGTCATTCTCCACCACCCTTGGGGGCATCTCCCATTTTGACCTCGGGACTTCCAGGTTATACTCGGCACAGATGTTCCTGTACACTATGCCGGCCACTTGGTTATGGCGTTCCATGTATGCCTTGCCTGCTAGCATCTTGCACCCTGCTGTTATGTGCTGGATTGTCTCTGGGGCATCTTTACACAGCCTGCACCTGGGGTCTTGCCTGGTGTGATAGACCCCAGCCTCTATGGATCTTGTGCTCAGAGCTTGTTCTTGTGCTGCCATGATTAGTGCCTCTGTGCTGTCTTTCAGTCCAGCTTTGTCCAGCCACTGGTAGGATTTCTGGATATCAGCCACCTCCTCTATCTGCCGGTGGTACATACCGTGCAGGGGCCTGTCCTTCCATGCTGGTTCCTCGTCTCCCTCCTCTTTCTTGGGTTTCTGCTGCCTGAGGTATTCACTGAGCACTCGGTCAGTTGGGGCCATCTTCCCAATGTATTCTTGGATGTTCGTTGTCTCATCCTGGACTGTGGTGCTGACACTCACCAGTCCCCGGCCCCCTTCCTTCCGCTTAGCGTACAGCCTCAGGGTGCTGGACTTGGGGTGAAACCCTCCATGCATGGTAAGGAGCTTTCTTGTCTTTATGTCAATGGCTTCTATCTCCTCCTTTGGCCAGCCTATTACCCCAGCAGGGTACCTGATCACGGGCAGGGCGTACGTGTTGATGGCCCGGATCTTGTTCTTACCATTCAGCTGACTCCTCAGGACTTGCCTGACCCTCTGCAGGTACTTGGTGGTTGCAGCTTTTCTAGCAGCCTCTTCATGGTTCCCATTCGCCTGCGGGATCCCCAAGTACTTGTAACTGTCCTCTATGTCTGCAATGTTGCCTTCTGGTAGTTCAATCCCCTCAGTTCTGACTACCTTCCCTCTCTTTGTTACCATCCGACTACACTTCTCCAGTCCGAACGACATTCCAATGTCATTGCTGTATAGCCTGGTGGTGTGGATCAGTGAATCGATGTCTCGTTCACTCTTGGCATACAGCTTGATGTCATCCATGTACAGGAGGTGGCTGACAACTGCTCCGTTCCGTAGTCGGTATCCGTAGCCAGTCTTGTTAATGATCTCACTGAGGGGGTTCAGGCCTATGCAGAACAGCAGTGGGGACAGAGCATCTCCTTGGTAGATCCCGCACTTGATGGTGACTTGTGCTATGGGCTTGGAGTTGGCCTCTAGTGTTGTACGCCACATCCCCATTGAGTTCCTGATGAAGGCTCTTAGGGTCCCATTGATCTTGTACAATTCTAGGCATTCCAGTATCCAGCTGTGGGGCATTGAGTCATAGGCCTTCTTGTAATCAATCCAGGCAGTGCACAGGTTGGTCAGTCTGGTCTTGCAGTCTCGGCTGATTGTTCTGTCTACCAGTAGCTGGTGTTTTGCACCTCTGGTATTCTTGCCAATTCCTTTCTGTGTCCCGCTCATGTATTGACCCATGTGCCTGTTCATCTTAGCCGATATGATGCCTGACAGGAGCTTCCATGTAGTACTGAGGCAGGTTATTGGTCGGTAGTTGGAGGGGACCGGTCCCTTCTTGGGGTCCTTGGGGATCAGGACCGTCCGGCCTTCAGTTAGCCATTCCGGGTGTATCTCGTTAACTAGCAGCTGGTTCATTTGTGCTGCCAGACGCTCGTGGAGTGCAGTTAGCTTCTTCAGCCAGTAGGCGTGAACCATGTCGGGCCCTGGTGCTGTCCAACTCTTCATACTGGAGACCCTTTCTTGGATATCTGCCACTGTGATGGTTACTGGACCCTGTTCAGGGAGGTCGCTGTGGTCTGCCCTCAGATCCTCTAGCCACTGAGCATTGCCGTTATGGGTTGCATCCTTCTCCCATATGCTCTTCCAGTATTGCTCCGTCTCCAGCCTTGGTGGTGCTGTTCTCTTATTGTTCCCTTGCCACTGAGAGTACACCTTTGCTGGTTCTGTGGAGAACAGCTGGTTTATTCTCCTGCCTTCTATCTCTCTGGTGTACCTCCTCAAGCGGCTGGCCAAGGCTGTGAGTCTTTGCTTGGCAGTTTCCAAGGCCTCAGGTATGGACAGCTTGCTGTGTGTGTATATATATATATATATATATATATATATATATATATATATATATATATATATATATATATATATATATATATATATATATATATATATATATATATATATATATATATATATACACACACACACACACACACACACATATATAAATATAGAGACAAATATAAATAAAATATACAAAGGGGATAAATAGAATAAATAGGAATAAAAAATAAAATAAAAATACAATGTCTCCCTATATAATGTTGTACAGCCCATGTGAGGGTTATCCTCTCTGCGAACCAGATGCTTGATTTCACACAGAGGTCCACCAACTGAATTTGATCAGTTATGGAACGATTTACCTCGACAGGCTCCTTCACTCACTGCTTTTAAACCTCCTTTAAAACACACTTTTACTCCCTGACCTTTGACCCAGTGTGACATGTTGACTCACTACCTCAGACAGCTTAAAATAGTCTTTTTGTTTTTTGGTGCTGCCTAAAAGAACCGTGAAATATCTGTCCTATATACAGTTATGTTCATATATTTTTGTGCTACATCAGGAAACTCAAAAACATAGTTTTTAATATTTTAATCCTTATTTTTAAAACTTTTTTTGTCATTTTTCTGAATAACACTTTAGGAGGAACGTCTTGATGCATTCTCAATCATCCAGGAAAGTAAATCTCCAAAAGTTGATTCTCTTCATCTGGACGTAGCGTAAATGTGTCCCAGCTGGACTTTTGTCAAAGCTGGAAAGGCTCCTAAAGAAAGTTCCAGTCGATCCAGGAGAGAAGGACAACCGCTGCCTAAGAGAAAACCTGTAGCTATCCCATATGTGTCAGGAGTGTCGGAGCAGCTGAGTCGCATTTTTTCTAAACACCGGGTCTCTGTGGCTTTTAAACCCCAAAACACACTGCGCCAAAAACTGGTCCACCCCAAGGATCGGGTCCCCCGACACAAACAGAGTAACATAGTGTACGCTGTTAAGTGCAGGACGATTGGCAGGATTTATACATCGGGGAAACCAAACAACCTCTGGCTACAACACAGAAGAGCCACCTCGTCAGGCCAGGACTCTGCAGTCTATTTACACCTACAGGCCAGTGGACACTCTTTCAATGATGAGGATGTAACATCCCGGACAGGGAGGAACGCTGGTTTGAGGGCGGAGTCAAGGAGGCCATTTACGTGAAAAGGGAAAGACCATCTCTGAATTGAGGAGGGGGCCTAAGGGTACATCTGTCACCATCTTACATGCTGTGATTGCAGCCATTCCCCAACTCTCTGTGAATGGTACTCATGACCATTGATCAGTGGTTGTTGATCAATGGTCATGAGAATTGCATAATTAAGATTAAGGAACTGACCTCACAGCCCATTGTTCCTTCAGTGGGCTGGTTTCAGTCATTATGCAAATGTCCTGTTTATAAGATTGAATCCTGCAGTCAGCTGAGACTGAAGGAGTCACCTGGATGAGAGACGAAATGTTTCTCCCACAAAACGCTACGTCCAGATGAACTGAATCAACTTTTGGAGAAAGAAGTTGAATCAGTATTTCAGCTTTAAGAGGGTATTTTAACACAAACATCAGTCCTTCTACTTAAGTATGTTTGACACTTTGTTTACACCTAAATTAACTTTACTGTTAACCAGTTTTCATGTTTCTGTAATCCACCAGTGTGCTCATGCTTTTTTAAGTGAAAACATATTTTTAATGATCAAATATAATTATGTTTGTTATTTGTGGATTTTAAATGTCCTTGACAGAGACAGATGATGATCATTATCCTGCACTGTGGTCTCAGGTTTGGTCGAGCTAGCACAAAGAATGGCTATGTTGAACTTCCTCCTGGGATCTACACTAAGAAGTGAGTCCAACATTAGCAGGGTCTCTTTCCTTTATCTGGATTCACTTTAGCATTCACAGTCACGTGAAGCTTGTTATTAACTCGATAAGTCAACCCAGGGTTTCAGCTGAGCGCTCACTTGAAACACATGGTGTTGGCAGCATCTGATCAATCATATTCATGGAGACGTGTATCAGCAACAGAGCAGCTGAGTTTGCAGAAGGAAGTCAAACTAAACCACAGGAACAATATGAGGAGATTACACACATAATAAAATACTAGCAGTAACACAGCTGCTGCAGACAAATCAGTCGTGTGATCGTGTGTGAGAGGAGAAGGACTGTAAAGGAGTTTGGTGTTAAAAGCTCTGTATGAATGTGGGAGACTTTGAAGGGCTTTAAAAAGGCCAATATAAAATAAAAGGCAGCAAAATTGCTGAGTGTGAAAGTCACCAGACTTATCAGACCTCTGTGATTAAGACCTGTAAGAACACCTGTTTGTACTTGTTGGCATTATATCAAACACACACGTATATTAAGCCTTTGTTTGAACTCTGGTTGAATTTGTTACTTTCAGACTGTGAAACATCACAGAGGCTGCAGATCTTTTATTCACCTGGAAATTTACTTTAAATGTTAGATGGAAAATGTGTTGCTCAGTTTAACCAAAGTAAGAACAAGAATCCATAAACCTTCATAAAGACAAACATCTCCCAGAACATTGAGCTGCTGAAGTGTCACTGAAGGGAAAAACTATTTGTCCTCCTCCATCCAGCAACACCTGAAACACCTGAGTGGAAGCTCCTCCCTACACTGTGTTTGAAGCAAAGCACAAAGGAGACACCTGCTGGAGCAGCTGGAGTCCTACAGACACTCAGCCTCTTCACTACACAAACACCTCCTACAACATCCACTCTTTCCACTCTGACTGCTGTGTTTGTGGAAACACTCCAACACACACCGCTTCACATACCAACATAGAAATGTGTGAAAAAGAGCTGAGCTGATATTAAACATGAGGATTTATTCAGAAATACAGAGTCAGGAACAACATCTAGACACACATTACCTCTCAGCAGCAGAAGAACAGCCTTTAAAGTTTATAAAAGCATCCTTCGACTCGTTGCTCTTTAAGGAAACACAGCTGGGTTCAGGTCCAGGAGATTCTGGCCTCTTATTGATCCTAAGAGAAAAACAATAAATGTAACAGCTTCATGAAACAGGAAGGAAAAACTGGAAATATTAAATTAAAGACATGATGAACAATCTCATAAAAATAATGTACTTACTCTTTGTCACATAACAGTCTTTTGTTAAAGTTTACAATAACACCCTTGCTTAGTCTTTGCTCTGTACTGCAGTACTTGCACTGGTTTCACTGGACAAGTCTGCATGTGAATCTACAACTGATCTGACATTGTGGCACAAACACAGTAAACAAACACTACGAGCACCTTGTTTCATGTGCAGTGGCTTTCTTCTCATTCTGTTACTGAACACTGTATGAAAAGCCTCTCACTGCCAGCATCCTTCCAGCCCCACGACAACAAGACCAACTCACATCTTCACAACACCAAGAATTTTTCCCCTTTTCTTTGGAGAAACTGAGAAGCCAATAGGATTGTAGCTCAAACTTGCCCACAGTCCTGCTTCCTCCCTGCTCACTCCTACCTGTGTTGGTGCTGAGTGGACAGTCATAGCCTGCTGCTAGCATGAATGCTAAACGTACTGCTGTGGATGATCAGCAGAAAAACATGTGGTCAGTTTGACTGTTTGCTGTATTTAAAGTCTTTTTCTCAGTTCGTCTGTATTCAAAGTGCATTCGGGGCTTTAGCTGACAGCTCTTTGTGCTAACAAACTAAACTCTCTTAGTTTAAGCCAACAGACCAAACACAAAGCCTGCTGCTGCCTCCATGGGTTAGCTTGTGTGACTGGTGTTTACACCAATGAAATCTAAATCACACTACAGGGAGTGCAGAATTATTAGGCAAATGAGTATTTTGTCCACATCATCCTCTTCATGCATGTTGTCTTACTCCAAGCTGTATAGGCTCGAAAGCCTACTACCAATTAAGCATATTAGGTGATGTGCATCTCTGTAATGAGAAGGGGTGTGGTCTAATGACATCAACACCCTATATCAGGTGTGCATAATTATTAGGCAACGTCCTTTCCTTTGGCAAAATGGGTCAAAAGAAGGACTTGACAGGCTCAGAAAAGTCAAAAATAGTGAGATATCTTGCAGAGGGATGCAGCAGTCTCAAAATTGCAAAGCTTCTGAAGCGTGATCATCGAACAATCAAGCGTTTCATTCAAAATAGTCAACAGGGTCGCAAGAAGCGTGTGGAAAAACCAAGGCGCAAAATAACTGCCCATGAACTGAGAAAAGTCAAGCGTGCAGCTGCCAAGATGCCACTTGCCACCAGTTTGGCCATATTTCAGAGCTGCAACATCACTGGAGTGCCCAAAAGCACAAGGTGTGCAATACTCAGAGACATGGCCAAGGTAAGAAAGGCTGAAAGACGACCACCACTGAACAAGACACACAAGCTGAAACGTCAAGACTGGGCCAAGAAATATCTCAAGACTGATTTTTCTAAGGTTTTATGGACTGATGAAATGAGAGTGAGTCTTGATGGGCCAGATGGATGGGCCCGTGGCTGGATTGGTAAAGGGCAGAGAGCTCCAGTCCGACTCAGACGCCAGCAAGGTGGAGGTGGAGTACTGGTTTGGGCTGGTATCATCAAAGATGAGCTTGTGGGGCCTTTTCGGGTTGAGGATGGAGTCAAGCTCAACTCCCAGTCCTACTGCCAGTTTCTGGAAAACACCTTCTTCAAGCAGTGGTACAGGAAGAAGTCTGGATCCTTCAAGAAAAACATGATTTTCATGCAGGACAATGCTCCATCACACGCGTCCAAGTACTCCACAGCGTGGCTGGCAAGAAAGGGTATAAAAGAAGAAAAACTAATAACATGGCCACCTTGTTCACCTGATCTGAACCCCATTGAGAACCTGTGGTCCATCATCAAATGTGAGATTTAAAGGAGGGAAAACAGTACACCTCTCTGAACAGTGTCTGGGAGGCTGTGGTTGCTGCTGCACGCAATGTTGATGGTGAACAGATCAAAACACTGACAGAATCCATGGATGGCAGGCTTTTGAGTGTCCTTGCAAAGAAAGGTGGCTATATTGGTCGCTGATTTGTTTTTGTTTTGTTTTTGAATGTCAGAAATGTATATTTGTGAATGTGGAGATTGAAGGAAAAAATGTCCATCCCGGTTTTCCCTCCAAGGCACGAGCGATAAGCAGAGTTCTGTCCTTTCCTTCTAAGATTCCTAATTATTCAAAGTAACACTCAGGTATGCCGCTCAGCTGGGTTAGTTACGACGTCGGGAGCAGCTTGGGAGAACAAGAAAACAGAGACTGCTTCAGGTTGTCTT
Source organism: Rhamphochromis longiceps (assembly GCF_057381845.1). Lineage (NCBI taxonomy): Eukaryota > Metazoa > Chordata > Actinopteri > Cichliformes > Cichlidae > Rhamphochromis > Rhamphochromis longiceps. The sequence continues at coordinate 69,966,221 of NC_140559.1, read as the reverse complement.
CCCAAATCGACTCAAAGGTTTATTTAGTACATAACAGCTTATATAGAGGAAAAAAAGGTTCGTGTGTCAGCAAGTTCTCAGTTCAAACCGGTACAGACCAAATAAGGAAACGTCTTCCTGCCTTGTGAGCAAAGAAGTATCCTGTGTGTAGTTTATCAGTTCAGCTACAATTTATGATCATCCCAGCAAAATACACTCCTAGACATAGAATACAGAGTTCTTTCATTAGTGAATTCTGAAACAAACCACCTGGCCTTTAACGAGCCTTTTTCTAAGAGATAAAGAAGAAGGGAGGATGGGAGTAAGGAAGTGGTCTCGTCTCTGTGGTATTTTCGACCTTGGGGTACCAGCCTGTGAGTCTTACACATTAATTCTTGGGTCACAGAGAAAGAGAAAAACAACTATTAAATGGGCCTTATTGAGTAACTCTTTTCTGTATAATATCACAATAAAACAATATCCTGTAAATGCTACCATGGTATCAAAATATCACAACAGAGATGTTATATTGGTTTCACTGGTAAAAATAAATAATTGAAATGGGTATATATTTGTTTTTTGTTAAGTTGCCTAATAATTATGCACAGTAATAGTCACCTGCACACACAGATATCCCCCTAAAATAGCTAAAACTAAAAACAAACTAAAAACTACTTCCAAAAACATTCAGCTTTGACATTAATGAGTTTTTTGGGTTCATTGAGAACATGGTTGTTGTTCAATAATAACATTATTCCTCAAAAATACAACTTGCCTAATAATTCTGCACTCCCTGTAATGTGTCCTCCAAGGTGTTTGGTGGGAGCACTGAGTGAAACATAAGAGCTCTGGTAAAATAACAAACAGGGCTGTGAGAGCAACTGAAGTGATAAAAATACTGTTTAAAGATAAAAAACACTTTGATGTTCTCTCGTCACCTAACAAAGTCCAAACCCTGTGAACTATTTTAGCTTTAATAACTGTGGATTCAGGTATCCTGAACCCATCTTTGGACATTTGTAATTAAATATTTTAAAACTCCATCAGAGACTCCTGATGTGGCTGTTTGGAGAAGGAAAAGAGGGACAAAGTGCAGCGTCGAGCTGAGGCTTCATTCACTGCAAACCTACAGTTATGTTTCCTTATTTCTGCTGTTTGCATGTTCACAGCTGAAATAAAGCTGCCTCTTTGACTTCATCCTGTTGTGTTTGGGTCCAATCCTGCCTGCCACACAGCGCTACAGGACAAAGTCTAATATTTTTATCTTTTTAATGAATCTTTGGTCATATTTATCCAGGAAAACACAAACATGTAAAGGAGTCATCACAGTTCTCTGACCTCGTTGGTCCAGGTTCACCACTGAAGTTTGGAGGGTTTCTTTGTTTGGACCAGTCACTCCTCACAGACGGACAGCTGGATCCTGCAGACTGTGACCTCTGACCTCTGCAGACACAAACATGTTTTATTCAATGATCAATTCTCTGATGAAGTGATTGAAGCAGCTGTGATCACACAGACTGCAGATAATGCAGCTGTTTCCTGTCAGTAACAGTCCTCTTAGATTAGAGTTCAGCTTTTTACAGGAAAACAAATGTCCCTGAATGCAACAGTGAGACACAGTCTGCCTGTGTGGCTGTGATAGCTGCCGTTAGGAGCGCTCATGTGTTTGCAGTTAGACGAGGAGATGTTACCATCATGGACACGTTAACAAATCCTGCAGCATCACGTGGCACAAACACTTTGTGTTCCTGTCATCTGCAAGCAACAGGAAGTTCATTAATAAAGGCGGGATGGAGACGTGCCTGTGATGGTTCTCCTTCATCCAGCTGTTACACACATCTGGGCTCACACGACGAGCCTTTGTCTAATACAGCAGCTGCTCTCTGAACACTTTTCTGAAGAGGAGCTGCACAAACCTTTGTTTGCTTTCTAGAGCAGCGTATCAAACTACCCACTGCTAGCAGCTGTTTCTATCATAGTTTAGGATCCAGATGTGTGAGGTCTAGATTTACACCTCTGATTAAAATACATAGTTAAAAACAGCCAATTGAGTCCAAATGTGTCTTAAACCAGATAAACTGACAGTTACAGCTGAGCCTGTGTGTCCTTGGAGACACTGCTCTGCTACAGAGATGCATTTTAGAAACCAGGAAACATCAAAATCATTTAAATCAGAGAGTTCTTGTTACTAACAGCTCACCTCGCTGCAGCAGAGACAGGCTGGGATTTAAAATCAATGCCTCGACGATTGGACCAGCCACTCTTTAAGGACACAGAGCTGGATGGTTTCTGATTGACGCTAAAAGTAAGTGAACATGAAACATGTGTCACATCCAATGTGTCCAATACATTACATAAAAAGTATAAACAAACTATGTAAATAGTTTATTATTTAAATCGTTAAATAGTAAAAAGCTGATTAAAATTTCAAACATTTTAACACTGACATGAACTTACTTTTTGTCAGATGACTTTTTTTTCCCTAAATTATGAAAGAAATGCTTCACCCGTTTGCTCTTAGAGGACACAGAGCTGGGTGGAGGTCCAGGCTGGTTCCTGTGAATAATGATGGAGCAGTGATGTGAGTGCTGAGCTGTGACATGGAGAAGAGTCATGGACAGTTAGAGATGGTCATCTCACCTCTGAGCTTTGGTCTGGCTCTCATGTTCCCCACACAGAGTGCTTTTAGAGGGAGGGACTCCCTCCTCTCTGTCCTCACACTGATCCATGCTGCTCAATTCACATCAGCTCACACACACTTTCTACCTTCACCTGCAGAGGAAACACAAATCATTCATGTGCACATCAACTGAGAGCTGCAGAGGTCCTGTCCAATGTGTTGGACTAACATCCATCTGAGACGCAGCTTTCATCAGTTCACTACAAAAAGTGTCACAGAGCCCAGTTCAGCCTCCAAATCCTCCATTACTGTAGTCCTACAAAGCAGCAGGTCAAACATGGCTGCAGAGAGCAGCTTTATGTCAGTAACCATGTCCAGGACCGAGCTGACTGCTTACAGAGTTCATACTCTAACTGCTAGCTGCTCTGCTAGCTAAGCTAACTCAGTAACAGTGACTCTGACAGCAGTTACTGTGGAACAGCGGCCGAGCTCAGGACACATTCAGTGTGTTTAGTCTGAGTCCTGGACTCTGATTCAATGGATTCAATCCAGCTCAGAGTTTTATGTGTTCATCAGAATAAAATACATGTACTAATATAACAGAAGTAATGCTCTGAATGCAGGACTGTAATGGAGGATAAATAAGGTTTTTACAGCCTGAAAGAAACATTCAGTTCATATATTTGTAGACAGTGAAGCAGTTTTTAATACTGCAGCTGTTTCCTTCACCTGTGTGTGTGTGAGCCACACCTTCATGTGCTGCTTTAGAAATATGTGGTCTGACTGCTCAGACTGAGTCTAGGAGGAAAGTTCACACGCTGGAGAAAGTTTTGTTCCTAACTTTGTCAGAGTTCGGCTCCAAAGACGAAGAAGACGGAGCTCACAGTCTGTAGATGGTCCTCAGTGTGTGTGTGAAGCCAAGAAAGCACACAGGAGTGTGTTTATGTCAGCAAATCAGTGTGTGTGAAGAGTCTGAGGGAGTGTGTGAATGAGACTCAACACTGAAACCAACAGTCCAAGAAAAGCGTCTGGATTTCTTTAAGTTTAACTTAAAGAAGTCCAGACGCTTTTCTTTTTGTCTCCATAATGTCTCCATAATGCTGCAATGTTATCTGCCCCAGAAACACTGCAGAAGCTCTGATGGTGACACAGAAAAGTCACAGTGGAGATACTTCTGTCCACCTTTGATTAGACTCATTATAAAAGGAAACAAAGTTTGAACACAGTCATGTTTCCAGTTCACTGACTTACATTTATTCCATGGACACTCACTCTAACCTGAAGCACAGCTACAACCCAACATTGTTGAGGCCTCATCTCCTCCTTTCCTGACTGTAGAGCTTAAATATGCAACAACCAACAAATAAAAGAATTTGGTTCATTTCAAAGAAATTCACACGGTGACCAAGTAAAGTAACCGTAGTAAAGGAGACAACATCCCGTTGATGGTGGGATTATTTGAAAGATTTGCTTTAGTCACGTCACCAAATGCAGTTGAACCACCCGTGGATCCATGTTTGACCATTCTACCACTCTGAGCTCTGCTTTTGAATCATTTTATTATCATCATCATTCATTTATTCATTCTTTGGAGGGGGGCTATTTCCTAATGCCGCCCTAATAAGCTGATGTTCAAGGGGAAATATAACAGAAACTCTTTCAGTGTTATTCATTAATAAATTAACAGATAAACTGTGAAGAAGAAAAAACTGAGATTTAAAGGAGAGAGTGAGAAACTTGATCATCCATCCTCATAATACATGTTTATCAGTATCTGCTGTGACCATACTGCAGTAATAACTACAAGTCTACATTTCTGTGACTGTTGATCAATCACAGCAGGAATCTGAGCTCATCTCTGCACACAGAGCAGCTTCAGCTCTGGGATAAACTGCTCGCTTCACGTCCTTCTCAGCTCACAGACATCTGAAGATTAAACCGCTACATTTTCGGCTAAAAAATATTAAAACGGTATTTGGTGAGACACAAACAGGGTTTTTCAAAGTTCAGTTCTGTTAGTTTCCACATGGCAGTTGTTGGTGTGCAGTAACGCCTTCTAAAAACAATGGCCACCAGGCCAAAGCAATGGTTCTGACTCGATCAGCATTAACCCCGCCCCCTGGGTTTGATGGGTGAGGTTGACAGATAAAATAAATTTATGGTGAGACCTGAAGGAGTCAACTGTGCCAAAATGAATTAATTAAATACACCATTAAATAATTATTTAAATGTGGCAATAATTAATTAAAACGTGAAATAAATAAATAATTAATTAAATGTGTCAAAAATTATTTATTTAATTAATTATTTCAAATTAAAATTTATTATTGTCACATTTAATTTATTATTTAATGGTGCATTTAATTAATTCATTATGGCACTCCTGGTATTCCATACTGTGGTTGGGTCGACTTTACTATATAGATGTTTCACATGTTTCCATCTCAGCAGCCCCGTTGACAGATCACAGTATTATTACTTTTAAACTTAACCCTGAAAATAAAACGCAGTTTAAAAAAGATTACTGGAAATTAAATGCAGATCTATTAATTGATGACGGGTATGTTAAGATAGTTAAAGAGCTCCTCCATAACATTTACAACAACGTAACAATTGGCAATTACATACATAGATGGGAATTTTTTCATTTAAAGTTAGAGAATTTTCAATTACGTTTAGTAAAATGAAAAGTAGACAACAGAAGGAATTTGAAAGTAAATTACTTTACGATATAAATAACTATTGTAATAGACATTTTATGTCAGAGGCTGATAAGAAATCCCTGTTGTCTTTACTCAATTAGATGATCTATACAAGAAAAAGGCTCATGGAGCTTACATTAGAGCTCGTGCAAAATGGATAGAAGAAGCTGAAAAAGTGCTTCATATTTCTACAATTTGGAGAAACGGAGGCAAGAAAAGAAATCTATTAATACAATAATCGTAAATGGGGAGGAATGCACAAATCATAAGACTGTAGCGGAAGAAAAACATAAATTTTACTCAAATTTATTCTCCTCGAAATATTTAATCACTGATTCATTAAGTTTTTTGATCAGATTGAACCTTATACTCCAAAAATCGATTCTGTATTCACAGAAATTTGTGATTCTGATATATCACTGGATGACTGAGATCAAGCCTTAAACAAACTGAAAATGACAAAGCTCCTGGTCAGGATGGCTTGACTGCAATCTTTTATAAATTCTTCTGGAAAGAAATAAAAAAGTTTTTCTTCAAAACTATTACTGAAATCATTAGTAATGAAATGTTGGCAACGACAATGAAACAATAATTCAAACGGTATTTTGGTTTTATTTCCCCAAAATAATTTTCGAGAAGCTCTGAATTTCTTATAAAGTGCGACTTTGAAATTTCCAAATTAAATTATCCAATTTTCACAAACAGGTTCTCCAGTACTGGAAAATGATACACAAGCATATTTTTTCTCCACATACAAATTCGATTTGGAACAACAGATGTATACGATAAAAGAAAATCCATCTTTTATAAGGATTGGATGGATCATGGCATTTGGACGGTTTTACACCTTTTAGACAATGACGGAAATGTGTTAACATATAACAAACTCATAGATAATTATGGCATATCATGTACTCAGAGTAAATTCATTACAGTTGTGAAAGCCATTCCCCCTGCAATGATTCAGATGTCTTCCCCCGATTGAACAACAATGCGTCAACAACATGCTGAGCTGTGACTCTTCTTCCCTCTAAAGTCCTGGTGTTAACACTCACCCTGCATCAGCTTCACCTTTTTTTAAATTGTTTTTACTTTTCAAACCAACGGATCATTTGAAGCCAACCATCCAAAAACTGCTTCAGCTGTGTTTGATGTTTATGCTACAGCCTGTTTAGAATGTGTTACATACTTAAAAGGATAAATCAATATGAAGAACATGAAAGTAATTTGGGCTAAATGTGGAAGGAAAAATCGTCATTGACATTTAGTAGTGCTGTATATTGCTGATTATCCTGATTTGTTGTTTAGTTTTGCATTGTTACATAAAGATACATGTTAGAGGGATTTTTGGGTTGTTGGCGCCCTCTTGTAAGAATAATTACATTGCAGATAGGGGGCAGGTGCTGAGAAGAATTTTTTCTTCTTCCTGTTCCTTTTCACCCATGGGTGCAGTGTTATATTAATGGGAAGGAGGATCTGTATGTAGGAAACAAAACACTGTTGAACCACGTGTGAAATAAATAAAGAAATGAAATGAAATATAATCAATATCAGATATCAGAGCAACAGAAACCTCGGTGATCAGGACGCTGGGACTGAGAACAGGAAGTGGCTCAAACGTCACAGTTTCATAACGTCACCCTGAACTCCACTCACGGAGTTTCTGTCGCCATTGTAGTTTTTAAAGTCCCGTGATAAAGGCGGGTCTTTCTGTGAATCCGCACGCTCATTGGCTAATAGCTCGAGATTGACACATCGTTATCCAATGAGCGTGCGGGAACTTCCGACATAAAGTTGTTTCCTTTGAAAAACCAAAGTCTGATTATTTTTGCCTCCACTGACGGAGCCTGTTGTTCCCGCCACAGAGACACAGTAATGTCAGAGCGGTGTTAACACTCACCCTGCCTCAGCACAGCTCTCACTCTCCTCCTGCTCTCTCACACTAAACGGAGGCTCAGCTAAACTCACTTCCTCTCTACTTACAGGAAACCAGCGCTCAGAGGAGCCGACCGGCCTCACATTTCACCCACAGACACGAACAGCGTGGAATTATTTTATGTCATAAGAAGAAACATATTCATGTTAACACTCACCTGCCTCAGCTCCACCTTCCTCCTCCTCTCAACGGAGGCTCAATACTTTCACTTTCACTACTGCTCCCTAAACACAGAGGATGCTGGGACTTGTAGTTTTTTCCTTCCGGTGCGGTCTTCCTCTTTGTTTGTTTTTGTTTGTGTTCAAGTTATTTCGATCATGTAAACATCAACAGAACACGTGAAGCCACACAGAGTTTGTATGTCGAGGTGGGTAGGAGGGTTTGAGGGTTTGGGGAGGGGTCAGAGGGAAGAGGTCTCGCCAGTTGCAGGATCTCTAACATTAGAATCTAAAAATGTGTCTCATATAGGTGTTATTTTGGTACTTTACACGTCACACAGTTTCAACAACTCCTTATATGGTACAAGTTCCTCTTTTCTGTCTGGCTTCCTGTATTTATTAATATGCTTGTATATTTCTACACTAACTTCCTGTTTTTCAGTCTGGCTGAGCACTTAGTTTGTGAGTCAAAAGTGGCCTTGCTTTACAAACCTTCATTATTAAAGTACATAAAACTATATAATCAGAAAATAAGCACTAAGAATATATTAATTACATGACAGTTCTCCCCCTTTTCGTGTTTGCTAAGAAACACGACATAATTCCTAATTCATCCCATTAAGTTTACCTGCATGTTAAAAGGCTAAAATATAACAAAAGAGATTATGCTAAACAAAATGAAACCTTTCAATTGCCCAACCCTATCTGTCCCCTCAACGGGTTGTATGTTTTCAATGTTTCCTTATTATTCCGTCATAATTACTTCTATCCACAACAAATAAATCAAGCTCTAAGACAGCACCTGTGAAATGTGAAATGTCCTAAATCTACTTCCTACACCCCCTTTTTTTACCCAGAATCCCAATTTAAACCCACTTCTGACTTCCCTCAGTGCTCACTGTAAACTCCAAACAGATACAATCAGCTTTTCTGGTAAAAGGCCCTAGATTATTTTGTCAATCTTTGGAAACATCCTCTATAGAGTTTCATCTTCCAAACTTAGTCCTGGTTTCTTTGCCCCCTTTAACGTGTAGAGCATATCCGGCCTGAATACTGTGTTTGGGCAATTTACATAACATAGAAATCCTGCAACTGTTCCTAAAGTCCCTCTCATTACTCTTCATTACTTTTATGCTCACATTTAACCTGTGTCTAACGAGCTTTTAATCTCCTAAACAACACATTTTCTGGAACTATGGTTCTCTGTGCTCTGTGCTTCTTTTGGTTCCCCTTTCTCTGGTTGGTTCCGTGCGGTCTGGGGCTTCCAGGATTCTCGCCACCCCTGTAGTCGCTGTGGTCCTGAAATCTCCTCCTGTAAAGGACAGAAAACAAAACGCCTCTCTCTGCTACACCTCAATAATCTACTGTGTGCATCTATTGTTCCCTTAATTATTCAAAGTTGGTTCAAGATATCATGTTCTGGGCTCTGTCCTTTATATTAACTTTACTTAATCTTTAATTAATCTTAATTTACTTGATCTCAATGTTCTTTATGTGTGTGAGCAACACTTTTAATTTTATTAAACACACCCAGGGTCAGATATACACCATCACCATATCAGCATAAAAACAGACAGAGACGTTCCTCTTTCTGTCACATTCTTCCATACATGACAATTTGTTTCACCTTCCAGATGATTCCTGGGGACTTACAATTTCTTGACTCTTCTTCTGTCACTTGTTACTAGGCAGCTCAAATACAGTTAGAAGCAAAATGAATTCCAGGCCCTCGGCCTGGCCTATGTTTAAATCATTTGTGTTTGTAAGCGTGTATGCGGTTTAACCTTCTGCTGCTCCAAGTCACTTACACAATAGATCATCGGGACATCGTGCCCAACGAAGCTTAAGACCTTGAATAGACCGAGCATCAACTCTGTCATGAGCACAATATGCAATGTGTGTATACAATGATTATAGCTGCACCTTTAATAAAAGTTTTAGTCTAATGCCAGTAGCTTTAATAAACATTTTAATGCAATGTTAATGATGAAGGCTATATTGTAGCAGTAAAGTATTTTCTTTATTCCCACATTCCCTCTCTTGACCTTTCAAAAAGAAAGGTCACCACACTTCGTGTTGTGTCACTCCTCGGCCCATTTGGCCGCTTCTAAGTCCATCAATGGCATCATGGCCACTGGAACGACCGTTCTGGGGTCCACTGCCCTCGTTATTACCTTTTCCAGCAGTCCTCTGGCGCAAGGAATGAGACAACAACCGCAGGTGACCAGTATCGCTAAAAAGTGGCAGTAGAAAACATTGCAGACATGAAAAACCCCTTCCATTTCCCAAACACTGAGGTCATCCAGCTGTCCAGCGGATTGTCAATTCCCGAGTGCTCATGCATGGTTTTAGACAGAGTTTTCAGCCCCTCCGTATCCGTTACCGTATCCGTATCCGTTGAGAATTTAAAGCATGTGTAGTTGTTTCGTTTGGGCATGAATGGTCCTACTTGTGTTTGCTTGTGAATTAGGACTGGCCTCCCGTTTGTTTCCTGCTCCTCTTAATGTAATGGTACATTTTATTTTACTTTATCAGACTTACCCAAAATATATATGCTTTCGTTACTTTGCTGCTGTTTTAATAATTTACTGTTTAAAAGTCAAGTCAAGTCAAGTATTTATTTATTGTCATTGTCAAAGAACAATGAAATTGCGTTTGGGGCTTCCGTACAAGCCGTAAAAAAAAAAAAAAAAAAAAAAATACCCCTTAAAACCCAAGTGTAAATATTTAACCCAGTGTGACTTCAGTGCAATGAGACAATCCTTAGCAACAACATGAGAACAAGACAGGTAATGTTCATAGGACATTCAGACAAAGACCTGAGAAACATGACAAACTGCAACAATGCAACCCGTTCAATATTATTATACTGTGAGATATGATGGTTGTCTATTTAAGAAAGGGGGGGGGGGGGGGGAAAGGGGGGGAAAAGGGAAAAAAACCTTGGTCACTTGGACAAGTCTTTGTAATTATTTTCCTCTATCAAATTTAATTGACTTCTACAGTGGCCTGCTTTTGTTAATAGTAACATGAGTAACATCCAACATTTTCTCCCCTTTAGCATCTGGTATTTCCCCCTACTATATAATGTACTACCATAATCTACACCCAGTCAATAAAACAGAATTTTCTCAAAGCAAACATCGGCAACCCAAAATAAGCAGCCCCAGAATTAAGTCTTCCGCTCCTCCTGCTCATGGCAAAAGCAAAGCAAAGCAAAGCAAAGCAAAGCATCCCCTTTCTCTTGCCAGCATGGTGAATTGTTTGTCAGCATTTATTCATCCTACTCTTGGTCCAGTCTTTATCTCAGTGTCCAGTCAGTCCAACCTTTAGTCCACATCGTCAGTCCAGTCACAGTCCATTCACACACATTCACACCAGATATTGCTGAGGGTGGAGACTCCTGCGCAAATAATCAGATTCTCCACCCTCAGCAACGTGAGCTCATTCATTTGTTTTATTTTGTTTTGTTTTTTGTTTTTTAGGAAAAGAGTTCTTTATGCTCTTGGACTGGATTGACTCGCTGCAATCATTTTAGACAGGGACTTACAACCTGATCAGGTCCCCACAGGTCAGCTTTTCCTCAGCCAGTTGTAATCTGGAAAAGCTCACCTTATATTTGTTCTCCCGAAAATTTTTACAGCGCTGTTAATTCAATCTTTCAGGCCTGCTTAGAACAAAAATGAGAAAAAGAGAGCTGATTATTAGCTCATCAGAGCACAAAACATCATCACCTGACAGGTTTTCTCTAAGTGCACTGTTACAATGTTAAAGGGCCCAGTCCATGTTTAATAAAACTCCCTCTATTAAAATAAGAAAACAACCCAAACCTAACCGACAGAATCAACCCATCACTAAAACAACAACCCCAAAAATCTTAATCACAGAAAAGTTTTGCCTCAAGTTCTTCAGCGTCCTGACAGTCTGAGGTCAACTGACATAGTCTCACCTGCTCAATACACAGAAAATCTTGTTAAAAGCTGCACAGTTTTGCACACCATTGATATTCTCATTAAGCCCTTTCTAAAGACGTCATAACCATCTATCATCACTAAATTCTAAATTTCTTTTCCAAATCTGGACGACTGCACGTAGTCACAGACCTGACCACTTTATTTAATTATCCTGTCTGTTACCAAGCCTTTCTTCTCACACAGTCACAGTGTGTGTTTCAGTGCAAGCTTCACTCATCCAGTCAGACAGGAAACACAAGTTCTCCTTTTTCTGTTCCTGTCCCCAGTCATTCAACTCATTTGCATACTGAGTCATATCTCAACGTCCCTGAGTTATTCCTCAACTTCAGGGTTTAAGTGTGTTACATTCACACTATTTTAACACTGATGAAAGATAACAAGCTGATTTTCATTGCATGTGTGTTATTAGTCAGGTTTAATCGATGTCTGTGCAGTGGAGCTGCAGATCCACCAGGACATGTTCTCAAAGCTGCCTTTCCTACACATTTCTCTGCTATAACTGGATCATTTTTAACTACTTTGATATTAGTCCAATGATCTTTGTATCACTTTTTCTTCACACTAAGTGACTTGGACAAGATGATAAACAGACTCACATGCTGAAGATGTTGTCTAATCTTCATGAGCTCTCTTGTATTTGTAAGTGTTAGTAAGGTTAATACATTTTCTGCTTGTGTGTGTGATTTTGTGTATGTTTCTATTTGCAGTGTTTCAGACTCCTTCACAATTTTCCCACTTAAGCAGTCAGTTTTCTTTTCCCCAGGTTTGCTAACCCAAATTTAGATTTCCCACATTAAATAACAGCGTTCCTTTGTGTTCTCACCTACTGCTCTCACTCCTTTGTCCTCTCCCACTTCAACAATCCAATAACAGGAAGTTCTCTTTCAGCTTTGTCCTGCATTCTCCACTGTCGCTCTTTAACTGCCGTGTTATTGCTCTTTGGAGCTGCATTCCTCGTCTTCAGTTAAGAGTGAGAGCTCGCTTGTCAGGTTTAGTGACACATGACGCTGTAAACAATTCAACCAGAAACTTGGCCTGAAACACCAGAAACACCAGAAACTCCAATTTTCCATTCATGAGTGTAAGCGTGTCTTTGTTGCGTGTATGTTGTGTATTCATATTAATATTGAGTGTAAGCTGGTCTTCGTTGCCTCGATGTGTTTTTATAATCAGGTTTAATTCATGTATCCACTACAGAAGGCCTAAATACCGTGGCTATACATTTATAGCCCATAATTCTTCGGGTTTCGACAGCTATATTCTCCTGGAATACCTCGTTAAACAGGGTATTGCTCCGGGTGTAACAATGAGAGGGAGTCGTGTCGTTCTAATGTATGACAAATCCTATGATCAGAGATGGATGGACTCATTTAGCTCTCTGCCCATGCGTTTGGCCAAAACACCTTCTGCCTTGGGATTCGAGGACCTTGAAAAAGGCTTCTTTCCACACACATTTAACACAAGGGCTGACGAATTCTATGTAGGTCCTTATCCTGCCCCGTCTTTTTACAGGTATGAAAAAATTTCTGAATTTGAAAAGGAGAAATTGATGACGTGGTACAAGCCTGCCTGCAAGAAACCATTTGATTTACAGGCTGAAATGCGTAAGTACTGCATTAATGATGTCGAAGTGTTGAGAATGGCTTGTAAAATATACCGCGAGACCTTGATGGAGTGCACACAGATTGATCCATTTTCACACGCCACCCTGGCATCATACTGCATGGGGATTTTCAAAACCTTGTTTCTTCCAAAAGACACCCTGGCACTGACTCATCACGGTGCGCATGTTGATCAGAATAAGACATTTTCAGACGTGTCTCTTGAATGGCTTCAATACGAAACAAAACATTGTTATCAAGCATGCTCTCAGAGGCGGCGAACAAAAAGTAGGACCTTATTTTGTGGATGGATTTGATGCTTCCAGCAGAAGTGCATATGAATTCTTTGGGTGTTTCTATCACGGCTGTCTCCGCTGCTACCCGGAGAGTGATGTTAACCCTGCCGCCAAGCTGTCATATGGCGAGTTGTATCATGCAAGTTGTGAGAAGGTGAATGCTCTAAGAATGCATTATGGTCTTAATGTCGTGGTCATGTGGGGGTGTGATTGGTCATCATTAAAGTCGACTGATCAGTCAGTCAAGGACTTTATGCACAAATACAAAAAGCCTGAGCCTCTGGACCCTAGAGACGCGTTGTTTGGGGGGAGGACTAATGCGATGAAACTGTACCACAAGGTTGATGATGGTGGAGATGAAAAGATCAGATACTATGATTTTACAAGTCTTTACCCCACTGTTCAGTGCACGAAACATTATCCAATAGGTCACCCTCAGATCATATCCAATCATTTTGACAGAGTTAAAAATTATTTTGGGTTTGTTAAGTGCACTGTGCTTCCTCCAAGGGGTCTATTTCATCCTGTTCTGCCCTACAAGTGCCACAATAAGCTGATGTTTCCTCTCTGCAGAACGTGTGCTGAAGAGCAGCGCCAGCACAGTGATTGTGTGCATGCTGAGCGTGAGAGGCAGCTGTCAGGTACTTGGGTTTCCTTTGAGCTTGAAAAGGCTATTGAAAAAGGGCATCAGATTGTCTGCATCGCTGAAGTTTGGCACCTCCCTAATAAGACTGACACACTCAAAACATTTTTGAAATTGAAGCAGCAGGCATCTGGATACCCGAAAAATGTCAAAACAGCTGAGGAGCAGCAGAAGTTTGTTCCAGACTATTGTGAGAGAGAAGGCATCAGACTTGACCCTGCTAAGATTTGTGTAAACAAAGCAATCAGAAGTTGTAATAAACTGCTTCTGAACTCTCTCTGGGGGTGATTCTGCATGCGAACAAATATGCCATCTTGCGAGCTGATTACAGACCCTGCCAGATTCACACAGCTGATGTTCAGTGACCATTATGACGGACGCCAGTTTTGTTTCATCTCTGATGATGTTGCAGTGGTTCAGTGGTGTCACGCTGATGGTAGAGGGTCGCGGGTGAAGGATGTGAATGTCTTTGTCGGTGCTATGACTACGGCCTATGCGAGGCTCACTCTGTATGACTTGTTAGACAAGCTGCAGGAACGCATTCTTTACTGCGACACAGATTCAGTTATCTTCACCTCTCATCCCGGGGAGTGGGTACCCCCTTTAGGACCATACCTCGGTGAGCTGACTGATGAGCTCAATGATGGCGGGTCTGGAGAGGTTGATCACATTACTGAGTTTGTCTCTGGAGGTCCAAAATGCTAATGTTATTACACAAAACAGGGCAAGACTCAGGTTAAGTGTAAAGGTGTAACACTCAATGATGTTAATTCTAAAGTTGTTACCCACGAATCGTTGAAAGGCTTAGTCAAGGCATTTGTGGCCAACAGGGATGCGCGTTTAGTTGCAGAGTCTGACACCATCAAACGCAATAAGAAGAGGTTTCATCTCAGGAATGAAACAGATGTAAAAAAAGTTCAGGTGGTCTATAACAAGAGAAGGGTGCTGCCTGACTATACAACACTCCCTTATGGATACTGATCAGGATCAAGCCTTTGATGGGAGGCTCCAGCACCCTTTAGTTTAGTTATTAGCGGGCCGAGTAATTGTGGAAAGACTTTCTTTGTCAAAAGCATCATATATATATATATATATTTATAAAAAAAAAACAGCACGCCCCTGCGGGCGGTTTATCCTTCAAGCTCGGGTCCTCTACCAGAGGCCTGGGAGCTTGAGGGTCCTGCGCACATATATATATATATATATATATATATATATATATATATATATATATATATATATATATATATATATATATATAAGAAAAATCACCTTTGTGAATGGTATACCGGAGTCTCTGAGTGACGATGTCCTTTTACCTCCGGATAAGAACGATGTGATGAATACTGCGTCTGACAGCATAGAAGTTCAAAATGTGTTCACACAATACGTTCATCATAGGAACTTGAGCTGCATGTATTTAGTTCAGAATTTGTTTATGCAACAATTTCGTTCAACACTAATTATTTTACTCTGTTTAACAACCCCAGAGATAAATATCAAATTTCAGTTTTAGGTAGACAGATGTTTCCAGGTAATACAAAATACTTCTTAGAAGCTTTTAATGATGCCACATCCACCCCATACGGGTATCTTCTAATCGATTATAAATCTAAGACGCCTGACTATTTAAGACTCAGAACCAATTTGTTATCAGATCGTCAAGTTGTTTATATCCCCAAAAAACGGCTAAAGCGGTAAAAAGGATGTCGTATTCACGGATGCAGAGGAACATTGCACTGTTGGAGTTGTTGTATAAATCCCCACCCAGCGTACGGAGGAATATTATTTGTAATGCGAGCATGGATTTTATTAATGCTCTGTGTGAGATATCGCTCAATGTTTTGAAAGGTGTTATCCTGCTGACTGATCAACAGTACAGACAACTAAAAAAGAAAAAAAGTAATCAGACTGGTTCCAGACAAAAAGGTCAAAGGTTTGAAAAAGAGAAGATCCATCAACCAATCTGGAGGATTTTTGCTACCATTATTAGGGGCTACCATACCCTTCATCACCAGTCTTATAGCAAATAGGTGAAAATGGAGCACACACAGAAAATGTTTCTGGTCCTGCAGCATCAGTTGGACATGTTAAACCATCAGCAGCAACAACATACAGGCTCCGTCAGACATGTAGAGCAAAACGAGCGAGACAAAGCTATGGTTGAAGTGCTGCAGCTGCAGATTTGGATGTGTATGAGAGGCTAAAAAGTGTTCTGCCATTCTTCAGAGATACCGTTCACTTGTGAAACAAGGCATGAGTGAAAAAAATGTGCTAACACTATCTTTGCCTTCTGAAACCGGTCAGGATGCATCTGACCGCCAAAGCAATGTTGGTGGCGACAGACAAAAAGACATGTTTGGGATGAGATTTTGTCCTATATGGCAAAAAGGAGCAGAAAAAATGCAGAGCTTATTTTAACAGCGCTCACTCGTGCGTCGGGAGTTTCTTGGAATGATAGGGGTGAGATTATTATTGACAACCAGAGAATCAGAGGTTTGCATCTCTATGATTTGATCAAAAGTGCAACAGCAACACGTAGAGCAACAGATGTTTCATGGCCTGCAGGGTGGTCGACATTTTTAAAAACACTCGCCCGCTTAAATGTTCCTCTGTCTGCTTTTCCTAATGCTGAGGTGAGGAGGACTATTAGCCAATATAAAGGCGACACTGGCGACCGGAGTGTGGAAACAAATGGTTTGCACAAGAAGCGGTCACTGAGCGATCAAAGCTTATTTACCACACATAAAAAATCAAGGCAGAGTAGAAGCGGGTGGATCGATTTTTAATGAATTTTCAAAATTATGTTTGTTTTTCTTATTCTTGAAAAAAAGATCATTTAGCCTCGCATTTGTTTCCCTTTTTATAAACTACTACTTATGTGTTTTTTCTTATTTATGTCTATATTGTTTTGTTAAACAGATGACAGTTTTCCCCTTTTTACTACTTTTTGAACTCTATGCTGATGTTTAAAGATTTTATTATTACTAAATAATGTTTTTAGCAATTAGGTGAAAATAAATACCAGATGAAACGATATTCTCTTCTGTTATCTTTTATTATTTGTTACTTGAATCAGTATCCGCGCTGCACACAATCAAAGTTATTTTCAAAACATGCAGAAACAGGTCTTATTTTGTTAACAAAATGACAAACCATTGCATCGTTACAAACAAGGTTATCACTGTACATATTAATTAGTCTTGAATAAGACGCTCCTTTTTGGACATGATATAGAAAAAGCACACAGTGTTGTCCGCAGGTTACCGAAAAGTCCTTCTGAACCTGTCTCCCAGAATACAATATCCGAGCGGTGTTTTTAAAAGAAAAACTTTTATCTCGGGTGAAAACGTATCAGGTGAGTTACCGAAGCTGTCAAAAAAGTACCCTTGCTTGTCTTTTGTGATATTGAACGCCAACCAGTGCTTCCCAGGTAAGTCTGATGGATCTGTATTCACAATGCCCATGCATGGATATCTGATGGGCTTTGTTGGCAGCTGGTCACATGCTAAGACGCCTAGAAGATGAGCCCTGTTACTAATCCTTTTAACAATGCTGGTTAGTTCTATTGTATTCATTTTGAATGTTTAGTAGTCGTCCAGCAGCACTTGTCTCATTAGATATTTGGATGACTGAATCAAATACAGAGTAACACACCAGGTTCATTGTTCGGGGTAGCGGATTTCTGAAACGGGTTTCCAGCCTCACGCTCCCTGTTTGAACTAATGATACGTTCCCTGAATGTCCTTCATCAGCTTCCAGATTGAAACAGAATAATGTGTAGCCAAAGTCCTCACGTGTTATGGCCAATGGTCTATCCTTTAAATGTCTTCCAGTGGTTTGTATCAGCTGATAAAATTCTCTGGTGTAGTGTTTTCTCTGAAAATTTGGCTGGAATTGTTTGGCCGGATACGACTGTCCATCAGCATATAAACACATGAGTTCTATATCACAGTTTCAAAATTAAATGGATTACGTGTAAAAGAACCAGGATAAGCTTCGTTATCCACGAAGGCGATGATGACAAATTTAGGCAACCTGCCCATAAATAAATTAGTTGATATTCTTGCCCCAGCAGGTGTGGAGAAGGTCTTTAAAGAAACTCTGTCTACAGCATATTTTGCATTTGCATGATGCAGCGCCTTGCCGTGTGCCAGCCTGACACTTGGTGAGACACTGATTCTTTTCACAAATAAGCTGGCAGAGACGATTTTAACTTTATACGCGGTGTTAGCTCCAGTCATGAGAGCAAATTCGTCTTTAGAGCGCACAAATTTCAGCGACAGATCGATTCCATTAAGTAATCATTTTTCTTGAAAAAACAGGTCTGCGTGTGCTGGAGCAATCAATTCAACAATACTGCTATTCGCTGTATAAGTACCTCTGGTCACCAGACCCTGGCTCTCCCCTTCTATACATGTATCATTCATGTGCGAGGCTGTGTCTGTACAGAATAAAGCGCTGCTGAACTGTGTGTCTAAAGTCTGCTTATTATAATTGATAAGACATTCTATTATGCCTCTGTATGGATACGTGTTGGATGATTGGCTCATCAAGCGATCCCCCAAATTTACATCTACCTGACTAAATAAGGTGCAACCTGGATAATTAACAAGTCCCACGTTTGCATCCCTGCCTAAGTTTGTGCCGTCAGCATCTGTGATTCTTACTCGTGTGTAGATATAGGAATCGTTTAGATCCAGGTAATCCTCTCCGGACGATGAGATGTAAAACTCGATTGGACCTCTGTCTGTGATTGCAGAAACTGGTGGAATTTCAATAAAGGTCGTTTTCTCTATGGACGTTTGTGTGTATGGGACAGTAAAAAGATCGAGCTCTGTTTTTAGACATTCTCTGATTGGTTGTGTAACAGAGCCATTTAGAAGATGTCACATGCTGTAGTTTTTGAACGACTGGTTCTGGGTCTCCGTTTGGTGGCTTTCCTGGCAGGTTTTGTCGTTTTACACTTTTTAGGCGGCGGCGTATCACGCATGCGTGCAGTGGGAGGGGTCTTAGAAGGTTTGGGTGTATACACATACAAGCTGTTGCCATCCTGCTCAGTAGATGTTGGCTTGGTTATGTTGGATATCACATCAGACACTATGCCTGATGCTGCTGTTTTTAGGTGGGGTTTGACTATGCTGACTCCTTTTTTAAACAACGGTACAGCAATTCTAAACAGGCTGCTGAACAAACCTCCCAGACCTGCGCCACATTGCGTACTGGTCCCAATATAACCATTCAATTCTCCACCAGCCTGATTTAAATAATATCTTACATATTTTGCTTCATCTGTGTTGTAGACAGACATCCTTATTTTTTAAAAATGGTGTCTTATGGGTCGGAAGTTGAACTTGACAAACACCTTCCTGTATAAAAAGGGTATGTGTTGATTTTGGTCGTCTTTCAAATCAATTTCTATGTCATCGATTAAGGATTTCGAGACTGGTGTGTAGTGTGGGCTGTCAAATTGAAGAATGGCTCCCCGACGGTCATCGTCTGTTATATTTATTGCTCTTAATAGCTGCGCATGGGCGTCACCCACAAGCTGGTAATCAACGATATCTGCATAAATAAAAATGTTCTATTTTCCGCCGTATACGTCTGCAGGATGTGATGCGTATGTGTTTTTATAATGAAGTACAAACGGGTCTTCTGATTTGAATCCTAAGATTTCTGCCAGTCTCCCTCTAAATGTGAGAACTGTGCCCCTAGGGCCCATAACACTAACATAGTTACTAACTTCACTGTATTGTGTTTTAATGTCGGTGTTATGTTTTAATGTTTTATTATCTGCGCCACAGATGCATAATGCCCCACAGACAGCTCAATCACGGTTATGGACAATGCTCCATCTTTGACTGGATCATAAATTTCCACTCGCGAATCTGATTGTGGAAAAGACAAGCATAGTCTTGGGTATTGAAATTCTATAACACCGACCTCATACGGTTCATTTAAAACAATAGGTGTTATAACCTCAGGATAAAAATGCTCGGAAACTCAAGTGCCAAGTGCCTCTTTTTTTCTGCCCAGTATTTTCTCTATTTTAAACCTTTTGTTTTTGTCAATAGTCACCTGCTGTATCTCAGGTTCGTAAATTACACCTTTCACTGCAGCTCCTGTGAGATCCTCCAGTTTGTATACGGGAGGGTCTCTTCCTAAACGCTCCTTTATGGTAAAGTACTCGTCTGTGTAGGTCTGATGGTAACCCTTTCAGAATATGCCTCGTAGTTTAGATATTCTCTCTGTATCGCCCACATTAAATTTAAAAGTCACCGGTTTTTGGGGTTTCATTTTGTACAGGGTGTTAAAGACTGCTTTCTCATTATCTTTGCACACCTCGGTGGGGTCATTTTGATAGAGCTGTGATAAGACAGGTTATAGGACTGTACAAGATCTTGGATCACATTAACATATCTTGGCGAGTTAACTGATGTTAAGTATTTCCACATTTTCCCCTTTAAGGTGCGGTTAAAACGCTCTACCACACATGATTTCATTTCACTAAAGGTTGAAAAATGTGTGATGTTATGCTGCTCCATTAGTTTTTTAAATGTTTATTATAAAATTCCTTCCCTAAATCTGTTTGGAGTTTTTCAGGCACACGGCCCTCTCTCAGAATATCACCAAAAGCCTCAGCAACAGCCTGTCCTGTCTTGGTTTCAAGGCACCTAACCCATGCATACTTAGAAAACACATCTATGCATGTCAATAAGTACCTAACATTATCATTATCCGCAGAATATTCACGCATGTCAACCAAATCAGCTTGAAACTGTTTGTCAATCCCGTTAACCAAAACTCTATTTCTGTATCCTTGCATTTCTGTATCCTTGCATTTCTGTATCCTTGCATTTCTGTGTCCTCTATCCTTGCAGGTTTATGAAGAGTATATGTATATCTCCTTTTAAAAACGCTCCACGTCAGGTAATGACGGCTTTAAGCCTGTTGCCTCACTGACAGCGATACGGAGCTTCTTTACACTTCCTAAACCCCCTGGGTGTGCAGGGTTGTGATATATTTTTCTCAGCGTGTTTTCCATAATCACTTTGACCAAACACAAATACAAATGACCAGAAAAAAGTGTTAGCATACGTTTTTATTTCATTTTCTGTGTAGTGCACAGTAAGGTTTTTATAACAGATGTGCATTAAATCTTGTGTCTCCCAGACCAGTAGTTTCCAATCATGTGGAGCAGCGCTGATTTAACTCCGCGGGTGTGATGATTGGTATTTAGCAGGTATCCGACATTCTCATCAGTGGTGCAAACAATGTGCGGCACTGATCTCAGTTCACACAGAAGACGCTCTGCAGTGCTGATGATTTGTGCTTCAGCCTCACTGACACTGTATGAGCAAACAAACAGACGGATGGCCGGGATGAATCGGGGCGTCCGGAGCTTTTCCATCACCTCATCATAGCAGGTCTCGAAGAAAAACACAGGCAGCTCAAACAGGCAACTGTGGTGTAACTGGCTGGGGTGACCGGATTGGCATCCATAACATATCTCCTGCACATACTCATTCAGTGCCATCGACAGCAGGTGGAAGGTTGCGAGTTTAATGTTGAGTTCCGTTTCCTCAGACGGGTGTGATCCTGCAGAGTCCTGTGAGCATCCTGGAGAGGGGGGCGGAGTCGGTGGGGTCTGGATTAGCAGTGCTGGAGGGGGAGACTCTGAGCGGTCCACAATATGGCAGATGTTGTCTGTAAAAGAAATCCACGCATTGCATTTTTTTTAAAATATCGGGTTTAATGCCAACGTCTCTCACACAGAGACAACCTACCTTTTGTTTTGTTTTTCTGTCCTCAAGGTTTTTGATGATTTTTGGCCTGAACATGGCAGAAGGTAAACCAATCTTCGGGCCATGTGCGAGCTGATCATATACAAGACGCTTCCTAATATTCTCATAAGAAGAGTTGACCTTGTCTCTCTTGATAGTCTTATCGACCTCATTAAACACCCGCTGCAGTGCTCTCCAGTCTGACCACTGAATAAAAAACAAATCCTTAAACCATGATAAACGTTCTTCAAGGGTGAGGGGGTATGGGTGCAACCTCCAGCTTTCAAGGCCCCAGAGTGAAACCTCTGTAACGTTGAGGTTTCACCCGGTGCAATTGTGGCTCTTGTAACTGTTGTGATATTTTGATACCATGGTAGCATTTACAGGATATTGTTTTATAGTGATATTATACAGGAAAACTGTTACTCAATAAGGCCCATTTACTAGTTGTTTTTCTCTTTCTCTGTAACCTAAGAATTAATGTGTAAGAATCACAGGTTGGTACCTCAAGGTTGAAAACACCACAGAGATCACTTCCTTACTCCCATCCTCCCTTCCTTATCTCTTAGAAAGGAGCTTGTTAAAGGCCAGGTGGTTCGTTTCAGAATTCACTAATGAAAGAACTCTGTATTCTGTGTCTAGGAGTGTATTTTGCTGGGATGATCATAAATTGTAGCTGAACTGATAAACTATACAAAGGATACTTCTTTGCTCACAAGGCAGGAAGACGTTCCCTTATTTGGTCTGTACCGGTTTGAACTGAGAATCTGTTGACAGACGAACCTTTTTCCTCTATATATTCTGTTGTCTGATGAATAAACCTTTGAGTTGGTTTTGGGAAAGCAACCCGTACAGTCTCTGTGTCGTTTTGTTCTCCCAGCTGCTCCCGACGTTGTAACTAACACGCTGAATGGCATATTTGACTGTTACTTGAGAATATTTCTTTGAGTTCTATAGGTTATGGACAATCTCTGCTGATAGGTGCTCACGCCTCGAAGGAAACTCGATCCACAGACGGAGATTTCTTTCAGTAACCATAAATGGTAAGCTGCTCTTTTGTCACACACTACATACACAATATATGTGTTTTAGTGCAAATTGTACATTGCTACATTGTTTTGAATTACCCTCGGCCCGCAGTATATGTGGGCACCTGTCAAAGGTCATTTGGATTTACCAGACCGCTTTGAAAACAACATGAAACAAATGAATGTCTTTGTTGAGCCATGACTGGATTTATCCTAATCCTTCCTAAAGGCCGTTATAACCTTGCACTGCCAGTGGTGAGCTGCACCAGCTGTGACCTAATGTGGTCCCCCTCAGTTAAGGACTTCCAGGGTGGTGGATATTGGCCTGGCACCTTAAATTTCTGCACCCTGTTTTCAATGGATGTCTTTCAGTCTTTCTATGACATTGAGGTCATAAGTAGTTTACTGACAATTATTTAACATTTGAAATGAAAAGATCCGTCAGTCCATTCACATATATACTGTTCAGAGAAGGCATGTAGTTTAGAGCAAAGTGTAGTAGTGTGAAGTGGCTAAACACACTCACCAATTGTTCTAAAATAAACAATTTATCAAAACATTAACAGTCTTTCACACATACATACGGTTTATACACTATTTTAAAAAGAAGGGGTTGAAGACCTGATTGATTACAAAAAGTCTATTAAAATGTTCTGGGTAACCACAGAAATCTTAGTCAGTTATGTCTGAGAGAGAATGTTTATGACAGAAGTAATGCCAAAATCTCAACAAACCAAAGTTACATACATGCTAAAGAGAAAGATCAAACTGTGCTGAAATTAGGAAGTGGGCAATATAGGGCTTCCCCAGTGAAATAACTGATCTGAAATAATTGAGGCACAAATTAATAAATGACATACTAGTAATCCACAGAAGGGGAGGCCTCTGGGAAAATGTAGAAAATCAATGGGAATTTCTACAGTAGCATGAGTTACCAGTCAATACCAGTCCTGGTATTGGTTATGTTGAAGTGATGGGTTTTATAATTCATTTTTGGTCCACTGAAGGGATTGTTTTGTAACCCCAATATTGATATTTTGTAAATAAAAAATATGACCTCAATTAAACCTTTAAATTCCCTGCACTTGTCATAGATATCTACATGATGTCCAACAAATATACATCAAGTCCAAGGTTCTAATGTTGAACGCCATATTGATGTCCAGCTTAAATCATGGTTGGACCTCCAAATTTTTGGAAAAGTTCAAATGCAGTACAGACCTCCAGAATTGGTCATGGACCAACAGAACCAATATAGACACGATCTGTACATCTATCTGACTTTCTTTGTTTAGTTGGTAGCTAACTGAATTGTCTTACTTTTTTTTTATAGATGAAAGAAAATGTCCCTGAAACATACAGTATGAAACAATGAGTGTCAGGTTTATATTTATAGTCTACATCACATTTAAGTGGTATCCATATGTCAATTTGTTTGAGCCTAAAACACAGACTACTCCATGACCCGAATGATTGTTTAATCCTTCCCATCAATACCTCTCAGTTCCACATCTCTAACTCATGTTATTCTCCATGCAGCTCTAACAGCAGTGGTCCAAACACAGCAGACTGTGCTGGCAGCAGTGGGAGAAGATGCTGAATTCAGCTGTCAGCTCTTGGACACTAAAGACGTCCTTCAGGTCACATGGCAGAAAATCTCACGTGATGTGGAGACAAATGTTGCCACCTACAGCAAGTACTATGGTCAGAGAGTGAATGATGGCTTTAACGATAAAGTCAAGTTTAAATACACTGGACTACAGAACTGCTCCATAGTCATCAGGAATGTGACGGAGCAGGATGAAGGATGCTATCACTGTCTGTTTAACACTTATCCTGAAGGCTCCTTCACTGGTAGAACCTGCTTCCAAGTCTATGGTAAGAACTTTTGCATTAATGTGTTTAAATGTGCTAGAAACTGATTTCCTTTCAACAACATATTCCTTGCAATATCTCCTGATCCTTCACAGAGCTGCATGAACCTGCTGTTGATGTCAGAGAGTCAAACTCTGCTGAAGAGTGGGTTGTTTCCTGTTCAGCCACTGGTCGACCTGCTCCCACTGTAACACTCTCACAACAACACCTCAGCTTCTCACAGTACAACACTGTCAGTGTGTCCAACACCAACGCTACATTCACTGTCACCACTACAGCTGTGCTCTCAGGTTCACGTAAACACAGCACACAGGTGGGATGTGCAGCACGAGTGCTCTCTGCTCCTCACAGAGAGGTGATGGAGACGATTCCTGAGGTCCAGCAGACGTCAGATTATCAGTGATGGTGAGAAACTGAGATGCAATAACAATGCATTGTGGTAGTATGCATTTTCTCTTTGATCAATAATTGATGTATTCATTTTGATCAGTGTCACATTTTTCCTGCTTTTTCAAGTTTCCTCCTGGATCATTGTATTAGCTGCAGTATTGGTGATGATGGTCTTTGTCAGTGTTGCTGCTCTGCAGTAGGCTACTCTTTAAAGAAAAAGACCAGATAACTTTCATTTTTCATTTCTTGTCATTTTTTTCTACACCAAAATCTATCCAATAATATCTGCATAACATTTTCTACTTGTGATTTAGTTATTAATTCTTTGCTTCATGATTCAATCGGTCTTTGTCTAGTATTAAATTTTATGTTTCCCATTTAATCCCACTGGCTTTAAAGTGTTTCACCAGATTTTTACGAAGTATTTCCAGTCTTTTGTTGTCTCTGTCCCAAATGTTCTGAAATGTGTTGCATGTATTAAAAGAAGTTGGACCAAAAAATGTACTATGTACTTACAAACTTACATTTATGAAAGCTGAACAAACATTGATGTACTTGACTTTTGTAACAGTGAAAAGGCGATCTGTTTTTATTGATAAATATATATGTTTGCATTACTGTTATTTAGATTGCCATGTTAGAACGTAGCAAACAACATTGTTTGTTCCTCTATGGTTTCTTTATTTTTACAAATCTAAATGTTTTTGGTCAAAAGATTAATAATTTCATATTGAGGTCAGATGGTCAGCAGTTTTGATGTTTTTGCAGAGATTTTATTTTTTGCAAAATAGCACAAGTAAACATTAAAAGTAGTTCCTAAATCAAGGCATTTATTATTAAGGCGGCCATTATTATGGCCCTGTGTGGAAAAAGTGATTGCCCCCTAAACCTAATAACTGGTTGGGCCACCCTGAGTAGAAACATCTGCAATAAAGCGTTTGGGATAACTGGCAATGAGTCCTTTACAAGGTGCTGGAAGAATTTCTGCCCACTCATCTTTGCAAAATTGTTGTAATTCAGCCACACTGGAGGGTTTTTGAGTATGAACCACCTTTCCAAGGTCTCAGCTCCTCAATCAGATTCACGTATGAACTTTGGCTAAGCCATTCCAAAGTCTTTCTTTTGTTTTACTTAAGCTGCTTAGAGGTGGACTTGTTGGTGTGCTTTGGATCAAGTGCACTTCAGCTTGTGGTCGTGAACAGATGGCCAGACATTCTCCTTCAGGATCCCAGAAACTGGATTCTGTTCATCTTGACGTTGCATCTCCAGACTGAGAGATCTCAATTACTTTGTTTCTTATTTGCTTCTGAATTTCCTTGGATTGCGCCATGATGTGTAGTTTTTGAGGATCTTTTGGTCTACTCTACTTTGTCAGACAGGTCCTGTTTAAGTGATTGATTCAGCACAGGTTTGGCAGTAATCGGGCCTGGCTATGACTATGGAAAAATTGTATATTTTCTATTGATAAATGCAAATATTTTATGTCTGTTATGTGCATTGCCGTGTGGAGAATATAAGGAAAACAATTGTGTGGTTTACATTGTTTCTTCCTCTTAGATTTCTTGATTTTTTTTAAAAATTGCAATAACTTTATGTTAATTTCAGTGCACTTTCACATTTCTTTAAATTCAAACTACAGTCCTGTGAATAACTAGAAACACTTCTAGCAGCACAAATGTGAGGTAATTGTTTTCTGCTTGACTTTATCAGTCTCTCATATTGTTGTGGAGGAATGTTGGCCCACTCTTCATTACAACGTTGCTTCAGTTCTTTGAGCTTTGTGGGCATTTATTTAAGCACAGCTCTCTGAATGTCCCAGGTTGAGGTCTGGACTTTGCTTTTCAGCTATTCTGCTGTAGATTTGCTGCTGTGTTTGGGATCATTGTTCGACTGCAAGACCTAAACTTTACCTATTAAACAGTTAACTCTGTATTTTACACTTTATGTGAATATTGTTGCAGATTTCAATTATTAATGTTTTTATAACTTTGTTCTTTCTTATATTTAATATTATACAATATTTATACTTCATGTCTCTGTCTTCTTTTGAACACTCCAGCACAGCATCACTATAACTTTGTCCTCACTGACAATAAAGCTGTTTTATATATTTCATTGCAAATGTTTCAAGCAATTTGTAGCTGTATCTTAAGATATTTTGTTAATAATATAGTATTTTATATTGTTTTTTTCCCCATATTTGAGAAATATTTAACATGTAAAAGTCTGTTTATGTACAATTTGGTGATATTAGCCCTGATTATTGGAGGAACTTGTACATGAAGCAGATTTCTGAGACTTCAGATTTGAAGGTTGTTGTCATATAATCTAAATGATGGCAGATTAACGTTCCCTACCTCTGTCCTACAACCACAGGACTCCTTTGCATTCGACTGATAGAAATTTCAAGCTCAGTGTTAATGAAGATTTCAGAGGCCTTAGTGCAGGGGTAGGGCACGTCTAAAACCTGCAGGGACACCGGCCCTCGAGGCCTGGAGTTCCCTACCGCTGCCTTAGTGTGAAAGGAATGAAGCTGTAGCGCCTCCCAGTGGTTGAAAAGAGGTACACAAGAGGTTAGAAATAAGAGGCTGTAGAAATAACATCACAGAAAAGCAGGACATGCTCAAGCAAAACATTATAGAAAGTCTGTCACGGTTCTGGGTCAGTTTGACCCAGTATTTTGAGTTGTCATGTTTTTGCAGGTTTAGTTTAGTTCCATGTGTCATTTTCTGTCTCTCTCTCTATGTCGAGTCTGCGTCTTAGTGTGATGGTTTCTTGTTCCTGTTTTATTGTGAAGGTCTGCGTCTCATGTGAGTGTGTTCAGTTTGACCTCTGTCTCGTCTTGGTGATTATTCCCAGCTGTGTCCACCACCTGTGTGTAATTCCCCTGTGTTTCTCTGTGTATTTAAGTCGTGTCCTCTGTCATTGTAGTTGCTGGTCCGTCTGTGTGTCCACCATGTCTCACCCGTGTGTTTGTGCTCTGTAGTTTAGTTGTTTCCAGTCTAGTTTAGTTCGTGCTCCATTTGCTGTTTGTCCATATTTATTTTTGTGTTCAATAAACCACCTTCACTTCTCCACTACTGCCTGCGATTGGATCCTCATTTATTATTTTCACACGGCTCTCCTCACCCGCCGTGACAGTACGGACCAGCCAGATCAACCCGTTCTCACTCCCAAAGCGTAACATTTTACGCTAGGTGACAAATCGTCACCATATTACGTTTTCGGCTACCCACCACGTTCCTAAATGACGACCTTGGAAAAAAGAGGAAATATGAGAACCGTCTGGACTGAACCTACACATGTTCGCTCTTTTTATTCAAATCGCTTAGAAACACGCTATTTAACTTCATTAAAGTCCTAGTTAAGGTCAGGGATAAGGTTAGGTTTAGGGCTGGAATACAGGGCTGGAACGTCTACTCCCGCGGGAGCGTCATTGCACTGGATTCCAGCCATAACCCGCCGCGTACCATAAGAACGCCGAAGGTCTCCTTTCGCGTTCCTCAGGAACGCCGCGGGACGTGACAAAACGTCGACATGTTACGCCTCGGGAGTGAGAACGCTCTGGCCAGATATGGATCCAGCGGCAGTCACCCCACCTAGGGAGCTTCAGGAGGCCGTTATCGACTCTGCTTCTAAATTGATTTACCAGCTGTTAGAGCATGAGGGAGAAGTGTCTCTTTACACTGTGGAAGCCAGCCTACAACACCTTATTTCCAGTTACCCCTGGTTATTGGACTCACTGCGTCCGCTCGTACAGAATTTTGTTCTTCACGAGCTTCACCTACACCCCCCCGCCGCTACCGCTCGCCTGCTCATGCAGTGATATCATCAGTGACAAGTCAGGTGATAGAGGCTAATGCAAAATGGTGTTTCAGTGAGGCACAATTTATTATGACAATACATTTTTTTAAATACTCAGTATGAATTAAACAGGTTAAAGGTCAATGTTCTGTTGTAATATAAAGACAAAATGATTGACAGCAGCCCAGCAATATCAGTAAAACGCAAATTAGCCACATGGTGCTATGTAAGGAGCTCTGTGATTGGTTAGGAAAGGACAGACTGGCCACCTCGATTTTTCTTCACTGCACATTGATCCATAGCTTTGCTCTGTAAAGGCTAACAAAGTGCTTTTGCTTTACAAAGACATTCAGCGTCGGTATTCACTCTTTTAAAATGCCACTGAACACTGGAGTGAAATGGAGCCCTGATCCTCAGAGTTTTATTGTTGCTAACATTTCTTATAGATAGCACAGATAGTGCCCCACTGCAGTAATCACTCATGTCTAGATATTCCTGTTAAAAAGGAGTTTTTCCTCCCCACTGTAACATGGCAAACATAGCAAACGGATAATCCAGCTGAAGCTTCAGACAGCCGTCAGACAGTGAAACACTGCCATCTGCTGGACGCGAATAACAAAGACGCTGCTTTGACGGGTGAGGGAGTTTCAACAAGTCTGCAACGACTCAAGCATCAAACTACAGAACTATTCTAGCGGACATGGTGCTCTAATGACTGCTTCATTAACGCAGGTCAGAAAGGATCAAACATATCAATAAATCATAAAACACAAAACGTCTCTTATTGCCCAGGGCTCAGGAAGTGAGTGTGTTCCTTATAGCCCAACACGTTCTCACTCCCAACTCGTCAAACGTGTGACGCATGGTCAGGCTCCCTCTGCTTCACTTATGGACCATATGGACCACCAGGTAAGACCATTTAAACGGACAGCATTTATAGAATGACTATTAAAAGTCAGCGAGTGTCAGTAATGTTAATGTGGTTATGTTAGTAATACACCGAGTGCTAATATAACAGCTTTAAGATGCATTTGTAGATATTATTACGTGTTTTACCGTCTTTATGGTGCTAGCTTAAAGTTACGGTGTAAACGTTAGCTTATATTGGAGGAAAGCTGTTACTGTTTAAACGATGTTAGCACAGAAATATTAGCTTCTGTCATGACTGATGAAGTTACTAGTTAATAAAGTTTCCAGTAAAGTGTTTAATCGCAGCCACAGACTGACAGCAAATATCTCGATTAGCTTCAGTGCATCTGTAATAAATATGTGCAAGTTTCAGTGCTTCGTTTAAACTGTATGATACTTATACTGACCCAGGGTCAGTGTAAAATACAATCCTAGCTGTGTGAACAAAGCCTGGCTGCTTTAATCCTGCATGACAAACCTCAGGATGCAGGTTATTATTACTCTTTCCTGCTGGCACACCTGTCACACCTGAGAGTCAGCTAGAAACTCACAGTGACGTGGACATCATGCAAAGACTGCCAGACTCTGTAATACTGCAAATGATCAGTGACTCAGGTTATCACTAAACTTTAAACGGCACCTCTGTGTCTCTGTGTGCTGAACATCTAGGATTGAGTCAGGCTGCATTGACTGTGGGACTTTAATGTGTTAAAAGCAGGTTGAAGACGGCTCAGAAACATTTGAAGATTAAAATTTAGCATTATGGCTGCTGGTGGTTTGTAAAGCCTCTACTCAGCTGTATTTTTGTTACTAATTTATGTTTGTTGTTGTTTAACACAGATTTCAGAAGAGCAAATATGCTTAATAGTTTAACTAGATTTCATTTGTCAGTGTGGGACTGCTGAGTCACCTGAAGAACTCATTTCATTCATTCTCCACATGATGTTCATTTACAGAAATGTTTCACAGGAACTGATTTCTCCCAAAGGGTGAACTAGTGTGTTTCCATAGATTACCTCTGTATGAATGTACTTCTTAAATGAAGGCAAGTGTTTGTCCTTTTTTGTTCCTCAGGTACAGTACGTGATATCAAGGGCAGGCGGTCATCACTGGGGGTAGACAAGAAGCAGACGTACTTCCAAGAGGGAGCTGCAGTGAGGTCAGAGGTCAGAATCTGAAACAGCTCAGGTTTATATTTTAGAGGTTATAAAAAATCAAAATGTATTATTTAAAGAAACCTTTAAATAATAGTCATAATTATGATTATTATAAGAAATATCAAACATTTAAGTGGATTTTCTGTTACACATATCGTGTTAGCCCTGCAATAAACTGGCAGCCTGTCTTTGTCCTGTATCAGCTGGGATAGGCTTCATCCTCCTGCAACCCTGAATTGGATACATTGTATTCCAATTATGTAATCTGATCATTTACAAACTCAAGGTATCTAATCAAAATGTAAGTGATGCCGCCCTTGACAGACAGGGAGATTTTATTCCTCAAAGACCATCATCCAGTCGAAGTACTAGTTGCCACGTGGTCAGTGTTCTCACAACCATTGATTTTATCTCACAACTTGTTTTCACCAAAGAATTTCAGTAAGTAAATATTCTTCAATCTCTTTTTCCCCCCAGTGTCTGCAGATCAGCATCAGTGTCCACGTGAAGAACCTAGTTATGTTGCCAGTGTCAACCCAACAAAAGGTACTTTACCTTCTTGTATATATTGTGATTCCTTTGCTTTTATATTTGTTGTTATAGTTGAGTGAGGCAGGGCTTTTGTGCAGTCCTAAGAAACATACTGCCTAGAGTGTTTTTCACTTTGTGGAAGAGTTTCTTTATTTTTTTTCTGTTAGTGTGTGGAACTGAGGTGCTTCGTCAGGAGCTCCTTCAGTTGTTGGAGGATGGAGAAGAGGACGCAGCCATGACTTGTGAGACGTTGTCTGAGTCAGCTGCTACTCACTGGGCGATCAGAAACATGGTGTCCTTGCTAAAGTGGAAAGAGGCCAGGCCTTGTCTTATAGACAATATGTTAGCTACTCTGGATCCACAGTCACACCGTGTGTGTCAGTGTGGCAAACAAGTAGTTGTGAGGTGTCTGGACTGCCTGCCTCTTCCATTCCTTTGTGCTGACTGTGATATTGCAGTTCACACACGCTTTGTCCTGCACAGCAGAGAGGCAGTAACAGGAGGGTTTTTGCAGCCTTCATCAGAGTTTCACAATCCAATATGTACGGTTTTTAAGTCTTATGCATTTATTGCTATGTACTATGAGTGTGTGCTGTTATTGTATATTTATTGTGTATCATTTAATTTCCAATTCTTTTTATATATATTGTGTGTTTTTAATGTTAGTTCGGCTGTTGCCTGTGCAAAGACCAGACTGTGTGTGACTGCCCAGCAGGTAACGTTGAGGTTTCACCCGGTGCAATTGTGGCTCTTGTAACCATAAATGGTAAGTTGCTCTTTTGTCACACAGTACATACACAATAGATGTGTTTGCAGGTTTTATTGCAAATTGTACATTGCTACATTGTTTTGAATTACCCTCGGCCCGCAGTATATGTGGGCACCTGTCAAAGGTCATTTGGATTTACCAGACCGCTTTGAAAACAACATGGGAAAAAATGAATGTCTTTGTTGAGCCATGACTGGATTTCTCCTTATCCTTCCTAAAGGCCGTTATAACCTTGCACTGCCAGTGGTGAGCTGCACCAGCTGTGGCCTAATGTGGCCCCCCTCAGTTAAGGACTTCCAGGGTGGTGGATATTGGCCTGGCACCTTAAATTTCTGCACCCTGTTTTCAATGGATGTCTTTCAGTCTTTCTATGACATTAAGAAGGCTGCACCAGGGATGTCACTTAAGGCCTTTGTCAAAGTGCTGGATGAACGAACAGCCCATTTTGGAAGGGTGAGTTTCTAAATTTGTCAAGTTTAAGGAAATTGTGCAAATCAATGTTTATGATGACTGTCCGTGAATATTCTGTTGTTTGTCCTCTACTTAAAAGACTGGCCGAATATCAGCTGATGCCTTCAGCAAAAGTTTCTTGGAGTGGAGTGCTGTAAAGTGTGAGGTGGACAGGATGTGCAAGGAGCCATGCTTTAGCTGCCCTGCCTGCACTCCAGACATGCTCGCCGTCTCAGTTGATGGAAACTGCAAGCTTTATCGCTTTCAATCAAATGCAAGGTACGTTATGCATTGTGTACATAAATCAAATATGGATTTGTACAAAAATTGTATTTTGATGTTTCTTTTCAAACAACTGTCACCGTGTTCGTTCAGCACTTCAGAGCAGGGGAACTTTGAAGGTGTCTTCATTGAGAAAGATGAGGAAGTTGCTGAGTTTGTGAAATACATCCAGAGACACACAAATGATGTAAGATACACATATATATCAGTGCTGTCAGCGTTAATCTTGTTAAAATGACGTTAACGCCATAACCATATACTCATACGTGTGTGTGTGTGGATACATATTTGGATGGGTGGATATTTATTTTGTTTTTCTCTTGGTGTTGTCGTAATACTATTTACTTGACTTTATCTTAATGTGTACTTCATTTTGAGTAGCTCACACTTGGATGTGCGAGGTATACTGCAGCTTGTAGTCTTGGATACGTTTAAGACATTTTGTTATAAGGTTGAATGAATTCAGCAGTCATGTATTGTGACCTCCTTTCTATAGATCAAATGGGGAGGTGCGTTTCAGGATGGGGCCGGTTCTACAGTTGGAGAAGAGGTGGAGCAAGTAAACAGTTTCCTGTCTAGGGCGGCCATCACAACGAAGTACATGTCTAAAGCAGGTGTGTGTCTGTGTGTGAGATTCCACTCAGTCTCCTGCTCATTCATTCTTATTTGTATACTAACTGAAATGCAGGGCGAACAGACATGCTGAGCCTCCTGGCTTTGGGCTGGAACAAAAGGAAAGTGGAACAACTGGGCCGCACTTTGAGCCAGAGATATCTAAAGGTCATTTTTTCAACACCCATTTTAATGTGTGTGGTAATGGGGGGGAAACACCAGTACTCTAAAAATGTCCATATGAATGACATTTATTAATGTATTCTTAGATCATAAGGATCTTTAGAGAACAAGTGGAGAGCCTGAATGCGAGCAGAAATGAGCTGGGTGTGGATGACGACACACTGCAGCAATGGGCTGAAGGTGAGTCTCAATATAATGCACTCGTGTATAACAACAGGACCCACCATGGCCTCATTAAAGAACTTAGAGTTAAGATCTTTCTGACAGTGTCAACAAACAATGAAAAATAAGCTTGTAAAAGCAGAATTGATGGCAGAGTTGTTGCGTTTGATCAAATTGGATTGGACCTGGGTTGAAGTGATGTCGTACTAGTTGGTTTATAAAGCTGAACACCAACATACTTGTTATCTCATGATAATGCAGCACATGAAGGCTCCAGATGTCTTATAATGAATATCATCAAGTCAGTGATTACAGAGTCCACTGTAGTTTGGTGACTGTTACTCATCCTGTGTTCTGATTAATATTCCTCTCACTTAGAAACGGATCAAACTGATGGCAGCCTTGGAGCGTTGCAGGCACGAGTAGAGGAGCTTGTCGTCATCATCAGAGTGCGAACACAAAGTCTTTACAGACAAAATGGTGTCACAGTTTCTTTGAAACGGACCGTTTGATGCTCAGTTTGTACAGCTTGTACAGCTACTTTGTAAACAGAATAAAATCAGATCCAGGTTTGTTTAAGCTGGATGTGATTTGTTCTAGCAAACGAATTGATGAGTGTAGATTAAAATGTAAATATATGCATTATGTGAAGGTGTTCCTTTTTATGATTATTTACAGATAGCAACAAGAGGCGACACAGAATTCACAAGGTCATCTTAGATGAGAAGAAACGCTTGGCGGCTGCTGTTGACGACTACAACAAGGAAACAAGCAACAAAGCAAATCGTATCCAGTGATGCCCTCATGCAGAGCGACGTTTGGCCCTGGCAGAGCACAAGTGAACGTAAGCTCTTGATTTCTAAATATCCTTTTTAAACAAACTCCCAGTATCTGAGCAGCAGTTGAATCTTTTGTTCTTGAATCATAATATGCTGCTATGTTTTCCCATCTGATGTTGTTAAACTGCAGCTGCTGCTGACCTCCGGACAAAGAGAAAGGTCTTTGAGAAGGTGATGGCTGTGAGGCGCCTGAGAGAGGAGGAGATGATCCTTTGCAGGGAGATGCAGCATCACTGGACAGTGTTGCAAATGCGATCTGTGGTGTTGGGGACAATCTCCTCAGACTGTAAGCACATCTTTTATTTATTTATACATTTGGTGATGAATTGATTGAAAATAATAGCAGATGCTAAAGTCTTACTGGATCTTTTACCTATATTTGGGTTGCTAGCTAACACTGCCTTCTCCCTTAAAAAAAGTTTAATTACATGATCCTAACTCCTTGTGTTTATGAGGTGAGTTTTTTTGTCTGTTTGTTTGTTTTACTTATATTTAATAGTTTTGTTGTTTTTACAGCCTCCCTTGTTGGCATGTCGGAGGATGCACAGAAAGGACTCCATAGCCTGGTTTAAAAACAAAGTGAACTGAAAGCTGAAACGCTCAAAGTAAAGGACGTGTACAAGAGAATCCTCAGCCACCAACCACTCCTGGAAATGGACTCAGAGGAGGAGGAGGACGTTTCAGACGATGAGAGTGATTTGAGCACTTCTGATGAAGACTGATTGTGTCATCATTGATGTTATGTTTGCTAGAATAAAAAGTTAATCACATCTGTTTAATGTGATTTTTATAATGTCTGTTTCAGAAATTGCTTATCAACAGACATTTTACATGTTGAGAAGAAAAATGTAATTCCCTTGGTGCAGTTGTTTACCCTGAATCATTCTTTCCCATCTAATTTAATGACTCGTGTACATGTTCAGATACAATAACATAATTGAATTCATGGGATGCTTTCTGGGCTGCTCAAATTACCACAAAATGTAAAAGCACCAGGCAGCACACTCACAAGGACATGTTTTGTTCAGTGTTTTGTTGAAGAAATCAACAAGTACAACTGAGATGTTTGCTGTAGTGGTGTGTTTGTTAAGAAGCATGCCAGCACACTGGTGAACTGACAGTCCCAGAATGCACCCGAGCCAGTGACTCGCCCCAGAACAAATGACATTAATTATCTAGAAAGACAACCGTGATCAAAGACTAAGTAAAAGAGTAGGAAACAAAAGATAAGGAAAGGTACTGTGGGGTAGGAAAGAAAGGCCAGAGCCGTGCAAAATGACCTCCAGCAGGCCACAAATATGCACGTCTGCTCAAACGGTCAGATACTGACTCCATGAGGGTGGTATGAGGGCTCGACGTCCACAGGTGGGGGTTGTGCTTACAGCCCAACACCGTGCAGGATGTTTGGCATTTGCCAGAGAACACCAAGCTTGGCAACTTTGCCACTGGCGCCCTGTGCTCTTCACAGATGAAAGCAAGTTCACACTAAGTACTTGTGACAGAGTCTGGAGACATATTGGAGAACCTTCTGCTGCCTGAAACATCCACCAGCATGATGGTTGGGCAGTGGGTGACTAATGGTGTGGGTGGCATTTCTTTGGGGGACCGCACAGCCCTCCATGTGCTCGGCAGAGGTAGCCTGACTGCCATTAGGTGCTGAAATTAGATCCTCAGACCCCTTGTGAGACTATATGCTGGTGCGGGTGGCCCCGGGTTCCTCCTAATGCAAGACAGCGCTAGACCTCATGTGGCTGGAGCGTGTCAGCAGTTCCTGCAAGACGAAGGCATTGATGCTGTGGACTGGCCCGCCCATTCCCCAGACCTGAATCCATTTGAGGACATCTGGGACATCACGTCTCACTCCATCCACCAACTGCACCACAGACTGTCCAGGAGTTGGCAGATGCTCTAGTCCTGGAGTCTGGGAGGAGATCCATCAGGAGACCATCTGCCACTTCATCAGGAGCATGCCCAGGTGTTGTAGTGAGGTCATACAGGCATGTGGAGGCCACACAGACTACAGAGCCTCATTTTGACGTGTTTGAAGGACATTACATCAAACCAGATGAATGATTCTGTATTGCACTGATCAAGGAACCAACCCAATAGGAGCTAAAGGCATCCTCTTCACATTACTTAACATAGTGAGTTTATACTATGTTTAATGTGCATTTTCTTCATCAGTCTAGAACATAACATGTTAGCGCTCCCTGGTTCTTTTTGGAGACAGATCCTGAGACAGCAGGCAGCTTTGGAGAACTCATGCCAGCTGTGGTCATTAAGGAATCCTTTGATTTAATATTGATTTCATGACAACTATCCTCAGGCACATATTCCTGGATATATACAATGACACGAGTAGACACTAACCCCCAGCAGTCTGGTGCTATGACAGCATAACTAAGGGCTGACCTGAACCAGCCCCAACTATAAGCTCTATAAAGAAGTGAAGTCTTATGCCAACTCTTAAAAGTCTTGACCATGTCCACCTCCAAAACTCATAATGGACTTTGGAGGTGGACAGCTATCAAGCTCCTCACAGAGGAGCAGCTTGGCAGCTAACAGCTCCCAATTTAGTTTAGTCCAAATACATGAATTCAAATTGAGGTGATAACTATTTATCAACAGTATGAATGTCTGTTCCCGTCCAACAAAGTTGTTACTACATACCATGTTGAGCAAGGCTTCCACTTGACTTTAACTTCTTCTTTTTCCTGAAAAACATGATATAAACAAACAATTAATTCAGAAAGACATGCAGGTTGCATACAAAAAGGAGCCTACAAACATTTGTGTACTGTTGAATGGCTCAATATATTATACAGTTAGTTTACAAAAATATAAGAACCACTACAATGCTTGTACTGCCAGCATCGAGTGCATGTCAGCAAAGCAACACTGCTTACATTGTGGCTCACAAGCTCCACTCCTTTTCATCAAAACCAAAATTTTATCTACATTCTGTTTTTTACACTTTAAATCCCAGTTAGGTTAAATATTACCAGTAGCTTTTCAGATAAAACAGTAATAAAGTCCTAATGGTTTCATAAATCTTCATATTTTTTTTCATATAAGCATCGGGGACAAGGCTGTCTTGCAACTGTTGAGGTCACTAGTGTGCGCCCTATTTCTTCCAGGATCACTCTTCATTTGTAGGTTTTAGTGGACTCCTACTACTGTGAAGTGGTTTTCATGGGACAGGGGCTTGTATTCCAAGATCTGGGAGATTGTAGAAATGAGCTGTGATGCCCTTCTTGCCATCTTTCCAGAAATATCAGTGATCTGGAAGCTGTTAGGCTGACTTACAGCAGCAGCACTTTCTGCACCTGCAGAAACTCCAGGACACATTTACTAACAGTGTTTGTTGCTGTGTGTGCTGCAGCTGCAGCTTTGAATTTCTTTTGAGAGCTAATATTTTGGCTTTGGTGTCTTGTTATGAAATGTACAAGAGTAAGAGTGTTAGCATGTGTGTCAAAGCTACGTTTGACTGGGAAACTCAAAGCTCAATAACCTGTATCAACAACAATTCACTGCAGCCTGTGTAATATTTGATGCATCATAATTTATTCCAGTCTATCTTGCAAATACATGTTTGCGTTGCAATGTCATGCACAACACACACAACTATTAGAGCCTTAAGCTCAAACCTGCGTCATTCTTTTGGTCCACTGCAGTGTAGCAGTCAAACAAGGAGAAGTGAAGTGGCCCCAAATGGCCAGGATAGAGATCAGAGGGTTAATGCGTAAAATGCATAAAAATATTATTGATTACAGGATAATACATTAATGTTAATATCAACAATAAGCTTTTTACTCTGAAGTTACAAGTATAAACAATGCTGTTACATTTACACTTAAATTTTTTACTATAAGTATGGAAACAAGTGAACAGCATTTTATAATAAGTTTAACTGGAATTCTGTACACTGAAAAACAAACAACAGATAAAAAACACAAACAAACAGCCAGTGCCTTCATCTGTCCATTAAATGTCAAACATCGCTTTGACCTGTAGTCTCTGCTCGTCAGCACATGCTTTTAAAAAGAGCTCCATGTCCTCTGCAAACTGAAAAACAAAGAGGAAGAAGTCCCTCTACACAAAAACACTGTGGATGACAGGCCAGGCAAACATCTATTGACCTGTTTGAATGCCTCCTCATCATGTGAGCCTTGAAGTTTTTTTGTAAGAAGACTAAGACCACAGTGAGGACGTTTCATTTTCATGGACTTTCCACAAGCCCCAGTTTCATTTAGCACAGAGGGTGGAGCACATGAATGTTCTACCCAAGATTCAGGAAATGGTTTAGATGCTGGAGACGAGACATGGAGAGGGAGACGAGGCTCCACGGAGAGTTCAGTGGGGAGCAGTCCTGAATGCTGACATGACAATAATTGCCTTGCCATATCCCCACGCTGTATGACTGTCATGTTACAGAAGGGCAGTGAAAGTGCACCGGCACATCATTTTGTCTGTAAGAGAGAAAAAAAGAAAAAACATGTAATTTAAATGTAGTTGTATAGAATGCAGTCAGTTTATCTAACAATCAGATTGTACATATTAACAAAAATATCCAAGCCGTCCTCAATAATGAAAGCAAAATGGTGTGGATCACAAGAGCTGTCAGGAAATGTGGTGAACAGGAAAAATATTTAATGAAAACACTTTTTTCTCTCGCTGATGAATGAACTGAACTGTACAATGTGAAAAATAACTTTTAAGTCAACAAAGACCTGCAGAGGTGCTGAAAAGAAGTGCATATTTATGACTTTAACTATGAGGTATATTTAATACCAACATACCTTTGAAAGGCAAAGCACTTTGAATGTGTCCATTTATATGCTGCTCAATCTTTGCCCTGACAGCAGGGCTGAGAGTGGGGCACAGAGGGCAGTGAAACAGCCAACACGTGGTGCATTCCTGCAATTCTGGCCTGGAGGCAGAACTCCAATTTGATATTTGCATCTAAAACAGAGAGAAAAACAGATAAACACCATATACACATTTAAGTTCAGGTTTTAGCAGAAATAACACGTTACAGTTAGCATGTAAGAGATTTGGGAGAAAATTCTTTACAAAAACATAATTTACAAGAAACTTTTATTTGTGACATACGTATCTATTGACATATAAAAGACAACTGAACAAAGGCTAACTAACATCTGGGCAATAAAGCAGAATAAATAGAGAATATTAGTATTTATACATATATAAAACTCTCTGTGACGACCTTTACAATGTTTTTGCAGGTGGAATGAGAGACATGAATAAAGTGCAATATGCAGTAAATGGAACAATGTGCATTGATGTTACAGATCGTGAAAAGTAGTGAAGTGAATTTGTTCATAACAAGCAAAAATCAAATATGTTTGAAACTGACCACTAAATGCTAACCAGAGGTGTCAAAAGTGCACATTCTTACTAAAGTTTAGATGCCTCGGGGGTCTGACCGTTGTTGTAGCGCTAACAAAGTGCCAACGTAATCAGTGTAAGCAAACTAGATGATTCCTACAATTATATAATTATTAACGGCAAATTTAGACATGAAAGACTCTGTAACAACCTTTACGATCCACTTGCAAGGTTTCCACAGTCGATGGCTGTATCCCAATTCAGGGTCTGCAGCCTTAAAGTTCGCAGCCTCAACGGTCCATGAACTCTGAACATCTGAACTCTGAAGCATGAACTCTGTGTCAAAGATTCAAGCTGCAGTTATTTATATTTCCTATCACCTTAAATCTTCACTCAAAGACACTCAAGTATCTGTGACAGTGTGTATATAGATGTATCATATATAAGAGAGAAATATTGTTATTTTAATATGTTGGCATTACTAAATGTGGCTCAGTGCTTACATATATGTGTAAAAAGCAAATGTACGAGCTGTGATAACCAGTGTTGGTCAAGTTACTTGAAAAAAGTAATCAGTAACTAATTACTGATTACTCCCCCAAAAAAGTAATCCCGTTACTTTACTGATTACTTATTTTCAAAAGTAATTAATTACTTAGTTACTTAGTTACTTAGTTACTTTTTAAAAACACGATTTACAACCTGAAGAGGTGATAAAGTGATAGATCTTTCAGCCCAATTCTACTTTTTCTACATAATCCATCATACAAAATGTAATCAAATGGAAAAGTCTCTTTTTAAAACTTGTTTTATCAGTTTTAATCTTTTAACTTTATGCATCAAGCAAAACATTTAATTATATGCAACATTCTCTGACTTGAATAAATTAGTTTAACATTTAAACCGATTTTCTACACATTCCAGCACATAAAATAAAATATTTTTTGTGTTTTCACTCACTCTTTCAAACAGATGCAAGTAAAACACAGCAGAAAATAAATAAAGTCAAAGACTCAGCGGTCCTTTTGCTCTATTTTCACCTGTAAAGCAGGAGCAGGGTAGGCGGAGGGTTACCCTGGTGCAGGTGTGCTGCGGTCAGTTGAAGAATCCGCGCGAGTGTCTCTGTGAGTTTCCCATCACGTCGTAGGTACTCGGTGCTTGCTCGGAAGTTTAGGGGTTTTTTTCGCTGTAAAAAGAAGTTTTCTTCCCACGCACGATGGACGCTAATGTTTTTGTCACTTTTTATGGAATCAAACTCAAAGTAAGGTCAGTACTTCCACACTTTAAACGCTGCACGCTCATACTCTCTCCCGCACTCGATATATTATCCATTGTTGATCTGCACACAGCTGTTGTCACCAACGTCGCACTTGCTTACGTCACTGTCATGAGACATTCTCGCAAAAAAATCACGGTTTTAGTAACGCAGTAACGCAGCGTTCCTACGGGAAAGTAACGGTAATCTAATTACCGATTTTGCAATAGTAATCCCTTACTTTACTCGTTACTTGAAAAAAGTAATCAGATTACAGTAACGCGTTACAAGTAACGCGTTACTGCCCATCTCTGGTGATAACTGTGTCTGATAGAATGAAGAGTAGACTGATAAATGAAATATTCCTTTATTGGCTGAGAAAATCAGACCATGTCATAACTGCTTTAAGTCATACAGAATAGACATCAGAGCCTTAAACAGGCTGACTTCTGCTAAATGGGTCAAACTGGGCAGAAAGTCTACAAACACATAACATCCTTATAGAAAATGATGTAACACTATAGATCAACTTAGCTCAGAATA
Organism: Rhamphochromis longiceps; assembly: GCF_057381845.1. Taxonomy (NCBI): domain Eukaryota; kingdom Metazoa; phylum Chordata; class Actinopteri; order Cichliformes; family Cichlidae; genus Rhamphochromis; species Rhamphochromis longiceps. Next base: position 69,924,390 of record NC_140559.1, on the reverse strand, counting down.
TATAAAGCATATAAACAATTACAGCAATATGATGCAACAAACACAGCAGTGCTACTGATCCAAAATACTCAAAGCTTCATAGAACTGAAACAAACATTTATTTTTAGCTCCATTCTGCTGCTGATACAGACTTTAGGTTTCTGAACATTAAACTTGTTGCTGCCTTTCATAGTGCGTAACTTGAAGGCCCTGAGTACTTTCTCCCACACTGGAAACACTGGGAGGATAACATTATTTGAACATTACCTAATAAGACTGATTCAGCACAGACAGTTATGTTAAACTTTCCTAGCAGTCCTTCACAAACAGGGAACAGTCTGTCTATTCTCTCCATCTGTCAGCTGCTGCTGGCTCTTCCTCCTCCTCTTCCTCACACACTGCTGAGTTTGTCCTGGTGGATCATCAGGGCTGCAAAGCCTCACAGATGATGTGCAGCAGTGGGTCCCTCAGTCTGTCCTCACTCTGGACACTTGCAGTCGTCACACATGGAAATCAAATGTGTGATAAGCTGCAGGATTCAAACACAAGTGTGACTTATAAACACATGTTCATACTTTTATTCCACAATCAGAGAGAAAGAAACAGAGAGAGAGTGCAGGACCATAGCTGGACTCGCCATCGGGCATACTGGGCATTTGCCCGGTGGGCCACTGGCGATTTTTTGCTTTTATGGGCCGATCGATTTTTTTTTTCTTTTGGAAGGGTATAAATAATGAAAGGTGTTGGATTGGCCAATTGGTCATGATCGACTCTGGGCTGGACCAATTACAGCCGAGGAGGTCGGATGCACCCTCCCCCTTGTTTAGCAATCTTATAGATGAACTAAAGAAAATGGAGAACAAAAAAAGGAAAGGAGGTGCAGAAAAAATTAGGGCCAAAAAGAAACAAGCCCTTCAGGCAGACGCTGCCAAATGTGTAAAAATAAGTGAATTGTTTGGCGGTAGCTGTGGCATAGCTTCCACAGATTTAGCAACATCAGCAAGTGGTGGAGGCCAGCAGGTGGATAAGGGAAAGGGGAGGCAAGAGGAGGAGAGACCCGAGGCGGCCGCCGGTCATAGTGGCAGAGGAACTGAACTTCAGGTAAGAAGTTATGACCTGCTGTCTATCTGTGTCAGATATAAACCAAGTTTAGTTGTAGTTTGTTTTCGTTGTGCTGACTTTTTACAGTCGCTTAGAATAACTGGTACTAGCTAGCATGACGGAGTTTATATACTGCTGGGCGGGTGCTATGAAGTTACTGATAGTAAATTTTATTTTATGCTTAAGGTTAGTTTCTCAAACTCCTCAAAATCTTAACAAATTGTGCCAATCCTTACATGTTGCACCAGGCTGATTTATCATCAAAAGTGGAGAAGTCTGTGACAGAGGAGACAGAAGAGCAGCAGAGAGAGATGGAGCAAGAGAGAGAAATAAAAGAGCAGGAGATGGAGATGGAGAGATGACTTTATGTCATCCATGAGGGATGCATTTGACATATGTTTCACATATTATAGCCCAACAAGTTACTTATAGCAATTTAAATACGAGCAATCACTTTTTGGCAGACAATCACTTTTTGGCACAACACCGGCTATTTTTTGTGTTTCTTTTTATCGCTCTGTAGCTGAGTTCAATTGAAAGCCTGCATGCGCTAGTACCTCTTGCCACAAGTTCCCAGAATCCTTTGCGGTTTTATCGCTGAATGACGTCACATTTTTGGTGGGCCGGTCTCTAGTCAAAATGCCCGGGCCGATTTTTTGTCCCAGTTCAGCCCTGTGCAGGACAGACAGACAGGTGACAGTCTCAGGTGTATACACTGCTACACAACAGCACCAGAGAAGGAGGATTTAGTGTTTGTGTTATTACGAGTGCTAAACAAGAAGAGTTCCAGATGGTGCAGTGGACACATGTGTGACTGCTGTGATTAAAGCATCTTTCTTTCAGCTTAACGAGTGAACCGTCAGCTCGTTCAAACACACGTTAAAGTCCGTTTGGCTCGACACCACCGAACAGAGGCAGCAATATAACATAGCTAACATTAACGGTGCAGTGAATCCTGCTTGTGCCGTGATGTTCAGGACTGCAAACCGAGCAGCATCACTGACTTTCAGCTTGTTGTGTTTGTGGATAAATGACTGACTTTAATTATCCACAAAATCATCACATTCTCTGTAGGATTAAGGTCGACTATTGAACAGCGTATATTTTAAAGTAAAGGCTTTAAAACCAAGTAAACGCTGAAAGTACAAACATCACTAATGTCACATAACTTTGCCAACATGTGGCCAACAGGAATGTTTTAATGTTCTTCATTATTAAACATCTGCACATAAATAAGTGACATAATATTCAGTACTTACTTCTGAAAGTTTACTCTTCAGCCGCCCCTCTTCCGCTGTTTTCTTTCGGCAACATTATCCACACCCACCGCCGCGCCGTTCTCTCAGAACTGAAGAAACTTCTTGGATAAAACGTCTTCAAGAAATTTAAAGCAGTTCAGACGCTTTTCTTTCCCAGCTCCTCAGACTGTCCACCCTGTTAGCTTGGTTAAGCAGCCATGAAGAGTAGAAGGCCAAGTATGAGTTTCAAACAATAAACACATTTATTTTTAAACCCTGCAAATAAACAACATTGACATCAAAAGTTTTACATTTCCTAAATGTATCCCACAATCTGAATATAACACCCACTTCCCCACGTTTGATCCGCTGTGTTAAATATGATTAAGAACAGAATTCAATCATTTGCAAATCCTATAAACCAGTATTTTAAACAAAGTGAGAAAATGAAACATTTAAAGAAAAATATTAGCCCATTTTGAATTTGATGGCAGCATCCTCTCTCCAAAAACTAAAGGCTTTACGATGTTTAGTGCTGGACCATGTTGGTTAATGTGTAAACTCAACAGTTTCCATTTTGATTAACCTGACCAACATCTAACATAGAACACCTTTGAAGTGGACCTCGCAGCCTGTGGATAACTTCAAACACGTCGAGGTCTTCAGAGGCTGAACTTTGACCCAGCATCACAAGGAGCGCCATAAACACTTGTTACAGTTATTAGAAGGAAGCCAGCCTTTAGACATCCCCACAATGACATCGTGACCAAGGGTCTGTTGCATGATTTTTAACATGGCTACAATGTGTCGTCTGCTGAGTCATCGTTTAATACAACAACGTACTGAAAGAGAGCATTCAGCATCTGACTGAGCTGGACTAACCTTCCCTTTCAAAAGTGAAAACTGCAACATAAAACTGGAATACAACCAACTTCTAATGAAATGTAACATTTTATAACATGAACACAGATTCCAGGTGAGCTGTGTCTTCCAGGACTGGATTTACCAGAACAGGTATGAGGACGGTGCCTGACGGGCATGTACGAGCTGGAGTGGATCCCAGCTAACACAGGGTGAGGAGACAGACGACCGTTCACGCTCACACTTATTCACCAGTTAACCTAACCCCACTACCTGAATGTGTGTGAACTGTGGGAGGAAGCCAGAGTCCCCTGAGAGGACCCACACAAACACGGGGAGAACATCCAACCTCCACAGAGACTCTCTCTGCACTAAAAGCACAAAATAAAAATCACACCGTCATGTAATTCAAGAAACTGGTCTTAAAAAACATTTAATCTAATATGTCCACATGGAGCCCGTGTTAAGGTCCGTACTGGGCTTCAGAACATCAAGTGAACAACGTCAGATGGGACCTGGGTGCGTTGTCTCCTGATAGAAAGTGCTGAGGATCAGAAGGACTCAGGGACAACACGATATCTGTCCAGCAGAGGGCGGCATTATTCCAAACGGCTCCATCCTAGAAACATGATGTGGAACAGCTGACCTGTAGATCTGCTCAAGAACAATCGTCACAGTCTGATCACAGTCAGTCCCACGTCTGCCATGTTCTCAGCTTCCTTTAGTACAGGTAGCTTTAATGATCATTTCAAGTGTGGTTGTTTCATGGAAACAGAGAGCAGACTGCAACATCCGTGACAGCCGCCTCTAACACTCTGATGGACGTGTGGACAGCAATGCTGCCTGGAACAGTACCGATGTTTCAGGGCTGATGACGTTTTTGGGAGGGACATCTACATCCTGACATATCAAGGTTACTTTACTTTTACGTAAATTTGCTTTACAGAAAAATAATAGCGTTTGTCATCCCTTCACAAACACACACATCGATTTAAACCTGACAGACACATATTTGGAAATTAGACGCGATTAATCAAATCAGAAAAACAGTTATTAGTTATTAAGTTTAGTGACAGCAGCAGGGACAAAGCTGCTTTTATAAGACTTTGTCCTGCATCATTCTCATGATAAAACAGACTCAATGGCCCCAAGATATTTATATGACTGCACTTGCTCAGGTTTGTCCGGATTTCAAACTGTTCTAAAAGTCTTTTGATTGAAATCTGGGGCTGTGTTATTGAAAGCAGCAGAGAAATCGATGAACTGAAGTCCTTTACTCTCTACATGTTTGACAATCAGGTGAAGTAGAATCAAAAGCGCGTCCTCCACTCCTCTGTTGGGCTTATGTGCAATCAGCATTGAATCAAGCTGAAGTTCAGTGTCTTCCATAATCACATTTCTGATGATTTGTTCAAAGACTGAGGTGAGGGCAGCAGGCCTGAAGTCGTTTAGAACTTTTGGACGACTAGATTTAGGACCAAGAACCACGACAGCTTCTTTCCAAAGAGAGGGCATGAACGATTTATTCAGAATAACCTAAAATATAGGACTGAGTTCTTGAGCACAAGTGTAGGAGCCATATGAGTTGTTCCTTTTTGTTTTGGATTAAGAGGGTTGGTTTAAATGCACACCTTGCATTGGTGCACGGGTGTGAGGCGTGACTCGTGGGCGTGTTAGGTGATAAATGTGGTTGCACTCACCTGATGAGCAGAAAGGTCGGGTGAGCATGAGGGGAAACCTGTTGACCCCAGCTTGAGTCATTTTGATGCATTTTTGGCTGTAACTTGATGTATGTTTTATCCACTAATTGATGCCATAGGCCGATGTTGTAGTTTGGTGTAGTAATTGGTGTAATTCTTTGTGAGTTGCAGTCATTGTGTTTGTGCAGTCTGTGCATTTGTTTAATAGTTCGATGTGCTGATTTGTATAGTGGACAGTAACACGTGGAATTAAAGGAGCAAATAGTGCAGAAGTGCATCTCATGTGTTTGTTGTTGTCGTCATCAGCGTCCTCATGTTTAGCCTGCTGCGGCCATTTGCTGGAGGAGCCACAACAACTTGTCAACAGAAGAGTTTGTAGGTTTTATTAGATTATTTATATATAGTTTTATTGGTGAGAGTTTTATGGTTCGCTGTTGCCTTTTAGAGTAAGCCTGTGGCTTCACACAGCTGTTTCAATCAGGAGTCTTATTCCCCTGTTAGGTTTCAGCAGTTTCACCTGCATTAGGCGTTGTACTGATTTGCTTTCTATTGTGCATCAGGCGGCTGAAGCCATTGGCTTGGGAGTACCGCCGCAGTTTGTGTTTAAGACAGTTTGTCTTCCTCACAGCTGACGGTATGGAGGTACATAAATACCCATCGCCAGTATGTACGGAAGACTAGGCTGGGTTAGCTAGGTTTAACAGGCAGATTAGTGGGGATGTTACTCCTGTTAATTGTGTGTGTCCAAGGTTTATTGAAAGGAACGTCATTAATTTGATGTGTTGGAATGAAGCTCTGTGGCATAGGTGCAGTTCAGCGTTTGGATTTTGTAATGTTTGAGTTATGAGTTATGTGAGTTATGCAAACAACAAAGTTTTTTGCAGCTGTTCACCTAAAAATGCAGCCAAGGCGTTTTTAAAATAAACATTTCAAACTATTTACAGAACAATCAGCTGTTCGGCATCAAATCTGATGCCACACAAATTATTTGTGCCACTGCAAAAAATAATTTCTGTCCACTATGAGATAAAGGAGAACAACAGCCTGATACCTGCAGGCCTGACAACAGCAGATGTATCACTCCGCATCAGCCACGCCGCTTTGCTAGCTAAAACACATAAGGACGCTGTCATAGCCTGTCAACCATGTTGATTAGCTGCGTATATACACGAATGTGAATCGCATCATTGGCTGGACTATGGGATAAGGTGGCATCATTCTAATCGCATACAGGAGCAGCCGGACACTTACTGACTATTAACTACTCGATTTAAATCAAGACGCAACCTCTCGCACTCACTCACTCACTCACTCACACACACACACACACACACACACACACACACACACACACACACACACACACACACACACACACACACACACACACACACACACACACACACACACACTCTTTCTAACAGCCATCTTCAAGATAAAACAAATCAAGCTCCAATAACTAGTGAAAAATGTAAAAACTCTCCAAGACATCTGGATTAACGTTAAATCCTAATAACTGTGAACTCTTTGCCATAAATGATAAACTGTAAGATTCCTGTTAAATCAGAAATAAGATATTTGGAAATTCATCTCACAAAGGACCAAAAAGTAAATCGGTCGTTGAACGTGGAGAAGAAACTAAAAGAATTCAAGACCAAACTGAACTCTGGGCTTTTGTCACGGTTCTGGGTCATTTTGACCCAGCATTTTCAGTTCTTATATTACTTTGTATTATGGTTTGTATCCCGATGCTTTTGTTTATTGGTATTCCATGTTTCTGTTATTCTTAGTGAGGGATTAGTTCTTAGGTTGTGTCTCGTGTTTAGTATAGGTTCAGTGTCAAGTCTGCGTCTGTTTCTTGTTTCCTGTTTTATTGTGAAGGGTTGTCTCATGTCAGTGGCTGTATCCCAATTCAGGGTCTGCAGCCTTAAAGTACGCATTTCAAGGCCGATTACGTCACAGCGGAGCGCCGAAGGCTGTCCCAATTCAAAGGCTGCTCCAAATGCGGCCGTGAAATGCGTCCTTCATTTCCCTGAATTTTAAGGCTGTGGCAGTGTAGACTTCGTGGCCCAACATATCCCAGAATGCATAGCGCGGCAGTGGGTGTGGATAATTTAGCCGAAAAATGGCATTAAAACGGATCTCCAATGTGCACTGGACGACAGGAGGGGGAAATCCTTGTGAAAGTGGCCAAAAGACACGAAAAAGGTTACGGCAAAAACAACTAATCATCCGTGTGGATACTAACTCACTCGCCTGGCTAGTGCGCTGCAGAGAGGACGTGAGTAACATCAGTTCTTTTAAGTGAAGGATGTTTTTGAAAATACTGAGAAAATGTCAGGAGGCGTTGGACAAATGGACATTTTTGATAATGGCAAAGAGGATTGAACAACATATGTGGTGAGAGATGAACAATATTGTCTGGCTAACAAAATAGAGGATGAGAGGAAAGTTGCTGTGTTCCTGAGTGTCATGGGAGGAAAAACATACAACTTGCTGCGCAGCATCAAACAAAAACTAAATGTGCAAAAGAGACCGAAAGCTGCATGAAGTAACTGAGAAAGACTCAAATGATTCTCAGGAGGATTTGGCATGCCTGGAGCTGTACACAATGCAAGAGAAAGACAATGATGCAATATGGCTCACACCAAAAATACAAGAGGTTGAGTTACAGATGGAACTGGACACTGGGTCTGCCCTCTCACTGATCTTATATGAAGATTACAGAGACAAATTCCCCAATCTGAAACTGAAACACACCTCGGTGAAACTGAAAACATACACAGGTGAAAGAATAACTCCTCTGGGAAAAGTGAAAGTGGAATATGAGAAAAAGAAACGCAACCTGGAACTTTATGTCAATGAGACTGGAACGAGGCCCGAGTGCACATTCTGTGGATGAAAGACTGAAACAGAAACTTAATAACCGTGCCCAGGTGATCAAAGATGGAATCAGCACTCTGAAAATATTAAAGCACAGATCATACTGGAGGACAATGCAAAACCAAGATTTCACAAGGCACGTCCTGTACCTTATGCTTTATGCCCCAAAGTCGAAGCAGAGCTCCAGCGCTTGGAAGAGCAAGGAATACTCACCAAGGTGGAATGGTCAGATTGGGCTACACCAATAGTGTCAGTAAGCAAGAAAGCAAGTGACAGAGTGCAGATCTGTGGTGATTTTAAGGTTTCAGTGAACCCAGTTCTCCACATAGATCAGTACCCACTTCCGCGGATAGAAGACATATTCACAGCAGTCGCAGGTGGCAAACACTTTTCAAAAACTGACCTTGCCCAGGCTTATCTCCAGTTGGAAGTAGAAGAGACATCCAGGAAATATGTGGTGATAAACACTCACAAAGGCCTATATCAGTACAACAGGCTGGTATTTGGTATCGCCAGTGTCCCAGCAGTATGGCAACGTGCCATGGATCAGGTCCTACAAGGCATTCCAGGAACAGTGTTTTCTGGATGACATAATAGTCACTGGTGTTGATGAGGAGACTCATCTGGCTAACCTAACAGCAGTCCTGGCCAGGCTAGAAAAATATGGATTGAGAGCAAACAAAAACAAATGTGAGTTCTTCAAGGATGCCATTGAGTATTGTGGACACAAGATCGACAGACATGGGCTCCACAAAACCGAGGACAAAGTTGAAGCAGTCCTGAAGGCACCAGACACTAAAAATGTGAGTCAGCTACGTTCATTCTTGGGCTTAATTAATTATTACCACAAGTTTCTACCAAACCTTTCAACAGTCCTGCACCCGAACTCTCTGCTGCAACAAAATGTCAAATGGAAATGGACAAAAAACTATGAAGAGGCATTTAATTTAGTTAAGTTAAACAGCTCATTACATCAGAGGAGGTTCTGACACACTTTGACCCCAATCTACCACTTCGCCTCGCCTGTGATGCCTCACCATATGGCATTGGTGCCGTGCTATCTCACAAAATGCCTGATAGATCCGAACGACTACTTGCCTTTGCCTCAAGGTCCCTAAATGCAGCCGAGCACAACTATACGCAGATAGACAGAGAAACACTCAGTCTAGTGTGGGGAGTGAAGAAGTTTAATCAGTATTTATATGGACGACACTTCACCCTGATCACAGACCACCGACCGCTGGTGTCCATCTTTAACCCTCAGAAAGGTATTCCAACCATGGCTTGCGTACGCTTGCTTGGGCTTTGTTCCTGGGTGCACACACCTACACCATTGAGTTCAAAGGGACAAAGCTACATGGAAATGCAGATGGACTTTCACGTCTTCCACACATGCAACCCACCGAAGAAATGACTGATCCAGCTACTGTGTTTCATGTTACACAAATGGAACCCCTACCTGTCACAAGTGCTCAGGTGAAAAGAGAAACGAGCCAAAACACAATCTTGTCAAACGATCTTACTGTGAATGGTTGGCCGTCCTGTAGTGACACTCAGTTCTCTGCGTACTCCACCCGCAAAGACCAACTATCCGTTTGCCAAGGATGTGTCATGTGGGGAACTCGTGTCATCCTGCCACCCAAACTACGTACAAAGGTACTGGACTCACTGCACGATGGACATTTGGGTGTTAAGATGAAAGGTCTTGCTAGAAGCTATGTTTGGTGGCCAGGCACTGATTGTGAAATGGAGAATATGGCTAAATCCTGCATTGTTTGCCAGCAGACGCTGCGCCAGCCTCAAACAGCACCTGTACACGCGTGGGAGTGGCCATCCGCTCCATGGCAACGCATTCATATAGACTATGCTGGCCCATTTATGGACTAAATGTTCCAGGTTGTGGTTGATGCCCACTCAAAGTGGCCAGAAATCTTCCCCGTAAAGCAAGCAACAGCTGCCAGCACGATCAATAGTCTTTGGTCACCGTTTGCACGCACAGGTCTGCCACAACAGCTCGTAAGTGACAATGGTCATCAGTTTACTGGAGAGGAGTTCCAGTGTTTCCTTGGGAGTAACGGCATACGACATATCACTTCAGCTCCCCATCATCCTGCAACAAAGCTGAACCAGCCAGTCGCACAGAGGGGAAACCGCTACAACAGAAAATTGACAATTTTTTTACTGTCTTACCACTCATGCAACAACTGGACACACACCTGCAATGCTCTTCATGGGATGAGATCTGAGATCACATCTAGATTTGCTGAAACCAGACATTCGCAAGGATGTCCAAGATAAACAGTCTTCCATGGTGGAAGCAACAAGAAACAAAACCAGGTTCTTCAATGTTGGACAAAGAGTTCTCGCCAGAGACTACAGAGACCCAAGTCAGAAATGGCATTCTGGCACGATTCGTTCACGGACCGGACCGCTGATATACACCATAAATGTTGGAGCCAACTTAGTCTGGTGTAGACATGTTGATCAGATTCTAGATGCAGAATGTCACGTGGTTCCAGAGCAACCTGAGAGGACACATCTACACCTCAAGATTCAGAAGAGTTTGCCCTCGCTTCACCACCTGAGGTTCAGGGTTTACGTGAAACCACCAATGTTCAAACACCTGAACTTTCCACACAGAGCACTATGGACTCTGACCAAACAGGCAGACGTTACCCTGAGAGAAATCCCAGAGCACCTCAGAGACTGAACTTATAGGTTTCCAGTTCATTTTGTAAGGAAAGCAGTTAAAATGTTTAAGAGGAAACAACCTACCTCTATGTTGTAAATCACTGAGTAGGTGTCATATTTCAGTTTAAGTACAATCTTATGCTTATGCATAAGCTTATGCTAGACGAGTCCAGAAGTACAGAAACCTTGTGTACAGCGTTGGAGATGAAGTTCTTCTCTTGAACATGAAACGTGGAAGGAAGGGAGGAAGACTTGATCCAGATTTTTCAGGACCCTACACCATTCAAGACATCGCTGGCAAATGTGTGAGATTAAAAAAACACGGAAGGAGCAACTTTAAGAAATCACTACAGCATTGACCATATCAAGCCATACAGAAGAAGCCACCATGTAAATATCAGTGACAATTAAAAATACCCAACTCGCAGTCAGACGGTGAACAGCAGCACAGACCTGAAGATGCCCCCCTGCCATCCTACTGCTAACCCTCAGTGCCAGCAAAGTCCAGAGGATTCATTATGCACCCAAAACGGCTGACACAAGGAGTTTAATTGTGTTCCAGGACCAGAAACGCGTGAACAAGAACTTCCCTCCCAGAAACAAAGCTTAGAAAATGAAGGTGACATAGTGAACAACTCTTTTTGACCAGTTGGTCATTTGTTGCCAGTTTGGCGTTGCAACTTAATTGACTGTTGCATGACTTTGTTTGCATTTTGCAGTCTTCAACTCATATAGGATATAAAGAAACATGCAACGTGCACTGAGCTTGTGGAAGTCTGGAAATGGATCTGCCTGTCAGTAATTTTCTATTTTGCCCACCCGCTGTACCTTTCCTATTTCTCTGCGTGTAAATGCATGCCTATTGTATTGACTTTTTTCCTGTTGTGGCCCGTCGGCCTTTACCAAGCTTATCCACTAGAAATCTCATGCATGCCTGAGCTAACTTATCATATTTTTCTTTTAGTAAAGAGGCTATGGCGTGCAAAGGATACTGGGCGCTTGGAGGCAGCTGTTGGACCATACAAGTTATTTTTCGAACACTGCAGGGGTCACGGTGGTTTCTGATGAGGTAAGAGAACTTATCATTATTGAGTCTGATTTCGAGGTTCTGCTCCTTCTGAAGCATTTGCAGTGCAGAGACCATTAATAGTTTAAAATGTGCGAGTAGGTCGGGGGGTTTGTATTGCAAAACTCTGATAAGGTTTCACCCATTCACTTCAATAGGAAAAAATGTTATCAACCACAACACAGATGTTGTGACATCTGTGACATCATAATACCCAGTTTCAGTATATGCAGAAAGAACCTTTATCAGCAATTCTATTCCTTTAGATGTTTTTGTGTACAGCACTCAAGCAGTTACTTCAAAAATTGTTGCTGTTGTTGTATAAACTCAGATTTTTCAAAACAGGTCATTGATGCATATCTGCACCGTGTTATTGACAGACGAAAGGTAAGTAAGAAATGTCATTTACCTACTAATTTTGAAATAAAAAAAAACCCTATTTACTGTTCTATAACATTTTTGTATACTTGTGCAGAATGCTGCACACCTGCTCTGTTCAGTAGTTGCAAGCTCGTTGTTTTCTGGGCAGTTCAGATGCCTCAACTGGTATGTTGAAAGCTCAGAAGTGGTCCAAACAGTTGACTCCTTTCTGTTGCTGAGGAAAGAGTTCGGTTCCTTTAAAGAAGACTATATTTGAAAACACCCTGAGACGCATGGTACCTAAGTAAATCCAAATTACTCTGCACTTCCAATCCCACAGATGAAGTTCCCAGTTGAAGACGTGGCTGTGCCCTGTGAACTTTGGTACACACTGGATTCTTGTGGTATGTGTTCATTTTGTTATTAATTTGCATAATTTGTTGTGAAGCAGTTTCTTGCACAAAGTGTTATTTTTAAATAAGTTTTCAGTGGCACAAACAATTGTAATTTTTAATTTAACTTTTTCTTTAGATTGTCAACATTTCTGCACAGAAAATACTGCTCATAGACCCCATGGGAATGAAGGTGTTTATGACAGGAAAATTCTGCGCAACTGGAGGTATGTATGATACTGAGGTGTTATTCTTAGATTAAAAAAAAAAAAAATCTTGTTTCATTACAAACACTTTTGTTCAACTAGGAATTTTCTGAGGATGAGAGGGCATGAAGACACCATGGAGTGGCAGTTACAGACTATGCAACACAACAAGCGACAGGATTCCAGCAGTTGTGGAGTTTTACTGTTAAAGGTAACCCGTATTCAAATGATTCAGTTTCTTGTTAGCTAGAATTAAGACTTTAAGTGAATTTAAGTGAAGTGAAAGTTATTTCGGTCAACAACAACAAAGATGATCATTTTACATAGAAGTACTTAATCATACAGTAACTGAAAAAGGAATAGGCTGAAGCCTTGTGGCTTATAATTATCCTATCCTTTACCTAATTAAGACTTTACATTCTAATTATGATCAATCTCACAGTTTGCAGAACACTACCTTGATTTTGGAGAGGTCAGTGAGGTGTCAACCACTACAGAGCCAGTTGTGCTGGAGCGAATGCAGATAGCTTGCACCCTACTTGAAAATCGAGGTAAGTCCAGTAAAGTCCTTATCACGTTAGTGCGTACTTCCAATTTAAATAGTGCTTTTCAAACAGCACAGTACAAATAGTGCTCTTCAAACACTTTCAGATAAGACCCTTCTCAAAGTCTAATTTAGACTAATTTTCCAGGAAGTATATTTGGAAAAAATGTACTATTATTTTTTAATTATTCAATAAATAATGTTTGATTAAAACCTAACTATGATTGTGTTTCAGGGAACGCTGAGGACTACTGCATTGTTTGCTCCATGTTAGATGCTAATGCTGACCGCAGCATGATTGAAATGGTAAAACAAAACAAAACAAAAGAAACACATAAGTCTTAGTATCATTACTTGCCAATCATAATTAAAATGTTGAGTAATAGTATTCACCAAACAGAATATGAGCCATTTATTTTTCCTTTCCAGGTGCAGTGTGAATCTTGCCAAAGATGGGCACATTTTGCATGTGAAAAATATAAAGAGAGCAACCAAGAATATAAATGCCAAAAATGTAGCCAGAGTCAGACAGAGACTGTGCAGAGACTGTAGAAGGACAGAGCAGCAGCAGAGCAGTCCAGATACACTGATGATCCTCTGTCAGATCCAGAGGGACACACAGGGATGATGCTGGACTCTACATTGTGTCTGACAGTGGAGCTGTTCTCAGAGCAGTTCACTCTGCAGCACTGACAGTCATCTGCACTTCTTCTCATACCTCTGTCAGTCACTGCTGGATGAAGCTCTCCTCTCCACCTCCCAGTAACATGGCCCAGTCAGAGCGTCTCTACACACAAGCTGCTGCTGCTTCAACCTCTCTGGATCATCAGGACACAGCTCCTCCTCTCTCAGCACACACACCGTCCTGTTTACCATCATCAGCTCCACCTGCAGAGAGAAGAAGGAAGAGCAGAGGAGATAAACGAGTGTTTCCAGAGACTCTTCATCAGCTGTCAGTCAGTGATGCAGCACATCCAGTATAAAGAGCAGCAGGGACTTCAGTGCTGGGACTGTACTAGGACTCATTGTTGCTTCACTTTTTCTAATCTTTGGATTTTTATTGAAGTTGATGAAAATGTTTTTCCCTCCTAGTTTGAGTTTGGACTTTCATTCATTAGAAGAACCTTGGTGTGTCCACTCTGAGCTCTGTAGGAACCCCAACAACAAGCCCAACAATCCAGATGGACGGTTCCAGCTGTTAACTGGAGGAATTCCATCCAAACATCTGCTCTCACTAAATTCTTCCTCACCTACAGACTGTGTTCTTCACTGTTTTAAACTTGGAAATGAATGCAGTCATTGGTCTGCGTGCTGCTTTGTTCAGAGAGCTGATTGGCTGTTGACAGTGTTTGATCAGAGCGTGTCAGCCGTTACTATGGTGACCATAAAGGTCAGAAACAGGAAGTGTTTGTGTCCAATCCTGAAGCCTGTCACCATTCTCCTCTCACAGCTTCACTGAGAAGCTGCAGCTTTACAGGAAACACTGGATCTTTGTTTCATACTGACTGTGTTTAGTACAATACTGCTGACAGCACCACCCACTCACTCCATCACTCTACTGACCCCAGAGTCTCCAGTCTGTAGTCTGGACTCTGCTGAAGATCAGACAGCTGCTTCACATCTGGATCCTTCAGGTTGTTTCTCCACAGGTCCAGCTGTCTCAGATGGGAGGGGTTGGACTTCAGTGCTGCTGCCAGATAATCACAGCTGATCTTTGACAAACCACAGTCCATCAATCTGTATAAAGAATGAAAGATGTAAGTTTATTAGACAAAGTGTGAGCTTGAAATCATTCAGTGTTTCATCATCTGTTCAGAGCTGAAGAAGGTTCAGAATGTAGAAGTTTAGAAAATGGAAACTCCAAACAGCTGACAGAGTTCATACGCCTTTGTCAGGGTCAAATTCAAGCAAGACCATGTGAAAATTAAAACACATCATCCTAGGTGAACTTAAACACCTTTGTTCCCCTTTTGCTAAGACATAGAAAAGTACACCACACAAAAATACTGCAAAAGGAAACGGTCGCCTTATATACATAGTGTATAAACTCAAAATGCACATTTCACTTCAAATTAAGATTAAGGCTTTGAACAGATCACATAGTTCAGTTCAACATATAAGACTTTAAGAATGCACAAGCATCTACTTAAAATCTATTTAATTTATCATCCATGATATTATTTTGTACAATTCCAATGTATTTTGTTCATCTCCCTTAAATAAACAGGCAGTCTTAAAGTATGAAATATTCATATACAAACACATATAAATGTGTGTACTGTCTCAGTGGCTGATAGTACCCCACAGGCCTCAGTGTGAGCTTGAAGACATTTATAATGTTTAAGTAGTTTAATGTGCAGGTGCTGACGATAAACACATTTTGAATGAAAGCCGGGGAACTTTGGTAGCACAGAAACAAGTGGCTATTCTTTGTGACTATATGGATCACTCACAATACCATTATTTCACACAAAGGCACCAAATTAATACTCAAAAAAGCTGCAGCAATACACACAAATATAAACAGTACTTGGTGACAACTTTGCTTTTAGCCTTTAACCCTTCTTGACTACTTTTGATGTGGCCTCTATATTTTACCTTTAAAAACAGTTTATCTTGCCAATCTGTTATTTTCTCATTTTGACCAACTGTATCAGCACAATTTATCTAAATTCAGACAAAATTTAAAATACAAGTAGAAAGTGATATTTTGACTGTAAAAACCACACACATGTTTAACGAATCATCTTCATAACTTGAAATGCAAATAGAGATTGTACACTTTTAAAAATACGCACACGTTTTGCAAACAACAAAGTTATATGGTACTATTTACCAAAAAATGCAGCCAAGGCTCAGACGTTTTTCATATAATCATTTCAAACTATTTACAGAACAATCAGGTGTCAAACAATAGTTTGTGTCACTCTAACACATATGAGAACAGCACAGGGATAAACCTGCAGGTCTGACAGCAGGTGTGTCACTCAGCGTTTACACTGCAATCTGCCTTTGTTGGCTTTAAGGCAGCAACTGTGACGATCACTAGTAGAACTGACACACAAAACAAAACAACAGCTACACACTAAATACACAAGACAACAAACTAACTTGAGACCAAACACGGTAAACGTCACAAATCTCTCACGTATCAAAACTCTCTCTCTCTTTCGCTCACTCGCTCTCTCTTGCCGGTCACTCCTAAAACTTCCCCCTTTTGCTAAACAACCAAATGTCATGTTTCCATATCATTTTTGATTGGTCGACATGGTACATTTTCCCACCTATAGGGCTTTGGAGCGTGATGTCACGGGAGATGGGCCATGCCCCCTTCCGCCATGACAGTAGGCCAGCCAAAGGATACCATTTCAGCTATGGATCGTACGTGTTGTGTTGTCGGTTGCAACGTTAGATCACACGATCGTGAAGGCAAGAAGCTGGATAACGGGCTCTCTTTTCATCGTTTTCCGTCCTGGAGGCAACGTGAGGGATCCCATGTATCCGATATTACTAAACAAAGACGTCAGGCTTGGATTGCAGCGGTGAGACGAGCGGATATCGAGTTCTCTGCAATCCCCAGCTTTTTGTTGGTTTGCTCACGGCATTTTCTTTCCGGTGAGTTCTAAATTAATTCATATCACTCTTGAAAGGCTTTTAGTGTTATTTTCAACGTGCTGAGGTCATAGATAATGAGATAAAACATGCTAATGTGTGATGCTGCAGAACCACATCATGTCGACTGAGTAGCTTATGATTTGGCATTATTGCAGGCAAACCAGCATATGAAATGGATGTAACAAATCCAGACTGGGCACCAACACTGCACATGGGGCATGATGACATACCTGCATCAGACTCGGACCGGCACTCAAGGCGTACGCAACGGAAGCGAAAAAGAGCACCCATCGGAGGTAAACAACCCCCCCCCCCTCTAAAAACATACTAAATTGCTATCACTGTACACTAATCCGCACATAACTTCCAGATGAATCACACACCTGTCATTGGAATATTGGTGTACATTTACCTTATGTCTAATTTTATCTTACAGGCTTTCGTTATGCAGCTGCAGAGTCTGAAGGTGTGCCCCGTGCAGAAGTGATTGATGAAGATCTGACAGAAGACCAACAGCAAAATCACAATGTCATGGAGGCAGTGGACAGCAGTTGTGTTGGACAAGTGGAGGTTGAGGTACCAGCTGCAAATGTGGATATACTGAAGAAATGTAAACCTTTTAAAATGATGACAGATTACAAACTCTCAGCTGTGTCTGTAATCAAACCTCTGTAACTTTGCTTCACTTCAGCAGCATCAGCTCATGTTCACATGTTGATTCATGGTTTGCTTCAGTTTTTGATGGACTGCAGAATATTTTGAAGGTTATCTGCTATAAAAAGCCAGAACAGGAAAATCTGCTTCATGTGTTTCTGTTTGATCCTCAGTGACTTTGACACAAAGGCCTCTGCTGTGATGATCACACCTCTGATCAAGTCTCACAGTGTCAGCTTTGTTTTTATACATATGGATATGTGCTGATAAATGATCAGAGTTATAATATTTCCCACTGTCTGCTGTGTGCCGTGACCTTTGACCTGCTAAAGACAGTCAGCTGTGGATTATTCATTGTTGTGTCTGATACTTAGAACTGTGAGGAAGAACACTACACAGTTAATCAGGGTCCCCTCTCTCTGAATCAGGAAAGGTGGGCAGGCCGCGTGTGGGCCGCGGGCCATACGTTGAGTCTCACTGTTTGAAATGTGAACATTGTTCTGCTGCAGTCAATGGACTAAACCAGAGAAGAAGAAAACAGACTTTACCATGAAGATCCTCAGTGTGGATCAGTATAATATCAGCCTGATGTCTGCAGTTTAGTGTCAGCACAACTTTCACATCATATTCATCTCAGCACAACTAAAACATGCTGACTGACCTCAGAGTTTCAAGTCCACATCCTGGACTCTCCAGGAAACCACACAGATGCTTCACTGCTGAATCCTGCAGCTTGTTGTTGGAGCTCAGGTCCAGCTCTCTCAGATGGGAGGGGTTGGACTTCAGTGCTGCTGCCAGATAATCACAGCTGATCTCTGACAAACCACAGCCCCTCAATCTGTATAAAGAATGAAAGATGTAAGTTTATTAGACAAAGTGCTTGAAATCATTCAGTGTTTCATCATCTGTTCAGAGCTGAAGAAGGTTCAGAATGTAGAAGTTTAGAAAATGGAAACTCCAAACAGCTGACAGAGTTCATACGCCTTTGTCAGGGTCAAATTCAAGCAAGACCATGTGAAAATTAAAACACATCATCCTAGGTGAACTTAAACACCTTTGTTCCCCTTTTGTTAAGACACAGAAAAGTACACCACACAAAAATACTGCAAAAGGAAACGGTCGCCTTATATACATAGTGTATAAACTCAAAATGCACATTTCACTTCAAATTAAGATTAAGGCTTTGAACAGATCACATAGTTCAGTTCAACATATAAGACTTTAAGAATGCACAAGCATCTACTTAAAATCTATTTAATTTATCATCCATGATATTATTTTGTACAATTCCAATGTATTTTGTTCATCTCCCTTAAATAAACAGGCAGTCTTAAAGTATGAAATATTCATATACAAACACATATAAATGTGTGTACTGTCTCAGTGGCTGATAGTACCCCACAGGCCTCAGTGTGAGCTTGAAGACATTTATAATGTTTAAGTAGTTTAATGTGCAGGTGCTGACGATAAACACATTTTGAATGAAAGCCGGGGAACTTTGGTAGCACAGAAACAAGTGGCTATTCTTTGTGACTATATGGATCACTCACAATACCATTATTTCACACAAAGGCACCAAATTAATACTCAAAAAAGCTGCAGCAATACACACAAATATAAACAGTACTTGGTGACAACTTTGCTTTTAGCCTTTAACCCTTCTTGACTACTTTTGATGTGGCCTCTATATTTTACCTTTAAAAACAGTTTATCTTGCCAATCTGTTATTTTCTCATTTTGACCAACTGTATCAGCACAATTTATCTAAATTCAGACAAAATTTAAAATACAAGTAGAAAGTGATATTTTGACTGTAAAAACCACACACATGTTTAACGAATCATCTTCATAACTTGAAATGCAAATAGAGATTGTACACTTTTAAAAATACGCACACGTTTTGCAAACAACAAAGTTATATGGTACTATTTACCAAAAAATGCAGCCAAGGCTCAGACGTTTTTCATATAATCATTTCAAACTATTTACAGAACAATCAGGTGTCAAACAATAGTTTGTGTCACTCTAACACATATGAGAACAGCACAGGGATAAACCTGCAGGTCTGACAGCAGGTGTGTCACTCAGCGTTTACACTGCAATCTGCCTTTGTTGGCTTTAAGGCAGCAACTGTGACGATCACTAGTAGAACTGACACACAAAACAAAACAACAGCTACACACTAAATACACAAGACAACAAACTAACTTGAGACCAAACACGGTAAACGTCACAAATCTCTCACGTATCAAAACTCTCTCTCTCTTTCGCTCACTCGCTCTCTCTTGCCGGTCACTCCTAAAACTTCCCCCTTTTGCTAAACAACCAAATGTCATGTTTCCATATCATTTTTGATTGGTCGACATGGTACATTTTCCCACCTATAGGGCTTTGGAGCGTGATGTCACGGGAGATGGGCCATGCCCCCTTCCGCCATGACAGTAGGCCAGCCAAAGGATACCATTTCAGCTATGGATCGTACGAGTTGTGTTGTCGGTTGCAACGTTAGATCACACGATCGTGAAGGCAAGAAGCTGGATAACGGGCTCTCTTTTCATCGTTTTCCGTCCTGGAGGCAACGTGAGGGATCCCATGTATCCGATATTACTAAACAAAGACGTCAGGCTTGGATTGCAGCGGTGAGACGAGCGGATATCGAGTTCTCTGCAATCCCCAGCTTTTTGTTGGTTTGCTCACGGCATTTTCTTTCCGGTGAGTTCTAAATTAATTCATATCACTCTTGAAAGGCTTTTAGTGTTATTTTCAACGTGCTGAGGTCATAGATAATGAGATAAAACATGCTAATGTGTGATGCTGCAGAACCACATCATGTCGACTGAGTAGCTTATGATTTGGCATTATTGCAGGCAAACCAGCATATGAAATGGATGTAACAAATCCAGACTGGGCACCAACACTGCACATGGGGCATGACGACATACCTGTATCAGACTCGGACCGGCACTCGAGGCGTACGCAACGGAAGCGAAAAAGAGCACCCATCGAGGTAAACAACCCCCCCCCCCTCTAAAAACATACTAAATTGCTATCACTGTACACTAATCCGCACATAACTTCCAGATGAATCACACACCTGTCATTGGAATATTGGTGTACATTTACCTTATGTCTAATTTTATCTTACAGGCTTTCGTTATGCAGCTGCAGAGTCTGAAGGTGTGCCCCGTGCAGAAGTGATTGATGAAGATCTGACAGAAGACCAACAGCAAAATCACAATGTCATGGAGGCAGTGGACAGCAGTTGTGTTGGACAAGTGGAGGTTGAGGTACCAGCTGCAAATGTGGATATACTGAAGAAATGTAAACCTTTTAAAATGATGACAGATTACAAACTCTCAGCTGTGTCTGTAATCAAACCTCTGTAACTTTGCTTCACTTCAGCAGCATCAGCTCATGTTCACATGTTGATTCATGGTTTGCTTCAGTTTTTGATGGACTGCAGAATATTTTGAAGGTTATCTGCTATAAGACTTCACGCCCCAAGGACCTCAACAGCTACAGGCCGGTGGCTCTGACATCCCACCTGATGAAGACCCTGGAGCGGTTGGTCCTTGCTCAGCTTCGGCGCCTAATAAGCTCATCACTGGACCCACTTCAGTTTGCCTACCAGCCTGGCATTGGAGCGGATGATGCCATCATTCACCTCCTACATCGTTCCCTCGCTCACCTGGAGACCGCTGGAAGCACTGTGAGAATCATGTTCTTTGATTTCTCCAGTGCCTTCAACACTATTCTTCCCTCGGTTCTGAAGGACAAGCTGGAGAACTCTGGAGTGGACCATCACCTCACTACCTGGATTTTGGACTACCTCACCGACCGACCACAGTATGTGAGGACTCAGGGCTGTGTGTCGGACAGGGTCGTCTGCAGTACGGGGGCCCCACAGGGAACGGTTCTGGCTCCGTTCCTCTTCACCATCTACACTGCAGACTTCTCCCACAATTCCACCCAGTGCTTCCTGCAGAAGTTCTCTGATGACTCTGCAATAGTCGGCCTCATCACTGATGGGGACGACAAGGAGTACAGAGGACTGACTCAAGACTTTGTGGACTGGTGCCAGCTGAACTACCTCCAGATCAACGCCAGTAAAACCAAGGAGCTGGTGGTAGACTTCCGCAGGCACAAGCATTCTCCACTGCAACCACTGAACATCCAGGGTATGGACATTGAGGCTGTGGACAGCTACAGGTACCTTGGTGTTCATCTGAACAACAGACTGGACTGGACTCATAACTCAGACGCCCTCTACAGGAAAGGGCAGAGCAGGTTGTACCTGCTGCGGAGACTCAGGTCATTTGGGGTGGAGGGCCCACTCCTGAAGACCTTCTATGACTCTGTGGTGGCTTCTGCTATCTTTTATGGCGTGGTCTGCTGGGGCGGCAGCATCTCTGCTGGGGACAGGAAGAGACTGAACAGGGTGATCCGAAGGGCCAGCTCTGTTCTAGGATGCCCTCTGGACCCAGTGGAGGTGGTGAGTGACAGGAGAATGGCGGCTAAGCTGTCATCCCTGTTGGACAACGTCTCCCACCCCATGCAGCAGACTGTGACAGCACTGAGCAGCTCCTTCAGTGGGAGACTGCGGCACCCACGGTGTGGGACGGAGAGATTTCGCAGGTCTTTCCTCCCCACTGCTGTCAGACTCCACAACAAAGACTTTAACTGAACAAACACACACATCCACACATGTGCAATAACACTAAGTGCAATAATCTTTTCTGGCATCGTTGTATTTTTACTCAGTTGTATATAGCATTCGTATTCTATTTTTATCTTATTGTATATTTTTATTCTATTTTATTCTACTGTATATAGTATATTATTTTATTCTATTCTGTACAGCTGTGTACTGTATTTATTCTTATTGTATTCTAATTTTTGCGTCATAACTTTTGCACTGTCCACTTCCTGCTGTGACAAAACAAATTTCCCACGTGTGGGACTAATAAAGGTTATCTTATCTTATCTTATCTTATCTTATAAAAAGCCAGAACAGGAAAATCTGCTTCATGTGTTTCTGTTTGATCCTCAGTGACTTTGACACAAAGGCCTCTGCTGTGATGATCACACCTCTGATCAAGTCTCACAGTGTCAGCTTTGTTTTTATACATATGGATATGTGCTGATAAATGATCAGAATTATAATATTTCCCACTGTCTGCTGTGTGCCGTGACCTTTGACCTGCTAAAGACAGTCAGCTGTGGATTATTCATTGTTGTGTCTGATACTTAGAACTGTGAGGAAGAACACTACACAGTTAATCAGGGTCCCCTCTCTCTGAATCAGGGAAGGTGGGCAGGCCGCGTGTGGGCCGCGGGCCATACGTTGAGTCTCACTGTTTGAAATGTGAACATTGTTCTGCTGCAGTCAATGGACTAAACCAGAGAAGAAGAAAACAGACTTTACCATGAAGATCCTCAGTGTGGATCAGTATAATATCAGCCTGATGTCTGCAGTTTAGTGTCAGCACAACTTTCACATCATATTCATCTCAGCACAACTAAAACATGCTGACTGACCTCAGAGTTTCAAGTCCACATCCTGGACTCTCCAGGAAACCACACAGATGCTTCACTCCTGAATCCTGCAGCTCGTTCCAGCTCAGGTCCAGCTGTCTCAGATGGGAGGGGTTGGACTTCAGTGCTGCTGCCAGATAATCACAGCTGATCTCTGACAAACCACAGTCCCTCAATCTGTATAAAGAATGAAAGATGTAAGTTTATTAGACAAAGTGTGAGCTTGAAATCATTCAGTGTTTCATCATCTGTTCAGAGCTGAAGAAGGTTCAGAATGTAGAAGTTTAGAAAATGGAAACTCCAAACAGCTGACAGAGTTCATACGCCTTTGTCAGGGTCAAATTCAAGCAAGACCATGTGAAAATTAAAACACATCATCCTAGGTGAACTTAAACACCTTTGTTCCCCTTTTGTTAAGACATAGAAAAGTACACCACACAAAAATACTGCAAAAGGAAACGGTCGCCTTATATACATAGTGTATAAACTCAAAATGCACATTTCACTTCAAATTAAGATTAAGGCTTTGAACAGATCACATAGTTCAGTTCAACATATAAGACTTTAAGAATGCACAAGCATCTACTTAAAATCTATTTAATTTATCATCCATGATATTATTTTGTACAATTCCAATGTATTTTGTTCATCTCCCTTAAATAAACAGGCAGTCTTAAAGTATGAAATATTCATATACAAACACATATAAATGTGTGTACTGTCTCAGTGGCTGATAGTACCCCACAGGCCTCAGTGTGAGCTTGAAGACATTTATAATGTTTAAGTAGTTTAATGTGCAGGTGCTGACGATAAACACATTTTGAATGAAAGCCGGGGAACTTTGGTAGCACAGAAACAAGTGGCTATTCTTTGTGACTATATGGATCACTCACAATACCATTATTTCACACAAAGGCACCAAATTAATACTCAAAAAAGCTGCAGCAATACACACAAATATAAACAGTACTTGGTGACTGTTAAGTCTAATTGTTGAATGTTGCCATTGTGTTTCTTAAATTTGTACAGTCTTAGTTCAAGCAGTAGGATCAAAGCCATTCCTTTGATCCTGGCCACCTCTCCAACCACTCTGTGCTGGGGGAGGTTTTATTGTAGATACATCCTATCTGGAAGATCTGTTTCTTTTGATGTAAACTTCCTGGGTTTACGACCCTTTGGTCAGCAGGAGGTCTGACACACACACACACACACACACACACACACACACACACACACACACACACTCTTACAGAAGTTCACACATATACATAAAATGCTTTGTCTTAGAACAAAGGGGGCGTGGCTTTGTTCTGACGTGTTTTGTGTGAACTGTCTCCCAATAAAAGGTAGCAGGAGGAGGTCAGATCTGTGGTCATTTTCGTGGTGGACACAGACGAGGCCTCCCTTGCGCAAATAATCGATCGATCGACTGTCTTGTTTTCTTCATGATGAATAAGTCTCTAGAATTAGCGGGGCTTGTGGAAACACAGACCCAACAGTGACAACTTTGCTTTTAGCCTTTAACCCTTCTTGACTACTTTTGATGTGGCCTCTATATTTTACCTTTAAAAACAGTTTATCTTGCCAATCTGTTATTTTCTCATTTTGACCAACTGTATCAGCACAATTTATCTAAATTCAGACAAAATTTAAAATACAAGTAGAAAGTGATATTTTGACTGTAAAAACCACACACATGTTTAACGAATCATCTTCATAACTTGAAATGCAAATAGAGATTGTACACTTTTAAAAATACGCACACGTTTTGCAAACAACAAAGTTATATGGTACTATTTACCAAAAAATGCAGCCAAGGCTCAGACGTTTTTCATATAATCATTTCAAACTATTTACAGAACAATCAGGTGTCAAACAATAGTTTGTGTCACTCTAACACATATGAGAACAGCACAGGGATAAACCTGCAGGTCTGACAGCAGGTGTGTCACTCAGCGTTTACACTGCAATCTGCCTTTGTTGGCTTTAAGGCAGCAACTGTGACGATCACTAGTAGAACTGACACACAAAACAAAACAACAGCTACACACTAAATACACAAGACAACAAACTAACTTGAGACCAAACACGGTAAACGTCACAAATCTCTCACGTATCAAAACTCTCTCTCTCTTTCGCTCACTCGCTCTCTCTTGCCGGTCACTCCTAAAACTTCCCCCTTTTGCTAAACAACCAAATGTCATGTTTCCATATCATTTTTGATTGGTCGACATGGTACATTTTCCCACCTATAGGGCTTTGGAGCGTGATGTCACGGGAGATGGGCCACGCCCCCTTCCGCCATGACAGTAGGCCAGCCAAAGGATACCATTTCAGCTATGGATCGTACGTGTTGTGTTGTCGGTTGCAACGTTAGATCACACGATCGTGAAGGCAAGAAGCTGGATAACGGGCTCTCTTTTCATCGTTTTCCGTCCTGGAGGCAACGTGAGGGATCCCATGTATCCGATATTACTAAACAAAGACGTCAGGCTTGGATTGCAGCGGTGAGACGAGCGGATATCGAGTTCTCTGCAATCCCCAGCTTTTTGTTGGTTTACTCACGGCATTTTCTTTCCGGTGAGTTCTAAATTAATTCATATCACTCTTGAAAGGCTTTTAGTGTTATTTTCAACGTGCTGAGGTCATAGATAATGAGATAAAACATGCTAATGTGTGATGCTGCAGAACCACATCATGTCGACTGAGTAGCTTATGATTTGGCATTATTGCAGGCAAACCAGCATATGAAATGGATGTAACAAATCCAGACTGGGCACCAACACTGCACATGGGGCATGACGACATACCTGTATCAGACTCGGACCAGCACTCAAGGCGTACGCAACGGAAGCGAAAAAGAGCACCCATCGGAGGTAAACAACCCCCCCCCCTCTAAAAACATACTAAATTGCTATCACTGTACACTAATCCGCACATAACTTCCAGATGAATCACACACCTGTCATTGGAATATTGGTGTACATTTACCTTATGTCTAATTTTATCTTACAGGCTTTCGTTATGCAGCTGCAGAGTCTGAAGGTGTGCCCCGTGCAGAAGTGATTGATGAAGATCTGACAGAAGACCAACAGCAAAATCACAATGTCATGGAGGCAGTGGACAGCAGTTGTGTTGGACAAGTGGAGGTTGAGGTACCAGCTGCAAATGTGGATATACTGAAGAAATGTAAACCTTTTAAAATGATGACAGATTACAAACTCTCAGCTGTGTCTGTAATCAAACCTCTGTAACTTTGCTTCACTTCAGCAGCATCAGCTCATGTTCACATGTTGATTCATGGTTTGCTTCAGTTTTTGATGGACTGCAGAATATTTTGAAGGTTATCTGCTATAAAAAGCCAGAACAGGAAAATCTGCTTCATGTGTTTCTGTTTGATCCTCAGTGACTTTGACACAAAGGCCTCTGCTGTGATGATCACACCTCTGATCAAGTCTCACAGTGTCAGCTTTGTTTTTATACATATGGATATGTGCTGATAAATGATCAGAGTTATAATATTTCCCACTGTCTGCTGTGTGCCGTGACCTTTGACCTGCTAAAGACAGTCAGCTGTGGATTATTCATTGTTGTGTCTGATACTTAGAACTGTGAGGAAGAACACTACACAGTTAATCAGGGTCCCCTCTCTCTGAATCAGGAAAGGTGGGCAGGCCCCGTGTGGGCCGCAGGCCATACGTTGAGTCTCACTGTTTGAAATGTGAACATTGTTCTGCTGCAGTCAATGGACTAAACCAGAGAAGAAGAAAACAGACTTTACCATGAAGATCCTCAGTGTGGATCAGTATAATATCAGCCTGATGTCTGCAGTTTAGTGTCAGCACAACTTTCACATCATATTCATCTCAGCACAACTAAAACATGCTGACTGACCTCAGAGTTTCAAGTCCACATCCTGGACTCTCCAGGAAACCACACAGATGCTTCACTCCTGAATCCTGCAGCTTGTTGTTGGAGCTCAGGTCCAGCTCTCTCAGATGGGAGGGGTTGGACTTCAGTGCTGCTGCCAGATAATCACAGCTGATCTCTGACAAACCACAGCCCCACAATCTGTATAAAGAATGAAAGATGTAAGTTTATTAGACAAAGTGTGAGCTTGAAATCATTCAGTGTTTCATCATCTGTTCAGAGCTGAAGAAGGTTCAGAATGTAGAAGTTTAGAAAATGGAAACTCCAAACAGCTGAAGCCAACAGGAAGCAGCTTCAAACAAACACAACAAGAGAAAAAACTCTGAATGTTTCACATTAAAGTCGTACATTTCTCATAAAAACAGGACAAAGACTTGAAAAAGTCGTGTTTTTCCTTCCAGGAACCACAAGGCTTCACTTTTAAAGGTGAAGTGTGAAAGAAATGGACATATTTGAAGTCCAACACCTTTTTCCAGTCACATTATTAAAGCAGACAAACTACAAGCTCATTTTCATTCCAACAAGTCATCTTCTGACCTGGACTAACAACACTGGTCTCTATGTGCAGCTGGCTGTGAGACCAGTGCTCAGGGAGCGTCTACAAAGTGCAACACTGAAAGAACATCACACACTAGCTGTGTCCCAAAACGTCGGCTGCATCCTTCGGAGGACCCGGTATTCGCGGTCTACGTGGGCCGGGTCCTTCAAAGACCGAAAAGGCTGGAAGTGCGAGGCTGTGAAATGGGATGGTCTAGCCTTCAGATTTGCGTCACCGCTGTCTTTGTGGAGTTTAATAAACTCGGCCGTCTGCTCCTTGCTATCTAAAATATAACAGGACACTGGCGTAAATTCTCGACCGTCTCACACTTCTGTTTAATCAGTTTCCTGTTTAACGTTTATTCAGCTGTGTGAAAATCCCGGAGGAACTTTGATCTCAGCCAAACCGATTTACTCCGGAACAAATAAAACACAGAAAAAAGGCAAACAATTACATTTTTAAGTTATCCGGGTGACTTATATATCATGTTTAACCTGAGTAGCGAAAGAGCGGGGTCTGAAAACGATGAAGCCGGGCGTCCGCTGCTCTCGCCGGCTGGAGTGACCATTGAACCCCCCGGCTTGCTAGCGAGCGGGTGGGTAACAGACGTCTCCGAAAACGTCGGCACACTTTTGCAAATATGCGATGTCTTGATAAACCGAGCAGATATTTGAAGTTTACACAGCTACTTTCTCGCCTGAAAATATGTTAAAAGTTTATTTTGTGACCCAGAAAGATTAATAAGAGTAATTTGAAAACTTAGTAGCTGCCGCCATTGTTGGCAGCTGAAATTTGGCTGGGCCGCGCTATGAATTCTGGGATATGGTGGGCCACGAAGGACACACCCGACGAATCCTTCAAATTCGGGGAAATGAAGGACGCATTTGTCGGGCACATTTGAAGGAGTCGACAAATACGGACAGCCTTCATCGCCTGGCTGTGACGTAATCGGCCTTCAAATGCAGCCTCTGGAGGATGCAGCCGACGTTTTGGGACACAGCTACTAATTTGCTTCCATCATCCAACCTGAAGAGGAAACAGAGACGCCTCCCCTTCAAAGTAAAAGCTGCTCCTTTTGGACACAGTATCAAAGAAAGTCTACAGTATAACATAGAAAAGACAGAACAAAGTTTTGGTTGTTTTTAAATTGTGCAGAAATGAAACTACACTAAGCTCAATTATGTGACAGACATTTCATCCCATGTCAGTTTGGCCTCATCCTGGGCCGGATTATCCAGCACACACTCTGACCACAGGTCCATGTTGAGCAGGATGAGCTGCTGGCTAATCTGGAGGCTGTAGCAGCAGCTCACAGTCACAGTGGGTTTCCACTCATGAAAAAGCTCTGGCTGCTTCATTTCTCATCTCATATCAGAGACTTTAATGCTTCACTGAAGCTGTACTGTGATGCTTCCATATTCCAGTGAGGCCTCCATAATGATTTCAGCTGTTCTGTACACACACTGTGTGCCCTGTATGGCTCAAAGTCTCTGCAGCCTGTTTTTATCTGCTATCATCAGATCTTCATCATCCTCATTCACATCCCTCACACACTCTACAGCCTCATCAGCACTGACTTCATCTTCACTGACTGATGGAGCACAACATGAACCTGTGGAGGCTGAAACACTGTCCTGTCAAACATCTCCCCGTCACCACTCCACTTCTGTCAGCCTTTAAATGAACCCTGCTCAAGTCTGTCACTTCTGTTTGGAGCCAAAAGAGGTTAAAGATTACGCCACTACATTCTTGTCTAGAAAATATTAAAGTGTATTTGGTGACACACAAAAAAGGGTAAAAGTATAGTTTGGGTCCACACATGTCCAAACCCTGGTGTGTAGGCCTACTTAGTATTGAGAAAAGCCCACTAAAAGAACGCCCACCAGACCAAAGCAATGGTGTTGACTTGATCAGCATTAACCCCGCCCCCTGACTTTGATGGGTGAAGCTGACAAATAAAATGTATTTATGAACAGCGATGCAGGGCCAGGAGTAGCAACGTGAATTAAATAAATACATCATTAAATAATTCATTAAATGTGTCAGTAAAATAATTAAAATAGAAAACAAACCAACAAAATATGTAATTAACTAATTTGAATTGTACATAAATACTTAATGAATTATTTTAAATGAAATTAACCGATAATTCATTGTGATTTTGTTTTGTGTTTTGATGAGCTAATAATCAGCTCTCTTTTTCTCATTGTTGTTCTAAGCCGCTTATCCAAAGGTAAGGCACTACCTGTTGAATTATTTCCAAAGTGTGCCAAATTGGACATTACAAATTAAAGTCTACTCACTGAAATTACTGGGGAATGTCTGCTTTGATTTTGATGAGAATCTCATGACAGTACTGAGGATTTAATGCAGTTGGACTGCTAAAAATGATTGAATGCGGTTGGACCGCTAAAGGATTTAATACGGTTGGACCGTGGAAAGCAGTTGGACTGCTGAGTGATTTTAGTATATTAGGGAATTTGGTTATTGTTTGGGGTGGAGCCCGTATTGGTTATAAGGTTGGACCTGCTTCAGTCTTACACTTTTTTGGCTGTTTTACTGTTGTTCCAAAGTATTATAAATTATTCAAGAACGTTTGTAAATGTCACTGTTTCCATTGGACCTGAGTGACGTACAAAGACAGAGAGGGAGAGAAAGGAGAGAGAGGATGGAGACAGCAAAGAGAGAGCAAACACAAACAGGTGAGAGTGGACAGGTGACCAAGGTCAGCAACCAATCAGAGAGCTTCTGTTTGACCCACAGTCACTGATGATGACTGCACATAACCAAGCAGTGTGTTACTCTGATATCAAATATGGATCCTGCTCTTATAATAATGATCATCAGATGATATTATTGTGTTATTTTGTAGCTGAATACGATGTTTGTGTGATTATCAGTGAAAGAAGCAGTGAGGAGGATGGAGAGAGAGAGAGGACAGAGGGTGAAGTTAGAAACACTAAAAGGATTTTTCATGGATTTCATGGATGATTTGAGTGATTTCCAGCAGGACACTTAAACATGTCAGTGGACGTCCTAAAGAACATATTCACTGATATGAAACGTGTCATTGAACAGGATTAATATCAGTGGAAACATGGTGGAAACAGCTGTGACTGCATGGATGTGACACACTTCAAATCTGTTCTCCACTCCTGGATTTGGGATCCATGGAGCTGCTGCTGAGTCTGTACAATAAAGGAATGGTGTGGAAGGTTGCAGCGTACGGACACAAACACTGTGGTTACAATCTGATTTTATTTTCAACATTAAACTACTAACCTACACTGATCAATGATGTTAATGATCACATCTGGACTCACCCAGCCTTTCTGCAGTTCCTCACAGCTGGAATCAGTCTCTGTCGTCCCCGCTCTGATGTGTTGTACTTCTGCAGGTCAAACTCATCCAGAACCTCCTCTGACATCTGCAGCATGAAGGCCAGAGCTGAGCACTGGATCTCAGAGAGTTCCTTCTTTGATCTGTTCTCTGACTTCAGGAACTCTTGGATCTCCTGAAATAATGAGAGGTGGTTCATCTCCATCAGACAGTGGAAGATGTTGATGCTTCTGTCAGGAGAGATTCCATCACTGTTCATCTCCTTCAGGTTGTTGATGACTCTCTGGATGGTTCCTGGACTGATCTCTGTCTGACCCAGCAGACCTACTAAGAGTCTCTGGTTGGACTCCAGACAGAGGCCATGAAGGAAGCGAACAAATAGGTCCAGGTGGCCATTTTTACTCTGGAGGGATTTCTCCATGGCTCTGCTCAGAAATACATCAAGTGATTGGAGATCTTTGTTATCAAAAACACTGGAAATCATCTTGATTAAAGATTTTGGTTTAAGGAAGTTCTTCAGCACCTTTGTCTTCCTGTTGGTGTGACATTGGAACATGTAGACTGCAGCCAGAAACTCCTGAATGCTCAGATGAACAAAGCAGTAGACTGGTTTCTGGAAGATCACACACTCTCTTTTGAAGATCTCTGTACAAACTCCTGAGTACACCGAGGCCTCTGTCACATCCAGACCACACTGCTCCAGGTCTTCTTGGTAGAACATGATGTTTCCTTTCTCCAGATGTTCAAACGCCAGCCTCCCCAGCTTCAGAAGAACTTCCCTGTCAGCCTCCGTCAGCTCCTGTGGACTCGTCTCATGTCCCTCGTGGTACTTGTTCTTCTTCCTCTTTGTCTGAACCAGCAGGAAGTGTGAGTACATGTCAGTCAGGGTCTTGGGCAGCTCTCCTCTCTGCTCTGTAGTCAACATGTGCTCCAGAACTGTAGCAGTGATCCAGCAGAAGACTGGGATACTACACATGATGTGGAGGCTCCTGGATGTCTTCATGTGGGAGATGATTCTGCTGGACAGCTCTTCATCACTGAATCTCCTCCTGAAGTACTCCTCCTTCTGGGCGTCAGTGAAGCCTCGTACTTCTGTTAGCCTGTCAACACATGTAGGAGGGATCTGATTGGCCGCTGCGGGTCGGGAAGTTATCCAGACGAGAGCCGAGGGAAGCAGATTCCCCTGGATGAGGTTTGTCAGCAGCTGGCTGACTGATGACTTCTGTGTGACATCAGACAGCAGCTTCCTGTTGGTGAAATCCAATGAAAGTCTGCTTTCATCCAGGCCGTCAAAGATGAACAAAAGCTGAGAGACAGCCAGCTTCTCTGCTGTGACCTTCTGTAATGTTGGATGGAAAACATGGAGCAGCTCCAGAAGACTGTACTGCTCATCTCTGATCAGGTTCAGCTCCCTGAATGAAAGCAGAACCACCACACTGACATGTTGGTTCTCCAAGCCCTCTGCCCAGTCCAGAGTGAACTTCTGCACTGAGAAGGTTTTTCCAACACCAGCCACGCCGTTGGTCAGAACCACTCTGATGGGTCTCTGTTGGTCAGGTAAGGCTTTAAAGATGTCCTGGCACCTGATTGGAGCGTCATGGAGGGCGTCCATCTTGGAAGCTGTCTCCAGCTGCCTCACCTCATGTTGGGTATGAACCTCTTCACTCTGTCCCTCTGTGATGTAGAGCTCAGTGTAGATCCTGTTGAGGAGGGTTCTACTTCCTGTTTCATCACTTCCTTCAGTCACACGTTCACATCTCCTCCTCAGACTGATCTTATGTTCATCTAAAACCTCCTGCAGACCAACATCTGCTGAAAGAAAGAAAAACAATGAGACTAAAGAGAAAGAAAACTCTTCAATGTCTGAACAACACAAGAAGTTCAGTTTTCAGAAATGAGTCCATCAGCAGACAGATGTTCAGTCTTACTTTGTACACAGCTGCTCTGACTGGCTGTCTGCAGTCCAGCTCTGCTTCTGGATCTTTCTCCACACTGTGCAGAAGCTCTGATGGTGACACAGAAAAGTCACAGTGGAGATACTTCTGTCCACCTTTGATTAGACTCATTATAAAAAGGAAAACAAAGTTTGAACACAGTCATGTTTCCAGTTCACTGACTTACATTTATTCCATGGACACTCACTCTAACCTGAACCACAGCTACAACCCAACATTGTTGAGGCCTCATCTCCTCCTTTCCTGACTGTAGAGGTTAAATATGCAACAACCAACAAATAAAAGAATTTGGTTCATTTCAAAGAAATTCACACGGTGACCAAGTAAAGTAACCGTAGTAAAGGAGACAACATCCCGTTGATGGTGGGATTATTTGAAAGATTTGCTTTAGTCACGTCACCAAATGCAGTTGAACCACCCGTGGATCCATGTTTGACCATTCTACCACTCTGAGCTCTGCTTTTGAATCATTTTATTATTATCATCATTCATTTATTCATTCTTTGGAGGGGGGCTATTTCCTAATGCCGCCCTAATAAGCTGATGTTCAAGGGGAAATATAACAGAAACTCTTTCAGTGTTATTCATTAATAAATTAACAGATAAACTGTGAAGAAGAAAAAACTGAGATTTAAAGGAGAGAGTGAGAAACTTGATCATCCATCCTCATAATACATGTTTATCAGTATCTGCTGTGACCATACTGCAGTAATAACTACAAGTCTACATTTCTGTGACTGTTGATCAATCACAGCAGGAATCTGAGCTCATCTCTGCACACAGAGCAGCTTCAGCTCTGGGATAAACTGCTCGCTTCACGTCCTTCTCAGCTCACAGACACTCATCCTGATATTTTCCTTTAACATTTGATGGTATAATTCATCTGAGTTTACACTTTATCTGCATAAATACAGAAAAACAGACCCAAACACCATAAACCATCAGTTTCACCATGTAGAATATATTGTTGTTTCCTTGCTTTTAATTCAGAGAAAAACTCTGATTTGGATTTTCTCTTTGCCACAGCCCATCCCAGCAGCAGCTGAAGCAGCTGACTGTCACAACACTGAATAACACTTTAGGAGGAATTTCAGAGGTCAGTAAAGCTCCAGTTTCAACATCAGTTAATTAATCATAGTTCATCATAAATGTTAACCTGGCTGGCACACATGTTAATGTTAGCCATTTAAATATTAGCAGTTAGCTGAGGCCACAAGAAGAAGAGGCCCTAGAAGAACAATGGATGATAAGATTCGATTTTCAAGACTAGGCAGAGACGTGTTTTCCTTTACTGTCTCTTACAGAGGAGGGAGCAGATACCAGACGAGGTCACGGAGGTACGGGGAGGATTCGCAGCAGACAGCAAGACTGCCACGTCCATGCGAGAGAGCGATGGCTACGATAATCTCTGTTTTTGTCTCCCTATATAATGTTGTACAGCCCATGTGAGGGTTAACACAAACATCAGTCCTTCTACTTCAGTATGTTTGACACTTTGTTTAATCATCATTTTTAATGATCAAATATAATAATTTTTGTTATTTGTGGAGTTTAAATGTCCTTGACAGAGACAGATGATGATCATTATCCTGCACTGTGGTCTCAGGTTTGGTCGAGCTAGCACAAAGAATGGCTATGTTGAACTTCCTCCTGGGATCTACACTAAGAAGTGAGTCCAACATTAGCAGGGTCTCTTTCCTTTATCTGGATTCACTTTAGCATTCACAGTCACGTGAAGCTTGTTATTAACTCGATAAGTCAACCCAGGGTTTCAGCTGAGCGCTCACATGAAACACATGGTGTTGGCAGCATCTGATCAATCATATTCATGGAGACGTGTATCAGCAACAGAGCAGCTGAGTTTGCAGAAGGAAGTCAAACTAAACCACAGGAACAATATGAGGAGATTACACACATAATAAAATACTAGCAGTAACACAGCTGCTGCAGACAAATCAGTCGTGTGATCGTGTGTGAGAGGAGAAGGACTGTAAAGGAGTTTGGTGTTAAAAGCTCTGTATGAATGTGGGAGACTTTGAAGGGCTTTAAAAAGGCCAATATAAAATAAAAGGCAGCAAAATTGCTGAGTGTGAAAGTCACCAGACTTATCAGACCTCTGTGATTAAGACCTGTAAGAACACCTGTTTGTACTTGTTGGCATTATATCAAACACACACGTATATTAAGCCTTGTGGACAGTCATAGCCTGCTGCTAGCATGAATGCTAAATGTACTGCGGTGGATGATCAGCTGAAAAACTTGTGGTCAGTTTGACTGTTTGCTGTATTTAAAGTGTTTTTCTCAGTTCATCTGTATTCAAAGTGCATTCGGGGCTTTAGCTGACAGCTCTTTGTGCTAACAAACTAAACTCTCTTAGTTTAAGCCAGCAGACTTTACCAAACACAAAGCCTGCTGCTGCCTCCATGGGTTAGCTTGTGTGACTGGTGTTTGCACCAATGAAATCTAAATCACACTAATGTGTCCTCCGAGGTGTTTGGTGGGAGCACTGAGTGAAACATAAGAGCTCTGGTAAAATAACAAACAGGGCTGTGAGAGCAACTGAAGTGATAAAAATACTGTTTAAAGATAAAAAACACTTTGATGTTCTCTCGTCACCTAACAAAGTCCAAACCCTGTGAACTATTTTAGCTTTAATAATTGTGGATTCAGGTATCCTGAACCCATCTTTGGACATTTGTAATGAAATATTTTAAAACTCCACCAGAGACTCCTGATGTGGCTGTTTGGAGAAGGAAAAGAGGGACAAAGTGGAGCGTTGAGCTGAGGCTTCATTCACTGCAAACCTACAGTTATGTTTCCTTATTTCTGCTGTTTGCATGTTCACAGCTGAAATAAAGCTGCCTCTTTGACTTCATCCTGTTGTGTTTGGGTCCAATCCTGCCTGCCACACAGCGCTACAGGACAAAGTCTAATATTTTTATCTTTTTAATGAATCTTTGGTCATATTTATCCAGGAAAACACAAACATGTAAAGGACTCATCACAGTTCTCTGACCTCGTTGGTCCAGGTTCACCACTGAAGTGTGGAGGGTGACCTTTGGACCAGTCACTCCTCACAGACGGACAGCTGGATCCTGCAGACTGTGACCTCTGACCTCTGCAGACACAAACATGTTTTATTCAATGATCAATTCTCTGATAAAGTGATTGAAGCAGCTGTGATCACACAGACTGCAGATAATGCAGCTGTTTCCTGTCAGTAACAGTCCTCTTAGATTAGAGTTCAGCTTTTTACAGGAAAACAAATGTCCCTGAATGCAACAGTGAGACACAGTCTGCCTGTGTGGCTGTGATAGCTGCCGTTAGGAGCGCTCATGTGTTTGCAGTTAGACGAGGAGATGTTACCATCATGGACACGTTAACAAATCCTGCAGCATCACGTGGCACAAACACTTTGTGTTCCTGTCATCTGCAAGCAACAGGAAGTTCATTAATAAAGGCGGGATGGAGACGCGACTGTGATGGTTCTCCTTCATCCAGCTGTTACACACATCTGGGCTCACAGGACGAGCCTTTGTCTAATACAGCAGCTGCTCTCTGAACACTTTTCTGAAGAGGAGCTGCACAAACCTTTGTTTGCTTTCTAGAGCAGCGTATCAAAGTCAAACTACCCACTGCTAGCAGCTGTTTCTATCATAGTTTAGGATCCAGATGTGTGAGGTCTAAATTTACACCTCTGATTAAAATACATAGTTAAAAACAGCCAATTGAGTCCAAATGTGTCTTAAACCAGATAAACTGACAGTTACAGCTGAGCCTGTGTGTCCTTGGAGACACTGCTCTGCTACAGAGATGCATTTTAGAAACCAGGAAACATCAAAATCATTTAAATCAGAGAGTTCTTGTTACTAACAGCTCACCTCGCTGCAGCAGAGACAGGCTGGGATTTAAAATCAATGCCTCGACGATTGGACCGGTCACTCTTTAAGGACACAGAGCTGGATGGTTTCTGATTGACGCTAAAAGTAAGTGAACATGAAACATGTGTCACATCCAATGTGTCCAATACATTACATAAAAAGTATAAACAAACTATGTAAATAGTTTATTATTTAAATCGTTAAATAGTAAAAAGCTGATTAAAATTTCAAACATTTTAACACTGACATGAACTTACTTTTTGTCAGATGACTTTTTTTGCCCTAAATTATGAAAGAAATGCTTCACCCGTTTGCTTTTAGAGGACACAGAGCTGGGTGGAGGTCCAGGCTGGTTCCTGTGAATAATGATGGAGCAGTGATGTGAGTGCTGAGCTGTGACATGGAGAAGAGTCATGGACAGTTAGAGATGGTCATCTCACCTCTGAGCTTTGGTCTGGCTCTCATGTTCCCCACACAGAGTGCTTTTAGAGGGAGGGACTCCCTCCTCTCTGTCCTCACACTGATCCATGCTGCTCAATTCACATCAGCTCACACATACTTTCTACCTTCACCTGCAGAGGAAACACAAATCATTCATGTGCACATCAACTGAGAGCTGCAGAGGTCGTGTCTGATGTGTTGGACTAACAGTCATCTGAGACGCAGCTTTCATCAGTTCACTACAAAAAGTGTCACAGAGCCCATTTCAGCCTCCAAATCCTCCATTGCTGTAGTCCTACAAAGCAGCCGGTCAAACATGGCTGCAGAGAGCAGCTTTATGTCAGTAACCATGTCCAGGACCGAGCTGACTGCTTACAGAGTTCATACTCTAACTGCTAGCTGCTCTGCTAGCTAAGCTAACTCAGTAACAGTGACTCTGACAGCAGTTACTGTGGAACAGCGGCCGAGCTCAGGACACATTCAGTGTGTTTAGTCTGAGTCCTGGACTCTGATTCAATGGATTCAATCCAGCTCAGAGTTTCATGTGTTCATCAGAATAAAATACATGTACTAATATAACAGAAGTAATGCTCTGAATGCAGGACTGTAATGGAGGATAAATAAGGTTTTTACAGCCTGAAAGAAACATTCAGTTCATATATTTGTAGACAGTGAAGCAGTTTTTAATACTGCAGCTGTTTCCTTCACCTGTGTGTGTGTGAGCCACACCTTCATGTGCTGCTTTAGAAATATGTGGTCTGACTGCTCAGACTGAGTCTAGGAGGAAAGTTCACACGCTGGAGAAAGTTTTGTTCCTAACTTTGTCAGAGTTCGGCTCCAAAGACAAAGAAGACGGAGCTCACAGTCTGTAGATGGTCCTCAGTGTGTGTGTGAAGCACACAGGAGTGTGTTTATGTCAGCAAATCAGTGTGTGTGAAGAGTCTGAGGGAGTGTGTGAATGAGACTAAACACTGAAACCAACAGTCCAAGAAAAGCGTCTGGATTTCTTTAAGTTTAACTTAAAGAAGTCCAGACGCTTTTCTTTTTGTCTCCATAATGTCTCCATAATGCTGCAATGTTATCTGCCCCAGAAACACTGTGCAGAAGCTCTGATGGTGACACAGAAAAGTCACAGTGGAGATACTTCTGTCCACCTTTGATTAGACTCATTATAAAAAGGAAACAAAGTTTGAACACAGTCATGTTTCCAGTTCACTGACTTACATTTATTCCATGGACACTCACTCTAACCTGAAGCACAGCTACAACCCAACATTGTTGAGGCCTCATCTCCTCCTTTCCTGACTGTAGAGGTTAAATATGCAACAACCAACAAATAAAAGAATTTGGTTCATTTCAAAGAAATTCACACGGTGACCAAGTAAAGTAACCGTAGTAAAGGAGACAACATCCCGTTGATGGTGGGATTATTTGAAAGATTTGCTTTAGTCACGTCACCAAATGCAGTTGAACCACCCGTGGATCCATGTTTGACCATTCTACCACTCTGAGCTCTGCTTTTGAATCATTTTATTATTATCATCATTCATTTATTCATTCTTTGGAGGGGGGCTATTTCCTAATGCCGCCCTAATAAGCTGATGTTCAAGGGGAAATATAACAGAAACTCTTTCAGTGTTATTCATTAATAAATTAACAGATAAACTGTGAAGAAGAAAAAACTGAGATTTAAAGGAGAGAGTGAGAAACTTGATCATCCATCCTCATAATACATGTTTATCAGTATCTGCTGTGACCATACTGCAGTAATAACTACAAGTCTACATTTCTGTGACTGTTGATCAATCACAGCAGGAATCTGAGCTCATCTCTGCACACAGAGCAGCTTCAGCTCTGGGATAAACTGCTCGCTTCACGTCCTTCTCAGCTCACAGACATCTGAAGATTAAACCGCTACATTTTCGGCTAAAAAATATTAAAACGGTATTTGGTGAGACACAAACAGGGTTTTTCAAAGTTCAGTTCTGTTAGTTTCCACATGGCAGTTGTTGGTGTGCAGTAACGCCTTCTAAAAACAATGGCCACCAGGCCAAAGCAATGGTTCTGACTCGATCAGCGTTAACCCCGCCCCCTGGGTTTGATGGGTGAGGTTGACACATAAAATAAATTTATGGTGAGACCTGAAGGAGTCAACTGTGCCAAAATGAATTAATTAAATACACCATTAAATAATTATTTAAATGTGGCAATAATTAATTAAAACGTGAAATAATTAATTAATTAATTAAATGTGTCAAAAAATGTTTATTTAATTATTTATTTCCCATTTTAATTAATTATTTCAAATTTTAATTAATTATTGTCACATTTAATTTATTATTCAATGGTGCATTTAATTAATTCATTATGGCACTCCTGGCGTTCCATACTGTGGTTGGGTCGACTTTACTATATAGATGTTTCACATGTTTCCATCTCAGCAGCCCCGTTGACAGATCACAGTATTATTACTTTTAAACTTAACCCTGAAAATAAAACGCAGTTTAAAAAAGATTACTGGAAATTTAATGCAGATCTATTAATTGATGACGGGTATGTTAAGATAGTTAAAGAGCTCCTCCATAACATTTACAACAACGTAACAATTGGCAATTACATACATAGATGGGAATTTTTTCATTTAAAGTTAGAGAATTTTCAATTACGTTTAGTAAAATGAAAAGTAGACAACAGAAGGAATTTGAAAGTAAATTACTTTACGATATAAATAACTATTGTAATAGACATTTTATGTCAGAGGCTGATAAGAAATCCCTGTTGTCTTTACAGGCTCAATTAGATGATCTATACAAGAAAAAGGCTCATGGAGCTTACATTAGAGCTCGTGCAAAATGGATAGAAGAAGCTGAAAAAGTGCTTCATATTTCTACAATTTGGAGAAACGGAGGCAAGAAAAGAAATCTATTAATACAATAATCGTAAATGGGGAGGAATGCACAAATCATAAGACTGTAGCGGAAGAAAAACATAAATTTTACTCAAATTTATTCTCCTCAAAATATTTAATCACTGATTCATTAAGTTTTTTGATCAGATTGAACCTTATACTCCAAAAATCGATTCTGTATTCAGAGAAATTTGTGATTCTGATATATCACTGCATGACTGAGATCAAGCCTTAAACAAACTGAAAATGGACAAAGCTCCTGGTCAGGATGGCTTGACTGAAATCTTTTATAAATTCTTCTGGAAAGAAATAAAAAAGTTTTTCTTCAAAACTATTACTGAAATCATTAGTAATGAAATGTTGGCAACGACAATGAAACAATAATTTAAACGGTATTTTGGTTTTATTTCCCCAAAATAATTTCCGAGAAGCTCTGAATTTCTTTTAAAGTGCGACTTTGAAATTTCCAAATTAAATTATCCAATTTTCACAAACAGGTTCTCCAGTACTGGAAAAAGATATTAGCATATTTTTTCTCCACATACAAATTCGATTTGGAACAACAGATGTATACGATAAAAGAAAATCCATCTTTTATAAGGATTGGATGGATCATGGCATTTGGACGGTTTTACACCTTTTAGACAATGACGGAAATGTGTTAACATATAACAAACTCATAGATAATTATGGCATATCATGTACTCAGAGTAAATTCATTACAGTTGTGAAAGCCATTCCCCCTGCAATGATTCAGATGTCTTCCCCCGATTGAACAACAACGCGTCAACAACATGCTGTGACTCTTCTTCCCTCTAAAGTCCTGGTGTTAACACTCACCCTGCATCAGCTTCACCTTTTTTTAAATTGTTTTTACTTTTCAAACCAACGGATCATTTGAAGCCAACCATCCAAAAACTGCTTCAGCTGTGTTTGATGTTTATGCTACAGCCTGTTTAGAATGTGTTACATACTTAAAAGGATAAATCAATATGAAGAACA
The DNA here is from genome assembly GCF_057381845.1 of Rhamphochromis longiceps. Lineage (NCBI taxonomy): Eukaryota > Metazoa > Chordata > Actinopteri > Cichliformes > Cichlidae > Rhamphochromis > Rhamphochromis longiceps. The sequence goes on along the minus strand of NC_140559.1, from coordinate 69,883,571 downwards.
TGAAAGTAATTTGGGCTAAATGTGGAAGGAAAAATTGTCATTGACATTTAGTAGTGCTGTATATTGCTGATTATCCTGATTTGTTGTTTAGTTTTGCATTGTTACATAAAGATACATGTTAGAGGGATTTTTGGGTTGTTGGCGCCCTCTTGTAAGAATAATTAGATTGCAGATAGGGGGGCGGGTGCTGAGAAGAATTTTTTCTTCTTCCTGTTCCTTTTCACCCATGGGTGCAGTGTTATATTAATGGGAAGGAGGATCTGTATGTAGGAAACAAAACACTGTTGAACCACGTGTGAAATAAATAAAGAAATGAAATGAAATATAATCAATATCAGATATCAGAGCAACAGAAACCTCGGTGATCAGGACGCTGGGACTGAGAACAGGAAGTGGCTCAAACGTCACAGTTTCATAACGTCACCCTGAACTCCACTCACGGAGTTTCTGTCGCCATTGTAGTTTTTAAAGTCCCGTGATAAAGGCGGGTCTTTCTGTGAATCCGCACGCTCATTGGCTAATAGCTCGAGATTGACACATCGTTATCCAATGAGCGTGCGGGAACTTCCGACATAAAGTTGTTTCCTTTGAAAAACCAAAGTCTGATTATTTTTGCCTCCACTGACGGAGCCTGTTGTTCCCGCCACAGAGACACAGTAATGTCAGAGCGGTGTTAACACTCACCCTGCCTCAGCACAGCTCTCACTCTCCTCCTGCTCTCTCACACTAAACGGAGGCTCAGCTAAACTCACTTCCTCTCTACTTACAGGAAACCAGCGCTCAGAGGAGCCGACCGGCCTCACATTTCACCCACAGACACGAACAGCGTGGAATTATTTTATGTCGTAAGAAGAAACATATTCATGTAAACACTCACCTGCCTCAGCTCCACCTTCCTCCTCCTCTCAACGAGGCTCAATGCTTTCACTTTCACTGCTGCTCCCTAAACACAGAGGATGCTGGGACTTGTAGTTGTTTCCTTCCGGTGCGGTCTTCCTCTTTGTTTGTTTTTGTTTGTGTTCAAGTTATTTCGATCATGTAAACATCAACAGAACACGTGAAGCCACACAGAGTTTGTATGTCGAGGTGGGTAGGAGGGTTTGAGGGTTTGGGGAGGGGTCAGAGGGAAGAGGTCTCGCCAGTTGCAGGATCTCTAACATTAGAATCTAAAAATGTGTCTCATATAGGTGTTATTTTGGTACTTTACACGTCACACAGTTTCAACAACTCCTTATATGGTACAAGTTCCTCTTTTCTTTCTGGCTTCCTGTATTTATTAATATGCTTGTATATTTCTACACTAACTTCCTGTTTTTCAGTCTGGCTGAGCACTTAGTTTGTGAGTCAAAAGTGGCCTTGCTTTACAAACCTTCATTATTAAAGTACATAAAACTATATAATCAGAAAATAAGCACTAAGAATATATTAATTACATGACAGTTCTCCCCCTTTTCGTGTTTGCTAAGAAACACGACATAATTCCTAATTTATCCCATTAAGTTTACCTGCATGTTAAAAGGCTAAAATATAACAAAAGAGATTATGCTAAACAAAATGAAACCTTTCAATTGCCCAACCCTATCTGTCCCCTCAACGGGTTGTATGTTTTCAATGTTTCCTTATTATTCCGTCATAATTACTTCTATCCACAACAAATAAATCAAGCTCTAAGACAGCACCTGTGAAATGTGAAATGTCCTAAATCTACTTCCTACACCCCCTTTTTTACCCAGAATCCCAATTTAAACCCACTCCTGACTTCCCTCAGTGCTCACTGTAAACTCCAAACAGATACAATCAGCTTTTCTGGTAAAAGGCCCTAGATTATTTTGTCAATCTTTGGAAACATCCTCCATAGAGTTAGCCCATTTCATCTTCCAAACTTAGTCCTGGTTTCTTTGCCCCCTTTAACGTGTAGAGCATATCCGGCCTGAATACTGTGTTTGGGCAATTTACATAACATAGAAATCCTGCAACTGTTCCTAAAGTCCCTCTCATTACTCTTCATTACTTTTATGCTCACATTTAACCTGTGTCTAACGAGCTTTTAATCTCCTAAACAACACATTTTCTGGAACTATGGTTCTCTGTGCTCTGTGCTTCTTTTGGTTCCCCTTTCTCTGGTTGGTTCCGTTCGGTCTGGGGCTTCCAGGATTCTCGCCACCCCTGTAGTCGCTGTGGTCCTGAAATCTTCTCCTGTAAAGGATAGAAAACAAAACGCCTCTCTCTGCTACACCTCAATAATCTACTGTGTGCATCTATTGTTCCCTTAATTATTCAAAGTTGGTTCAAGATATCATGTTCTGGGCTCTGTCCTTTATATTAACTTTACTTAATCTTTAATTAATCTTAATTTACTTGATCTCAATGTTCTTTATGTGTGTGAGCAACACTTTTAATTTTATTAAACACACCCAGGGTCAGATATACACCATCACCATATCAGCATAAAAACAGACAGAGACGTTCCTCTTTCTGTCACATTCTTCCATACATGACAATTTGTTTCACCTTCCAGATGATTCCTGGGGACTTACAATTTCTTGACTCTTCTTCTGTCACTTGTTACTAGGCAGCTCAAATGCAGTTAGAAGCAAAATGAATTCCAGGCCCTCGGCCTGGCCTATGTTTAAATCATTTGTGTTTGTAAGCGTGTATGCGGTTTAACCTTCTGCTGCTCCAAGTCACTTACACAATAGATCATCGGGACATCGTGCCCAACGAAGCTTAAGACCTTGAATAGACTGAGCATCAACTCTGTCATGAGCACAATATGCAATGTGTGTATACAATGATTATAGCTGCACCTTTAATAAAAGTTTTAGTCTAATGCCAGTAGCTTTAATAAACATTTTAATGCAGTGTTAATGATGAAGGCTATATTGTAGCAGTAAAGTATTTTCTTTATTCCCACATTCCCTCTCTTGACCTTTCAAAAAGAAAGGTCACCACACTTCGTGTTGTGTCACTCCTCGGCCCATTTGGCCGCTTCTAAGTCCATCAATGGCATCATGGCCACTGGAACGACCGTTCTGGGGTCCACTGCCCTCGTTATTACCTTTTCCAGCAGTCCTCTGCCGCAAGGAATGAGACAACAACCGCAGGTGACCAGTATCGCTAAAAAGTGGCAGTAGAAAACATTGCAGACATGAAAAACCCCTTCCATTTCCCAAACACTGAGGTCATCCAGCTGTCCAGCGGATTGTCAATTCCCGAGTGCTCATGCATGGTTTTAGACAGAGTTTTCAGCCCCTCCGTATCCGTTACCGTATCCGTTGAGAATTTAAAGCATGTGTAGTTGTTTCGTTTGGGCATGAATGGTCCTACTTGTGTTTGCTTGTGAATTAGGGGAAATAAGCTGGACAAGATAGTCCAGTTGCCAGTGTGCTCACCGCTTCTCTAGTCAACCGCAACATGCAGTCATAGCCCCACTTGTCCTCTGGATACAGTGGTGCGGGCTCCGTGAACAAACGTGGTCTAGCTGAAGCACAGGCAACACAATCAGATACATGTTGTTCTTTAGCATTTTGAGCCACCCAGTCCAGCCAGAGGTTACTGTCACTGAAGCCGGTGGCACACTCAATCAGGTCCTCGGTCCTAGTGTAATCCACCGTCAGGACTGGCCTCCCGTTTGTTTCCTGCTCCTCTTAATGTAATGGTACATTTTATTTTACTTTATCAGACTTACCCAAAATATATATGCTTTCGTTACTTTGCTGCTGTTTTAATAATTTACTGTTTAAAAGTCAAGTCAAGTCAAGTCAAGTATTTATTTATTGTCATTGTCAAAGAACAATGAAATTGCGTTTGGGGCTTCCGTACAACCCGTAAAAAAAAAAAAAAAAAAAAAAAAAATACCCCTTAAAACCCAAGTGTAAATATTTAACCCAGTGTGACTTCAGTGCAATGAGACAATCCTTAGCAACAACATGAGAACAAGACAGGTAATGTTCATAGGACATTCAGACAAAGACCTGAGAAACATGACAAACTGCAACAATGCAACCCGTTCAATATTATTATACTGTGAGATATGATGGTTGTCTATTTAAGAAAGGGGGGGGGGGGGGGGGGGGGCAGGGGGGGAAAAGGGAAAAAAACCTTGGTCACTTGGACAAGTCTTTGTAATTATTTTCCTCTATCAAATTTAATTGACTTCTACAGTGGCCTGCTTTTGTTAATAGTAACATGAGTAACATCCAACATTTTCTCCCCTTTAGCATCTGGTATTTCCCCCTACTATATAATGTACTACCATAATCTACACCCAGTCAATAAAACAGAATTTTCTCAGAGCAAACATCGGCAACCCAAAATAAGCAGCCCCAGAATTAAGTCTTCCGCTCCTCCTGCTCATGGCAAAAGCAAAGCAAAGCAAAGCAAAGCAAAGCAAAGCATCCCCTTTCTCTTGCCAGCATGGTGAATTGTTTGTCAGCATTTATTCATCCTACTCTTGGTCCAGTCTTTATCTCAGTGTCCAGTCAGTCCAACCTTTAGTCCACATCGTCAGTCCAGTCACAGTCCATTCACACACATTCACACCAGATATTGCTGAGGGTGGAGACTCCTGCGCAAATAATCAGATTCTCCACCCTCAGCAACGTGAGCTCATTCATTTGTTTTATTTTGTTTTGTTTTTTGTTTTTTAGGAAAAGAGTTCTTTATGCTCTTGGACTGGATTGACTCGCTGCAATCATTTTAGACAGGGACTTACAACCTGATCAGGTCCCCACAGGTCAGCTTTTCCTCAGCCAGTTGTAATCTGGAAAAGCTCACCTTATATTTGTTCTCCCGAAAATTTTTACAGCGCTGTTAATTCAATCTTTCAGGCCTGCTTAGAACAAAAATGAGAAAAAGAGAGCTGATTATTAGCTCATCAGAGCACAAAACATCATCACCTGACAGGTTTTCTCTAAGTGCACTGTTACAATGTTAAAGGGCCCAGTTCTAACCATGTCCATGTTTAATAAAACTCCCTCTATTAAAATAAGAAAACAACCCAAACCTAACCGACAGAATCAACCCATCACTAAAACAACAACCCCAAAAATCTTAATCACAGAAAAGTTTTGCCTCAAGTTCTTCAGCGTCCTGACAGTCTGAGGTCAACTGACATAGTCTCACCTGCTCAATACACAGAAAATCTTGTTAAAAGCTGCACAGTTTTGCACACCATTGATATTCTCATTAAGCCCTTTCTAAAGACGTTATAACCATCTATCATCACTAAATTCTAAATTTCTTTTCCAAATCTGGACGACTGCACGTAGTCACAGACCTGAACACTTTATTTAATTATCCTGTCTGTTACCAAGCCTTTCTTCTCACACAGTCACAGTGTGTGTTTCAGTGCAAGCTTCACTCATCCAGTCAGACAGGAAACACAAGTTCTCCTTTTTCTGTTCCTGTCCCCAGTCATTCAACTCATTTGCATACTGAGTCATATCTCAACGTCCCTGAGTTATTCCTCAACTTCAGGGTTTAAGTGTGTTACATTCACACTATTTTAACACTGGTGAAAGATAACAAGCTGATTTTCATTGCATGTGTGTTATTAGTCAGGTTTAATCGATGTCTGTGCAGTGGAGCTGCAGATCCACCAGGACATGTTCTCAAAGCTGCCTTTCCTACACATTTCTCTGCTATAACTGGATCATTTTTAACTACTTTGATATTAGTCCAATGATCTTTGTATCACTTTTTCTTCACACTAAGTGACTTGGACAAGATGATAAACAGACTCACATGCTGAAGATGTTGTCTAATCTTCATGAGCTCTCTTGTATTTGTAAGTGTTAGTAAGGTTAATACATTTTCTGCTTGTGTGTGTGATTTTGTGTATGTTTCTATTTGCAGTGTTTCAGACTCCTTCACAATTTTCCCACTTAAGCAGTCAGTTTTCTTTTCCCCAGGTTTGCTAACCCAAATTTAGATTTCCCACATTAAATAACAGCGTTCCTCTGTGTTCTCACCTACTGCTCTCACTCCTTTGTCCTCTCCCACTTCAACAATCCAATAACAGGAAGTTCTCTTTCAGCTTTGTCCTGCATCCTCCACTGTCTCTCTTTAACTGCCGTGTTATTGCTCTTTGGAGCTGCATTCCTCGTCTTCAGTTAAGAGTGAGAGCTCGCTTGTCAGGTTTAGTGACACATGACGCTGTAAACAATTCAACCAGAAACTTGGCCTGAAACACCAGAAACACCAGAAACTCCAATTTTCCATTCATGAGTGTAAGCGTGTCTTTGTTGCGTGTATGTTGTGTATTCATATTAATATTGAGTGTAAGCTGGTCTTCGTTGCCTCGATGTGTTTTTATAATCAGGTTTAATTCATGTATCCACTACAGAAGGCCTAAATACCGTGGCTATACATTTATAGCCCATAATTCTTCGGGTTTCGACAGCTATATTCTCCTGGAATACCTCGTTAAACAGGGTATTGCTCCGGGTGTAACAATGAGAGGGAGTCGTGTCGTTCTAATGTATGACAAATCCTATGATCAGAGATGGATGGACTCATTTAGCTCTCTGCCTTCTGCCTTGGGATTCGAGGACCTTGAAAAAGGCTTCTTTCCACACACATTTAACACAAGGGCTGACGAATTCTATGTAGGTCCTTATCCTGCCCCGTCTTTTTACAGGTATGAAAAAATGTCTGAATTTGAAAAGGAGAAATTGATGACGTGGTACAAGCCTGCCTGCAAGAAACCATTTGATTTACAGGCTGAAATGCGTAAGTACTGCATTAATGATGTCGAAGTGTTGAGAATGGCTTGTAAAATATACCGCGAGACCTTGATGGAGTGCACACAGATTGATCCATTTTCACACGCCACCCTGGCATCATACTGCATGGGGATTTTCAAAACCTTGTTTCTTCCAAAAGACACCCTGGCACTGACTCATCACGGTGCGCATGTTGATCAGAATAAGACATTTTCAGACGTGTCTCTTGAATGGCTTCAATACGAAACAAAACATTGTTATCAAGCATGCTCTCAGAGGCGGCGAACAAAAAGTAGGACCTTATTTTGTGGATGGATTTGATGCTTCCAGCAGAAGTGCATATGAATTCTTTGGGTGTTTCTATCACGGTTGTCTCCGCTGCTACCCGGAGAGTGATGTTAACCCTGCCACCAAGCTGTCATATGGCGAGTTGTATCATGCAAGTTGTGAGAAGGTGAATGCTCTAAGAATGCATTATGGTCTTAATGTCGTGGTCATGTGGGGGTGTGATTGGTCATCATTAAAGTCGACTGATCAGTCAGTCAAGGACTTTATGCGCAAATACAAAAAGCCTGAGCCTCTGGACCCTAGAGACGCGTTGTTTGGGGGGAGGACTAATGCGATGAAACTGTACCACAAGGTTGATGATGGTGGAGATGAAAAGATCAGATACTATGATTTTACAAGTCTTTACCCCACTGTTCAGTGCACGAAACATTATCCAATAGGTCACCCTCAGATCATATCCAATCATTTTGACAGAGTTGAAAATTATTTTGGGTTTGTTAAGTGCACTGTGCTTCCTCCAAGGGGTCTATTTCATCCTGTTCTGCCCTACAAGTGCCACAATAAGCTGATGTTTCCTCTCTGCAGAACGTGTGCTGAAGAGCAGCGCCAGCACAGTGATTGTGTGCATGCTGAGCGTGAGAGGCAACTGTCAGGTACTTGGGTTTCCTTTGAGCTTGAAAAGGCTATTGAAAAAGGGTATCAGATTGTCTGCATCGCTGAAGTTTGGCACCTCCCTAATAAGACTGACACACTCAAAACATTTTTGAAATTGAAGCAGCAGGCATCTGGATACCCGAAAAATGTCAAAACAGCTGAGGAGCAGCAGAAGTTTGTTCCAGACTATTATGAGAGAGAAGGCATCAGACTTGACCCTGCTAAGATTTGTGTAAACAAAGCAATCAGAAGTTGTAATAAACTGCTTCTGAACTCTCTCTGGGGGTGATTCTGCATGCGAACAAATATGCCATCTTGCGAGCTGATTACAGACCCTGCCAGATTCACACAGCTGATGTTCAGTGACCATTATGACGGACGCCAGTTTTGTTTCATCTCTGATGATGTTGCAGTGGTTCAGTGGTGTCACGCTGATGGTAGAGGGTCGTGGGTGAAGGATGTGAATGTCTTTGTCGGTGCTATGACTACGGCCTATGCGAGGCTCACTCTGTATGACTTGTTAGACAAGCTGCAGGAACGCATTCTTTACTGCGACACAGATTCAGTTATCTTCACCTCTCATCCCGGGGAGTGGGTACCCCCTTTAGGACCATACCTCGGTGAGCTGACTGATGAGCTCAATGATGGCGGGTCTGGAGAGGATGATCACATTACTGAGTTTGTCTCTGGAGGTCCAAAATGCTAATGTTATTACACAAAACAGGGCAAGACTCAGGTTAAGTGTAAAGGTGTAACACTCAATGATGTTAATTCTAAAGTTGTTACGCACGAATCGTTGAAAGGCTTAGTCAAGGCATTTGTGGCCAACAGGGATGCGCGTTTAGTTGCAGAGTCTGACACCATCAAACGCAATAAGAAGAGGTTTCATCTCAGGAGAGGTTTCATCTCAGGAATGAAACAGTTGTAAGAAAAGTTCAGGTGGTCTATAACAAGAGAAGGGTGCTGCCTGACTATACAACACTCCCTTATGGATACTGATCAGGATCAAGCCTTTGATGGGAGGCTCCAGCACCCTTTAGTTTAGTTATTAGCGGGCCGAGTAATTGTGGAAAGACTTTCTTTGTCAAAAGCATCATTGAAAAAGCATCCACTATTATTTCAGCCAAAATTGACAATATTGTTTACATCTACTCCTGCTGGCAGCCTTTATACAATCAACTTCTTCAGATAAGAAAAATCACCTTTGTGAATGGTACACCGGAGTCTCTGAGTGACGATGTCCTTTTACCTCCGGATAAGAACAACTTGCTCATTATCGACGATGTGATGAATACTGCGTCTGACAGCATAGAAGTTCAAAATGTGTTCACACAATATGTTCATCATAGGAACTTGAGCTGCATGTGTTTAGTTCAGAATTTGTTTATGCAACAATTTCGTTCAACACTAATTATTTTACTCTGTTTAACAACCCGAGAGATAAATATCAAATTTCAGTTTTAGGTAGACAGATGTTTCCAGGTAATACAAAATACTTCTTAGAAGCTTTTAATGATGCCACATCCACCCCATACGGGTATCTTCTAATCAATTATAAATCTAAGACGCCTGACTATTTAAGACTCAGAACCAATTTGTTGTCAGATCGTCAAGTTGTTTATATCCCCAAAAAACGGCTAAAGCGGTAAAAAGGATGTCGTATTCACGGATGCAGAGAAACATTGCACTGTTGGAGTTGTTGTATAAATCCCCACCCAGCGTACGGAGGAATATTATTTGTAATGCAAGCATGGATTTTATTAATGCTCTGTGTGAGATATCGCTCAATGTTTTGAAAGGTGTTATCCCGCTGACTGATCAACAGTACAGACAACTAAAAAAGAAAAAAAGTAATCAGGCTGGTTGCAAACAAAAAGGTCAAAAGTTTAAAAAAGAGAAGCTCCATCAACCAATCTGGAGGATTTTTGCTACCGTTATTAGGGGCTGCCATACCCTTCATCACCAGTCTTATAGCAAACAGGTGAAAATGGAGCACACACAGAAAATGTTTTTGGTCCCGCAGCATCAGTTGGACATGTTAAACCATCAGCAGCAACAACATACAGGCTCCGTCAGACATGTAGAGCAAAACGAGCGAGACAAAGCTATGGTTGAAGTGCTGCAGCTGCAGATTTGGATGTGTATGAGAGGCTAAAAAGTATTCTGCCATTCTTCAGAGATACCGTTCACTTGTGAAACAAGGCATGAGTGAAAAAAATGTGCTAACACTATCTTTGCCTTCTGAAACCAGTCAGGATGCATCTGACCGCCAAAGCAATGTTGGTGGCGACAGACAAAAAGACATGTTTGGGATGAGATTTTGTCCTATATGGCAAAAAGGAGCAGAAAAAATGCAGAGCTTATTTTAACAGCGCTCACTCGTGCGTCGGGAGTTTCTTGGAATGATAGGGGTGAGATTATTATTGACAACCAGAGAATCAGAGGTTTGCATCTCTATGATTTGATCCAAAGTGCAACAGCAACACGTAGAGCAACAGATGTTTCATGGCCTGCAGGGTGGTCGACATTTTTAAAAACACTCGCCCGCTTAAATGTTCCTCTGTCTGCTTTTCCTAATGCTGAGGTGAGGAGGACTATTAGCCAATATAAAGGCGACACTGGCGACCCGAGTGTGGAAACAAATGGTTTGCACAAGAAGCGGTCACTGAGTGATCAAAGCTTATTTACCACACATAAAAAATCAAGGCAGAGTAGAAGCGGGTGGATCGATTTTTAATGAATTTTAAAATTATGTTTGTTTTTCTTATTCTTGAAAAAAAGATCATTTAGCCTCGCATTTGTTTCCCTTTTTATACACTACTACTTATGTGTTTTTTCTTATTTATGTCTATATTGTTTTGTTAAACAGATGACAGTTTTCCCCTTTTTACTACTTTTTGAACTCTATGCTGATGTTTAAAGATTTTATTATTACTAAATAATGTTTTTAACAATTAGGTGAAAATAAATACCAGATGAAACGATATTCTCTTCTGTTATCTTTTATTATTTGTGACTTGAATCAGTATCCGCGCTGCACACAATCAAAGTTATTTTCAAAACATGCAGAAACAGGTCTTATTTTGTTAACAAAATGACAAACCATTGCATCGTTACAAACAAGGTTATCACTGTACATATTAATTAGTCTTGAATAAGACGCTCCTTTTTGGACATGATATAGAAAAAGCACACAGTGTTGTCCGCAGGTTACCGAAAAGTCCTTCTGAACCTGTCTCCCAGAATACAATATCCGAGCGGTGTTTTTTAAAAGAAAAACTTTTATCTCGGGTGAAAACTTATCAGGTGAGTTACCGAAGCTGTCAAAAAAGTGCCCTTGCTTGTCTTTGTGATATAGAACGCCAACCAGTGCTTCCCAGGTAAGTCTGATGGATCTGTATTCACAAGGCCCATGCATGGATATCTGATGGGCTTTGTTGGCAGCTGGTCACATGCTAAGACGCCTAGAAGATGAGCCCTGTTACTAATCCTTTTAACAATGCTGGTTAGTTCTATTGTATTCATTTTGAATGTTTAGTAGTCGTCCAGCAGCACTTGTCTCATATTAGATATTTGGATGACTGAATCAAATACAGAGTAACACACCAGGTTCATTGTTCGGGGTAGCGGATTTCTGAAACGGGTTTCCAGCCTCATGTTCCCTGTTTGAACTAATGATACGTTCCCTGAATGTCCTTCATCAGCTTCCAGATTGAAACAGAATAATGTGTAGCCAAAGTCCTCACGTGTTATGGCCAATGGTCTATCCTTTAAATGTCTTCCAGTGGTTTGTATCAGCTGATAAAATTCTCTGGTGTAGTGTTTTCTCTGAAAATTTGGCTGGAATTGTTTGGCCGGATACGACTGTCCATCAGCGTATAAACACATGAATTCTATATCACAGTTTTAAAATTAAATGGATTACGTGTAAAAGAACCAGGATAAGCTTCGTTATCCACGAAGGCGATGATGACAAATTTAGGCAACCTGCCCATAAATAAATTAGTTGATATTCTTGCCCCAGCAGGTGTGGAGAAGGTCTTTAAAGAAACTCTGCCTACAGCATATTTTGCATTTGCATGATGCAGCGCCTTGCCGTGTGCCAGCCTGACACTTGGTGAGACACTGATTCTTTTCACAAATAAGCTGGCAGAGACGATTTTAACTTTATACGCGGTGTTAGCTCCAGTCATGAGAGCAAATTCGTCTTTAGAGCGCACAAATTTCAGCGACAGATCGATTCCATTAAGTAATAATTTTTCTTGAAAAAACAGGTCTGCGTGTGCTGGAGCAATCAATTCAACAATACTGCTATTCGCTGTATAAGTACCTCTGGTCACCAGACCCTGGCTCTCCCCTTCTATACATGTATCATTCATGTGCGAGGCTGTGTCTGTACAGAATAAAGCGCTGCTGAACTGTGTGTCTAAAGTCTGCTTATTATAATTGATAAGACATTCTATTATGCCTCTGTATGGATACGTGTTGGATGATTGGCTGATCAAGCGATCCCCCAAATTTACATCTACCTGACTAAATAAGGTGCAACCTGGATAATTAACAAGTCCCACGTTTGCATCCCTGCCTAAGTTTGTGCCGTCAGCATCTGTGATTCTTACTCGTGTGTAGATATAGGAATCGTTTAGATCCAGGTAATCCTCTCCGGACGATGAGATTTAAACTCGATTGGACCTCCGTCTGTGATTGCAGAAACTGGTGGAATTTCAATAAAGGTCGTTTTCTCTATGGACGTTTGTGTGTATGGGACAGTAAAAAGATCGAGCTCTGTTTTTAGACATTCTCTGATTGGTTGTGTAACAGAGCCATTTAGAAGATGTCAAATGCTGTAGTTTTTGAACGACTGGTTCTGGGTCTTTTCACTCCGCGTGGTTGTCTCCGTTTGGTGGCTTTCCTGGCAGGTTTTGTCGTTTTACGCTTTTGAGGCGGCGGCGTATCACGCATGCGTGCAGTGGGAGGGGTCTTAGAAGGTTTGGGTGTATACACATACAAGCTGTTGCCATCCTGCTCAGTAGATGTTGGCTTGGTTATGTTGGATATCACATCAGACACTATGCCTGATGCTGCTGTTTTTAGGTGGGGTTTGACTATGCTGACTCCTTTTTTTAAACAACGGTACAGCAATTCTAAACAGGCTGCTGAACAAACCTCCCAGACCTGCGCCACATTGCGTGCTGGTCCCAATATAACCATTCAATTCTCCACCAGCCTGATTTAAATAATATCTTACATATTTTGCTTCATCTGTGTTGTAGACAGACATCCTTATTTTTTAAAAATGGTGTCTTATGGGTCGGAAGTTGAACTTGACAAACACCTTCCTGTATAAAAAGGGTATGTGTTGATTTTGGTCGTCTATCAAATCAATTTCTATGTCATCGATTAAGGATTTCGAGACTGGTGTGTAGTGTGGGCTGTCAAACTGAAGAACGGCTACCCGACGGTCATCGTCTGTTATATTTATTGCTCTTAATAGCTGCGCATGGGCGTCACCCACAAGCTGGTAATCAACGATATCTGCATAAATAAAAATGTTCTATTTTCCGCCGTATACGTCTGCAGGATGTGGTGCGTATGTGTTTTTATAATGAAGTACAAACGGGTCTTCTGATTTGAATCCTAAGATTCCTGCCAGTCTCCCTCTAAATGTGAGAACTGTGCCCCTATAGGGCCCATGACACTAACATGGTTACTAACTTCACTGTATTGTGTTTTAATGTCGGAGTTATGTTTTAATGTTTTATTATCTGCGCCACAGATGCATAATGCCCCACAGACAGCTCAATCACGGTTATGGACAATACTCCATCTTTGACTGGATCATAAATTTCCACTCGCGAATCTGATTGTGGAAAAGACAACCATAGTCTTGGGTATTGAAATTCTATAACACCGACCTCATACGGTTCATTTAAAACAACAGGTTTTGCTAGCTTTGTTCTAAAATTAGATTTCTTATTGCCTGGATAAACATGTGCTGAAGCATTCGAGAAGAGGCTCACATAAAAGCCTGCGTTGTTGTTGTTCGTTTTATCCATTCCTTCCTTCCTTTATCAGTCTTTGTCTAGTGCAGAATGAAAGTATGCAGAGCTGCGGCGTCTCTGTTAATCACACTTCAACGATGTCTTTTTCAGGGATCCATGATTTTCAAATGAGAAGGCCAACCGAGCCATTTGACCAGCGCTAACTTTTTTCGGTCCTCTTTTTTCTGCCAAGTATTTTCTCTATTTGAAACCTTTTGTTTTTGTCAATAGTCACCTGCTGTGTATTCATAAATTACACCTTTCACTGCAGCTCCTGTGAGATCCTCTAGTTTGTATACGGGAGGGTCTCTTCCTAAACGCTCCTTTATGGTAAAGTACTCGTCTGTGTAGGTCTGATGGTAACCCTTTCAGAATATGCCTCGTAGTTTAGATATTCTCTCTGTATCGCCCACATTAAATTTAAAAGTCACCTGTTTTTGGGGTTTCATTTTGTACAGGGTGTTAAAGACTGCTTTCTCATTATCTTTGCACACCTCGGTGGGGTCATTTTGATAGAGCTGTGATAAGACAGGTTATAGGACTGTACAAGATCTTGGATCACATTAACATATCTTGGCGAGTTAACTGATGTTAAGTATTTCCACATTTTCCCCTTTAAGGTGCGGTTAAAACGCTCTACCACACATGATTTCATTTCACTAAAGGTTGAAAAATGTGTGATGTTATGCTGCTCCATTAGTTTTTTAAATGTTTATTATAAAATTCCTTCCCTAAATCTGTTTGGAGTTTTTCAGGCACACGGCCCTCTCTCAGAATATCACCAAAAGCCTCAGCAACAGCCTGTCCTGTCTTGGTTTCAAGGCACCTAACCCATGCATACTTAGAAAACACATCTATGCATGTCAATAAGTACCTAACATTATCATCATCCGCAGAATATTCACGCATGTCAACCAAATCAGCTTGAAACTGTTTGTCAGTCCCTTTAACCAAAACTCTATTTCTGTATCCTTGCATTTCTGTATCCTTGCATTTCTGTGTCCTCTATCCTTGCAGGTTTATGAAGAGTATATGTGTCATCTCCTTTTAAAAACGCTCCACGTCAGGTAATGACGGCTTTAAGCCTGTTGCCTCACTGACAGCGATACGGAGCTTCTTTACACTTCCTAAACCCCCTGGGTGTGCAGGGTTGTGATATATTTTTCTCAGCGTGTTTTCCATAATCACTTTGACCAAACACAAATACAAATGACCAGAAAAAAGTGTTAGCATACGTTTTTATTTCATTTTCTGTGTAGTGCACAGTAAGGTTTTTATAACAGATGTACATTAAATCTTGTGTCTCCCAGACCAGTAGTTTCCAATCATGTGGAGCAGCGCTGATTTAACTCCGCGGGTGTGATGATTGGTATTTAGCAGGTATCCGACATTCTCATCAGTGGTGCAAACAATGTGCGGCACTGATCTCAGTTCACACAGAAGACGCTCTGCAGTGCTGATGATTTGTGCTTCAGCCTCACTGACACTGTATGAGCAAACAGACGGATGGCCGGGATGAATCGGGGCGTCCGGAGCTTTTCCATCACCTCATCATAGCAGGTCTCGAAGAAAAACACAGGCAGCTCAAACAGGCAACTGTGTTGTAACTGGCTGGGGTGACCGGATTGGCATCCATAACATATCTCCTGCACATACTCATTCAGTGCCATCGACAGCAGGTGGAAGGTTGCGAGTTTAATGTTGAGTTCTGTTTCCTCAGACGGGTGTGATCCTGCAGAGTCCTGTGAGCATCCTGGAGAGGGGGGCGGAGTCGGTGGGGTCTGGTGTTAGAGTGAATTGTTAAATGTTTGTCATTTTTATGTTTACCATTTGTACATTGTTTTAACTCTGATGAAAGAAATTCCACTGTCCTTCCCCCCAGATTCTGGAGGATCAAGGTGGGGGGCTGTAGTCTTTTATCACAGACACATCCTTGTGCTTCTTTTGATGTAACCTTCCTGCGTTTATGACCCTTTGGTCTGACACACACACACACACACACACACACACACACACACAGCCTTGTCTGGGCGTGGCTTTGTTCTGACGTGTTTTGTGTGAACGGTCTCTCAATAAAGGCAGCAGGAGGAGGAGGATCTAGAGGTCATTTTCATGGTGGCCTCCCTTGCGCAAATAATCGATCGACTGTCTTGTTTTCTTCATGATGAATAAGTCTCTAGAATTCGCGGGGCTTGTGGAAACACAGACCCAACATCTGGATTAGCAGTGCTGGAGGGGGAGACTCTGAGCGGTCCACAACATGGCAGATGTTGTCTGTAAAAGAAATCCACACATTGCATTTTTTAAAAAAAAAATCGGGTATAATGCCAACGTCTCTCACACAGAGACAACCTACCATTTGTTTTTTGTTTTTTTCTGTCCTCAGGGTTTTTGGCCTCAACATGGCAGAAGGTAAACCAATCTTCGGGCCATGTGCGAGCCGATCATATATACAAGACGCGTCCTAATATTCTCATAAGAAGAGTTGTTTGTATGTGCTAAAAAAACAAGCCTCAGAATGAAAACAAAATGAGGCTAATTAGTTCTTTGCCTTATATAGTGTACAAAGGTTGCAGCCTTGTTCTATCATGGAAATGTTAGTAGACTCCTATGACTCACAGAACATTTGAGCCGACCTGGTTTTCCATTTTAGGATGAAACCTCTTCTCACCCACACTCTGCTATTCATCTCTGTTTTTATGTTGCGGCTTTTGAGCCGGGTCGTAACACTGAAGATTACAAAGATCAACATTAAGACCAGTCTGTGCATTCAAAGCAGTGACAGAAAAGAGTGTGGGGCATTAACCCCCACTCACTGAAATGGCATCCAAGATGCCTTCATAACTTTAAGAAAAGGAAAGAAAAAAGGCAATAAAATGTAACTCTAGGAATCACTCATTTCATCCACCTTTGCCACCATTTTCCACATTAATTAGAAGATGAAATGAATCGATTAGCTCAAAGAAATTCCACTGCAGACGAGTGTTTTGGTGGTTAACCCTTGGTAAGTCCTAAAAAAAAAAAAAAAAGTACCCCTTATGAAGACCTAGAGCCAAAAATCGACCACGCCATAAAAAGTGCTATAAAAAGATTATACATTAATATTTTTCCACTTTAAATTAGCCAATATTTTAGACCTACTTCTCCTTGAAATATTCATATAAAGTTTTAATTATATTTCGCGATTTTAACCTTTTATATCCCGGTTTTGTCACATGAGCACACTGCCTTTTTTGGCAAAAAAAATGAAAAAATGAAATATTTTCCATAAAATACATTTGAAAGTTATATTTTATTGTACTTTTAATTAGGCCTTTGGATGGTCTAAAAATTACTACTGACCTTCATTTTGATCGGCCGTTAGTTTTTTTTGCAGGAGAACGTTTTTCACTCTTGCCCCAATAAATGCATATTACCTTGTTGCCATCTAAAATCAAATAAAAAGCATTATAAAAAGCTTCGCACTTTTACACAAGTTTTATCATCAGTGTCACAATGGCTGCTGCTAAAATTGAGTACAAGATATTTGTTGGCCTGATTAAAAGGTCTTGATGCGTGCTCAATCATCAGGGAAGTAAATCTCCAAAAGTTGATTCTGTTCTTCTGGACGTAGCGTTTTCAGTCAGAGAAACCAGCCGACTGAAGGAACAATGGGCTGGGAGGTCAGTTCCTTAATCATGATTATGCAAATTCTCATGACCATTGATCAACAACCACTGATCAATGGTCCTGAGTACCATTCACAGAGAGTTGGAGAACGGCTGCAATCACAGCATTGTAAGATGGTGACAGATGTACCCTTAGGCCCCCTCCTTGATTCAGAGAGGGTCTTTCCCTTTTCACGTAAATGGCCTCCTTGACTCCGCCCTCAAACCAGCGTTCATTGCAGTTATTGTTGACAATCACATTGTGTCGTGTAACCATCCAGCTCACATATTCAATGTAAATGATTTGTTGAACTGAAGACATGATGAATGTTCCTGCATTAAAACACATCCAGCCTAGTGTTCTCACTCTCCCTAAATGGATCTGTTACATTAGTGATATATGGGAGTTGTGTTTCAGTCTTTTCCACATGAGGACATTTACATTTAGTTTTTGCTTTACTGATGAGTGGCTGGTTAACCTGCAGTGGTTGAAGTATGTGTCGGTCGTCTGGAAGAGTAGGTGTAGAAGACGTCTTTAATGAATGTAATGCTCTGAAGGTGTCAGTGATTACTGTGAATTCATTATAAAAGTGGATTTCAGTGAATAAAGTGAATAAAGACAGGCCCTCATGGTGACGCTCAGGTGTCCATAAAGTGTAACAGGAGAGCTTTGTCATACTTTCAGAGATTTTACATGAGCCAGTCTTTCAA
This sequence comes from Rhamphochromis longiceps, assembly GCF_057381845.1. Lineage (NCBI taxonomy): Eukaryota > Metazoa > Chordata > Actinopteri > Cichliformes > Cichlidae > Rhamphochromis > Rhamphochromis longiceps. Next base: position 69,865,505 of record NC_140559.1, on the reverse strand, counting down.
AAATTACATAAATAAATAATTCATTCATTCATCCACAGGAAACACAATGCTCATATCTGAAAGTAAACTCTGATATATATCCCCGACTAGAGTTACTACTAAATAAAGGATCGCCCCAAAATGACTAAATATATAAAGACACTCTCCAGAAGAAGTTAAAGGGATTTTATTTATTGTACAAGCAATATCTTCATAAGAATTACAAATTCTGCAGACATATTACCTTCTTACTGAACCTGAACAACTCACACACAGACGTGTCTGCTGCTTATCTTTGTTCAAACATGATGTTTTATCTTCTCTTCAAAACACATTACTCATCTTTCTGGCATCGTGTTACATGAAAACACCTGCATTCTACCTGTGTCATTGTACCACAAAGACAATGATTGCAACACTGTGCTTGCAAAATAGAAGAAATAAGACGACCAGCAAATACATAAAAGATGGTAAAAGTGATTCCATCTTTGTGTCTCCTCCCATTGTTTCCCCAGTCTGTCTAGTTCCCATATTCCCAGGACACCGCTGGACAACAAGTGGGTATTCCAAGACTGAGAGACAGCCAGAGTTGGCAAAAGATCAGACATTCTCCACTTAAGTAGAAGTAAAAATACTATTGTTCCAGTGAAAGTTAAAGTACTGATTCAACTTCATTACTCAGCTAAAGCAAAAAAGTACAGGCTCGAAGCGCTTACAGAGAAAAGCAGACAACAGAATACAACAGAATGCTGATGGCGGCAGTAACACACACTTGGAGGAGAGGCTCCAGCCGTCCATTCCAGCCCTATCCCTAACATTAACTCTAACCATAACTTTAACCTTAACCCTATCAGGTCTTGTTTTACAAAGCGATTCATGATTAGAACAAAAAACACATTTACACATACCGATGATTTGTCACATAGCATCGTTACCTGTTGGGATGAGAACGTGTTGTTTCCAGAGCACCACAAATTGGGGTGTCTGTAGCTCAGGTAGAGCAGGAAACCTACTAATCAGAAAGTTGCTGGTTCAATCCCCGCCTGCTCCAGCCTGCATGCCAAATATCCTTGGGCAAGACGCTAACCCCAGGTTGCTCTCCGATGCATCCATCGGGAGGATGAATGCGTATTAATGTTAGATAGAAAGCACTTACAGAGAAAAAGCATAGAAAAAAGTGAGTGCATGAATGAGGCAAGTTGTAGAGAGTAGAAAGGTTTTATACAAGAACCAGTTCATTTACCGTTATATTTTAGTTTCATTTTCAGTTCTGTACTTTTTACATGTAATATTGATTCATTAGATTGACTACATGTATTAGACCTAACTTGCTGACAGCAAATTTAAACAACCGTAATAATTTATTTTCAGCGTCTGAAATATTTATTTAGTTTGTTTTTTGTTTTCTTTTTGGCTCCTGATATTAGTCAACTACTATTTGTCAATGTTGAACTAATAATGAATCTAAGAAAAGCTATTTGTCACGGTTGGCCAGCGTCAACCGTGGGGATGTGAGGAAGGAGGAGCCAGGCACGGAGCTCTGAATGCAAGCAGTGCGTTTATTTACAGTGAATGGAAAATAACAATAAATCCGCAGTGCGTTCCCGACTCCCGTGAAATGTCCTCTTCCCAGTGCTAGTGTTCCTTGTCTCCGCTCCTCAGTGTCTGAGCACCCCGTGCTCGCTGCCCTCTCGTCTCCACGCTTCTCCTGGGGAGATAACAAACAGGCAGCCGTAAGACACATACAATGCGGCAGACTATCCGTACTGACTGGCCGAGAGACTAACGTGAAGTCACGCAATGATCCAGCGTCAGAGAGAGCGCCACCGCATTCTTAAGTAGCTCCTCCGACAAGGCTTGATCAGCTGCGTGATGGTCTTCAAGTGTGGCCAACAGGCACGTGCAGAGGGGGGGGCTAGAGGGGCTTGAGCACCCGCCCCTTTCCTGATGTTTGCCCAAAGTGCCCTTTTGTTGAGGCAACTTTTAAAAAAAATTTTTTTATTTTTTTATTTTTTTATGTGTGTGTGCGTGCGGAGTCCTGTCTGTGCTCCTCAACAATAATATTTAACTATTAATCACAGTTTTGCTAAATAAAAGGATCTGGCTTGCATCAGTCACATGATCACATTTAACCAATGATCGCCCTTGACGGCAGAACGCGCTGGTTACGAGCCGGGAACGAGCTCACAAAGAGCACGCGCATTTTTAACAGTCCGGAGCTGTAGGAGAAACACAAGTTAACTCAGAGACACAGACTGATGCGACACAACCAGTAAGTAGGTGTACAGCGTACACTGTAGTGTGTAGCACACAGGAGTATCAGCTTATTACGTACACGTTGGTAAGCTGTCTTGTTGCAACTGACGAACTGAAACAAACGAGCGTGCTGTGTGTGCAACAGCGCCACAAACATTACCTGTCCTTTTATTAACTGCACAAGTAGTGCTGGTCACAGCTGCTGGCTACCTGTGTAAGGCTGTCATGGGTCTGTAGCTCTGTCACCGTTTTAGGAACATATTTAGTTTTAAAGTAAGTTTCCGGGCTTTTCCTGCCTTTCTGGAGGGATTATATTTCACTAAAAATGATCTAATATGCATGTCCACATAATAATTATAATATATTAAAAACATGCTGTATTTTAAAGAACATACATTAAGAAGCAGATTATATTAGATTTATATTTTAAATAAGACAAAATTTGGATTTTACAGCAGTAAAATGATTGGATCTCTACAGTTTAAAAATGTAATAAGCTTTGCCCTGCACAGAGTGGATAGTGAAACAAATGGAATCATCATAAACACATTATCCATCCATCCATCTTCATCCGCTTTATCCGAGGCCGGGTCGCGGGGGCAGCAGCCTAAGCAAAGAGGCCCAGACCTCCCTCTCCCCAGCCACCTCCTCCAGCTAAATACATTATTTCATATTTATTACTTCCCCCTCCTCATTGCTTTATTATTGTAGCTCTAGTAATAAATAATAATGTAAGGATTCTGGATCAGTGCGATGCCCATAGTATATACAGTATTCTGAAGAAGGTCTAAAATGTCACTGTGTGTGCGTGCATGTGTGTGTTTTATTTAGATGGATTTTTTAAAAATATTACTCATGATATAACATTGTGCAGACATGGCTGGTAAGGACATGAGGAGGAAACAGCAGGAGCTGTGTGAGGCTACTAAAGGCAGGGCTATAACATTTTTCTGTCATCATTTTATTATAGATTAAGTGCAGGAGTTGTTAGGTGTGGATAATTAGATTATAGTTTATTGCAATAGCAAGTTGTGCCTTGTTCTCAGATAGACAGCAAGTGGAGAGTGATATATGAAATGATGGGAAGGAAGGAAGAAGAGAAGCAAAGAGTGATTCACAGGCAGAGCCTAAATTATTTCTCACAGTTTTTTGTTGCCTTATGGTTCCAAGCGCTGTCACCAATCTTTGCATTTTGTTATTATCTCATGACCCTTGTTTAATCAGCTACCATCTCTCCTATGGACTTTTTAATGTCTACAGTCCCAGATCAACACAGCCCTGCCCTTCCCATATTAGATTCTTGATGAATGTGTGTTGTTGTTATTCAGCCTGGTTCAATGTGCCCCTTTTTTAACTTTGAGCACCCGCCCCTTTAAACCTCTCTGCACGGCCCTGGTGGCCAACCACCTGGCAGGGCCACACCCACCAGGCCTGAAGGTGCCTGTAAACAGGTGCTCTCAGAAACTCCGGCATCCACACACAAACACAGATATACCTGCAAGCAGGGAGAACGAGGGACAGCACACCAAAAACACACATGTCCATAACTGCTGGGTCGTTTAGACTCCTGAGCTGTGCACGAGGGGTCGAACACCCACTGGAAGGCCGGGCACTGGTTTTCAACCGTAATATACCTGATGTGCTCAGGTAACCTGTAGCGCCATGAAACCACTGTCACACCAGGGCGCATAAAAATGATGCTTTAAGAGACTGATGGGATCGGGCAGCAGGGAAAACATCCACAAAATGCTACTTTCAGTTTGACTCCCTAAGACTACCTAAACTAAGTAGAGTCATTACATGCTTGTTAAAAGCAAACTCTCATATAGTTTTTAATGTGCTTCTTTCATTACAATGACTAGATAAAGAATGTGGCCCTGTCTCTATTTAACACTGGCTACCCCAAAATGTTTCCAAACCTACAACCGTAACTTTCACTGAGAGATTTTTAGATACGGTTATTGAAGCTGTGGGGTTAATTTTTTAAGTAACACGAGACGAGAGGCAGCAGCATACACACAGAGCATCAGTGATAGAAAGCTAGGCTAACATAGGGTAGCTACCTGTTCAAGGAGAAACATGTATAGGCCCATCTCAAGTGCCAGTGAACATCTAAATGATTCAGGGAAGACTTTGGAGAAAGTGCTGTGGGGAGATGAAACCAAATTCCAATTATGTGGCTTTAACTGACCTTTTGAAATACGAGTGTGATGCAAAAAGTAGCATCCCCGCAGTCAAGCAGAGAGATGGAAACATTATGATGTGGGCTACAGGACGACTTATTCGGGGTTCCAAGCAGTCAGGAAATGTGACATCGTCAGACTGCAGGCCACGGATTGGCTCGTCAGTCGCGGCACTCAATGAGTCATGAGACGGTGTCTTTCACTAAAATCAAAACTGCAGTTTTTTTAAAACCCTGCAACAAGGCAAATAGCTGCACAACACCGTGGTTTCCAAGTGTGACAAAAAGCCACAGATACATCATCTCTGCCTTTGTTGTGGCATTCGTGTTGCTCATAAATGACAACATGGACATCGGGCCGCTTTGCTGTAATGACCCCACGCACATTAGGTGGTACTTGATTGTAATGGAAAATGAGTTGAGTCACAGCAAGCTGATCTGAGTATGTACTAGTGGAGAAGTGCTATAAGATCATGGAGTGGTCTAGTCAGTCTCCAGACATCAGTACTGTAGAAAATCTGTGGAGGGAGCTGAAGTTTCAACTTTCCAAGTGGCAGTCAAGAAACTTACAGGATTTAGAGAGTTTCTGTAAGGAGCAGAGGGTTAATGTTTGCGTGTCCTCACTGTAAAGACTGCAGGTTACTGGAGCGTGTCGTGTCATGTTTCCTGTTGCTCTGAGGTGCATCCAACAAATACACAAATCATTTACCACTAATAATAACACCTCCCCCACTTAAGTGTGTTCAACAGGAAGCTAAAGACTGGTGCTGTTAAAGTGTTCAAAAAACAGCAGGAGCTCGGTGTGAGGCCACAGTGGGCCAAAAAACACAAGATGACCTCCAGCAAGGACAAAATGTATCTGGACGTCTCTGTGAGCATCTGTCTCACTGTGTAAGTGTAGCACAGTGTCTGTGTGTGCATGGCTGGGCAAGAGAGACAGCACAACTGAAAGCCAGCACTCAGACGAGGACCCGGTGCATCGTCTGTCTCATCTCAGCCAGTTTACTTACAAACTCTTTAAGTTTGAATTTTAAAGCCGACAATGTGCACAGGGCAGTGATATTTAAAATGAAGGTAAACTATTCCAATCTCTGCAGCCCCAATTGTGTCTCTCACACACACACACACAGTCCTGAATTCATTACTGAAGTCTCATCCAGACGTTCAATGTGCTGTGTAATTAAATTGAGACGTGGGGTCAAAATTCCCACCTAGATTGAGTGAGATGAAATAGAAATCGGCTCTCCTCTAACTGACTTTATAGAAATAATTGCATAAGCTGCATTTATAACTGTTATTAAATAACAGCAGCACACGAGAACTGAAGTGTAATCCCAGCACATTTCGCTTCGCTTGCACTGATTCTTTAGAGATGACGACCGTGGTGGGTAATTAAGGGCAAACAATATACAAGTGGCGTGAAAAATGGAGGCTGCATTACCTTTCCAAAGCTTCCTTTCCCGATGGCCCGCAGTATCTGGAAGTGGTTAAAGTTTACTGTGGAGAAAATGAGAAGCAGTTAGTGAGAACGTGTCAGTTTGAGCTGAGCTATAAAACAGGGAACATGACATGTACAGCACTGTGCAAAAGTCTTGAGCCATCCCTCATTTGCTTCCAGGGATCCGGACTTCCCTGTAATCTTTAAAGTGGTATTAAGGAATAGCTCTCCAGGCTTTTTAAAGTGTTTCTGATTTTTAATCCAGGGCTTGTATTTGACCACTTTTTGTCTGTTAAGACCCTTCACACTAATCTCTGAAACATTCAAACATAAACAGACACCTAAGTCATGGAAAGGACCAGAAAACTTAACAAAGAACCAATTTTAAATTGTATCTGTACACATTCACTTGCAGCCTATTGCAAAAAAACAAAAGCCCACATCATTTGTTCTCACTTCTTTAGTTGAAGAATGCAGTTAATAACACCGTTAACACAGACTGACCTGGCAAAACATGAAAAAATAAGGGGGTGGTTCAAGACTTTTGCTCGGTACTGTATGAGAAATGGAAATGTGCACTTCACAATGTATCGCTGCACTTCGGCAGTACTGTGAAGATTAAATGTTTTTTCCTTCCCGATGCATGTGAAAGGTTAAGACTTACATCTCCAAATGTACTGGAACTGATTTGAACCAGAGGACTCAGCCACACTGTTACTATGTACTGCATAAACACGTTTACCGATGAAGGTAAATCAGACGCTGTCCTGACTGTGTGGCTAAATTTTGTGCTGAAAGCATCAAATCAATTGAATATGATTAACTCGCTATGAGAGGTTTTTACTCCAAGTGTGACTTTTTCTGGCTTCATACACCTTTCAGGGTCAAATTCAAGCACTTTGTGAGCACGTTTAATGTCCATTTTCAACATTTTCCAGCACATTACCATAAAAAGGATGCATATTTCACTTCGCATCACCTGAGTAAGACCACGTGAAAGGCCAAATTAATAAGTCTTCTCATCAGATATTGATGCTTCTTTCTTATGTGACACAAAAAACAGGAGGAGACAGATCTTTGCTTGTGTTGTTTTTTAAGTTCATTCATTCAAAACTAACTGTAAGACGCTTAACTACATTGCAGTCTGTGTTATTGTTGTAGACCTAATTATCACCTTTAAAGTGTTTGTGCTAATAACATCATGTAGAGTAAGACAGGCATAGAGAACAGCACTGACTGGGAGAGGCTTTGAACAGATGACATACTCAGATCAATTCAACACTTTAGACTTTAAAAATGCACAAGCGTCTTTCAAAAACCCATTTATTTAATCTATCATCATTGATATTATTATGTACAGTTATAATGTACTGTTCATCTCCCTTAAATAAACAGGCAGCCTTAAAGTGTGAAATAGTCACTTGTCTACTGTCTCAGTGGCTGATAGTGCCCCACAGGCCTCAATGTCAGCTTGAAGCCATTATGTTTCAATTGTTTAATGAGAAACAGATTTTGAATGAAAGCGAGGAAACTTCGGTAGCACAAAAAAGTGCCTATTCTTTGTTCCCATATGGTTCAGTCATATTACCGTCATTTCCCCCTAAGCTGTTCCCAAAGACACCAGGTTAATACTTGAAAAGGCTGCAGCGATACACAAAAATATCATCAATATTCTGTTTACTTGGTGACAACGTCGCTTTTAGCCTTCAATCAGAAAGCCTGACGTTGGCTAGTTAAGCATCGGGCTAACGTTTAACGCTTTCACTTGAGGGAAGTAACTCGTATTACTGCTACTGCTGTGTAATCTTGGTTCAATTCACAGCATATTCTACAAGTTACCCTGCAATAACTAACTGTTAGAATAGCGCCACCGTATTGTATCGCACTGAGTGCACTTCAATCCTTTATCCCGCGAGTTTGCTAGCTAGCAAAATAATAATACCAATTTGAAACAAATAACATGTGTAACGTACACACTCGAGAAAATTATTTACTAGTACTTACGCAAACTCCCCCGTTGTGAAAACGTACAAATCCTTCTTGTATTTTTCGTTTTCCAGCAAACACTCATTAAAACGGCCTCCAGGCACATTAGCGCACTCACCCCCGACTGATCAGGGAGGGGGTGAGGGGTCACACACTGAAACAGACTAACGTGCAGAGGTACAGCCCAGGCAGAGAAATGTTGCTTTTAGACTTTGCGACTCGTTTTATTTCTCTATCTGATAAGAAAACTATTCAATCAGATAGTTATTTGTGGTGAATGAAATACGGTTACAGTTTCAAGAAGTTTTAAGCACCAAATCCGAAATCCAAGCACTGCAATATTAAAATCCAATTCAATTTCTTGTTTGCTCCGAAATCTACGACATGACTATATACAGAAAAGCTTGACATGGTATGCAAAAAAAACCCGAAGACAATACAAATACAAATACATGAACAAAAAAGGTTTTAACTGTCAGTTATGTCATTTTAAAATTTTCCAAAACTAACATTTTCTTTGATTGACTGATATTAAATTGATTAGGGTCAAGTTTAGTGTGAACAATATTACACAAACAAGCACGTGTGCGCATGCGCACATATGAGAATCCCTTCGATCACTTCTCATATGTGCGCATGCGCACATATTAGAATCCCTTCGATCGCTTCTCATATGTGCGCATGCGCACATATTAGAATCGCTTCGATCGCTTGTGACGCGGTAACTTTGCTTTGATCCTTTCTGACATCATAACTTTGCTTTGATCCCAAAACCCATAAATAGGAGCGCTCACCTGTTACTTTATGCTTAACGGACGTTGACCTGCAGCAACTGAAACCCTTTCGAGAAGTTTTGAGAGCAATTTACGAGAGAAACCAAAACAAGTTCAGTTTTGTTTCTCACCAATCCACAGCGCAAACAGACACATTACACCATGTCAGCCAACCCATCCTTCGGCTCAGATGAGCTTGGAATATCTAAAGGGACCATTTTGGGAGATCACCACATGGTGGAGGCTTTCCTTGGAGAAGGAAGCTTTGGTGTTGTAACGAAATGTCGCGATACAAAAAACAACAAAACTGTTGCTATTAAAGTCAACAAGAGCGACCCTGAAATTCTGCTCCAGGCAAAACTGGAAATTTTCATCCTGGAGCAGCTACGACGCTTGGATCCAGACAGGTGCAACATTGTCGAATGGAACGGCTATTTCCTCGATGGAGAGCGCATTTGCTTGAATTTCGAACTCCTCGACCAAAGCCTGTCAGACTACATAGGGGACCGGAATAACCAAGGTCTCCCAATGAGAGAAATCAGGCCAATTTTGCATCAGCTCGCAAATGCTCTATTCCACCTGGGTTCTGTGGGAATAGTGCATGCTGACCTCAAACCTGTCAACATCATGGTTGTGAACCGCAGTGAGTCTCAAGTCAGAGTCAAACTTATAGACTTTGGCATCGCATGTAACACCTCTGCAGTGATTCCTGGTGACTGTGTGGGGACAATTGGTTATTGTGCACCTGAGATTATGCTTGGCACTCCATATGATGAAGCAATTGACATGTGGTCTCTGGGGCTGGTAGCTGTGGAGCTTGCTACAGGGGTGCCTCTCTATCCTGGGGAAGACGATTATGACGTTTTGAAATTCATAATTGAAACTCAGGGTCAGCTACCAGATCATCTTCTAGAGTCTGGCTTGTACACTGACAGCTATTTCATCGAGGATAACCACAACGAACAGCGCTGGACATTTAAGACCCCAGAACAATTTCAATACGAGACAGATTATCGATCCAAGGAAACTCGATCGATAAAACTTAAGTGTCTCGATGACCTCGAACAACTGCTGAAAGTTAGGCGAGGACCGGAAAATGGCCAAACATTATTTGTAAGGCTAATCAAAGAAATGTTGGCCTTGGATGCAAATCAGCGCATAACACCCTCGGAGGTTCTGAAGCATCCCTTTTTCGACCCTGGCCTCTCAAGGAGAACCCCCTGCACGGACATGAATAGTACAGGGGGAGAACTCCTTGTGCTCTCTCAGCAGCCTTCAAGCTGGAAAAGTCATGGATCGCAAAAATTCAGCTGCAGTTTCCAAAACTCAGTTGAATTTCCTCAAAAAAGAGACATCAACACCTCAGCCAACCCATCTGCCTCTGAAGATGATCTTCAAATAACGAAAGGGACCATTTTAGGAGATCACCACGTGGTAGAGGCCTTCCTTGGAGAAGGAGGCTTTGGTTTGGTAACCAGATGTCGCGATACAAAAAACAACAAAACGGTTGCTATTAAAGTCAACAAGAGCGACCCTGAAATTCTGCTCCAGGCAAAACTGGAAATTTTCATCCTGGAGCAGCTACGACGCTTGGATCCAGACAGGTGCAACATTGTCGAATGGAACGGCTATTTCCTCGACGGAGAGCGCATTTGCTTGAATTTCGAACTCCTCGACCAAAGCCTGTCAGACTACATTGGGGACCGGAATAACCGAGGTCTCCCAATGAGAGAAATCAGGCCAATTTTGCATCAGCTCGCAAATGCTCTGTTCCACCTGGGTTCTGTGGGAATAGTGCATGCTGACCTCAAACCTGGAAACATCATGGTTGTGAACCGCAGTGAGTCTCCCGTCAAAGTCAAACTCATAGACTTTGGCCTCGCATGTCCTGCTTCTGCAGTGATTCCTGGTGACCGTGTGGGGACAATTGGTTATTGTGCACCTGAGGTTATGCTTGGCATTCCATACGACAAAGCAATCGACATGTGGTCTCTGGGGCTGGTAGCTGTGGAGCTTGCTACAGGGGTGCCTCTCTATCCTGGGGAAGACGATTATGACGTTTTGAAATTCATAATTGAAACCCAGGGTCAGCTACCAGATCATCTTCTAGAGTCTGGCTTGTACACTGACAGCTATTTCATCGAGGATAACCACAACGAACAGCGCTGGACATTTAAGACCCAAGAACAATTTCAATACGAGACAGATTATCGATCCAAGGAAACTCGATATATAAAACTTAAGCGTCTCGATGACCTCGAACAACTGCTGAAGGTTAGGCGAGGACCGGAAAATGGCCAAACATTATTTGTAAGGCTAATCAAAGAAATGTTGGCCTTGGATGCAAATCAGCGCATAACACCCTCGGAGGTTCTGAAGCATCCCTTTTTCGACCCTGGCCTCTCAAGGAGAACCCCCTGCACGGACATGAATAGTACAGGGGGACAAAACCTTGTGCTCTCTCAGCAGCAATCATCGTTTGGGTGGCCAGAATTCTAGGGGAGCTAGAAATTCTTGTGGAAAAAAAGCCCAAAACAATAACATCAACAAAAACAACCAGTGAATGTGGTCTTAAACTTGGGCACAATTTGGCTTGAAATCCATCAACTAATCTCTCAATATTCAAAGCGGAACAGCAGACAACTTACCATCACATCAGTCCTTCAATCAGACCTACAACAAACGTCTTCCTTCTCTCACCCCAACCGGTCGCAGCAGATGGCCGCCCCGACCTGAGCCTGGTTCTGCCGGAGGTTTCTTCCTGTAAAAAGGGAGTTTTTCCTTCCCACTGTCGCCAAAGTGCTTGCTCATAGGGGGTCATATGATTGTTGGGTTCTCTGTATGTACTATTGTAGGGTCTACCTTACAATAATACATACAGCCTTGAAGTGAGTGGTGATGTGATTTGCTGCTGAATGAATTGGGAACTAATTGGAAATCTGGATATTAATTAAATAAACCTGCTTTGAGCATCAATTAATTGTTGTTTGAAATTCTTTATAAATATATAAATATAGTGCCACTCTTCTACTGTTTAAATTGCAACTGTTTAAAACTGACTAATTTATTCATACACTTGAGCATAAACACACGCACAGTAAATGGCCTGTATTTGTACAGCGCTTTACTTAGTCCCCAAGGACCCCAAAGAGCTTTACACTACATTCAGTCATTCACACATTCACACACTGGTGATGGCAGCTACATTGTAGCCACAGCTGCCCTGGGGCGCACTGACAGAGGCGAGGCTGCCGGACACTGGCGCCACCGGGCCCTCTGACCACCACCAGTAGGCAACGGGTGAAGTGTCTTGCCCCGGGACACAACGACCGAGACTGTCGGAGGCGGGGCTCAATCTGGCAACCTTCCAATTACAGGATGAACTGCGAACTCTTGAGCCACGATTGCTCTATATACACATATACTTTACAGTACTAGTCAGTGCTTACATACTAGTTCTTTTCCCTACTTTTTCATGCTTACTGGTACAAATGCCTGTTACTAGAGTTAAATGCTATCAATGTATTCTCACAGTTATGGAACTGTACAAATGCATACAAAATAACGCTCACGTAAACATAACTGTGCACTAGTTTGCCCTTATTGCTGCAGTTTGTTTCAAGTTGTTCTCTCACACACACACACACACACACACACACACACACACACACACACACACACACACACACACACACACACACACACACACACACACACACACACTATGTAACGTTTCAGCAAGAAAATACCGCCACTCCCCCCCACAGTGACACCACCACCACTAGTCTGCACAGCTGACATGAGGCAGCATGGATCCATCCTTTCATGCTATTTATGCCAAATTCTGACCCGACCATCTGCATGTCAGAGCAGAAATCAAGACTCATCAGACCAGGCAACATTTATCCAATCTTCTCATGTCAAATTTTGAGAACTGTAGCTTCAATTTCCTGTTCTTAGCTGACCAAAACGCTCTTCTGCATTCTTTGGTTGCAACAAATGGTTGTATGAGCTACGGTTGCCTTCCTATCAGACATTTTTCTCTGACCGTTGACATCAATAAGGCAGTTTTTCCAAGAGAACTGCCTTTCACTGGATATTTTCTCATTTTTGTCACCGAAAAGGGTGTCTGTCTCTGTTTTCCTCTGTCCTTTGTCAGTGTCTGTTCACCTACCCCTGTGTCTCCATATTCCCAGTGTTCAAGGTTTCCGAGTGTTTTCCCAGTTTAGGTTTTCATGGTTGGTTCTGTTTGCTACTCAGCCAGAATAAACAGCTCGCTCTTTTTAAAAGTAGGCTCCAGAATGGATGATGGCATGTTCGCATGTCTTTATGCAACACTGAGTGTGCTGAACTAAAGGTAGGCCTAGTTTCATTTTCATGGTCATTATTATCATGACAATGATTACGCCTTATTCTGATTATTTCTCCCTTTTGGAGATGTAACATTTACATGAGGGGTGTAGGAACATTTCCCCCTAAATATTTTTAGATAAATTTTTGTTGAAGTCACTGTTTTTGTCGTATTGATGATGCAGCTAGAATAAGTGCTTTTAAATAAAAGAATAACCATTCAAAGTGCTCAGTGGTGAAACTGTAACTCTTTCAGAGTTTGACAGCTGGACAAGTGATGCCGTATTTAAAGAAACATGAGATGAGTGCAGCATATTATCTGAACAGAGATCATTCAATGAGCAAGAATAAACACTGAAAGAGAAACACTTCACTGTTGATTATCATATGAAGTCTAATAAAAGCTGTTAATCTGTTAATATCCTGCTAATCTGCATACAGCAAATACAGAACATGCGACTTTAAAGCATCCAGCAAAGTGATAACTGTCCTCTGCCCACTAAGTAGTGACTCTACAAAAGATTATTTTCAATATCATCTTTATATTATATTTAGTTATTCTCCAGCGCAACAATGTAAGGAGCTCTGTGATTGGTTAGGAAAGGACAGACTGGCCACCTCGATTTTTCTTCACTGCACATTGATCCATAGCTTTGCTCTGTAAAGGCTAACAAAGTGCTTTTGCTTTACAAAGACATTCAGCGTCGGTATTCACTCTTTTAAAATGCCACTGAACACTGGAGTGAAATGGAGCCCTGATCCTCAGAGTTTTATTGTTGCTAACATTTCTTATAGATAGCACAGATAGTGCCCCACTGCAGTAATCACTCATGTCTAGATATTCCTGTTAAAAATGAGTTTTTCCTCCCCACTGTAACATGGCAAACATAGCAAACGGATAATCCAGCTGAAGCTTCAGACAGCCGTCAGACAGTGAAACACTGCCATCTGCTGGACGCGAATAACAAAGACGCTGCTTTGACGGGTGAGGGAGTTTCAACAAGTCTGCAACGACTCAAGCATCAAACTACAGAACTATTCTAGCGGACATGGTGCTCTAATGACTGCTTCATTAACGCAGGTCAGAAAGGATCAAACATATCAATAAATCATAAAACACAAAACGTCTCTTATTGCCCAGGGCTCAGGAAGTGAGTGTGTTCCTTATAGCCCAACACGTTCTCACTCCCAACTCGTCAAACGTGTGACGCATGGTCAGGCTCCCTCTGCTTCACTTATGGACCATATGGACCACCAGGTAAGACCATTTAAACGGACAGCATTTATAGAATGACTATTAAAAGTCAGCGAGTGTCAGTAATGTTAATGTGGTTATGTTAGTAATACACCGAGTGCTAATATAACAGCTTTAAGATGCATTTGTAGATGTTATTACGTGTTTTACCGTCTTTATGGTGCTAGCTTAAAGTTACGGTGTAAACGTTAGCTTATATTGGAGGAAAGCTGTTACTGTTTAAACGATGTTAGCACAGAAATATTAGCTTCTGTCATGACTGATGAAGTTACTAGTTAATAAAGTTTCCAGTAAAGTGTTTAATCGCAGCCACAGACTGACAGCAAATATCTCGATTAGCTTCAGTGCATCTGTAATAAATATTAATAGCTGTAATAAATAAATAGCTGTGTGAACAAAGCCTGGCTGCTTTAATCCTGCATGACAAACCTGAGGATGCAGGTTATTATTACTCTTTCCTGCTGGCACACCTGTCACACCTGAGAGTCAGCTAGAAACTCACAGTGACGTGGACATCATGCAAAGACTGCCAGACTCTGTAATACTGCAAATGATCAGTGACTCAGGTTATCACTAAACTTTAAACGGCACCTCTGTGTCTCTGTGTGCTGAACATCTAGGATTGAGTCAGGCTGCATTGACTGTGGGACTTTAATGTGTTAAAAGCAGGTTGAAGACGGCTCAGAAACATTTGAAGATTAAAATTTAGCATTATGGCTGCTGGTGGTTTGTAAAGCCTCTACTCAGCTGTATTTTTGTTACTAATTTATGTTTGTTGTTGTTTAACACAGATTTCAGAAGAGCAAATATGCTTAATAGTTTAACTAGATTTCATTTGTCAGTGTGGGACTGCTGAGTCACCTGAAGAACTCATTTCATTCATTCTCCACATGATGTTCATTTACAGAAATGTTTCACAGGAACTGATTTCTCCCAAAGGGTGAACTAGTGTGTTTCCATAGATTACCTCTGTATGAATGTACTTCTTAAATGAAGGCAAGTGTTTGTCCTTTTTTGTTCCTCAGGTACAGTACGTGATATCAAGGGCAGGCGGTCATCACTGGGGGTAGACAAGAAGCAGACGTACTTCCAAGAGGGAGCTGCAGTGAGGTCAGAGGTCAGAATCTGAAACAGCTCAGGTTTATATTTTAGAGGTTATAAAAAATCAAAATGTATTATTTAAAGAAACCTTTAAATAATAGTCATAATTATGATTATTATAAGAAATATCAAACATTTAAGTGGATTTTCTGTTACACATATCGTGTTAGCCCTGCAATAAACTGGCAGCCTGTCTTTGTCCTGTATCAGCTGGGATAGGCTTCATCCTCCTGCAACCCTGAATTGGATACATTGTATTCCAATTATGTAATCTGATCATTTACAAACTCAAGGTATCTAATCAAAATGTAAGTGATGCCGCCCTTGACAGACAGGGAGATTTTATTCCTCAAAGACCATCATCCAGTCGAAGTACTAGTTGCCACGTGGTCAGTGTTCTCACAACCATTGATTTTATCTCACAACTTGTTTTCACCAAAGAATTTCAGTAAGTAAATATTCTTCAATCTCTTTTTCCCCCCAGTGTCTGCAGATCAGCATCAGTGTCCACGTGAAGAACCTAGTTATGTTGCCAGTGTCAACCCAACAAAAGGTACTTTACCTTCTTGTATATATTGTGATTCCTTTACTTTTATATTTGTTGTTATAGTTGAGTTATGCAGGGCTTTTGTGCAGTCCTAAGAAACATACTGCCTAGAGTGTTTTTCACTTTGTGGAAGAGTTTCTTTATTTTTTTTCTGTTAGTGTGTGGAACTGAGGTGCTTCGTCAGGAGCTCCTTCAGTTGTTGGAGGATGGAGAAGAGGACGCAGCCATGACTTGTGAGACGTTGTCTGAGTCAGCTGCTACTCACTGGGCGATCAGAAACATGGTGTCCTTGCTAAAGTGGAAAGAGGCCAGGCCTTGTCTTATAGACAATATGTTAGCTACTCTGGATCCACAGTCACACCGTGTGTGTCAGTGTGGCAAACAAGTAGTTGTGAGGTGTCTGGACTGCCTGCCTCTTCCATTCCTTTGTGCTGACTGTGATATTGCAGTTCACACACGCTTTGTCCTGCACAGCAGAGAGGCAGTAACAGGAGGGTTTTTGCAGCCTTCATCAGAGTTTCACAATCCAATAGGTACGGTTTTTAAGTCTTATGCATTTATTGCTATGTACTATGAGTGTGTGCTGTTATTGTATATTTATTGTGTATCATTTAATTTCCAATTCTTTTTATATATATTGTGTGTTTTTAATGTTAGTTCGGCTGTTGCCTGTGCAAAGACCAGACTGTGTGTGACTGCCCAGCAGGTAACGTTGAGGTTTCACCCGGTGCAATTGTGGCTCTTGTAACCATAAATGGTAAGTTGCTCTTTTGTCACACAGTACATACACAATAGATGTGTTTGCAGGTTTTATTGCAAATTGTACATTGCTACATTGTTTTGAATTACCCTCGGCCCGCAGTATATGTGGGCACCTGTCAAAGGTCATTTGGATTTACCAGACCGCTTTGAAAACAACATGGGAAAAAATGAATGTCTTTGTTGAGCCATGACTGGATTTCTCCTTATCCTTCCTAAAGGCCGTTATAACCTTGCACTGCCAGTGGTGAGCTGCACCAGCTGTGGCCTAATGTGGTCCCCCTCAGTTAAGGACTTCCAGGGTGGTGGATATTGGCCTGGCACCTTAAATTTCTGCACCCTGTTTTCAATGGATGTCTTCCAGTCTTTCTATGACATTAAGAAGCTGCAGCAGGGATGTCACTTAAGGCCTTTGTCAAAGTGCTGGATGAACGAACAGCCCATTTTGGAAGGGTGAGTTTCTAAATTTGTCAAGTTTAAGGAAATTGTGCAAATCAATGTTTATGATGACTGTCCGTGAATATTCTGTTGTTTGTCCTCTACTTAAAAGACTGGCCGAATATCAGCTGATGCCTTCAGCAAAAGTTTCTTGGAGTGGAGTGCTGTAAAGTGTGAGGTGGACAGGATGTGCAAGGAGCCATGCTTTAGCTGCCCTGCCTGCACTCCAGACATGCTCGCCGTCTCAGTTGATGGAAACTGCAAGCTTTATCGCTTTCAATCAAATGCAAGGTACGTTATGCATTGTGTACATAAATCAAATATGGATTTGTACAAAAATTGTATTTTGATGTTTCTTTTCAAACAACTGTCACCGTGTTCGTTCAGCACTTCAGAGCAGGGGAACTTTGAAGGTGTCTTCATTGAGAAAGATGAGGAAGTTGCTGAGTTTGTGAAATACATCCAGAGACACACAAATGATGTAAGATACACATATATATCAGTGCTGTCAGCGTTAATCTTGTTAAAATGACGTTAACGCCATAACCATATACTCATACGTGTGTGTGTGTGGATACATATTTGGATGGGTGGATATTTATTTTGTTTTTCTCTTGGTGTTGTCGTAATACTATTTACTTGACTTTATCTTAATGTGTACTTCATTTTGAGTAGCTCACACTTGGATGTGCGAGGTATACTGCAGCTTGTAGTCTTGGATACGTTTAAGACATTTTGTTATAAGGTTGAATGAATTCAGCAGTCATGTATTGTGACCTCCTTTCTATAGATCAAATGGGGAGGTGCGTTTCAGGATGGGGCCGGTTCTACAGTTGGAGAAGAGGTGGAGCAAGTAAACAGTTTCCTGTCTAGGGCGGCCATCACAACGAAGTACATGTCTAAAGCAGGTGTGTGTCTGTGTGTGAGATTCCACTCAGTCTCCTGCTCATTCATTCTTATTTGTATACTAACTGAAATGCAGGGCGAACAGACATGCTGAGCCTCCTGGCTTTGGGCTGGAACAAAAGGAAAGTGGAACAACTGGGCCGCACTTTGAGCCAGAGATATCTAAAGGTCATTTTTTCAACACCCATTTTAATGTGTGTGGTAATGGGGGGGAAACACCAGTACTCTAAAAATGTCCATATGAATGACATTTATTAATGTATTCTTAGATCATAAGGATCTTTAGAGAACAAGTGGAGAGCCTGAATGCGAGCAGAAATGAGCTGGGTGTGGATGACGACACACTGCAGCAATGGGCTGAAGGTGAGTCTCAATATAATGCACTCGTGTATAACAACAGGACCCACCATGGCCTCATTAAAGAACTTAGAGTTAAGATCTTTCTGACAGTGTCAACAAACAATGAAAAATAAGCTTGTAAAAGCAGAATTGATGGCAGAGTTGTTGCGTTTGATCAAATTGGATTGGACCTGGGTTGAAGTGATGTCGTACTAGTTGGTTTTATAAAGCTGAACACCAACATACTTGTTATCTCATGATAATGCAGCACATGAAGGCTCCAGATGTCTTATAATGAATATCATCAAGTCAGTGATTACAGAGTCCACTGTAGTTTGGTGACTGTTACTCATCCTGTGTTCTGATTAATATTCCTCTCACTTAGAAACGGATCAAACTGATGGCAGCCTTGGAGCGTTGCAGGCACGAGTAGAGCAGCTTGTCGTCATCATCAGAGTGCGAACACAAAGTCTTTACAGACAAAATGGTGTCACAGTTTCTTTGAAACGGACCGTTTGATGCTCAGTTTGTACAGCTTGTACAGCTACTTTGTAAACAGAATAAAATCAGATCCAGGTTTGTTTAAGCTGGATGTGATTTGTTCTAGCAAACGAATTGATGAGTGTAGATTAAAATGTAAATATATGCATTATGTGAAGGTGTTCCTTTTTATGATTATTTACAGATAGCAACAAGAGGCGACACAGAATTCACAAGGTCATCTTAGATGAGAAGAAACGCTTGGCGGCTGCTGTTGACGACTACAACAAGGAAACAAGCAACAAAGCAAATCGTATCCAGTGATGCCCTCATGCAGAGCGACGTTTGGCCCTGGCAGAGCACAAGTGAACGTAAGCTCTTGATTTCTAAATATCCTTTTTAAACAAACTCCCAGTATCTGAGCAGCAGTTGAATGTTTTGTTCTTGAATCATAATATGCTGCTATGTTTTCCCATCTGATGTTGTTAAACTGCAGCTGCTGCTGACCTCCGGACAAAGAGAAAGGTCTTTGAGAAGGTGATGGCTGTGAGGCGCCTGAGAGAGGAGGAGATGATCCTTTGCAGGGAGATGCAGCATCACTGGACAGTGTTGCAAATGCGATCTGTGGTGTTGGGGACAATCTCCTCAGACTGTAAGCACATCTTTTATTTATTTATACATTTGGTGATGAATTGATTGAAAATAATAGCAGATGCTAAAGTCTTACTGGATCTTTTACCTATATTTGGGTTGCTAGCTAACACTGCCTTCTCCCTTAAAAAAAGTTTAATTACATGATCCTAACTCCTTGTGTTTATGAGGTGAGTTTTTTTGTCTGTTTGTTTGTTTTACTTATATTTAATAGTTTTGTTGTTTTTACAGCCTCCCTTGTTGGCATGTCGGAGGATGCACAGAAAGGACTCCATAGCCTGGTTTAAAAACAAAGTGAACTGAAAGCTGAAACGCTCAAAGTAAAGGACGTGTACAAGAGAATCCTCAGCCACCAACCACTCCTGGAAATGGACTCGGAGGAGGAGGAGGACGTTCCAGACGATGAGAGTGATTTGAGCACTTCTGATGAAGACTGATTGTGTCATCATTGATGTTATGTTTGCTAGAATAAAAAGTTAATCACATCTGTTTAATGTGATTTTTATAATGTCTGTTTTAGAAATTGCTTATCAACAGACATTTTACATGTTGAGAAGAAAAATGTAATTCCCTTGGTGCAGTTGTTTACCCTGAATCATTCTTTCCCATCTAATTTAATGACTCGTGTACATGTTCAGATACAATAACATCATTTAATTCATGGGATGCTTTCTGGGCTGCTCAAATTACCACAAAATGTAAAAGCACCAGGCAGCACACTCACAAGGACATGTTTTGTTCAGTGTTTTGTTGAAGAAATCAACAAGTACAACTGAGATGTTTGCTGTAGTGGTGTGTTTGTTAAGAAGCATGCCAGCACACTGGTGAACTGACAGTCCCAGAATGCACCCGAGCCAGTGACTCGCCCCAGAACAAATGACATTAATTATCTAGAAAGACAACCGTGATCAAAGACTAAGAAAAGAGTAGGAAACAAAAGATAAGGAAAGGTACTGTGGGGTAGGAAAGAAAGGCCAGAGCTGTGCAAAATGACCTCCAGCAGGCCACAAATATGCACGTCTGCTCAAACGGTCAGATACTGACTCCATGAGGGTGGTATGAGGGCTCGACGTCCACAGGTGGGGGTTGTGCTTACAGCCCAACACCGTGCAGGATGTTTGGCATTTGCCAGAGAACACCAAGCTTGGCAACTTTGCCACTGGCGGCCTGTGCTCTTCACAGATGAAAGCAAGTTCACACTAAGTACTTGTGACAGAGTCTGGAGACATATTGGAGAACCTTCTGCTGCCTGAAACATCCACCAGCATGATGGTTGGGCAGTGGGTGACTAATGGTGTGGGTGGCATTTCTTTGGGGGACCGCACAGCCCCCGTGTGCTCGGCAGAGGTAGCCTGACTGCCATTAGGTGCTGAAATTAGATCCTCAGACCCCTTGTGAGACTATATGCTGGTGCGGGTGGCCCCGGGTTCCTCCTAATGCAAGACAGCACTAGACCTCATGTGGCTGGAGTGTGTCAGCAGTTCCTGCAAGACGAAGGCATTGATGCTGTGGACTGGCCCGCCCATTCCCCAGATCTGAATCCATTTGAGGACATCTGGGACATCACGTCTCACTCCATCCACCAACTGCACCACAGACTGTCCAGGAGTTGGCAGATGCTTTAGTCCTGGAGTCTGGGAGGAGATCCATCAGGAGACCATCTGCCACTTCATCAGGAGCATGCCCAGGTGTTGTAGTGAGGTCATACAGGCATGTGGAGGCCACACAGACTACAGAGCCTCATTTTGACGTGTTTGAAGGACATTACATCAAACCAGATGAATGATTCTGTATTGCACTGATCAAGGAACCAACCCAATAGGAGCTAAAGGCATCCTCTTCACATTACTTAACATAGTGAGTTTATACTATGTTTAATGTGCATTTTCTTCATCAGTCTAGAACATAACATGTTAGCGCTCCCTGGTTCTTTTTGGAGACAGATCCTGAGACAGCAGGCAGCTTTGGAGAACTCATGCCAGCTGTGGTCATTAAGGAAAACTTTGATTTAATATTGATTTCATGACAACTATCCTCAGGCACATATTCCTGGATATATACAATGACACGAGTAGACACTAACCCCCAGCAGTCTGGTGCTATGACAGCATAACTAAGGGCTGACCTGAACCAGCCCCAACTATAAGCTCTATAAAGAAGTAAAGTCTTACGCCAACTCTTAAAAGTCTTGACCATGTCCACCTCCAAAACTCATAATGGACTTTGGAGGTGGACAGCTATCAAGCTCCTCACAGAGGAGCAGCTTGACAGCTAACAGCTCCCAATTTAGTTTAGTCCAAATACATGAATTCAAATTGAGGTGATAACTATTTATCAACAGTATGAATGTCTGTTCCCGTCCAACAAAGTTGTTACTACATACCATGTTGAGCAGGGCTTCCACTTGACTTTAACTTCTTCTTTTTCCTGAAAAACATGATATAAACAAACAATTAATTCAGAAAGACATGCAGGTTGCATACAAAAAGGAGCCTACAAACATTTGTGTACTGTTGAATGGCTCAATATATTATACAGTTAGTTTACAAAAACATAAGAACCACTACAATGCTTGTACTGCCAGCATCGAGTGCATGTCAGCAAAGCAACACTGCTTACATTGTGGCTCACAAGCTCCACTCCTTTTCATCAAAACCAAAATTTTATCTACATTCTGTTTTTTACACTTTAAATCCCAGTTAGGTTAAATATTACCAGTAGCTTTTCAGATAAAACAGTAATAAAGTCCTAATGGTTTCATAAATCTTCATATTTTTTTTCATATAAGCATCGGGGACAAGGCTGTCTTGCAATTGTTGAGGTCACTAGTGTGCGCCCTATTTCTTCCAGGATCACTCTTCATTTGTAGGTTTTAGTGGACTCCTACTACTGTGAAGTGGTTTTCATGGGACAGGGGCTTGTATTCCAAGATCTGGGAGATTGTAGAAATGAGCTGTGATGCCCTTCTTGCCATCTTTCCAGAAATATCAGTGATCTGGAAGCTGTTAGGCTGACTTACAGCAGCAGCACTTTCTGCACCTGCAGAAACTCCAGGACACATTTACTAACAGTGTTTGTTGCTGTGTGTGCTGCAGCTGCAGCTTTGAATTTTTTTTGAGAGCTAATATTTTGGCTATGGTGTCTTGTTATGAAATGTACAAGAGTAAGAGTGTTAGCATGTGTGTCAAAGCTACGTTTGACTGGGAAACTCAAAGCTCAATAACCTGTATCAACAACAATTCACTGCAGCCTGTGTAATATTTGATGCATCATAATTTATTCCAGTCTATCTTGCAAATACATGTTTGCGTTGCAATGTCATGCACAACACACACAACTATTAGAGCCTTAAGATCAAACCTGCGTCATTCTTTTGGTCCACTGCAGTGTAGCAGTCAAACAAGGAGAAGTGAAGTGGCCCCAAATGGCCAGGATAGAGATCAGAGGGTTAATGCGTAAAATGCATAAAAATATTATTGATTACAGGATAATACATTAATGTTAATATCAACAATAAGCTTTTTACTCTGAAGTTACAAGTATAAACAATGCTGTTGCATTTACACTTACATTTTTTACTATAAGTATGGAAACAAGTGAACAGCATTTTATAATAAGTTTAACTGGAATTCTGTACACTGAAAAACAAACAACAGATAAAAAACACAAACAAACAGCCAGTGCCTTCATCTGTCCATTAAATGTCAAACATCGCTTTGACCTGTAGTCTCTGCTCGTCAGCACATGCTTTTAAAAAGAGCTCCATGTCCTCTGCAAACTGAAAAACAAAGAGGAAGAAGTCCCTCTACACAAAAACACTGTGGATGACAGGCCAGGCAAACATCTATTGACCTGTTTGAATGCCTCCTCATCATGTGAGCCTTGAAGTTTTTTTGTAAGAAGACTAAGACCACAGTGAGGACGTTTCATTTTCATGGACTTTCCACAAGCAACAGTTTCATTTAGCACAGAGGGTGGAGCACATGAATGTTCTACCCAAGATTCAGGAAATGGTTTAGATGCTGGAGACGAGACATGGAGAGGGAGACGAGGCTCCACGGAGAGTTCAGTGGGGAGCAGTCCTGAATGCTGACATGACAATAATTGCCTTGCCATATCCCCACGCTGTATGACTGTCATGTTACAGAAGGGCAGTGAAAGTGCACCGGCACATCATTTTGTCTGTAAGAGAGAAAAAAAGAAAAAACATGTAATTTAAATGTAGTTGTATAGAATGCAGTCAGTTTATCTAACAATCAGATTGTACATATTAACAAAAATATCCAAGCCGTCCTCAATAATGAAAGCAAAATGGTGTGGATCACAAGAGCTGTCAGGAAATGTGGTGAACAGGAAAAATATTTAATGAAAACACTTTTTTCTCTCGCTGATGAATGAACTGAACTGTACAATGTGAAAAATAACTTTTAAGTCAACAAAGACCTGCAGAGGTGCTGAAAAGAAGTGCATATTTATGACTTTAACTATGAGGTATATTTAATACCAACATACCTTTGAAAGGCAAAGCACTTTGAATGTGTCCATTTATATGCTGCTCAATCTTTGCCCTGACAGCAGGGCTGAGAGTGGGGCACAGAGGGCAGTGAAACAGCCAACACGTGGTGCATTCCTGCAACTCTGGCCTGGAGGCAGAACTCCAATTTGATATTTGCATCTAAAACAGAGAGAAAAACAGATAAACACCATATACACATTTAAGTTCAGGTTTTAGCAGAAATAACACGTTACAGTTAGCATGTAAGAGATTTGGGAGAAAATTCTTTACAAAAACATAATTTACAAGAAACTTTTATTTGTGACATACGTATCTATTGACATATAAAAGACAATTGAACAAAGGCTAACTAACATCTGGGCAATAAAACAGAATAAATAGAGAATATTAGTATTTATACATATATAAAACTCTCTGTGACGACCTTTACAATGTTTTTGCAGGTGGAATGAGAGACATGAATAAAGTGCAATATGCAGTAAATGGAACAATGTGCATTGATGTTACAGATCGTGAAAAGTAGTGAAGTGAATTTGTTCATAACAAGCAAAAATCAAATACGTTTGAAACTGACCACTAAATGCTAACCAGAGGTGTCAAAAGTGCACATTCTTACTAAAGTTTAAATGCCTCGGGGGTCTGACCGTTGTTGTAGCGCTAACAAAGTGCCAACGTAATCAGTGTAAGCAAACTAGATGATTCCTACAATTATATAATTATTAACGGCAAATTTAGACATGAAAGACTCTGTAACAACCTTTACGATCCACTTGCAAGGTTTCCACAGTCGATGGCTGTATCCCAATTCAGGGTCTGCAGCATTAAAGTTCGCAGCCTCAACGGTCCATGAACTCTGAACATCTGAACTCTGAAGCATGAACTCTGTGTCAAAGATTCAAGCTGCAGTTATTTATATTTCCTATCACCTTAAATCTTCACTCAAAGACACTCAAGTATCTGTGACAGTGTGTATATAGATGTATCATATATAAGAGAGAAATATTGTTATTTTAATATGTTGGCATTACTAAATGTGGCTCAGTGCTTACATATATGTGTAAAAAGCAAATGTACGAGCTGTGATAACTGTGTCTGATAGAATGAAGAGTAGACTGATAAATGAAATATTCCTTTATTGGGTGAGAAAATCAGACCATGTCATAACTGCTTTAAGTCATACAGAATAGACATCAGAGCCTTAAACAGGCTGACTTCTGCTAAATGGGTCAAACTGGGCAGAAAGTCTACAAACACATAACATCCTTATAGAATATGATGTAACACTATAGATCAACTTAGCTCAGAATATATAAAGCATATAAACAATCACAGCAATATGATGCAACAAACACAGCAGTGCTACTGATCCAAAATACTCAAAGCTTCATAGAACTGAAACAAACATTTATTTTTAGCTCCATTCTGCTGCTGATACAGACTTTAGGTTTCTGAACATTAAACTTGTTGCTGCCTTTCATAGTGTGTAACTTGAAGGCCCTGAGTACTTTCTCCCACACTGAAAACACTGGAATGACAACATTATTTGAACATTACCTAATAAGACTGATTCAGCACAGACAGTTATGTTAAACTTTCCTAGCAGTCCTTCACAAACAGGGAACAGTCTGTCTATTCTCTCCATCTGTCAGCTGCTGCTGGCTCTTCCTCCTCCTCTTCCTCACACACTGTTGAGTTTGTCCTGGTGGATCATCAGGGCTGCAAAGCCTCACAGATGATGTGCAGCAGTGGGTCCCTCAGTCTGTCCTCACTCTGGACACTTGCAGTCGTCACACATGGAAATCAAATGTGTGATAAGGTGCAGGATTCAAACACAAGTGTAACTTATAAACACATGTTCATACTTTTATTCCACAATCAGAGAGAAAGAAACAGAGAGAGAGTGCAGGACCATAGCTGGACTCGCCATCGGGCATACCGGGCATTTGCCCGGTGGGCCGCTGGCGATTTTTTGCTTTTATGGGCCGATCGATTTTTTTTGGAAGGGTATAAATAATGAAAGGTGTTGGATTGGCCAATTGGTCATGATCGACTCTGGGCTGGACCAATTACAGCCGAGGAGGGCGGATGCACCCTCCCCCTTGTTTAGCAATCTTATAGATGAACTAAAGAAAATGGAGAACAAAAAAAGGAAAGAAGGTGCAGAAAAAATTAGGGCCAAAAAGAAACAAGCCCTTCAGGCAGACGCTGCCAAATGTGTAAAAATAACTGAATTGTTTGGCGGTAGCTGTGGCATAGCTTCCACAGATTTAGCAACATCAGCAAGTGGTGGAGGCCAGCAGGTGGATAAGGGAAAGGGGAGGCAAGAGGAGGAGAGACCCGAGGTCGCCACCGGTCATAGTGGCAGAGGAACTGAACTTCAGGTAAGAAGTTATGACCTGCTGTCTATCTGTGTCAGATATAAACCAAGTTTAGTTGTAGTTTGTTTTCGTTGTGCTGACTTTTTACAGTCGCTTAGAATAACTGGTACTAGCTAGCATGACGGAGTTTATATACTGCTGGGCGGGTGCTATGAAGTTACTGATAGTAAATTTTATTTTATGCTTAAGGTTAGTTTCTCAAACTCCTCAAAATCTTAACAAATTGTGCCAATCCTTACATGTTGCACCAGGCTGATTTATCATCAAAAGTGGAGAAGTCTGTGACAGAGGAGACAGAAGAGCAGCAGAGAGAGATGGAGCAAGAGAGAGAAATAAAAGAGCAGGAGATGGAGATGGAGAGATGACTTTATGTCATCCATGAGGGATGCATTTGACATATGTTTCACATATTATAGCCCAACAAGTTACTTATAGCAATTTAAATACGAGCAATCACTTTTTGGCAGACAATCACTTTTTGGCACAACACCGGCTATTTTTTGTGTTTCTTTTTATCGCTCTGTAGCTGAGTTCAATTGAAAGCCTGCATGCGCTAGTACCTCTTGCCACAAGTTCCCAGAATCCTTTGCGGTTTTACCCCTGAATGACGTCACATTTTTGGTGGGCCGGTCTCTAGTCAAAATGCCCGGGCCGATTTTTTGTCCCAGTTCAGCCCTGTGCAGGACAGACAGACAGGTGACAGTCTCAGGTGTACACACTGCTACAAACAGGAGGATTTAGTGTTTGTGTTATTACGAGTGCTAAACAAGAAGAGTTCCCAGATGGTGCAGTGGACACATGTGTGACTGCTGTGATTAAAGCATCTTTCTTTCAGCTTAACGAGTGAACCGTCAGCTCGTTCAAACACACGTTAAAGTCCGTTTGGCTCGACACCACCGAACAGAGGCAGCAATATAACATAGCTAACATTAACAGTGCAGTGAATCCTGCTTGTGCCGTGATATTCAGGACTGCAAACCGAGCAGCATCACTGACTTTCAGCTTGTTGTGTTTGTGGATAAATGACTGACTTTAATTATCCACAAAATCATCACATTCTCTGTAGGATTAAGGTCGACTATTGAACAGCGTATATTTTAAAGTAAAGGCTTTAAAACCAAGTAAACACTGAAAGTACAAACATCACTAATGTCACATAACTTTGCCAACATGTGGCCAACAGGAATGTTTTAATGTTCTTCATTATTAAACATTTGCACATAAATAAGTGACATAATATTCAGTACTTACTTCTGAAAGTTTACTCTTCAGCCGCCCCTCTTCCGCCGTTTTCTTTCGGCAACATTATCCACACCCACCGCCGCGCCGTTCTCTCAGAACTGAAGAAACTTCTTGGATAAAATGTCTTCAAGAAATTTAAAGCAGTTCAGACGCTTTTCTTTCCCAGCTCCTCAGACTGTCCACCCTGTTAGCTTCGTTAAGCAGCCATGAAGAGTAGAAGGCCAAGTATGAGTTTCAAACAATAAACACATTTATTTTTAAACCCTGCAAATAAACAACATTAACATCAAAAGTTTTACATTTCCTAAATTTATCCCACAATCTGAATATAACACCCACTTCCCCACGTTTGATCCGCTGTGTTAAATATGATTAAGAACAGAATTCAATCATTTGCAAATCCTGTAAACCAGTATTTTAAACAAAGTGAGAAAATGAAACATTTAAAGAAAAATATTAGCCCATTTTGAATTTGATGGCAGCATCCTCTCTCCAAAAACTAAAGGCTTTACGATGTTTAGTGCTGGACCATGTTGGTTAATGTGTAAACTCAACAGTTTCCATTTTGATTAACCTGACCAACATCTAACATAGAACACCTTTGAAGTGGACCTCGCAGCCTGTGGATAACTTCAAACACGTCGAGGTCTTCAGAGGCTGAACTTTGACCCAGCATCACAACGAGCGCCATAAACACTTGTTACAGTTATTAGAAGGAACCCAGCCTTTAGACATCCCCACAATGACATCGTGACCAAGGGTCTGTTGCATGATTTTTAACATGGCTACAATGTGTCGTCTGCTGAGTCATCGTTTAATACAACAACGTACTGAAAGAGAGCATTCAGCATCTGACTGAGCTGGACTAACCTTCCCTTTCAAAAGTGAAAACTGCAACATAAAACTGGAATACAACCAACTTCTAATGAAATGTAACATTTTATAACATGAACACAGATTCCAGGTGAGCTGTGTCCTCCAGGACTGGATTTACCAGAACAGGTATGAGGACGGTGCCTGACGGGCATGTACGAGCTGGAGTGGATCCCAGCTAACACAGGGTGAGGAGACAGACGACCGTTCACGCTCACACTTATTCACCAGTTAACCTAACCCCACTACCTGAATGTGTGTGAACTGTGGGAGGAAGCCAGAGTCCCCTGAGAGGACCCACACAAACACGGGGAGAACATCCAACCTCCACAGAGACTCTCTCTGCACTAAAAGCACAAAATAAAAACCACACCGTCATGTAATTCAAGAAACTGGTCTTAAAAAACATTTAATCTAACCCTAATCTAATATGTCCACATGGAGCCCGTGTTAAGGTCCGTACTGGGCTTCAGAACATCAAGTGAACAACGTCAGATGGGACCTGGGTGCGTTGTCTCCTGATAGAAAGTGCTGAGGATCAGAAGGACTCAGGGACAACACGATATCTGTCCAGCAGAGGGCGGCATTATTCCAAACGGCTCCATCCTAGAAACATGATGTGGAACAGCTGACCTGTAGATCTGCTCAAGAACAATCGTCACAGTCTGATCACAGTCAGTCCCACGTCTGCCATGTTCTCAGCTTCCTTTAGTACAGGTAGCTTTAATGATCATTTCAAGTGTGGTTGTTTCATGGAAACAGAGAGCAGACTGCAACATCTGTGACAGCCGCCTCTAACACTCTGATGGACGTGTGGACAGCAATGCTGCCTGGAACAGTACCGATGTTTCAGGGCTGATGACGTTTTTGGGTGGGACATCTACATCCTGACATATCAAGGTTACTTTACTTTTACGTAAATTTGCTTTACAGAAAAATAATAGCGTTTGTCATCCCTTCACAAACACACACATCGATTTAAACCTGACAGACACACATTTGGAAAGTAGACGCGATGAATCAAATCAGGAAAACAGTTATTAGTTACTAAGTTTAGTGACGGCAGCAGGGACAAAGCTGCTTTTATAAGACTTTGTCCTGCATCATTCTCATGATAAAACAGACTCAATGGCCCCAAGATATTTATATGACTGCACTTGCTCAGGTTTGTCCGGATTTCAAACTGTTCTAAAAGTCTTTTGATTCAAATCTGGGGCTGTGTTATTGAAAGCAGAAGAGAAATCGATGAACTGAAGTCCTTTACTCTCTACATGTTTGACAATCAGGTGAAGTAGAATCAAAAGCGCGTCCTCCACTCCTCTATTGGGCTCATGTGCAATCTGCATTGAATCAAGCTGAAGTTCAGTGTCTTCCATAATCACATTTCTGATGATTTGTTCAAAGACTGAGGTGAGGGCAGCAGGCCTGAAGTCGTTTAGAACTTTTGGACGACTAGATTTAGGACCAGGAACCACAACAGCTTCTTTCCCAAGAGAGGGCATGAACGATTTATTCAGAATAACCTAAAATATAGGACTGAGTTCTTGAGCGCAAGTGTAGGAGCCATATGAGTTGTTCCTTTTTGTTTTGGATTAAGAGGGTTGGTTTAAATGCACACCTTGTATTGGTGCACGGGTGTGGGGCGTGGGCGTGTTAGGTGATAAATGTGGTTGCACTCATCTGTTCACCGCACCTGATGAGCAGAAAGGTCGGGTGAGCATGAGGGGAAACCTGTTGACCCCAGCTTGAGTCATTGTGATGCATTTTTGGCTGTAACTTGATGTATGTTTTATGCACTAATTGATGCCATAGGCCGATGTTGTAGTTTGGTGTAGTAATTGGTGTAATTCGTTGTGAGTTGCAGTCATTGTGTTTGTGCAGTCTGTGCATTTGTTTAATAGTTCGATGAGCCGTTTGGAATAATGCCGCCCTCTGCTGGACAGATATCGTGTTGTCCCTGAGTCCTTCTGATCCTCAGCACTTTCTATCAGGAGACAACGCACCCAGGTCCCATCTGACGTTGTTCACTTGATGTTCTGAAGCCCAGTACGGACCTTAACACGGGCTCCATGTGGACACATTAGATTAACTGTTTTTTTTTTTGTTTTTGTTTTTTTTAAATGACATCAGAAACAGCAGTATGCGACATTACGTGATGGCAGAGCTTCAGTTCATCCTTTGTCATTTTTTTTTTTTTTTTTTTTTTAATAAATAGGATAGGGGGAATGAATGAGAGAGAGAGGGGGAGAGAAAGAAAGAAAACCAAAGGGGAGAAGAGACGGTGAGAAGGGGGGGGAAGAGAGACAAAAAAAAAAAAAAAAAAACTCCTGGGTCACCTGTATGGAGAAAAAACAAACAAACAAACAAACAAACAAACAAACAAACAGAGGAGACAGCAAACAACAAAGAGCAACATAATAATAGAGAAAACAAAGCACCATCACAATAAACTAGCTAGTCATCGATATCAGTATTTACTAAGTAATAAACGATATTGTGCAGCACGCAAGATAGACAGCGCACAGTGTGCTTTGAGGCAGCAGCCAAGAAAGCTTTAGTCCGCGTCTGTGAATACCCATGTGTGCATACCTGTGTGGATCAGCATGCTTGCATTCCAAAGGTTTCTCCATGTAATGATCTGCTAGGGAGTGTGGGGGGGCCACAGCCCCGTCCTCCAGGGTGTGAAGCGGGTATGGAGGAGATCAAAACTCCAGACATCCAGAGGCCCCCAGAACACAAGAGACCATGGAAGACCAACAGAGGGGCAGCCGCGCCACTGTCCCAGTAAGAGCTGAGGAGAGTCCCAGATGAGGGCTCGCCCAGCAGCCGCGGAGCAGAAGTCAGGGGGAGTTGCAGTGACGCGCCCGTGAGCTCCGCCGGCCCCCAGCTGCGCCTGAGTGACCGAGCCCTAGGCCGAGAGGCCGGGGGCACCCCACCTCCAAAGGGGCCCGAGCGAGCCCCAGGCCCCAGGCCCCGACAAGCGGCCGCCAAGGAGTGAGCCGGTGTGTACCCGGACGCCCACCCCCAGACACAAAGAACCACCAACACACCGACACCTGAGGGAGTCCGCCACCGGCAGGGGAAGTGGTGGTGGGTGGAGATAGGCCTCCAAACCTTGGAGGGCCTGAGGTGTCCCCAGAGAGGTGGCGTCTGATACCCGACCTGACATATAGACACAGACATACAGGCACACACAGACACAAACATCCATTCCCACCCTCATGCTCTCATATGCACTCACTCCACACTCAACCAACGTGGAGACAGACATAAAGAGACGCTGTACACACAATCACACACAAAAAAAAAAGATTAACTGTTTTTAAGACCAGTTTCTTGAATTACATGACGGTGTGATTTTTATTTTGTGCTTTTAGTGCAGAGAGAGTCTCTGTGGAGGTTGGATGTTCTCCCCGTGTTTGTGTGGGTCCTCTCAGGGGACTCTGGCTTCCTCCCACAGTTCACAGACATTCAGGTAGTGGGGTTAGGTTAACTGGTGAATAAGTGTGAGCGTGAACGGTCGTCTGTCTCCTCACCCTGTGTTAGCTGGGATCCACTCCAGCTCGTACATGCCCGTCAGGCACCATCCTCATACCTGTTCTGGTAAATCCAGTCCTGGAAGACACAGCTCACCTGGAATCTGTGTTCATGTTATAAAATGTTACATTTCATTAGAAGTTGGTTGTATTCCAGTTTTATGTTGCAGTTTTCACTTTTGAAAGGGAAGGTTAGTCCAGCTCAGTCAGATGCTGAATGCTCTCTTTCAGTACGTTGTTGTATTAAACGATGACTCAGCAGACGACACATTGTAGCCATGTTAAAAATCATGCAACAGACCCTTGGTCACGATGTCATTGTGGGGATGTCTAAAGGCTGGGTTCCTTCTAATAACCGTAACAAGTGTTTATGGCGCTCGTTGTGATGCTGGGTCAAAGTTCAGCCTCTGAAGACCTCGACGTGTTTGAAGTTATCCACAGGGTGCGAGGTCCACTTCAAAGGTGTTCTATGTTAGATGTTGGTCAGGTTAATCAAAATGGAAACTGTTGAGTTTACACATTAACCAACATGGTCCAGCACTAAACATCGTAACGCCTTTAGTTTTTGGAGAGAGGATGCTGCCATCAAATTCAAAATGGGCTAATATTTTTCTTTAAATGTTTCATTTTCTCACTTTGTTTAAAATACTGGTTTACAGGATTTGCAAATGATTGCATTCTGTTCTTAATCATATTTAACACAGCGGATCAAACGTGGGGAAGTGGGTGTTATATTCAGATTGTGGGATACATTTAGGAAATGTAAAACTTTTGATGTCAATGTTGTTTATTTGCAGGCAGTGGCGGTCCTAGCCTGTTTGGCACCCTGGGCGAACAATCCCTCTGGCGCCCCCCCCCCCACACACACACACACACAGACACAAATCCTTACACACATTAACATAAAGCTGCTGCACACACACACACACACACACACACACACACACACAGAGAGAGAGAGTATGCATTGTATGCAGACGGCTACCAAACAGCCATCATAATTCGTCATACAATGAGAACAGGACAAATCAACAATTGACAAGGACTAATTAATATTTAAATCTGTAACATAATGTATTGTTTGGAGTTTAGTCTGTTACTGTTTGTTTTTTTACCATTTCTTCTTGGAGCAACTGTAACCCACATAATTTCTGACTCACTCTGATTCTGATAGTTTCAGGATGACCTGCCATTATCCAATCACACATCTGCTTACCTGCATCTTTTGCTCGTTTCTCCTCCTCTTCTTTTCTATTTTTTCTAAGTTGAGCACCATGATGGCTTTGAACTTTTCTTGTCCATCTTCCATTGGTTTTAATTTTGCACTCCAGTATGAACACAAATCCCCCAACACAAGGATCACCACAACATGATCTAATAGACCGACACCTTAGTTCACAGATTCACTTCATCTAGGGTGCATTTCTGAGATTTCACACAACCCAGGATTCAAATCATGAATACATAATGGACTTGGATTTACAACATTATAAATGAAATGTGCTCTTTTTGGAAGCAGCAGGGGCCCCCTCCCCTCAAACTGTAAATTTAAATTGTTATTGATCCTTTACCCCTGGTCCTAAAGTGTATATTTATTTTCTTACTCTTCTTATTGTTTGTTTACTTGCACTGCTGTAACTGGAGCCTCGTCATCTCATATCTCTGTATACTGGACTGTCTGTAGCGGAGATGACAATAAAGTTTACTTTGACTTTGGCAGCGAGCAGGCGCACCGAGGGCTCTCGCGCTCACTTTCGTGTATAGAATTTCGAAAAAACATTGGTGCAAATTATAAGTCTGTATCATGATGCCTGGTGTTTTTGTGTTTGTTGGTTTGTTTTTATTTTTCTTTATTTTGTGAGTTGGTTATTAGATGCTGCTCCAGCCGGTCAGACTCATCTGGCTAACCTAACAGCAGTCCTGGCCAGGCTAGAAAAATATGGATTGAGAGCAAACAAAAACAAATGTGAGTTCTTCAAGGATGCCATTGAGTATTGTGGACACAAGATCGACAGACATGGGCTCCACAAAACCGAGGACAAAGTTGAAGCAGTCCTGAAGGCACCAGACACTAAAAACGTGAGTCAGCTACGTTCATTCTTGGGCTTAATTAATTATTACCACAAGTTTCTACCAAACCTTTCAACAGTCCTGCACCCGCTGAACTCTCTGCTGCAACAAAATGTCAAATGGAAATGGACAAAAAACTATGAAGAGGCATTTAATTTAGTTAAGTTAAGCAGCTCATTACATCAGAGGAGGTTCTGACACACTTTGACCCCAATCTACCACTTCGCCTCGCCTGTGATGCCTCACCATATGGCATTGGTGCCGTGCTATCTCACAAAATGCCTGATCGATCCGAACGACTACTTGCCTTTGCCTCAAGGTCCCTAAATGCAGCCGAGCACAACTATACGCAGATAGACAGAGAAACACTCAGTCTAGTGTGGGGAGTGAAGAAGTTTAATCAGTATTTATATGGACGACACTTCACCCTGATCACAGACCACCGACCGCTGGTGTCCATCTTTAACCCTCAGAAAGGTATTCCAACCATGGCTGCGGCACGCTTGCTTGGGCTTTGTTCCTGGGTGCACACACCTACACCATTGAGTTCAAAGGGACAAAGCTACATGGAAATGCAGATGGACTTTCACGTCTTCCACACATGCAACCCACCGAAGAAATGACTGCTCCAGCTACTGTGTTTCATGTTACACAAATGGAACCCCTACCTGTCACAAGTGCTCAGGTGAAAAGAGAAACGAGCCAAAACACAATCTTGTCAAACGATCTTACTGTGAATGGTTGGCCGTCCTGTAGTGACACTCAGTTCTCTGCGTACTCCACCCACAAAGACCAACTATCCGTTTGCCAAGGATGTGTCATGTGGGGAACTCGTGTCATCCTGCCACCCAAACTACGTACAAAGGTACTGGACTCACTGCACGATGGACATTTGGGTGTTAAGATGAAAGGTCTTGCTAGAAGCTATGTTTGGTGGCCAGGCACTGATTGTGAAATGGAGAATATGGCTAAATCCTGCATTGTTTGCCAGCAGACGCTGCGCCAGCCTCAAACAGCACCTGTACACGCGTGGGAGTGGCCATCCGCTCCATGGCAACGCATTCATATAGACTATGCTGGCCCATTTATGGACTAAATGTTCCAGGTTGTGGTTGATGCCCACTCAAAGTGGCCAGAAATCTTCCCCGTAAAGCAAGCAACAGCTGCCAGCACGATCAATAGTCTTTGGTCACCGTTTGCACGCACAGGTCTGCCACAACAGCTCGTAAGTGACAATGGTCATCAGTTTACTGGAGAGGAGTTCCAGTGTTTCCTTAGGAGTAACGGCATACGACATATCACTTCAGCTCACCATCATCCTGCAACAAAGCTGAACCAGCCAGTCGCACAGAGGGGAAACCGCTACAACAGAAAATTGACAATTTTTTTACTGTCTTACCACTCATGCAACAACTGGACACACACCTGCAATGCTCTTCATGGGATGAGATCTGAGATCACATCTAGATTTGCTGAAACCAGACATTCGCAAGGATGTCCAAGATAAACAGTCTTCCATGGTGGAAGCAACAAGAAACAAAACCAGGTTCTTCAATGTTGGACAAAGAGTTCTCGCCAGAGACTACAGAGACCCAAGTCAGAAATGGCATTCTGGCACGATTCGTTCACGGACCGGACCGCTGATATACACCATAAATGTTGGAGCCAACTTAGTCTGGCGTAGACATGTTGATCAGATTCTAGATGCAGAATGTCACGTAGTTCCAGAGCAACCCGAGAGGACACATCTACACCTCAAGATTCAGAAGAGTTTGCCCTCGCTTCACCACCTGAGGTTCAGGGTTTACGTGAAACCACCAATGTTCAAACACCTGAACTTTCCACACAGAGCACTATGGACTCTGACCAAACAGGCAGACGTTACCCTGAGAGAAATCGCAGAGCACCTCAGAGACTGAACTTATAGGTTTCCAGTTCATTTTGTAAGGAAAGCGGTTAAAATGTTTAAGAGGAAACAACCTACCTCTATGTTGTAAATCACTGAATAGGTGTCATATTTCAGTTTAAGTACAATTATTGGGTTACGGCATTTACCTGAAAATATCTCGATTGTTTGATACTTAATGTGTTCATCAAAGCTGGATGGGAGGAACTGTGATGTATTTAGTAAAATCAGTCTATATTTTGTGGTAAAGTAGAGAACACCAAGCGTGGTGCATGTGCGCATTGATATTCCTGTGCCGTTCCACAACAAGGTTAATAAAGTAAGTTACTAACAACCAAAAATGTGTTGTTACTTTACCAGTTAAGTTATAAGAGAGAACATAACAAACTGGTTGAGATCCTGGATTAAAGAGGGAATGGGAAGGGAAGAGGAGTACAGAGGACTGATTGGTCGGTTCATGAGGAGAATCACCTGAAACTGAATGTGACCAAAACAAAGGTGATGGTGGTGGACTAATTGTAATTTAAAATGTGAAAATTTTAGCTGTCCTCCATCATTCTCCCTGAGGAGTCGAGTTACGGTGACTTTGTATCTTCTACAAGAGACGCACAAGAGCAAGTTAAAAAAAAACTGTAGAGGAAAATATGGCAAAGACCCAAGACTTACAAAAGGAAGCTTATGCTAGACGAGTCCAGAAGTACAGAAACCTTGTGTACAGCGTTGGAGATGAAGTTCTTCTCTTGAACGTGAAACGTGGAAGGAAGGGAGGAAGACTTGATCCAGATTTTTCAGGACCCTACACCATTCAAGACATCGCTGGCAAATGTGTGAGATTAAAAAACACAGAAGGAGCAACTTTAAGAAATCACTACAGCATTGACCATATCAAGCCATACAGAAGAAGCCACCATGTAAATATCAGTGACAAGTAAAAATACCCAACTCGCAGTCAGACGGTGAACAGCAGCACAGACCTGAAGATGCCTCCCTGCCATCCTACTGCTAACCCTCAGTGCCAGCAAAGTCCAGAAGATTCATTCTGCACCCAAAACGGCTGACACAAGGAGTTTAATTGTGTTCCAGGACCAGAAACGCGTGAACAAGAACTTCCCTCCCGGAAACAAAGCTTAGAAGATGAAGGTGACATAGTGAACAACTCTTTTTGACCAGTTGGTCATTTGTTGCCAGTTTGGCGTTGCAACTTAATTGACTGTTGCATGACTTTGTTTGCATTTTGCAGTCTTCAACTCATATTGGATATAAAGAAACATGCAACGTGCACTGAGCTTGTGGAATTCTGGAAATGGATCTGCCTGTCAGTAATTTTCTATTTTGCCCACCCGCTGTACCTTTCCTATTTCTCTGCGTGTAAATGCATGCCTATTGTATTGACTTTTTCCTGTTGTGGCCCGTCGGCCTTTACCAAGCGTATCCACTAGAAATCTCATGCATGCCTGAGCTAACTTATCATATTTTTCTTTTAGTAAAGAGGCTATGGCGTGCAAAGGATACTGGGCGCTTGGAGGCAGCTGTTGGACCATACAAGTTATTTTTCGAACACTGCAGGGGTCACGGTGGTTTCTGATGAGGTAAGAGAACTTATCATTATTGATTCTGATTTCGAGGTTCTGCTCCTTCTGAAGCATTTGCAGTGCAGAGACCATTAATAGTTTAAAATGTGCGGGTAGGTCGGGGGGTTTATATAGCAAAACTCTGATAAGGTTTCACCCATTCACTTCAATAGGAAAAAATGTTATCAACCACAACACAGATGTTGTGACATCATAATACCCAGTTCCAGTATATGCAGAAAGAACCTTTATCAGCAATTCTATTCCTTTAGATGTTTTTGTGTACAGCACTCAAGCAGTTACTTCAAAAATTGTTGCTGTTGTTGTATAAACTCAGATTTTTCAAAACAGGTCATTGATGCATATCTGCACCGTGTTATTGACAGACGAAAGGTAAGTAAGAAATGTCATTTACCTACTAATTTTGAAATAAAAAAAACCCTATTTACTGTTCTATAACATTTTTGTATACTTGTGCAGAATGCTGCACACCTGCTCTGTTCAGTAGTTGCAAGCTCGTTGTTTTCTGGGCAGTTCAGATGCCTCAACTGGTATGTTGAAAGCTCAGAAGTGGTCCAAACAGTTGACTCCTTTCTGTTGCTGAGGAAAGAGTTCGGTTCCTTTAAAGAAGACTATATTTGAAAACACCCTGAGACGCATGGTACCTAAGTAAATCCAAATTACTCTGCACTTCCAATCCCACAGATGAAGTTCCCAGTTGAAGACGTGGCTGTGCCCTGTGAACTTTGGTACACACTGGATTCTTGTGGTATGTGTTCATTTTGTTATTAATTTGCATAATTTGTTGTGAAGCAGTTTCTTGCACAAAGTGTTATTTTTAAATAAGTTTTCAGTGGCACAAACAATTGTAATTTTTAATTTAACTTTTTCTTTAGATTGTCAACATTTCTGCACAGAAAATACTGCTCATAGACCCCATGGGAATGAAGGTGTTTATGACAGGAAAATTCTGCGCAACTGGAGGTATGTATGATACTGAGGTGTTATTCTTAGATTTAAAAAAAAAATCTTGTTTCATTACAAACACTTTTGTTCAACTAGGAATTTTCTGAGGATGAGAGGGCATGAAGACACCATGGAGTGGCAGTTACAGACTATGCAACACAACAAGCGACAGGATTCCAGCAGTTGTGGAGTTTTACTGTTAAAGGTAACCCGTATTCAAATGATTCAGTTTCTTGTTAGCTAGAATTAAGACTTTAAGTGAATTTAAGTGAAGTGAAAGTTATTTCGGTCAACAACAACAAAGATGATCATTTTACATAGAAGTACTTAATCATACAGTAACTGAAAAAGGAATAGGCTGAAGCCTTGTGGCTTATAATTATCCTATCCTTTACCTAATTAAGACTTTACATTCTAATTATGATCAATCTCACAGTTTGCAGAACACTACCTTGATTTTGGAGAGGTCAGTGAGGTGTCAACCACTACAGAGCCAGTTGTGCTGGAGCGAATGCAGATAGCTTGCACCCTACTTGAAAATCGAGGTAAGTCCAGTAAAGTCCTTATCACGTTAGTGCGTACTTCCAATTTAAATAGTGCTTTTCAAAGAGCACAGTACAAATAGTGCTCTTCAAACACTTTCAGATAAGACCCTTCTCAAAGTCTAATTTAGACTAATTTTCCAGGAAGTATATTTGGAAAAAATGTACTATTATTTTTTAATTATTCAATAAATAATGTTTGATTAAAACCTAACTATGATTGTGTTTCAGGGAACGCTGAGGACTACTGCATTGTTTTCTCCATGTTAGATGCTAACGCTGACCGCAGCATGATTGAAATGGTAAAACAAAACAAAACAAAAGAAACACATAAGTCTTAGTATCATTACTTGCCAATCATAATTAAAATGTTGAGTAATAGTATTCACCAAACAGAATATGAGCCATTTATTTTTCCTTTCCAGGTGCAGTGTGAATCTTGCCAAAGATGGGCACATTTTGCATGTGAAAAATATAAAGAGAGCAACCAAGAATATAAATGCCAAAAATGTAGCCAGAGTCAGACAGAGACTGTGCAGAGACTGTAGAAGGACAGAGCAGCAGCAGAGCAGTCCAGATACACTGATGATCCTCTGTCAGATCCAGAGGGACACACAGGGATGATGCTGGACTCTACATTGTGTCTGACAGTGGAGCTGTTCTCAGAGCAGTTCACTCTGCAGCACTGACAGTCATCTGCACTTCTTCTCATTCCTCTGTCAGTCACTGCTGGATGAAGCTCTCCTCTCCACCTCCCAGTAACATGGCCCAGTCAGAGCATCTCTACACACAAGCTGCTGCTGCTTCAACCTCTCTGGATCATCAGGACACAGCTCCTCCTCTCTCAGCACACACACCGTCCTGTTTACCATCATCAGCTCCACCTGCAGAGAGAAGAAGGAAGAGCAGAGGAGATAAACGCGTGTTTCCAGAGACTCTTCATCAGCTGTCAGTCAGTGATGCAGCACATCCAGTATAAAGAGCAGCAGGGACTTCAGTGCTGGGACTGTACTAGGACTCATTGTTGCTTCACTTTTTCTAATCTTTGGATTTTTATTGAAGTTGATGAAGATGTTTTTCCCTCCTAGTTTGAGTTTGGACTTTCATTCATTAGAAGAACCTTGGTGTGTCCACTCTGAGCTCTGTAGGAACCCCAACAACAAGCCCAACAATCCAGATGGACGGTTCCAGCTGTTAACTGGAGGAATTCCATCCAAACATCTGCTCTCACTAAATTCTTCCTCACCTACAGACTGTGTTCTTCACTGCTTTAAACTTGGAAACGAATGCAGTCATTGGTCTGCGTGCTGCTTTGTTCAGAGAGCTGATTGGCTGTTGACAGTGTTTGATCAGAGCGTGTCAGCCGTTACCATGGTGACCATAAAGGTCAGAAACAGGAAGTGTTTGTGTCCAATCCTGAAGCCTGTCACCATTCTCCTCTCACAGCTTCACTGAGAAGCTGCAGCTTTACAGGAAACACTGGATCTTTGTTTCATACTGACTGTGTTTAGTACAATACTGCTGACAGCACCACCCACTCACTCCATCACTCTACTGACCTCAGAGTCTCCAGTCTGTAGTCTGGACTCTGCTGGAGATCAGACAGCTGCTTCACATCTGGATCCTTCAGGTTGTTAAGTTGTAGCTCCAGCTCTCTCAGATGGGAGGGGTTGGACTTCAGTGCTGCTGCCAGATAATCACAGCTGATCTCTGACAAACCACAGCTCCTCAATCTGTATAAAGAATGAAAGATGTAAGTTTATTAGACAAAGTGTCAGCTTGAAATCATTCAGTGTTTCATCATCTGTTCAGAGCTGAAGAAGGTTCAGAATGTAGAAGTTTAGAAAATGGAAACTCCAAACAGCTGAAGCCAACAGGAAGCAGCTTCAAACAGGAAACTGTGCAGAGTTTCAGACTATATGTCCTGATGCAGCCAGTTGGATTTTGGAGATTTGAATCTCTGTTCTGTGACTAAGTCCTTGAATCATTTCTTCCAGTTGGTCCAACAAGACACACTAAGTGTTGGACATGTGTTGTGGCTCCATTAGGGGAGCTTCTAAATGTGATGTGATGGCCCCTCTGGGTCTGTCAGGTCACAGGACTGAAGAGAGCTCAAACTGGGCACACAGTTGTTCCAGTCTGGACCAAAGACTCTATACTGGGACTGAGGGACTGCTTTGACTGCACCCACTGGGACTTTTTAAAGGCTCATGTTCTCACTTAGATCATCGATTTCTACTTACATTTCTTTCTGGGAAAAATGGGGATTACTTTGGAAACAGGAAGTATTTTCCCCAATAAGCAGCCCTGGATTAGTAAATCACTCCAACATGTTCTCAGGCAGAAGAAGCTGTCTTGTTATGAGGGAGAGAAGAAAAAGATTGAGGCACAGAAACTTGTTGAAAGAGAGATAAAGCAGCTAAAATCAGGTGTAAAAGTAAAGCAGAGGATGAGCTGAATAAAGGACACTCAAGGCTGGCTTGGAAAGGAATGAAGTCCATGGTGGGGATGCAGAACAAGGAGCAAAGATGAATGTGATGCTGAATCAGCAGAAGACTTGGACTCATTTGATTCCAGCTTTGATATCATTAATTTCAATGAAGAGCTTTGTGATTGTAGCAAAGGGCTGGTAGCTCTGAGAGTCCCACTGATGAGGTGTTTGTGTGGAAATCTCTTAGTGGGACCAAAGAGAGAAAAAGCCCTGGTCCTGATGCTGTGGGAGGGAAATGATTGAAGTGTGCTGTGAGGAACTGACTGGGAGATCTTCACACATTTTCCAGTCCTCCTTGGAACAACAGGAAGTTCCCAGCATATGGAAACAAAGGTTAAGTGTCCTATGGCACTCAGTGATGATGGTGCTGTGGCCCCACCACCTCCACCTCTTTGTAAAGGAACTAACTGTAATCTGAAGCTTCAAATGGAACTAAGACTTCCTCCACTAGGTGGCAGTGTCTGATGAGAAAGTGTTAGTGGAGCTGGCCTGGAGTCAGAAACAGGAAGATGCAGGATTTGGGCTGA
The DNA here is from genome assembly GCF_057381845.1 of Rhamphochromis longiceps. Classification (NCBI taxonomy): domain Eukaryota; kingdom Metazoa; phylum Chordata; class Actinopteri; order Cichliformes; family Cichlidae; genus Rhamphochromis; species Rhamphochromis longiceps. The sequence goes on along the minus strand of NC_140559.1, from coordinate 69,823,447 downwards.
AATGGGGAAAAGTGGTTCGCACTAGTGCCTTAAAGCAAGAAGGTTGTAGGTTGAAGCTTGTTGGCCTTTCTGTGGAGGTTGGATGTTCTCCCACAGTCCAATGAAATGCTGCTTAGGTTCATTGGTGCTTCTAAATTGGCTGTAGGTGTGGATGTGAGAGAGTGCTTCTCTGTCTCTCTCTGTTGGCCCTGTGATGGACTGCTCACCTGTGCAGGTGGACCACGCCTCTTGCCCTATGACAGCTAGGGCACAGGCTGCAGCCCTGTGAGCCTAAGCTGAATAAACAGTTAGCAAAAATGATCCATAGATGGCCTGAAATCCCCCAGTTAGCAGTTTGGTAGATAGCTATGACATGCTAATCCCATCCAGCAGCTGTATTCTACCTGTAAGCTGATCCCTGCTGAGCCAAAGCACTTTTTCATATACAAATTACAACCTTTAATAGAAACCTATTGGTCAGCATCTTATTAGCCTGCTGTTAGCTTCATTCCACAGAAAACTGAGAGAAACTAACAGAGTTGATAAAGAATAAAGAGAAATGTGCTGATTTAAAGCCTTTGAAGTGCTTCAGATGATCTCTGTCCACTTCTGTCCACTCATTCATTCATGTAAGCTTTCTAATGCAGCTTTGATCTTCACAGTCTGCTTCATGAAACTCATTCTAACCCTGAATGTCAGAGTGTTCCTCCTTCTCTTTCCCATCATTCATGCTGGCAGTGGAGGAGATTTGGATGTTGGACTGTGTTTTGGATGATGTGTGTATGTTTGTGTTGGACTGCTGTCTGTAAAGCAAACGCACATTTTGCTTTGGATTTCAGTGTCAGACAGACTTTAAGGTGGAATGAAGAGTTGGAGAGTTTCACAGTGAATTATCCAGTGGAGGATTTTTCTTCTTCTTTGAAGGTTTGAAATGTGAACATTGTTCTGCTGCAGTCAATGGACTAAACCAGAGAAGAAGAAAACAGACTTTACCATGAAGATCCTCAGTGTGGATCAGTATAATATCAGCCTGATGTCTGCAGTTTAGTGTCAGCACAACTTTCACATCATATTCATCTCAGCACAACTAAAACATGCTGACTGACCTCAGAGTTTCAAGTCCACATCCTGGACTCTCCAGGAAACCACACAGATGCTTCACTCCTGAATCCTGCAGCTTGTTGTTGTAGCTCAGGTCCAGCTCTCTCAGATGGGAGGGGTTGGACTTCAGTGCTGCTGCCAGATAATCACAGCTGATCTCTGACAAACCACAGCCCCTCAATCTGTATAAAGAATGAAAGATGTAAGTTTATTAGACAAAGTGTGAGCTTGAAATCATTCAGTGTTTCATCATCTGTTCAGAGCTGAAGAAGGTTCAGAATGTAGAAGTTTAGAAAATGGAAACTCCAAACAGCTGACAGAGTTCATACGCCTTTGTCAGGGTCAAATTCAAGCAAGACCATGTGAAAATTAAAACACATCATCCTAGGTGAACTTAAACACCTTTGTTCCCCTTTTGTTAAGACATAGAAAAGTACACCACACAAAAATACTGCAAAAGGAAACGGTCGCCTTATATACATAGTGTATAAACTCAAAATGCACATTTCACTTCAAATTAAGATTAAGGCTTTGAACAGATCACATAGTTCAGTTCAACATATAAGACTTTAAGAATGCACAAGCATCTACTTAAAATCTATTTAATTTATCATCCATGATATTATTTTGTACAATTCCAATGTATTTTGTTCATCTCCCTTAAATAAACAGGCAGTCTTAAAGTATGAAATATTCATATACAAACACATATAAATGTGTGTACTGTCTCAGTGGCTGATAGTACCCCACAGGCCTCAGTGTGAGCTTGAAGACATTTATAATGTTTAAGTAGTTTAATGTGCAGGTGCTGACGATAAACACATTTTGAATGAAAGCTGGGGAACTTTGGTAGCACAGAAACAAGTGGCTATTCTTTGTGACTATATGGATCACTCACAATACCATTATTTCACACAAAGGCACCAAATTAATACTCAAAAAAGCTGCAGCAATACACACAAATATAAACAGTACTTGGTGACAACTTTGCTTTTAGCCTTTAACCCTTCTTGACTACTTTTGATGTGGCCTCTATATTTTACCTTTAAAAACAGTTTATCTTGCCAATCTGTTATTTTCTCATTTTGACCAACTGTATCAGCACAATTTATCTAAATTCAGACAAAATTTAAAATACAAGTAGAAAGTGATATTTTGACTGTAAAAACCACACACGTGTTTAACGAATCATCTTCATAACTTGAAATGCAAATAGAGATTGTACACTTTTAAAAATACGCACACGTTTTGCAAACAACAAAGTTATATGGTACTATTTACCAAAAAATGCAGCCAAGGCTCAGACGTTTTTCATATAATCATTTCAAACTATTTACAGAACAATCAGGTGTCAAACAATAGTTTGTGTCACTCTAACACATATGAGAACAGCACAGGGATAAACCTGCAGGTCTGACAGCAGGTGTGTCACTCAGTGTTTACACTGCAATCTGCCTTTGTTGGCTTTAAGGCAGCAACTGTGACGATCACTAGTAGAACTGACACACAAAACAAAACAACAGCTACACACTAAATACACAAGACAACAAACTAACTTGAGACCAAACACGGTAAACGTCACAAATCTCTCACGTATCAAAACTCTCTCTCTCTTTCGCTCACTCGCTCTCTCTCTTGCCGGTCACTCCTAAAACTTCCCCCTTTTGCTAAACAACCAAATGTCATGTTTCCATATCATTTTTGATTGGTCGACATGGTACATTTTCCCACCTATAGGGCTTTGGAGCGTGATGTCACGGGAGATGGGCCATGCCCCCTTCCGCCATGACAGTAGGCCAGCCAAAGGATACCATTTCAGCTATGGATCGTACGTGTTGTGTTGTCGGTTGCAACGTTAGATCACACGATCGTGAAGGCAAGAAGCTGGATAACGGGCTCTCTTTTCATCGTTTTCCGTCCTGGAGGCAACGTGAGGGATCCCATGTATCCGATATTACTAAACAAAGACGTCAGGCTTGGATTGCAGCGGTGAGACGAGCAGATATCGAGTTCTCTGCAATCCCCAGCTTTTTGTTGGTTTGCTCACGGCATTTTCTTTCCGGTGAGTTCTAAATTAATTCATATCACTCTTGAAAGGCTTTTAGTGTGATTTTCAATGTGCTGCGGTCATAGATAATGAGATAAAACATGCTAATGTGTGATGCTGCAGAACCACATCATGTCGACTGAGTAGCTTATGATTTGGCATCATTGCAGGCAAACCAGCATATGAAATGGATGTAACAAATCCAGACTGGGCACCAACACTGCACATGGGGCATGACGACATACCTGTATCAGACTCGGACCGGCACTCAAGGCGTACGCAACGGAAGCGAAAAAGAGCACCCATCGGAGGTAAACAACCCCCCCCCCCCCTCTAAAAACATACTAAATTGCTATCACTGTACACTAATCCGCACATAACTTCCAGATGAATCACACACCTGTCATTGGAATATTGGTGTACATTTACCTTATGTCTAATTTTATCTTACAGGCTTTCGTTATGCAGCTGCAGAGTCTGAAGGTGTGCCCCGTGCAGAAGTGATTGATGAAGATCTGACAGAAGACCAACAGCAAAATCACAATGTCATGGAGGCAGTGGACAGCAGTTGTGTTGGACAAGTGGAGGTTGAGGTAGCAGCTGCAAATGTGGATATACTGAAGAAATGTAAACCTTTTAAAATGATGACAGATTACAAACTCTCAGCTGTGTCTGTAATCAAACCTCTGTAACTTTGCTTCCCTTCAGCAGCATCAGCTCATGTTCACATGTTGATTCATGGTTTGCTTCAGTTTTTGATGGACTGCAGAATATTTTGAAGGTTATCTGCTATAAAAAGCCAGAACAGGAAAATCTGCTTCATGTGTTTCTGTTTGATCCTCAGTGACTTTGACACAAAGGCCTCTGCTGTGATGATCACACCTCTGATCAAGTCTCACAGTGTCAGCTTTGTTTTTATACATATGGATATGTGCTGATAAATGATCAGAGTTATAATATTTCCCACTGTCTGCTGTGTGCCGTGACCTTTGACCTGCTAAAGACAGTCAGCTGTGGATTATTCATTGTTGTGTCTGATACTTAGAACTGTGAGGAAGAACACTACACAGTTAATCAGGGTCCCCTCTCTCTGAATCAGGAAAGGTGGGCAGGCCGCGTGTGGGCCGCGGGCCATACGTTGAGTCTCACTGTTTGAAATGTGAACATTGTTCTGCTGCAGTCAATGGACTAAACCAGAGAAGAAGAAAACAGACTTTACCATGAAGATCCTCAGTGTGGATCAGTATAATATCAGCCTGATGTCTGCAGTTTAGTGTCAGCACAACTTTCACATCATATTCATCTCAGCACAACTAAAACATGCTGACTGACCTCAGAGTTTCAAGTCCACATCCTGGACTCTCCAGGAAACCACACAGATGCTTCACTCCTGAATCCTGCAGGTTGTTGTTGTAGCTCAGGTCCAGCTGTCTCAGATGGGAGGGGTTGGACTTCAGTGCTGCTGCCAGATAATCACAGCTGATCTCTGACAAACCACAGCTCCTCAATCTGTATGAAGAATGAAAGATGTAAGTTTATTAGACAAAGTGTGAGCTTGAAATCATTCAGTGTTTCATCATCTGTTCAGAGCTGAAGAAGGTTCAGAATGTAGAAGTTTAGAAAATGGAAACTCCAAACAGCTGACAGAGTTCATACGCCTTTGTCAGGGTCAAATTCAAGCAAGACCATGTGAAAATTAAAACACATCATCCTAGGTGAACTTAAACACCTTTGTTCCCCTTTTGTTAAGACATAGAAAAGTACACCACACAAAAATACTGCAAAAGGAAACGGTCGCCTTATATACATAGTGTATAAACTCAAAATGCACATTTCACTTCAAATTAAGATTAAGGCTTTGAACAGATCACATAGTTCAGTTCAACATATAAGACTTTAAGAATGCACAAGCATCTACTTAAAATCTATTTAATTTATCATCCATGATATTATTTTGTACAATTCCAATGTATTTTGTTCATCTCCCTTAAATAAACAGGCAGTCTTAAAGTATGAAATATTCATATACAAACACATATAAATGTGTGTACTGTCTCAGTGGCTGATAGTACCCCACAGGCCTCAGTGTGAGCTTGAAGACATTTATAATGTTTAAGTAGTTTAATATGCAGGTGCTGACGATAAACACATTTTGAATGAAAGCCGGGGAACTTTGGTAGCACAGAAACAAGTGGCTATTCTTTGTGACTATATGGATCACTCACAATACCATTATTTCACACAAAGGCACCAAATTAATACTCAAAAAAGCTGCAGCAATACACACAAATATAAACAGTACTTGGTGACAACTTTGCTTTTAGCCTTTAACCCTTCTTGACTACTTTTGATGTGGCCTCTATATTTTACCTTTAAAAACAGTTTATCTTGCCAATCTGTTATTTTCTCATTTTGACCAACTGTATCAGCACAATTTATCTAAATTCAGACAAAATTTAAAATACACGTAGAAAGTGATATTTTGACTGTAAAAACCACACACATGTTTAACGAATCATCTTCATAACTTGAAATGCAAATAGAGATTGTACATTTTTAAAAATACGCACACGTTTTGCAAACAACAAAGTTATATGGTACTATTTACCAAAAAATGCAGCCAAGGCTCAGACGTTTTTCATATAATCATTTCAAACTATTTACAGAACAATCAGGTGTCAAACAATAGTTTGTGTCACTCTAACACATATGAGAACAGCACAGGGATAAACCTGCAGGTCTGACAGCAGGTGTGTCACTCAGCGTTTACACTGCAATCTGCCTTTGTTGGCTTTAAGGCAGCAACTGTGACGATCACTAGTAGAACTGACACACAAAACAAAACAACAGCTACACACTAAATACACAAGACAACAAACTAACTTGAGACCAAACACGGTAAACGTCACAAATCTCTCACGTATCAAAACTCTCTCTCTCTTTCGCTCACTCGCTCTCTCTTGCCGGTCACTCCTAAAACTTCCCCCTTTTGCTAAACAACCAAATGTCATGTTTCCATATCATTTTTGATTGGTCGACATGGTACATTTTCCCACCTATAGGGCTTTGGAGCGTGATGTCACGGGAGATGGGCCATGCCCCCTTCCGCCATGACAGTAGGCCAGCCAAAGGATACCATTTCAGCTATGGATCGTACGTGTTGTGTTGTCGGTTGCAACGTTAGATCACACGATCGTGAAGGCAAGAAGCTGGATAACGGGCTCTCTTTTCATCGTTTTCCATCCTGGAGGCAACGTGAGGGATCCCATGTATCCGATATTACTAAACAAAGACGTCAGGCTTGGATTGCAGCGGTGAGACGAGCGGATATCGAGTTCTCTGCAATCCCCAGCTTTTTGTTGGTTTGCTCACGGCATTTTCTTTCCGGTGAGTTCTAAATTAATTCATATCACTCTTGAAAGGCTTTTAGTGTTATTTTCAACGTGCTGAGGTCATAGATAATGAGATAAAACATGCTAATGTGTGATGCTGCAGAACCACATCATGTCGACTGAGTAGCTTATGATTTGGCATTATTGCAGGCAAACCACCATATGAAATGGATGTAACAAATCCAGACTGGGCACCAACACTGCACATGGGGCATGACGACATACCTGTATCAGACTCGGACCGGCACTCAAGGCGTACGCAACGGAAGCGAAAAAGAGCACCCATCGGAGGTAAACAACCCCCCCCCCCTCTAAAAACATACTAAATTGCTATCACTGTACACTAATCCGCACATAACTTCCAGATGAATCACACACCTGTCATTGGAATATTGGTGTACATTTACCTTATGTCTAATTTTATCTTACAGGCTTTCGTTATGCAGCTGCAGAGTCTGAAGGTGTGCCCCGTGCAGAAGTGATTGATGAAGATCTGACAGAAGACCAACAGCAAAATCACAATGTCATGGAGGCAGTGGACAGCAGTTGTGTTGGACAAGTGGAGGTTGAGGTAGCAGCTGCAAATGTGGATATACTGAAGAAATGTAAACCTTTTAAAATGATGACAGATTACAAACTCTCAGCTGTGTCTGTAATCAAACCTCTGTAACTTTGCTTCCCTTCAGCAGCATCAGCTCATGTTCACATGTTGATTCATGGTTTGCTTCAGTTTTTGATGGACTGCAGAATATTTTGAAGGTTATCTGCTATAAAAAGCCAGAACAGGAAAATCTGCTTCATGTGTTTCTGTTTGATCCTCAGTGACTTTGACACAAAGGCCTCTGCTGTGATGATCACACCTCTGATCAAGTCTCACAGTGTCAGCTTTGTTTTTATACATATGGATATGTGCTGATAAATGATCAGAATTATAATATTTCCCACTGCCTGCTGTGTGCCGTGACCTTTGACCTGCTAAAGACAGTCAGCTGTGGATTATTCATTGTTGTGTCTGATACTTAGAACTGTGAGGAAGAACACTACACAGTTAATCAGGGTCCCCTCTCTCTGAATCAGGGAAGGTGGGCAGGCCGCGTGTGGGCCGCGGGCCATACGTTGAGTCTCACTGTTTGAAATGTGAACATTGTTCTGCTGCAGTCAATGGACTAAACCAGAGAAGAAGAAAACAGACTTTACCATGAAGATCCTCAGTGTGGATCAGTATAATATCAGCCTGATGTCTGCAGTTTAGTGTCAGCACAACTTTCACATCATATTCATCTCAGCACAACTAAAACATGCTGACTGACCCCAGAGTTTCAAGTCCACATCCTGGACTCTCCAGGAAACCACACAGATGCTTCACTCCTGAATCCTGCAGCTTGTTGTTGGAGCTCAGGTCCAGCTGTCTCAGATGGGAGGGGTTGGACTTCAGTGCTGCTGCCAGATAATCACAGCTGATCTCTGACAAACCACAGTCGATCAATCTGTATAAAGAATGAAAGATGTAAGTTTATTAGACAAAGTGTGAGCTTGAAATCATTCAGTGTTTCATCATCTGTTCAGAGCTGAAGAAGGTTCAGAATGTAGAAGTTTAGAAAATGGAAACTCCAAACAGCTGAAGCCAACAGGAAGCAGCTTCAAACAAACACAACAAGAGAAAAAACTCTGAATGTTTCACATTAAAGTCGTACATTTATCATAAAAACAGGACAAAGACTTGAAAAAGTCGTGTTTTTCCTTCCAGGAACCACAAGGCTTCACTTTTAAAGGTGAAGTGTGAAAGAAATGGACATATTTGAAGTCCAACACCTTTTTCCAGTCACATTATTAAAGCAGACAAACTACAAGCTCATTTTCATTCCAACAAGTCATCTTCTGACCTGGACTAACAACACTGGTCTCTATGTGCAGCTGGCTGTGAGACCAGTGCTCAGGGAGCGTCTACAAAGTGCAACACTGAAAGAACATCGCACACTAGCTGTGTCCCAAAACGTCGGCTGCATCCTTCGGAGGACCCGGTATTCGCGGCCTACGTGGGCCGGGTCCTTCAAAGACCGAAAAGGCTGGAAGTGCGAGGCTGTGAAATGGGACGGTCTAGCCTTCAGATTTGCGTCACCGCTGTCTTTGTGGAGTTTAATAAACTCGGCCGTCTGCTCCTTGCTATCTAAAATATAACAGGACACTGGCGTAAATTCTCGACCGTCTCACACTTCTGTTTAATCAGTTTCCTGTTTAACGTTTATTCAGCTGTGTGAAAATCCCGGAGGAACTTTGATCTCAGCCAAACCGATTTACTCCGGAACAAATAAAACACAGAAAAAAGGCAAACAATTACATTTTTAAGTTATCCGAGTGACTTATATATCATGTTTAACCTGAGTAGCGAAAGAGCGGGGTCTGAAAACGATGAAGCCGGGCGTCCGCTGCTCTCGCCGGCTGGAGTGACCATTGAACCCCCCGGCTTGCTAGCGAGCGGGTGGGGAACAGACGTCTCCGAAAACGTCGGCACACTTTTGCAAATATGCGATGTCTTGATAAACCAAGCAGATATTTGAAGTTTACACAGCTACTTTCTCGCCTGAAAATATGTTAAAAGTTTATTTTGTGACCCAGAAAGATTAATAAGAGTAATTTGAAAACTTAGTAGCTGCCGCCATTGTTGGCAGCTGAAATTTGGCTGGGCCGCGCTATGAATTCTGGGATATGGTGGGCCACGAAGGACACACCCGACGAATCCTTCAAATTCGGGGAAATGAAGGACGCATTTGTGCATTTGCATGCGCAAAAGAAGACTTCACACACAACGCGCTCTGTTTAGACCCAGAGAAAAGAATATTGTTTGACAGATGACCCTTAATATGAAGACTTCGGACTTTACGTTTCCCAATTTTTGCTTTAAGTTATTTTGTTATTTACATAATAATGTAAATAACCTAATAATGATCCTTATTGCTGTTTTAGAGGAGCGGTGCTTCAAAGGATAGCTGCAGATTTCTGTCAGAATCTGCAGATTATACAGTACAAATAAAATGTTCACGTTTCTCCAACGTTGTCTTCCCAACAGTTTCACTGACATCTACACGGGATGGCCAGGAAGCGTTCGCGATGTCTTATCGGGCGCTGATAATTGGCGTCTGTCTTGTGTTGGTGACGTAAAAGACGGATTTAATGCGACATGACCGTTCAAACAGCAGTCGCTTTCTAAAACATCGGATATGTATCGGATTCAGTACCACATACGAAAGTGACCCAGGTCGGATTTGAAAATATCGGATTCGCGACGTTCACACTGTCATAGCATGATCGGATATGGGTCGCATAGGGTCAAAAAAGTCAGATTTATAAAGGTCAGAAAAATCGGATTTGATGCGCTTTCGCCTGCAGTGTGAACGTAGCCTTACTCTCAAATCCTCCCTAATAACAAGAACATAATTACACTTTAGCCACAAGAGGGCAGCAGCATTAATACAAGTCACATGTATATAAAGGTACAGTGATTATATTACAGTGATTTTGACAAAAACAAAACAGAGGTTCATGGCAGTGTGTTTTTCATAACATACCAACCAAATTAAATAATAAAAACTTTATAACTTACAGAGCTTTTTTAGAGGCTTTGACCACTGGCAGCAGCCTCAGAAGAGCCTCCTCTGAAGCAAAGTATTTCTTCAGGTCAAACACATCCAGATCTTTTTCTGATGACAGTAAGATGAAGACCAGAGCTGACCACTGAGCAGGAGACAGTTTATCTGTGGAGAGACTTCCTGATCTCAGGGACTGTTGGATCTCCTCCACTAGAGAACGATCATTCAGTTCATTCAGACAGTGAAACAGATTGATGCTTTTCTCTGCAGACAGATTCTCACTGAGCTTCTTCTTGATGTACTGAACTGCTTCTTGATTGGTCTTTGAGCTACTTCCTGTTTGTGTCATCAGGCCTTGCAAACGAGTTTGATTAGTCTTCAGACCCAAGAGAAAACGAAGGAACAAGTCCAGGTGTCCATTGGGGCTCTGTAAGGCCTTGTCCACAGCACACTGGTAGAAGTATTTCTTTGAAGATTTTCTTGTTTGAAACACCTTCCAAGTTGTTTCTTGCTCTTCCAGCAGATTGAGTCCAGAGTTGATGAAGGTCAGGTGGACATGAAGAGCAGCCAGAAACTCCTGAACACTGAGATGAACAAAGCAGAACACCTTGTCCTGGTACAGTTGGTTCTCCTCTTTAAAGATCTGTGTGAACACTCCTGAGTACACTGAGGCTGCTCTGATATCGATGCCACACTCTGTCAGGTCTGGTTCATAGAAGATCAGGTTTCCTTTCTGCAGCTGATCAAAAGCCAGTTTTCCCAGTGACTCAATCATCTTCCTGCTCTCTGGACTCCAGTGTGGATCTGTCTCAGCTCCTCCATCATATTTGATCCTCTTGACTTTGGCCTGAACCACCAGGAAGTGGATGTACATCTCAGTCAGGGTCTTGGGCAGCTCTCCTCCCTCTCTGGTTTCCAGCACATCCTCCAGAACTGTAGCAGTGATCCAGCAGAAGACTGGGATGTGACACATGATGTGGAGGCTTCGAGCTTTCTTGATGTGGGAGATGATCCTGCTGGCCTGCTCCTCATCTCTGAATCTCTTCCTGAAGTACTCCTCCTTCTGTGGGTCAGTGAACCCTCTGACCTCTGTCACCATGTCGACACACTGAGGAGGGATCTGATTGGCTGCTGCAGGTCGTGTTGTTATCCAAAGGCGAGCAGAAGGGAGCAGGTTCCCTCTGATGAGGTTTGTCAGCAGCTCATCCAATGAGGTGGACTTTCTGGTTTCTGTCAGGATTTTAGTTTTGTGGAAGTCCAAATTAAGTCGACACTCATCCAGACCATCAAGTATGAACACAACCTGGAAGTCTTCAAGCCTGCAGATTCCTGATTCGTTAGTTTGATTAAAGAAGTGATGAACAAGCTCCACCAAGCTGAACTTTTCCTCTTTCAGCACATTCAGCTCTCTGAAAGTGAATGGAAATATGAACTGGATGTCCTGGTTGGCTTTGTCTTCAGCCCAGTCCAGGCTGTATTTCTGTGTTAAGACTGTTTTCCCAATGCCAGCCACTCCCTTTGTCAGCACTGTTCTGATTGGTTCGTCTCTTCCTGGTGAGGCTTTAAAGATGTCTTCTTGTCTGATTGTTGTTTCTGGTCTGTCTGGTTTCCTGGATGCTGTTTCAATCTGTCTGACCTCATGTTCCTCATTGACCTCTGCAGTCCCTCCCTCTGTGATGTAGAGCTCTGTGTAGATCTGATTCAGGAGGGTTGGGCTTCCTGCTTTAGCGATGCCCTCAAACACACACTGGAACTTCTTCTTCAGTTGGGCTTTAAGTTCTCGTTTACAGAGTGGAGCAAATATTTCTGAAGGTAAGAAATTCAGAAAAAAATATTATATAATAAATATCATAGCCTTTCAGTACCCTGAAAGGATGAATGTCTATTGGTCCATTTCTTGAGCTATTAGGAAAGATCAATATTCAGTCTTTAGAGAAATTCTCTTACTGCTCTGCAGATGGTCAGCCATCTCATGCTGCTTAAGTCTCCTCAAGAAGTGGAGTGTGATCTTCAGAAATGCTTCTCTGCAGCTCTTTCTTTCATCTTCATCCTCACCTTCAAACATCTCCTCATCCTCCATCTGGCTCTTTAAAGTTTCTGGGTGATCTGGACTCAGAAGCTTCTGGATCTTCTTCAGCTCGTTCTTCACAAACATGGTGATGTTGTCCTCCAGCCGCTGGAAAAGAAGACTATATGAATTACCCAGTGGTAAATGGACTGGTTCTTATATAGCTCTCTTTGATACTCTGTGCACACAAAGCATTTTATGCAACATGCCTCATTCAACCAAGCACATTGTTCTATGCTTAAATACTTTCTTTCACACTCTGATGGATGCATCAGAGGGCAGCTTGGGTTTAGTACGTTACCCAGTACATTTGCCAGCCAGGGTTTGATTCACAAACCTTCTGACTAGTAGCTGACCTGCTCCCCTCCTGAGCTACAGTCACCCCAATCTGACTGAAATCATGGAGCCCAAACTCTGACTTATGTTGGACACACTGACAATCCTCTGGTCCACAAAGTGCAGCATAGAGGTGACTGAAAAGAACAAATGTAAACGTAGTACTACAAACCATAACCACAGAGTCCAGGTGTGTTTGATGTTGCTGTGCAGACTGACCAGTGGAAACCTCTGCTCTCTGCTGGTCCACTCTGTGGAGGAGTAATGAATAATTAGCTCATGTTATGTCTGTCCACACACAGACACAAGCTAAAGGTCCATGAAGTGATGTTTGGATGGGTTCAGTCAATCAGATGACTGTCATGGTGAAGCTTTGCTAGTCCTGCTGATCCCACTGAGAATTAACAACTCAGTTTCCAGATGTCTGTAGTTTTCTGCTCAGTTTCTTTAGTCCCAACAGCTCTTACCATCTCCTGCATAAAGCTTTCCCTCCATGCTCAGATGCCCTGGAACAAGGTGCTCTCTTTATATCAGTGACTGGTTTAAAGGGACAACTTGCAGTGCTCGCCAAACTTTGTGTCAGCAAAAGTAGTTCTAATGTTTCTTACATTTATTACATTTTTACATTTTTGCACACACAAATCAATGAACGCAAAAACATGAACTTTCCAGATATTTTGTTTTACAATGTTACAAAACTCAGTTCACAACTCCACAGTCAGATTTACAAGTACAAAATATTTATGACCACAGTTTGAGCCGATGTATGTCCCGAGTCTGTGGACTCAGTAGTTTTGTTTTGATTGTTATTGTCTTTTGTTACAATTTCATTCTGATTAAGATTTTCTAGTTCTGAGGTTTTGGTTTCTGTGTTCCCTCTGTACTGTGTTAGTATTGTGTCTCTGTGTTCACTTCCTGTTTTATTTTGACAGTGCCATGTCCTATGTTAGTGTGTCTACTTTTGCTTCCCCTTGTCTGGTTATGTCCAATGAATCCTGCTGTGTCTCCCTTTTCTCATTCCCTGATGGCTCTTTTGTGTATATGAGCCCTTTGTTTTCTCCTGCTTGTTGCTGGTTCGTCTGTGTTGTCTCCCCGTGTCTCCGTTTAAGGTTTCAGGTTAGTTTTGTAGTTTTTTTCAGTAGAGGTTATCTTAGCTTCTGCACAGGCCATCTCCACTGCACTTCACCGTTTCAATAAAGCTCACTCACTTCACAGCAGTGTCGGCATCTTGGGTCCTTTATTAAATTCAACATGGCTCGCCCCGCTAGCCGTGACATAAGATGTGAAAACAATATCCAAAAAACATGAAGGACAAACAGGAAATAGTTTTAAGGTGCAGGGCCAACAAACTGAGTCTAGCCATGAACTCAGAGTTGATTGAATTAGCATTTTGAATTGGCTGATCTGAGCAATCAAGTCTATGTTCACTTTGAGTTAAGATTATATGTGATTGATGTAAAAGAAAAAAGCCGTCATCAGCAACTGATTCTGATTTAGCAGGTTTTCAAATCTAAACGGTACCCATCCCTAGCTGGCTGTAGTTAAACCTTTACTTAAAAAGCATCCCTAGACCCAGCTGTACGGCTTATCTACTGAGCAGCGCAGTGTCAGAGTGAACAACACAGGAAAATGATCAGAGATGCCCAACTCAGATATTTCAGTGACGCACACATCCCGCCCGTGGAAAAGCTCCAAGTCTAGTGTGTGACCTTTTTCATGTGTGGGACCAGTAACCCACTGGGTCAAGTTAAAAGAGTCAATAATATTTAAAAAGTCCTTGACCAGAAGTTTAAAGTCACAGCAGACATGGATGTTGAAATCACCAAGGCAGCCTCATCAGAAGACATAGCACACCCAGCTCTATCTGTCCATGAAGCCAGATAACACACACCAATTAGTTAAACTGCAGGAATGTCTTAAAGACATAAAGACCTGGATGGCCGCTAACTTTCTGCTTCTTCATTCAGATCAAACTGAGGTTATTGTACTCGGCCCTGAAAAGCTTAGAAATATGGTCTCTAAGCAGATTCTTACTCTGGATGGCATTACCTTGGCCTCCAGTAACACTGTGAGGAACCTTGGAGTCATTTTTGACCAGGACATGTCCTTCAATGCACATATTAAACAAATATGTAAGACTGCTTTCTTCCATTTGTGCAACATCTCTAAAGTTAGAAATATCCTGTCTCAGAGTGACGCTGAAAAACTAGTTCATGCATTTATTACTTCCAGGCTGGACGACTGTAATTCATTATTATCAGGAAGTCCTAAAAACTCGCTGAAAAGCCTTCAGCTAATCCAAAATGCTGCAGCAAGAGTCCTGACAGGGACTAGAAAGAGAGAGCAGATTTCTCCTGTTTTGGCTTCCCTTCATTGGCTTCCTGTTAAATCCAGAATTCAAAATCCTGCTCCTCACATACAAGGTCTTAAATAATCAGGCCCCATCTTATCTTAATGACCTTGTAGTACCATATCACCCTATTAGAGCACTTCGCTCTCGCTCTGCAGGCCTACTTGTTGTTCCTAGAGTATTTAAAAGTAGAATGGGAGGCAGAGCCTTCAGTTTTCAGGCCCCTCTTCTGTGGAACCAGCTTCCAGTTTGGATTCAGGAGACAGACACTATCTCTACTTTCAAGATTAGGCTTCAAACTTTCTTCTTACTTAACGATTAAGTCCCTGTATTCCACCGTTATATGGAAATCAGCCATTATAACTTGTGTCAAATCTACTTGTACCTCACAGTTTTCTAAGCACACAGAGAGCAGTAAACCTCAGAGCAGCAGCACATCAGACTGTGCAAAAAATCTAGAAGAGAAAATATTTCGACCCATTTCTAAATGATTCTTGTGACCATGCTGCACCACGACACCTGATCTCTGGTTTCCTCACCTCTTCAATCCCACTTTAATACTTGACTAAACTCATTTTCCTGTTTAGGTGTTGAGGCAAAGCCGCCCATCTACAATGCAGGCAACAGCAAACGGAGCTATTTTTGATTCCCTTTGGGTTTTTTCTACTTTTGTGCTACAAAATGTTCAAGCTGATTAAATTCATTAGAATAAAAGTTCAGATAATTTTCTCATATTAATGTTGGAGGTAGAAATTCAGGTAACTTTGCACAAAAACTGGCAGAAATTTCCTTCAAAGATGGAGTTTTTACTTTAATACTGTGAGTACATTTCAGAGCCTGGACTCTTTTACCTTTACTTGAGTAAAGAAGTTGAATCAGTATTTCAGCTTTAAGAGGGTATTTTAACACAAACATCAGTCCTTCTACTTAAGTATGTTTGACACTTTGTTTAATCATCATTTTTAATGATCAAATATAATTATGTTTGTTATTTGTGGATTTTAAATGTCCTTGACAGAGACAGATGATGATCATTATCCTGCACTGTGGTCTCAGGTTTGGTCGAGCTAGCACAAAGAATGGCTATGTTGAACTTCCTCCTGGGATCTACACTAAGAAGTGAGTCCAACATTAGCAGGGTCTCTTTCCTTTATCTGGATTCACTTTAGCATTCACAGTCACGTGAAGCTTGTTATTAACTCGATAAGTCAACCCAGGGTTTCAGCTGAGCGCTCACATGAAACACATGGTGTTGGCAGCATCTGATCAATCATATTCATGGAGACGTGTATCAGCAACAGAGCAGCTGAGTTTGCAGAAGGAAGTCAAACTAAACCACAGGAACAATATGAGGAGATTACACACATAATAAAATACTAGCAGTAACACAGCTGCTGCAGACAAATCAGTCGTGTGATCGTGTGTGAGAGGAGAAGGACTGTAAAGGAGTTTGGTGTTAAAAGCTCTGTATGAATGTGGGAGACTTTGAAGGGCTTTAAAAAGGCCAATATAAAATAAAAGGCAGCAAAATTGCTGAGTGTGAAAGTCACCAGACTTATCAGAGCTCTGTGATTAAGACCTGTAAGAACACCTGTTTGTACTTGTTGGCATTATATCAAACACACACGTATATTAAGCCTTTGTTTGAACTCTGGTTGAATTTGTTACTTTCAGACTGTGAAACATCACAGAGGCTGCAGCTGCAGATCTTTTATTCACC
This sequence comes from Rhamphochromis longiceps, assembly GCF_057381845.1. Taxonomy (NCBI): domain Eukaryota; kingdom Metazoa; phylum Chordata; class Actinopteri; order Cichliformes; family Cichlidae; genus Rhamphochromis; species Rhamphochromis longiceps. Next base: position 69,806,867 of record NC_140559.1, on the reverse strand, counting down.
TGGAAATTTACTTTAAATGTTAGATGGAAAATGTATTGCTCAGTTTAACCAAAGTAAGAACAAGAATCCATAAACCTTCATAAAGACAAACATCTCCCAGAACATTGAGCTGCTGAAGTGTCACTGAAGGGAAAAACTATTTGTCCTCCTCCATCCAGCAACACCTGAAACACCTGAGTGGAAGCTCCTCCCTACACTGTGTTTGAAGCAAAGCACAAAGGAGACACCTGCTGGAGCAGCTGGAGTCCTACAGACACTCAGCCTCTTCACTACACAAACACCTCCTACAACATCCACTCTTTCCACTCTGACTGCTGTGTTTGTGGAAACACTCCAACACACACCGCTTCACATACCAACATAGAAATGTGTGTGAAAAAGAGCTGAGCTGATATTAAACATGAGGATTTATTCAAAAATACAGAGTCAGGAACAACATCTAGACACACATTACCTCTCAGCAGCAGAAGAACAGCCTTTAAAGTCTATATAAAAATCCTTCGAGTCGTTGCTCTTTAAGGAAACACAGCTGGGTTCAGGTCCAGGAGATTCTGGCCTCTTATTGATCCTAAAAGAAAAAGAATAAATGTCACAGCTTCATGAGACAGGAAGGAAAAACTGGAAATATTAAATTAAAGACATGATGAACAATCTCATAAAAATAATGTACTTACTCTTTGTCACATAACAGTCTTTTGTTAAAGTTTACAATAACACCCTTCGAGTCGTTGCTCTTTAAGGAAACACAGCTGGGTTCAGGTCCAGGCTCTGGATTAGTTTCAGGGTTATGTCCAGCTGAGCCTGGTACGCCCCACAGCTCTGGGCTTTAAAACAACACACACAGAGGTATGAGTGTGAATAATGATGGAGCAGTGATGTGAGTGCTGAGCTGTGACATGGAGAAGAGTCATGGACAGTTAGAGATGGTCATCTCACCTCTGAGCTTTGGTCTGGCTCTCATGTTCCCCACACAGAGTGCTTTTAGAGGGAGGGACTCCCTCCTCTCTGTCCTCACACTGATCCATGCTGCTCAGTTCACATCAGCTCACACACACTTTCTACCTTCACCTGCAGAGGAAACACAAATCATTCATGTGCACATCAACTGAGAGCTGCAGAGGTCGTGTCTGATGTGTTGGACTAACATCCATCTGAGACGCAGCTTTCATCAGTTCACTACAAAAAGTGTCACAGAGCCCAGTTCAGCCTCCAAATCCTCCATTACTGTAGTCCTACAAAGCAGCAGGTCAAACATGGCTGCAAAGAGCAGCTTTATGTCAGTAACCATGTCCAGGACCGAGCTGACTGCTTACAGAGTTCATACTCTAACTGCTAGCTGCTCTGCTAGCTAAGCTAACTCAGTAACAGTGACTCTGACAGCAGTTACTGTGGAACAGCGGCCGAGCTCAGGACACATTCAGTGTGTTTAGTCTGAGTCCTGGACTCTGATTCAATGGATTCAATCCAGCTCAGAGTTTCATGTGTTCATCAGAATAAAATACATGTACTAATATAACAGAAGTAATGCTCTGAATGCAGGACTGTAATGGAGGATAAATAAGGTTTTTACAGCCTGAAAGAAACATTCAGTTCATATATTTGTAGACAGTGAAGCAGTTTTTAATACTGCAGCTGTTTCCTTCACCTGTGTGTGTGTGAGCCACACCTTCATGTGCTGCTTTAGAAATATGTGGTCTGACTGCTCAGACTGAGTCTAGGAGGAAAGTTCACACGCTGGAGAAAGTTTTGTTCCTAACTTTGTCAGAGTTCGGCTCCAAAGACAAAGAAGACGGAGCTCACAGTCTGTAGATGGTCCTCAGTGTGTGTGTTAAGCCAAGAAAGCACACAGGAGTGTGTTTATGTCAGCAAATCAGTGTGTGTGAAGAGTCTGAGGGAGTGTGTGAATGAGACTCAACACTGAACAGTCCAAGAAAAGCGTCTGGACTTCTTTAAGTTTAACTTAAAGAAGTCCAGACGCTTTTCTTTTTGTCTCCATAATGTCTCCATAATGCTGCAATGTTATCTGCCCCAGAAACACTGTGCAGAAGCTCTGATGGTGACACAGAAAAGTCACAGTGGAGATACTTCTGTCCACCTTTGATTAGACTCATTATAAAAAGGTAAACAAAGTTTGAACACAGTCATGTTTCCAGTTCCCTGACTTACATTTATTCCATGGACACTCACTCTAACCTGAAGCACAGCTACAACCCAACATTGTTGAGGCCTCATCTCCTCCTTTCCTGACTGTAGAGGTTAAATATGCAACAACCGACAAATAAAAGAATTTGGTTCATTTCAAAGAAATTCACACGGTGACCAAGTAAAGTAACCATAGTAAAGGAGACAACATCCCGTTGATGGTGGGATTATTTGAAAGATTTGCTTTGGTCACGTCACCAAATGCAGTTGAACCACCCGTGGATCCATGTTTGACCATTCTACCACTCTGAGCTCTGCTTTTGAATCATTTTATTATTATCATCATTCATTTATTCATTCTTTGGAGGGGGGCTATTTCCTAATGCCGCCCTAATAAGCTGATGTTCAAGGGGAAATATAACAGAAACTCTTTCAGTGTTATTCATTAATAAATTAACAGATAAACTGTGAAGAAGAAAAAACTGAGATTTAAAGGAGAGAGTGAGAAACTTGATCATCCATCCTCATAATACATGTTTATCAGTATCTGCTGTGACCATACTGCAGTAATAACTACAAGTCTACATTTCTGTGACTGTTGATCAATCACAGCAGGAATCTGAGCTCATCTCTGCACACAGAGCAGCTTCAGCTCTGGGATAAACTGCTCGCTTCACGTCCTTCTCAGCTCACAGACACTCATCCTCATATTTTCCTTTAACATTTGATGGTATAATTCATCTGAGTTTACACTTTATCTGCATAAATACAGAAAAACAGACCCAAACACCAGAAACCATCAGTTTCACGTTCAACAGGAAGTGGCTCAAACGTCACAGTTTCATAACGTCACCCTGAACTCCACTCACGGAGTTTCTGTCGCCATTGTAGTTTTTAAAGTCCCGTGATAAAGGCGGGTCTTTCTGTGAATCCGCACGCTCATTGGCTAATAGCTCGAGATTGACACCTCGTTATCCAATGAGCGTGCGGGAACTTCCGACATAAAGTTGTTTCCTTTGAAAAACCAAAGTCTGATTATTTTTGCCTCCACTGACGGAGCCTGTTGTTCCCGCCACAGAGACACAGTAATGTCAGAGCGGTGTTAACACTCACCCTGCCTCAGCACAGCTCTCACTCTCCTCCTGCTCTCTCACACTAAACGGAGGCTCAGCTAAACTCACTTCCTCTCTACTTACAGGAAACCAGCGCTCAGAGGAGCCGACCGGCCTCACATTTCACCCACAGACACGAACAGCGTGGAATTATTTTATGTCATAAGAAGAAACATATTCATGTTAACACTCACCTGCCTCAGCTCCACCTTCCTCCTCCTGCTGCTCTGAACGGAGGCTCAATACTTTCACTTTCACTGCTGCTCCCTAAACACAAAGGATGCTGGGACTTGTAGTTGTTTCCTTCCGGTGCGGTCTTCCTCTTTGTTTGTGTTTGTGTTCAAGTTATTTCGATCATGTAAACATCCACAAACACGTGAAGCCACACAGAGTTTGTATGTCGAGGTGGGTAGGAGGGTTTGAGGGTTTGGGGAGGGGTCAGAGGGAAGAGGTCTCTCAGTCTTGACAATCCACATTGATGGCATTGCATCTTTCAGCGTGTTTGTGGGTCGATTTGGATGCTCCAGGTGTGAGAGCAGCCACTCAGCCTCTACTGCAGATGTGTGTCACAAGTTCATCTAGTAGTGAGACGGTGGCGCAAGATGGCGAGTTGAGCAGTCGCACGAATTAGGAGCTCGTTGAACTTGTCCCAGAATTTACTTTGTGTTCGTTATTGTTTCCACTCGAAAGTAGTAAAATGACTGCCCCAAGTATAGTTAAACCTGCTAAATTCAAACTCGACCTCAAAAAACAAGAAACAACATCGCCATGTGATGGAAAGGAAGACAGCAGAGAAGGAACGGATCATGACTACGTAGGGTTGCCATCTCCCTGAAAAATAAATAAGGGACACCTCGTGGCCAGGGCCGGGCAACCCAGTTGTCTTCACCCTTCCCAGTGTGGTAGCTCTTTTTTTGTGTGTGAAATTATTTTTTAACCATTTGACTTGAATTTGATTTAAGCAGATGCATATTCTTTGTGACATGACCATATGGGACACAAATGATCATTTAGCCATTTATTTTTAGCTCAAAATGACAACATTAACACAGTAAAACAGGTCTCTTTCTTAAACAGAAGCCTGTCATGCTTAACTTTTGAGAATATAAGTAAATCTTTCTTTAAAAGAACTCTGTCCTGCTTAACTTAAAATTATATAAATTAATAGAAAGCAATAGAACGAAAAATATTCTTGTAACAGTGCACATTTAGTGCATTTAGTACAATTGGCTTCAGTTGAGGTATTATTTCAGCTTTTCTAACGCTAATCAGCTGCTCCTGTTTGTAAACCCGCTTGTTCCCATGATTACGCATCATAACTCATCATCATTATTCATGTATTACTTTTATGTATTAGTCATCTATTTGTTGTAATCATCTATCCTTGCAGTTGTTTATTACACAAAATAAATTATATTATCACACTTCTGGCCACATAGCGCTGATATTCACTGCACATGCCCATATTAACCTTAACCAGAGGGTTTAAAAACAAACACACCAGTGTTTACATACCATATCTGCTTCTGCCGTGGCCTGGTGGACAACAAATTGGTTAAGGGTTCCCCGAGCTTTCACGCCCCTCATGTTCTTCATGTGCCCACCATTAGAAGCATGCCTATGGAAAAAGTGCGCCGGCACACAGTGCAGTGCGCTTTATAGGTGTTATCGTGCACTTTTCCAGCCAGGTGTTTCCCTTTTCCCATTCCTCCCTGTACTTTTGCAGCCTTTTTTTTCTTTCTCTGAGCGAACAAACATTGCTGCTCTAATGCTGGGCTTACACTGTGCGATTTTTGGCCCATTTTGAGACAATTTTTGAGTCATGCGACCGATTTGGTGATCGGCCCAATTTTGGCCTTCATCGTGTAGTATACGTGGGGTAACGAGAAGCGATTAACACCTCACGACCAGCTCCCGATCATCAATCGCTCGTGAGCGTGTCACCACAGCCGCTCACACTGCTCACGCGCAAACACATAAACGTCGGTGAAAAAGACGGAGCAGCACGGCTGTGATGTGGACACAAGCGATGGAGGCACAATTTGTAGAACTTTGGAAAGCTCATCCGAGCCTTTTCGATGTGGCCTCACAAAATTATCACGACCACAACAACCGTGAAAATAGTTGGATTTACATGCTGCTCAATCACAGCTGCCTGATCATGTTTTTCATTAGCAATTTAGCAAAGTTGATGGTGGTGGTGTGTCTGTGTGAGTGAAAGACAGAGAGAGCGACAGATTTTCTGTTATAACCTTCATTTTATGGAGGCACAGTGTGAGCACTCAGGTCGCATCAGAGCATCGGGCGGTATAGTGTGAGACCCTGCATCGTGACCTACCAACTGCGAGTCAATCGTGCAGTTTGAGCAGGAGCTGAATAACGTGACTGAAAAAATCGCACAGTGTCTGCCCAGCTTTAGGTGTACTGTCGTCCGAGACTTGCACCGCAGTGTCGGCGTTTGTTTCCCTGTTGGCCATGCTTCTTGTTGTGGTCATCTGTTGTCTTCCGGTATTTTCTCCGCAAGCGACCTTTCCTCGACCAATGAGATGAGCGGTTATCTGAATTGTCATACTCGAATTGTCATAAGTGTGCTGTCAGCTCATTGGTCACAAAGCAGGAGAGGGGCTGGGAATTATGTTTTCCAACAAAGCGTTAATTCCATAAACATTTATAGACCACTTTTGATTCTCACTGTATTACGGGACAAAGTGCGTCCCTTATTAGCTCAATACGGGACGTGTACTTTTGTTTCTACAAAAAAAACGATTCCGTTTTTTAAGGGACGGTTGGCAACCCTATGACTACGTAGCAATGGACGTAGCAGTGATGAGCAAAAGGGAACGGGGCAACGATTCGGTTCCATTAGATTAGATTAGATTAGATAGAACTTTATTAATCCCTCGGGTGGGTTCCTCTGGGAAATTCGATTTCCAAAAAAGCACAGCACTGACAGAAGTTACAGAGTTACATAATATTATATATATATATATAATACACACACACACACACACATATATATATATATATATATATATATATATATATATATATATATATATATATAAGGGACTGCTCTCACAGCTAGAGATTGACGAGGTACAACATAAATGCTACGGCAAGGAGGAGTCAGGACGCCAGGTCAGGGGGGAGATATCATCACCCCCACCCGAGATTGGGTACATAGCCCCAAGTGCGATAGGAGAAGGATCGTTGAGTGCGAGAGGAACTGACCTGAAAAATAGGATAATGGCCAAGCTTGAAACCTGGATACCCCGTAGCCGGTTACCAAGATTACGTGAAGTACCCTCAGAAGGTCTGCTAGATGATGTTAATGCAGCACTACGGGCAATACCTACAACCACAATTACCGACACTAACAAGCTGATCTACAATACGGCAGCAGTGATCAGTGAGATGCTTGGCTACAAGTTGAACAGCCACAAGGGGCAGTACCCTCCATGGAGAAGGAGGCTAGAGGCCAAGATCAAAGTAGCACGGAGGGAGGTTAGCCAACTAACGGAGTTGCAGAAAGGTGCGACAAAGAAGGTGCATAAGAAATACAGCAAGCTGTCCATACCTGAGGCCTTGGAAACTGCCAAGCAAAGACTCACAGCCTTGGCCAGCTGCTTGAGAAGGTACACCAGAGAGATAGAAGGCAGGAGAATAAACCAGCTGTTCTCCACAGAACCAGCAAAGGTGTACTCTCAGTGGCAAGGGAACAATAAGAGAACAGCACCACCAAGGCTGGAGACAGAGCAATACTGGAAGAGCATATGGGAGAAGGACGCAACCCATAACGGCAATGCTCAGTGGCTAGTGGATCTGAGGGCAGACCACAGCGACCTCCCTGAACAGGGTCCAGTAACCATCACAGTGGCAGATATCCAAGAAAGGGTCTCCAGTATGAAGAGTTGGACAGCACCAGGGCCCGACATGGTTCACGCCTACTGGCTAAAGAAGCTGACTGCACTCCACGAGCGTCTGGCAGCACAAATGAACCAGCTGCTAGTTAACGAGAGACACCCGGAATGGCTAACCGAAGGTCGGACGGTCCTGATCCCCAAGGACCCCAAGAAGGGACCGGTCCCCTCCAACTACCGACCAATAACCTGCCTCAGTACTACATGGAAGCTCCTGTCAGGCATCATATCGGCTAAGATGAACAGGCACATGGGTCAATACATGAGTGGGACACAGAAAGGAATTGGCAAGAATACCAGAGGCGCAAAACACCAGCTACTGGTAGACAGAACAATCAGCCGAGACTGCAAGACCAGACTGACCAACCTGTGCACTGCCTGGATTGATTACAAGAAGGCCTATGACTCAATGCCCCACAGCTGGATACTGGAATGCCTAGAATTGTACAAGATCAATGGGACCCTAAGAGCCTTCATCAGGAACTCAATGGGGATGTGGCGTACAACACTAGAGGCCAACTCCAAGCCCATAGCACAAGTCACCATCAAGTGCGGGATCTACCAAGGAGATGCTCTGTCCCCACTGCTGTTCTGCATAGGCCTGAACCCCCTCAGTGAGATCATTAACAAGACTGGCTACGGATACCGACTACGGAACGGAGCAGTTGTCAGCCACCTCCTGTACATGGATGACATCAAGCTGTATGCCAAGAGTGAACGAGACATCGATTCACTGATCCACACTACCAGGCTATACAGCAATGACATTGGAATGTCGTTCGGACTGGAGAAGTGTAGTCGGATGGTAACAAAGAGAGGGAAGGTAGTCAGAACTGAGGGGATTGAACTACCAGAAGGCAACATTGCAGACATAGAGGACAGTTACAAGTACCTGGGGATCCCGCAGGCAAATGGGAACCATGAAGAGGCCGCTAGAAAGGCTGCAACCACCAAGTACCTGCAGAGGGTCAGGCAAGTCCTGAGGAGTCAGCTGAATGGTAAGAACAAGATCCGGGCCATCAACACGTACGCCCTGCCCGTGATCAGGTACCCTGCTGGGGTAATAGGCTGGCCAAAGGAGGAGATAGAAGCCACTGACATAAAGACAAGAAAGCTCCTTACCATGCATGGAGGGTTTCACCCCAAGTCCAGCACCCGGAGGCTGTACGCTAAGCGGAAGGAAGGGGGCCGGGGACTGGTGAGTGTCAGCACCACAGTCCAGGATGAGACAACGAACATCCAAGAATACATTGGGAAGATGGCCCCAACTGACCGAGTGCTCAGTGAATACCTCAGGCAGCAGAAACCCAAGAAAGAGGAGGGAGACGAGGAACCATCATGGAAGGACAGGCCCCTGCACGGTATGTACCACCGGCAGATAGAGGAGGTGGCTGATATCCAGAAATCCTACCAGTGGCTGGACAAAGCTGGACTGAAAGACAGCACAGAGGCACTAATCATGGCAGCACAAGAACAAGCTCTGAGTACAAGATCCATAGAGGCTGGGGTCTATCACACCAGGCAAGACCCCAGGTGCAGGCTGTGTAAAGATGCCCCAGAGACAATCCAGCACATAACAGCAGGGTGCAAGATGCTAGCAGGCAAGGCATACATGGAACGCCATAACCAAGTGGCCGGCATAGTGTACAGGAACATCTGTGCCGAGTATAACCTGGAAGTCCCGAGGTCAAAATGGGAGATGCCCCCAAGGGTGGTGGAGAATGACCGAGCTAAGATCCTGTGGGACTTCCAGATACAGACGGACAAAATGGTGGTGGCTAACCAACCGGACATAGTGGTGGTAGACAAACAGAAGAAGACGGCCGTAGTGATCGATGTAGCGGTTCCGAATGACAGCAATATCAGGAAGAAGGAACACGAGAAGCTGGAGAAATACCAAGGGCTCAGAGAAGAGCTCGAGAGGATGTGGAGGGTGAAGGTAACGGTGGTCCCCGTGGTAATCGGAGCACTAGGTGCGGTGACTCCCAAGCTAGGCGAGTGGCTCCAGCAGATCCCGGGAATAACATCGGAGATCTCTGTCCAGAAGAGCGCAGTCCTGGGAACAGCTAAGATACTGCGCAGGACCCTCAAGCTCCCAGGCCTCTGGTAGAGGACCCGAGCTTGAAGGATAAACCGCCCACAGGGGCGTGCTGGGTGTTTTTTTTTTTTTTATATAAATAAATACAGAGACAATATAAATAAAATATACGAAGGGGATAAATAGAATAAATAGGAATAAAAATAAAAATACAAGTGAATTGCACATTTCAAGTATTGAGTCTATTGCACCGTTGACTATTTACAAAAGTATTGCACAAAAGGTATTGCACAGTGAGGTGAAGAGGCACTACAGCTTAGTTGTTCCCCCCTCCTTTGTCCTCCTGTTTCCCCTCCCTCTCCCCTCCAGGGAGGAGTTAAACAGTCTGATGGCGTGTGGGACAAAGGAGTTTTTAAGTCTGTTAGTTCTTGTCTTTGGGAGAAGCAACCTGTCACTGAACAGACTCTTCTGATTGTTTATGGCCGTGTGCAGAGGATGTCTGGCATTGTCCATAATGCCCATCAGTTTCTTTAATGTCCTTTTCTCTGCCACTGTCACCAGAGTGTCCAGCTTCATGCCGACCACAGAGCTAGCCCTCCTGATCAGTTTCTCCAGCCTGGATGAGTCCTTCTTTGCTGTGCTGCTCCCCCAGCACACCACTGCATAGAAAAGTACTCCAGCAACCACCGACTGGTAAAACATCCTCAGGAGCTTCCTGCAGATGTTAAAAGACCTCAGCCTCCTGAGGAAGTACAGTCGGCTTTGGGCTTTTTTATACAGGTGCTCTGTGTTGCATGACCAGTCCAGTTTATTGTCCACCCACAGCCCGAGGTACTTGTACTTGTTGACCACCTCCACCTCCTCCCCCTCTATCTGAACCGGCAGTGGACCTGCTCTAGACCTCCCGAAGTCCACAACCAGTTCCTTAGTCTTTGAGGTGTTGAGTTGCAGGTGGTTTGTGTGACTCCATGCGACAAAGTTCCTCACCAGACTTCTGTACTCCTCTTCCTGATCATCCCAGATACACCCCATGATGGCTGTGTCGTCTGCAAACTTCTGAATGTGGCATAATTCAGAGTTGTAGCAGAAGTCAGAGGTGTACAGGGTGAAGAGAAGAGGGGACAGCACAGTTCCCTGTGGTGCTCCTGTGCTGCTGACCACTGTGTCAGACGTGATGTCCTTCAGCCTGACGTACTGTGGTCTGTCGGTGAGGTAGTCGGAGATCCAAGCCACCAGGCAGGGGTCCACCTCCATCCTGTTCAGTTTTTCTTGAAGCATACAGGGCCGGATGGTATTAAAGGCACTGGAAAAGTCAAGAAACAGGATCCTGACCGTGCCTTTTCCCCCATCCAGGTGTGAGTGGGCTCTGTGTAGGAGGTACAGGATGGCATCCTCCACTCCGACACCCGCCTTGTATGCAAACTGTAGTGGGTCCTGGGCATGTTGTACCTGTGGTCGGAGGAGGTTGAGGAAGAGCCGCTCTAGAGTCTTCATAAGATGTGACGTCAGTGCCACCGGTCGGAAGTCATTCAGCTCATTGGGCCGGTTCTTTTGGGGGACTGGGACGATGCAGGATGTCTTCCATAGGGCGGGCACTCTCCCCAGTCGCAGACTGAGGTTGAAGACTCGTTGTAGCGGCTCCCCAAGTTCAGCAGCACACGCCTTTAGCATCCTAGGACACACCTTGTCTGGGCCTGCTGCCTTTCTGGGGCGAAGCTTCCTCAGTTGTCTCCTGACCTGATCCACTGTGACACTGGGAGATGTTTGGGAGGAGGGGAGGGGGGGAGATGTCTTGCTGCTGAGAGAGGGATTGGAGGAGGGGGGTGTCATGGTGTCAGGAAGGGGGGGAAGCGAGGGAGGTAGGAGAGTGGGGATTGGACTCTGTAGTGAAGGTGAGGGTGGGGGGGTTGTGGGCTGGTCAAACCTGTTGAAGAAGTTGTTAAGTTCGTTTGCCTTCTCCACAGTCCCCCCCACTGTGCTTTTCTTGGTGTTGTGGCCTGTGATGGTTTTCACACCATTCCAGACCTCCCTCATGTTGTTCCTCTCCAACTTCTGCTCCACCTTCCTCCTGTAGGTGTCCTTTGCTTCCCTCAGGCAGCGTTTCACCTCCCGCTGTGCTGCCTTCATCTCCTCCTTCACTTTGCTCCTGAAAGCCTTCTTCTTCATGTTGAGGACAGCTTTGACTTCCTGTGTTACCCACGGTTTGTTATTAGGATCTACACCTTGTAAGAAGCCTGCAGAAAAGAAAGCTAAGTCAGCAGAGATAAGTGAAAGTGACGAAGTCTCCAATGCTACTATATTGAAAGCAATTCTAAACCTTGAAAAAAGAGTGGACGAGCAGCTAGCTGACCTGAGTGTGCAATGCAAGCAAGCTAGTACGATGCTAGCCAGCCTAGCCAAAGCGGTTCAGTTCAACTCGGAGGAGGTGAAAGAATGTAAACAAAAGGTTAAAGAGTTGGAGAGACGAAACGAGCAGTTGACCAAAGATAACTACGATCTCAAGGAGAGAGTGTGAGAGCAAGAAAGGTACAAAATGAGGTGGTGCCTCCGGATTAAAGGATTAGAAGAGAAAAGAGATGAAGGTGTCAGATCGCTGGTTATTGGAATTCTTGGCAAGATCGCACCTGATATGATATCAAAGCTTGAAGAATCTGTGGATGTGGTGCATAGAGTTGGGAAGAAGATTGAGAACAAGGTCCGACATATCATCATTCTGTTTGCTCTGAGACACGTGAAAGAGGAGATTTGGCGTCGCACCAAAGATTCGGCTGTCTGTAAGAACGGCGGTTTCCACTTCGCTGAGGTACTGCCGCGGGAGGACTGGGAAGAGAGGAGGCGGCTGTGGCCGCAAATTGAACAAGCCAGACGGGCTGGGAAACGGGCCTTTTTCCGGGGTCCTCATGGATACATCGAAGGACGGAGGATCATCGACGTTGAATGAAAGACTTGATGTAAGACTGTATACAGTGGAATATTATTAATGGGACAAAAGAGTTCTACTTAAAGTTAAAGGTTATTAGTCACTGAGTTGGTGACAAGTGTTACAATTTAAACTCATGTTTATATATTTTTCTTTTCTTTTTAAAAAAAAGTTATTTTCTTAGCATACTCTTATTATGGTTCACTCAAAAATTTCTTTTGGTTCATTAAACGTTCGGGGTTTGAAGGAAATTGTTAAGAGAAAGGCACTTTTTTTATTTTGCAAGGGGCAAAAATGTCACTGTCTGTTTTTACAAGAGACTCACTCTGTGGATGCCGATGTTACCTTTTGGGCTAATCAGTGGGGAGACAAGATTCTTTTCAGTCGTGGATCTAACAGATCTGGAGGTGTGGCGATTTGTTTTAATAAGTTCCCAGGGGAGATTATAACATATAAAGCTGATAGTGAGGGTCATTGGTCAACTGCAGCTTGAAGAGCGAAGGTATATTTCTAATTGTTACAAATCTTTATGGACATAATAACGAAGGTCAAAATAAACGTCTATTGGAAAATCTAACAAATGTTATTTCAGAGTTTAAAGTTATGTACCCCACAGATTACATCCTAATAGGAGGAGACTGGAACATGACCTCAGATGAATGGATGGACAGATGGCCTCCTCGCTTAGGAAGGAGGCAACAGAATAACATTATTGAGAACTTTTCTAGTGATAATAATTTTACAGACATTTGGAGAAGTTTGAATCCTGGAGTTAAGAATTATTCATGGTTTAAACCTAATGGAGAAAGCAGGTCAAGAATTGATTATTGGTTAGTGAGCGATGACATTTTGAGGTGTACTTCACCATCTAAAATCTCCAAAGCACCCCTATCTGATCACTGTTTCATTGATCTTGTCTTAGAACCAACAAGGATGAAACGTAGTAGCAGGGGATATTGGAAATTTAATGCCAGCCTTTTAAATAAGGACAAGTATTGTGATAAAATTAGACATAAAATTACAGATATAAAAAATGATGACTCAGTAGTGGGTAATATACAGAAATGGGAACTTATTAAATTCAAAATCAGAGAATTCACTATAAAATTCTGCAAAGAACTGAACAGGGAAAAACGGGAATATGAAAGTAATTTACTTCGTGAAATAACTCAGTGCTGTAGTAAAGAAAAACTAAACGTGCAAGAGAAGAATAAATTGATGGAGTTACAAACTAAATTAGACGATCTTTACCTAGAGAAAGCCCAGGGTGCCTTTATAAGATCGAGAGCCAAGTGGATTGAGGCAGGTGAAAAGAACTCATCATATTTTAGTAAGCTGGAAAAGTGCAGACAGCAGAGAAATCTAATCTCAAGCTTGTTGATAAATGGGACTGAATGTAAAGATTTCAGAAAGATTGAAAAGGAAGTCTTCACTTTTTATTCCAAATTGTACTCCTCAGAATATTCAGCAGCTGATTCTGATAGTTTCTTTGATAAGATTCATAATCTCATCCCATGTATTGACAAGCCGTTCAAAGATCTGTGTGATTCAGAGCTTAAAATTGAGGAACTGGATTTGGTAGTCATGAAAATGGCATTAAACAAGTCCCCAGGGACAGATGGACTCACTACTAATTTTTATCAATTCTTCTGGAAGGACCTAAGAACTTTATTGTTTGATGCATTAAAGGAATCGATAGAGAAAAAAGAAGTGATGCCGAGCATGAAACAAGGGCTGATAACCCTGATCCCTAAATCGGGTAAGGATAAAAGAATTTTAGACAATTTAAGACCCATCACCTTACTAAACACTGACTATAAGATCCTGTCTGGAGCTGTAGCTGAGAGGCTAAAGAAAGGCATCTCAAACATTATCAGTGAAACACAATCAGGTTTTTTGAAAGGAAGACTAATTCATAACAATATTAGGCTGGTTTTGGATCTCCTTGAATACAGTGAATTAATCCAAGAGAGAGGGTACATCCTGTTCTTGGATTTTTACAAAGCATTTGACTCAGTTGAACATACGTTCATATTAAAAACTCTGCAGTCTTTTGGTTTTGGAGAGGAATTTATCAATGTTATAGAGATGCTATATAATGACATTAACAGCTCTGTTTTGCTAGAACATGGTACATGTTCAAGGTTTGAGGTTAATAGAGGGATAAGGCAGGGATGTAGCAGCTCACCACTTCTGTTCATCATGGTTGCTGAGCTGTTGTCTATTTTCATCATCATCATCATCATCAACTTTATTTATAAAGCACTTTAAAACAACCACAGCTGACACAAAGTGCTGTACATTGGAACTGTAAAATAAAATTACATGAGATATAAATAAAAAACAAATAAAAGAAGAGTGAAATCATTAATTAAATAACTACTGCATTAAAAAAGAAACTAAGTCTCACTGAGGTTAAAAGCCAAGGAATAAAAGTGGGTTTTAAGACGTGATTTAAAAGTGGACAGTGAAGGGGCCTCTCTAACATGCATGGGCAAATTATTCCATAATTTTGGAGCCACAATAGAGAAGGCCCTGTCCCCTCTGAGCTTCCTCCTGGATCTCGGTACCTCCAGGAGCAGCTGGTCAGCTGACCTGAGAGACCGACAGGGTATGTGGGGATGAAGAAGCTCAGAGAGGTAAGGCGGGGCAAGACTGTGTAGACATTTAAAAACAAACATAAGAATTTTAAAATTAACTCTAAAAGACACAGGCAGCCAGTGCAGAGAGGCCAGCACGGGGGTTATATGCTCTCTTTTTCGAGTTCCTGTTAGGAGTCGTGCAGCCGCATTTTGAACCAGCTGCAGACGTGAGAGCAATGACTGACTGACCCCCACATAAAGTGAGTTACAGTAGTCCAGGCGGGAAGAAATAAAAGCATGGATCACTGTTTCAAGGTGCTGCCTCGAAAGAAAAGATTTTAGTCTTGCCAGTCGCCTTAAATGATAAAAACTGGACTTCACCACTGCTCTGATTTGGTTGTCCAATTTAAAATCACTGTCCAACTTAAAACCAAGGTCAGTAACAACAGATTTAAAATAGACTTCCAGGGATCCTAAAACAACAGAGGAGGACTCACAGGGACCACTGGGTCCAAACACCAACACTTCTGTTTTCTTTTTATTAAAATTTAAAAAGTTTCGAGCCAACCAAGCTTTAATGTCATCTAGACATGTCAAGAGAGGTTTTATGGAGATGGCATCCTTGCGTTTTAGTGTCAAATAAATTTGGCAGTCATCGGCATAACGGTGAAATGAGATCCCATGCCTTCTAAGGATAGAACCCAGAGGCAGTAGATACAGAGAAAAGAGCAGTGGCCCTAAAATTGAGCCCTGTGGGACACCACATGACAGAGGAGCAGAAGACGATTCGTAACCGAGAAGGCTGACAGAGAAAGTTCTATCTGACAAATAAGACCTAAACCAATTGAGTGCAGTGCCACCAATACCCACTACATCATGTAATCGAGAAATTAAAATATTGTGGTCTACTGTGTCAAAGGCAGCAGTTAGGTCAAGCAAGACAAGAACAACATGGTTACCAGAATCACATGCCAGAAGGATGTCATTAAAAACCCTTAGTAATGCAGATTCTGTGCTGTGAAGGGTTTTAAAACCTGACTGAAAAACCTCAAAGATTCCATTTTCATCTAGAAAATCTTTCAGTTGACTAAAAACAATTTTCTCTAAAACCTTGGAGACTAAAGGCAGCTTGGAAATAGGCCTATAGTTCGCTAAAACTGTGTGATCAAGGCCAGGTTTCTTAAGCAGTGGCTGTACTACTGCATGTTTGAAATTTGCAGGAACCACACCAGAAGACAGACTGCTGTTAATAATGTCAAGGACATACTGTTGTATACTAGGAAAAATTTCTTTAAAGAATTGTGGAGGGACAGGATCCCGTGGGGAACCTGTGGGCTTAATATGGCGAACCACATCCTCTAAAGAGGAGAGCGTCACAAGCTCAAACTGAGTGAAAACAGCAGCGCAAGGGACAGAGACAGAGGGGTCAGAGTCAGGAGCTGTGATAAGAGCCCTGATGGTGACAACCTTTTCAATAAAAAAGTTCAGAAAATCACTGCAAATCTCAGGAGAAACTTCCAAACAGACATTCAAAGGAGTATTAAGAACAGTGTCAATGGTCCTAAATAACACACGTGGGTTATGACAGTTGGAAGAAATAATATTTGCAAAATATCCCCTTTTTGCCTCTTTAACAGTGTTCTGGTAGCGATGCCAGCAGTCTTTGAGAATTTGAAATGATACATGCAGTTTATCCTTTTTCCACCTCCGTTCTGCTCGACGACATTCCCTCTTAACAGCACGACTGCTCTCATTAAACCAAGGCTCAGGTTTAGCCTTAAGCTGCCTGGTTTTTAAAGGAGCCACAGAGTCCATGATTTTTTGACAGCAAGAATTAAACCAGGAATGTAGGTCTTCTGTGTCAGAGGAATTATTTTGATTAAAAACAGTCACATTAAGGGGTTAACTGTGATGGGTGAACAGATAATAATCAGTCAGCTGGCAGATGATACCACCCTGTTTCTAAAAAATGAGGACCAGATTCCTTTAGCCTTGCAGGCGATCAACCATTTCTCCAAAGCTTCTGGCCTACAGCTGAATATTAATAAATGCAAAATTCTAGCTCTGCATGAGTGTCCCCTGCAAGCAATAAATAATATGCAGATCAAAAAAGAGGTGAAGTATCTGGGCATTGTAATTTGCAAGGATAAGACATCAACAGAAAATAAGAATATCTGTACCAATATAGAAAAGTGTAAGTCAATTTTAAACATGTGGCTGCAAAGGGACATAACTCTGTTTGGGAGAATCTTGCTAACCAACATGGACAGTCTGTCCAGACTCATCTATCCAGCCTTTTCTCTGCCCATACCTCCAAAACTAATTAAATCTATAAATACTCTTAATTTTAGGTTCATATGGAGGAACAAATGTCATTATATAAAGAAAAATGATGTGATTAAGAATTATGAAGAGGGTGGGGCTAATGCCACTGACTTTGATGTTATGAATGGTGTACTAAAATTGAAATGGTTAAGATCTTTCATTAGGAACAAAAATTCCTTTTGGAACATTATTCCCAATGTGATTTTTGGCAAAATGGGTGGAATAGACTTTTTGTTACGTTGTGACTTTGATTGCAGTTCGTTACCTGTTAAACTCTCAGCTTTCCATCAGCAGGTCCGTCTCTACTGGAAATTAATCTATAAACATAGCTTTACTCCTCACAACACCCCTATATGGAACAACAGGTATATCCGTTTGTGTAGGAAATCTGTGTACGTGGATGAATGGAGATCTAAAGGGATTTGGGCTGTAGCTCATTTTATGGATGATAATGGGGTCTTACTAAAACATGAGACGTTTTGTGAGAAATTTGATGTAAGATGTACTGCTAAGAGATATAAATCCCCAGTGAAAGCCATCCCAGTCCCTTTGAGATCAATGATAAAAGAAGATATTGTGCACTCTAAAATTTCTCCTGGACTGAGGCAGCTCTGCATAGCTGGAGTTGAATTTGGTGACAGCAGGTTTACAAACAAAGTGATCAGGAATATTTTGATAAATGAAATTTGCCCTAATCCGGTTAAAAGAAATTATATCCTTAAAGAATTTGAGACCATGGAGGTTAAGGCGATAAGACAAAAGTCTACAGGGAGAGCAGAATTATTAGGCAAATGAGTATTTTGTCCACATCATCCTCTTCATGCATGTTGTCTTACTCCAAGCTGTATAGGCTCGAAAGCCTACTACCAATTAAGCATATTAGGTGATGTGCATCTCTGTAATGAGAAGGGGTGTGGTCTAATGACATCAACACCCTATATCAGGTGTGCATAATTATTAGGCAACGTCCTTTCCTTTGGCAAAATGGGTCAAAAGAAGGACTTGACAGGCTCAGAAAAGTCAAAAATAGTGAGATATCTTGCAGAGGGATGCAGCAGTCTCAAAATTGCAAAGCTTCTGAAGCGTGATCATCGAACAATCAAGCGTTTCATTCAAAATAGTCAACAGGGTCGCAAGAAGCGTGTGGAAAAACCAAGGCGCAAAATAACTGCCCATGAACTGAGAAAAGTCAAGCGTGCAGCTGCCAGGATGCCAGCATAGGAAAATTGGGTTGAACAGTGAGACTGCATTTGTGGGGTTTAGAAACATCCAGAGCATCGCAACAGAAAGGTAAATAAAAAAAGTAAGAGAGAGAGAGAGATAAAGAAATAAATGAACTAATAATACATAAATGAATAGAAAAATATAAAACACACATGTAGAAATTGTCACATGTGAAATTGTTTTTGGAGAGAATCAGAAGTGAGACAGTTTGAATCCACAGTTCAGCGCAAAGATGCAGGAATTAAATCTGATTATAAAAACACATCGAGGCAACGAAGACCAGCTTACACTCAATATTAATATGAACACACAACATACACGCAATGAAGACCAGCTTACACTCAATATTAATATGAACACACAACATACACGCAATGAAGACCAGCTTACACTCAATATTAATATGAACACACAACATACACGCAATGAAGACATGCTTACACTCATGAATGTGAATACATGACATAAATGCTGAATGGTGTAGATTTAACACACTTAAAGGCTGAAGCTGAGGAATAACTCAGGAAGTTGCAGGACAATAGAGCGACTTTTGTGACAAGGAAAAAGAGACTGGGAGGACCAACCAGGGATTAGAAGCTTAAAGCAGGTTTAAAATAGTGAATTAGAAGTGGTTTCCAGCTGATTGAGCAAAAGAAGTGACGACTGTAGAAATAAAAATAAAAGAATAATAATTGAATTACGCAGCAATGTTTTGAATATGCATTTCTGTTGTCAGGGCAACTTCTCGAGATGTGACTCAATATGCAAATTAGTTGAATGAGTGGGGACAGAAAAAAAAGAAAAACTCAAGTTTCCTGTCTGAGACATGAGTGAAGTTTGCATTGAGAGAAATATATCTGTGACTGTGTGAGAAGAACTGTTTGGTAAAATATATGATAGCAGCCGCAGGACAATTAAATAAAGTCTGTGACTAAGTGCAGTCGTGCAGATCTGGAGAAGAAGTTTATAATTTAGTGATGACACATTGTTATAAAGTGTTTAGAAAGGGCTTAATGGGAATATTACTGTTGGGCAAACTGTGCGGCTTTAACAAGATTTTCTGTGTATTTAGCAGGTGAAACTCTGTCAGCTGACTTCAGACTGTCAGGAAGCTGAAGAACCTGAGGCCAACCACTGAAACATGATGTGGGCAAAATGAACAGAGGGAGGGATTTTAAAGGTGAACATTTAGGACTTACTGCAAATGTTACTATGTCAAAGTTACTGTGACTCAAACAGAGGAAATTCTGATTTTTTTATTTCCACACCCAGCATGTTTTGGGTGTTATATGCTATTAAATACTTTTAAATAAATTAAAAAGTATTTAATAGCATATAACACCCAAAATATGCTTCGGTTCACATTTAACTCCAGAAAATCATCAATCAAAACATGGATATTACCTGACCACAGATTCGTGGTGACGTCACTGCTCTTTTAACTGTTCGGTGTCTTTGTTTGTTTGCTGGTTGTAGAAATGGTTTATATGAGCTTTGAGCTGAGAGTCAGAGGTTTCTGTGGACACTGCTCATGTCGGCACTTATATTTCTGACCTTTTCTTATAACCGATTAAACATGATCTCCTCCCTTTTGCCCCCATTTTTGGTGGTGTAGGTACAAATGATCAGGCATGACATTCTCATAATAAATAAGATACTGCAAATAATTATTTCTGCATTTGTGCGATTGAAGTGAATTGAAAATGTGTATGAAATGACACTGTTTTAAAGATTTGGCCTAAATAATTTTGGAGTGAATGAGTCTAAACATGATGACCTAACTAGTGATATCCTGACACACACACACACACACACACACACACACACACACACACACACACACACACACACACACACACACACACACAGCATGTTATGCCAGTTTCAGCTGAAACTATGTTTCAAACCATGTTCCGGGTTTTTAGTTCACCATTTATGAGGCTTCAAGAAGAAAATAAAAGACAGATCTGAATGTTTGAAAATGTTTTGGAAAGATTCTGTAAAGATGAGATGAAAAATACTCAAAGGATAAATTTAATTGGTTTATTATTTAGATAAGTTGAAAAAAGTTAAACAAGCAAGTAAATGAAGAAACAAGGTAAAATGAAGTAATAATGAAAAAAGTTAAACAAGTAAATGAAGAAACAAGGTAAAATGAAGTAATAATGAAAAAAGTTAAACAAGTAAATGAAGAAACAAGGCAGAGGAGAGAAAAGCCCAACAATCCCCTCTGAGCAAGCAGTTGGCGACAGTGGGGAGGAAAAACTGCCTTTAAACGGGCAGGAACCTCCGGCAGAACCAGGCTCAGGAGGGGACAGTCAACGGCCGGGACTGGTTGGGGGGGTTAACAGAGGTGGAGCAAGACGAGGCTACATCAGGTGAGGAAGCAGTAGCGTCTCTCCTCCGGAACAAGTGGAACCATTTTTTCTTTTTTTTCATGCACTTTTCCACGAGCGCTTTTTTCTCCAGGATGAGATTTCTCAGCTCATCGATGGTTTCTGCGTTTTGTTCTTCAAGTTTCTCACATCTTTGTTCCACCTCTTCCAATGTTGCTTGTTGTTCTTCAAGCTTGTCTTTGAGTTGTTTGGATGTTGCCTCCTGTATCAGCTTGTCCTTGTGCATGTCTGCATTTCTCTGTTGGACCTCTTTGTGCTTGTCTTCTAACTGCTCGTTTCTTTTCTGGATTTCTTGGAGCGTGAGCTGCAGGTCTTCATGTATTTTGTCTTCTTGTTGTTTTTGCGCCTGCATTTGAGTGTTTTCACGCTTCAAGTTATTGAATTCCACCAAAATCCCCTTAACGAGCTCGGAGTTGTTTCTCGCTATCTGATCGATCCTTCTCTGCATCTGTGAGCAGCGTTTCTCCAGTTTGTCCTTTTCTTCTTCCACTTTAGTTGCTTTGTCCTCCAGCTGATTACAAAACTCTTGCAGTTTTAGATTTTTAGACTCAAAGTCCTGGACGATACGTTTTCCTTCTTTCAGTCTTTCCTGCTGTTGCTCTTTCTGTTGAAGAAGGTCTTTATTTTGGCGCAGTGTTTCATCCAGGCTTTCTTTCAGCATGCGGTATTTTTCCTGCATGCTCTTCAGTTCGTGCTGCATGTCTCGTTGCTTTTTGTCCTGCTCTTCCTTCTGTTGGAGGAATTCTTTCTTTTCTTCCACAGCTTCATGGAGCTGTCTTTGGAGGAGCCGATTTTTTCGGTCCATGTATTGGAGATCCCGTTGTATCTTATCAGTCATCGTTTTCTTGTCTTGGAGATGGTTGGTCATTTCTTTTAGTTCTGCCTTTTGCCTGTTTTCTTTAATGAGGTGCACAATCTGCTCTCGGCTCTGAGCAAACTTGATTCCCCAGCCCTCATTAATAATTTTTATGTCCGGCTGGCGCTGTTGTCTTTCTTCCAGCTCTTTATTTTGGGCTTCCATTCGTCTACATTTGTCCTCCAGTTGAAGTTTCTCTTCTTCAATTTGTTGCATTTTTTTCTGGAGAAGGTAGTTTTCCTTCCTACTCTCCTCTAACGCCCTTTGGAAGGATGAGGAGCCATTTGGGGAAATTGGCCGGCCACGCCAGGAAGGAGAGGCGGCGTAATCTTTTTGAATTGGTTGTTTTTTTCTTGGAAACATGTTGGAGTTTCTATACGATGACTTTGAAGAGCTTGTGGTGAACGTTTTGTAGGCTGCAAACACAGATGCTGCTGAAACGAACTAAAACTTGCTGTTTCTCACCCCTACTTAAGGAAAAACATCAAAGGACTTAAGATTCTTAAGATCTATGACATCATCACTCCCTAAGCCAATGAGATTGTCACAAGACATTTTGGAATGGGGTATTTTTTTTTAAACTGTTTTCAAACTTAACTTAAAATTTCAGTGTTTCCTGGTTGTGGACTATTGGTTAGTCCAGCCGATTAAGAAATTAATTGTCACAAACATCCCTAATATTATATAACAGACGACAGAAAACACGAGTTTTTTTTCTACTCAATAGAGGTATAATAAAAGTTTTTTTAATTATCCTACTTTTTATAAAAGAGAACATTTATTAAAGATTATGTATTTAATTAAAAAACTCTGTTCATCTAAAGCAGGGGTCAGCAACCTTTAAGACCCAAAGAGCCAAAGAGCCATAATTGGCCTATCTGGGGTTGAAAGGCTCGATAAATGCACGGCGTTTCGCCGGGTACACCGGCTTCCGCGAGTGTGACGCTTATTTTGAGCGATGAAAAAATAAGAAAATATAATTTTATTTGTATATTGCAAAATCACAATAATCTTCCAATTTAGAACTACAAGTTAAAAAAAGAACTAACATAAATAAAATACACTTCAGCTAATTTATTTTCACAAACCACGCGGAGCCGCACTATAAGGACTAAAGAGCCGCAGGTTGCCGACCCCTGATCTAAAGGGTTTAACAAAAAGGGGGAGCTTCCTGCTGGAAATTGAAATGTCCCCATGTCCCCACTGGGCGATCGTGGCTCAAGAGTTAGGAGTTCGCCTTGTAATCGAGCCCCGGCTTGGACATCCAAGAATACATTGGGAAGATGGCCCCAACTGACCGAGTGCTCAGTGAATACCTCAGGCAGCAGAAACCCAAGAAAGAGGAGGGAGACGAGGAACCATCATGGAAGGACAGGCCCCTGCACGGTATGTACCACCGGCAGATAGAGGAGGTGGCTGATATCCAGAAATCCTACCAGTGGCTGGACAAAGCTGGACTGAAAGACAGCACAGAGGCACTAATCATGGCAGCACAAGAACAAGCTCTGAGTACAAGATCCATAGAGGCTGGGGTCTATCACACCAGGCAAGACCCCAGGTGCAGGCTGTGTAAAGATGCCCCAGAGACAATCCAGCACATAACAGCAGGGTGCAAGATGCTAGCAGGCAAGGCATACATGGAACGCCATAACCAAGTGGCCGGCATAGTGTACAGGAACATCTGTGCCGAGTATAACCTGGAAGTCCCGAGGTCAAAATGGGAGATGCCCCCAAGGGTGGTGGAGAATGACCGAGCTAAGATCCTGTGGGACTTCCAGATACAGACGGACAAAATGGTGGTGGCTAACCAACCGGACATAGTGGTGGTAGACAAACAGAAGAAGACGGCCGTAGTGATCGATGTAGCGGTTCCGAATGACAGCAATATCAGGAAGAAGGAACACGAGAAGCTGGAGAAATACCAAGGGCTCAGAGAAGAGCTCGAGAGGATGTGGAGGGTGAAGGTAACGGTGGTCCCCGTGGTAATCGGAGCACTAGGTGCGGTGACTCCCAAGCTAGGCGAGTGGCTCCAGCAGATCCCGGGAATAACATCGGAGATCTCTGTCCAGAAGAGCGCAGTCCTGGGAACAGCTAAGATACTGCGCAGGACCCTCAAGCTCCCAGGCCTCTGGTAGAGGACCCGAGCTTGAAGGATAAACCGCCCACAGGGGCGTGCTGGGTGTTTTTTTTTTTTTTTATATAAATAAATACAGAGACAATATAAATAAAATATACGAAGGGGATAAATAGAATAAATAGGAATAAAAATAAAAATACAAGTGAATTGCACATTTCAAGTATTGAGTCTATTGCACCGTTGACTATTTACAAAAGTATTGCACAAAAGGTATTGCACAGTGAGGTGAAGAGGCACTACAGCTTAGTTGTTCCCCCCTCCTTTGTCCTCCTGTTTCCCCTCCCTCTCCCCTCCAGGGAGGAGTTAAACAGTCTGATGGCGTGTGGGACAAAGGAGTTTTTAAGTCTGTTAGTTCTTGTCTTTGGGAGAAGCAACCTGTCACTGAACAGACTCTTCTGATTGTTTATGGCCGTGTGCAGAGGATGTCTGGCATTGTCCATAATGCCCATCAGTTTCTTTAATGTCCTTTTCTCTGCCACTGTCACCAGAGTGTCCAGCTTCATGCCGACCACAGAGCTAGCCCTCCTGATCAGTTTCTCCAGCCTGGAGGAGTCCTTCTTTGCTGTGCTGCTCC
This sequence comes from Rhamphochromis longiceps, assembly GCF_057381845.1. Classification (NCBI taxonomy): domain Eukaryota; kingdom Metazoa; phylum Chordata; class Actinopteri; order Cichliformes; family Cichlidae; genus Rhamphochromis; species Rhamphochromis longiceps. The sequence continues at coordinate 69,782,641 of NC_140559.1, read as the reverse complement.
CCCAGCACACCACAGCATAGAAAAGTACTCCAGCAACCACCGACTGGTAAAACATCCTCAGGAGCTTCCTGCAGATGTTAAAAGACCTCAGCCTCCTGAGGAAGTACAGTCGGCTTTGGGCTTTTTTATACAGGTACTCTGTGTTGCATGACCAGTCCAGTTTATTGTCCACCCACAGCCCGAGGTACTTGTACTTGTTGACCACCTCCACCTCCTCCCCCTCTATCTGAACCGGCAGTGGACCTGCTCTAGACCTCCCGAAGTCCACAACCAGTTCCTTAGTCTTTGAGGTGTTGAGTTGCAGGTGGTTTGTGTGACTCCATGCGACAAAGTTCCTCACCAGACTTCTGTACTCCTCTTCCTGATCATCCCAGATACACCCCATGATGGCTGTGTCGTCTGCAAACTTCTGAATGTGGCATAATTCAGAGTTGTAGCAGAAGTCAGAGGTGTACAGGGTGAAGAGAAGAGGGGACAGCACAGTTCCCTGTGGTGCTCCTGTGCTGCTGACCACTGTGTCAGACGTGATGTCCTTCAGCCTGACGTACTGTGGTCTGTCGGTGAGGTAGTCGGAGATCCAAGCCACCAGGCAGGGGTCCACCTCCATCCTGTTCAGTTTTTCTTGAAGCATACAGGGCCGGATGGTATTAAAGGCACTGGAAAAGTCAAGAAACAGGATCCTGACCGTGCCTTTTCCCCCATCCAGGTGTGAGTGGGCTCTGTGTAGGAGGTACAGGATGGCATCCTCCACTCCGACACCCGCCTTGTATGCAAACTGTAGTGGGTCCTGGGCATGTTGTACCTGTGGTCGGAGGAGGTTGAGGAAGAGCCGCTCTAGAGTCTTCATAAGATGTGACGTCAGTGCCACCGGTCGGAAGTCATTCAGCTCATTGGGCCGGTTCTTTTGGGGGACTGGGACGATGCAGGATGTCTTCCATAGGGCGGGCACTCTCCCCAGTCGCAGACTGAGGTTGAAGACTCGTTGTAGCGGCTCCCCAAGTTCAGCAGCACACGCCTTTAGCATCCTAGGACACACCTTGTCTGGGCCTGCTGCCTTTCTGGGGCGAAGCTTCCTCAGTTGTCTCCTGACCTGATCCACTGTGACACTGGGAGATGTTTGGGAGGAGGGGAGGGGGGGAGATGTCTTGCTGCTGAGAGAGGGATTGGAGGAGGGGGGTGTCATGGTGTCAGGAAGGGGGGGAAGCGAGGGAGGTAGGAGAGTGGGGATTGGACTCTGTAGTGAAGGTGAGGGTGGGGGGGTTGTGGGCTGGTCAAACCTGTTGAAGAAGTTGTTAAGTTCGTTTGCCTTCTCCACAGTCCCCCCCACTGTGCTTTTCTTGGTGTTGTGGCCTGTGATGGTTTTCACACCATTCCAGACCTCCCTCATGTTGTTCCTCTCCAACTTCTGCTCCACCTTCCTCCTGTAGGTGTCCTTTGCTTCCCTCAGGCAGCGTTTCACCTCCCGCTGTGCTGCCTTCATCTCCTCCTTCACTTTGCTCCTGAAAGCCTTCTTCTTCATGTTGAGGACAGCTTTGACTTCCTGTGTTACCCACGGTTTGTTATTAGGATCTACACCTTGTAAGAAGCCTGCAGAAAAGAAAGCTAAGTCAGCAGAGATAAGTGAAAGTGACGAAGTCTCCAATGCTACTATATTGAAAGCAATTCTAAACCTTGAAAAAAGAGTGGACGAGCAGCTAGCTGACCTGAGTGTGCAATGCAAGCAAGCTAGTACGATGCTAGCCAGCCTAGCCAAAGCGGTTCAGTTCAACTCGGAGGAGGTGAAAGAATGTAAACAAAAGGTTAAAGAGTTGGAGAGACGAAACGAGCAGTTGACCAAAGATAACTACGATCTCAAGGAGAGAGTGTGAGAGCAAGAAAGGTACAAAATGAGGTGGTGCCTCCGGATTAAAGGATTAGAAGAGAAAAGAGATGAAGGTGTCAGATCGCTGGTTATTGGAATTCTTGGCAAGATCGCACCTGATATGATATCAAAGCTTGAAGAATCTGTGGATGTGGTGCATAGAGTTGGGAAGAAGATTGAGAACAAGGTCCGACATATCATCATTCTGTTTGCTCTGAGACACGTGAAAGAGGAGATTTGGCGTCGCACCAAAGATTCGGCTGTCTGTAAGAACGGCGGTTTCCACTTCGCTGAGGTACTGCCGCGGGAGGACTGGGAAGAGAGGAGGCGGCTGTGGCCGCAAATTGAACAAGCCAGACGGGCTGGGAAACGGGCCTTTTTCCGGGGTCCTCATGGATACATCGAAGGACGGAGGATCATCGACGTTGAATGAAAGACTTGATGTAAGACTGTATACAGTGGAATATTATTAATGGGACAAAAGAGTTCTACTTAAAGTTAAAGGTTATTAGTCACTGAGTTGGTGACAAGTGTTACAATTTAAACTCATGTTTATATATTTTTCTTTTCTTTTTAAAAAAAAGTTATTTTCTTAGCATACTCTTATTATGGTTCACTCAAAAATTTCTTTTGGTTCATTAAACGTTCGGGGTTTGAAGGAAATTGTTAAGAGAAAGGCACTTTTTTTATTTTGCAAGGGGCAAAAATGTCACTGTCTGTTTTTACAAGAGACTCACTCTGTGGATGCCGATGTTACCTTTTGGGCTAATCAGTGGGGAGACAAGATTCTTTTCAGTCGTGGATCTAACAGATCTGGAGGTGTGGCGATTTGTTTTAATAAGTTCCCAGGGGAGATTATAACATATAAAGCTGATAGTGAGGGTCATTGGTCAACTGCAGCTTGAAGAGCGAAGGTATATTTCTAATTGTTACAAATCTTTATGGACATAATAACGAAGGTCAAAATAAACGTCTATTGGAAAATCTAACAAATGTTATTTCAGAGTTTAAAGTTATGTACCCCACAGATTACATCCTAGTAGGAGGAGACTGGAACATGACCTCAGATGAATGGATGGACAGATGGCCTCCTCGCTTAGGAAGGAGGCAACAGAATAACATTATTGAGAACTTTTCTAGTGATAATAATTTTACAGACATTTGGAGAAGTTTGAATCCTGGAGTTAAGAATTATTCATGGTTTAAACCTAATGGAGAAAGCAGGTCAAGAATTGATTATTGGTTAGTGAGCGATGACATTTTGAGGTGTACTTCACCATCTAAAATCTCCAAAGCACCCCTATCTGATCACTGTTTCATTGATCTTGTCTTAGAACCAACAAGGATGAAACGTAGTAGCAGGGGATATTGGAAATTTAATGCCAGCCTTTTAAATAAGGACAAGTATTGTGATAAAATTAGACATAAAATTACAGATATAAAAAATGATGACTCAGTAGTGGGTAATATACAGAAATGGGAACTTATTAAATTCAAAATCAGAGAATTCACTATAAAATTCTGCAAAGAACTGAACAGGGAAAAACGGGAATATGAAAGTAATTTACTTCGTGAAATAACTCAGTGCTGTAGTAAAGAAAAACTAAACGTGCAAGAAAAGAATAAATTGATGGAGTTACAAACTAAATTAGACGATCTTTACCTAGAGAAAGCCCAGGGTGCCTTTATAAGATCGAGAGCCAAGTGGATTGAGGCAGGTGAAAAGAACTCATCATATTTTAGTAATCTGGAAAAGTGCAGACAGCAGAGAAATCTAATCTCAAGCTTGTTGATAAATGGGACTGAATGTAAAGATTTCAGAAAGATTGGAAAAGAAGTCTTCACTTTTTATTCCAAATTGTACTCCTCAGAATATTCAGCAGCTGATTCTGATAGTTTCTTTGATAAGATTCATAATCTCATCCCATGTATTGACAAGCCGTTCAAAGATCTGTGTGATTCAGAGCTTAAAATTGAGGAACTGGATTTGGTGGTCATGAAAATGGCATTAAACAAGTCCCCAGGGACAGATGGACTCACTACTAATTTTTATCAATTCTTCTGGAAGGACCTAAGAACTTTATTGTTTGATGCATTAAAGGAATCGATAGAGAAAAAAGAAGTGATGCCGAGCATGAAACAAGGGCTGATAACCCTGATCCCTAAATCGGGTAAGGATAAAAGAATTTTAGACAATTTAAGACCCATCACCTTACTAAACACTGACTATAAGATCCTGTCTGGAGCTGTAGCTGAGGCTAAAGAAAGGCATCTCAAACATTATCAGTGAAACACAATCAGGTTTTTTGAAAGGAAGACTAATTCATAACAATATTAGGCTGGTTTTGGATCTCCTTGAATACAGTGAATTAATCCAAGAGAGAGGGTACATCCTGTTCTTGGATTTTTACAAAGCATTTGACTCAGTTGAACATACGTTCATATTAAAAACTCTGCAGTCTTTTGGTTTTGGAGAGGAATTTATCAATGTTATAGAGATGCTATATAATGACATTAACAGCTCTGTTTTGCTAGAACATGGTACATGTTCAAGGTTTGAGGTTAATAGAGGGATAAGGCAGGGATGTAGCAGCTCACCACTTCTGTTCATCATGGTTGCTGAGCTGTTGTCTATTTTCATCATCATCATCATCAACTTTATTTATAAAGCACTTTAAAACAACCACAGCTGACACAAAGTGCTGTACATCGGAACTGTAAAATAAAATTACATGAGATATAAATAAAAAACAAATAAAAGAAGAGTGAAATCATTAATTAAATAACTACTGCATTAAAAAAGAAACTAAGTCTCACTGAGGTTAAAAGCCAAGGAATAAAAGTGGGTTTTAAGACGTGATTTAAAAGTGGACAGTGAAGGGGCCTCTCTAACATGCATGGGCAAATTATTCCATAATTTTGGAGCCACAATAGAGAAGGCCCTGTCCCCTCTGAGCTTCCTCCTGGATCTCGGTACCTCCAGGAGCAGCTGGTCAGCTGACCTGAGAGACCGACAGGGTATGTGGGGATGAAGAAGCTCAGAGAGGTAAGGCGGGGCAAGACTGTGTAGACATTTAAAAACAAACATAAGAATTTTAAAATTAACTCTAAAAGACACAGGCAGCCAGTGCAGAGAGGCCAGCACGGGGGTTATATGCTCTCTTTTTCGAGTTCCTGTTAGGAGTCGTGCAGCCGCATTTTGAACCAGCTGCAGACGTGAGAGCAATGACTGACTGACCCCCACATAAAGTGAGTTACAGTAGTCCAGGCGGGAAGAAATAAAAGCATGGATCACTGTTTCAAGGTGCTGCCTCGAAAGAAAAGATTTTAGTCTTGCCAGTCGCCTTAAATGATAAAAACTGGACTTCACCACTGCTCTGATTTGGTTGTCCAATTTAAAATCACTGTCCAACTTAAAACCAAGGTCAGTAACAACAGATTTAAAATAGACTTCCAGGGATCCTAAAACAACAGAGGAGGACTCACAGGGACCACTGGGTCCAAACACCAACACTTCTGTTTTCTTTTTATTAAAATTTAAAAAGTTTCGAGCCAACCAAGCTTTAATGTCATCTAGACATGTCAAGAGAGGTTTTATGGAGATGGCATCCTTGCGTTTTAGTGTCAAATAAATTTGGCAGTCATCGGCATAACAGTGAAATGAGATCCCATGCCTTCTAAGGATAGAACCCAGAGGCAGTAGATACAGAGAAAAGAGCAGTGGCCCTAAAATTGAGCCCTGTGGGACACCACATGACAGAGGAGCAGAAGACGATTCGTAACCGAGAAGGCTGACAGAGAAAGTTCTATCTGACAAATAAGACCTAAACCAATTGAGTGCAGTGCCACCAATACCCACTACATCATGTAATCGAGAAATTAAAATATTGTGGTCTACTGTGTCAAAGGCAGCAGTTAGGTCAAGCAAGACAAGAACAACATGGTTACCAGAATCACATGCCAGAAGGATGTCATTAAAAACCCTTAGTAATGCAGATTCTGTGCTGTGAAGGGTTTTAAAACCTGACTGAAAAACCTCAAAGATTCCATTTTCATCTAGAAAATCTTTCAGTTGACTAAAAACAATTTTCTCTAAAACCTTGGAGACTAAAGGCAGCTTGGAAATAGGCCTATAGTTCGCTAAAACTGTGTGATCAAGGCCAGGTTTCTTAAGCAGTGGCTGTACTACTGCATGTTTGAAATTTGCAGGAACCACACCAGAAGACAGACTGCTGTTAATAATGTCAAGGACATACTGTTGTATACTAGGAAAAATTTCTTTAAAGAATTGTGGAGGGACAGGATCCCGTGGGGAACCTGTGGGCTTAATATGGCGAACCACATCCTCTAAAGAGGAGAGCGTCACAAGCTCAAACTGAGTGAAAACAGCAGCGCAAGGGACAGAGACAGAGGGGTCAGAGTCAGGAGCTGTGATAAGAGCCCTGATGGTGACAACCTTTTCAATAAAAAAGTTCAGAAAATCATTGCAAATCTCAGGAGAAACTTCCAAACAGACATTCAAAGGAGTATTAAGAACAGTGTCAATGGTCCTAAATAACACACGTGGGTTATGACAGTTGGAAGAAATAATATTTGCAAAATATTCCCTTTTTGCCTCTTTAACAGTGTTCTGGTAGCGATGCCAGCAGTCTTTGAGAATTTGAAATGATACATGCAGTTTATCCTTTTTCCACCTCCGTTCTGCTCGACGACATTCCCTCTTAACAGCACGACTGCTCTCATTAAACCAAGGCTCAGGTTTAGCCTTAAGCTGCCTGGTTTTTAAAGGAGCCACAGAGTCCATGATTTTTTGACAGCAAGAATTAAACCAGGAATGTAGGTCTTCTGTGTCAGAGGAATTATTTTGATTAAAAACAGTCACATTAAGGGGTTAACTGTGATGGGTGAACAGATAATAATCAGTCAGCTGGCAGATGATACCACCCTGTTTCTAAAAAATGAGGACCAGATTCCTTTAGCCTTGCAGGCGATCAACCATTTCTCCAAAGCTTCTGGCCTACAGCTGAATATTAATAAATGCAAAATTCTAGCTCTGCATGAGTGTCCCCTGCAAGCAATAAATAATATGCAGATCAAAAAAGAGGTGAAGTATCTGGGCATTGTAATTTGCAAGGATAAGACATCAACAGAAAATAAGAATATCTGTACCAATATAGAAAAGTGTAAGTCAATTTTAAACATGTGGCTGCAAAGGGACATAACTCTGTTTGGGAGAAGCTTGCTAACCAACATGGACAGTCTGTCCAGACTCATCTATCCAGCCTTTTCTCTGCCCATACCTCCAAAACTAATTAAATCTATAAATACTCTTAATTTTAGGTTCATATGGAGGAACAAATGTCATTATATAAAGAAAAATGATGTGATTAAGAATTATGAAGAGGGTGGGGCTAATGCCACTGACTTTGATGTTATGAATGGTGTACTAAAATTGAAATGGTTAAGATCTTTCATTAGGAACAAAAATTCCTTTTGGAACATTATTCCCAATGTGATTTTTGGCAAAATGGGTGGAATAGACTTTTTGTTACGTTGTGACTTTGATTGCAGTTCGTTACCTGTTAAACTCTCAGCTTTCCATCAGCAGGTCCGTCTCTACTGGAAATTAATCTATAAACATAGCTTTACTCCTCACAACACCCCTATATGGAACAACAGGTATATCCGTTTGTGTAGGAAATCTGTGTACGTGGATGAATGGAGATCTAAAGGGATTTGGGCTGTAGCTCATTTTATGGATGATAATGGGGTCTTACTAAAACATGAGACGTTTTGTGAGAAATTTGATGTAAGATGTACTGCTAAGAGATATAAATCCCCAGTGAAAGCCATCCCAGTCCCTTTGAGATCAATGATAAAAGAAGATATTGTGCACTCTAAAATTTCTCCTGGACTGAGGCAGCTCTGCATAGCTGGAGTTGAATTTGGTGACAGCAGGTTTACAAACAAAGTGATCAGGAATATTTTGATAAACGAAATTTGCCCAAATCCGGTTAAAAGAAATTATATCCTGAAAGAATTTGAGAGGTTAAGGCGATAAGACAAAAGTATATTTCACTTCCTCTTTCCCCTAAAGTAAAAGAGGTTCACTTTAAAATCATTAATGAGGTTTATCCAACCAATGAATTCTTAAGACGGAAATTTAACTTAGATGTGAACGCCTGCACATTTTGTGAAAATGATATTGAAAGTCTGGATCACTTGTTTTTCTACTGTGAATCAGTGCACTCCTTCTGGACTGACATGTGGAGCTGGCCATTTACCATTTACCATTTAAAGAGTTTAATCTATGTTAAATAAAAAAATAAAAACCTCCCTATTTTATAAGCATGACTGCCCTTTTTTGCTCATGTTATTTTTTGCCTTTGGTTCAAATCCTTCAATGACTGTTCTTTCTTTTTGTGCTAACTCTTTTAGCTTTGTGCTTATTGTTTTTTTTGTTTTTGTTTTTTGTTTGTTTGTTTGTTTGTTTTTTTCTTGCTATAATGCTCAACCGAGGATGTAACATAATCGGTTTAATGACGGTGCTGTGTATGTTATACTGTTGTTTGTAAATAAAGTTAAAATTAAAAAAAAAAAAAAAAAGTTCATCTAGTAGTAGGCTATGGCACTTGGCCACAGGTGGCAGCAGTGGACTGGCCTCCATGTGAGACTGCTCCAGCTGCTATGTGATAGTCCAGCTGCAAACTGAAGATCATATGCAAGTTTTGGAAATTAAACTGTACAATATAAAGCGCCTTGAGGCGACTGTTGTTGTGATTTGGTGCTATATAAATAAAATTGAATTGAAATTCAGAATATTCTTAACTTAGCTTTAAAACCAACCCAATCTAACTCTCCTCCACACTCAAAAACAAAGACAAACCAACTGACACATCTGAGTCCACACAAAGTAAACTGCACACTTTAGTTGTGAAGCGAAAACGCTGAAATCGCAGTAATAACACGCACGAGGGGAACGATAACGAAGACCAGATGCTCCTGATCGTTACTCTTGCTGTCCTGTGAACAGCATCGGCGTGGTGTTAATGGTTTGCTTTTGTTTTGGCGAGCGCCCCGTGAATGAGAATATGACCAGGTAAACCCGCGACATTTTTAAATAGTTTGTCGTTCAACAGCAACAAGACTGACGGAGTGTGTTTGAGGAAACCTCACAAATGTCACAGATGAAATATTTGGTGTTTATTTGCTGGTTTGTCGGTAGCAGCTCCTTCAAAGTAAGTCTACCACACATCTGTTTGACCAACGCCAGTTGATTTGGATCACCGGTCCAAACAATTTGAACGATTGTTGTGTTTCCTTTTGTGTTGAGTTTGACTGATATTTGCTGGATAGCAAATGTTTTAAAGCTATGCAACCTTTATCTGCACATAGCAGTTAAACTGTTTAGATCAATCTTTATTGATAATATACATTATTTATTTATGAATTACTGTGTACACAAGAATAAGTTAATGTATTAAGATAAACTGGCTGAAAGTTTTGTATTATTCTTGTGATTTTTTTTATTGGCCCTGTTTATTTACAGGCCAGGTGACCCTTTAGGGGTTTAAAATGCCGAGCCAATGAACGGCTGGGAGCAGGAATCTTTCTTCACTGAAGCTTCCACTTCCACGGGTCTGGTAGGAAGTTGTCCAAGCCAACAAAACAAACAGACAAAAAATCCATCTATCAATCACCTGGATCACCTGTTGAGAAAGAAAAAAGAGAAAACAAGCAAACAAAAGAGAGCAATATAATAAACAACATCACCGCGATGATCTATGTGAATATAACTGTAAATATTGAATATTATTGTGCAGCACGTAAGATCGACAGAGTGACCGAGCCCCAGGCTGAGAGGCCAAAGGCACCCCACCCCCGAAGGAGCCCGAGCGAGCCCCAGGCTCCAGGCCCCGACAAGCAGTACCTGGACGCCCATCCCCGGACACAAAGAACCACCAATGCACCGATGTCTGAGGGCGTCTGCCACTGGCAGGGGGAGTGGTGGGGGGAGATAGGCCTCCATACCTTGGAGGGCCTGAGATGTCCCCAGAGAGGTGGCGTCTGATACCCGACCTGACATATGGACACAGACAAACAGGCACACACAGATACAAACATCCATTCCCACCCTCATGCTCTCATATGCACTTACTCAGCAGCAGGTAAGCGCATAGCCCCTCCTGATAGCCCTCAATGTCTACGTGGATTTAAAATTGAGAGGTGGGCAACGGCGCCAGGGGTGAGGTTGTACACCCTGATGGTCTTCTGGATGCCGTGTAGCGTGCCCACCCCCAAGGTCCTATATGTATGTGTTATGAGAGTGTGAGTAATGTGAATGTCTAAGTTGTGGGATAAAACTGAGGCACAGGCAGCCAGAAGGGGACAGAGGGGGGGAGATGCCTCCCCTGCACCCTGGTGACACACCTTTACCCCAAGGCCCTGCATGTGTGGGTGATTGTGGTGGAGCGGGAAGAGGGAGGCAGCTGGAGATGGGGAGGGAAGGAAGGGAGGGGCAAGGGGGCCCAGGCCCATCTGGACCGGGGCCAAGTTCAGCAGCGCCGCCCGGCCCCACAGAGCCCAGGACGGCCCACCCGATCCCACCACAGAGAAAACTTCACGCACCCTGTCATCTACTCATCCTCCAGACTACACAAGACATAGACACCCAGGCTGCGTTCTTCCTCCACCTCTCCTGTATCTCCCCCACCTGCAGAGTGAGTTCCTGGAGAGAGGAGACCTCCTGCAAGATGCAACAGCCTCCCCCACCAGTCTTCCATACAAACGTTAGACATGCAAACACTTAACACAGCAACACTGAAAGCATTTGAGTGTAAATTTCATTCAAATCAAACTTTATACACAATTACAATAATGGAAAAAAGACTAAATATTAAAACACTACAACCACCGAAGAAACAAATAAAACCAATCACAGTCAACATCAAAATATGATCATAGAAAAATAGAAGAAGAAGATGACAGCTCCAGCACCGCCCACGACCCTGAAAAGGAGATGTGGAAGCGAACGGATGGATGGAAAAATAGAAGAGACATATCATACAATTCATACACGTTCATGTGATATCTTTGGGTTCAAAAACACAATAACCTTGAATCCTTCTTTTAAATTACATTTAAATTTCAGCTGGCAGCAAAGAAATTAATCAGAAATTAACCACAATTAATCTGCAGCTTCATCAATGTGATGCTGAGTTTCTGACTGAGATTGAGTCTCAACATGTCTGACTCTGTGAAACAGTCAGAGTGTTTCTCTGACAGCAGGAGCCTCTTTACACTCAGCTTCACACAGACGAGCTGAGGAACGATCAAGCAAACTTCTTCTTCTGTCATTTTTAACAGCAGCTTGCATCCAAAGATGTTGCACTACTGCCATCTCCTGGCTTTTACTCTTACTTCTCCTCCAGATCCTCAGATCCTCTTGATGACATCAGTATTTCTCAAAAATGAAAAACCACTCCTTTCACCTCATCAGGACTTAACTGATTAACCACTTTTTCAAACGTAAGTTTCATTTCACCACCAGTTCCCACCCTCAACACTCTCCTTTGACTTCTATACTTCCTGCAACTAACAACCACATGTTCAACCGTCTCCATAGCATTACACCATCACATAACCCAGTCGGATGTTTCCCCATCATAAAAAGAGAACCATTCAGAAAGCAGTGACCTGTTTGTATTCTCCTGCTGCCTATTTAACCCACTACTCCTCTTAACTTCTATTGTGTTTTGTACCCCATGTCTCCCTTTTGTTCCATTATCCCATGCCATTCTCCAGAAGTTCTTACTTTGTGTCCAAACTATTCTTTTCCCTCAGATTTCAACAATGGTATCTGCACATCTATGTCTACTTTTTTAACAGCTGCTTTAGCCAACCTATCTGCTCTTTCATTACCCACAATACCTCGGTTGAGGGCGTCAGACCAGCACAGTCTCTTTCAGCACACATGGATATTTCATCAGTCTCATAGACACTGAGAACAATTTGTGTATGAGACTAAAGAAACAGTCCACACATAATTGAACAAAAGGCCAAAAGTTCTGTGGTTGCCACATTTCCACATGACTGTTTAATTACAGCAAAAACCATCATTATAATTATCTTGATTGATATTGTAATCTCAGTTTTCAACACAACTGTTCATTAACTTAAACAATGTTACAAGATAAATATACATTCTTAGTGCTTATTTTCTGGATAGATTGTTTTATGTATTTTAATAAGAGAGGCCTTTATAAACCAATCGCAGTGTGTGTCTGGCAGGAAGTGAAGCAGGAAGTCTGAATATAGCTTGTGAGCTTGTGAGAGACGTTTCAAAATGAAAACAGAGGAATTAGAGAATGAAAGTGCAAAGTAATAGTAATGAAAATGATATTAAATAAATGTCTTAGTGTGTTAATACAGGTGCCCATGGACTTGCTCAACCTCCTGGAAGAATACAGCAGAAAAATGATAGATTAACAGAATTGGGACGAAAACAGGCTTTGGTTTAAAATGTCACAGCTTCACCTCTCATCCTGTCCTTATCCTGAGAAGAAGCTTAAAGGACAGTTAATCTCCTGATGAAGACAGAAGACAGAACAACACCGTGGACTTGAAGAATTAACAGCAGGCAAAAAGACAGTGCACCTGACCTAAAACACTGAAGGGTCCAGCAGCATGTATGTTGATGGAAACATCCGCTCTGAATTACAAGCTGGAAAGTGTACCAGTGACATGACTGTGTGAAACCACTGGATGGGACTGTCTGAGTCTCATATTTGCCATGCTGGGAGTTAAGCGCCAAGAAAAGACTGAAAAGAGGAAGAGAGAATGAAGAGAGAAGAAGAAACAGCTGATGTGGGCCTGTGTTTGATTTGGGAGGCCACACAGGAAGTTGAGAGAAGAGGGGACGAGGACCGGTGAGAGGTGAAGGCTGGACGTGTTAAAGTGACAGCATAGGAAAGTTGGGTTGAACATTGAGGCTGAATTTGTGGGTTTAGAAACATCCAGAGCATCACAACAGAAAGGTAAATAAAAAAAGAAAGAGAGATAAAGAAATAAATAAACTAATAATACATAAATGAATAGAAAAATAGAAAACACACATGTAGAAATTGTCACATGTGAAATTATTTTTGGAGAGAATCAGAAGTGAGACAGTTTGAATCCACAGTTCAGCGCAAAGATGCAGGAATTAAATCTGATTATAAAAACACATCGAGGCAACGAAGACCAGCTTACACTCAATATTAATATGAACACACAACATACACGCAATGAAGACATGCTTACACTCATGAATGTGAATACATGACATAAATGCTGAATGGTGTAGATTTAACACACTTAAAGGCTGAAGCTGAGGAATAACTCAGGAAGTTGCAGGACAATAGAGCGACTTTTGTGACAAGGAAAAAGTGACTGGGAGGACCAACCAGGGATTAGAAGCTTAAAGCAGGTTTAAAATAGTGAATTAGAAGTGGTTTCCAGCTGATTGAGCAAAAGAAGTGACGACTGTAGAAATAAAAATAAAATAATAATAATTGCATTATGCAGCAATGTTTTGAATATGCATTTCTGTTGTCAGGGCAACTTCTCGAGATGTGACTCAATATGCAAATTAGTTGAATGAGTGGGGACAGAAAAAAAAGAAAAACTCAAGTTTCCTGTCTGAGACATGAGTGAAGTTTGCATTGAGAGAAATATATCTGTGACTGTGTGAGAAGAACTGTTTGGTAAAATATATGATAGCAGCCGCAGGACAATTAAATAAAGTCTATGACTAAGTGCAGTCGTGCAGATTTGGAGAAGAAGTTTATAATTTAGTGATGACACATTGTTATAAAGTGTTTAGAAAGGGCTTAATGGGAATATTACTGTTGGGCAAACTGTGCGGCTTTAACAAGATTTTCTGTGTATTTAGCAGGTGAAACTCTGTCAGCTGACTTCAGACTGTCAGGAAGCTGAAGAACCTGAGGCCAACCACTGAAACATGATGTGGGCAAAATGAACAGAGGGAGGGATTTTAAAGGTGAACATTTAGGACTTACTGCAAATGTTACTATGTCAAAGTTACTGTGACTCAAACAGAGGAAATTCTGATTTTTTTCTTTCCACACCCAGCATGTTTTGGGTGTTATATGCTATTAAATACTTTTAAATAAATTAAAAAGTATTTAATAGCATATAACACCCAAAATATGCTTCGGTTCACATTTAACTCCAGAAAATCATCAATCAAAACATGGATATTACCTGACCACAGATTCGTGGTGACGTCACTGCTCTTTTAACTGTCTTTGTTTGTTTGCTGGTTGTAGAAATGGTTTATATGAGCTTTGAGCTGAGAGTCAGAGGTTTCTGTGGACACTGCTCATGTCGGCACTTATATTTCTGACCTTTTCTTATAACCGATTAAACATGATCTCCTCCCTTTTGCCCCCATTTTTGGTGGTGTAGGTACAAATGATCAGACATGACATTCTCATAATAAATAAGATACTGCAAATAATTATTTCTGCATTTGTGCGATTGAAGTGAATTGAAAATGTGTATGAAATGACACTGTTTTAAAGATTTGGCCTAAATAATTTTGGAGTGAATGAGTCTAAACATGATGACCTAACTAGTGATATCCTGACACACACACACACACACACACACACACACACACACACACACACACACACACACACACACACACACACACACACACACACACACACACACACACACACACACAGCATGTTATGCCAGTTTCAGCTGAAACTATGTTTCAAACCATGTTCCGGGTTTTTAGTTCACCATTTATGAGGCTTCAAGAAGAAAATAAAAGACAGATCTGAATGTTTGAAAATGTTTTGGAAAGATTCTGTAAAGATGAGATGAAAAATACTCAAAGGATAAATTTAATTGGTTTATTATTTAGATAAGTTGAAAAAAGTTAAACAAGCAAGTAAATGAAGAAACAAGGTAAAATGAAGTAATAATGAAAAAAGTTAAACAAGTAAATGAAGAAACAAGGCAGAGGAGAGAAAAGCCCAACAATCCCCTCTGAGCAAGCAGTTGGCGACAGTGGGGAGGAAAAACTGCCTTTAAACGGGCAGGAACCTCCGGCAGAACCAGGCTCAGGAGGGGTCAGTCAACGGCCGGGACTGGTTGGGGGGGTGAACAGAGGTGGAGCAAGACGAGGCTACATCAGGTGAGGAAGCAGTAGCGTCTCTCCTCCGGAACAAGTGGAACCATTTTTTCTTTTTTTTCATGCACTTTTCCACGAGCGCTTTTTTCTCCAGGATGAGATTTCTCAGCTCATCGATGGTTTCTGCGTTTTGTTCTTCAAGTTTCTCACATCTTTGTTCCACCTCTTCCAATGTTGCTTGTTGTTCTTCAAGCTTGTCTTTGAGTTGTTTGGATGTTGCCTCCTGTATCAGCTTGTCCTTGTGCATGTCTGCATTTCTCTGTTGGACCTCTTTGTGCTTGTCTTCTAACTGCTCGTTTCTTTTCTGGATTTCTTGGAGCGTGAGCTGCAGGTCTTCATGTATTTTGTCTTCTTGTTGTTTTTGCGCCTGCATTTGAGTGTTTTCACACTTCAAGTTATTGAATTCCACCAAAATCCCCTTAACGAGCTCGGAGTTGTTTCTCGCTATCTGATCGATCCTTCTCTGCATCTGTGAGCAGCGTTTCTCCAGTTTGTCCTTTTCTTCTTCCACTTTAGTTGCTTTGTCCTCCAGCTGATTACAAAACTCTTGCAGTTTTAGATTTTTAGACTCAAAGTCCTGGACGATACGTTTTCCTTCTTTCAGTCTTTCCTGCTGTTGCTCTTTCTGTTGAAGAAGGTCTTTATTTTGGCGCAGTGTTTCATCCAGGCTTTCTTTCAGCATGCGGTATTTTTCCTGCATGCTCTTCAGTTCGTGCTGCATGTCTCGTTGCTTTTTGTCCTGCTCTTCCTTCTGTTGGAGGAATTCTTTCTTTTCTTCCACAGCTTCATGGAGCTGTCTTTGGAGGAGCCGATTTTTTCGGTCCATGTATTGGAGATCCCGTTGTATCTTATCAGTCATCGTTTTCTTGTCTTGGAGCTGGTTGGTCATTTCTTTTAGTTCTGCACTCTTTTGCCTGTTTTCTTTAATGAGGTGCACAATCTGCTCTCGGGTCTGAGCAAACTTGATTCCCCAGCCCTCATTAATAATTTTTATGTCCGGCTGGCGCTGTTGTCTTTCTTCCAGCTCTTTATTTTGGGCTTCCATTCGTCTACACTTGTCCTCCAGTTGAAGTTTGTCTTCTTCAATTTGTTGCATTTTTTTCTGGAGAAGGTAGTTTTCCTTCCTACTCTCCTCTAACGCCCTTTGGAAGGATGAGACGCCATTTGGGGAAATTGGCCGGCCACGCCAGGAAGGAGAGGCGGCGTAATCTTTTTGAATTGGTTGTTTTTTTCTTGGAAACATGTTGGAGTTTCTATACGATGACTTTGAAGAGCTTGTGGTGAACGTTTTGTAGGCTGCAAACACAGATGCTGCTGAAACGAACTAAAACTTGCTGTTTCTCACCCCTACTTAAGGAAAAACATCAAAGGACTTAAGATTCTTAAGATCTATGACATCATCACTCCCTAAGCCAATGAGATTGTCACAAGACATTTTGGAATGGGGTATTTTTTTTTAAACTGTTTTCAAACTTAACGTAAAATTTCAGTGTTTCCTGGTTGTGGACTATTGGTTAGTCCAGCCGATTAAGAAATTAATTGTCACAAACATCACTAATATTATATAACAGACGACAGAAAACACGAGTTTTTTTTCTACTCAATAGAGGTATAATAAAAGTTTTTTTAATTATCCTACTTTTTATAAAAGAGAACATTTATTAAAGATTATGTATTTAATTAAAAAACTCTGTTCATCTAAAGCAGGGGTCAGCAACCTTTAAGACCCAAAGAGCCAAAGAGCCATAATTGGCCTATCTGGGGTTGAAAGGCTCGATAAATGCACGGCGTTTCACCGGGTACACCGGCTTCCGCGAGTGTGACGCTTATTTTGAGCGATGAAAAAATAACAAAATATAATTTTATTTGTATATTGCAAAATCACAATAATCTTCCAATTTAGAACTACAAGTTAAAAAAAGAACTAACATAAATAAAATACACTTCAGCTAATTTATTTTCCCAAACCACGCGGAGCCGCACTATAAGGACTAAAGAGCCGCAGGTTGCCGACCCCTGATCTAAAGGGTTTAACAAAAAGGGGGAGCTTCCTGCTGGAAATTGAAATGTCCCCATGTCCCCACTGGGCGATCGTGGCTCAAGAGTTAGGAGTTCGCCTTGTAATCGAGCCCCGGCTTGGACAGTCTCGGTCGTTGTGTCCTTGGGCAAGACACTTCACCCGGCAAGACACTTCACCCGTTGCCTACTGGTGGTGGTCAGAGGGCCTGGTGGCGCCCCAGGGTGGCTGTAGCTACATCACCAGTGCGTGAATGTGTGCGTGAATGGGTGGATGACTGAACGTGGGTGCTTAACTAGTTAAAAAGACAAAACAAACATCTGTCTCTTATTTTTTATGTCACACAGGAAAGAAGCTTCAATGTCTGATGAGAAGACATTAATTTGTTGGTGTTTGTGGTGTTTGGTGCAGTTTTCTTGTTCTCTGGCTTGTTGTTTATTTACAGTGGAGATGAAGATCTCTAACAAGTTGATTTGTTCACATTTGCACATTTTTAAGAGGAATGTGTTTTTTGAGTTTGTACACTATATGCATGTAAGGCAACCGTTTCCTTTTTCTGTATTTTTGTGTGCTGCTCTTTTAACAAAAGGGGAACAAAAGACATTTAAATCGACCTCAGATGATTTGTTTAAATTTTTACAAGGTCTTACTGAGGTGATGCAAAGTGAAACATGCTTCTTTTTTGGTAATGTGCTGGAAAAGCTTGAAAATTGACCTTGAATGTGCTTAAAAAGTGCTTGAATTTGACCCTAAAAAATGTGTATGAACCCTGCATATATTGCAGTATTTACAGTTTATAGTAGGAATTTCATGGCAACAGCTAATCTTTATTTTGTTTACTGGGAAATGAAATGCTGCCAATTCACAAAGCTGTGCTTCAGCTGCACTTCCTGTTGTAGACTTGTGATGCACACAGGCTCTGTTCCAGCACTCAGCATGTTCTTCCTTATTTGCTCCACCAGGGGGAGCTCCTAAACTATGACATCCTGATAGGAGTGAACCAGGGAGAGGGGCTGAAGTTTGTGGACGACAGTGAGGACAACGACGGCATCTCAGCTGCGGCGTTCGACTACACCATCTCCAACTTTGTTGACAACCTCTACGGCTACCCAGAGGGTGAGGACGCCACCTCTGTACACTGCCACTTTTTCAGTTATTCCATTTTACAGCCTCCTCTCACTTAACTGCATTTTGCAGCATCATCAGGTTTTGTCTCATTAGGAGCCGCGTTTGTTGATTTGTTCGTTTTTTTCTGTTTGCTGTATTCATTAAAATAAACGGATAATCGTCAAAATGACAAATGTTGACAATTATCAAAGCTTACATTACAATTCTGACAGCTTGAGTTCACATGAATTTTCAAAAGAATATAAAAAGCTGTGAAAGTGCTTTAAGCGTTTAAAACATGCGAGTAAAGAATGGAATCAGTAACATGTGAGCCCAGTGAAGTGCATCAAACAAGACAAGCGTGCTAAAGAGAGCCACTCATCCACATCACGGCGTGTCTGCGCCTTAACCTTTGAGGCTCTGTGGGCAGTAATGCTATCATCCCCCAGGTAGTGGGCTCCCAATCTCAGTGTCGGTGTTTCTGACAGATCGGCCTGCGAACCCCTCACAGCCGGACCACAGTCACAGTACAGACATGTTTGGATAATGCAGTCATGCTTCCTCTCTGCTGCCTGTCACTCCTTCTGTTATCTGAAAGACTTTTTTTCCTCTCTAGATTTCTCACTCGCTTCCTGGCTCTTGGTTCATCTCACCAACATTTGCTTTGGTTTCATATCTGTTGATCAGACCGATCTCTTAAAAAATGTCTTGCACTGCTGTTACTTTACTCTTAGCAGTTTTCACTTTTATCTTTCTTCCCCCTCCTTTTGTCCCCTCCTGTGCTTCTTCACCAGGCAAAGACATCCTGAGGGAGACCATTAAGTTCATGTACACAGACTGGGCGGACAGGGACAACGGCGACATGCGGCGGAAGACTCTGTTGGCCCTGTTTACGGACCACCAGTGGGTGGCACCAGCTGTGGCCACTGCCAAACTCCATGCTGAGTTTCAGTCCCCAGTTTACTTTTACACGTTCTACCACCACTGCCAAACCGAGACGCGGCCCGAGTGCCGACGCCGCGCACGGAGACGAGATACCTTACGTGTTCGGCGTACCGATGATCGGTGCCACGGACCTGCTCCCGTGCAACTTCTCCAAGAACGATGTGATGCTGAGCGCTGTGGTCATGACTTACTGGACTAACTTCGCAAAGACTGGGTAGGCCTCATGTCACAGTAGTGTAAACTGTACACGTTACTGTATGTTCTCTGACAGCCTTCTAGTCATGTTGAATACTTGAATCTGGGTTGCTAGTTTAATTCCCGTGTGGCTTTGAAGAATTGAACATACTGGTTCACCAAAAGCATCCAGATCCCAGAGCAGCCGGTTGGTCTTAGATAGTTTAAAGGTTGCACAGAGAATGGGCCTCCTGTCTGTATTCAGTGTATTGATGCCACATGTTACTTATAATGGAGACTGAATATAACTTTGAACTGAAACGTTTAACCTTTATGCTCCACCAGGGACCCCAACCTGCCCGTCCCTCAGGACACCAAGTTCATTCATACCAAGCCCAACCGCTTCGAGGAGGTCATCTGGACCAAGTTCAACTGGAAGGACAAGCAGTACCTTCACATCGGTTTGAAACCTCGTGTCAGAGACAACTACAGAGCTAACAAAGTGGCCTTTTGGCTGGAATTAGTCCCTCATCTTCACAGCCTGCACGACGTGCTCTTTCCCACCACTACGCGCTCCCCCGCAGGCCGTGACCCCGGCACCATGAGGCCCAGAAACAACGTTCCTTGAACCACTCGTCATCCTTACCCTACCTTCCCATCAGATCCTGAGCCCGAGGGCTCAGAGCGCCTGCCCCAGGACCTCTTTCCCGGAGACACCCGCGACTACTCCACCGAACTGAGCGTGACAGTTGCAGTTGGAGCGTCGCTCTTCTTCCTCAACATCCTGGCCTTCGCCGCCCTTTACTACAAGCGTGACAAGCAGCACGAGATGCGCCGGCACCGGCTGTCCCCTCAGCGGGGCGGCCCCGCCAACGACCTGGCTCACAGCCAGGAGGAGGAGATCATGTCCCTGCAGATGAAGGACTGGGAGCACGACGCTCACCACGACATGGAGCCCCTGCGACCCCACGACATCCTGCGGCCCGCCTGCCCTCCCGACTACACCCTGGCGCTGCGCCGCGCCCCCGACAACGTGCCGCTGATGACGCCATACACCATCACCGTGATCCCCAGCACCATCACCAGCATGCAGCCTCTTCACGCCTTCAACACATTCCCCTCCACCGGCCACAACAACACCCTGCCCCACCCCCACTCCACCACCAGGGTATAGTAGGGACAGGCCCGACACAGCGCCACCTAGGGACCAGGAACACTGGCTCTGCTACCGCTCTGGAAGGGAGGCCTCTAGACGTGGGCCTTCGTTCTGTCCTCTTATTCTCTTCTTTCTCCAAAAGCAACTACACCTGCTGCGTCATGTGCTGTGAAACTTGGCAGCTCCCTCCACTGGTGGCATGTGGAGGTGCAACTGAAGTGTCCAGCAGCAGATGAGCAGTTTGGGGTGGGTGACTCAGATCTTTCAAAGATACTGTTTTCAAAGACGGTCTGCTGTTTCCAGGCTCAAGACCTCCAACATTTGTCAAAGGGACGAATGCTCTCTCGCTCCTCGCTGTTTTCTCTTTTTTACGTTGGCGTCATCTCTTTTTCCATCTCCTGTGTGTTATGTGCACATTATGCTTCTCTTTTCTACATCCGTGTTTTATTACTGCTCTCTTCCTCTCATTTGACACGCCTCCCTCCTGCTCTTCTCTAAAAATTCCCGATCTGCTGAGCAGTTTGGAGGGGGAGGCGTACACTAAACATATAACTATGAAAACACTGATATCTTTCATTCGACCAGCATTTTTAGGTGCCAAGTAAGTACTGCTGTGTTTCATTTCTCATCGAGGGAGAAGAAAAACCAAAGAAAAATAGAGTATCGCTATTTACCGTCAACTAACAGAGTTCTGTCATGTTCTCATGACAAAGTGCCAAACTGGCCTCAGTCGTGATTTTCTTTCTTCCATCTTCTCTCTTTTTGTTGTTTTGTTTGAAGCATTTGTTAAATTGTTGTTTTTTATTGTGTGGAAAGAATTTTTCTGAAAATATAGATATAGAGAAATGATATTATATATAGTTCTATATAAAATGTGTACAAAGGAGAAAGTATATAAAAGGGTTTTCTCAGTGGGGGATCTATGCATGAATTATTTTTAAAGACGCGGGGAAAAGGACACTGTACCTGTCGATGCACGTTTCCCAAAATCTAAACGAGTCATATCGCTCCATGTTTGCTACTTTTGGTTTTTGGTTTTCTCCCGCAGAGTAAGAGCATCGCAGGAGCATTGCAGGAGCATCGCAGGAGCATCGCAGGAGCATTGCAGGAGCTCCTGAAGTCAAACGACGCCTCCCAGCACTCATTTATTAAAACGGAGTCGATGCCAAAAGTCTTAAACGTTAGAATCAAAGCAACAGCTGTGAACTCAGTCATGGTGTCATGTGCAGCCTCCATCTTACTGTCACTACTTTTTCATTTTAGGGTACGTGAGGTAAAGCGTCCGTCGATGTAGCTTGATTGTACAAAACTATTTTTCTACGTTATTAACAAAACAGAGCAGAGACTGATGCTGCTCCTGTCTGACCCCCTTATGTCTGCCACATGTGTATTCTGACTTCATATCATCACTGCTCCCTCCCTCCTCCTCTCTCCATCCTACACCGCCTTTGTTATTTAACACCGACCCCCCCCAAACTGATAATCAGACAAATTCCCAAACAGCTGACTTCACTGTGTCGACACCGTTCCTGACTATTTCTGACCTCAGCTCAGCTCTGCTATTATCCTCACATTAAGGGTTCGTTCACCTGCCTGCAGATGATCTGTGAGCTCGTCGGTTGTAAATTAAACTCTAAGCACACTGAGGGTAACCGGGAGGCGTTCAGGGCCTGCAGTGCAGAGCTGCAACATGAAAAAAAGGGATGGGGGCTCAGATCTCCTGAACAGGGTGGAAACAACACGGTGGGTTTGTGCTGTTTGTGATTCCTGCTCCGTCACTCTGGTGGAGACCACTGCAGCTCAGCAGCGCTCCCTGCTGATCCTCTGATGAAGATGTCAACAGTATGTAAACTGAGCTGATGTGCTGCTGTTTGAGCCCACGTGGTAGCGTACGTCCAGTATGGGAGAACTTAGTCACCGGTGCTGTCTTTGCTTGTGCTCTAGCTTTAGCCTGTTTGATTGTTTGTTTTCTATTTTATTACTGCCTAAAAGGGGAGGTGGGGGAAACACATGCCTGACTTCTCCTGTCAGAGGTTTTGTAAGCTCAGTGGAAGGGAAACGTGCACAATGTAAATCATAAAACAACTGAGTGGGGCTGTGCTGCAGGTGGATCAGTGCTGTGGACAGTAGCTGTGGAAAAGAGACTGGACAAAGACTCTCAGCCTTAAATACAGGACAGAGGATGATCCGATCATCTTTCAGCTAACAGTGTCGAGCAGAAGGACGACCGGCTGATGCGTCCGTACGAACCCTTTTGTACTCACTCCTGTGTATAAGGAGGTGGCGAGGGGTTGTGTAGTTAACCTCAGCACCACACAGCTACAGCAGAGGAGAGAACACAAACGAGTCCTTTCATTCGGCTCTGTTCTTTCTCCTTGTCTGTTTTATAAGCTAACACTAGAGGGCGCCATTGTGGCACATTCAGCGCTCACTCTGAGGTCACTGGACAGAGAAGAAAATACCAAACTGGGAGACGGATGGAGTCGAAACATCTGGAAGAAGATCAGAGCTGTACATTTTTAAGTGTAAGAAAAAAAACAGACAAAATATTTGTAAATATTAAGTTTCTTGTTTATTTTGTTTTGTTTTGGTTTTTTTTGGAGTGAATGAATGATATGCTTATTTTGTGATGACAAAAGACAACAGGTGCAGTTTGTAATGAGAAGAAAAAATGTCCGTTAGCTTGAGGTTTCAAATGAGTTCATCCTTACCACCGATCAGTTTTGTCTTTGTTTTTTCGACATTTATTTGATTTTTGTCATAACGTTGATCGTTATCATGTGACCATCCGGTAGCAGGAAGGTCGCTGTAGCAGAAGTCATCTCCACTGAAGCCCCCTCACAGCAGAGGGCCAGTCATGCTGTTTATTAGGATTTGCTAGTTTTCAGTGAGAGAAAACATTTTCATCAAGTTTTAAATCGTTTCGTTGCTCTTTTCTCTGCGATTGTCATAAAGTCGTCGTCCTCTTTTCAAGCCTTAGCTCGCTTTTATTTTGAAACATGAGTCTTGTGATCAGAGATGAATCTGTGCTGCATGATGTGCGTAACATCAGAGCGATAAAAGCCAGCTTTTCCTTTCAGTGATTCGCAGTAAGGACATAAATGACCTAAACTGAGACTGAAAAAAAGTGCAGTCAGTTAAATGTTAGCTCACCTAACATGTAGCAGTGTTTACATGTAGCCATGTTTGACAGACTCCAGGGCTTTGATACCATAAGATGCCTCATATCCTCACAGACTCATGAGATCACACAGGTGGTCTGACCTGCTCGTGTCACACTGTGCTGTCTGTCTGTCCGTTGTTTTTCTCCTGCAGTGATGTTATGTAGCAGAAAAACAGTTGGATGCTCGAAAAGTGCAGAGCGATGGGTGACGTGTGGAGAACATCACAGTCTGTGTGCGTTCAACAGCTGTTAGAGCCACACTTTGTCCTTTCTGTTGTATAATAGGATCCAGTCCGTCGCAGTACGCCAGCATTTACTGCTGTATCGCACCAGAAGCTCAGGAGGGATTAATCCAACAAAACATCGGCTTAGCTTTATACGGGCTAGCGCCGCCCTGCAATCAATGTGCAGGTGGGTTCCCAATTAACCCAATCACCTGATACAAGGAGCGAGTGCAGCGGAAAGAGAGCGAGGGTGGTAGAGCGAGCGAGAGAGAATGAGAGAAGAAAAAACGGAAGGCGAGTAGCCCATCTGGCTACATCGGCATGTTGGGTTCTTGTTCCGTCTCCTTTTCAGATTCTTCTGAGGAGGTATCAGTGGCCTGCTGGACAAATGAAACCTCTCCTCCATCAGAATCTGCTTCGTCCATTTTCTGAAGCAAAGCCAAAGCCTGTTGCGCGGAGAGGTTCTTCCTGCGTGGCAGTGATACGGAGGCCATCCTGATGTGCGTTCTCAGAAATGCGAACAAGAAATGATTCTCCCGTCTGGGTCGGTCTGCTTTTATGCACAGCACTGTGCTGTAGTCAAGCAATGCCACTCCCTCACATACACAGTGACAATGGAACAATGGAAGATCTGTGCTGAGACTCAAGGAAGGTGTGAATGTGTGTCTTTTATATTTGCAGGTCAGTCAATGTGTGGGATATTTTGTATAGATACGGCAGGCATTTCTGAAAGTCGTAACACAGAGGTTTGGCCTGACTTGGATCTGAGCAACTCTGAGTGAGCAAATGCAAATGTGCCAGGCCTCAAGGATAATGGGTGGTTTGCACAACAAAAGCTGGAGGAGAAATGAGCTGACGACCTGTGAAAATCTCAGCAGGGGTGATTAACACCTCGGGACTTGCACCAGAAAATAAAAAAGCCAGTAATTCTAGGGGGTGTTGGGTTTAGGGAAGTTACGCAAATGTGTGCAGGTTTAGTAAATCTAGTGATAAATACGTGGTAGAAATCCCAAAAGGGTGATTCTGTTCACCTGGACGTAGCATTTTCAATGGGAGAAACGCCTCCTGAACTGAATTGTCTCAGTTGATGGCCATGCGGTTGGCCTCCTGAACTGTTTCTTTGGACTGTTTTTCCTCCTCTTCTGAGTTTTCCTTCCTGGAGCTCCAGCACCCACCCAGATTTGGTGGAAATGTTCTAATTTTAAGAGTTTCATTGCAAAAGAATAAACTGCTGATGTCCGCAGAAGTTTTTAACTTTGGTTGAAAGGACAAACTATGAAAAAGTAATAGACCTTTGAGGATTTGAGCATATGGCAAACCTTATGCAAAGTTCCTCTTAATTGTAAAACACAAATCTGAGGATGTTGGAAGACGTGTGTGGTTCTCATCAGCTTTGTGGCATGTAGATGCTCCTTTTATTAATATTCCTAAGTCCGGAAGAATACTCATAAACACTGAGGTCCTGCTATGTGCCAATGTGTATCTGGGCCATTACTAAACAAAGATGTGAAGCAATGTTAATAATTGTTGGTAACTTTTTTTTCATTTCCAGGTTTCAGTTACTGCTGTTGATATGTTAAGAGTAAGAATAAGTTCAGATTCTCTTAAAAATAACAACACTAATATGTTAACAATTGTTGGACTTGTGGAGGTATTTTGAGAACCCTTATAAACATCTGAAGGAAAAATATTCTTTAATCATAGATGCAGACTCATGGAAAAAATATTGATTAATCATTTTATTTGATTTTGTAGAGTTAGAACAAACAGATTGGATTCTCAAAATCAGTCAGTTTCTTGGGGTCTGAAGCAACAACAGAACAGGGCTCTGAATTTTTGGCAGAAGCCCTTTTTTTTCTTCTTTTTCTCCTTTTTCTCCTTGATTTTAATGTTGTCAGACTTCTCTGAATTATTAGTAAAAGAGACAACTGGCTCAGACATGGATAGACATACAGAAGGGAGTTCCTCACTAGGAAGATCATCAGACGTTGCCAGACTTTCAGAAGCAGGCTCTTTAGTAGGAAGAACATCAGCCTTTGATGAACTTTCAATGAGAGGTTCTTTAGTAGGATGAACATCTGGAACATCTGACTTTGGCAGACTTCCACGAGCGGGTTCTCCAGTGGGAAGAATATCAGCCATTGTTGAACTTTCAAAAAGAGGTTCGGAAGTAGGAAGAACATCTGACTTCAGAACACTTTCCCAAGCAGGTTCTTGAGGTTCTTTAGGAGGAACAACATCTGGCTTCAGCAGATTTTTACAAGCAGGCTCTTTAGTCGGAAGAACATCAGCCTTTGTTGAACTTTCAAAAGGAGGTTCGGAAGTAAGAAGAACATCTGACTTTAGAACACGTTCAGGAGCAGGTTCGTGTGGTTCTTTAGTAGGAAGAACACCTGACTTCAGAACACTTTCACAAGCAGGTTCTTGTGGTTCTTTAGTAGGGAGAATATCTGACTTCAGAACACGTTCACGATCAGGTCCTTTTGGTTCTTTAGTAGGAACAACATCTGACTTCAGCAGATTTTCATGAGCAGGTTCTTTAGCTGGAAGAACATTGGCCTTTGTGGAACTTTCAAAAAGAGGTTCGGAAGTAGGAAGAACATCTGACTTCAGAACACGTTCACGATCAGGTCCTTTTGGTTCTTTAGTAGGAACAACATCTGACTTCAGCAGATTTTCATGAGCAGATTCTTTAGCTGGAAGAACATCAGCCTTTGTTGAACTTTTGGAAGGAGGTTCGTGAGTGGAAAAAATATCAGCAATTCGTGAACTTTCAACTGGAGGTTGGGAAGTGGGAAGAACATCTGACTTCAGCAGACCTTCAGGATGAGGTTCTTTAGTTGGAAGAACATCAGACACTACTGGACTTTCACAAGGGGGCTGGAAGATCTGGCATATGCTCGTCTTTGCTACATCAGAAATTGCCCTGAGTAGTCCTGGTGCAAAGTTTGCAATGTGGCTCAGCAGAATCTTTTCTGAATATTTCTCTCTGACTTCAGACAGGATACTTTGCACCATGTCATCTCTGATGGACCTTGAGAAGATGGCCTGGTTTTCCGTTGTTAGGAGAGATTTGGACACTCGATCCAAAGTGGCCTTTGTCACACTGGTGGAGAGGATGCTCAATTTTTGGGAGGACATGTTCAGTAGGGGGTAAGAAGGAAGCTTCCAGAAGCCATGCAGGACACGGGGAACCACCTCTATCACCACGTCTGTTGCAGTGAACAGTTTGGAGGTTTGTGCGTCCTGCTGCCTCTCTTTAAGGAGGTCAATGTACTTCCTGACATTGCTGAGGAGCTTAGGTGTTCTGCAGAATAAAGTTATAAGAATGATCTTTTACACCTATTTAAAAAAATAACAGAAATTTTGAAATACTGTAGCTGGACTGTTAATGATTTTATGTCAGAGGTGACTCACTGAAATTTAGGAGGTATGGCCTCTGGAAATTCCAGCAGCATCCGGGCTTGAAACTCGATGTCCCTCATTTTATTTATTGTGTTCACTGCCCACACCTGAAACAGAAAGCATGTTTACATTGCAGTTTTGTTGAGAGGTTATGTGATTGTAGTAAAAAAAAAAAAAAAGATCTCCAAATGACTAAAACTCTTGTGAGTTTTCTAGTCTTACCAGTTTCAGAAGAGGTTTGGCTTCTGTTTCTTCCAAACCCTCCAATTCAAACTCCCAAAGTCTTCAAAAGAAAACAAAAGAGAGGTTTTCTCTCAGCATTTACACTTCAGCACAAACAGTTTCAGGTGTGAGGTGGATGGTCTGTAGGTGTCACAGTAACTCACTGCTCTCTGACTGTCTCTTTGCTCCTCTCCACCAAAAGATCTCCCATATCTTCTGCAGTGAGGCTTGATGGTATTTGGTTTTCCTTCTGAAGTCTGAGGAATTCCATCATGATTGCAATCTAAAAATAAAAGGAGACATTTAATCAGCATCAGTCCCAGGTCTTCAGAAATCACCTGACATTTTATCTCAGTTTTGGTTTGGATGGATCTGGGTCTTACCTGAGCCCTGTAACCTGGTAGATACCAGCAGATCTCCACAGCTGTGTTATATATGGGTGTGTTGAACAGCACCTGTCAAAGAAATAAGAAATTACTCATTGTAACTTAAATTGATTCTCAGTTTGTCAGCTTTTTAAAACTACATCAAATTCTTCAAAAATGCAGTAAAAACAAAAAGTGTCACATACCCTGATGGGTTTGTAGATCCCTTTACTGGCTTCCATTAAAACGCTGCTGTTCTATCACAGTTGGGGAAGAGAAACTTTCCAAAACTCTTCAAAACTTGTGTAAGATCAAATGTAGATATGAAAATACTCCTGACTTGATGGTTTTTCTTGCACAGATGAGCTCTTTTTCAAGTCTGATGCAGATTTAAAAATACACAATTCTAAAACAGTCACCATGGAAACATTTGATCCCTGCTTTATGTCATTAAATTAAAAGAAAACACTCTATTTTACACCACATTACACTATATGTTGTTCATTTTATAAGTAAATAAGGGTAGGCTACAGCCGTCCTTAGGTCACTCCTGTGAAAAGATGCATACAAACTGGTGAATCAGAAAAGAAAGAAAGCCAACCTGCAGCATTATGTCCTTTTATGTTATTTCAATTCACTTCAGTTTTATTGATACAGCACCAAATCACAACAACAGTCGGCTCAAGGTGCTTTACTTTGTAAGGTAGACTCTAAAATAATATACACAAGGAGAAAAACCCAACAATCATATGACCCCCTATGAGCAAGCACATTGGCGACAGTGGAAAAAAACTCCCTTTTAACAGGGAGGAAGCGCCGGCAGTAACAGGCTCAGTGAGGGGCGGCCATCTGCCAGGAGTGGTTGGGGTGAGAGAACGAAGATGGGACAAGAGGCATGCTGTGGAAGAGAGACAGAGATTAATAACAAGTGTGATTCAATGCAGAGAGGTCTATTAACACATAGTGAGGGAGAAAGTCTCTGTCTGCTTTTCCTAATGCTGAGGTGAGGAGGACTATTAGCCAATATAAAGGCGACACTGGCGACCCGAGTGTGGAAACAAATGGTTTGCACAAGAAGCGGTCACTGAGCGATCAAAGCTTATTTACCACACATAAAAAATCAAGGCAGAGTAGAAGCGGGTGGATCGATTTTTAATGAATTTTAAAATTATGTTTGTTTTTCTTATTCTTGAAAAAAAGATCATTTACCCTCGCATTTGTTTCTCTTTTTATACACTACTACTTATGTGTTTTTTCTTATTTATGTCTATATTGTTTAGTTAAACAGATGACAGTTTTCCCCTTTTTACTACTTTTTGAACTCTATGCTGATGTTTAAAGATTTTATTATTACTAAATAATGTTTTTAGCAATTAGGTGAAAATAAATACCAGATGAAACGATATTCTCTTCTGTTATCTTTTATTATTTGTTACTTGAATCAGTATCCGCACTGCACACAATCAAAGTTATTTTCAAAACATGCAGAAACAGGTCTTATTTTGTTAACAAAATGACAAACCATTGCATCGTTACAAACAAGGTTATCACTGTACATATTAATTAGTCTTGAATAAGACGCTCCTTTTTGGACATGATATAGAAAAAGCACACAGTGTTGTCCGCAGGTTACCGAAAAGTCCTTCTGAACCTGTCTCCCAGAATACAATATCCGAGCGGTGTTTTTAAAAGAAAAACTTTTATCTCGGGTGAAAACTTATCAGGTGAGTTACCGAAGCTGTCAAAAAAGTGCCCTTGCTTGTCTTTTGTGATATTGAACGCCAACCAGTGCTTCCCAGGTAAGTCTGATGGATCTGTATTCACAATGCCCATGCATGGATATCTGATGGGCTTTGTTGGCAGCTGGTCACATGCTAAGACGCCTAGAAGATGAGCCCTGTTACTAATCCTTTTAACAATGCTGGTTAGTTCTATTGTATTCATTTTGAATCTTTAGTAGTCGTCCAGCAGCACTTGTCTCATATTAGATATTTGGATGACTGAATCAAATACAGAGTAACACACCAGGTTCATTGTTCGGGGTAGCGGATTTCTGAAACGGGTTTCCAGCTTCACGCTCCCTGTTTGAACTAATGATACGTTCCCTGAATGTCCTTCATCAGCTTCCAGATTGAAACAGGAATTGTTTGGCCAGATACGACTGTCCATCAGCGTATAAACACATGAGTTCTATATCACAGTTTTAAAATTAAATGGATTACGTGTAAAAGAACCAGGATAAGCTTCGTTATCCACGAAGGCGATGATGACAAATTTAGGCAATCTGCCCATAAATAAATTAGTTGATATTCTTGCCCCAGCAGGTGTGGAGAAGGTCTTTAAAGAAACTCTGCCTACAGCATATTTTGCATTTGCATGATGCAGCGCCTTGCCGTGTGCCAGCCTGACACTTGGTGAGACACTGATTCTTTTCACAAATAAGCTGGCAGAGACGATTTTAACTTTATACGCGGTGTTAGCTCCAGTCATGAGAGCAAATTCGTCTTTAGAGCGCACAAATTTCAGCGACAGATCGATTCCATTAAGTAATAATTTTTCTTGAAAAAACAGGTCTGCGTGTACTGGAGCAATCAATTCAACAATACTGCTATTCGCTGTATAAGTACCTCTGGTCACCAGACCCTGGCTCTCCCCTTCTATACATGTATCATTCATGTGCGAGGCTGTGTCTGTACAGAATAAAGCGCTGCTGAACTGTGTGTCTAAAGTCTGCTTATTATAATTGATAAGACATTCTATTATGCCTCTGTATGGATACGTGTTGGATGATTGGCTAATCAAGCGATCCCCCAAATTTACATCTACCTGACTAAATAAGGTGCAACCTGGATAATTAACAAGTCCCACGTTTGTGTCACGGGGTGGAGAGGGACAAGTTACCTAAGATATTTTTATTGTGCATGTTTGGTTTTGTTTTTACTTTCTTTAATATTTTAATATTGTATAGTGTTCTATTCTTGGTTTTATTGCATGTTTTATGGTATTCATCGGTGACTTGTCCTGGAAAGTCTCCGCCCCTCCTTGATTATGAACCCGACACACCTGTGAGGTCCCGGAGGCCAATAAGAGTGATGGGAGACGAGAGAGAGGAGATTGATGGTGGAGTGAGGACTGAGAGAGTGAACGGTATCAGGCGGTGGCGGTGCCACAAGCCCAGACGGGCTGGTGCCGGTTGGTGTGCCACAGGAAAGCGGTGGCAACCGGAACAGAAACATCGATAGGGCGGCGAGACGCCGCCGGGTTTTCCCTTCTTCTAAGGCGGCTAGAGTTGGCTAATGCAGGCACCAGCGCGCAGAGGCACCAGCGCGCAGAGAGCACTAGCGGAAGCCACGAGACGGCTGTGCCAATTTCCAGTTTTAAAGAAGCGGCGGGCGGAGTTGAGAGCTCTGCCCACCCGGGCATATCGGGGCGTGAGTGCGAGAGGGAGGCGAGGACTCCGCTGGTTCCTTTGGTTATACCACCTGCTGGATTTCTTAGCTCCCTGGGACTTTTAGGTCGTGGCGCAGGCCACAGGACTTTTAATGTTATGCTTTATTGATTTTTACTGTGTTACCCCTTGGCCAAGGTTGTTTTAATTCATTTTACATTTTTAACTATTTAAATATAATAAATTATATTTTTAATCTTACAGTTTAAATTGTGTGCTTTCCCTTGGCGGCTCCACTGCTCTGCCCGTTTTGAGGAAGGTTTCCTTCCTTTAAAAAAAAAAAACAAAAAAAAAACACAAAACACTGTGGAAATAAAATCAGCCTTTCCGCTCCGTTACATAATCATCCCTGCCTAAGTTTGTGCCGTCAGCATCTGTGATTCTTACTCGTGTGTAGATATAGGAATCGTTTAGATCCAGGTAATCCTCTCCGGACGATGAGATTTAAACTCGATTGGACCTCCGTCTGTGATTGCAGAAACTGGTGGAATTTCAATAAAGGTCGTTTTCTCTATGGACGTTTGTGTGTATGGGACAGTAAAAAGATCGAGCTCTGTTTTTAGACATTCTCTGATTGGTTGTGTAACAGAGCCATTTAGAAGATGTCACATGCTGTAGTTTTTGAACGACTGGTTCTGGGTCTTTTCACTCCGCGTGGTTGTCTCCGTTTGGTGGCTTTCCTGGCAGGTTTTGTCGTTTTACGCTTTTTAGGCGGCGGCGTATCACCCATGCGTGCAGTGGGAGGGGTCTTAGAAGGTTTGGGTGTATACACATACAAGCTGTTGCCATCCTGCTCAGTAGATGTTGGCTTGGTTATGTTGGATATCACATCAGACACTATGCCTGATGCTGCTGTTTTTAGGTGGGGTTTGACTATGCTGACTCCTTTTTTAAACAACGGTACAGCAATTCTAAACAGGCTGCGGAACAAACCTCCCAGACCTGCGCCACATTGCGTGCTGGTCTCAATATAACCATTCAATTCTCCACCAGCCTGATTTAAATAATATCTTACAGATTTTGCTTCATCTGTGTTGTAGACAGACATCCTTATTTTTTAAAAATGGTGTCTTATGGGTCGGAAGTGGAGCTTGACAAACACCTTCCCGTATAAAAAGGGTATGTGTTGATTTTGGTCGTCTTTCAAATCAATTTCTATGTCATGGATTAAGGATTTCGAGACTGGTGTGTAGTGTGGGCTGTCAAACTGAAGAATGGCTCCCCGACGGTCATCGTCTGTTATATTTATTGCTCTTAATAGCTGCGCATGGGCGTCACCCACAAGCTGGTAATCAACGATATCTGCATAAATAAAAATGTTCTATTTTCCGCCGTATACGTCTGCAGGATGTGGTGCGTATGTGTTTTTATAATGAAGTACAAACGGGTCTTCTGATTTGAATCCTAAGATTCCTGCCAGTCTCCCTCTAAATGTGAGAACTGTGCCCCTAGGGCCCATAACACTAACATGGTTACTAACTTCACTGTATTGTGTTTTAATGTTGGTGTTATGTTTTAATGTTTTATTATCTGCGCCACAGATGCATAATGCCCCACAGACAGCTCAATCACGGTTATGGACAATGCTCCATTTGTGACTGGATCATAAATTTCCACTCGCGAATCTGATTGTGGAAAAGACAAGCATAGTCTTGGGTATTGAAATTCTATAACACCGACCTCATACGGTTCATTTAAAACAACAGGTTTTGCTAGCTTTGTTCTAAAATTAGATTTCTTATTGCCTGGATAAACATGTGCTGAAGCATTCGAGAAGAGGCTCACATAAAAGCCTGCGTTGTTGTTGTTCGTTTTATCCATTCCTTCCTTCCTTTATCAGTCTTTGTCTAGTGCAGAATGAAAGTGTGTGTGTGTACTTTATTGAGCCCCGTGGGGAAATTGCTCTCTGCATTTAACCCATTCACTCAGTGGAGCAGTGGGCAGCCATTGGGCGCCCGGGGAGCAGTGTGTAGGGACGGTACCTTGCTCAGGGGTACCTCAGGGTAGCTGTTAAGGGGAATCGAACCCCCGACCTTCCGATCATGGGGCAACCACTCTACCTACTGAGCTATCCCTGCCCCTGAAAGTATGCAGCGCTGCGGCGTCTCTGTTAATCACACTTCAACGATGTCTTTTTCAGGGATCCATGATTTTCAAATGAGAAGGCCAACCGAGCCATTTGACCAGCGCTAACTTTTTTCGGTCCTCTTTTTTCTGCCAAGTATTTTCTCTATTTGAAACCTTTTGTTTTTGTCAATAGTCACCTGCTGTGTATTCATAAATTACACCTTTCACTGCAGCTCCTGTGAGATCCTCTAGTTTGTATACGGGAGGGTCTCTTCCTAAACGCTCCTTTATGGTAAAGCACTCGTCTGTGTAGGTCTGATGGTAACCCTTTCAGAATATGCCTCGTAGTTTAGATATTCTCTCTGTATCGCCCACATTAAATTTAAAAGTCACCGGTTTTTGGGGTTTCATTTTGTACAGGGTGTTAAAGACTGCTTTCTCATTATCTTTGCACACCTCGGTGGGGTCATTTTGATAGAGCTGTGATAAGACAGGTTATAGGACTGTACAAGATCTTGGATCACATTAACATATCTTGGCCAGTTAACTGATGTTAAGTATTTCCACATTTTCCCCTTTAAGGTGCGGTTAAAACGCTCTACCACACATGATTTCATTTCACTAAAGGTTGAAAAATGTGTGATGTTATGCTGCTCCATTAGTTTTTTAAATGTTTATTATAAAATTCCTTCCCTAAATCTGTTTGGAGTTGTTCAGGCACACGGCCCTCTCCCAGAATATCACCAAAAGCCTCAGCAACAGCCTGTCCTGTCTTGGTTTCAAGGCACCTAACCCATGCATACTTAGAAAACACATCTATGCATGTCAATAAGTACCTAACATTATCATTATCCGCAGAATATTCACGCATGTCAACCAAATCAGCTTGAAACTGTTTGTCAGTCCCGTTAACCAAAACTCTATTTCTGTATCCTTGCATTTCTGTATCCTTGCATTTCTGTGTCCTCTATCCTTGCAGGTTTATGAAGAGTATATGTGTCATCTCCTTTTAAAAACGCTCCACGTCAGGTAATGACGGCTTTAAGCCTGTTGCCTCACTGACAGCGATACGGAGCTTCTTTACACTTCCTAAACCCCCTGGGTGTGCAGGGTTGTGATATATTTTTCTCAGCGTGTTTTCCATAATCACTCTGACCAAACACAAACACAAATGACCAGAAAAAAGTGTTAGCATACGTTTTTATTTCATTTTCTGTGTAGTGCACAGTAAGGTTTTTATAACAGATGTACATTAAATCTTGTGTCTCCCAGACCAGTAGTTTCCAATCATGTGGAGCAGCGCTGATTTAACTCCGCGGGTGTGATGATTGGTATTTAGCAGGTATCCGACATTCTCATCAGTGGTGCAAACAATGTGCGGCACTGATCTCAGTTCACACAGAAGACGCTCTGCAGTGCTGATGATTTGTGCTTTAGCCTCACTGACACTGTATGAGCAAACAAACAGACGGATGGCCGGGATGAATCGGGGCGTCCGGAGCTTTTCCATCACCTCATCATAGTAGATCTCGAAGAAAAACACAGGCAGCTCAAACAGGCAACTGTGGTGTAACTGGCTGGGGTGACCGGATTGGCATCCATAACATATCTCCTGCACATACTCATTCAGTGCCGTCGACAGCAGGTGGAAGGTTGCGAGTTTAATGTTGAGTTCCGTTTCCTCAGACGGGTGTGATCCTGCAGAGTCCTGTGAGCATCCTGGAGAGGGGGGCGGAGTCGGTGGGGTCTGGTGTTAGAGTGAATTGTTAAATGTTTGTCATTTTTATGTTTACCATTTGTACATTGTTTTAACTCTGATGAAAGAAATTCCACCGTCCTTCCCCCCAGATTCTCGAGGATCAAGGTGGGGGGCTGTAGTCTTTTATCACAGGCACATCCTTGTGCTTCTTTTGATGTAACCTTCCTGCGTTTATGACCCTTTGGTCAGCAGGAGGTCTGACACACACACACACACACACACACACACACACACACACACACACACACACACACACACACACACACACACACACACACACACTGCCTTGTCTGGGCGTGGCTTTGTTCTGACGTGTTTTGTGTGAACGGTCTCTCAATAAAGGCAGCAGGAGGAGGAGGATCTAGAGGTCATTTTCATGGTGGCCTCCCTTGCGCAAATAATCGATCGATCGACTGTCTTGTTTTCTTCATGATGAATAAGTCTCTAGAATTCGCGGGGCTTGTGGAAACACAGATCCAACATCTGGATTAGCAGTGCTGGAGGGGGAGACTCTGAGCAGTCCACAACATGGCAGATGTTGTCTGTAAAAGAAATCCACACATTGCATTTTTAAAAAAATATCGGGTATAATGCCAACGTCTCTCACACAGAGACAACCTACCATTTGTTTTTTTTTTTTGTTTTTTTCTGTCCTCAGGGTTTTTGGCCTCAACATGGCAGAAGGTAAACCAATCTTCGGGCCATGTGCGAGCCGATCATATATACAAGATGCGTCCTAATATTCTCATAAGAAGAGTTGTTTGTATGTGCTAAAAAAAAACAAGCCTCAGAATGAAAACAAAATGAGGCTAATTAGTTCTTTGCCTTATATAGTGTACAAAGGTTGCAGCCTTGTTCTATCATGGAAATGTTAGTAGACTCCTATGACTCACAGAACATTTG
This sequence comes from Rhamphochromis longiceps, assembly GCF_057381845.1. Lineage (NCBI taxonomy): Eukaryota > Metazoa > Chordata > Actinopteri > Cichliformes > Cichlidae > Rhamphochromis > Rhamphochromis longiceps. The sequence continues at coordinate 69,746,618 of NC_140559.1, read as the reverse complement.
AGCCGACCTGGTTTTCCATTTTAGGATGAAACCTCTTCTCACCCACACTCTGCTATTCATCTCTGTTTTTATGTTGCGGCTTTTGAGCCGGGTCGTAACACTGAAGATTACAAAGATCAACATTAAGACCAGTCTGTGCATTCAAAGCAGTGACAGAAAAGAGTGTGGGGCATTAACCCCCACTCACTGAAATGGCATCCAAGATGCCTTCATAACTTTAAGAAAAGGAAAGAAAAAAGGCAATAAAATGTAACTCTAGGAATCACTCATTTCATCCACCTTTGCCACCATTTTCCACATTAATTAGAAGATGAAATGAATCGATTAGCTCAAAGAAATTCCACTGCAGACGAGTGTTTTGGTGGTTAACCCTTGGTAAGTCCTAAAAAAAAAAAAAAAAAGTACCCCTTATGAAGACCTAGAGCCAAAAATCGACCACGCCATAAAAAGTGCTATAAAAAGATTATACATTAATATTTTTCCACTTTAAATTAGCCAATATTTTAGACCTACTTCTCCTTGAAATATTCATATAAAGTTTTAATTATATTTCGCGATTTTAACCTTTTATATCCCGGTTTTGTCACATGAGCACACTGCCTTTTTTGGCAAAAAAAATGAAAAAATTAAATATTTTCCATATAATACATTTGAAAGTTATATTTTATTGTACTTTTAATTAGGCCTTTGGATGGTCTAAAAATTACTACTGACCTTCATTTTGATCGGCCGTTAGTTTTTTTTGCAGGAGAACGTTTTTCACTCTTGCCCCAATAAATGCATATTACCTTGTTGCCATCTAAAATCAAATAAAAAGCATTATGTAAATAAAAATACAAGATCAGTTTGAACCAAATAAACATTTATTTTTCAACAATGAACAAGAACATGTATATGGTAAATGTAATTATGTATATTGTTGTTGGGAATGGGGAAATGTATGAGAGAGAAAGAGAGTGTGAGAAAGTGAGAAAGCAGTGAGAGGGTGGGGGGCGTGTGTGTGGCTGGGGGGTAAATGTCTTGCTCAGGTAGAGCAGTGGCTGCAGACAAATTTGCTGTGGGCTCGGCAGCTGAATTTTCCACATTTGCTGCATGTGTTTCCCACTCGCCTCCTTTTCCCAACACAGAGCTCACAGAGCTTCCTGCCCTTGGGATTTGTCACTCCAGAGGGGCCTGCAGCAGCACCATCCTGCGCATCTCTTACTAACTCAGCAGCGGCTGATGAGCGGGGAAGACGCTGTCTTTGTGACAAATGGGGCGTGATCAGGCCTTCTCCCACCTCTTCAATGAACATCCTCCTCCTGTGTGGCTTCTGCTGATGCCAGGCCTGATCCACGGAGGTCCACAGCATGAAGGCGTTGTAGAGGGAGACGTCTATGATGTGATGAAAAAGGGCCATTGGCCATCGATTGGTCCGTCTCCTGCAGGAGTAGGTGCCGACAACCTAACAAAAAATAAACATAACAAAAAAAAAAACAACATAAAACCTCTGTATATTTTACACAAGAATATATGAAGAAAAATGAATAAAGGTGTGCGTAACTGATGCGTAATGACACCCACCTTATCAAGGTTGTCGACACCTCCTTTGCATCGATTGTAGTCTGTGATGATCGCTGGCTTTTTTCTCTCGTCATCGCTGACCTCCGGCCTGCGATGTTTCGTGCTCAATAAAAGCACATTCCTGCCCCGTCGGGGAATGTACGACACTAGGGTCTGTTTCGCTGAAAAGGCAAAGATCGAGGAGTAGACGGCTCTCCCTCTCATCTGGCGCAAAACGGGTGGGATTCCTTTTTTGTTCTGGCGGATTGTGCCGACCAGAGCCATTTTATTTTTGAGGAGTTCCTCTGCCAGTTCAGATGAGGTGAAAAAAATTGTCGACTGTGACGACATGCCCATGGAGCCCGTCAGTCATCTGCTGGACGACCCTCATCCCCTGGTTTACCTCGGCCGGTTCGCCCGCTGCTCTCCCGGTGTAAACCTGCAGCCGCCAGGCGTATGATGTCTTGACATCGCATGCTGCCCAGACCTTTATGCCGCATTTCGCAGGCTTTTTGGGGATATACTGGCGGAAACTGCACCTTCCCTTGAACGGTACCAGCTGCTCATCCACCGTAAGGTCCCGGTCTGGACTAAACAACATCCCCAGGCGGTGTGCCCACATGTCCCATATCTGCCGAATGGGAGCCAATTTGTCCGCACGTCGTGCAGGTCGGGTGAGTTTGTCATCAAATCGGAGCGCTCTGGTTATGTGACAAAATCTTTTCTCAGCCACTGAGGCACGGAAAATCTTCCTTCCCGTTTTCTCACTCCAAAGGCTGGCGATGGCCTCGTGCTTTGACCGGTATACACCGGACAAAATTAGCAGCCCCACATAAGCGAGCATTTCGTTGCTATCTAAATCTCTCCAGAATGAGATGTAGCGTCTGCCCTGAAGGTTTGTCATTGCAACTATATGCTGTATAATCCCATCAGTTATGTACAACCTGAAGCTGGAGAGTGGGTCCGTAATTCGGGCTACGGCGTAGTGGGTCGGTCCCGGAATAAGCCCCGTGGGTGCTGCGACGTAGCGCAGCGTCTCGGCGTTTGTTGCGGACCATTTCTTCCCATCTTTGGAGGTCATCTTCAGAAGAAAAATCAGAGGACGACTCCTGGTGATCAGTGTCGAGAGACGAATCATCCGTGTCACCCCCGGAATCAGAGTCACTCTCGGCAGATGAAGAGGAGAGATCCTCGCTGTCAGAGCGCATCAGGATGTCCACTACTTCCTCGGTACCGTGCCATCGTGAAAATGCCTACTCCCGCGCTACGGCTTATTCTTATAACCTCTCCTGCCTGCACCTGCATAAACAAGCTGAGGTTGGCGACAAAATAAAGTCTAATTTGTTTTTTATTCTTGTTTTCATGTTAGATTTGTTTGCATTGCAGGGTGTACTTCAAAGAGGGAAGGCTTTTATCTAAACTTAGAATGAGACAGACACAATTTTTTTTTCTTTTAGGCAGAGAGACCTTTATTTTATTTATTTTTAAATATAAAGGTCAAAATGCACCCTCTAACAGCCCTAAGGGCAGAAAATGGTCCCGAACGAGCAGCGGGCCAAGCTGCTGCTGCACTCGGGGAATGAGTCTGCCTTTCCCGGGTGTATGTCTCGAGCAGCCCGCTGGAAAAGGTCTATGTTCCAGCAGGCGTCACATGCGGAACAAGGGCGCCACCCGGTGGCCAAATAAAAAAAATTACAATTCTAAGGCCCCTTGTCCAACACGGAACCGAAACAGAAGCCATCACCCATACGTTAATGGTAATAATTCTGCAGTGAAAAATAGCGTTTATAATGGGTTTCAATGGGGCGATTTATGGCTCTAGGACCTCATGTGGATGGCGGTTTGTAGCTTAGCCACTTTAAGCTAATCTAATAAACGGAGACTGCAATTCTAAAGAAAAAAAAAAAAGGGTCGGAAGGTTTGGCTATATTCTATTCAACACAGTGAAAATGGCCTAATATTAAAAAACGCTGGGGATGAAAAATGGCTGTAGGTCCTACTGAGGGTTAAACTGCAAAGCAAGCCACGCACATGGTGCAGGCCACTTCTGTGGGCTCTATCAGGGATTTATGTGACTAGTCGACTAATTGTCACTAGTCTGTATCAGACTTACCAGTCGTTCAATCTAATTGTTAAAATTTCAATTGATGCCCAATGCTGGTACATTGTGTTCTAAATGTTAGGCAGCGATCTGCCACCAGATGGTGCACTGTTGTTGAGAAACACCATAAATCTATTAATCTACCCTGATCTTCTTGTTAACACTGAGATCGCAGATACACGCAGAGGAAATTAGTTTCCTGAGAGGTGGAAAACCTCTCCTTTAGGAGAGCAGTTAAGTCAATGGGGGAGGGGCTCAGAGTAGAGTCACTACTCCTTCACATCAAAAGGTGACAGCCACCTTGGCCAGGAGGCTGTTCCAGCTGGGCACGTCCTACCAGTAGGAGGCCCCAGCATCCTTGGTCATGCTAGCCAGTTTACATCTATCAGCTGTGGTCAGGAGTAGTCCTTCCTGCTGCCCCCACAACCTGACTAGAAAACGGCTGTATAATGTATTACCTGAATCATTCTCGCCACACTTAGACGTACTTTTAGATTCTCAAATGATTGTCATATTTTAATAGAACATCTTTTGTAGTAATGCATTTTCATTTGCATTTAACAGAATGTGATGAATGGTTTAAGATACCTCTGCGTCTAGTTTGACAGTTTCTATTAATCAGTTCTGAAAATCAACTCAATATCTGAATGTTCCTTAGTTTTACATTAGTTGGTTAGTCTAATTATTTCCCCCTCGATTAGTCGACTAGTAAATAAGACGCCAGGAACATCCCTACTCTTCAGACAAAATGTGAGTGTGAATTACATACCAAGGTATTAAAATGGATATGGAGTATGGCTTTGGTTTACCATAAACAGCTGATGTAAGGACATCATTAATGTACTCTGTCCAATGAACACTGGAAACAAGACTGCACTGACCTTGCTGGCAAACCTCAATGAGTTCAGAGTTTCCCCAAAGCTGTCGGGCTCCGGAGCAATGTTAACAAACATCAAGCTGCAAATAAAGACATCCAAAATTAGTGCCAAAGAATAAACAGTCACAATCTGAAGTGATGAGATCAAACGCTGTTAAATATTTTTTGGGGATAAATTCCTTCAGTTTTATGTGTCGTCATTATAAAGATTTGTGATGTCAACAAACTCACGTTTTGCCGTTTCCCCCCCAAACATCCCTGCAGGAGGTACGTGAGCTTCGAGTTCCTGTAAGCTACGTAAGTCTCCTGGAACACAAAGGCCAAAAAAATCATTAATACTGTAAATGTAAAGAAAGCAGGTGTGACATCTAAGACTACAGAAACTGCAGCTGCAGACCTTTTTGGCCAGAGCGGCGATAACGACGCCCAGGTTGGACAGTGAGCTGTTGATGGCGGTCATCTCTTTGAAACGGTCACCCTGAGACTGGCTCTTCACCATTCGCTCACTGCCAGCCAAGTCCACCAGGCACAGAGTGGCTACACACACAGAGAAAACCAACTCTTATAGGAAGCAGTGATCCGTTTTTCCTTCCATTAAAGGTAGTTTTAATACTTTACAAAACACACTTCTTTTAGCGCTCAGGGGCTCAAACATTAACGTTGAGTCATCAGAGCAGATTTTGCACTGGTTACAGTAACAATAACTAACCAGACTAAATATTATAGATCCAAAAAGAAGAAGCCACATTCCTGATGCTGGTACTTCCAGTGTGATTATACTCATGTTACGACCCGGCTCAAAAGCCGCAACATAAAAACAGAGATGAATAACAGAGTGTGGGTGAGAAGAGGTTTCATCCTAAAATGGAAAACCAGGTTGGCTAAAATGGCTGGTGCCACCAAGGCAAAGACTAGTGCACTGCCGGGAAGCTTGCCTCAGGTATGCTTTTATCCACACCTGACTAGGTGTGGCCAATTAGCACCAGCTGAAAACACTGAGACGATTAGAAGCTGCAGAGGGACGTAACATTCAGTATTGATATTTGTAAATGTAAACTATGAGGATTTATTTATTTTTAATTCTTTTCTTTTTTTTTTCTTTTTTTTTCCCTCTTTTTTTCTTTTTCCAAATAAATGTCCCGATTGAGTAATGAAACTAACCCAAAGGAGAATTCTAACAATATTAGACAGGCCATTCAATATGCTTTATCGTGGACAACTCGTGGCTAAAAACCCACACACACACACACACACACACACAAACCTCTAATCAAACATGAAAACGGATAATCCAGCCGAAGCTTCAGACAGCCGTCAGACAGTGAAACACTGCCATCTGCTGGACTCGAATAACAAAGACGCTGCTTTGACGGGTGAGGGAGTTTCAACAAGTCTGCAACGACTCAAGCATCAAACTACAGAACTATTCTAGCGGACATGGTGCTCTAATGACTGCTTCATTAACGCAGCTCAGAAAGGATCAAACATATCAATAAATTATAAAACACAAAACGTCTCTTATTGCCCAGGGCTCAGGAAGTGAGTGTGTTCCTTATAGCCTATTAAACCTTAGCAGGTTATTTTGATGTGTTACAGATGAAACAGCTATCCAGTAACATTCAGCTACAAAAACGCTTTTTTATAATTACTTTTTTACAGCTTCGCACTTTTACACAAGTTTTATCATCAGTGTCACAATGGCTGCTGCTAAAATTGAGTACAAGATATTTGTTGGCCTGATTAAAAGGTCTTGATGCGTGCTCAATCATCAGGGAAGTAAATCTCCAAAAGTTGATTCTGTTCTTCTGGACGTAGCGTTTTCAGTCAGAGAAACCAGCCGACTGAAGGAACAATGGGCTGGGAGGTCAGTTCCTTAATCATGATTATGCAAATTCTCATGACCATTGATCAACAACCACTGATCAATGGTCTTGAGTACCATTCACAGAGAGTTGGAGAACGGCTGCAATCACAGCATTGTAAGATGGTGACAGATGTACCCTTAGGCCCCCTCCTTGATTCAGAGAGGGTCTTTCCCTTTTCACGTAAATGGCCTCCTTGACTCCGCCCTCAAACCAGCGTTCATTGCAGTTATTGTTGACAATCACATTGTGTCGTGTAACCATCCAGCTCACATATTCAATGTAAATGATTTGTTGAACTGAAGACATGATGAATGTTCCTGCATTAAAACACATCCAGCCTAGTGTTCTCACTCTCCCTAAATGGATCTGTTACATTAGTGATATATGGGAGTTGTGTTTCAGTCTTTTCCACATGAGGACATTTACATTTAGTTTTTGCTTTACTGATGAGTGGCTGGTTAACCTGCAGTGGTTGAAGCATGTGTCGGTCGTCTGGAAGAGTAGGTGTAGAAGACGTCTTTAATGAATGTAATGCTCTGAAGGTGTCAGTGATTACTGTGAATTCATTATAAAAGTGGATTTCAGTGAATAAAGTGAATAAAGACAGGCCCTCATGGTGACGCTCAGGTGTCCATAAAGTGTAACAGGAGAGCTTTGTCATACTTTCAGAGATTTTACATGAGCCAGTCTTTCAAAAATTACATAAATAAATAATTCATTCATTCATCCACAGGAAACACAATGCTCATATCTGAAAGTAAACTCTGATATATATCCCCGACTAGAGTTACTACTAAATAAAGGATCGCCCCAAAATGACTAAATATATAAAGACACTCTCCAGAAGAAGTTAAAGGGATTTTATTTATTGTACAAGCAATATCTTCATAAGAATTACAAATTCTGCAGACATATTACCTTCTTACTGAACCTGAACAACTCACACACAGACGTGTCTGCTGCTTATCTTTGTTCAAACATGATGTTTTATCTTCTCTTCAAAACACATTACTCATCTTTCTGGCATCGTGTTACATGAAAACACCTGCATTCTACCTGTGTCATTGTACCACAAAGACAATGATTGCAACACTGTGCTTGCAAAATAGAAGAAATAAGACGACCAGCAAATACATAAAAGATGGTAAAAGTGATTCCATCTTTGTGTCTCCTCCCATTGTTTCCCCAGTCTGTCTAGTTCCCATATTCCCAGGACACCGCTGGACAACAAGTGGGTATTCCAAGACTGAGAGACGGCCAGAGTTGGCAAAAGATCAGACATTCTCCACTTAAGTAGAAGTAAAAATACTATTGTTCCAGTGAAAGTTAAAGTACTGATTCAACTTCATTACTCAGCTAAAGCAAAAAAGTACAGGCTCGAAGCGCTTACAGAGAAAAGCAGACAACAGAATACAACAGAATGCTGATGGCGGCAGTAACACACACTTGGAGGAGAGGCTCCAGCCGTCCATTCCAGCCCTATCCCTAACATTAACTCTAACCATAACTTTAACCTTAACCCTATCAGGTCTTGTTTTACAAAGCGATTCATGATTAGAACAAAAAACACATTTACACATACCGATGATTTGTCACATAGCATCGTTACCTGTTGGGATGAGAACGTGTTGTTTCCAGAGCACCACAAATTGGGGTGTCTGTAGCTCAGGTAGAGCAGGAAACCTACTAATCAGAAAGTTGCTGGTTCAATCCCCGCCTGCTCCAGCCTGCATGCCAAATATCCTTGGGCAAGATGCTAACCCCAAGTTGCTCTCCAATGCATCCATCGGGAGGATGAATGCGTATTAATGTTAGATAGAAAGCACTTACAGAGAAAAAGCATAGAAAAAAGTGAGTGCATGAATGAGGCAAGTTGTAGAGAGTAGAAAGGTTTTATACAAGAACCAGTTCATTTACCGTTATATTTTAGTTTCATTTTCAGTTCTGTACTTTTTACATGTAATATTGATTCATTAGATTGACTACATGTATTAGACCTAACTTGCTGACAGCAAATTTAAACAACCGTAATAATTTATTTTCAGCGTCTGAAATATTTATTTGGTTTGTTTTTTGTTTTCTTTTTGGCTCCTGATATTAGTCAACTACTATTTGTCAATGTTGAACTAATAATGAATCTAAGAAAAGCTATTTGTCACGGTTGGCCAGCGTCAACCGTGGGGATGTGAGGAAGGAGGAGCCAGGCACGGAGCTCTGAATGCAAGCAGTGCGTTTATTTACAGTGAATGGAAAATAACAATAAATCCGCAGTGCGTTCCCGACTCCCGTGAAATGTCCTCTTCCCAGTGCTAGTGTTCCTTGTCTCCGCTCCTCAGTGTCTGAGCACCCCGTGCTCGCTGCCCTCTCATCTCCACGCTTCTCCTGGGGAGATAACAAACAGGCAGCCGTAAGACACATACAATGCGGCAGACTATCCGTACTGACTGGCCGAGAGACTAACGTGAAGTCACGCAATGATCCAGCGTCAGAGAGAGCGCCACCGCATTCTCAAGTAGCTCCTCTGACAAGGCTTGATCAGCTGTGTGATGGTCTTCAAGTGTGGCCAACCACCTGGCAGGGCCACACCCACCAGGCCTGAAGGTGCCTGTAAACAGGTGCTCTCAGAAACTCCGGCATCCACACACACACACACAGATATACCTGCAAGCAGGGAGAACGAGGGACAGCACACCAAAAACACACATGTCCATAACTGCTGGGTCGTTTAGACTCCTGAGCTGTGCACGAGGGGTCGAACACCCACTGGAAGGCCGGGCACTGGTTTTCAACCGTAATATACCTGATGTGCTCAGGTAACCTGTAGCGCCATGAAACCTCTGTCACACCAGGGCGCATAAGAAATGATGCTTTAAGAGACTGATGGGATCGGGCAGCAGGGAAAACATCCACAAAATGCTACTTTCAGTTTGACTCCCTAAGACTACCTAAACTAAGTAGAGTCATTACATGCTTGTTAAAAGCAAACTCTCATATAGTTTTTAATGTGCTTCTTTCATTACAATGACTAGATAAAGAATGTGGCCCTGTCTCTATTTAACACTGGCTACCCCAAAATGTTTCCAAACCTACAACCGTAACTTTCACTGAGAGATTTTTAGATACGGTTATTGAAGCTGTGGGGTTAATTTTTTAAGTAACATGAGAGAGAGGCAGCAGCATACTGTTAGATTATAATATTATTTTATGCCATGTTATACCCCTAACTAAAGATTGTGAATTATTATGTAGTTTTAGTTTGCATTATTCTCCTGAATTAGAAGAAGCTGACAACTATTGCATTAGTTAAACTGATTTGCATTACATTAGACTGCTGATTTATTGTGGATGAATGATATTGTTTTATGATGCATAATACTGCTGCAGAAAGCCATCGCCTTATTTGTCTGATTAGAAGAGAACAGAGCATGCTGGAGTTTTCTGCCCCAACTCAGCAGGAGCAGATAAACGGGGAGCCAAGGTCGTAGCTTAGGCGCCGTGTGAGAGAAAAGCATGTGAATGTTTAGGCTTTTTATGATAAGGTGGGAGAACCAGAGGCTATAAGAGTTTGATCAATGCTCCACCATTTTGAGATCTGAGGCTGTCTGCATACGGTGTCCATCTCCCACGCGTGTGATCATTAAAATCATCGTTTGACTTAACCCGGCCGGACCAGTGTTGTTATTGTGGTTTTTTTCTCTTGTCTCTTGTCTCCATCCCCATATTTTGAACCATAACAATACACACAGAGCATCAGTGATAGAAAGCTAGGCTAACATAGGGTAGCTACCTGTTCAAGGAGAAACATGTATAGGCCCATCTCAAGTGCCAGTGAACATCTAAATGATTCAGGGAAGACTTTGGAGAAAGTGCTGTGGGGAGATGAAACCAAATTCCAATTATGTGGCTTTAACTGACCTTTTGAAATACGAGTGTGATGCAAAAAATAGCATCCCCACAGTCGAGCAGAGAGATGGAAACATTATGATGTGGGCTACAGGACGACTTAGTCGGGGTTCCAAGCAGTCAGGAAATGTGACATCGTCAGACTGCAGGCCACGGATTGGCTCGTCAGTCGCGGCACTCAATGAGTCATGAGACGGTGTCTTTCACTAAAATCAAAACTGCAGTTTTTTAAAAACCCTGCAACACGGCAAATAGCTGCACAACACCGTGGTTTCCAAGTGTGACAAAAAGCCACAGATACATCATTCACACATTCACACACTGGTGATGGCAGCTACATTGTAGCCACAGCTGCCCTGGGGCGCACTGACAGAACATTGCAGAACCTTCAGCACCTCGTATGAAAAATATTTGACTGTGTGCATGCTTTTAGCACTGTTTGGATTTGAGAAAATCTAAAATAAATCGAAATTTGCTTTTAGAAGTTGTTTTATAAAGTTCAGTGGTATATTATGCATACAATAGGACATCTATTTAGATTTACATCTTCCACAGAAAAAACTGCACATTACTGAAACTTAGTATACTGGACTTTGTTGTTGTCCCACACAGGTTCAGTTTCGAGTGGTAGATGGCTCAGTGCTCAGTCAACCAAGATTTTATGATAGTGGGCACAATGAGATAGATAAGCTGCTTGTAAACAGTACTTTTATGCTCTCTTTTTCCATTTGGATAAGAAAGAAAGAACCAGGAAACAAAGGCAAACAAATAATCTGTGCCTTTATCCCAGATTCACATTATAGGAACAGCTGCTCAATGACCACTGTAGTCTTTGCTTACAGCACTTTTATCTAGATCTATGCAAAGTGATCCACTACACCTACTTTTACAGTTAAATCATTTTATGAGCACTGATGCCATTTTAATCTGAGTTTCTACTCAAATACAATCAGTAAAGAAAAACACAGTCTGTGACGTTTGTTTTGAAGGAAAAGGTATTCCCTGCAAATGTTTATCTGTGTGAGACTATTCAGAAAACAGTCATTTTGTTTTATAGGTGAGACACTTGGCCTCTTTTTTCCTTGTTCTACGTTTGTCTTTTGTCCGATTACTCTGGAACACAAGATGGAAAACTGATATTCTCATGTTAAAAATATAGAAAAAGGATTTTATCACCCATAAATGTTAACTTCTCATGCCTCTAAGCACAAGCAGGAGCAGAAGTGCCCTCTGCAGTTTGTGTGTGGAAGTGCAAAAGCTTACAGCACCTGGTTTTCCCAGGCGGTCTCCCATCCAAGTACTGACCAGGCCCGACCCTGCTTAGGTCACGATATCGGGCAAGCAGAGCTGAAGAGGAGGATGCAGGAGGCCTGTGTGTGTTCAGCAGCCTGCTGCATTGGAGTTTGCCTGGTAACAGATGACTCAAACAGCCCACACACCCGCTGGACGTGACCGCAAACATGCCCCCCTACACCTTTTACATAGCCCGGCTGCTCGAGTTCTTTTGCTGGTTTTTCCCGCGACCCCCCACCTTCTTCAAATCCAACAAAAGTGGTATCAAATGTTTATGCTACGTTTGTGCTGTAAAAATTTTTGTTTGTGCTGCTATCATTTTAAAGATATTCAAGAAAATTTCTAGAGGTCCCCAGAGGTCAACCAGCCCCCCCACATTAATTAAATCAAACAAAACTGGTGTCAATCAACTGTGCTACGCTTGTGCTGGTTTGTGCTGCTAAAATTCTCGTTTCTGCTGCTTCTGTTTTAAAGATATTAACGAAAATGTAAAGGTCAAAAGGTCTCTTCAGTATCCTTCCTGATGGCAGCAAACTGAAGACGCTGTTGAAGAGATGAGTGGAGTCACCTGTAATGAAGAGGACCTTTCGAATGAGGCAGGCACAGTAGATCTCCTGGGGAGGGAGGCAAGAGAGGACCCTGCAATCCTCTCCACTGCTCTCACTACCCGTTGTCATATTTTTCCTGCAGGACCCAGTGCAGGAGTCATACCACACAGTGATGCAGTTGGTGAGGATACTTTCAATGGTGCTCTTTAGAAGGTGCTCATAGTGGGGGTTGAATCTCTTGTCAGCAGAGTGAAGAGAATTGTTATGTGCATTATTATTCAGCCCCCTTTGGTCTGAGTGCAGTCAGTTGCCCATAGACATTGCCTGATGAGTGCTAATGACTAAATAGAGTGCACCTGTGTGTAATGTAATGTCAGTACAAATACAGCTGCTCTGTGACGGCCTCAGAGGTTGTCTCAGAGAATACTGGGAGCAGCAACACCATGAAGTCCAAAGAAACACTCTGATGGACGTGTGGACAGCAATGCTGCCTTGAACAGTACCGATGTTTCAGGGCTGGGTGACGTTGTTGTGTGGGACATCTACATCCTGACATATCAAGGTTACTTTACTTTTAGGTCAATTTGCTTTACAGAAAAATAATAGCATTTGTCATCAAGATATTTATATGACTGCACTTGCTCAGGTTTGTCCGGATTTCAAACTGTTCTAAAAGTCTTTTGATTCAAATCTGGGGCTGTGTTATTGAAAGAAGCAGAGAAATCGATGAACTGAAGTCCTTTACTCTCTACATGTTTGACAATCAGGTGAAGTAGAATCAAAAGCACGTCCTCCACTCCTCTATTGGGCTTATGTGCAATCTGCATTGAATCAAGCTGAAGTTCAGTGTCTTCCATAATCACATTTCTGATGATTTTTTTCAAAGACTGAGGTGAGGGCAGCAGGCCTGAAGTCGTTTAGAACTTTTGGACGACTAGATTTAGGACCAGGAACCACAACAGCTTCTTTCCAAAGAGAGGGCATGAACGATTTATTCAGAATAACCTAAAATATGGGACTGAGTTGTCTGTGACGGTTCTCAGTCATCCAGGTCATTGTAGACTAAGGAGCTTGCAAAGAAAAGCGTCTGGACTTCTTTGAGTTGCTTGAAGACGTTTCACCTCTCATCTGAGAAGCTTCTTCAGTTCTAAGGGTCAGTTGGTGGGGAGTCCCAGATTTAAACCCAGTGGGAGTTTCCCCCCAAAGAGGGACAAAGGACCCCCTGATGATCCTCTACGTAATCACATGAGCCAAGGTGTGAAAGCGGGTGGGGGTCCTAATCAGCCAGGGTTTCGGGTGAGCTCATTGTGAAACCTGGCCCCACCCTATCATGTGATTTCCTGAGGTCAGATGGCCCAGGATGTGAGTGGGCGTTAAGGCGTCTGGGGAGGGAACTCAAAACTGGATTATAGATTATTTATATTATATATTGATATTATTTATCTGAATATTTATTTATCATAACTCTGTTTCTACACTCACTTTATATGAGTGCTTGTTGTTTCTTGTATATTTGCTGCTATGACAACTCAGTTTCCCTCCTGGATTAATAAAGTTTCTCTGATTCTGAAATACAGTGAGCCATTATATTTGTAGTTTCTAACTAACAATATAAAGGCTCTGCAACCGATAGTGCCACAGCACGTCCCACTGGCAGCTGAAGGAGCTTTTATACAAAGGACTTTGTAATTGAAGCTTTATTTATACAGGTCGGCTCATTGAGACTCAATGTCTCATTTACAAGAGAGACCTGTTCCAGACACACATATTAAAATTACAACAATAAGAGAAAAGTTTGTGTAATGTACTCAGTCACATTAAAAACGAGAACAAGTTCCCAGAGATGGTTTCACAAAAACATGTGTACGTCTTTTGAAGTCTGCAAGTGAAATCAACGGAGAGCCTTAAATCCTTCGGTTATGTTTTCCATGAAGACGGAGCAGAAAAGGAGAACGCCTTCTTCCCAAGCTCTGCATGAACTGATGGAACAGTGAATGTAATGATGTCCTGAGACTGCAGGCTGTGACTAAACTGTTTGCCTAACATGTACTCTGATGAATAGGAGGCAGTAACCCAGAAACAGATTGATAGATAAAATGATACTAATGGACCATCCTGTGTAAGACCAATGAGGACCAGTTAACCAGAGAACACAGAGTATAGTGGTGTTCTTCTGTTGTAGAGAAAGATTAAAAATATAAGACACTGGCTCAGCTATGATATTTGCAGCCAAGTGCAAGAAGGAAGGAGAACGATTGTGAGGACGAGTTTCTGGTGTTGGGGCTATTCAAAGCCTTACAAACCTCTTCTACTGTGACAGGTGTGAAGGAAAAGGTATCAGTAAGCAGGAACTACGAGCAGAGTTGTGTGCAAGAGGTTTACCATCAGATACTGTGCTGAACAAAGAGCAAGAAGCAACAAAGTGTTTGTTAAAGCAACATTTCAGTTTTGTCTGACACAGGAGTGGAGTCGATATTTAAGTGAGGAGGAAGCTCTGAGGAGTCACAGCTGGCAGAGACACTTTATAGTTTGCCAAAACCTCCTACGGTCGTTTGGACTGTCAGTCGTTAAAGTAAAAAATAGTTACATCTTGATGATGGAGGCAGTAATCCGATTACACAGCTAATGAAAACGTAGCCAATCAGCATCAGAGCCAGACTTCCTGCCCAGGCCTGGTTTCTCTCATGTAGGAGATCGGCCGGTACTGAACCAAACCAGGCCTGTCCCGACCTTTCACCCTGACCTGGCAAAAAGGGGCGTGTCTGTCCACAAAGTAGACACAACTCTCCTGTAAATGTTCCCAAACTGACATTGTCAGCCTGTTTAATATGACCCCAGTTCAAACTGATGCGGGCTCGGAGCGTGAGATTTTAGTGTTTCTCACAGCACCAACTACGCAGTGATCACTCAGGTCGTTGGCAAAAACTGCAGATGTGGAAAACTTACGCAGCATATTAGTTAAAAAAGGTCAATAAGAGCAGATTTATCTGGGTGTTTAGGATCAAGGCGTGTGAGGCTTTAAATAATTTGAGTCAGTTTTAAAAACAAGCAGCGTGCCTTAAAATCATCAGACACAGAAGAAAGCCAGTCCCAATGAAAATCATCCATCTGAAAGACGTCATTAAAATGCAGCTCAGATAAAAGTTGAACCAGAGACGGTGATGTGCTGGGGGAAGCAGGTGGAGGCTGATAGCAGCCAACAACAGTCTGATTTCCAAACAGATCAATAGTTAAGGCCAAGATTTCAAATGGCTGAGGTGCAGATGGAGAGAACAAGACTTGAGCAGCAAGACAGAGCTTCACATAAACTTCCAGACCTCCGCCTTTTCTGGGACAGTCTGAGAGCTAAATGTTAAATCCATCAGTTGCTACGTTTTTATCCAGTAAAGATTTGGAAAGTCTCAGAAACAACAATGATACCAGCACCGCTTGAACAGCCCAGATTCCAATCATATCCATGTCAGGAAGCACACGACGTGATGCACGTGTAACCCAGACAGTTTTTAACATCTGCTGGTGTTTCACATTCAGCCAGAGGCCCAGGGTTAGGTTGGATACCAGACAATAATAAAAGCATCGTTATTAGACTCTAGAGCTCGTTTATAGCTGACACCACATGTAGAGTTTAAGTTCACACAGAGACGATGACATTTTTCTACAACCAGCAAACAATAAACAAGAAATGTAACAAGAGTTTCAGAAGAAGCTGTTTTACAGAGAAATGATTCCCTGAAGACAAAATTATTATTATCATCTTTATTTCTCCAGGTGAAAATTTAATTGAGATTAAAAATGTTGTTTTCAAGAGAGACCTGGCATCATGGCAGAAAGAGTCAGAAATACATCATAATTCAAACAAATACAAAATAGGAAAAACATCCTACATAAACTTCATAAAGTTTCATTAACAGACTTTGAACAATGGACTTCAAACTTCCCCCCAAAACAACAGAAACACATTTGAAGATAATGAATGACATTTATCCCTCTAAAGAAGGACTTAGACTACGATTTAATATGAATGAGAACATGTTCATAAATGGCTGCAACCAAAGATTTCATCAATCCCTGATTTAGAGACAACAGAACATTTGGTTTGATTTCACAAGATAAGAATGACGACTGAGTTGGAAGATTGTTTTATGTTTAGTCAAATCTTTCATACATAAAGTCGGATTACAAAATCATCCCCTAAGTTTGTTGTTTTATTCAAGGAATTGAAATTATAGAGAAAATCTGTGAAATGACTTAAAGAAAACAAACCACAAAAACTCTATGATGCTCTAAACCTCCTGGTTTAGGTCGGCAACCTTTCTGATGATGAGTGCATCTAACATTTCCTCAGAAGTCAATGTGCCATATGATTGCATTAGCAATAAATTACACACTATATAGAACCACTTCATAGGATTATATTTGTGCGCAGATGTTTGCAGCTATCAGCAAATATTTATCAGCTATTTTGAAACAAAGAAAGACTTTTTATCCATAACAGCAAATGAACTGTACAACAGAAAATACAAATGCTATTTATGGTCTCCTCACAACAATGATAAGAAAAATAAACTGGGCCAATATGTCATGTTTCTTAATACAGAGACACACATGTTAATGTGATCTCTGGTCTCCTCTGAGTGGGAGTTATTATAACTGACTGTAAAAAGTCAGCACAAGGAAAATAAACTGCACCTAAACTTGGTTTATATCTGACCCAGACAGACTGCAGGTCATAACTTCTTACCTGAAGTTCAGTTCACCTGACACTCGGACCGGCGGCCGCCTCGGGTCTCTGCTCCTCCTGCCTCCCCTTTCCCTCATCCACCTGCTGCCTCTGTGGAAGCTCCGCCATAGCCACCACCAAACAACTGACTTATTTTTACACATCGACCAGCATCCGGCCAATCCGCCATCTTTCATTGTTTATACCGTTACAAAAAAATAAAAAAACATCATCGGCCCATTAAAAACGAAAAATCACCATCAGTATGCCCGATGGCCAGTCCAGCTATGGTCGTGCCATCAGTTAACCCTTCACGTGGCAGCTGTGACACGCGTGCCCAGGGTTGCCGACCCCTGCTCTAAAGCATCTGATTTGGATTCCTGAGATCAAATATATTTTCCTTTGTGTTTGTTTTCTTCCCATTTGTGGCTTTAATGTAGTGTTACATCCTGTTTGTTTGCTTCCCTCTGTATACATGTCCAGATTCACTGTTATGTTTCTATTCTTACATTGCTGTGTGATCACTGTTCCCTCTGCTGACTGATGTGACCTTTTGTATCTCACACTGATACTTGTCATATTTGTATCTGCGCCTAAAAGATAAAAAGTTTTCCATGCTAAAACACAGCTCCACCTCCTGCAGTTCTCCCTCTGAACCACTAGATGTCTCTGTTATCTAAATGAAGACGTGCAGCACAGCAACCACAGCAGCGCTCAGATCACACGTGTCCTGTTATTATGTATAAAAGCATGAAACAGGTGAGACAGGTGGGATCAATATTAATGTTGTGGAAATATATGAAAAAGCAACAGAAGAGTGAAAACATTTCCTGTTTCTAGAAAGATCTTTCAGCTCATAGCTGCTCACAGACTGTATTTACAAGTGACAAACTGCAACTCTACAGTACATCTACAGTATATATCAAATATATTCTGTATTCAAATCTATTGAGTGATGTTTGAAAGTCTTTCCAGGTGAGTTTGATCCAGGAGGGTCTGAAGCCAGAGTCAGACAGAGACTGTGCAGAGACTGTAGAAGGACAGAGCAGCAGCAGAGCAGTCCAGATACACTGATGATCCTCTGTCAGATCCAGAGGGACACACAGGGATGATGCTGGACTCTACATTGTGTCTGACAGTGGAGCTGTTCTCAGAGCAGTTCACTCTGCAGCACTGACAGTCATCTGCACTTCTTCTCATTCCTCTGTCAGTCACTGCTGGATGAAGCTCTCCTCTCCACCTCCCAGTAACATGGCCCAGTCAGAGCATCTCTACACACAAGCTGCTGCTGCTTCAACCTCTCTGGATCATCAGGACACAGCTCCTCCTCTCTCAGCACACACACCGTCCTGTTTACCATCACCAGCTCCACCTGCAGAGAGAAGAAGGAAGAGCAGAGGAGATAAACGAGTGTTTCCAGAGACTCTTCATCAGCTGTCAGTCAGTGATGCAGCACATCCAGTATAAAGAGCAGCAGGGACTTCAGTGCTGGGACTGTACTAGGACTCATTGTTGCTTCACTTTTTCTAATCTTTGGATTTTTATTGAAGTTGATGAAAATGTTTTTCCCTCCTAGTTTGAGTTTGGACTTTCATTCATTAGAAGAACCTTGGTGTGTCCACTCTGAGCTCTGTAGGAACCCCAACAACAAGCCCAACAATCCAGATGGACGGTTCCAGCTGTTAACTGGAGGAATTCCATCCAAACATCTGCTCTCACTAAATTCTTCCTCACCTACAGACTGTGTTCTTCACTGC
Organism: Rhamphochromis longiceps; assembly: GCF_057381845.1. Classification (NCBI taxonomy): domain Eukaryota; kingdom Metazoa; phylum Chordata; class Actinopteri; order Cichliformes; family Cichlidae; genus Rhamphochromis; species Rhamphochromis longiceps. The sequence goes on along the minus strand of NC_140559.1, from coordinate 69,728,012 downwards.
TTTAAACTTGGAAATGAATGCAGTCATTGGTCTGCGTGCTGCTTTGTTCAGAGAGCTGATTGGCTGTTGACAGCGTTTGATCAGAGCGTGTCAGCCGTTACCATGGTGACCATAAAGGTCAGAAACAGGAAGTGTTTGTGTCCAATCCTGAAGCCTGTCACCATTCTCCTCTCACAGCTTCACTGAGAAGCTGCAGCTTTACAGGAAACACTGGATCTTTGTTTCATACTGACTGTGTTTAGTACAATACTGCTGACAGCACCACCCACTCACTCCATCACTCTACTTACACCAGAGTCTCCAGTCTGTAGTCTGGACTCTGCTGAAGATCAGACAGCTGCTTCACATCTGGATCCCTCAGGTTGTTGTATCTCAGGTCCAGCTGTCTCAGATGGGAGGGGTTGGACTTCAGCGCTGCTGCCAGATAATCACAGCTGATCTTTGACAAACCACAGTCCCACAATCTGTATAAAGAATGAAAGATGTAAGTTTATTAGACAAAGTGTGAGCTTGAAATCATTCAGTGTTTCATCATCTGTTCAGAGCTGAAGAAGGTTCAGAATGTAGAAGTTTAGAAAATGGAAACTCCAAACAGCTGAAGCCAACAGGAAGCAGCTTCAAACAGGAAACTGTGCAGAGTTTCAGACTATATGTCCTGATGCAGCCAGTTGGATTTTGGAGATTTGAATCTCTGTTCTGTGACTAAGTCCTTGAATCATTTCTTCCAGTTGGTCCAACAAGACAGATTAAGTGTTGGACATGTGTTGTGGCTCCATTAGGGGAGCTTCTAAATGTGATGTGATGGCCCCTCTGGGTCTGTCAGGTCACAGCACTGAAGAGAGCTCAAACTGGGCACACAGTTGTTCCAGTCTGGACCAAAGACTCTATACTGGGACTGAGGGACTGCTTTGACTGCACCCACTGGGACTTTTTAAAGGCTCATGTTCTCACTTAGATCATCGATTTCTACTTACATTTCTTTCTGGGAAAAATGGGGATTACTTTGGAAACAGGAAGTATTTTCCCAATAAGCAGCCCTGGATTAGTAAATCACTCCAACATGTTCTCAGGCAGAAGAAGCTGTCTTGTTATGAGGGAGAGAAGAAAAAGATTGAGGCACAGAAACTTGTTGAAAGAGAGATAAAGCAGCTAAAATCAGGTGTAAAAGTAAAGCAGAGGATGAGCTGAATAAAGGACACTCAAGGCTGGCTTGGAAAGGAATGAAGTCCATGGTGGGGATGCAGAACAAGGAGCAAAGATGAATGTGATGCTGAATCAGCAGAAGACTTGGACTCATTTGATTCCAGCTTTGATATCATTGATTTCAATGAAGAGCTTTGTGATTGTAGCAAAGGGCTGGTAGCTCTGAGAGTCCCACTGATGAGGTGTTTGTGTGGAAATCTCTTAGTGGGACCAAAGAGAGAAAAAGCCCTGGTCCTGATGCTGTGGGAGGGAAATGATTGAAGTGTGCTGTGAGGAACTGACTGGGAGATTTTCACACATTTTCCAGTCCTCCTTGGAACAACAGGAAGTTCCCAGCATATGGAAACAAAGGTTAAGTGTCCTATGGCACTCAGTGATGATGGTGCTGTGGCCCCACCACCTCCACCTCTTTGTAAAGGAACTAACTGTAATCTGAAGCTTCAAATGGGACTAAGACTTCCTCCACTAGGTGGCAGTGTCTGATGAGAAAGTGTTAGTGGAGCTGGCCTGGAGTCAGAAACAGGAAGATGCAGGATTTGGGCTGAAATGGGGAAAAGTGGTTCGCACTAGTGCCTTAAAGCAAGAAGGTTGTAGGTTGAAGCTTGTTGGCCTTTCTGTGGAGGTTGGATGTTCTCCCACAGTCCAATGAAATGCTGCTTAGGTTCATTGGTGCTTCTAAATTGGCTGTAGGTGTGGATGTGAGAGAGTGCTTCTCTGTCTCTCTCTGTTGGCCCTGTGATGGACTGCTCACCTGTGCAGGTGGACCACGCCTCTTGCCCTATGACAGCTAGGGCACAGGCTGCAGCCCTGTGAGCCTAAGCTGAATAAACAGTTAGCAAAAATGATCCATAGATGGCCTGAAATCCCCCAGTTAGCAGTTTGGTAGATAGCTATGACATGCTAATCCCATCCAGCAGCTGTATTCTACCTGTAAGCTGATCCCTGCTGAGCCAAAGCACTTTTTCATATACAAATTACAACCTTTAATAGAAACCTATTGGTCAGCATCTTATTAGCCTGCTGTTAGCTTCATTCCACAGAAAACTGAGAGAAACTAACAGAGTTGATAAAGAATAAAGAGAAATGTGCTGATTTAAAGCCTTTGAAGTGCTTCAGATGATCTCTGTCCACTTCTGTCCACTCATTCATTCATGTAAGCTTTCTAATGCAGCTTTGATCTTCACAGTCTGCTTCATGAAACTCATTCTAACCCTGAATGTCAGAGTGTTCCTCCTTCTCTTTCCCATCATTCATGCTGGCAGTGGAGGAGATTTGGATGTTGGACTGTGTTTTGGATGATGTGTGTATGTTTGTGTTGGACTGCTGTCTGTAAAGCAAACGCACATTTTGCTTTGGATTTCAGTGTCAGACAGACTTTAAGGTGGAATGAAGAGTTGGAGAGTTTCACAGTGAATTATCCAGTGGAGGATTTTTCTTCTTCTTTGAAGGTTTGAAATGTGAACATTGTTCTGATGCAGTCAATGGACTAAACCAGAGAAGAAGAAAACAGACTTTACCATGAAGATCCTCAGTGTGGATCAGTATAATATCAGCCTGATGTCTGCAGTTTAGTGTCAGCACAACTTTCACATCATATTCATCTCAACACAACTAAAACATGCTGACTGACCTCAGAGTTTCAAGTCCACATCCTGGACTCTCCAGGAAACCACACAGATGCTTCACTCCTGGATCCTGCAGCTTGTTGTTGTAGCTCAGGTTCAGCTCTCTCAGATGGGAGGGGTTGGACTTCAGTGCTGCTGCCAGATAATCACAGCTGATCTCTGACAAACCACAGCCCCACAATCTGTATAAAGAATGAAAGATGTAAGTTTATTAGACAAAGTGTGAGCTTGAAATCATTCAGTGTTTCATCATCTGTTCAGAGCTGAAGAAGGTTCAGAATGTAGAAGTTTAGAAAATGGAAACTCCAAACAGCTGACAGAGTTCATACGCCTTTGTCAGGGTCAAATTCAAGCAAGACCATGTGAAAATTAAAACACATCATCCTAGGTGAACTTAAACACCTTTGTTCCCCTTTTGTTAAGACATAGAAAAGTACACCACACAAAAATACTGCAAAAGGAAACGGTCGCCTTATATACATAGTGTATAAACTCAAAATGCACATTTCACTTCAAATTAAGATTAAGGCTTTGAACAGATCACATAGTTCAGTTCAACATATAAGACTTTAAGAATGCACAAGCATCTACTTAAAATCTATTTAATTTATCATCCATGATATTATTTTGTACAATTCCAATGTATTTTGTTCATCTCCCTTAAATAAACAGGCAGTCTTAAAGTATGAAATATTCATATACAAACACATATAAATGTGTGTACTGTCTCAGTGGCTGATAGTACCCCACAGGCCTCAGTGTGAGCTTGAAGACATTTATAATGTTTAAGTAGTTTAATGTGCAGGTGCTGACGATAAACACATTTTGAATGAAAGCCGGGGAACTTTGGTAGCACAGAAACAAGTGGCTATTCTTTGTGACTATATGGATCACTCACAATACCATTATTTCACACAAAGGCACCAAATTAATACTCAAAAAAGCTGCAGCAATACACACAAATATAAACAGTACTTGGTGACAACTTTGCTTTTAGCCTTTAACCCTTTTTGACTACTTTTGATGTGGCCTCTATATTTTACCTTTAAAAACAGTTTATCTTGCCAATCTGTTATTTTCTCATTTTGACCAACTGTATCAGCACAATTTATCTAAATTCAGACAAAATTTAAAATACAAGTAGAAAGTGATATTTTGACTGTAAAAACCACACACATGTTTAACGAATCATCTTCATAACTTGAAATGCAAATAGAGATTGTACACTTTTAAAAATACGCACACGTTTTGCAAACAACAAAGTTATATGGTACTATTTACCAAAAAATGCAGCCAAGGCTCAGACGTTTTTCATATAATCATTTCAAACTATTTACAGAACAATCAGGTGTCAAACAATAGTTTGTGTCACTCTAACACATATGAGAACAGCACAGGGATAAACCTGCAGGTCTGACAGCAGGTGTGTCACTCAGCGTTTACACTGCAATCTGCCTTTGTTGGCTTTAAGGCAGCAACTGTGACGATCACTAGTAGAACTGACACACAAAACAAAACAACAGCTACACACTAAATACACAAGACAACAAACTAACTTGAGACCAAACACGGTAAACGTCACAAATCTCTCACGTATCAAAACTCTCTCTCTCTTTCGCTCACTCGCTCTCTCTTGCCGGTCACTCCTAAAACTTCCCCCTTTTGCTAAACAACCAAATGTCATGTTTCCATATCATTTTTGATTGGTCGACATGGTACATTTTCCCACCTATAGGGCTTTGGAGCGTGATGTCACGGGAGATGGGCCATGCCCCCTTCCGCCATGACAGTAGGCCAGCCAAAGGATACCATTTCAGCTATGGATCGTACGTGTTGTGTTGTCGGTTGCAACGTTAGATCACACGATCGTGAAGGCAAGAAGCTGGATAACGGGCTCTCTTTTCATCGTTTTCCATCCTGGAGGCAATGTGAGGGATCCCATGTATCCGATATTACTAAACAAAGACGTCAGGCTTGGATTGCAGCGGTGAGACGAGCGGATATCGAGTTCTCTGCAATCCCCAGCTTTTTGTTGGTTTGCTCACGGCATTTTCTTTCCGGTGAGTTCTAAATTAATTCATATCACTCTTGAAAGGCTTTTAGTGTGATTTTCAACGTGCTGCAGTCATAGATAATGAGATAAAACATGCTAATGTGTGATGCTGCAGAACCACATCATGTCGACTGAGTAGCTTATGATTTGGCATTATTGCAGGCAAACCAGCATATGAAATGGATGTAACAAATCCAGACTGGGCACCAACACTGCACATGGGGCATGACGACATACCTGTATCAGACTCGGACCGGCACTCAAGGCGTACGCAACGGAAGCGAAAAAGAGCACCCATCGGAGGTAAACAACCCCCCCCCTCTAAAAACATACTAAATTGCTATCACTGTACACTAATCCGCACATAACTTCCAGATGAATCACACACCTGTCATTGGAATATTGGTGTACATTTACCTTATGTCTAATTTTATCTTACAGGCTTTCGTTATGCAGCTGCAGAGTCTGAAGGTGTGCCCCGTGCAGAAGTGATTGATGAAGATCTGACAGAAGACCAACAGCAAAATCACAATGTCATGGAGGCAGTGGACAGCAGTTGTGTTGGACAAGTGGAGGTTGAGGTACCAGCTGCAAATGTGGATATACTGAAGAAATGTAAACCTTTTAAAATGATGACAGATTACAAACTCTCAGCTGTGTCTGTAATCAAACCTCTGTAACTTTGCTTCACTTCAGCAGCATCAGCTCATGTTCGCATGTTGATTCATGGTTTGCTTCAGTTTTTGATGGACTGCAGAATATTTTGAAGGTTATCTGCTATAAAAAGCCAGAACAGGAAAATCTGCTTCATGTGTTTCTGTTTGATCCTCAGTGACTTTGACACAAAGGCCTCTGCTGTGATGATCACACCTCTGATCAAGTCTCACAGTGTCAGCTTTGTTTTTATACATATGGATATGTGCTGATAAATGATCAGAGTTATAATATTTCCCACTGCCTGCTGTGTGCCGTGACCTTTGACCTGCTAAAGACAGTCAGCTGTGGATTATTCATTGTTGTGTCTGATACTTAGAACTGTGAGGAAGAACACTACACAGTTAATCAGGGTCCCCTCTCTCTGAATCAGGAAAGGTGGGCAGGCCGCGTGTGGGCCGCGGGCCATACGTTGAGTCTCACTGTTTGAAATGTGAACATTGTTCTGCTGCAGTCAATGGACTAAACCAGAGAAGAAGAAAATAGACTTTACCATGAAGATCCTCAGTGTGGATCAGTATAATATCAGCCTGATGTCTGCAGTTTAGTGTCAGCACAACTTTCACATCATATTCATCTCAGCACAACTAAAACATGCTGACTGACCTCAGAGTTTCAAGTCCACATCCTGGACTCTCCAGGAAACCACACAGATGCTTCACTCCTGAATCCTGCAGCTTGTTGTTCCAGCTCAGGTCCAGCTGTCTCAGATGGGAGGGGTTGGACTTCAGTGCTGCTGCCAGATAATCACAGCTGATCTCTGACAAACCACAGCCCCTCAATCTGTATAAAGAATGAAAGATGTAAGTTTATTAGACAAAGTGTGAGCTTGAAATCATTCAGTGTTTCATCATCTGTTCAGAGCTGAAGAAGGTTCAGAATGTAGAAGTTTAGAAAATGGAAACTCCAAACAGCTGAAGCCAACAGGAAGCAGCTTCAAACAAACACAACAAGAGAAAAAACTCTGAATGTTTCACATTAAAGTCGTACATTTATCATAAAAACAGGACAAAGACTTGAAAAAGTCATGTTTTTCCTTCCAGGAACCACAAGGCTTCACTTTTAAAGGTGAAGTGTGAAAGAAATGGACATATTTGAAGTCCAACACCTTTTTCCAGTCACATTATTAAAGCAGACAAACTACAAGCTCATTTTCATTCCAACAAGTCATCTTCTGACCTGGACTAACAACACTGGTCTCTATGTGCAGCTGGCTGTGAGACCAGTGCTCAGGGAGCGTCTACAAAGTGCAACACTGAAAGAACATCACACACTAGCTGTGTCCCAAAACGTCGGCTGCATCCTTCGGAGGACCCGGTATTCGCGGTCTACGTGGGCCGGGTCCTTCAAAGATCGAAAAGGCTGGAAGTGCGAGGCTGTGAAATGGGACGGTCTAGCCTTCAGATTTGCGTCACCGCTGTCTTTGTGGAGTTTAATAAACTCGGCCGTCTGCTCCTTGCTATCTAAAATATAACAGGACACTGGCGTAAATTCTCGACCGTCTCACACTTCTGTTTAATCAGTTTCCTGTTTAACGTTTATTCAGCTGTGTGAAAATCCCGGAGGAACTTTGATCTCAGCCAAACCGATTTACTCCGGAACAAATAAAACACAGAAAAAAGGCAAACAATTACATTTTTAAGTTATCCGAGTGACTTATATATCATGTTTAACCTGAGTAGCGAAAGAGCGGGGTCTGAAAACGATGAAGCCGGGCGTCCGCTGCTCTCGCCGGCTGGAGTGACCATTGAACCCCCCGGCTTGCTAGCGAGCGGGTGGGTAACAGACGTCTCCGAAAACGTCTGCACACTTTTGCAAATATGCGATGTCTTGATAAACCAAGCAGATATTTGAAGTTTACACAGCTACTTTCTCGCCTGAAAATATGTTAAAAGTTTATTTTGTGACCCAGAAAGATTAATAAGAGTAATTTGAAAACTTAGTAGCTGCCGCCATTGTTGGCAGCTGAAATTTGGCTGGGCCGCGCTATGAATTCTGGGATATGGTGGGCCACGAAGGACACACCCGACGAATCCTTCAAATTCGGGGAAATGAAGGACGCATTTGTCGGGCACATTTGAAGGAGTCGACAAATACGGACAGCCTTCATCGCCTGGCTGTGACGTAATCGGCCTTCAAATGCAGCCTCTGGAGGATGCAGCCGACGTTTTGGGACACAGCTACTAATTTGCTTCCATCATCCAACCTGAAGAGGAAACAGAGACGCCTCCCCTTCAAAGTAAAAGCTGCTCCTTTTGGACACAGTATCAAAGAAAGTCTACAGTATAACATAGAAAAGACAGAACAAAGTTTTGGTTGTTTTTAAATTGTGCAGAAATGAAACTACACTAAGCTCAATTATGTGACAGACATTTCATCCCATGTCAGTTTGGCCTCATCCTGGGCCGGATTATCCAGCACACACTCTGACCACAGGTCCATGTTGAGCAGGATGAGCTGCTGGCTAATCTGGAGGCTGTAGCAGCAGCTCACAGTCACAGTGGATTTCCACTCATGAAAAAGCTCTGGCTGCTTCATTTCTCATCTCATATCAGAGACTTTAAAGCTTCACTGAAGCTGTACTGTGATGCTTCCATATCCCAGTGAGGCCTCCATAATGATTTCAGCTGTTCTGTACACACACTGTGTGCCCTGTATGGCTCAAAGTCTCTGCAGCCTGTTTTTATCTGCTATCATCAGATCTTCATCATCCTCATTCACATCCCTCACACACTCTACAGCCTCATCAGCACTGACTTCATCTTCACTGACTGATGGAGCACAACATGAACCTGTGGAGGCTGAAACACTGTCCTGTCAAACATCTCCCCGTCACCACTCCACTTCTGTCAGCCTTTAAATGAACCCTGCTCAAGTCTGTCACTTCTGTTTGGAGCCAAACGAGGTTAAAGATTACGCCACTACATTCTTGTCTAGAAAATATTAAAGTGTATTTGGTGACACACAAAAAAGGGTAAAAGTATAGTTTGGGTCCACACATGTCCAAACCCTGGTGTGTAGGCCTACTTAGTATTGAGAAAAGCCCACTAAAAGAACGCCCACCAGACCAAAGCAATGGTTTTGAATTGATCAGCATTAACCCCGCCCCCTGACTTTGATGGGTGAAGCTGACAAATAAAATGTATTTATGAACAGCGATGCAGGGCCAGGAGTAGCAACGTGAATTAAATAAATACATCATTAAATAATTCATTAAATGTGTCAGTAAAATAATTAAAATAGAAAACAAACCAACAAAATATGTAATTAACTAATTTGAATTGTACATAAATACTTAATGAATTATTTTAAATGAAATTGACCGATAATTCATTGTGATTTTGTTTTGTGTTTTGATGAGCTAATAATCAGCTCTCTTTTTCTCATTGTTGTTCTAAGCCGCTTATCCAAAGGTAAGGCACTACCTGTTGAATTATTTCCAAAGTGTGCCAAATTGGACATTACAAATTAAAGTCTACTCACTGAAATTACTGGGGAATGTCTGCTTTGATTTTGATGAGAATCTCATGACAGTACTGAGGATTTAATGCAGTTGGACTGCTAAAAATGATTGAATGCGGTTGGACCGCTAAAGGATTTAATACGGTTGGACCGTGGAAAGCAGTTGGACTGCTGAGTGATTTTAGTATATTAGGGAATTTGGTTATTGTTTGGGGTGGAGCCCGTATTGGTTATAAGGTTGGACCTGCTTCAGTCTTACACTTTTTTGGCTGTTTTACTGTTGTTCCAAAGTATTATAAATTATTCAAGAACGTCAGTTGGACTGATAGGAAGCGCAGTGCTCAGAGGTAACGCTTGCCAATGCCAAGGACGCTTAGGCATTGTCCTCGAAGAGGGATAGTCAGTTGGTCACTGTGGAGCTTGGGGCACTCCAGAATAACTAGGAGTTAGAGTCTCCTTACCGTTTGGAACGGTAGTCTGCGCTTTTTTGGCCAGCAGAAGTTGGACTTCGGGCGTGTAACTTTAACTTAAAACTTCGGGGTAAGCCTTGGCTGTGAAATGCCAAAAATAGAGCTTCAGGCAAAGTTTGGGTTGGTTGACGCTTTTAAATTGAGTTAGGGATTTTAGAGATGAGGCCAGAAACTGTTGGACAGATACTGGTTAATTGATCACAAAAAAGTTGGACTTTATCGGTTGGACCGTTAACTTAAATTTGTCGAAATTGTTTAGGCGCTAAAGCTGACAGATGTGACAGTGGTTGTAAATATAAGACGTCTTTGTAATATAAAATAAGAGATCTCTGTGTGAAAGGAGTCTGAGGCAGTGCTGGAGCTATTTTTAGACTGTGTGTGTGTGAGTGTGAAAATGCAAATTAGTCAGCAGTGAACTGTTTAAACCACAGTTGGTTTTACAAATACTGCTGCAAACATTGTTGAGTGTGTGTTTAAGACGCCATTTATGTTCATTAGAGGGCTATAAATAAAGTTTTGAGTTGCCGTAGTGAATGTATAGTAATTGACTGAGTTTTGATATATAAATATAGTGAGTGCACTGTATATATTTAAGACTAACATATTACTTTTAGGAGTAACCTCTCATCAGCAATAAATGCTGGTGTGTTTTATTTTTTCTATTCTATGTGTGTGCTGTGAGAATTAATAGAGGTTTCAATTGTTTTCTTTGACTTGCTCTTTCTGATTATGAAAGGCATGTCTGAAATACTCTTAGGAAAGCGTGTTGTGAGTATATTCCTCAACTCTTGTCACAGTTTAAGTGTGTGAATGCTGTGAGTAGCAGGTTTTGAGTGATTGGGTGTGATTTGTACAAAATAATAAATAATAATAACACTATGAAAGTTGATAGTAGAGTGAGTGCAGAAGTGGAAGTGTGAGAGAAAAGGCGGTGTGTGTGTGAGACGATCTGACAAACGCAAAGAATTTAGTATATTTAGAAGTGTGTGCGTGAAATAAGGGTGAATTGTTTTAGATCAAGACTTAGTAAAACAAGAGTTTTATTAGCCTGTAAAAAAAACAAAACAGGAGAGATAGAAACAGAAAATATGGTTCTGAGCAGCTGCAAGGTTGACAGGAAATGGTGTGTGTGACAGGAACTTTGCATGCCCATAAAAGGAACTGACTGTGACAAGTGAGCACACAGAGAGAGAAACATACGAGTTAAACTCCAGGCAGATGAAGCAAATGGAGGTTTTAAGAAAATAAATGAAAAGGATATTAATTGTATGCTTTAGTGTGTCAATACAGGTGGACTTCTTTCAACCTAGAATCTTGAGTACAAAACCATTGATTAACAGAATTGGGAGGAAAACAGGCCAGATTTTGGCTTAAAATTTTACAGCTTGACCTCCCACTTGTCCCGATCCTGAGAAGAAGCTCATAGGACAGTTAATCTCCTGATGAAGACCGACAGAACATCGTGGACTTCAAGAATTAACAGCAGGCAAAAGACAGTGCAACTGAAACTACACTGACGATACCAGCAGCAGCATGGAAGAAAAGCACGTGATGGAAAATGCACGGTGAACTGCAGGCTGGTAAGAACAGTGTGACATAACTGTTTAAAGACACTGAATGGGATATTTTGCCAGGCTGGGATTTAATCTAAAAGGAAAATACTGAAAAGAGCAACGGAGAAGAAACAGAGAAGAAACAGACTGTGTTTGCTGGGGATCACAAGACAACAAAGGACACTAAGAGAAGGGCACAGGGGCCAGTGGGAAGGTGAAGCCCAGACGAGTTCGACTGCGAGAATAGAGGGTACAATTGGGTTGAAATTGAAGCCGGAACTCAGGATGGTTTAGGGATGTCCACGTCACAAACAAAGAGGTAAACAAAAAGAAGGTAAAATAAAGAGAGAAAATAACTGACAATTACATTAATGAATAGAAGACACACATACAGATATTACATAGATTTATTTTTAGGATAAAGGGGAGAGCTTATACGTAGAAATGACTTTTTATACATATTGCATTTTGTGCCTTTAAGGGAGTTGTGGCTCAATTCGTCTCTTGAGGGTCACGAGCCTTTGGCTAGCGCTATGATTAGCCAATCTACTGTGAGGATGATATGAGTTATTGAAGGATTGCACACGCTTACAGACACAGAGTCCATAAACACACATGACAGTATTGATTCCAGGCAAAAGGCCTCAAATTAATTTAGCGTTTAACTGAACTTGAGCTGGCCCTGTAACAAGTGACAGAAAAGAGGAACTGAATAGGAGTTTCTTGCTTTAGAGAAGGACCAAAGGAAGGAAAGCATATATTTTGGTTAAGTCTGATAAACTAGAATGAGAAGGTATTGTTACATCAAAGGAGCAAGATGAAATAAAAAGGCTGTACCAAAAACAGGCTATAACATAGGAAATGTGAGTTTTAAAATGAAGTTAGTGTTAACCAGAGATGGGCAGTAACGCGTCACTTGTAACGCGTTACTGTAATCTGATTACTTTTTTCAAGTAACAAGTAAAGTAAGGGATTACTATTGCAAAATTGGTAATTAGATTACCGTTACTTTCCCGTAGGAACGCTGCGTTACTGCGTTACTAAAACCGAGATTTTTTTGCGAGAATGTCTCATGACAGTGACGTAAGCGAGTGCGCCGTTAGTGACAACAGCTGTGTGCAGATCAACAATGGATCATAAATCGATTGTGGGAGAGAGTATGAGCGTGCAGCGTTTAAAGCGTGGAAGTACTGACCTTATTTTGAGTTTGATTCCATAAAAAGTGACAGAAACATTAGTGTCCGTTGTGCGTGGGAAGAAAACCTTTTACAGCGAAAAAAAACCCCTAAACTTCCAAGCAAGCACCGAGTGCGCAACGACGTAATGGGAAATTCACAGAGAAACTCGCGGATTCTTCAACTGACCGCGGCACACCTGCACCAGGGTAAACCTCCGCCTACCCCCAGTCCTGCTTTACAGGTCAAAATAGAGCAACAGGACCGCTGAGTCTTTGAGTTTATTTATTTTCTGCTGTGTTTTACTTGCATCTATTAGAAAGACTGAGTGTAAACACAAAAAATATTTCATTTTATGTGCTGGAATGTGCAGAAAATAGGTTTCAATGTTAAACTAATTTATTCAAGTCAGAGAATGTTGCATATAATTAAATTTTTGCTTGATGCATAAAATTAAAAGATTAAAACTGATAAAACAAGTTTAAAAAAAGAGACTTTTCCATTTGATTACATTTTGTATGATGGATTATGCAGAAAAAGTAGAATTGGGCTGAAAGATCTATCGCTTTATCACCTATTCAGGTTGTAAATCGTGTTTTTAAAAAGTAACTAAGTAACTAAGTAATTAATTACTTTTGAAAATAAGTAATCAGTAAAGTAACGGGATTACTTTTTTGGGGAAGTAATCAGTAAAGTAACGGGATTACTTTTTTGGGGAAGTAATCAGTAATTTGTTACTGATTACTTTTTTCAAGTAACTTGACCAACTCTGGTGTTAACACACAGGAGTTGTTTCAAGGCAGCGTTTAGCTATGATAAAATGTATGCAGGAGTAATTGCTTATATGTTTAAACTTAATTGATTAAAGTGGTTGTTTTTTTTGGATCTTTTAGTAGAATAGGCGCTTATAATGATTTTCTTGTGAAAGGAGATTCTAGGTCAGAGTGGAGGCCTTGCAGCAGCGAGACTTCTGTGTACAGGATGTTGATGATTAGATAAGGCAAGCGACAGGAAACGCATGCAGGGAAGTGAAAGCAGCGTTTTAAGAGTTTTAAAATGATGAGTAACGTTGAAGAATATATATAAATACAAGTCAATAAGTCAAGAAGATAATTAGGATCAGGCTTTTGATTAAAGAGTCCCAAAGATGATAAGTTAGGGAGGTGCAGGAAAAGGTGTTTTGTTTGCTTTACAGAAGATCTCGGCGACCACAGGGGGGTGAGGATCCTGGAGGCCCGAGGCATGATGGACCACAAGAGAGGGACGCAGAAAAAACCTAATCTTACGCATGGAGTGTTCTCGAGGGGGAGCTGGTGTTTATTACTGGGCCACTTAGATGACATGAGGTTGTCTGATTTGCTGAGCCAGAGGACGGCTAGAGAGGGTCAGAGCGGGAGTGGTGACCCCGATGTCCATGATGCCATGGATGGACATGGAAGCAGCTGAGTGGGCCGAGGAGTGACCCAACACAATGTATTGTGACCTCTGGTGTTCCAGAGGTCGAGAGAGGGAGTATTGAGATTGGAGAGATATTTTGCTGCTATTGTTAATAATCATCATCATTACCATTGCATTAATAATATAATCTACAAAATTGATATTGCATTCAGATGTTTAAACAGTGTGTGTCTTTCAGAAAGACTAAGTTGCAGGCTGACAGGAAGTTGCAGGTTTGAAGAGTGTGCCTTTTGCAGAACTGAAACCGAAAGCAGAGTCTAAGTGCAGGTTATTTTGAGGAGCCTTTAAGGACGAGGCACACACTTAGTTAAAGAGAATCATTTATAGGTGGAAGTTTACTCATGTTTTGCTCGGGGTTGCAAAAGAGCAGTTTGTCGCAGAACTGCTGCTGATGTGTCACGATGATAAGCGAGCATCCGGCAGTGACAGGAAGTACCTGCCATGAAGATAGGAGATAATGTTCTTTTAAACTGTGTTAAAAGTCATTGTGGTTTTGATTTGACGTGTGCATATATTCTGTTTGTGACGTATGAGGGGGCGTCATTAAATTCAAGCCCTGATGGTATAAAATATCTGTTTATGCTTTGATTAAGTCGGAGATCAGCCCGGTCTGCGAACGGAGCTGGTCTTCCCACGCGTGTATTTCATTAAAATCAATTGTTTGACCAAGTTCTGGACCATGGTTGTTTGTACTCTCCTTCCCCAATATTTGAACCTTAACATTAGTTTACTCAAAATAAATTTAAGACATCAATATTAAAGGTTAAATTATGATAATGAATACATGCAACTATAACTGATGACATAAGAATTTGGATTTTTAAGCTAAAGCGAAGGTGCTGACTCACTTGGCATGTTACTCTCAAATCCTCCCTAATAACAATAACATAATTACACTTTAGCCACAAGAGGGCAGCAGCATTAATACAAGTCACATGTATATAAAGGTACAGTGATTATATTACAGTGATTTTGACAAAAACAAAACAGAAGTTCATGGCAGTGTGTTTTTCCATAACATACCAACCAAATTAAATAATAAAAACTTCATAACTTACAGAGCTTTTTTAGAGACTTTGACCACTGGCAGCAGCCTCAGAAGAGCCTCCTCTGAAGCAAAGTATTTCTTCAGGTCAAACACGTCCAGATCTTTTTCTGATGACAGTAAGATGAAGACCAGAGCTGACCACTGAGCAGGAGACAGTTTATCTGTGGAGAGACGTCCTGAACTCAGGGACTGTTGGATCTCCTCCAGTAGAGAACGATCATTCAGTTCATTCAGACAGTGAAACAGATTGATGCTTTTCTCTGCAGACAGATTCTCACTGAGCTTCTTCTTGATGTACTGAACTGCTTCTTGATTGCTCTTTGAGCTACTTCCTGTTTGTGTCATGAGGCCTTGCAAACGAGTTTGATTAGTCTTCAGACCCAAGAGAAAACGAAGGAACAAGTCCAGGTGTCCATTGGGGCTCTGTAAGGCCTTGTCCACAGCACACTGGTAGAAGTATTTCTCTGTCTGAGAGCTTGTTTGTTGTTTTTCCAGCTGATTGAGTCCAGAGTTGATGAAGGTCAGGTGGACATGAAGAGCAGCCAGAAACTCCTGAACACTGAGATGAACAAAGCAGAACACCTTGTTCTGGTACAGTTGTTTCTCCTCTTTAAAGATCTGTGTGAACACTCCTGAGTACACTGAGGCTGCTCTGATATCGATGCCACACTCTGTCAGGTCTGGTTCATAGAAGATCAGGTTTCCTTTCTGCAGCTGATCAAAAGCCAGTTTTCCCAGTGACTCAATCATCTTCCTGCTCTCTGGACTCCAGTGTGGATCTGTCTCAGCTCCTCCATCATATTTGATCCTCTTGACTTTGGCCTGAACCACCAGGAAGTGGATGTACATCTCAGTCAGGGTGTTGGGCAGCTCTCCTCCCTCTCTGGTTTCCAGCACATCCTCCAGAACTGTAGCAGTGATCCAGCAGAAGACTGGGATGTGACACATGATGTGGAGGCTTCGAGCTTTCTTGATGTGGGAGATGATCCTGCTGGCCTGCTTCTTATCTCTGAATCTCTTCCTGAAGTACTCCTCCTTCTGTGGGTCAGTGAACCCTCTGACCTCTGTCACCATGTCGACACACTGAGGAGGGATCTGATTGGCTGCTGCAGGTCGTGTTGTTATCCAAAGGCGAGCAGAAGGGAGCAGGTTCCCTCTGATGAGGTTTGTCAGCAGCTCATCCAATGAGGTGGACTTTCTTGTTTCAGTCAGGATTTTAGTTTTGTTGAAGTCCAAATTAAGTCGACACTCATCCAGACCATCAAGTATGAACACAACCTGGAAGTCTTCAAGCCTGCAGATTCCTGATTCGTTAGTTTGATTAAAGAAGTGATGAACAAGCTCCACCAAGCTGAACTTTTCCTCTTTCAGCACATTCAGCTCTCTGAAAGTGAATGGAAATATGAACTGGATGTCCTGGTTGGCTTTGTCTTCAGCCCAGTCCAGGCTGTATTTCTGTGTTAAGACTGTTTTCCCAATGCCAGCCACTCCCTTTGTCAGCACTGTTCTGATTGGTTCGTCTCTTCCTGGTGAGGCTTTAAAGATGTCTTCTTGTCTGATTGTTGTTTCTGGTCTGTCTGGTTTCCTGGATGCTGTTTCGATCTGTCTGACCTCATGTTCATCATTGACCTCTGCAGTCCCTCCCTCTGTGATGTAGAGCTCTGTGTAGATCTGATTCAGGAGGGTTGGGCTTCCTCCTTTAGCGATGCCCTCAAACACACACTGGAACTTCTTCTTCAGTTGGGCTTTAAGTTCACGTTTACAGAGTGGAGCAAATTCTGAAAGTAAGAAATTCAGAAAATAATATTATGTAATAAATATGTCTGTGAAGGTTCTCAGTTATCCAGGTCATCGTAGTCAAAGGAGCTTGCAAAGAAAAGCGTCTGGACTTCTTTAAGTTGCTTGAAGACGTTTCACCTCTCATCCGAGAAGCTTCTTCAGTTCTAAGGTCAAATGGTGGAGAGTCCCAGATTTAAACCTAGTGGGAGTAACCCCCCACAGAGGGACAAAAGGACCCCCTGATGATCCTCTAATCGCCTGAGCCAAGGTGTGAAACTGGGTGTGGGTCCCAATCAGCCAGAGTTTCGGGTGAGTTCATTATGAAACCTGGCCCCACCTTATCATGCGAATTCCTGAGGTCAGATGGCCCAGGATGTGAGTGGGCGTTAAGGCGTCTGGGAAGGGATCTCAAAACTGGATTATAGATGGCAGAGAGTTGGTGTTGTAAACCACCGCCTCTGTTCAAAGATGGTCGCTCACAGTGGACATAGATGGCTTCTTTCACTCCTCTTTCAAACCATCTGTCCTCTCTGTCCCAAATATTTTGGACATGATAAGGTGGGGCCAGGTTTCACAATGAACTCACCCGAAACTCTGGCTGATTGGGACCCACACCCAGTTTCACACCTTGGCTCAGGCGATTAGAGGATCATCAGGGGGTCCTTTTATCCCTCTGTGGGGGGATACTCCCACTAGGTTTATATCTGGGACTCTCCACCATTTGACCTTAGAACTGAAGAAGCTTCTCGGATGAGAGGTGAAACGTCTTCAAGTAGACCTCTAAAGAAGTCCAGACGCTTTTCTTTGCAAGCTCCTTTGACTATATAATAAATATCATAGCCTTTCAGTACCCTGAAAGGATGAATGTCTATTGGTCCATTTCTTGAGCTATTAGGAAAGATCAATATTCAGTCTTTAGAGAAATTCTCTTACTGCTCTGCAGATGGTCAGCCATCTCATGCTGCTTAAGTCTCCTCAAGAAGTGGAGTGTGATCTTCAGAAATGCTTCTCTGCAGCTCTTTCTTTCATCTTCATCCTCACCTTCAAACATCTCCTCATCCTCCTTCTGGCTTTTTATGGTTTCTGGGTGATCTGGACACAGAACCTTCTTGATTTTCTCCAGCTCATTCTTCACAAATGTTGTGATGTGTTTCTCCAGCCGCTGGAAAAGAAGACTATATGAATTACCCAGTGGTAAATGGACTGGTTCTTATATAGCTCTCTTTGATACTCTGTGCACACAAAGCATTTTATACAACATGCCTCATTCAACCAAGCACATTGTTCTATGCTTAAATACTTTCTTTCACACTCTGATGGATGTATCAGAGGGCAGCTTGGGTTTAGTACGTTACCCAGTACATTTGCCAGCCAGGGTTTGATTCACAAACCTAACTAGTAGCTGACCTGCTCCCCTCCTGAGCTACAGTCACCCCAATCTGACTGAAATCATGGAGCCCAAACTCTGATGTATGTTGGACACACTGACAATCCTCTGGTCCACAAAGTGCAGCATAGAGGTGACTGAAAAGAACAAATGTAAACGTAGTACTACAAACCATAACCACAGAGTCCAGGTGTGTTTGATGTTGCTGTGCAGACTGACCAGTGGAAACCTCTGCTCTCTGCTGGTCCACTCTGTGGAGGAGTAATGTATAATTAGCTCATGTTATGTCTGTCCACACACAGACACAAGCTAAAGGTCCATGAAGTGATGTTTGGATGGGTTCAGTCAATCAGATGACTGTCATGGTGAAGCTTTGCTAGTCCTGCTGATCCCACTGAGAATGAACAACTCAGTTTCCAGATGTCTGTAGTTTTCTGCTCAGTTTCTTTGGTCCCAACAGCTCTTACCATCTCCTGCATAAAGCTTTCCCTCCATGCTCAGATGCCCTGGAACAAGGTGCTCTCTTTATATCAGTGACTGGTTTAAAGGGACAACTTGCAGTGCTCGCCAACCTTTGTGTCAGCAAAAGTAGTTCTAATGTTTCTTACATTTATTACATTTTTACATTTTTGCACACACAAATCAATGAACGCAAAAACATAAACTTTTCAGACATTTTGTTTTACAATGTTACAAAACTCAGTTCACAACTACACAGTCTGATTTACAAGTACAAAATATTTATGACCACAGTTTGAGCCGATGTATGTCCCGAGTCTGTGGACTCAGTGGTTTTGTTTTGATTGTTATTGTCTTTTGTTACAATTTCATTCTGATTAAGATTTTCTAGTTCTGAGGTTTTGGTTTCTGTGTTCCCTCTGTACTGTGTTAGTATTGTGTCTCTGTGTTCACTTCCTGTTTTATTTTGACAGTGCCATGTCCTATGTTAGTGGCTGTGTCCCAATTCAGGGTCTGCATGCTTGAAGTACGCATTTTAAGTGCAATTACGTCACTGCCACATGACAACGGCTGTCCCAATTCGAAGTGTACTTCAAATTCATACTCCAAATGCGCCATTGATTTTCCCAAATATCATATATCCCACAATTCATAGCGCAGCGGTGGGTGTGGATAATTTTGCCGCAAAATACGGCAGAAGGGAGCGGCCAAGAGTGAACTGTCAAAAGTAAGTACTGAATATGACGTCACTTATTTATGTGCGAATGTTTAATAACGAAGAACATTAAAACATCACTGTTGGCCACATGTCGGCAAAGTTGTGTGACATTAGTGATGTTTGTACTTTCAGCGTTAACTTAGTTTTAAAGCCTCTACTTATTGATATATATATATATATATATATATATATATATATATATATATATATATATATATATATATATATTAATTAGAGGGGGGAATCACCATACATCCCACGATACGATATTATCACAATACTTAACGCACGATACGATATTATTGAGATTTTTAAAAAAAATATTTTGCAATATTCAGATTCTGTACATAAAGTTAAACTTTATCAATATTCATTTTATCTAATATCAAAGTCTCGCACTCAGTCTTTCTCTCATTTCAGTCAGTTTTATTGTTGACAAACTGAACGGTTTGTATTACAGTCTAGTCCAACTTAACTGAATGCAACCATCTGGTACAATTATAGCTATTCTGAACTAAGCAATTTATGAAAACTATGCAGCCCATTCAGAAACTGAAGAATTTTAAAGTAAATTAAAACAAAATATATATTTACATTAAATAAAAAAAGTTTTAAACTTAATTAAAATAAAAAATGTCTTAAATTAAAATAAGTAAACTGTCATGTTTATTGCTGCCAAAAAAAAGTTAAACACATTTGGACAGTGAAGGAATGTCAGGATTCTTGCTCAGAAAAAGGATCAACATGCTCTGAGCACAAAAACCGTTTTTGTAACAAAATATCGATTTCTGCTGTCCCTGTATCGATACATTATTAGCAAACAAAATATCACGACATATATATATATATACACATATATATATATATATATATATATATATATATATATATACACATATATATATATAGCATATTATGCTTACATTACCACAGTGAGATGATTTTAGTCTCATGAACAACATTAGCTAATTGTTATTTACTAACTAATCTTGAAATGACTGTTCAGCACAGAAATGAAGCCCAACAATCATGTTTTACAGTCCCGTGGTCTCAGGCTCAGATACTCAACTAATAAAGTGATGTCATGACAAAAATGAATGACCAACAAAACATTTTTTCTCCTTCATTTCTGTCAAACAATGCTGTATGTAACGTTTCTCGCGGTTAGTATCATGGTTGCTAGGCAACCTGAGCAGCACGGCGAAGGCTAGACCGTCCCATTTCACAAGCCTCTCACTTCCGCACTTCTCGTACTTATAGTACGCACTGTACGTAGTACGCGTAGTGCGCATACTTCAAGCGTGCAGACCCTGTTTTCTCCTGCTTGTTGCTGGTTCGTCTGTGTTGTCTCCCCGTGTCTCCGTTTAAGGTTTCAGGTTAGTTTTTTGTTTTTTTCAGTAGAGGTTATCTTAGCTTCTGCACAGGCCATCTCCACTGCACTTCACCGTTTCAATAAAGCTCACTCACTTCACAGCAGTGTCGGCATCTTGGGTCCTTTATTAAATTCAACATGGCTCGCCCCGCTAGCCGTGACATAAGATGTGAAAACAATATCCAAAAAACACGAGAGACAAACAGGGAATAGTTTTAAGGTGCAGGGCCAACAAACTGAGTCTAGCCATGAACTCAGAGTTGATTGAATTAGCATTTTGAATTGGCTGATCTGAGCAATCAAGTCTATGTTCACTTTGAGTTAAGATTATACGTGATTAATGTAAAAGAAAAAAGCCGTCATCAGCAACTGATTCTGATTTAGCAGGTTTTCAAATCTAAACGGTACCCATCCCTAGCTGGCTGTAGTTAAACCTTTACTTAAAAAGCATCCCTAGACCCAGCTGTCTTAGCTAATTATAGGCCAATCTCCAACCTGACAATCTGTGAAAGAGTAGTTGGGGGGCGACAATCAGAGGGGCAGTGTGATGATCTTAGGTTACGAACTACCGCAGTCAAGTCATTAAGGGAGACGGGATCAAACTGCTCTAAGACAGCTGAGCACACAGGAGAAAGACTCGGATCTGAGGCAGCAGTCGGCGAGACAAGAGCCCTAATAGACAGAACCTTGTTGTTAAAAAATGCTAAAAAGAGTGACGCTGAAAAACTAGTTCATGCATTTATTACTTCCAGACTGGACGACTGTAATTCATTATTATCAGGATGTCCTAAAAACTCAGTGAAAAGCCTTCAGCTGATCCAAAATGCTGCAGCAAGAGTCCTGACAGGGACTAGAAAGAGAGAGCAGATTTCTCCTGTTTTGGCTTCCCTTCATTGGCTGCTCCTCACATACAAGGTCTTAAATAATCAGGCCCCATCTTATCTTAATGCTGCACCACAACACCTGATCTCTGGTTTCCTCACCTCTTCAATCCCACTTTAATACTTGACTAAACTCATTTTCCTGTTTAGGTGTTGAGGCAAAGCCGCCCATCTACAATGCAGGCAACAGCAAACGGAGCTATTTTTGATTCCCTTTGGGTTTTTTCTACTTTTGTGCTACAAAATGTTCAAGCTGATTAAATTCATTAGAATAAAAGTTCAGATAATTTTCTCATATTAATGTTGGAGGTAGAAATTCAGGGAACTTTGCACAAAAACTGGCAGAAATTTCCTTCAAAGATGGCGTTTTTACTTTAATACTGTGAGTACATTTCAGAGCCTGGACTCTTTTACCTTTACTTGAGTAAAGAAGTTGAATCAGTATTTCAGCTTTAAGAGGGTATTTTAACACAAACATCAGTCCTTCTACTTAAGTATGTTTGACACTTTGTTTACGTCTAAATTAACTTTACTGTTAACGAGTTTTCATGTTTCTGTAATCCACCAGTGTGCTCATGCTTTTTTAATTGAAAACATATTTTTAATGATCAAATATAATTATGTTTGTTATTTGTGGAGTTTAAATGTCCTTGACAGAGACAGATGATGATCATTATCCTGCACTGTGGTCTCAGGTTTGGTCGAGCTAGCACAAAGAATGGCTATGTTGAACTTCCTCCTGGGATCTACACTAAGAAGTGAGTCCAACATTAGCAGGGTCTCTTTCCTTTATCTGGATTCACTTTAGCATTCACAGTCACGTGAAGCTTGTTATTAACTCGATAAGTCAACCCAGGGTTTCAGCTGAGCGCTCACATGAAACACATGGTGTTGGCAGCATCTGATCAATCATATTCATGGAGACGTGTATCAGCAACAGAGCAGCTGAGTTTGCAGAAGGAAGTCAAACTAAACCACAGGAACTGTCATGGTCTACGGTGGGTGGCTGGAGTTTCCATTAGGCTCCTGAACTGACCTGGGATCCGCCCCTGGGCAGGGCCAACTCCAGCTCCTGCACACCTGGAGCCTATTGCAGGCTATCAAGCCAGAGGGATTTAAACCACACATTGATGTTCACTCACTGCCAGTTCGTCATCAACCCATTTGCTGTACCCACCCTGGCTCACTCCACCTCCGGACTCGGAATACCTAGTGATCATTTTGGAAATCCCTCTGTGCCTCACCTGCCTGCCCTCCTGCCATCACACTCCATCTGGAGCCCCGGATCTCAGGTCAGCCTTTCCACGCCACTCAGCCTCCCCTGGATCTTCATCATCCCCCTCTCAAACACTCCAGGTCCCTAACTGCAAGTAAGAATTGCTGCTCTTATACTGGCCACTTCTGAGCTGCCTTCACTACCTGCCTAACTTCTATATCCTCTCCCCTCAGTGCGACTGTTCCCCACTCAGCTCCGTTCCACTTCTCAGGCCTCGTTCCCTCGCCCTAGCCACGTTCCCCTGGGCACGCCACACCAAGGCTCCACGTCTCGTCATTTTCTGTCTTTGCCACGTTTCCCTTTTTTGTTCCCCTTGCACTTAACCGTAATAAACTATTAAATCATCTACCGTCTCCGCTCTGGGTTTCTGCACCTGAGTCCTATTCAGTACCGGCCATCCGTCGCCGTGACAGTACGAACTGGCCAACAAATGGACTCAGCAGACCCAGTACATGCAGCAGTCTTCAAGCAGGGAGCCATTTTAGGGGCTCATGAGCAAGCGTTGCAGGTTCTCGACACCCGGTGTCAAGCCATAGGCGAGACCCAGGCTAGGATCTTAGCTTCCCTGCAGGAGATTCAGTCGGCTCTTTCCCCTCCTCCAGGCCCATCCTCCGCGTCCCCTGCGCCCGTGGCAGAACCTCCCCAGTCCTCCCCAGCTCCGACCCCTTCGGGCTCCGTGTTTCGCGATGCTGCATTCCCAGAACCCGAGCCGTACTCTGGGGAGCGGGGCCGCTGTACGGCCTTTCTACTGAAATGTTCTCTCGCGTTCACGCATTCACCCCGTTCATTTACTAGCGAATCAGCTCGGGTAGCATATCTGGTGGCTAAGCTACAGGGCAAGGCGCTGTTATGGGCCGAGGCGTACCTGTCGGCTCACCCGCTCCCAACCTGCTCGTTTGATGATTTTCTGTGCGAGTTTAAAAAGACCTTTACTCACCCAGTATCGGAGGGTAGTTCTGATGAAAGGTTGCTCGGGTTGCAACAGGGGAGCCGGAGTGTCGCGGAGTTCATTATCGACTTCCGTACTGCAGCCGCCGAGGCCAATTGGCCCGATCATGCCCTTCGGGGAGTGTTCCGTCGCGCCTTAAACGACGAGCTCAAAGACCAGCTCGCTTCCCGCGATGAGCCCAAATCCTTTGAAGACTTGGTCTCCCTTTCCCTTCGGATAGATAATCGCCTGAGGGAAAGGGAGGCAGAAAAGAACCAGAAACATCGTAAACCTGCGCCTCGTACGTTTTCACTTCCTCCACCGTCACGTCCGGTGTCAACATCCGCTCCCGTTTCCGTGGAAACGGACGCCGCTCCGGAGCCTATGCTAATCGGCCGCTCTCGTCTCACACCAGAGGAGCGAGAACGACGGCTTCGGTCGGGCGCGTGTTTTTACTGTGGCTCAGTGGAGCATAGGTTAGCGCAGTGTTCGGTTCGGCCAAAAGGCTCCGCCCGCCGGTAATTTCGGGGATACAGGTGGGCGGATCCTCTTTCAGTTCCAAACCCCGGTTAATTCTACCAGTCACCCTGTGTCTAAATAAGGTTTCTCACCCCCTCCATGCTCTCGTTGATTCCAGAGCAGAGCAAAATTTAATAGATTTAGCTCTCGCTAGACGCCTTCATTTGCCACTCAAGACTCTCGATCCTCCCATCCCTGTTACCGCATTAAACGATCAAATATTCTCTCAGATAACCCATCAGGCTGGCCCCGTAACCCTCGTCACCTCTGGAAACCACCATGAAGCCATTACCTTATTCACCTTCTCTTCTCCTGATTCACCACTCATCCTAGGCTACCCCTGGCTACAGAAACATAACCCTCATATAGACTGGTCTGGAAGTAAAATCGCTAGTTGGAGCCCTTTTTGTCTAGCCCACTGCCTCAAGTCTGCCCTACCGCCGGGTGCCCCTGACACTAACACCTCAGGCGTTGATCCGGTTGACCTCACACTCGTCCCACCTGAGTACCATGACCTCCAGGAAGTTTTCAGTAAAGACAGAGCGTCGTCCTTACCACCCCACAGGCCTTATGACTGCGCTATCGACCTTCTACCTGGTGCTCCGCTTCCCTCTAGCCGGCTATTCAACATCTCCAGACCAGAAAGAGAGTCCATGGAAAAGTACATCCACGAGTCATTAGCTGCAGGTATCATCCGCCCATCCTCCTCTCCAGTGGCCGCCGGCTTCTTTTTTGTGGAAAAGAAGGATAAATCACTCCGTCCATGCATAGACTACAGAGGGTTAAACGACATCACCATTAAAAACAAATATCCTTTACCCCTTATCAGCTCAGCCTTCGAACCCCTCCATGAAGTCACCGTATTCACCAAACTGGATCTCCGCAATGCCTACCACCTTGTCCGCATCAGGGAGGGGGACGAATGGAAAACGGCTTTTAATACGCCCCTAGGTCATTTTGAGTATTTGGTCATGCCGTTTGGGTTAACCAATGCCCCCGCTGTCTTTCAGAACCTGGTCAACGACGTGCTCCGTGATTTCCTGAACCAGTTTGTCTTTGTTTATCTTGATGACATACTCATTTTCTCCAAGACCCCCCAGGAACACCATGTCCACGTCCGAGCAGTCCTCCAACGCCTCCTGGAAAACCGACTTTACGTCAAAGCCGAGAAATGTGAGTTTCATGCACAATCTGTCACTTTTCTTGGCTATATACTCGCAGGAGGGCAGGTGAAGACTGATCCAGCCAAGATCCGCACGATCCTAGAGTGGCCCACGCCCACGTCACGCAAGCACTTACAACGTTTCCTCGGCTTTGCCAATTTCTACCGGAGGTTTATTCGCAACTACAGCCAGGTAGCCACTCCTCTCACTACACTCACATCCACCAAAAGACAGTTCATCTGGACACCTGAAGCTGAGGTAGCATTCAGTAGGCTCAAGCGCCTATTTACTTCAGCTCCAGTATTGTGTCACCCAGATCACTCCAAGCCATTTGTTCTAGAGGTAGACGCGTCCGACGTCGGCGTCGGAGCGGTCCTTTCACAGCATTCAGGTTCCAAGGCCAAGTTACACCCATGTGCCTTTTTTTTCACGTCGACTCTCGTCAGCTGAACGCAACTATGATGTAGGAGACAGAGAGTTGCTGGCTATTAAGTTAGCCCTGGAAGAGTGGCGTCACCTATTGGAAGGAGCTGAACACCCATTCACCATCTTCACAGATCATAAAAACCTTACTTACCTCAAAACAGCTAAGCGTCTAAACGCCCGCCAGGCCCGTTGGTCTCTGTTCTTTGATCGCTTCAAGTTTGCCATCTCTTTCCGTCCAGGTTCCAAGAACGCCAAGGCTGATGCCCTGTCTCGTCTTTACGACCCAGACGCGGAACCCACCGAACCAGCTCCTGTGCTTCCTGCCTCCTGCCGCGTAGCGTTTTTATCCTGGGACATAGAGGAATCCATCCAGCGTGCTTTACTGGATGAACCAGACCCTGGCACAGGTCCTCCGGGCCGCCGCTTCGTTCCCACAGCAACCCGTTCGGCTGTAATTAAGTGGGCTCATACCTCCCGGTTTTCCTGCCATCCTGGAATCGGCCGCACCATCGCACTACTACGTCGTCACTTCTGGTGGGCAACTCTGGAACATGATGTGCGGGACTACGTCTCTGCCTGTGACGTGTGCGCCAGGAACAAGACCCGAAATCAGCGACCATCCGGTCTTCTGCAACCTCTAGCCGTACCTTCTCGTCCTTGGTCCCACATTTCCCTGGACTTTGTCACTGGACTGCCTAAGTCAGCAGGTAAAACAGTGATACTCTCTGTGATCGACAGGTTTTCAAAAGCAGCTCACTTCGTTGCCCTGGAGAAACTACCCACTGCCACGGAAACTGCAAGACTGATGGTTGACCACGTCTTCAAACTCCACGGGATTCCTGCCGAGGTCACTTCTGACAGGGGACCTCAGTTTACATCCCAGGTTTGGAAATCTTTCTGCTCTGCCCTGGGTGCTCGAGCCAACCTCAGTTCTGGTTACCACCCTCAAACCAACGGGCAGACTGAGAGGCTCAACCAAGAGCTGGAGTCCATGCTCCGCTGCATGGTTTCCCATAACCCGGCTACCTGGTCAGCACATCTCCCATGGGTGGAGTATGCGCACAATTCTCATGTTTCCGCATCCACTGGTCTCTCTCCATTTGAAGCGTCCCTGGGCTATCAGCCTCCCCTCTTCCCTGAGGAAGAGGCTGATTTGGCTGTGCCTTCCGTCCAGCACCATCTCCAGCGCTGCCGCCGCGTCTGGACTCGGACCCAGGAGGCACTGAAGAAAGCTGCTGCCCGCCACTGCCGCTATGCAGATCGTCTACGGTCGCCAGCTCCTCGGTACGCTCCAGGGCAGAAGGTGTGGCTGTCGGCTAAGGATGTTCCCCTTAAAGTTTCCTCCCGCAAGCTGGCTTCTCGGTTTATTGGGCCGTATGTCATCCACTCGGTCATCTCGCCCTCTGCTGTGAAGCTCGAGCTTCCTCCCAGTCTGCGGATTCACCCGGTTTTTCATGTTTCCCAAGTCAGGCCTGTGCTGTCCAGCGTGCTGTGCCCGCCTTCCGACCCCCCTCCGCCCGCCCAGCTCATCGATGGTCATCCGGCCTATACGGTTCAGCGGATCGTTGACGTCCATCGCCGTGGTCGGGGTCGCCAGTTTTTGGTGGACTGGGAGGGGTATGGGCCTGAGGAACGTGCCTGGGTTCCTCGCTCGTTTATCCTTGATCCTGCTCTTGTCTCTGATTTTTTTCAGGTCACGTCGCGGGCTGGGGACCGGTCGGCCGCCGGGTGGCGTCCCTTGAGGGGGGGGTACTGTCATGGTCTACGGTGGGTGGCTGGAGTTTCCATTAGGCTCCTGAACTGACCTGGGATCCGCCCCTGGGCAGGGCCAACTCCAGCTCCTGCACACCTAGAGCCTATTGCAGGCTATCAAGCCAGAGGGATTTAAACCACACATCGATGTTCACTCACTGCCAGTTCGTCATCAACCCATTTGCTGTACCCACCCTGGCTCACTCCACCTCCGGACTCGGAATACCTAGTGATCATTTTGGAAATCCCTCTGTGCCTCACCTGCCTGCCCTCCTGCCATCACACTCCATCTGGAGCCCCGGATCTCAGGTCAGCCTTTCCACGCCACTCAGCCTCCCCTGGATCTTCATCATCCCCCTCTCAAACACTCCAGGTCCCTAACTGCAAGTAAGAATTGCTGCTCTTATACTGGCCACTTCTGAGCTGCCTTCACTACCTGCCTAACTTCTATATCCTCTCCCCTCAGTGCGACTGTTCCCCACTCAGCTCCGTTCCACTTCTCAGGCCTCGTTCCCTCGCCCTAGCCACGTTCCCCTGGGCACGCCACACCAAGGCTCCACGTCTCGTCATTTTCTGTCTTTGCCACGTTTCCCTTTTTTGTTCCCCTTGCACTTAACCGTAATAAACTATTAAATCATCTACCGTCTCCGCTCTGGGTTTCTGCACCTGAGTCCTATTCAGTACCGGCCATCCGTCGCCGTGACAGGAACAATATGAGGAGATTACACACATAATAAAATACTAGCAGTAACACAGCTGCTGCAGACAAATCAGTCGTGTGATCGTGTGTGAGAGGAGAAGGACTGTAAAGGAGTTTGGTGTTAAAAGCTCTGTATGAATGTGGGAGACTTTGAAGGGCTTTAAAAAGGCCAATATAAAATAAAAGGCAGCAAAACTGCTGAGTGTGAAAGTCACCAGACTTATCAGACCTCTGTGATTAAGACCTGTAAGAACACCTGTTTGTACTTGTTGGCATTATATCAAACACACACGTATATTAAGCCTTTGTTTGAACTCTGGTTGAATTTGTTACTTTCAGACTGTGAAACATCACAGAGGCTGCAGCTGCAGATCTTTTATTCACCTGGAAATTTACTTTAAATGTTAGATGGAAAATGTATTGCTCAGTTTCACCAAAGTAAGAACAAGAATCCATAAACCTTCATAAAGACAAACATCTCCCAGAACATTGAGCTGCTGAAGTGTCACTGAAGGGAAAAACTATTTGTCCTCCTCCATCCAGCAACACCTGAAACACCTGAGTGGAAGCTCCTCCCTACACTGTGTTTGAAGCAAAGCACAAAGGAGACACCTGCTGGAGCAGCTGGAGTCCTACAGACACTCAGCCTCTTCACTACACAAACACCTCCTACAACATCCACTCTTTCCACTCTGACTGCTGTGTTTGTGGAAACACTCCAACACACACCGCTTCACATACCAACATAGAAATGTGTGTGAAAAAGAGCTGAGCTGATATTAAACATGAGGATTTATTCAAAAATACAGAGTCAGGAACAACATCTAGACACACATTACCTCTCAGCAGCAGAAGAACAGCCTTTAAAGTTTGCACCAGCATCCTTCGAGATGTTGCTCTTTAAGGAAACACAGCTGGGTTCAGGTCCAGGAGATTCTGGCCTCTTATTGATCCTAAAAGAAAAACAATAAATGTCACAGCTTCATGAGACAGGAAGGAAAAACTGGAAACATTAAATTAAAGACATGATGAACAATGTGAAACTCATAAAAATAATGTACTTACTCTTTGTCACATAACAGTCTTTTGTTAAAGTTTACAGCAACACCCTTCGACATGTTGCTCTTTAAGGAAACACAGCTGGGTTCAGGTCCAGGAGATTCTGGCCTCTTATTGATCCTAAAAGAAAAACAATAAATGTCACAGCTTCATGAGACAGGAAGGAAAAACTGGAAATATTAAATTAAAGACATGATGAACAATCTCATAAAAATAATGTACTTACTCTTTGTCACATAACAGTCTTTTGTTAAAGTAAACACCAACACCCTTCGACACGTTGCTCTTTAAGGAAACACAGCTGGGTTCAGGTCCAGGCTCTGGATTAGTTTCAGGGTTATGTCCAGCTGAGCCTGGTAAGCCCCACAGCTCTGGGCTTTAAAACAACACACACAGAGGTATGAGTGTGAATAATGATGGAGCAGTGATGTGAGTGCTGAGCTGTGACATGGAGAAGAGTCATGGACAGTTAGAGATGGTCATCTCACCTCTGAGCTTTGGTCTGGCTCTCATGTTCCCCACACAGAGTGCTTTTAGAGGGAGGGACTCCCTCCTCTCTGTCCTCACACTGATCCATGCTGCTCAATTCACATCAGCTCACACACACTTTCTACCTTCACCTGCAGAGGAAACATTCATGTGCACATCAACTGAGAGCTGCAGAGGTCGTGTCTGATGTGTTGGACTAACATCCATCTGAGACACAGCTTTCATCAGTTCACTACAAAAAGTGTCACAGAGCCCAGTTCAGCCTCCAAATCCTCCATTACTGTAGTCCTACAAAGCAGCAGGTCAAACATGGCTGCAGAGATCAGCTTTATGTCAGTAACCATGTCCAGGACCGAGCTGACTGCTTACAGAGTTCATACTCTAACTGCTAGCTGCCCTGCTAGCTAAGCTAACTCAGTAACAGTGACTCTGACAGCAGTTACTGTGGAACAGCGGCCGAGCTCAGGACACATTCAATGTGTTTAGTCTGAGTCCTGGACTCTGATTCAATGGATTCAATCCAGCTCAGAGTTTCATGTGTTCATCAGAATAAAATACATGTACTAATATAACAGAAGTAATGCTCTGAATGCAGGACTGTAATGGAGGATAAATAAGGTTTTTACAGCCTGAAAGAAACATTCAGTTCATATATTTGTAGACAGTGAAGCAGTTTTTAATACTGCAGCTGTTTCCTTCACCTGTGTGTGTGTGAGCCACACCTTCATGTGCTGCTTTAGAAATATGTGGTCTGACTGCTCAGACTGAGTCTAGGAGGAAAGTTCACACGCTGGAGAAAGTTTTGTTCCTGACTTTGTCAGAGTTCGGCTCCAAAGACAAAGAAGACGGAGCTCACAGTCTGTAGATGGTCCTCAGTGTGTGTGTGAAGCACACAGGAGTGTGTTTATGTCAGCAAATCAGTGTGTGTGAAGAGTCTGAGGGAGTGTGTGAATGAGACTCAACACTGAAACCAACAGTCCAAGAAAAGCGTCTGGATTTCTTTAAGTTTAACTTAAAGAAGTCCAGACGCTTTTCTTTTTGTCTCCATAATGTCTCCATAATGCTGCAATGTTATCTGCCCCAGAAACACTGTGCAGAAGCTCTGATGGTGACACAGAAAAGTCACAGTGGAGATACTTCTGTCCACCTTTGATTAGACTCATTATAAAAAGGAAAACAAAGTTTGAACACAGTCATGTTTCCAGTTCACTGACTTACATTTATTCCATGGACACTCACTCTAACCTGAACCACAGCTACAACCCAACATTGTTGAGGCCTCATCTCCTCCTTTCCTGACTGTAGAGGTTAAATATGCAACAACCAACAAATAAAAGAATTTGGTTCATTTCAAAGAAATTCATACGGTGACCAAGTAAAGTAACCGTAGTAAAGGAGACAACATCCCGTTGATGGTGGGATTATTTGAAAGATTTGCTTTGGTCACGTCACCAAATGCAGTTGAACCACCCGTGGATCCATGTTTGACCATTCTACCACTCTGAGCTCTGCTTTTGAATCATTTTATTATTATCATCATTCATTTATTCATTCTTTGGAGGGGGGCTATTTCCTAATGCTGCCCTAATAAGCTGATGTTCAAGGGGAAATATAACAGAAACTCTTTCAGTGTTATTCATTAATAAATTAACAGATAAACTGTGAAGAAGAAAAAAACTGAGATTTAAAGGAGAGAGTGAGAAACTTGATCATCCATCCTCATAATACATGTTTATCAGTATCTGCTGTGACCATACTGCAGTAATAACTACAAGTCTACATTTCTGTGACTGTTGATCAATCACAGCAGGAATCTGAGCTCATCTCTGCACACAGAGCAGCTTCAGCTCTGGGATAAACTGCTCGCTTCACGTCCTTCTCAGCTCACAGACACTCATCCTGATATTTTCCTTTAACATTTGATGGTATAATTCATCTGAGTTTACACTTTATCTGCATAAATACAGAAAAACAGACCCAAACACCAGAAACCATCAGTTTCACGTTCAACGGGAAGTGGCTCAAACGTCACAGTTTCATAACGTCACCCTGAACTCCACTCACGGAGTTTCTGTCGCCATTGTAGTTTTTAAAGTCCCGTGATAAAGGCGGGTCTTTCTGTGAATCCGCACGCTCATTGGCTAATAGCTCGAGATTGACACATCGTTATCCAATGAGCGTGCGGGAACTTCCGACATAAAGTTGTTTCCTTTGAAAAACCAAAGTCTGATTATTTTTGCCTCCACTGACGGAGCCTGTTGTTCCCGCCACAGAGACACAGTAATGTCAGAGCGGTGTTAACACTCACCCTGCCTCAGCACAGCTCTCACTCTCCTCCTGCTCTCTCACACTAAACGGAGGCTCAGCTAAACTCACTTCCTCTCTACTTACAGGAAACCAGCGCTCAGAGGAGCCGACCGGCCTCACATTTCACCCACAGACACGAACAGCGTGGAATTATTTTATGTCATAAGAAGAAACATATTCATGTTAACACTCACCTGCCTCAGCTCCACCTTCCCCCTCCTGCTTTCACTTTCACTGCTGCTCCCTAAACACAGAGGATGCTGGGACTTGTAGTTGTTTCCTTCCGGTGCGGTCTTCCTCTTTGTTTGTTTGTGTTTGTGTTGAAGTTATTTCGATCATGTAAACATCAACAGAACACGTGAAGCCACACAGAGTTTGTATGTCGAGGTGGGTAGGAGGGTTTGAGGGTTTGGGGAGGGGTCAGAGGGAAGAGGTCTCTCAGTCTTGACAATCCACATTGATGGCATTGCATCTTTCAGCGTGTTTGTGGGTCGATTTGGATGCTCCAGGTGTGAGAGCAGCCACTCAGCCTCTGCTGCAGATGTGTGTCACAAGTTCATCTAGTAGTGAGACGGTGGCGCAAGATGGCGAGTTGAGCAGTCGCACGAATTAGGAGCTCGTTGAACTTGTCCCAGAATTTACTTTGTGTTCGTTATTGTTTCCACTCGAAAGTAGTAAAATGACTGCCCCAAGTATAGTTAAACCTGCTAAATTCAAACTCGACCTCAAAAAACAAGAAACAACATCGCCATGTGATGGAAAGGAAGACAGCAGAGAAGGAACGGATCATGACTACGTAGAAAAAACCTTGAAAAAAGAGTGGACGAGCAGCTAGCTGACCTGAGTGTGCAATGCAAGCAAGCTAGTACGATGCTAGCCAGCCTAGCCAAAGCGGTTCAGTTCAACTCGGAGGAGGTGAAAGAATGTAAACAAAAGGTTAAAGAGTTGGAGAGACGAAACGAGCAGTTGACCAAAGATAACTACGATCTCAAGGAGAGAGTGTGAGAGCAAGAAAGGTACAAAATGAGGTGGTGCCTCCGGATTAAAGGATTAGAAGAGAAAAGAGATGAAGGTGTCAGATCGCTGGTTATTGGAATTCTTGGCAAGATCGCACCTGATATGATATCAAAGCTTGAAGAATCTGTGGATGTGGTGCATAGAGTTGGGAAGAAGATTGAGAACAAGGTCCGACATATCATCATTCTGTTTGCTCTGAGACACGTGAAAGAGGAGATTTGGCGTCGCACCAAAGATTCGGCTGTCTGTAAGAACGGGGGTTTCCACTTCGCTGAGGTACTGCCGCGGGAGGACTGGGAAGAGAGGAGGCGGCTGTGGCCGCAAATTGAACAAGCCAGACGGGCTGGGAAACGGGCCTTTTTCCGGGGTCCTCATGGATACATCGAAGGACGGAGGATCATCGACGTTGAATGAAAGACTTGATGTAAGACTGTATACAGTGGAATATTATTAATGGGACAAAAGAGTTCTACTTAAAGTTAAAGGTTATTAGTCACTGAGTTGGTGACAAGTGTTACAATTTAAACTCATGTTTATATATTTTTCTTTTCTTTTTTTAAAAAAAAAAGTTATTTTCTTAGCATACTCTTATTATGGTTCACTCAAAAATTTCTTTTGGTTCATTAAACGTTCGGGGTTTGAAGGAAATTGTTAAGAGAAAGGCACTTTTTTTATTTTGCAAGGGGCAAAAATGTCACTGTCTGTTTTTACAAGAGACTCACTCTGTGGATGCCGATGTTACCTTTTGGGCTAATCAGTGGGGAGACAAGATTCTTTTCAGTCGTGGATCTAACAGATCTGGAGGTGTGGCGATTTGTTTTAATAAGTTCCCAGGGGAGATTATAACATATAAAGCTGATAGTGAGGGTCATTGGTCAACTGCAGCTTGAAGAGCGAAGGTATATTTCTAATTGTTACAAATCTTTATGGACATAATAACGAAGGTC
The DNA here is from genome assembly GCF_057381845.1 of Rhamphochromis longiceps. NCBI lineage: Eukaryota > Metazoa > Chordata > Actinopteri > Cichliformes > Cichlidae > Rhamphochromis > Rhamphochromis longiceps. The sequence goes on along the minus strand of NC_140559.1, from coordinate 69,694,072 downwards.
AAAATAAACGTCTATTGGAAAATCTAACAAATGTTATTTCAGAGTTTAAAGTTATGTACCCCACAGATTACATCCTAGTAGGAGGAGACTGGAACATGACCTCAGATGAATGGATGGACAGATGGCCTCCTCGCTTAGGAAGGAGGCAACAGAATAACATTATTGAGAACTTTTCTAGTGATAATATTTTTACAGACATTTGGAGAAGTTTGAATCCTGGAGTTAAGAATTATTCATGGTTTAAACCTAATGGAGAAAGCAGGTCAAGAATTGATTATTGGTTAGTGAGCGATGACATTTTGAGGTGTACTTCACCATCTAAAATCTCCAAAGCACCCCTATCTGATCACTGTTTCATTGATCTTGTCTTAGAACCAACAAGGATGAAACGTAGTAGCAGGGGATATTGGAAATTTAATGCCAGCCTTTTAAATAAGGACAAGTATTGTGATAAAATTAGACATAAAATTACAGATATAAAAAATGATGACTCAGTAGTGGGTAATATACAGAAATGGGAACTTATTAAATTCAAAATCAGAGAATTCACTATAAAATTCTGCAAAGAACTGAACAGGGAAAAACGGGAATATGAAAGTAATTTACTTCGTGAAATAACTCAGTGCTGTAGTAAAGAAAAACTAAACGTGCAAGAAAAGAATAAATTGATGGAGTTACAAACTAAATTAGACGATCTTTACCTAGAGAAAGCCCAGGGTGCCTTTATAAGATCGAGAGCCAAGTGGATTGAGGCAGGTGAAAAGAACTCATCATATTTTAGTAAGCTGGAAAAGTGCAGACAGCAGAGAAATCTAATCTCAAGCTTGTTGATAAATGGGACTGAATGTAAAGATTTCAGAAAGATTGGAAAAGAAGTCTTCACTTTTTATTCCAAATTGTACTCCTCAGAATATTCAGCAGCTGATTCTGATAGTTTCTTTGATAAGATTCATAATCTCATCCCATGTATTGACAAGCCGTTCAAAGATCTGTGTGATTCAGAGCTTAAAATTGAGGAACTGGATTTGGTGGTCATGAAAATGGCATTAAACAAGTCCCCAGGGACAGATGGACTCACTACTAATTTTTATCAATTCTTCTGGAAGGACCTAAGAACTTTATTGTTTGATGCATTAAAGGAATCGATAGAGAAAAAAGAAGTGATGCCGAGCACGAACTGGATTTGGTGGTCATGAAACCCTGATCCCTAAATCGGGTAAGGATAAAAGAATTTTAGACAATTTAAGACCCATCACCTTACTAAACACTGACTATAAGATCCTGTCTGGAGCTGTAGCTGAGGCTAAAGAAAGGCATCTCAAACATTATCAGTGAAACACAATCAGGTTTTTTGAAAGGAAGACTAATTCATAACAATATTAGGCTGGTTTTGGATCTCCTTGAATACAGTGAATTAATCCAAGAGAGAGGGTACATCCTGTTCTTGGATTTTTACAAAGCATTTGACTCAGTTGAACATACGTTCATATTAAAAACTCTGCAGTCTTTTGGTTTTGGAGAGGAATTTATCAATGTTATAGAGATGCTATATAATGACACTAGCAGCTCTGTTTTGCTAGAACATGGTACATGTTCAAGGTTTGAGGTTAATAGAGGGATAAGGCAGGGATGTAGCAGCTCACCACTTCTGTTCATCATGGTTGCTGAGCTGTTGTCTATTTTCATCATCATCATCATCAACTTTATTTATAAAGCACTTTAAAACAACCACAGCTGACACAAAGTGCTGTACATTGGAACTGTAAAATAAAATTACATGAGATATAAATAAAAAACAAATAAAAGAAGAGTGAAATCATTAATTAAATAACTACTGCATTAAAAAAGAAACTAAGTCTCACTGAGGTTAAAAGCCAAGGAATAAAAGTGGGTTTTAAGACGTGATTTAAAAGTGGACAGTGAAGGGGCCTCTCTAACATGCATGGGCAAATTATTCCATAATTTTGGAGCCACAATAGAGAAGGCCCTGTCCCCTCTGAGCTTCCTCCTGGATCTCGGTACCTCCAGGAGCAGCTGGTCAGCTGACCTGAGAGACCGACAGGGTATGTGGGGATGAAGAAGCTCAGAGAGGTAAGGCGGGGCAAGACTGTGTAGACATTTAAAAACAAACATAAGAATTTTAAAATTAACTCTAAAAGACACAGGCAGCCAGTGCAGAGAGGCCAGCACGGGGGTTATATGCTCTCTTTTTCGAGTTCCTGTTAGGAGTCGTGCAGCCGCATTTTGAACCAGCTGCAGACGTGAGAGCAATGACTGACTGACCCCCACATAAAGTGAGTTACAGTAGTCCAGGCGGGAAGAAATAAAAGCATGGATCACTGTTTCAAGGTGCTGCCTCGAAAGAAAAGATTTTAGTCTTGCCAGTCGCCTTAAATGATAAAAACTGGACTTCACCACTGCTCTGATTTGGTTGTCCAATTTAAAATCACTGTCCAACTTAAAACCAAGGTCAGTAACAACAGATTTAAAATAGACTTCCAGGGATCCTAAAACAACAGAGGAGGACTCACAGGGACCACTGGGTCCAAACACCAACACTTCTGTTTTCTTTTTATTAAAATTTAAAAAGTTTCGAGCCAACCAAGCTTTAATGTCATCTAGACATGTCAAGAGAGGTTTTATGGAGATGGCATCCTTGCGTTTTAGTGTCAAATAAATTTGGCAGTCATCGGCATAACAGTGAAATGAGATCCCATGCCTTCTAAGGATAGAACCCAGAGGCAGTAGATACAGAGAAAAGAGCAGTGGCCCTAAAATTGAGCCCTGTGGGACACCACATGACAGAGGAGCAGAAGACGATTCGTAACCGAGAAGGCTGACAGAGAAAGTTCTATCTGACAAATAAGACCTAAACCAATTGAGTGCAGTGCCACCAATACCCACTACATCATGTAATCGAGAAATTAAAATATTGTGGTCTACTGTGTCAAAGGCAGCAGTTAGGTCAAGCAAGACAAGAACAACATGGTTACCAGAATCACATGCCAGAAGGATGTCATTAAAAACCCTTAGTAATGCAGATTCTGTGCTGTGAAGGGTTTTAAAACCTGACTGAAAAACCTCAAAGATTCCATTTTCATCTAGAAAATCTTTCAGTTGACTAAAAACAATTTTCTCTAAAACCTTGGAGACTAAAGGCAGCTTGGAAATAGGCCTATAGTTCGCTAAAACTGTGTGATCAAGGCCAGGTTTCTTAAGCAGTGGCTGTACTACTGCATGTTTGAAATTTGCAGGAACCACACCAGAAGACAGACTGCTGTTAATAATGTCAAGGACATACTGTTGTATACTAGGAAAAATTTCTTTAAAGAATTGTGGAGGGACAGGATCCCGTGGGGAACCTGTGGGCTTAATATGGCGAACCACATCCTCTAAAGAGGAGAGCGTCACAAGCTCAAACTGAGTGAAAACAGCAGCGCAAGGGACAGAGACAGAGGGGTCAGAGTCAGGAGCTGTGATAAGAGCCCTGATGGTGACAACCTTTTCAATAAAAAAGTTCAGAAAATCATTGCAAATCTCAGGAGAAACTTCCAAACAGACATTCAAAGGAGTATTAAGAACAGTGTCAATGGTCCTAAATAACACACGTGGGTTATGACAGTTGGAAGAAATAATATTTGCAAAATATTCCCTTTTTGCCTCTTTAACAGTGTTCTGGTAGCGATGCCAGCAGTCTTTGAGAATTTGAAATGATACATGCAGTTTATCCTTTTTCCACCTCCGTTCTGCTCGACGACATTCCCTCTTAACAGCACGACTGCTCTCATTAAACCAAGGCTCAGGTTTAGCCTTAAGCTGCCTGGTTTTTAAAGGAGCCACAGAGTCCATGATTTTTTGACAGCAAGAATTAAACCAGGAATGTAGGTCTTCTGTGTCAGAGGAATTATTTTGATTAAAAACAGTCACATTAAGGGGTTAACTGTGATGGGTGAACAGATAATAATCAGTCAGCTGGCAGATGATACCACCCTGTTTCTAAAAAATGAGGACCAGATTCCTTTAGCCTTGCAGGCGATCAACCATTTCTCCAAAGCTTCTGGCCTACAGCTGAATATTAATAAATGCAAAATTCTAGCTCTGCATGAGTGTCCCCTGCAAGCAATAAATAATATGCAGATCAAAAAAGAGGTGAAGTATCTGGGCATTGTAATTTGCAAGGATAAGACATCAACAGAAAATAAGAATATCTGTACCAATATAGAAAAGTGTAAGTCAATTTTAAACATGTGGCTGCAAAGGGACATAACTCTGTTTGGGAGAATCTTGCTAACCAACATGGACAGTCTGTCCAGACTCATCTATCCAGCCTTTTCTCTGCCCATACCTCCAAAACTAATTAAATCTATAAATACTCTTAATTTTAGGTTCATATGGAGGAACAAATGTCATTATATAAAGAAAAATGATGTGATTAAGAATTATGAAGAGGGTGGGGCTAATGCCACTGACTTTGATGTTATGAATGGTGTACTAAAATTGAAATGGTTAAGATCTTTCATTAGGAACAAAAATTCCTTTTGGAACATTATTCCCAATGTGATTTTTGGCAAAATGGGTGGAATAGACTTTTTGTTACGTTGTGACTTTGATTGCAGTTCGTTACCTGTTAAACTCTCAGCTTTCCATCAGCAGGTCCGTCTCTACTGGAAATTAATCTATAAACATAGCTTTACTCCTCACAACACCCCTATATGGAACAACAGGTATATCCGTTTGTGTAGGAAATCTGTGTACGTGGATGAATGGAGATCTAAAGGGATTTGGGCTGTAGCTCATTTTATGGATGATAATGGGGTCTTACTAAAACATGAGACGTTTTGTGAGAAATTTGATGTAAGATGTACTGCTAAGAGATATAAATCCCCAGTGAAAGCCATCCCAGTCCCTTTGAGATCAATGATAAAAGAAGATATTGTGCACTCTAAAATTTCTCCTGGACTGAGGCAGCTCTGCATAGCTGGAGTTGAATTTGGTGACAGCAGGTTTACAAACAAAGTGATCAGGAATATTTTGATAAATGAAATTTGCCCTAATCCGGTTAAAAGAAATTATATCCTGAAAGAATTTGAGACCATGGAGGTTAAGGCGATAAGACAAAAGTCTACAGGGAGAGCAGAATTATTAGGCAAATGAGTATTTTGTCCACATCATCCTCTTCATGCATGTTGTCTTACTCCAAGCTGTATAGGCTCGAAAGCCTACTACCAATTAAGCATATTAGGTGATGTGCATCTCTGTAATGAGAAGGGGTGTGGTCTAATGACATCAACACCCTATATCAGGTGTGCATAATTATTAGGCAACGTCCTTTCCTTTGGCAAAATGGGTCAAAAGAAGGACTTGACAGGCTCAGAAAAGTCAAAAATAGTGAGATATCTTGCAGAGGGATGCAGCAGTCTCAAAATTGCAAAGCTTCTGAAGCGTGATCATCGAACAATCAAGCGTTTCATTCAAAATAGTCAACAGGGTCGCAAGAAGCGTGTGGAAAAACCAAGGCGCAAAATAACTGCCCATGAACTGAGAAAAGTCAAGCGTGCAGCTGCCAGGATGCCAGCATAGGAAAATTGGGTTGAACAGTGAGACTGCATTTGTGGGGTTTAGAAACATCCAGAGCATCGCAACAGAAAGGTAAATAAAAAAAGTAAGAGAGAGAGAGAGATAAAGAAATAAATGAACTAATAATACATAAATGAATAGAAAAATAGAAAACACACATGTAGAAATTATTTTTGGAGAGAATCAGAAGTGAGACAGTTTGAATCCACAGTTCAGCGCAAAGATGCAGGAATTAAATCTGATTATAAAAACACATCGAGGCAACGAAGACCAGCTTACACTCAATATTAATATGAACACACAACATACACGCAATGAAGACATGCTTACACTCATGAATGTGAATACATGACATAAATGCTGAATGGTGTAGATTTAACACACTTAAAGGCTGAAGCTGAGGAATAACTCAGGAAGTTGCAGGACAATAGAGCGACTTTTGTGACAAGGAAAAAGAGACTGGGAGGACCAACCAGGGATTAGAAGCTTAAAGCAGGTTTAAAATAGTGAATTAGAAGTGGTTTCCAGCTGATTGAGCAAAAGAAGTGACGACTGTAGAAATAAAAATAAAAGAATAATAATTGAATTATGCAGCAATGTTTTGAATATGCATTTCTGTTGTCAGGGCAACTTCTCGAGATGTGACTCAATATGCAAATTAGTTGAATGAGTGGGGACAGAAAAAAAAGAAAAACTCAAGTTTCCTGTCTGAGACATGAGTGAAGTTTGCATTGAGAGAAATATATCTGTGACTGTGTGAGAAGAACTGTTTGGTAAAATATATGATAGCAGCCGCAGGACAATTAAATAAAGTCTGTGACTAAGTGCAGTCGTGCAGATTTGGAGAAGAAGTTTATAATTTAGTGATGACACATTGTTATAAAGTGTTTAGAAAGGGCTTAATGGGAATATTACTGTTGGGCAAACTGTGCGGCTTTAACAAGATTTTCTGTGTATTTAGCAGGTGAAACTCTGTCAGCTGACTTCAGACTGTCAGGAAGCTGAAGAACCTGAGGCCAACCACTGAAACATGATGTGGGCAAAATGAACAGAGGGAGGGATTTTAAAGGTGAACATTTAGGACTTACTGCAAATGTTACTATGTCAAAGTTACTGTGACTCAAACAGAGGAAATTCTGATTTTTTTCTTTCCACACCCAGCATGTTTTGGGTGTTATATGCTATTAAATACTTTTAAATAAATTAAAAAGTATTTAATAGCATACAACACCCAAAATATGCTTCGGTTCACATTTAACTCCAGAAAATCATCAATCAAAACATGGATATTACCTGACCACAGATTCGTGGTGACGTCACTGCTCTTTTAACTGTTCGGTGTCTTTGTTTGTTTGCTGGTTGTAGAAATGGTTTATATGAGCTTTGAGCTGACAGTCAGAGGTTTCTGTGGACGCTGCTCATGTCGGCACTTATATTTCTGACCTTTTCTTATAACCGATTAAACATGATCTCCTCCCTTTTGCCCCCATTTTTGGTGGTGTAGGTACAAATGATCAGGCATGACATTCTCATAATAAATAAGATACTGCAAATAATTATTTCTGCATATGTGCGATTGAAGTGAATTGAAAATGTGTATGAAATGACACTGTTTTAAAGATTTGGCCTAAATAATTTTGGAGTGAATGAGTCTAAACATGATGACCTAACTAGTGATACCCTGACACACACACACACACACACACACACACACACACACACACACACACACACACACACACACACACACACACACAGCATGTTATGCCAGTTTCAGCTGAAACTATGTTTCAAACCATGTTCCGGGTTTTTAGTTCACCATTTATGAGGCTTCAAGAAGAAAATAAAAGACAGATCTGAATGTTTGAAAATGTTTTGGAAAGATTCTGTAAAGATGAGATGAAAAATACTCAAAGGATAAATTTAATTGGTTTATTATTTAGATAAGTTGAAAAAAGTTAAACAAGTAAATGAAGAAACAAGGCAGAGGAGAGAAAAGCCCAACAATCCCCTCTGAGCAAGCAGTTGGCGACAGTGGGGAGGAAAAACTGCCTTTAAACGGGCAGGAACCTCCGGCAGAACCAGGCTCAGGAGGGGACAGTCAACGGCCGGGACTGGTTGGGGGGGTTAACAGAGGTGGAGCAAGACGAGGCTACATCAGGTGAGGAAGCAGTAGCGTCTCTCCTCCGGAACAAGTGGAACCATTTTTTCTTTTTTTTCATGCACTTTTCCACGAGCGCTTTTTTCTCCAGGATGAGATTTCTCAGCTCATCGATGGTTTCTGCGTTTTGTTCTTCAAGTTTCTCACATCTTTGTTCCACCTCTTCCAATGTTGCTTGTTGTTCTTCAAGCTTGTCTTTGAGTTGTTTGGATGTTGCCTCCTGTATCAGCTTGTCCTTGTGCATGTCTGCATTTCTCTGTTGGACCTCTTTGTGCTTGTCTTCTAACTGCTCGTTTCTTTTCTGGATTTCTTGGAGCGTGAGCTGCAGGTCTTCATGTATTTTGTCGTCTTGTTGTTTTTGCGCCTGCATTTGAGTGTGTTCACGCTTCAAGTTATTGAATTCCACCAAAATCCCCTTAACGAGCTCGGAGTTGTTTCTCGCTATCTGATCGATCCTTCTCTGCATCTGTGAGCAGCGTTTCTCCAGTTTGTCCTTTTCTTCTTCCACTTTAGTTGCTTTGTCCTCCAGCTGATTACAAAACTCTTGCAGTTTTAGATTTTTAGACTCAAAGTCCTGGACGATACGTTTTCCTTCTTTCAGTCTTTCTTGCTGTTGATCTTTCTGTTGAAGAAGGTCTTTATTTTGGCGCAGTGTTTCATCCAGGCTTTCTCTCAGCATGCGGTATTTTTCCTGCATGCTCTTCAGTTCGTGCTGCATGTCTCGTTGCTTTTTGTCCTGCTCTTCCTTCTGTTGGAGGAATTCTTTCTTTTCTTCCACAGCTTCATGGAGCTGTCTTTGGAGGAGCAGATTTTTTCGGTCCATGTATTGGAGATCCCGTTGTATCTTATCAGTCATCGTTTTCTTGTCTTGGAGCTGGTTGGTCATTTCTTTTAGTTCTGCACTCTTTTGCCTGTTTTCTTTAATGAGGTGCACAATCTGCTCTCGGCTCTGAGCAAACTTGATTCCCCAGCCCTCATTAATAATTTTTATGTCCGGCTGGCGCTGTTGTCTTTCTTCCAGCTCTTTATTTTGGGCTTCCATTCGTCTACATTTGTCCTCCAGTTGAAGTTTCTCTTCTTCAATTTGTTGCATTTTTTTCTGGAGAAGGTAGTTTTCCTTCCTACTCTCCTCTAACGCCCTTTGAAAGGATGAGGAGCCATTTGGGGAAATTGGCCGGCCACGCCAGGAAGGAGAGGTGGCGTAATCTTTTTGAATTGGTTGTTTTTTTCTTGGAAACATGTTGGAGTTTCTATACGATGACTTTGAAGAGCTTGTGGTGAACGTTTTGTAGGCTGCAAACACAGATGCTGCTGAAACGAACTAAAACTTGCTGTTTCTCACCCCTACTTAAGGAAAAACATCAAAGGACTTAAGATTCTTAAGATCTATGACATCATCACTCCCTAAGCCAATGAGATTGTCACAAGACATTTTGGAATGGGGTATTTTTTTTTAACCTGTTTTCAAACTTAACTTAAAATTTCAGTGTTTCCTGGTTGTGGACTATTGGTTAGTCCAGCCGATTAAGAAATTAATTGTCACAAACATCCCTAATATTATATAACAGACGACAGAAAACACGAGTTTTTTTTCTACTCAATAGAGGTATAATAAAAGTTTTTTTAATTATCCTACTTTTTATAAAAGAGAACATTTATTAAAGATTATGTATTTAATTAAAAAACTCTGTTCATCTAAAGCAGGGGTCAGCAACCTTTAAGACCCAAAGAGCCAAAGAGCCATAATTGGCCTATCTGGGGTTGAAAGGCTCGATAAATGCACGGCGTTTCGCCGGGTACACCGGCTTCCGCGAGTGTGATGCTTATTTTGAGCGATGAAAAAATAAGAAAATATAATTTTATTTGTATATTGCAAAATCACAATAATCTTCCAATTTAGAACTACAAGTTAAAAAAAGAACTAACATAAATAAAATACACTTCAGCTAATTTATTTTCACAAACCACGCGGAGCCGCACTATAAGGACTAAAGAGCCGCAGGTTGCCGACCCCTGATCTAAAGGGTTTAACAAAAAGGGGGAGCTTCCTGCTGGAAATTGAAATGTCCCCATGTCCCCACTGGGCGATCGTGGCTCAAGAGTTAGGAGTTCGCCTTGTAATCGAGCCCCGGCTTGGACAGTCTCGGTCGTTGTGTCCTTGGGCAAGACACTTCACCCGGCAAGACACTTCACCCGTTGCCTACTGGTGGTGGTCAGAGGGCCTGGTGGCGCCCCAGGGTGGCTGTAGCTACATCACCAGTGCGTGAATGTGTGCGTGAATGGGTGGATGACTGAGCGTGGGTGCTTAACTAGTTAAAAAAACAAACAAACATCGGTCTCTTATTTTTTATGTCACACAGGAAAGAAGCTTCAATGTCTGATGAGAAGACATTAATTTGTTGGTGTTTGTGGTGTTTGGTGCAGTTTTCTTGTTTTCTGGCTTGTTGTTTATTTACAGTGGAGATGAAGATCTCTAACAAGTTGATTTGTTCACATTTGCGCATTTTTAAGAGGAATGTGTTTTTTGAGTTTGTACACTATATGCATGTAAGGCAACCGTTTCCTTTTTCTGTATTTTTGTGTGCTGCTCTTTTAACAAAAGGGGAACAAAAGACATTTAAATCGACCTCAGATGATTTGTTTAAATTTTTACAAGGTCTTACTGAGGTGATGCAAAGTGAAACATGCTTCTTTTTTGGTAATGTGCTGGAAAAGCTTGAAAATTGACCTTGAATGTGCTTAAAAAGTGCTTGAATTTGACCCTAAAAATGTGTATGAACCCTGCATATATTGCAGTATTTACATTTTATAGTAGGAATTTCATGGCAACAGCTAATCTTTATTTTGTTTACTGGGAAATGAAATGCTGCCAATTCACAAAGCTGTGCTTCAGCTGCACTTCCTGTTGTAGACTTGTGATGCACACAGGCTCTGTTCCAGCACTCAGCATGTTCTTCCTTATTTGCTCCACCAGGGGGAGCTCCTAAACTATGACATCTTGATAGGAGTGAACCAGGGAGAGGGGCTGAAGTTTGTGGACGACAGTGAGGACAACGACGGCATCTCAGCTGCGGCGTTCGACTACACCATCTCCAACTTTGTTGACAACCTCTACGGCTACCCAGAGGGTGAGGACGCCACCTCTGTACACTGCCACTTTTTCAGTTATTCCATTTTACAGCCTCCTCTCACTTAACTGCATTTTGCAGCATCATCAGGTTTTGTCTCATTAGGAGCCGCGTTTGTTGATTTGTTCGTTTTTTTCTGTTTGCTGTATTCATTAAAATAAACGGATAATCGTCAAAATGACAAATGTGGACAATTATCAAAGCTTACATTACAATTCTGACAGCTTGAGTTCACATGAATTTTCAAAAGAATATAAAAAGCTGTGAAAGTGCTTTAAGCGTTTAAAACATGCGAGTAAAGAATGGAATCAGTAACATGTGAGCCCAGTGAAGTGCATCAAACAAGACAAGCGTGCTAAAGAGAGCCACTCATCCACATCACGGCGTGTCTGCGCCTTAACCTTTGAGGCTCTGTGGGCAGTAATGCTATCATCCCCCAGGTAGTGGGCTCCCAATCTCAGTGTCGGTGTTTCTGACAGATCGGCCTGCGAACCCCTCACAGCCGGACCACAGTCACAGTACAGACATGTTTGGATAATGCAGTCATGCTTCCTCTCTGCTGCCTGTCACTCCTTCTGTTATCAGAAAGAGTTTTTTTTCCTCTCTAGATTTCTCACTCGCTTCCTGTTTACGGACCACCAGTGGGTGGCACCAGCTGTGGCCACTGCCAAACTCCATGCTGAGTTTCAGTCCCCAGTTTACTTTTACACGTTCTACCACCACTGCCACACCGAGACGCGGCCCGAGTGGGCCGACGCCGCGCACGGAGACGAGATACCTTACGTGTTCGGCGTACCGATGATCGGTGCCACGGACCTGCTCCCGTGCAACTTCTCCAAGAACGATGTGATGCTGAGCGCTGTGGTCATGACTTACTGGACTAACTTCGCAAAGACTGGGTAGGCCTCATGTCACAGTAGTGTAAACTGTACACGTTACTGTATGTTCTCTGATAGCCTTCTAGTCATGTTGAATACTTGAATCTAGGTTGCTAGTTTAATTCCCGTGTGGCTTTGAAGAATTGAACATACTGGTTCACCAAAAGCATCCAGATCCCAGAGCAGCCGGTTGGTCTTAGATAGTTTAAAGGTTGCACAGAGAATGGGCCTCCTGTCTGTATTCAGTGTATTGATGCCACATGTTACTTATAATGGAGACTGAATATAACTTTGAACTGAAACGTTTAACCTTTATGCTCCACCAGGGACCCCAACCTGCCCGTCCCTCAGGACACCAAGTTCATTCATACCAAGCCCAACCGCTTCGAGGAGGTCATCTGGACCAAGTTCAACTGGAAGGACAAGCAGTACCTTCACATCGGTTTGAAACCTCGTGTCAGAGACAACTACAGAGCTAACAAAGTGGCCTTTTGGCTGGAATTAGTCCCTCATCTTCACAGCCTGCACGACGTGCTCTTTCCCACCACTACGCGCTCCCCCGCAGGCCGTGACCCCGGCACCATGAGGCCCAGAAACAACGTTCCTCGAACCACTCGTCATCCTTACCCTACCTTCCCATCAGATCCTGAGCCCGAGGGCTCAGAGCGCCCGCCCCAGGACCTCTTTCCCAGACACACCCGCGACTACTCCACCGAACTGAGCGTGACAGTTGCAGTTGGAGCGTCGCTCTTCTTCCTCAACATCCTGGCCTTCGCCGCCCTTTACTACAAGCGTGACAAGCGGCACGAGATGCGCCGGCACCGGCTGTCCCCTCAGCGGGGCGGCCCCGCCAACGACCTGGCTCACAGCCAGGAGGAGGAGATCATGTCCCTGCAGATGAAGGACTGGGAGCACGACGCTCACCACGACATGGAGCCCCTGCGACCCCACGACATCCTGCGGCCCGCCTGCCCTCCCGACTACACCCTGGCGCTGCGCCGCGCCCCCGACAACGTGCCGCTGATGAAGCCAAACACCATCACCGTGATCCCCAGCACCATCACCAGCATGCAGCCTCTTCACGCCTTCAACACATTCCCCTCCACCGGCCACAACAACACCCTGCCCCACCCCCACTCCACCACCAGGGTATAGTAGGGACAGGCCCGACACAGCGCCACCTAGGGACCAGGAACACTGGCTCTGCTTCCGCTCTGGAAGGGAGGCCTCTAGACGAGGGCCTTCGTTCTGTCCTCTTATTCTCTTCTTTCTCCAAAAGCAACTACACCTGCTGCGTCATGTGCTGTGAAACTTGGCAGCTCCCTCCACTGGTGGCATGTGGAGGTGCAACTGAAGTGTCCAGCAGCAGATGAGCAGTTTGGGGTGGGTGACTCAGATCTTTCAAAGATACTGTTTTCAAAGACGGTCTGCTGTTTCCAGGCTCAAGACCTCCAACATTTGTCAAAGGGACGAATGCTCTCTCGCTCCTCGCTGTTTTCTCTTTTTTACGTTGGCGTCATCTCTTTTTCCATCTCCTGTGTGTTATGTGCACATTATGCTTCTCTTTTCTACATCCGTGTTTTATTACTGCTCTCTTCCTCTCATTTGACACGCCTCCCTCCTGCTCTTCTCTAAAAATTCCCGATCTGCTGAGCAGTTTGGAGGGGGAGGCGTACACTAAACATATAACCATGAAAACACTGATATCTTTCATTCTACCAGCATTTTTAGGTGCCAAGTAAGTACTGCTGTGTTTCATTTCTCATCGAGGGAGAAGAAAAACCAAAGAAAAATAGAGTTTCGCTATTTACCGTCAACTAACAGAGTTCTGTCATGTTCTCATGACAAAGTGCCAAACTGGCCTCAGTCGTGATTTTCTTTCTTCCATCTTCTCTCTTTTTGTTGTTTTGTTTGAAGCATTTGTTTAATTGTTGTTTTTTATTGTGTGGAAAGAATTTTTCTGAAAATATAGATATAGAGAAATGATATTATATATAGTTCTATATAAAATGTGTACAAAGGAGAAAGTATATAAAAGGGTTTTCTCAGTGGGGGATCTATGCATGAATTATTTTTAAAGATGCGGGGAAAAGGACACTGTACCTGTCGATGCACGTTTCCCAAAATCTAAACGAGTCATATCGCTCCATGTTTGCTACTTTTGGTTTTTGGTTTTCTCCCGCAGAGTAAGAGCATCGCAGGAGCATCGCAGGAGCATCGCAGGAGCATCGCAGGAGCATCGCAGGAGCATCGCAGGAGCTCCTGAAGTCAAACGACGCCTTCCAGCACTCATTTATTAAAACGGAGTCGATGCCAAAAGTCTTAAACGTTAGAATCAAAGCAACAGCTGTGAACTCAGTCATGGTGTCATGTGCAGCCTCCATCTTACTGTCACTACTTTTTCATTTTAGGGTACGTGAGGTAAAGCGTCCGTCGACGCAAATCTGCTTCCGAATTTTCGCGGGACCCGCAATCGCGCGTCATCGCGCCTTTCCATTGACTTTACATGTAAACCTGACGCTCTATTCGCGTCCATCGCGTTCGGTGTGAACACACCGTTAAAGTGTGAAATAGTCACTTGTCTACTGTCTCAGTGGCTGATAGTGCCCCACAGGCCTCAATGTCAGCTTGAAGCCATTATGTTTCAATTGTTTAATGAGAAACAGATTTTGAATGAAAGCGAGGAAACTTCGGTAGCACAAAAAAGTGCCTATTCTTTGTTCCCATATGGTTCAGTCATATTACCGTCATTTCCCCCTAAGCTGTTCCCAAAGACACCAGGTTAATACTTGAAAAGGCTGCAGCGATACACAAAAATATCATCAATATTCTGTTTACTTGGTGACAACGTCGCTTTTAGCCTTCAATCAGAAAGCCTGACGTTGGCTAGTTAAGCATCGGGCTAACGTTTAACGCTTTCACTTGAGGGAAGTAACTCGTATTACTGCTACTGCTGTGTAATCTTGGTTCAATTCACAGCATATTCTACAAGTTACCCTGCAATAACTAACTGTTAGAATAGCGCCACCGTATTGTATCGCACTGAGTGCACTTCAATCCTTTATCCCGCGAGTTTGCTAGCTAGCAAAATAATAATACCAATTTTAAACAAATAACATGTGTAACGTACACACTCGAGAAAATTATTTACTAGTACTTACGCAAACTCCCCCGTTGTGAAAACGTACAAATCCTTCTTGTATTTTTCGTTTTCCAGCAAACACTCATTAAAACGGCCTCCAGGCACATTAGCGCACTCACCCCCGACTGATCAGGGAGGGGGTGAGGGGTCACACATTGAAACAGACTAACGTGCAGAGGTACAGCCCAGGCAGAGAAATGTTGCTTTTAGACTTTGTGACTCGTTTTATTTCTCTATCTGATAAGAAAACTATTCAATCAGATAGTTATTTGTGGTGAATGAAATACGGTTACAGTTTCAAGAAGTTTTAAGCACCAAATCCGAAATCCAAGCACTGCAATATTAAAATCCAATTCAATTTCTTGTTTGCTCCGAAATCTACGACATGACTATATACAGAAAAGCTTGACATGGTATGCAAAAAAAACCCCGAAGACAATACAAATACAAATACATGAACAAAAAATGTTTTAACTGTCAGTTATGTCATTTTAAAATTTTCCAAAACTAACATTTTCTTTGATTGACTGATATTAAATTGATTAGGGTCAAGTTTAGTGTGAACAATATTACACAAACAAGCACGTGTGTGCGCATGCGCACATATTAGAATCCTTCGATCCTTCTCATATGTGCGCATGCGCACATATTAGAATCGCTTCGATCGCTTGTGACGCGGTAACTTTGCTTTGATCCTTTCTGACGTCATAACTTTGCTTTGATCCCAAAACCCATAAATAGGAGCGCTCACCTGTTACTTTATGCTTAACGGACGTTGACCTGCAGCAACTGAAACCCTTTTGAGAAGTTTTGAGAGCAATTTACGAGAGAAACCAAAACAAGTTCAGTTTTGTTTCTCACCAATCCACAGCGCAAACAGACACATTACACCATGTCAGCCAACCCATCCTTCGGCTCAGATGAGCTTGGAATATCTAAAGGGACCATTTTGGGAGGCTTTCCTTGGAGAAGGAAGCTTTGGTGTTGTAACGAAATGTCGCGATACAAAAAACAACAAAACGGTTGCTATTAAAGTCAACAAGAGCGACCCTGAAATTCTGCTCCAGGCAAAACTGGAAATTTTCATCCTGGAGCAGCTACGACGCTTGGATCCAGACAGGTGCAACATTGTCGAATGGAACGGCTATTTCCTCGATGGAGAGCGCATTTGCTTGAATTTCGAACTCCTCGACCAAAGCCTGTCAGACTACATAGGGGACCGGAATAACCAAGGTCTCCCAATGAGAGAAATCAGGCCAATTTTGCATCAGCTCGCAAATGCTCTGTTCCACCTGGGTTCTGTGGGAATAGTGCATGCTGACCTCAAACCTGTCAACATCATGGTTGTGAACCGCAGTGAGTCTCAAGTCAGAGTCAAACTTATAGACTTTGGCATCGCATGTAACACCTCTGCAGTGATTCCTGGTGACTGTGTGGGGACAATTGGTTATTGTGCACCTGAGATTATGCTTGGCACTCCATATGATGAAGCAATTGACATGTGGTCTCTGGGGCTGGTAGCTGTGGAGCTTGCTACAGGGGTGCCTCTCTATCCTGGGGAAGACGATTATGACGTTTTGAAATTCATAATTGAAACTCAGGGTCAGCTACCAGATCATCTTCTAGAGTCTGGCTTGTACACTGACAGCTATTTCATCGAGGATAACCACAACGAACAGCGCTGGACATTTAAGACCCCAGAACAATTTCAATACGAGACAGATTATCGATCCAAGGAAACTCGATCGATAAAACTTAAGTGTCTCGATGACCTCGAACAACTGCTGAAGGTTAGGCGAGGACTGGAAAATGGCCAATCATTATTTGTAAGGCTAATCAAAGAAATGTTGGCCTTGGATGCAAATCAGCGCATAACACCCTCGGAGGTTCTGAAGCATCCCTTTTTCGACCCTGGCCTCTCAAGGAGAACCCCCTGCATGGACATGAATAGTACAGGGGGAGAACTCCTTGTGCTCTCTCAGCAGCCTTCAAGCTGGAAAAGTCATGGATCGCAAAAATTCAGCTGCAGTTTCCAAAACTCAGTTGAATTTCCTCAAAAAAGAGACATCAACACCTCAGCCAACCCATCTGCCTCTGAAGATGATCTTCAAATAACGAAAGGGACCATTTTAGGAGATCACCACGTGGTAGAGGCCTTCCTTGGAGAAGGAGGCTTTGGTTTGGTAACCAGATGTCGCGATACAAAAAACAACAAAACGGTTGCTATTAAAGTCAACAAGAGCGACCCTGAAATTCTGCTCCAGGCAAAACTGGAAATTTTCATCCTGGAGCAGCTACGACGCTTGGATCCAGACAGGTGCAACATTGTCGAATGGAACGGCTATTTCCTCGATGGAGAGCGCATTTGCTTGAATTTCGAACTCCTCGACCAAAGCCTGTGGGACTACATAGGGGACCGGAATAACCGAGGTCTCCCAATGAGAGAACTCAGGCCAATTTTGCATCAGCTCGCAAATGCTCTGTTCCACCTGGGTTCTGTGGGAATAGTGCATGCTGACCTCAAACCTGGAAACATCATGGTTGTGAACCGCAGTGAGTCTCCCGTCAAAGTCAAACTCATAGACTTTGGCCTCGCATGTCCTGCTTCTGCAGTGATTCCTGGTGACCGTGTGGGGACAATTGGTTATTGTGCACCTGAGGTTATGCTTGGCATTCCATACGACAAAGCAATCGACATGTGGTCTCTGGGGCTGGTAGCTGTGGAGCTTGCTACAGGGGTGCCTCTCTATCCTGGGGAAGACGATTATGACGTTTTGAAATTCATAATTGAAACTCAGGGTCAGCTACCAGATCATCTTCTAGAGTCTGGCTTGTACACTGACAGCTATTTCATCGAGGATAACCACAACGAACAGCGCTGGACATTTAAGACCCCAGAACAATTTCAATACGAGACAGATTATCGATCCAAGGAAACTCGATATATAAAACTTAAGCGTCTCGATGACCTCGAACAACTGCTGAAGGTTAGGCGAGGACTGGAAAATGGCCAAACATTATTTGTAAGGCTAATCAAAGAAATGTTGGCCTTGGATGCAAATCAGCGCATAACACCCTCGGAGGTTCTGAAGCATCCCTTTTTCGACCCTGGCCTCTCAAGGAGAACCCCCTGCACTGACATGAATAGTACAGGGGGACAAAACCTTGTGCTCTCTCAGCAGCAATCATCGTTTGGGTGGCCAGAATTCTAGGGGAGCTAGAAATTCTTGTGGAAAAAAAGCCCAAAACAATAACATCAACAAAAACAACCAATGAATATGGTCTTAAACTTGGGCACAATTTGGCTTGAAATCCATCAACTAATCTCTCAATATTCAAAGCGGAGCAGCAGAAAACTTACCATCACATCAGTCCTTCAATCAGACCTACAACAAACGTCTTCCTTCTCTCACCCCAACCGGTCGCAGCAGATGGCCGCCCCGACCTGAGCCTGGTTCTGCCAGAGGTTTCTTCCTGTAAAAAGGGAGTTTTTCCTTCCCACTGTCGCCAAAGTGCTTGCTCATAGGGGGTCATATAATTGTTGGGTTCTCTGTATGTACTATTGTAGGGTCTACCTTACAATAATACATACAGCCTTGAAGTGAGTGGTGATGTGATTTGCTGCTGAATGAATTGGGAACTAATTGGAAATCTGGATATTAATTAAATAAACCTGCTTTGAGCATCAATTAATTGTTGTTTGAAATTCTTTATAAATATATAAATATAGTGCCACTCTTCTACTGTTTAAATTGCAACTGTTTAAAACTGACTAATTTATTCATACACTTGAGCATAAACACACGCACAGTAAATGGCCTGTATTTGTACAGCGCTTTACTTAGTCCCCAAGGACCCCAAAGAGCTTTACACTACATTCAGTCATTCACACATTCACACACTGGTGATGGCAGCTACATTGTAGCCACAGCTGCCCTGGGGCGCACTGACAGAGGCGAGGCTGCCGGACACTGGCGCCACCGGGCCCTCTGACCACCACCAGTAGGCAACGGGTGAAGTGTCTTGCCCCGGGACACAACGACCGAGACTGTCGGAGGCGGGGCTCAATCTGGCAACCTTCCAATTACAGGATGAACTGCGAACTCTTGAGCCACGATTGCCCTATATACACATATACTTTACAGTACTAGTCAGTGCTTACATACTAGTTCTTTTCCCTACTTTTTCATGCTTACTGGTACAAATGCCTGTTACTAGAGTTAAATGCTATCAATGTATTCTCACAGTTATGGAACTGTACAAATGCATACAAAATAACGCTCACGTAAACATAACTGTGCACTAGTTTGCCCTTATTGCTGCAGTTTGTTTCAAGTTGTTCTCTCTCACACACACACACACACACACACACACACACACACACACACACACACACACACACACTATGTAACGTTTCAGCAAGAAAATACCGCCCCTCCCCCCCACAGTGACACCACCACCACTAGTCTGCACAGCTGACATGAGGCAGCATGGATCCATCCTTTCATGCTATTTATGCCAAATTCTGACCCGACCATCTGCATGTCAGAGCAGAAATCAAGACTCATTAGACCAGGCAACATTTATCCAATCTTCTCATGTCAAATTTTGAGAACTGTAGCTTCAATTTCCTGTTCTTAGCTGACCAAAACGCTCTTCTGCATTCTTTGGTTGCAACAAATGGTTGTATGAGCTACGGTTGCCTTCCTATCAGACATTTTTCTCTGACCGTTGACATCAATAAGGCAGTTTTTCCAAGAGAACTGCCTTTCACTGGATATTTTCTCATTTTTGTCACCGAAAAGGGTGTCTGTGTTACTTCTTGTCTTATATATATTGTCTCTGTTTTCCTCTGTCCTTTGTCAGTGTCTGTTCACCTACCCCTGTGTCTCCATATTCCCAGTGTTCAAGGTTTCCGAGTGTTTTCCCAGTTTAGGTTTTCATGGTTGGTTCTGTTTGCTACTCAGCCAGAATAAACAGCTCGCTCTTTTTAAAAGTAGGCTCCAGAATGGATGATGGCATGTTCGCATGTCTTTATGCAACACTGAGTGTGCTGAACTAAAGGTAGGCCTAGTTTCATTTTCATGGTCATTATTATCATGACAATGATTACGCCTTATTCTGATTATTTCTCCCTTTTGGAGATGTAACATTTACATGAGGGGTGTAGGAACATTTCCCCCTAAATATTTTTAGATAAATTTTTGTTGAAGTCACTGTTTTTGTCGTATTGATGATGCAGCTAGAATAAGTGCTTTTAAATAAAAGAATAACCATTCAAAGTGCTCAGTGGTGAAACTGTAACTCTTTCAGAGTTTGACAGCTGGACAAGTGATGCCGTATTTAAAGAAACATGAGATGAGTGCAGCATATTATCTGAACAGAGATCATTCAATGAGCAAGAATAAACACTGAAAGAGAAACACTTCACTGTTGATTATCATATGAAGTCTAATAAAAGCTGTTAATCTGTTAATATCCTGCTAATCTGCATACAGCAAATACAGAACATGCGACTTTAAAGCATCCAGCAAAGTGATAACTGTCCTCTGCCCACTAAGTAGTGACTCTACAAAAGATTATTTTCAATATCATCTTTATATTATATTTAGTTATTCTCCAGCGCAACAATGTAAGGAGCTCTGTGATTGGTTAGGAAAGGACAGACTGGCCACCTCGATTTTTCTTCACTGCACATTGATCCATAGCTTTGCTCTGTAAAGGCTAACAAAGTGCTTTTGCTTTACAAAGACATTCAGCGTCGGTATTCACTCTTTTAAAATGCCACTGAACACTGGAGTGAAATGGAGCCCTGATCCTCAGAGTTTTATTGTTGCTAACATTTCTTATAGATAGCACAGATAGTGCCCCACTGCAGTAATCACTCATGTCTAGATATTCCTGTTAAAAAGGAGTTTTTCCTCCCCACTGTAACATGGCAAACATAGCAAACGGATAATCCAGCTGAAGCTTCAGACAGCCGTCAGACAGTGAAACACTGCCATCTGCTGGACGCGAATAACAAAGACGCTGCTTTGACGGGTGAGGGAGTTTCAACAAGTCTGCAACGACTCAAGCATCAAACTACAGAACTATTCTAGCGGACATGGTGCTCTAATGACTGCTTCATTAACGCAGGTCAGAAAGGATCAAACATATCAATAAATCATAAAACACAAAACGTCTCTTATTGCCCGGGGCTCAGGAAGTGAGTGTGTTCCTTATAGCCCAACACGTTCTCACTCCCAACTCGTCAAACGTGTGACGCATGGTCAGGCTCCCTCTGCTTCACTTATGGACCATATGGACCACCAGGTAAGACCATTTAAACGGACAGCATTTATAGAATGACTATTAAAAGTCTGCGAGTGTCAGTAATGTTAATGTGGTTATGTTAGTAATACACCGAGTGCTAATATAACAGCTTTAAGATGCATTTGTAGATGTTATTACGTGTTTTACCGTCTTTATGGTGCTAGCTTAAAGTTACGGTGTAAACGTTAGCTTATATTGGAGGAAAGCTGTTACTGTTTAAACGATGTTAGCACAGAAATATTAGCTTCTGTCATGACTGATGAAGTTACTAGTTAATAAAGTTTCCAGTAAAGTGTTTAATCGCAGCCACAGACTGACAGCAAATATCTCGATTAGCTTCAGTGCATCTGTAATAAATATGTGCAAGTTTCAGTGCTTCGTTTAAACTGTATGATACTTATACTGACCCAGGGTCAGTGTAAAATACAATCCTAGCTGTGTGAACAAAGCCTGGCTGCTTTAATCCTGCATGACAAACCTCAGGATGCAGGTTATTATTACTCTTTCCTGCTGGCACACCTGTCACACCTGAGAGTCAGCTAGAAACTCACAGTGACGTGGACATCATGCAAAGACTGCCAGACTCTGTAATACTGCAAATGATCAGTGACTCAGGTTATCACTAAACTTTAAACGGCACCTCTGTGTCTGTGTGTGCTGAACATCTAGGATTGAGTCAGGCTGCATTGACTGTGGGACTTTAATGTGTTAAAAGCAGGTTGAAGACGGCTCAGAAACATTTGAAGATTAAAATTTAGCATTATGGCTGCTGGTGGTTTGTAAAGCCTCTACTCAGCTGTATTTTTGTTACTAATTTATGTTTGTTGTTGTTTAACACAGATTTCAGAAGAGCAAATATGCTTAATAGTTTAACTAGATTTCATTTGTCAGTGTGGGACTGCTGAGTCACCTGAAGAACTCATTTCATTCATTCTCCACATGATGTTCATTTACAGAAATGTTTCACAGGAACTGATTCCTCCCAAAGGGTGAACTAGTGTGTTTCCATAGATTACCTCTGTATGAATGTACTTCTTAAATGAAGGCAAGTGTTTGTCCTTTTTTGTTCCTCAGGTACAGTACGTGATATCAAGGGCAGGCGGTCATCACTGGGGGTAGACAAGAAGCAGACGTACTTCCAAGAGGGAGCTGCAGTGAGGTCAGAGGTCAGAATCTGAAACAGCTCAGGTTTATATTTTAGAGGTTATAAAAAATCAAAATGTATTATTTAAAGAAACCTTTAAATAATAGTCATAATTATGATTATTATAAGAAATATCAAACATTTAAGTGGATTTTCTGTTACACATATCGTGTTAGCCCTGCAATAAACTGGCAGCCTGTCTTTGTCCTGTATCAGCTGGGATAGGCTTCATCCTCCTGCAACCCTGAATTGGATACATTGTATTCCAATTATGTAATCTGATCATTTACAAACTCAAGGTATCTAATCAAAATGTAAGTGATGCCGCCCTTGACAGACAGGGAGATTTTATTCCTCAAAGACCATCATCCAGTCGAAGTACTAGTTGCCACGTGGTCAGTGTTCTCACAACCATTGATTTTATCTCACAACTTGTTTTCACCAAAGAATTTCAGTAAGTAAATATTCTTCAATCTCTTTTTCCCCCCAGTGTCTGCAGATCAGCATCAGTGTCCACGTGAAGAACCTAGTTATGTTGCCAGTGTCAACCCAACAAAAGGTACTTTACCTTCTTGTATATATTGTGATTCCTTTACTTTTATATTTGTTGTTATAGTTGAGTTAGGCAGGGCTTTTGTGCAGTCCTAAGAAACATACTGCCTAGAGTGTTTTTCACTTTGTGGAAGAGTTTCTTTATTTTTTTTCTGTTAGTGTGTGGAACTGAGGTGCTTCGTCAGGAGCTCCTTCAGTTGTTGGAGGATGGAGAAGAGGACGCAGCCATGACTTGTGAGACGTCGTCTGAGGCAGCTGCTACTCACTGGGCGATCAGAAACATGGTGTCCTTGCTAAAGTGGAAAGAGGCCAGGCCTTGTCTTATAGACAATATGTTAGCTACTCTGGATCCACAGTCACACCGTGTGTGTCAGTGTGGCAAACAAGTAGTTGTGAGGTGTCTGGACTGCCTGCCTCTTCCATTCCTTTGTGCTGACTGTGATATTGCAGTTCACACACGCTTTGTCCTGCACAGCAGAGAGGCAGTAACAGGAGGGTTTTTGCAGCCTTCATCAGAGTTTCACAATCCAATATGTACGGTTTTTAAGTCTTATGCATTTATTGCTATGTACTATGAGTGTGTGCTGTTATTGTATATTTATTGTGTATCATTTAATTTCCAATTCTTTTTATATATATTGTGTGTTTTTAATGTTAGTTCGGCTGTTGCCTGTGCAAAGACCAGACTGTGTGTGACTGCCCAGCAGGTAACGTTGAGGTTTCACCTGGTGCAATTGTGGCTCTTGTAACCATAAATGGTAAGTTGCTCTTTTGTCACACAGTACATACACAATAGATGTGTTTGCAGGTTTTAGTGCAAATTGTACATTGTTTTGAATTACCCTCAGCCTGCAGTATATGTGGGCACCTGTCAAAGGTCATTTGGATTTACCAGACCGCTTTGAAAACAACATGGGAAACATGAATGTCTTTGTTGAGCCATGACTGGATTTCTCCTTATCCTTCCTAAAGGCTGTTATAACCTTGCACTGCCAGTGGTGAGCTGCACCAGCTGTGGCCTAATGTGGTCCCCCTCAGTTAAGGACTTCCAGGGTGGTGGATATTGGCCTGGCACCTTAAATTTCTGCACCCTGTTTTCAATGGATGTCTTTCAGTCTTTCTATGACATTAAGAAGCTGCAGCAGGGATGTCACTTAAGGCCTTTGTCAAAGTGCTGGATGAACGAACAGCCCATTTTGGAAGGGTGAGTTTCTAAATTTGTCAAGTTTAAGGAAATTGTGCAAATCAATGTTTATGATGACTGTCCGTGAATATTCTGTTGTTTGTCCTCTACTTAAAAGACTGGCCGAATATCAGCTGATGCCTTCAGCAAAAGTTTCTTGGAGTGGAGTGCTGTAAAGTTTGAGGTGGACAGGATGTGCAAGGAGCCATGCTTTAGCTGCCCTGCCTGCACTCCAGACATGCTCGCCGTCTCAGTTGATGGAAGCTGCAAGCTTTATCGCTTTCAATCAAATGCAAGGTACGTTATGCATTGTGTACATAAATCAAATATGGATTTGTACAAAAATTGTATTTTGATGTTTCTTTTCAAACAACTGTCACCGTGTTCGTTCAGCACTTCAGAGCAGGGGAACTTTGAAGGTGTCTTCATTGAGAAAGATGAGGAAGTTGCTGAGTTTGTGAAATACATCCAGAGACACACAAATGATGTAAGATACACATATATATCAGTGCTGTCAGCGTTAATCTTGTTAAAATGACGTTAACGCCATAACCATATACTCATACGTGTGTGTGTGTGGATACATATTTGGATGGGTGGATATTTATTTTGTTTTTCTCTTGGTGTTGTCGTAATACTATTTACTTGACTTTATCTTAATGTGTACTTCATTTTGAGTAGCTCACACTTGGATGTGCGAGGTATACTGCAGCTTGTAGTCTTGGATACGTTTAAGACATTTTGTTATAAGGTTGAATGAATTCAGCAGTCATGTATTGTGACCTCCTTTCTATAGATCAAATGGGGAGGTGCGTTTCAGGATGGGGCCGGTTCTACAGTTGGAGAAGAGGTGGAACAAGTAAACAGTTTCCTGTCTAGGGCGGCCATCACAACGAAGTACATGTCTAAAGCAGGTGTGTGTCTGTGTGTGAGATTCCACTCAGTCTCCTGCTCATTCATTCTTATTTGTATACTAACTGAAATGCAGGGCGAACAGACATGCTGAGCCTCCTGGCTTTGGGCTGGAACAAAAGGAAAGTGGAACAACTGGGCCGCACTTTGAGCCAGAGATATCTAAAGGTCATTTTTTCAACACCCATTTTAATGTGTGTGGTAATGGGGGGGAAACACCAGTACTCTAAAAATGTCCATATGAATGACATTTATTAATGTATTCTTAGATCATAAGGATCCTTAGAGAACAAGTGGAGAGCCTGAATGCGAGCAGAAATGAGCTGGGTGTGGATGACGACACACTGCAGCAGTGGGCTGAAGGTGAGTCTCAATATAATGCACTCGTGTATAACAACAGGACCCACCATGGCCTCATTAAAGAACTTAGAGTTAAGATCTTTCTGACAGTGTCAACAAACAATGAAAAATAAGCTTGTAAAAGCAGAATTGATGGCAGAGTTGTTGCGTTTGATCAAATTGGATTGGACCTGGGTTGAAGTGATGTCGTACTAGTTGGTTTTATAAAGCTGAACACCAACATACTTGTTATCTCATGATAATGCAGCACATGAAGGCTCCAGATGTCTTATAATGAATATCATCAAGTCAGTGATTACAGAGTCCACTGTAGTTTGGTGACTGTTACTCATCCTGTGTTCTGATTAATATTCCTCTCACTTAGAAACGGATCAAACTGATGGCAGCCTTGGAGCGTTGCAGGCACGAGTAGAGGAGCTTGTCGTCATCATCAGAGTGCGAACACAAAGTCTTTACAGACAAAATGGTGTCACAGTTTCTTTGAAACGGACCGTTTGATGCTCAGTTTGTACAGCTTGTACAGCTACTTTGTAAACAGAATAAAATCAGATCCAGGTTTGTTTAAGCTGGATGTGATTTGTTCTAGCAAACGAATTGATGAGTGTAGATTAAAATGTAAATATATGCATTATGTGAAGGTGTTCCTTTTTATGATTATTTACAGATAGCAACAAGAGGCGACACAGAATTCGCAAGGTCATCTTAGATGAGAAGAAACGCTTGGCGGCTGCTGTTGACGACTACAACAAGGAAACAAGCAACAAAGCAAATCGTATCGAGTGATGCCCTCATGCAGAGCGACGTTTGGCCCTGGCAGAGCACAAGTGAACGTAAGCTCTTGATTTCTAAATATCCTTTTTAAACAAACTCCCAGTATCTGAGCAGCAGTTGAATGTTTTGTTCTTGAATCATAATATGCTGCTATGTTTTCCCATCTGATGTTGTTAAACTGCAGCTGCTGCTGACCTCCGGACAAAGAGAAAGGTCTTTGAGAAGGTGATGGCTGTGAGGCGCCTGAGAGAGGAGGAGATGATCCTTTGCAGGGAGATGCAGCATCACTGGACAGTGTTGCAAATGCGATCTGTGGTGTTGGGGACAATCTCCTCAGACTGTAAGCACATCTTTTATTTATTTATACATTTGGTGATGAATTGATTGAAAATAATAGCAGATGCTAAAGTCTTACTGGATCTTTTACCTATATTTGGGTTGCTAGCTAACACCGCCTTCTCCCTTAAAAAAAGTTTAATTACATGATCCTAACTCCTTGTGTTTATGAGGTGAGTTTTTTTGTCTGTTTGTTTGTTTTACTTATATTTAATAGTTTTGTTGTTTTTACAGCCTCCCTTGTTGGCATGTCGGAGGATGCACAGAAAGGACTCCATAGCCTGGTTTAAAAACAAAGTGAACTGAAAGCTGAAACGCTCAAAGTAAAGGACGTGTACAAGAGAATCCTCAGCCACCAACCACTCCTGGAAATGGACTCGGAGGAGGAGGAGGACGTTCCAGACGATGAGAGTGATTTGAGCACTTCTGATGAAGACTGATTGTGTCATCATTGATGTTATGTTTGCTAGAATAAAAAGTTAATCACATCTGTTTAATGTGATTTTCATAATGTCTGTTTTAGAAATTGCTTATCAACAGACATTTTACATGTTGAGAAGAAAAATGTAATTCCCTTGGTGCAGTTGTTTACCCTGAATCATTCTTTCCCATCTAATTTAATGACTCGTGTACATGTTCAGATACAATAACATCATTGAATTCATGGGATGCTTTCTGGGCTGCTCAAATTACCACAAAATGTAAAAGCACCAGGCAGCACACTCACAAGGACATGTTTTGTTCAGTGTTTTGTTGAAGAAATCAACAAGTACAACTGAGATGTTTGCTGTAGTGGTGTGTTTGTTAAGAAGCATGCCAGCACACTGGTGAACTGACAGTCCCAGAATGCACCCGAGCCAGTGACTCGCCCCAGAACAAATGACATTAATTATCTAGAAAGACAACCGTGATCAAAGACTAAGTAAAAGAGTAGGAAACAAAAGATAAGGAAAGGTACTGTGGGGTAGGAAAGAAAGGCCAGAGCTGTGCAAAATGACCTCCAGCAGGCCACAAATATGCACGTCTGCTCAAACGGTCAGATACTGACTCCATGAGGGTGGTATGAGGGCTCGACGTCCACAGGTGGGGGTTGTGCTTACAGCCCAACACCGTGCAGGATGTTTGGCATTTGCCAGAGAACACCAAGCTTGGCAACTTTGCCACTGGCGCCCTGTGCTCTTCACAGATGAAAGCAAGTTCACACTAAGTACTTGTGACAGAGTCTGGAGACATATTGGAGAACCTTCTGCTGCCTGAAACATCCACCAGCATGATGGTTGGGCAGTGGGTGACTAATGGTGTGGGTGGCATTTCTTTGGGGGACCGCACAGCCCCCCGTGTGCTCGGCAGAGGTAGCCTGACTGCCATTAGGTGCTGAAATTAGATCCTCAGACCCCTTGTGAGACTATATGCTGGTGCGGGTGGCCCCGGGTTCCTCCTAATGCAAGACAGCGCTAGACCTCATGTGGCTGGAGTGTGTCAGCAGTTCCTGCAAGACGAAGGCATTGATGCTGTGGACTGGCCCGCCCATTCCCCAGATCTGAATCCATTTGAGGACATCTGGGACATCACGTCTCACTCCATCCACCAACTGCACCACAGACTGTCCAGGAGTTGGCAGATGCTCTAGTCCTGGAGTCTGGGAGGAGATCCATCAGGAGACCATCTGCCACTTCATCAGGAGCATGCCCAGGTGTTGTAGTGAGGTCATACAGGCATGTGGAGGCCACACAGACTACAGAGCCTCATTTTGACGTGTTTGAAGGACATTACATCAAACCAGATGAATGATTCTGTATTGCACTGATCAAGGAACCAACCCAATAGGAGCTAAAGGCATCCTCTTCACATTACTTAACATAGTGAGTTTATACTATGTTTAATGTGCATTTTCTTCATCAGTCTAGAACATAACATGTTAGCGCTCCCTGGTTCTTTTTGGAGACAGATCCTGAGACAGCAGGCAGCTTTGGAGAACTCATGCCAGCTGTGGTCATTAAGGAAAACTTTGATTTAATATTGATTTCATGACAACTATCCTCAGGCACATATTCCTGGATATATACAATGACACGAGTAGACACTAACCCCCAGCAGTCTGGTGCTATGACAGCATAACTAAGGGCTGACCTGAACCAGCCCCAACTATAAGCTCTATAAAGAAGTGAAGTCTTATGCCAACTCTTAAAAGTCTTGACCATGTCCACCTCCAAAACTCATAATGAACTTTGGAGGTGGACAGCTATCAAGCTCCTCACAGAGGAGCAGCTTGACAGCTAACAGCTCCCAATTTAGTTTAGTCCAAATACATGAATTCAAATTGAGGTGATAACTATTTATCAACAGTATGAATGTCTGTTCCCGTCCAACAAAGTTGTTACTACATACCATGTTGAGCAGGGCTTCCACTTGACTTTAACTTCTTCTTTTTCCTGAAAAACATGATATAAACAAACAATTAATTCAGAAAGACATGCAGGTTGCATACAAAAAGGAGCCTACAAACATTTGTGTACTGTTGAATGGCTCAATATATTATACAGTTAGTTTACAAAAACATAAGAACCACTACAATGCTTGTACTGCCAGCATCGAGTGCATGTCAGCAAAGCAACACTGCTTACATTGTGGCTCACAAGCTCCACTCCTTTTCATCAAAACCAAAATTTTATCTACATTCTGTTTTTTACACTTTAAATCCCAGTTAGGTTAAATATTACCAGTAGCTTTTCAGATAAAACAGTAATAAAGTCCTAATGGTTTCATAAATCTTCATATTTTTTTTCATATAAGCATCGGGGACAAGGCTGTCTTGCAACTGTTGAGGTCACTAGTGTGCGCCCTATTTCTTCCAGGATCACTCTTCATTTGTAGGTTTTAGTGGACTCCTACTACTGTGAAGTGGTTTTCATGGGACAGGGGCTTGTATTCCAAGATCTGGGAGATTGTAGAAATGAGCTGTGATGCCCTTCTTGCCATCTTTCCAGAAATATCAGTGATCTGGAAGCTGTTAGGCTGACTTACAGCAGCAGCACTTTCTGCACCTGCAGAAACTCCAGGACACATTTACTAACAGTGTTTGTTGCTGTGTGTGCTGCAGCTGCAGCTTTGAATTTTTTTTGAGAGCTAATATTTTGGCTTTGGTGTCTTGTTATGAAATGTACAAGAGTAAGAGTGTTAGCATGTGTGTCAAAGCTACGTTTGACTGGGAAACTCAAAGCTCAATAACCTGTATCAACAACAATTCACTGCAGCCTGTGTAATATTTGATGCATCATAATTTATTCCAGTCTATCTTGCAAATACATGTTTGCGTTGCAATGTCATGCACAACACACACAACTATTAGAGCCTTAAGATCAAACCTGCGTCATTCTTTTGGTCCACTGCAGTGTAGCAGTCAAACAAGGAGAAGTGAAGTGGCCCCAAATGGCCAGGATAGAGATCAGAGGGTTAATGCGTAAAATGCATAAAAATATTATTGATTACAGGATAATACATTAATGTTAATATCAACAATAAGCTTTTTACTCTGAAGTTACAAGTATAAACAATGCTGTTGCATTTACACTTACATTTTTTACTATAAGTATGGAAACAAGTGAACAGCATTTTATAATAAGTTTAACTGGAATTCTGTACACTGAAAAACAAACAACAGATAAAAAACACAAACAAACAGCCAGTGCCTTCATCTGTCCATTAAATGTCAAACATCGCTTTGACCTGTAGTCTCTGCTCGTCAGCACATGCTTTTAAAAAGAGCTCCATGTCCTCTGCAAACTGAAAAACAAAGAGGAAGAAGTCCCTCTACACAAAAACACTGTGGATGACAGGCCAGGCAAACATCTATTGACCTGTTTGAATGCCTCCTCATCATGTGAGCCTTGAAGTTTTTTTGTAAGAAGACTAAGACCACAGTGAGGACGTTTCATTTTCATGGACTTTCCACAAGCCCCAGTTTCATTTAGCACAGAGGGTGGAGCACATGAATGTTCTACCCAAGATTCAGGAAATGGTTTAGATGCTGGAGACGAGACATGGAGAGGGAGACGAGGCTCCACGGAGAGTTCAGTGGGGAGCAGTCCTGAATGCTGACATGACAATAATTGCCTTGCCATATCCCCACGCTGTATGACTGTCATGTTACAGAAGGGCAGTGAAAGTGCACCGGCACATCATTTTGTCTGTAAGAGAGAAAAAAAGAAAAAACATGTAATTTAAATGTAGTTGTATAGAATGCAGTCAGTTTATCTAACAATCAGATTGTACATATTAACAAAAATATCCAAGCCGTCCTCAATAATGAAAGCAAAATGGTGTGGATCACAAGAGCTGTCAGGAAATGTGGTGAACAGGAAAAATATTTAATGAAAACACTTTTTTCTCTCGCTGATGAATGAACTGAACTGTACAATGTGAAAAATAACTTTTAAGTCAACAAAGACCTGCAGAGGTGCTGAAAAGAAGTGCATATTTTTGACTTTAACTATGAGGTATATTTAATACCAACATACCTTTGAAAGGCAAAGCACTTTGAATGTGTCCATTTATATGCTGCTCAATCTTTGCCCTGACAGCAGGGCTGAGAGTGGGGCACAGAGGGCAGTGAAACAGCCAACACGTGGTGCATTCCTGCAATTCTGGCCTGGAGGCAGAACTCCAATTTGATATTTGCATCTAAAACAGAGAGAAAAACAGATAAACACCATTTACACATTTAAGTTCAGGTTTTAGCAGAAATAACACGTTACAGTTAGCATGTAAGAGATTTGGGAGAAAATTCTTTACAAAAACATAATTTACAAGAAACTTTTATTTGTGACATACGTATCTATTGACATATAAAAGACAACTGAACAAAGGCTAACTAACATCTTGGCAATAAAGCAGAATAAATAGAGAATATTAGTATTTATACATATATAAAACTCTCTGTGACGACCTTTACAATGTTTTTGCAGGTGGAATGAGAGACATGAATAAAGTGCAATATGCAGTAAATGGAACAATGTGCATTGATGTTACAGATCGTGAAAAGTAGTGAAGTGAATTAGTTCATAACAAGCAAAAATCAAATACGTTTGAAACTGACCACTAAATGCTAACCAGAGGTGTCAAAAGTGCACATTCTTACTAAAGTTTAGATGCCTCGGGGGTCTGACCGTTGTTGTAGCGCTAACAAAGTGCCAACGTAATCAGTGTAAGCAAACTAGATGATTCCTACAATTATATAATTATTAACGGCAAATTTAGACATGAAAGACTCTGTAACAACCTTTACGATCCACTTGCAAGGTTTCCACAGTCGATGGCTGTATCCCAATTCAGGGTCTGCAGCCTTAAAGTTCGCAGCCTCAACGGTCCATGAACTCTGAACATCTGAACTCTGAAGCATGAACTCTGTGTCAAAGATTCAAGTTGCAGTTATTTATATTTCCTATCACCTTAAATCTTCACTCAAAGACACTCAAGTATCTGTGACAGTGTGTATATAGATGTATCATATATAAGAGACAAATATTGTTATTTTAATATGTTGGCATTACTAAATGTGGCTCAGTGCTTACATATATGTGTAAAAAGCAAATGTACGAGCTGTGATAACTGTGTCTGATAGAATGAAGAGTAGACTGATAAATGAAATATTCCTTTATTGGGTGAGAAAATCAGACCATGTCATAACTGCTTTAAGTCATACAGAATAGACATCAGAGCCTTAAACAGGCTGACTTCTGCTAAATGGGTCAAACTGGGCAGAAAGTCTACAAACACATAACATCCTTATAGAATATGATGTAACACTATAGATCAACTTAGCTCAGAATATATAAAGCATATAAACAATTACAGCAATATGATGCAACAAACACAGCAGTGCTACTGATCCAAAATACTCAAAGCTTCATAGAACTGAAACCAACATTTATTTTTAGCTCCATTCTGCTGCTGATACAGACTTTAGGTTTCTGAACATTAAACTTGTTGCTGCCTTTCATAGTGTGTAACTTGAAGGCCCTGAGTACTTTCTCCCACACTGGAAACACTGGAATGACAACATTATTTGAACATTACCTAATAAGACTGATTCAGCACAGACAGTTATGTTAAACTTTCCTAGCAGTCCTTCACAAACAGGGAACAGTCTGTCTATTCTCTCCATCTGTCAGCTGCTGCTGGCTCTTCCTCCTCCTCTTCCTCACACACTGCTGAGTTTGTCCTGGTGGATCATCAGGGCTGCAAAGCCTCACAGATGATGTGCAGCAGTGGGTCCCTCAGTCTGTCCTCACTCTGGACACTTGCAGTCGTCACACACGGAAATCAAATGTGTGATAAGGTGCAGGATTCAAACACAAGTGTGACTTATAAACACATGTTCATACTTTTATTCCACAATCAGAGAGAAAGAAACAGAGAGAGAGTGCAGGACCATAGCTGGACTCGCCATCGGGCATACCGGGCATTTGCCCGGTGGGCCGCTGGCGATTTTTTGTCCCAGTTCAGCCCTGTGCAGGACAGACAGACAGGTGACAGTCTCAGGTGTACACACTGCTACACAACAGCACCAGAGAAGGAGGATTTAGTGTTTGTGTTATTACGAGTGCTAAACAAGAAGAGTTCCCAGATGGTGCAGTGGACACATGTGTGACTCCTGTGATTAAAGCATCTTTCTTTCAGCTTAACGAGTGAACCGTCAGCTCGTTCAAACACACGTTAAAGTCCGTTTGGCTCGACACCACCGAACAGAGGCAGCAATATAACATAGCTAACATTAACAGTGCAGTGAATCCTGCTTGTGCCGTGATATTCAGGACTGCAAACCGAGCAGCATCACTGACTTTCAGCTTGTTGTGTTTGTGGATAAATGACTGACTTTAATTATCCACAAAATCATCACATTCTCTGTAGGATTAAGGTCGACTATTGAACAGCGTATATTTTAAAGTAAAGGCTTTAAAACCAAGTAAACGCTGAAAGTACAAACATCACTAATGTCACATAACTTTGCCAACATGTGGCCAACAGGAATGTTTTAATGTTCTTCATTATTAAACATCTGCACATAAATAAGTGACATAATATTCAGTACTTACTTCTGAAAGTTTACTCTTCAGCCGCCCCTCTTCCGCCGTTTTCTTTCGGCAAAATTATCCACACCCACCGCCGCGCCGTTCTCTCAGAACTGAAGAAACTTCTTGGATAAAATGTCTTCAAGAAATTTAAAGCAGTTCAGACGCTTTTCTTTCCCAGCTCCTCAGACTGTCCACCCTGTTAGCTTCGTTAAGCAGCCATGAAGAGTAGAAGGCCAAGTATGAGTTTCAAACAATAAACACATTTATTTTTAAACCCTGCAAATAAACAACATTAACATCAAAAGTTTTACATTTCCTAAATGTATCCCACAATCTGAATATAACACCCACTTCCCCACGTTTGATCCGCTGTGTTAAATATGATTAAGAACAGAATTCAATCATTTGCAAATCCTATAAACCAGTATTTTAAACAAAGTGAGAAAATGAAACATTTAAAGAAAAATATTAGCCCATTTTGAATTTGATGGCAGCATCCTCTCTCCAAAAACTAAAGGCTTTACGATGTTTAGTGCTGGACCATGTTGGTTAATGTGTAAACTCAACAGTTTCCATTTTGATTAACCTGACCAACATCTAACATAGAACACCTTTGAAGTGGACCTCGCAGCCTGTGGATAACTTCAAACACGTCGAGGTCTTCAGAGGCTGAACTTTGACCCAGCATCACAAGGAGCGCCATAAACACTTGTTACGGTTATTAGAAGGAACCCAGCCTTTAGACATCCCCACAATGACATCGTGACCAAGGGTCTGTTGCCCGTGTTAAGGTCCGTACTGGGCTTCAGAACATCAAGTGAACAACGTCAGATGGGACCTGAGTGCGTTGTCTCCTGATAGAAAGTGCTGAGGATCAGAAGGACTCAGGGACAACACGATATCTGTCCAGCAGAGGGCGGCATTATTCCAAACGGCTCCATCCTAGAAACATGATGTGGAACAGCTGACCTGTAGATCTGCTCAAGAACAATCGTCACAGTCTGATCACAGTCAGTCCCACGTCTGCCATGTTCTCAGCTTCCTTTAGTACAGGTAGCTTTAATGATCATTTCAAGTGTGGTTGTTTCATGGAAACAGAGAGCAGACTGCAACATCTGTGACAGCCACCTCTAACACTCTGATGGACGTGTGGACAGCAATGCTGCCTGGAACAGTACCGATGTTTCAGGGCTGATGACGTTTTTGGGTGGGACATCTACATCCTGACATATCAAGGTTACTTTACTTTTACGTAAATTTGCTTTACAGAAAAATAATAGCATTTGTCATCCCTTCACAAACACACACATCGATTTAAACCTGACAGACACATATTTGGAAATTAGACGCGATTAATCAAATCAGAAAAACAGTTATTAGTTATTAAGTTTAGTGACAGCAGCAGGGACAAAGCTGCTTTTATAAGACTTTGTCCTGCATCATTCTCATGATAAAACAGACTCAATGGCCCCAAGATATTTATATGACTGCACTTGCTCAGGTTTGTCCAGATTTCAAACTGTTCTAAAAGTCTTTTGATTCAAATCTGGGGCTGTGTTATTGAAAGAAGCAGAGAAATCGATGAACTGAAGTCCTTTACTCTCTACATGTTTGACAATCAGGTGAAGTAGAATCAAAAGCACGTCCTCCACTCCTCTATTGGGCTTATGTGCAATCTGCATTGAATCAAGCTGAAGTTCAGTGTCTTCCATAATCACATTTCTGATGATTTGTTCAAAGACTGAGGTGAGGGCAGCAGGCCTGAAGTCGTTTAGAACTTTTGGACGACTAGATTTAGGACCAGGAACCACAACAGCTTCTTTCCCAAGAGAGGGCATGAACGATTTATTCAGAATAACCTAAAATATAGGACTGAGTTCTTGAGCACAAGTGTAGGAGCCATATGAGTTGTTCCTTTTTGTTTTGGATTAAGAGGGTTGGTTTAAATGCACACCTTGTATTGGTGCACGGGTGTGGGGCGTGACTCGTGGGCGTGTTAGGTGATAAATGTGGTTGCAACTGTGCCATCAGCAGCGTTCTGACGTATGGATTTCTAGTGTGGTTCCCCAGCTGCACCAAGGCCGATCAGCAAGCACTCCAGCGGGTGGTGAAAGAAGCTGGCAGAATTATTGGAACAAGTCTGCCAGAGATCAGTAATATCTTCCCCACTCGCTGTCTGAGGAGGGTGCACAGTATCCTGCGGGACCAACATCACCCTGCGCGCCACCTTTTCCATCTGCTGCCCTCAGGGAGAAGGTACAGGTCTATACAGGCCAGAACATCCAGACTGGCCAACAGCCTGTATCCACAGGCTGTGAGGCTCCTGAACTCTCTGCCCCCCTCTCACGGACAATAACCATATCCAACTTCTTAATAGCAATGAACTGGTCTGCATTGGTGCATCATATCTTTATTCTCTTCCCCCTCCTGCCCCCCCCCCCCCCCCCCCTCTTTCTTAAATAGATAACTATCATATCTGATATCATATCTCACAGTACAATAATATTGAATGGGTTGCATTGTTGTATTTTGTCATGTTTCTCAGGTCTTTGTCTGAATTTCTACGAACATTATTGCTAAGGATTGTCTTATTGCATTGGAGTCACACTGGGTTAAATATGTACACTTGGGTTTTAAGGGGTATTTATTATTTTCTTCTTTTTTTTGGGTTGTATGGAAGCCCCAAACGCAATTTCATTGTTCTTGACAATGACAATAAATAAATAAATACTAAAAATACTAAATACTCACCTGTTCACCGCACCTGATGAGCAGAAAGGTCGGGTGAGCATGAGGGGAAACCTGTTGACCCCAGCTTGAGTCATTTTGATGCATTTTTGGCTGTAACTTGATGTATGTTTTATGCACTAATTGATGCCACAGGCCGATGTTGTAGTTTGGTGTAGTAATTGGTGTAATTCTTTGTGAGTTGCAGTCATTGTGTTTGTGCAGTCTGTGCATTTGTTTAATAGTTCGATGTGCTGATTTGTATAGTGGACAGTAACATGTGGAATTAAAGGAGCAAATAGTGCAGAAGTGCATCTCATGTGTTTGTTGTTGTCGTCATCAGCGTCCTCATGTTTAGCCTGCTGCGGCCATTTGCTGGAGGAGCCACAACAACTTGTCAACAGAAGAGTTTGTAGGTTTTATTAGATTATTTATATATAGTTTTATTGGTGAGAGTTTTATGGTTCGCTGTTGCCTTTTAGAGTAAGCCTGTGGCTTCACACAGCTGTTTCAATCAGGAGTCTTATTCCCCTGTTAGGTTTCAGCAGTTTCACCTGCATTAGGCGTTGTACTGATTTGCTTTCTATTGTGCATCAGGCGGCTGAAGCCATTGGCTTGGGAGTACCGCCGCAGTTTGTGTTTAAGACAGTTTGTCTTCCTCACAGCTGACGGTATGGAGGTACATAAATACCCATCGCCAGTATGTACGGAAGACTAGGCTGGGTTAGCTAGGTTTAACAGGCAGATTAGTGGGGATGTTACGCCTGTTAATTGTGTGTGTCCAAGGTTTATTGAAAGGAACGTCATTAATTTGATGTGTTGGAATGAAGCTCTGTGGCATAGGTGCAGTTCAGCGTTTGGATTTTGTAATGTTTGAGTTATGAGTTATGTGAGTTATGCAAACAACAAAGTTTTTTGCAGCTGTTCACCTAAAAATGCAGCCAAGGAGTTTTTAAAATAAACATTTCAAACTATTTACAGAACAATCAGCTGTTCGGCATCAAATCTGATGCCACACAAATTATTTGTGCCACTGCAAAAAATAATTTCTGTCCACTATGAGATAAAGGAGAACAACAGCCTGATACCTGCAGGCCTGACAACAGCAGATGTATCACTCCACATCAGCCACGCCGCTTTGCTAGCTAAAACACATAAGGACGCTGTCATAGCCTGTCAACCATGTTGATTAGCTGCGTATATACGAATGTGAATCGCATCATTGGCTGGACTATGGGATAAGGTGGCATCATTCTAATCGCATACAGGAGCAGCCGGACACTTACTGACTATTAACTACTCGATTTAAATCAAGACGCAACCTCTCGCGCTTTCTCTCTCTCTCTCACACACACACACACACACACACACACACACACACACACACACTTTCTAACAGCCATCTTCAAGATAAAACAAATCAAGCTCCAATAACTAGTGAAAAATGTAAAAACTCTCCAAGACATCTGGATTAACGTTAAATCCTAATAACTGTGAACTCTTTGCCATAAATGATAAACTGTAAGATTCCTGTTAAATCAGAAATAAGATATTTGGAAATTCATCTCACAAAGGACCAAAAAGTAAATCGGTCGTTGAACGTGGAGAAGAAACTAAAAGAATTCAAGACCAAACTGAACTCTGGGCTTTTGTCACGGTTCTGGGTCATTTTGACCCAGCATTTTCAGTTCTTATATTACTTTGTATTATGGTTTGTATCCCGATGCTTTTGTTTATTGGTATTCCATGTTTCTGTTATTCTTAGTGAGGGATTAGTTCTTAGGTTGTGTCTCGTGTTTAGTATAGGTTCAGTGTCAAGTCTGCGTCTGTTTCTTGTTTCCTGTTTTATTGTGAAGGGTTGTCTCATGTCAGTGGCTGTATCCCAATTCAGGGTCTGCAGCCTTAAAGTACGCATTTCAAGGCCGATTATGTCACAGCGGTGCGCCGAAGGCTGTCCCAATTCAAAGGCTGCTCCAAATGCGGCCGTGAAATGCGTCCTTCATTTCCCTGAATTTTAAGGCTGTGGCAGTGTAGACTTCGTGGCCCAACATATCCCAGAATGCATAGCGCGGCAGTGGGTGTGGATAATTTAGCCGAAAAATGGCATTAAAACGGATCTCCAATGTGCACTGGACGACAGGAGGGGGAAATCCTTGTGAAAGTGGCCAAAAGACACGAAAAAGGTTACGGCAAAAACAACTAATCATCCATGTGGATACTAACTCACTCGCCTGGCTAGTGCGCTGCAGAGAGGACGTGAGTAACATCAGTTCTTTTAAGTGAAGGATGTTTTTGAAAATACTGAGAAAATGTCAGGAGGCGTTGGACAAATGGACATTTTTGATAATGGCAAAGAGGATTGAACAACATATGTGGTGAGAGATGAACAATATTGTCTGGCTAACAAAATAGAGGATGAGAGGAAAGTTGCTGTGTTCCTGAGTGTCATGGGAGGAAAAACATACAACTTGTTGCGCAGCATCAAACAAAAACTAAATGTGCAAAAGAGACCGAAAGCTGCATGAAGTAACTGAGAAAGACTCAAATGATTCTCAGGAGGATTTGGCATGCCTGGAGCTGTACACAATGCAAGAGAAAGACAATGATGCAATATGGCTCACACCAAAAATACAAGAGGTTGAGTTACAGATGGAACTGGACACTGGGTCTGCCCTCTCACTGATCTTATATGAAGATTACAGAGACAAATTCCCCAATCTGAAACTGAAACACACCTCGGTGAAACTGAAAACATACACAGGTGAAAGAATAACTCCTCTGGGAAAAGTGAAAGTGGAATATGAGAAAAAGAAACGCAACCTGGAACTTTATGTCAATGAGACTGGAACGAGGCCCGAGTGCACATTCTGTGGATGAAAGACTGAAACAGAAACTTAATAACCGTGCCCAGGTGATCAAAGATGGAATCAGCACCCTGAAAAATATTAAAGCACAGATCATACTGGAGGACAATGCAAAACCAAGATTTCACAAGGCACGTCCTGTACCTTATGCTTTATGCCCCAAAGTCGAAGCAGAGCTCCAGCGCTTGGAAGAGCAAGGAATACTCACCAAGGTGGAATGGTCAGATTGGGCTACACCAATAGTGTCAGTAAGCAAGAAAGCAAGTGACAGAGTGCAGATCTGTGGTGATTTTAAGGTTTCAGTGAACCCAGTTCTCCACATAGATCAGTACCCACTTCCGCAGATAGAAGACATATTCACAGCAGTCGCAGGTGGCAAACACTTTTCAAAAACTGACCTTGCCCAGGCTTATCTCCAGTTGGAAGTAGAAGAGACATCCAGGAAATATGTGGTGATAAACACTCACAAAGGCCTATATCAGTACAACAGGCTGGTATTTGGTATCGCCAGTGTCCCAGCAGTATGGCAATGTGCCATGGATCAGGTCCTACAAGGCATTCCAGGAACAGTGTTTTCTGGATGACATAATAGTCACTGGTGTTGATGAGGAGACTCATCTGGCTAACCTAACAGCAGTCCTGGCCAGGCTAGAAAAATATGGATTGAGAGCAAACAAAAACAAATGTGAGTTCTTCAAGGATGCCATTGAGTATTGTGGACACAAGATCGACAGACATGGGCTCCACAAAACCGAGGACAAAGTTGAAGCAGTCCTGAAGGCACCAGACACTAAAAATGTGAGTCAGCTACGTTCATTCTTGGGCTTAATTAATTATTACCACAAGTTTCTACCAAACCTTTCAACAGTCCTGCACCCGCTGAGCTCTCTGCTGCAACAAAATGTCAAATGGAAATGGACAAAAAACTATGAAGAGGCATTTAATTTAGTTAAGTTAAGCAGCTCATTACATCAGAGGAGGTTCTGACACACTTTGACCCCAAGCTACCACTTCGCCTCGCCTGTGATGCCTCACCATATGGCATTGGTGCCGTGCTATCTCACAAAATGCCTGATAGATCCGAACGACTACTTGCCTTTGCCTCAAGGTCCCTAAATGCAGCCGAGCACAACTATACGCAGATAGACAGAGAAACACTCAGTCTAGTGTGGGGAGTGAAGAAGTTTAATCAGTATTTATATGGACGACACTTCACCCTGATCACAGACCACCGACCGCTGGTGTCCATCTTTAACCCTCAGAAAGGTATTCCAACCATGGCTTGCGTACGCTTGCTTGGGCTTTGTTCCTGGGTGCACACACCTACACCATTGAGTTCAAAGGGACAAAGCTACATGGAAATGCAGATGGACTTTCACGTCTTCCACACATGCAACCCACCGAAGAAATGACTGATCCAGCTACTGTGTTTCATGTTACACAAATGGAACCCCTACCTGTCACAAGTGCTCAGGTGAAAAGAGAAACGAGCCAAAACACAATCTTGTCAAACGATCTTACTGCGAATGGTTGGCCGTCCTGTAGTGACACTCAGTTCTCTGCGTACTCCACCCACAAAGACCAACTATCCGTTTGCCAAGGATGTGTCATGTGGGGAACTCGTGTCATCCTGCCACCCAAACTACGTACAAAGGTACTGGACTCACTGCACGATGGACATTTGGGTGTTAAGATGAAAGGTCTTGCTAGAAGCTATGTTTGGTGGCCAGGCACTGATTGTGAAATGGAGAATATGGCTAAATCCTGCATTGTTTGCCAGCAGACGCTGCGCCAGCCTCAAACAGCACCTGTACACGTGTGGGAGTGGCCATCTGCTCCATGGCAACGCATTCATATAGACTATGCTGGCCCATTTATGGACCAAATCTTCCTGGTTGTGGTTGATGCCCACTCAAAGTGGCCAGAAATCTTCCCCGTAAAGCAAGCAACAGCTGCAAGCACGATCAATAGTCTTTGGTCACCGTTTGCACGCACAGGTCTGCCACAACAGCTCGTAAGTGACAATGGTCATCAGTTTACTGGAGAGGAGTTCCAGTGTTTCCTTGGGAGTAACGGCATACGACATATCACTTCAGCTCACCATCATCCTGCAACAAAGCTGAACCAGCCAGTCGCACAGAGGGGAAACCGCTACAACAGAAAATTGACAATTTTTTTACTGTCTTACCACTCATGCAACAACTGGACACACACCTGCAATGCTCTTCATGGGATGAGATCTGAGATCACGTCTAGATTTGCTGAAACCAGACATTCGTAAGGATGTCCAAGATAAACAGTCTTCCATGGTGGAAGCAACAAGAAACAAAACCAGATTCTTCAATGTTGGACAAAAAGTTCTCGCCAGAGACTACAGAGACCCAAGTCAGAAATGGCATTCTGGCACGATTCGTTCACGGACCGGACCGCTGATATACACCATAAATGTTGGAGCCAACTTAGTCTGGCGTAGACATGTTGATCAGATTCTAGATGCAGAATGTCACGTGGTTCCAGAGCAACCTGAGAGGACACATCTACACCTCAAGATTCAGAAGAGTTTGCCCTCGCTTCACCACCTGAGGTTCAGGGTTTACGTGAAACCACCAATGTTCAAACACCTGAACTTTCCACACAGAGCACTATGGACTCTGACCAAACAGGCAGACGTTACCCTGAGAGAAATCCCAGAGCACCTCAGAGACTGAACTTATAGGTTTCCAGTTCATTTTGTAAGGAAAGCAGTTAAAATGTTTAAGAGGAAACAACCTACCTCTATGTTGTAAATCACTGAGTAGGTGTCATATTTCAGTTTAAGTACAATCTTATGCTTATGCATAAGCTTATGCTAGACGAGTCCAGAAGTACAGAAACCTTGTGTACAGCGTTGGAGATGAAGTTCTTCTCTTGAACGTGAAACGTGGAAGGAAGGGAGGAAGACTTGATCCAGATTTTTCAGGACCCTACACCATTCAAGACATCGCTGGCAAATGTGTGAGATTAAAAAAACACGGAAGGAGCAACTTTAAGAAATCACTACAGCATTGACCATATCAAGCCATACAGAAGAAGCCACCATGTAAATATCAGTGACAATTAAAAATACCCAACTCGCAGTCAGACGGTGAACAGCAGCACAGACCTGAAGATGCCTCCCTGCCATCCTACTGCTAACCCTCAGTGCCAGCAAAGTCCAGAGGATTCATTATGCACCCAAAACGGCTGACACAAGGAGTTTAATTGTGTTCCAGGACCAGAAACGCGTGAACAAGAACTTCCCTCCCGGAAACAAAGCTTAGAAAATGAAGGTGACATAGTGAACAACTCTTTTTGACCCATTGGTCATTTGTTGCCAGTTTGGCGTTGCAACTTAATTGACTGTTGCATGACTTTGTTTGCATTTTGCAGTCTTCAACTCATATTGGATATAAAGAAACATGCAACGTGCACTGAGCTTGTGGAAGTCTGGAAATGGATCTGCCTGTCAGTAATTTTCTATTTTGCCCACCCGCTGTACCTTTCCTATTTCTCTGCGTGTAAATGCATGCCTATTGTATTGACTTTTTTCCTGTTGTGGCCCGTTGGCCTTTACCAAGCTTATCCACTACAAATCTCATGCATGCCTGAGCTAACTTATCATATTTTTCTTTTAGTAAAGAGGCTATGGCGTGCAAAGGACACTGGGCGCTTGGAGGCAGCTGTTGGACCATACAAGTTATTGGATTCCTCTTTTCGAACACTGCAGGGGTCACGGTGGTTTCTGATGAGGTAAGAGAACTTATCATTATTGATTCTGATTTCGAGGTTCTGCTCCTTCTGAAGCATTTGCAGTGCAGAGACCATTAATAGTTTAAAATGTGCGGGTAGGTGGGGGGGGGGGGGGGGGGGGGTTATATTGCAAAACTCTGATAAGGTTTCACCCATTCACTTCAACAGGAAAAAATGTTATCAACCACAACACAGATGTTGTGACATCTGTGACATCATAATACCCAGTTTCAGTATATGCAGAAAGAACCTTTATCAGCAATTCTATTCCTTTAGATGTTTTTGTGTACAGCACTCAAGCAGTTACTTCAAAAATTGTTGCTGTTGTTGTATAAACTCAGATTTTTCAAAACAGGTCATTGATGCATATCTGCACCGTGTTATTGACAGACGAAAGGTAAGTAAGAAATGTCATTTACCTACTAATTTTGAAATAAAAAAAAAACCTATTTACTGTTCTATAACATTTTTCTATACTTGTGCAGAATGCTGCACACCTGCTCTGTTCAGTAGTTGCAAGCTCGTTGTTTTCTGGGCAGTTCAGATGCCTCAACTGGTATGTTGAAAGCTCAGAAGTGGTCCAAACAGTTGACTCCTTTCTGTTGCTGAGGAAAGAGTTCGGTTCCTTTAAAGAAGACTATATTTGAAAACACCCTGAGACGCATGGTACCTAAGTAAATCCAAATTACTCTGCACTTCCAATCCCACAGATGAAGTTCCCAGTTGAAGACGTGGCTGTGCCCTGTGAACTTTGGTACACACTGGATTCTTGTGGTATGTGTTCATTTTGTTATTAATTTGCATAATTTGTTGTGAAGCAGTTTCTTGCACAAAGTGTTATTTTTAAATAAGTTTTCAGTGGCACAAACAATTGTAATTTTTAATTTAACTTTTTCTTTAGATTGTCAACATTTCTGCACAGAAAATACTGCTCATAGACCCCATGGGAATGAAGGTGTTTATGACAGGAAAATTCTGCGCAACTGGAGGTATGTATGATACTGAGGTGTTATTCTTAGATTAAAAAAAAAAAAATCTTGTTTCATTACAAACACTTTTGTTCAACTAGGAATTTTCTGAGGATGAGAGGGCATGAAGACACCATGGAGTGGCAGTTACAGACTATGCAACACAACAAGCGACAGGATTCCTGCAGTTGTGGAGTTTTACTGTTAAAGGTAACCCTTATTCAAATGATTCAGTTTCTTGTTAGCTAGAATTAAGACTTTAAGTGAATTTAAGTGAAGTGAAAGTTATTTCGGTCAA
Organism: Rhamphochromis longiceps; assembly: GCF_057381845.1. Lineage (NCBI taxonomy): Eukaryota > Metazoa > Chordata > Actinopteri > Cichliformes > Cichlidae > Rhamphochromis > Rhamphochromis longiceps. Next base: position 69,649,915 of record NC_140559.1, on the reverse strand, counting down.
CAACAACAAAGATGATCATTTTACATAGAAGTACTTAATCATACAGTAACTGAAAAAGGAATAGGCTGAAGCCTTGTGGCTTATAATTATCCTATCCTTTACCTAATTAAGACTTTACATTCTAATTATGATCAATCTCACAGTTTGCAGAACACTACCTTGATTTTGGAGAGGTCGGTGAGGTGTCAACCACTACAGAGCCAGTTGTGCTGGAGCGAATGCAGATAGCTTGCACCCTACTTGAAAATCGAGGTAAGTCCAGTAAAGTCCTTATCACGTTAGTGCGTACTTCCAATTTAAATAGTGCTTTTCAAACAGCACAGTACAAATAGTGCTCTTCAAACACTTTCAGATAAGACCCTTCTCAAAGTCTAATTTAGACTAATTTTCCAGGAAGTATATTTGGAAAAAATGTACTATTATTTTTTAATTATTCAATAAATAATGTTTGATTAAAACCTAACTATGATTGTGTTTCAGGGAACGCTGAGGACTACTGCATTGTTTGCTCCATGTTAGATGCTAACGCTGACCGCAGCATGATTGAAATGGTAAAACAAAACAAAAGAAACACATAAGTCTTAGTATCATTACTTGCCAATCATAATTAAAATGTTGAGTAATAGTATTCACCAAACAGAATATGAGCCATTTATTTTTCCTTTCCAGGTGCAGTGTGAATCTTGCCAAAGATGGGCACATTTTGCATGTGAAAAATATAAAGAGAGCAACCAAGAATATAAATGCCAAAAATGTAGCCAGAGTCAGACAGAGACTGTGCAGAGACTGTAGAAGGACAGAGCAGCAGCAGAGCAGTCCAGATACACTGATGATCCTCTGTCAGATCCAGAGGGACACACAGGGATGATGCTGGACTCTACATTGTGTCTGACAGTGGAGCTGTTCTCAGAGCAGTTCACTCTGCAGCACTGACAGTCATCTGCACTTCTTCTCATTCCTCTGTCAGTCACTGCTGGATGAAGCTCTCCTCTCCACCTCCCAGTAACATGGCCCAGTCAGAGCGTCTCTACACACAAGCTGCTGCTGCTTCAACCTCTCTGGATCATCAGGACACAGCTCCTCCTCTCTCAGCACACACACCGTCCTGTTTACCATCATCAGCTCCACCTGCAGAGAGAAGAAGGAAGAGCAGAGGAGATAAACGAGTGTTTCCAGAGACTCTTCATCAGCTGTCAGTCAGTGATGCAGCACATCCAGTATAAAGAGCAGCAGGGACTTCAGTGCTGGGACTGTACTAGGACTCATTGTTGCTTCACTTTTTCTAATCTTTGGATTTTTATTGAAGTTGATGAAAATGTTTTTCCCTCCTAGTTTGAGTTTGGACTTTCATTCATTAGAAGAACCTTGGTGTGTCCACTCTGAGCTCTGTAGGAACCCCAACAACAAGCCCAACAATCCAGATGGACGGTTCCAGCTGTTAACTGGAGGAATTCCATCCAAACATCTGCTCTCACTAAATTCTTCCTCACCTACAGACTGTGTTCTTCACTGCTTTAAACTTGGAAACGAATGCAGTCATTGGTCTGCGTGCTGCTTTGTTCAGAGAGCTGATTGGCTGTTGACAGTGTTTGATCAGAGCGTGTCAGCCGTTACCATGGTGACCATAAAGGTCAGAAACAGGAAGTGTTTGTGTCCAATCCTGAAGCCTGTCACCATTCTCCTCTCACAGCTTCACTGAGAAGCTGCAGCTTTACAGGAAACACTGGATCTTTGTTTCATACTGACTGTGTTTAGTACAATACTGCTGACAGCACCACCCACTCACTCCATCACTCTACTTACACCAGAGTCTCCAGTCTGTAGTCTGGACTCTGCTGAAGATCAGACAGCTGCTTCACATCTGGATGCTTCAGGTTGTTTCCTTGCAGCTCCAGCTCTCTCAGATGGGAGGGGTTGGACTTCAGTGCTGCTGCCAGATAATCACAGCTGATCTTTGACAAACCACAGCCCCACAATCTGTATAAAGAATGAAAGATGTAAGTTTATTAGACAAAGTGTGAGCTTGAAATCATTCAGTGTTTCATCATCTGTTCAGAGCTGAAGAAGGTTCAGAATGTAGAAGTTTAGAAAATGGAAACTCCAAACAGCTGAAGCCAACAGGAAGCAGCTTCAAACAGGAAACTGTGCAGAGTTTCAGACTATATGTCCTGATGCAGCCAGTTGGATTTTGGAGATTTGAATCTCTGTTCTGTGACTAAGTCCTTGAATCATTTCTTCCAGTTGGTCCAACAAGACAGACTAAGTGTTGGACATGTGTTGTGGCTCCATTAGGGGAGCTTCTAAATGTGATGTGATGGCCCCTCTGGGTCTGTCAGGTCACAGGACTGAAGAGAGCTCAAACTGGGCACACAGTTGTTCCAGTCTGGACCAAAGACTCTATACTGGGACTGAGGGACTGCTTTGACTGCACCCACTGGGACTTTTTAAAGGCTCATGTTCTCACTTAGATCATCGATTTCTACTTACATTTCTTTCTGGGAAAAATGGGGATTACTTTGGAAACAGGAAGTATTTTCCCCAATAAGCAGCCCTGGATTAGTAAATCACTCCAACATGTTCTCAGGCAGAAGAAGCTGTCTTGTTATGAGGGAGAGAAGAAAAAGATGGAGGCACAGAAACTTGTTGAAAGAGAGATAAAGCAGCTAAAATCAGGTGTAAAAGTAAAGCAGAGGATGAGCTGAATAAAGGACACTCAAGGCTGGCTTGGAAAGGAATGAAGTCCATGGTGGGGATGCAGGACAAGGAGCAAAGATGAATGTGATGCTGAATCAGCAGAAGACTTGGACTCATTTGATTCCAGCTTTGATATCATTGATTTCAATGAAGAGCTTTGTGATTGTAGCAAAGGGCTGGTAGCTCTGAGAGTCCCACTGATGAGGTGTTTGTGTGGAAATCTCTTAGTGGGACCAAAGAGAGAAAAAGCCCTGGTCCTGATGCTGTGGGAGGGAAATGATTGAAGTGTGCTGTGAGGAACTGACTGGGAGATCTTCACACATTTTCCAGTCCTCCTTGGAACAACAGGAAGTTCCCAGCATATGGAAACAAAGGTTAAGTGTCCTATGGCACTCAGTGATGATGGTGCTGTGGCCCCACCACCTCCACCTCTTTGTAAAGGAACTAACTGTAATCTGAAGCTTCAAATGGAACTAAGACTTCCTCCACTAGGTGGCAGTGTCTGATGAGAAAGTGTTAGTGGAGCTGGCCTGGAGTCAGAAACAGGAAGATGCAGGATTTGGGCTGAAATGGGGAAAAGTGGTTCGCACTAGTGCCTTAAAGCAAGAAGGTTGTAGGTTGAAGCTTGTTGGCCTTTCTGTGGAGGTTGGATGTTCTCCCACAGTCCAATGAAATGCTGCTTAGGTTCATTGGTGCTTCTAAATTGGCTGTAGGTGTGGATGTGAGAGAGTGCTTCTCTGTCTCTCTCTGTTGGCCCTGTGATGGACTGCTCACCTGTGCAGGTGGACCACGCCTCTTGCCCTATGACAGCTAGGGCACAGGCTGCAGCCCTGTGAGCCTAAGCTGAATAAACAGTTAGCAAAAATGATCCATAGATGGCCTGAAATCCCCCAGTTAGCAGTTTGGTAGATAGCTATGACATGCTAATCCCATCCAGCAGCTGTATTCTACCTGTAAACTGATCCCTGCTGAGCCAAAGCACTTTTTCATATACAAATTACAACCTTTAATAGAAACCTATTGGTCAGCATCTTATTAGCCTGCTGTTAGCTTCATTCCACAGAAAACTGAGAGAAACTAACAGAGTTGATAAAGAATAAAGAGAAATGTGCTGATTTAAAGCCTTTGAAGTGCTTCAGATGATCTCTGTCCACTTCTGTCCACTCATTCATTCATGTAAGCTTTCTAATGCAGCTTTGATCTTCACAGTCTGCTTCATGAAACTCATTCTAACCCTGAATGTCAGAGTGTTCCTCCTTCTCTTTCCCATCATTCATGCTGGCAGTGGAGGAGATTTGGATGTTGGACTGTGTTTTGGATGATGTGTGTATGTTTGTGTTGGACTGCTGTCTGTAAAGCAAACGCACATTTTGCTTTGGATTTCAGTGTCAGACAGACTTTAAGGTGGAATGAAGAGTTGGAGAGTTTCACAGTGAATTATCCAGTGGAGGATTTTTCTTCTTCTTTGAAGGTTTGAAATGTGAACATTGTTCTGCTGCAGTCAATGGACTAAACCAGAGAAGAAGAAAACAGACTTTACCATGAAGATCCTCAGTGTGGATCAGTATAATATCAGCCTGATGTCTGCAGTTTAGTGTCAGCACAACTTTCACATCATATTCATCTCAGCAAAACTAAAACATGCTGACTGACCTCAGAGTTTCAAGTCCACATCCTGGACTCTCCAGGAAACCACAGAGATGCTTCACTCCTGAATCCTGCAGCTTGTTGTTCCAGCTCAGGTCCAGCTGTCTCAGATGGGAGGGGTTGGACTTCAGTGCTGCTGCCAGATAATCACAGCTGATCTCTGACAAACCACAGTTGATCAATCTGTATAAAGAATGAAAGATGTAAGTTTATTAGACAAAGTGTGAGCTTGAAATCATTCAGTGTTTCATCATCTGTTCAGAGCTGAAGAAGGTTCAGAATGTAGAAGTTTAGAAAATGGAAACTCCAAACAGCTGACAGAGTTCATACGCCTTTGTCAGGGTCAAATTCAAGCAAGACCATGTGAAAATTAAAACACATCATCCTAGGTGAACTTAAACACCTTTGTTCCCCTTTTGTTAAGACATAGAAAAGTACACCACACAAAAATACTGCAAAAGGAAACGGTCGCCTTATATACATAGTGTATAAACTCAAAATGCACATTTCACTTCAAATTAAGATTAAGGCTTTGAACAGATCACATAGTTCAGTTCAACATATAAGACTTTAAGAATGCACAAGCATCTACTTAAAATCTATTTAATTTATCATCCATGATATTATTTTGTACAATTCCAATGTATTTTGTTCATCTCCCTTAAATAAACAGGCAGTCTTAAAGTATGAAATATTCATATACAAACACATATAAATGTGTGTACTGTCTCAGTGGCTGATAGTACCCCACAGGCCTCAGTGTGAGCTTGAAGACATTTATAATGTTTAAGTAGTTTAATGTGCAGGTGCTGACGATAAACACATTTTGAATGAAAGCCGGGGAACTTTGGTAGCACAGAAACAAGTGGCTATTCTTTGTGACTATATGGATCACTCACAATACCATTATTTCACACAAAGGCACCAAATTAATACTCAAAAAAGCTGCAGCAATACACACAAATATAAACAGTACTTGGTGACAACTTTGCTTTTAGCCTTTAACCCTTCTTGACTACTTTTGATGTGGCCTCTATATTTTACCTTTAAAAACAGTTTATCTTGCCAATCTGTTATTTTCTCATTTTGACCAACTGTATCAGCACAATTTATCTAAATTCAGACAAAATTTAAAATACACGTAGAAAGTGATATTTTGACTGTAAAAACCACACACATGTTTAACGAATCATCTTCATAACTTGAAATGCAAATAGAGATTGTACATTTTTAAAAATACGCACACGTTTTGCAAACAACAAAGTTATATGGTACTATTTACCAAAAAATGCAGCCAAGGCTCAGACGTTTTTCATATAATCATTTCAAACTATTTACAGAACAATCAGGTGTCAAACAATAGTTTGTGTCACTCTAACACATATGAGAACAGCACAGGGATAAACCTGCAGGTCTGACAGCAGGTGTGTCACTCAGCGTTTACACTGCAATCTGCCTTTGTTGGCTTTAAGGCAGCAACTGTGACGATCACTAGTAGAACTGACACACAAAACAAAACAACAGCTACACACTAAATACACAAGACAACAAACTAACTTGAGACCAAACACGGTAAACGTCACAAATCTCTCACGTATCAAAACTCTCTCTCTCTTTCGCTCACTCGCTCTCTCTTGCCGGTCACTCCTAAAACTTCCCCCTTTTGCTAAACAACCAAATGTCATGTTTCCATATCATTTTTGATTGGTCGACATGGTACATTTTCCCACCTATAGGGCTTTGGAGCGTGATGTCACGGGAGATGGGCCATGCCCCCTTCCGCCATGACAGTAGGCCAGCCAAAGGATACCATTTCAGCTATGGATCGTACGTGTTGTGTTGTCGGTTGCAACGTTAGATCACACGATCGTGAAGGCAAGAAGCTGGATAACGGGCTCTCTTTTCATCGTTTTCCGTCCTGGAGGCAACGTGAGGGATCCCATGTATCCGATATTACTAAACAAAGACGTCAGGCTTGGATTGCAGCGGTGAGACGAGCGGATATCGAGTTCTCTGCAATCCCCAGCTTTTTGTTGGTTTGCTCACGGCATTTTCTTTCCGGTGAGTTCTAAATTAATTCATATCACTCTTGAAAGGCTTTTAGTGTTATTTTCAATGTGCTGAGGTCATAGATAATGAGATAAAACATGCTAATGTGTGATGCTGCAGAACCACATCATGTCGACTGAGTAGCTTATGATTTGGCATTATTGCAGGCAAACCAGCATATGAAATGGATGTAACAAATCCAGACTGGGAACCAACACTGCACATGGGGCATGACGACATACCTGTATCAGACTCGGACCGGCACTCAAGGCGTACGCAACGGAAGCGAAAAAGAGCACCCATCGGAGGTAAACAACCCCCCCCCCCCCCCCTCTAAAAACATACTAAATTGCTATCACTGTACACTAATCCGCACATAACTTCCAGATGAATCACACACCTGTCATTGGAATATTGGTGTACATTTACCTTATGTCTAATTTTATCTTACAGGCTTTCGTTATGCAGCTGCAGAGTCTGAAGGTGTGCCCCGTGCAGAAGTGATTGATGAAGATCTGACAGAAGACCAACAGCAAAATCACAATGTCATGGAGGCAGTGGACAGCAGTTGTGTTGGACAAGTGGAGGTTGAGGTAGCAGCTGCAAATGTGGATATACTGAAGAAATGTAAACCTTTTAAAATGATGACAGATTACAAACTCTCAGCTGTGTCTGTAATCAAACCTCTGTAACTTTGCTTCACTTCAGCAGCATCAGCTCATGTTCACATGTTGATTCATGGTTTGCTTCAGTTTTTGATGGACTGCAGAATATTTTGAAGGTTATCTGCTATAAAAAGCCAGAACAGGAAAATCTGCTTCATGTGTTTCTGTTTGATCCTCAGTGACTTTGACACAAAGGCCTCTGCTGTGATGATCACACCTCTGATCAAGTCTCACAGTGTCAGCTTTGTTTTTATACATATGGATATGTGCTGATAAATGATCAGAGTTATAATATTTCCCACTGTCTGCTGTGTGCCGTGACCTTTGACCTGCTAAAGACAGTCAGCTGTGGATTATTCATTGTTGTGTCTGATACTTAGAACTGTGAGGAAGAACACTACACAGTTAATCAGGGTCCCCTCTCTCTGAATCAGGAAAGGTGGGCAGGCCGCGTGTGGGCCGCGGGCCATACGTTGAGTCTCACTGTTTGAAATGTGAACATTGTTCTGCTGCATGGACTAAACCAGAGAAGAAGAAAACAGACTTTACCATGAAGATCCTCAGTGTGGATCAGTATAATATCAGCCTGATGTCTGCAGTTTAGTGTCAGCACAACTTTCACATCATATTCATCTCAGCACAACTAAAACATGCTGACTGACCCCAGAGTTTCAAGTCCACATCCTGGACTCTCCAGGAAACCACACAGATGCTTCACTCCTGAATCCTGCAGCTTGTAGTTGTCACTCAGGTCCAGCTCTCTCAGATGGGAGGGGTTGGACTTCAGTGCTGCTGCCAGATAATCACAGCTGATCTCTGACAAACCACAGCCCCTCAATCTGTATAAAGAATGAAAGATGTAAGTTTATTAGACAAAGTGTGAGCTTGAAATCATTCAGTGTTTCATCATCTGTTCAGAGCTGAAGAAGGTTCAGAATGTAGAAGTTTAGAAAATGGAAACTCCAAACAGCTGACAGAGTTCATACGCCTTTGTCAGGGTCAAATTCAAGCAAGACCATGTGAAAATTAAAACACATCATCCTAGGTGAACTTAAACACCTTTGTCCCCTTTTGTTAAGACATAGAAAAGTACACCACACAAAAATACTGCAAAAGGAAACGGTCGCCTTATATACATAGTGTATAAACTCAAAATGCACATTTCACTTCAAATTAAGATTAAGGCTTTGAACAGATCACATAGTTCAGTTCAACATATAAGACTTTAAGAATGCACAAGCATCTACTTAAAATCTATTTAATTTATCATCCATGATATTATTTTGTACAATTCCAATGTATTTTGTTCATCTCCCTTAAATAAACAGGCAGTCTTAAAGTATGAAATATTCATATACAAACACATATAAATGTGTGTACTGTCTCAGTGGCTGATAGTACCCCACAGGCCTCAGTGTGAGCTTGAAGACATTTATAATGTTTAAGTAGTTTAATGTGCAGGTGCTGACGATAAACACATTTTGAATGAAAGCCGGGGAACTTTGGTAGCACAGAAACAAGTGGCTATTCTTTGTGACTATATGGATCACTCACAATACCATTATTTCACACAAAGGCACCAAATTAATACTCAAAAAAGCTGCAGCAATACACACAAATATAAACAGTACTTGGTGACTGTTAAGTCTAATTGTTGAATGTTGCCATTGTGTTTCTTAAATTTGTACAGTCTTAGTTCAAGCAGTAGGATCAAAGCCATTCCTTTGATCCTGGCCACCTCTCCAACCACTCTGTGCTGGGGGAGGTTTTATTGTAGATACATCCTATCTGGAAGATCTGTTTCTTTTGATGTAAACTTCCTGGGTTTACGACCCTTTGGTCAGCAGGAGGTCTGACACACACACACACACACACACACACACACACACACACACACACACACACACACAGTCTTACAGAAGTTCACACATATACATAAAATGCTTTGTCTTAGAACAAAGGGGGCGTGGCTTTGTTCTGACGTGTTTTGTGTGAACTGTCTCCCAATAAAAGGTAGCAGGAGGAGGTCAGATCTGTGGTCATTTTCGTGGTGGACACAGACGAGGCCTCCCTTTCGCAAATAATTGATCGATCGACTGTCTTGTTTTCTTCATGATGAATAAGTCTCTAGAATTAGCGGGGCTTGTGGAAACACAGACCCAACAGTGACAACTTTGCTTTTAGCCTTTAACCCTTCTTGACTACTTTTGATGTGGCCTCTATATTTTACCTTTAAAAACAGTTTATCTTGCCAATCTGTTATTTTCTCATTTTGACCAACTGTATCAGCACAATTTATCTAAATTCAGACAAAATTTAAAATACACGTAGAAAGTGATATTTTGACTGTAAAAACCACACACATGTTTAACGAATCATCTTCATAACTTGAAATGCAAATAGAGATTGTACATTTTTAAAAATACGCACACGTTTTGCAAACAACAAAGTTATATGGTACTATTTACCAAAAAATGCAGCCAAGGCTCAGACGTTTTTCATATAATCATTTCAAACTATTTACAGAACAATCAGGTGTCAAACAATAGTTTGTGTCACTCTAACACATATGAGAACAGCACAGGGATAAACCTGCAGGTCTGACAGCAGGTGTGTCACTCAGCGTTTACACTGCAATCTGCCTTTGTTGGCTTTAAGGCAGCAACTGTGACGATCACTAGTAGAACTGACACACAAAACAAAACAACAGCTACACACTAAATACACAAGACAACAAACTAACTTGAGACCAAACACGGTAAACGTCACAAATCTCTCACGTATCAAAACTCTCTCTCTCTTTCGCTCACTCGCTCTCTCTTGCCGGTCACTCCTAAAACTTCCCCCTTTTGCTAAACAACCAAATGTCATGTTTCCATATCATTTTTGATTGGTCGACATGGTACATTTTCCCACCTATAGGGCTTTGGAGCGTGATGTCACGGGAGATGGGCCACGCCCCCTTCCGCCATGACAGTAGGCCAGCCAAAGGATACCATTTCAGCTATGGATCGTACGTGTTGTGTTGTCGGTTGCAACGTTAGATCACACGATCGTGAAGGCAAGAAGCTGGATAACGGGCTCTCTTTTCATCGTTTTCCATCCTGGAGGCAACGTGAGGGATCCCATGTATCCGATATTACTAAACAAAGACGTCAGGCTTGGATTGCAGCGGTGAGACGAGCGGATATCGAGTTCTCTGCAATCCCCAGCTTTTTGTTGGTTTGCTCACGGCATTTTCTTTCCGGTGAGTTCTAAATTAATTCATATCACTCTTGAAAGGCTTTTAGTGTTATTTTCAATGTGCTGAGGTCATAGATAATGAGATAAAACATGCTAATGTGTGATGCTGCAGAACCACATCATGTCGACTGAGTAGCTTATGATTTGGCATTATTGCAGGCAAACCAGCATATGAAATGGATGTAACAAATCCAGACTGGGCACCAACACTGCACATGGGGCATGACGACATACCTGTATCAGACTCGGACCGGCACTCAAGGCGTACGCAACGGAAGCGAAAAAGAGCACCCATCGGAGGTAAACAACCCCCCCCCTCCCCCTCTAAAAACATACTAAATTGCTATCACTGTACACTAATCCGCACATAACTTCCAGATGAATCACACACCTGTCATTGGAATATTGGTGTACATTTACCTTATGTCTAATTTTATCTTACAGGCTTTCGTTATGCAGCTGCAGAGTCTGAAGGTGTGCCCCGTGCAGAAGTGATTGATGAAGATCTGACAGAAGACCAACAGCAAAATCACAATGTCATGGAGGCAGTGGACAGCAGTTGTGTTGGACAAGTGGAGGTTGAGGTAGCAGCTGCAAATGTGGATATACTGAAGAAATGTAAACCTTTTAAAATGATGACAGATTACAAACTCTCAGCTGTGTCTGTAATCAAACCTCTGTAACTTTGCTTCACTTCAGCAGCATCAGCTCATGTTCACATGTTGATTCATGGTTTGCTTCAGTTTTTGATGGACTGCAGAATATTTTGAAGGTTATCTGCTATAAAAAGCCAGAACAGGAAAATCTGCTTCATGTGTTTCTGTTTGATCCTCAGTGACTTTGACACAAAGGCCTCTGCTGTGATGATCACACCTCTGATCAAGTCTCACAGTGTCAGCTTTGTTTTTATACATATGGATATGTGCTGATAAATGATCAGAGTTATAATATTTCCCACTGCCTGCTGTGTGCCGTGACCTTTGACCTGCTAAAGACAGTCAGCTGTGGATTATTCATTGTTGTGTCTGATACTTAGAACTGTGAGGAAGAACACTACACAGTTAATCAGGGTCCCCTCTCTCTGAATCAGGAAAGGTGGGCAGGCCGCGTGTGGGCCATGGGCCATACGTTGAGTCTCACTGTTTGAAATGTGAACATTGTTCTGCTGCAGTCAATGGACTAAACCAGAGAAGAAGAAAACAGACTTTACCATGAAGATCCTCAGTGTGGATCAGTATAATATCAGCCTGATGTCTGCAGTTTAGTGTCAGCACAACTTTCACATCATATTCATCTCAGCACAACTAAAACATGCTGACTGACCCCAGAGTTTCAAGTCCACATCCTGGACTCTCCAGGAAACCACACAGATGCTTCACTCCTGAATCCTGCAGGTTGATGTTCCAGCTCAGGTCCAGCTGTCTCAGATGGGAGGGGTTGGACTTCAGTGCTGCTGCCAGATAATCACAGCTGATCTCTGACAAACCACAGCCCCACAATCTGTATAAAGAATGAAAGATGTAAGTTTATTAGACAAAGTGTGAGCTTGAAATCATTCAGTGTTTCATCATCTGTTCAGAGCTGAAGAAGTTTCATAATGTAGAAGTTTAGAAAATGGAAACTCCAAACAGCTGAAGCCAACAGGAAGCAGCTTCAAACAAACACAACAAGAGAAAAAACTCTGAATGTTTCACATTAAAGTCGTACATTTCTCATAAAAACAGGACAAAGACTTGAAAAAGTCGTGTTTTTCCTTCCAGGAACCACAAGGCTTCACTTTTAAAGGTGAAGTGTGAAAGAAATGGACATATTTGAAGTCCAACACCTTTTTCCAGTCACATTATTAAAGCAGACAAACTACAAGCTCATTTTCATTCCAACAAGTCATCTTCTGACCTGGACTAACAACACTGGTCTCTATGTGCAGCTGGCTGTGAGACCAGTGCTCAGGGAGCGTCTACAAAGTGCAACACTGAAAGAACATCACACACTAGCTTTGTCCCAAAACGTCGGCTGCATCCTTCGGAGGACCCGGTATTCGCGGTCTACGTGGGCCGGGTCCTTCAAAGATCGAAAAGGCTGGAAGTGCGAGGCTGTGAAATGGGACGGTCTAGCCTTCAGATTTGCGTCACCGCTGTGTCGGTGGAGTTTAATAAACTCGGCCGTCTGCTCCTTGCTATCTAAAATATAACAGGACACTGGCGTAAATTCTCGACCGTCTCACACTTCTGTTTAATCAGTTTCCTGTTTAACGTTTATTCAGCTGTGTGAAAATCCCGGAGGAACTTTGATCTCAGCCAAACCGATTTACTCCGGAACAAATAAAACACAGAAAAAAGGCAAACAATTACATTTTTAAGTTCTCCGAGTGACTTATATATCATGTTTAACCTGAGTAGTGAAAGAGCGGGGTCTGAAAACGATGAAGCCGGGCGTCCGCTGCTCTCGCCGGCTGGAGTGACCATTGAACCCCCCGGCTTGCTAGCGAGCGGGTGGGTAACAGACGTCTCCGAAAACGTCGGCACACTTTTGCAAATATGTGATGTCTTGATAAACCAAGCAGATATTTGAAGTTTACACAGCTACTTTCTCGCCTGAAAATATGTTAAAAGTTTATTTTGTGACCCAGAAAGATTAATAAGAGTAATTTGAAAACTTAGTAGCTGCCGCCATTGTTGGCAGCTGAAATTTGGCTGGGCCACGCTATGAATTCTGGGATATGGTGGGCCACGAAGGACACACCCGACGAATCCTTCAAATTCGGGGAAATGAAGGACGCATTTGTCGGGCACATTTGAAGGAGTCGACAAATACGGACAGCCTTCATCGCCTGGCTGTGACGTAATCGGCCTTCAAATGCAGCCTCTGGAGGATGCAGCCGACGTTTTGGGACACAGCTACTAATTTGCTTCCATCATCCAACCTGAAGAGGAAACAGAGACGCCTCCCCTTCAAAGTAAAAGCTGCTCCTTTTGGACACAGTATCAAAGAAAGTCTACAGTATAACATAGAAAAGACAGAACAAAGTTTTGGTTGTTTTTAAATTGTGCAGAAATGAAACTACACTAAGCTCAATTATGTGACAGACATTTCATCCCATGTCAGTTTGGCCTCATCCTGGGCCGGATTATCCAGCACACACTCTGACCACAGGCCCAGGGGCCACGCACAGCTGGGCTCCATCCAAGAGACAGGAAACAAACCAACACAATAATTAGGGCTGCTCGATTATGGCAAAAATGATAATCACGATTATTTTCACTGAAATTGAGATCTCGATTATTTGACGATATTTATTTAACCCTTTAAGACCTACTATAGCACCAAGTCCGCCAGAGCTTATATTATATTTTTACATGCTGTAGTGCCATTTGTGGGAGCATTTCAAGTTTCTATATAACTGTTATAGCCCATATTTTAATAATATGTATGCATTAAGTCCATAGTAACTACATTAATTGCAAAAAAGTGCAATAAACTACAAAAAAATTGAAAATAGTTTTTGTTTTTTTACATATATTTCTACTTGGAGAAATTTAAGAGGCTTATCCCTCAAAACTTTAAATACAAAAAAGTTGCAAAAAATAGTTTACAATAACAGGAAACTTATTGTGAGTGTCTTCATAGTTTTATTTTGGAGATACACCAATTTTTATATACTGCAGGAAAAACGAAAAAACAATCCTATGATGCAAATTTGCAAAGAAAACAGCATGTGCATCAAAATAAACTATTTCCAGCAGTGCAATTCGAGTTCTAAGCATCCCAGAAACTATTCAGAAAAGTCAAACATGACCAGTATAGGTTTTTAAGGCCTACAAGTAAAAAAAACTACATTTCCGCAAAAATGACATCACTTCCGGTTTCGGCCAGGAAATGGCGGACATGTGATAGTTGCGCTGACGACTTTTTCAATGTGGGAAGTGTTACGAACAGCTGATCGGATCAGCGAAGCGTGTTTCTGGAATATTATGCTTTTGTTCCTGCAAGCGCTTTTTATGCAATTTTTGCAAAGCTATATGTGGAACGAAACCGTGACCGAGGACAAGCTGATGGCATAAGATGTAAGTACAACTCCTCTGGTTTCATATGCAAACAAATTATTGCGCTAGCTTACATGGTTCAGGTTCTACAGGGATTTAAAAATAGTTACACAAAACGGAGCGTGCTGCTCTGACCGGATTTAAAGGGTTAACAATGACTTTAAAAAATAATAGTGTGCAACACCACTGAAGTTTTTTGTTTTTAACCTCTCTTTTCAACCAACGGCAGTCACTCTCCTCTCCAAATAACTTCTGCTTAGCTTTCCGAGCTTCCCTCGGGTCCTCTTAATCAGCGGTCTCCAACCTTTTTTGCGCCACGGACCAGTTTATGCCCGACAATATTTTCACGGACCGGCCTTTAATGTGTCGCGGATAAATGAAGGAGGGGCTAATAATCGGCTCAGTCATTTTTAATGATCGTTGAAAGCCCAGATCGTAATTGTGATTAAAATTCGATTAATTGAGCAGCCCTACCAATAATAAAAGCACCATGTGATCTTCTTACATCTTCAAGACAAACATAGTAAAAACATGAGCATATTTGTTTCCTGATAAAATGATGTGACAGGTAGAACAGAGTAAAGTGGTGGTGTTACAGCCTTTCTCCCCTCTGCTGCCGAGGCTGTTAGTCTCTCCCAAACTCAGCTACAGGACTTCCAAATGAATGAAAGCAGCAGAAGTGGCTTTACAAATGAAAGAGGAAGAGGAGAAGAAGAGGAGAGGGAGGCCACCCTGACCATCACTCCAGCTGAAAACATCACACTTCCATTAAAGTTGGTGAGGAAATGTTGAGCAGGATGAGCTGCTGGCTAATCTGGAGGCTGTAGCAGCAGCTCACAGTCACAGTGGGTTTCCACTCATGAAAAAGCTCTGGCTGCTTCATTTCTCATCTCATATCAGAGACTTTAATGCTTCACTGAAGCTGTACTGTGATGCTTCCATATCCCAGTGAGGCCTCCATAATGATTTCAGCTGTTCTGTACACACACTGTGTGCCCTGTATGGCTCAAAGTCTCTGCAGCCTGTTTTTATCTGCTATCATCAGATCTTCATCATCCTCATTCACATCCCTCACACACTCTACAGCCTCATCAGCACTGACTTCATCTTCACTGACTGATGGAGCACAACATGAACCTGTGGAGGCTGAAACACTGTCCTGTCAAACATCTCCCCGTCACCACTCCACTTCTGTCAGCCTTTAAATGAACCCTGCTCAAGTCTGTCACTTCTGTTTGGAGCCAAAAGGAAAAACTGTTGTTCAGTCGTTTGGAAAGACAACATTTCTGAAAGCACTCAAACTTCTTCACATTTGTCTTCAGGGCGATCGTGGCTCAAGAGTTAGGAGTTCGCCTTGTAATCGGAAGGTTGCCGGTTCGAGCCCCGGCTCGGACAGTCTCGGTCGTTGTGTCCTTGGGCAAGACACTTCACCCGTTGCCTACTGGTGGTGGTCAGAGGGCCCGGTGGCGCCAGTGTCCGGCAGCCTCGCCTCTGTCAGTGCGCCCCAGGGTGGCTGTGGCTACAATGTAGCTGCCATCACCAGTGTGTGAATGTGTGTGTGAATGGGTGGATGACTGGATATGTAAAGCGCTTTGGGGTCCTATGGACTAGTAAAAGCGCTATATAAATACAGGCCATTTACCATTCAGACACATCCTGAACATTTAGGAACTAAAGAAAGTTTCAAACATCAATCAAAGACCTGAAATATAGAAAAACAACAACAGCCGCAGTCAGTGAACTCACCTCAGAGTCTCCAGTCGACAGTTTGGACTCTCCAGTCCAGCACACAGAAGCTTCACACCTGAATCCTGGAGGCCATCATTCCAACTCATGTCCAGCTCTGTCAGATGGGAGGGGTTGGACTTCAGAGCTGAGGCCACAACTTCACAGTGAGACTCTGAGAGTCGACACTCAGTCAGTCTGTGATGATAGAAAATATAAAATGTGTTATTATAAAAGCAGAAAATCTGCATTATAAACACAGACTGAATGTATATGAAGACAAAACAGAGTGAGGTCATAATCTGATGAATCTGCTCTTCACATCTGTGCTTCAGCTCCTCTTACTGTGTTTGACATGACACAACGATTGAGTCTCTCTCAGACCTGCAGACTTTTAATGAGAATCTTTGTTTGGCTTTAATCTGCAGATGAAGGAGGAAGATGGTGTCACATTTAGGCTTCCATAATGTCCACAGTCTGTCACTGAGATCTGATCCAGAGTCAGAGTGAAGACACACATTTGGACTGTTTCCTGTTTTGACTCCAGAACATTTTGAATGAGTTCAGCTCAGTGAAGAGTTCCAGCTGGAAAGATGATCTCTGTTTGCTACCTGCTGTCAGGTACGACTGTTCACGTCCACACGCAGGAAAAACCTGCTGACTGTTACCAAACGGAGCAGAAATCTCATCACTGGACAATAATGATGAATGAACTCGGAGCTGCTGATATCAGATCTGATCTCAGGGGAACTAAACACAGAAATGATTGGCTCATTTTAGCTTTCTGAGCCATTATCTGCTGGTGTGTCGCTAGTTGGCAGAAAATGATTTGTATTCCTGTTCAGGGCTTCAGTGTTTATGAGTCCAGATCCAGGTGACAGCAAGTCAAAATGATGTTACCTGTCTGTGTCCAGCAGCAGCCTGTATTCACTTTGAATATTGTTATAACCTGACATGGATCAGTTTGTCTTTGATTGGTTTGTAAATGTCACTGTTTCCATTGGACCTGAGTGACGTACAAAGACAGAGAGGGAGAGAAAGGAGAGAGAGGATGGAGACAGCAAAGAGAGAGAAAACACAAACAGGTGAGAGTGGACAGGTGACCAAGGTCAGCAACCAATCAGAGAGCTTCTGTTTGACCCACAGTCACTGATGATGACTGCACATAACCAAGCAGTGTGTTACTCTGATATCAAATATGGATCCTGCTCTTATAATAATGATCATCAGATGATATTATTGTGTTATTTTGTAGCTGAATACGATGTTTGTGTGATTATCAGTGAAAGAAGCAGTGAGGAGGATGGAGAGAGAGAGAGGACAGAGGGTGAAGCTAGAAACACTAAAAGGATTTTTCATGGATTTCATGGATGATTTGAGTGATTTCCAGCAGGACACTTAAACATGTCAGTGGACGTCCTAAAGAACATATTCACTGATATGAAACGTGTCATTGAACAGGATTAATATCAGTGGAAACATGGTGGAAACAGCTGTGACTGCATGGATGTGACACACTTCAAATCTGTTCTCCACTCTTGGATTTGGGATCCATGGAGCTGCTGCTGAGTCTGTACAATAAAGGAATGGTGTGGAAGGTTGCAGCGTACGGACACAAACACTTTGTGGTTACAATCTGATTTTATTTTCAAAATTAAACTACTAACCTACACTGATCAATGATGTTAATGATCACATCTGGACTCACCCAGCCTTTCTGCAGGTCCTCACAGCTGGAATCAGTCTCTGTCGTCCCCGCTTTGATGTTTTGTACTTCTGCAGGTCCAACTCATCCAGAACCTCCTCTGACATCTGCAGCATGAAGGCCAGAGCTGAGCACTGGATCTCAGAGAGTTTCTTCTCTGACTTCAGGAACTCTTGGATCTCCTGAAATAATGAGAGGTTGTTCATCTCCATCAGACAGTGGAAGATGTTGATGCTTCTGTCAGGAGAGATTTCATCACTGTTCATCTTCTTCAGGTTGTTGATGACTCTCTGGATGGTTCCTGGACTGATCTCTGTCTGACCCAGCAGACCTACTAAGAGTCTCTGGTTGGACTCCAGACAGAGGCCATGAAGGAAGCGAACAAACAGGTCCAGGTGGCCGTTTTTACTCTGGAGGGATTTCTCCATGACTCTCCTCAGAAATACATCAAGTGATTGGAGATCTTTGTTATCAAAAAGATTGAAAATCATCTTGGTGAAAGATTCTGATTTTAGAAACATCTTCAGCACCTCTGTCTTCCTGTTGGTGTGACAGTGGAACATGTAGACAGCAGCCAGAAACTCCTGAATGCTCAGATGAACAAAGCAGTAGACTGGTTTCTGGAAGATCACACACTCTCTTTTGAAGATCTCTGTACAAACTCCTGAGTACACCGAGGCCTCTGTCACATCCAGACCACACTGCTCCAGGTCTTCTTGGTAGAACATGATGTTTCCTTTCTGCAGATGTTCAAACGCCAGCCTCCCCAGCTTCAGAAGAACTTCCCTGTCAGCCTCCGTCAGCTCCTGTGGACTCGTCTCACGTCCCTCGTGGTACTTGTTCTTCTTCCTCTTTGTCTGAACCAGCAGGAAGTGTGAGTACATGTCAGTCAGGGTCTTGGGCAGCTCTCCTCTCTGCTCTGTAGTCAACATGTGCTCCAGAACTGTAGCAGTGATCCAGCAGAAGACTGGGATACTACACATGATGTGGAGGCTCCTGGATGTCTTCATGTGGGAGATGATTCTGCTGGACAGCTCTTCATCACTGAATCTCCTCCTGAAGTACTCCTCCTTCTGGGCGTCAGTGAAGCCTCGTACTTCTGTTAGCCTGTCAACACATGTAGGAGGGATCTGATTGGCTGCTGCAGGTCGGGAAGTTATCCAGACGAGAGCCGAGGGAAGCAGATTCCCCTGGATGAGGTTTGTCAGCAGCTGGCTGACTGATGACTTCTGTGTGACATCAGACAGCAGCTTCCTGTTGGTGAAATCCAATGAAAGTCTGCTTTCATCCAGGCCGTCAAAGATGAACAAAAGCTGAGAGACAGCCAGCTTCTCTGCTGTGACCTTCTGTAATGTTGGATGGAAAACATGGAGCAGCTCCAGAAGACTGTACTGCTCATCTCTGATCAGGTTCAGCTCCCTGAATGAAAGCAGAACCACCACACTGACATGTTGGTTCTCCAAGCCCTCTGCCCAGTCCAGAGTGAACTTCTGCACTGAGAAGGTTTTTCCAACACCAGCCACGCCGTTGGTCAGAACCACTCTGATGGGTCTCTGTTGGTCAGGTAAGGCTTTAAAGATGTCCTGGCACCTGATTGGAGCGTCATGGAGGGCGTCCATCTTGGAAGCTGTCTCCAGCTGCCTCACCTCATGTTGGGTATGAACCTCTTCACTCTGTCCCTCTGTGATGTAGAGCTCAGTGTAGATCCTGTTGAGGAGTGTTCTACTTCCTGTTTCATCACTTCCTTCAGTCACACGTTCACATCTCCTCCTCAGACTGATCTTATGTTCATCTAAAACCTCCTGCAGACCAACATCTGCTGAAAGAAAGAAAAACAATGAGACTAAAGAGAAAGAAAACTCTTCAATGTCTGAACAACACAAGAAGTCCAGTTTTCAGAAATGAGTCCATCAGCAGACAGATGTTCAGTCTTACTTTGTACACAGCTGCTCTGACTGGCTGTCTGCAGTCCAGCTCTGCTTCTGGATCTTTCTCCACACTGTGCAGAAGCTCTGATGGTGACACAGAAAAGTCACAGTGGAGATACTTCTGTCCACCTTTGATTAGACTCATTATAAAAAGGAAAACAAAGTTTGAACACAGTCATGTTTCCAGTTCACTGACTTACATTTATTCCATGGACACTCACTCTAACCTGAAGCACAGCTACAACCCAACATTGTTGAGGCCTCATCTCCTCCTTTCCTGACTGTAGAGGTTAAATATGCAACAACCAACAAATAAAAGAATTTGGTTCATTTCAAAGAAATTCACACGGTGACCAAGTAAAGTAACCGTAGTAAAGGAGACAACATCCCGTTGATGGTGGGATTATTTGAAAGATTTGCTTTAGTCACGTCACCAAATGCAGTTGAACCACCCGTGGATCCATGTTTGACCATTCTACCACTCTGAGCTCTGCTTTTGAATCATTTTATTATTATCATCATTCATTTATTCATTCTTTGGAGGGGGGCTATTTCCTAATGCCGCCCTAATAAGCTGATGTTCAAGGGGAAATATAACAGAAACTCTTTCAGTGTTATTCATTAATAAATGAACAGATAAACTGTGAAGAAGAAAAAAACTGAGATTTAAAGGAGAGAGTGAGAAACTTGATCATCCATCCTCATAATACATGTTTCTCAGTATCTGCTGTGACCATACTGCAGTAATAACTACAAGTCTACATTTCTGTGACTGTTGATCAATCACAGCAGGAATCTGAGCTCATCTCTGCACACAGAGCAGCTTCAGCTCTGGGATAAACTGCTCGCTTCACGTCCTTCTCAGCTCACAGACACTCATCCTGATATTTTCCTTTAACATTTGATGGTATAATTCATCTGAGTTTACACTTTATCTGCATAAATACAGAAAAACAGACCCAAACACCAGAAACCATCAGTTTCACCATGTAGAATATATTGTTGTTTCCTTGCTTTTAATTCAGAGAAAAACTCTGATTTGGATTTTCTCTGTTCTCTTTGCCACAGCCCATCCCAGCAGCAGCTGAAGCAGCTGACTGTCACAACACTGAATAACACTTTAGGAGGAATTTCAGAGGTCAGTAAATCTCCAGTTTCAACATCAGTTAATTAATCATAGTTCATCATAAATGTTAACCTGGCTGGCACACATGTTAATGTTAGCCATTTAAATATTAGCAGTTAGCTGAGGCCACAAGAAGAAGAGGCCCTAGAAGAACAATGGATGATAAGATTAGATTTTCAAGACTAGGCAGAGACGTGTTTTCCTTTACTGTCTCTTACAGAGGAGGGAGCAGATACCAGACGAGGTCACGGAGGTACGGGGAGGATTCGCAGCAGACAGCAAGACTGCCACGTCCATGCGAGAGAGCGATGGCTACGATAATCTCTGTTTTTGTCTCCCTATATAATGTTGTACAGCCCATTTGAGGGTTAACACAATCATCAGTCCTTCTACTTAAGTATGTTTGACACTTTGTTTACGCCTAAATTAACTTTACTGTTAACGAGTTTTCATGTTTCTGTAATCCACCAGTGTGCTCATGCTTTTTTAAGTGAAAACATATTTTTAATGATCAAATATAATTATGTTTGTTATTTGTGGATTTTAAAAGTCCTTGACAGAGACAGATGATGATCATTATCCTGCACTGTGGTCTCAGGTTTGGTCGAGCTAGCACAAAGAATGGCTATGTTGAACTTCCTCCTGGGATCTACACTAAGAAGTGAGTCCAACATTAGCAGGGTCTCTTTCCTTTATCTGATTCACTTTAGCATTCACAGTCACGTGAAGCTTGTTATTAACTCGATAAGTCAACCCAGGGTTTCAGCTGAACGCTCACATGAAACACATGGTGTTGGCAGCATCTGATCAATCATATTCATGGAGACGTGTATCAGCAACAGAGCAGCTGAGTTTGCAGAAGGAAGTCAAACTAAACCACAGGAACAATATGAAGAGATTACACACATAATAAAATACTAGCAGTAACACAGCTGCTGCAGACAAATCAGTCGTGTGATCGTGTGTGAGAGGAGAAGGACTGTAAAGGAGTTTGGTGTTAAAAGCTCTGTATGAATGTGGGAGACTTTGAAGGGCTTTAAAAAGGCCAATATAAAATAAAAGGCAGCAAAATTGCTGAGTGTGAAAGTCACCAGACTTATCAGACCTCTGTGATTAAGACCTGTAAGAACACCTATTTGTACTTGTTGGCATTATATCAAACACACACGTATATTAAGCCTTTGTTTGAACTCTGGTTGAATTTGTTACTTTCAGACTGTGAAACATCACAGAGGCTGCAGCTGCAGATCTTTTATTCACCTGGAAATTTACTTTAAATGTTAGATGGAAAATGTATTGCTCAGTTTAACCAAAGTAAGAACAAGAATCCATAAACCTTCATAAAGACAAACATCTCCCAGAACATTGAGCTGCTGAAGTGTCACTGAAGGGAAAAACTATTTGTCCTCCTCCATCCAGCAACACCTGAAACACCTGAGTGGAAGCTCCTCCCTACACTGTGTTTGAAGCAAAGCACAAAGGAGACACCTGCTGGAGCAGCTGGAGTCCTACAGACACTCAGCCTCTTCACTACACAAACACCTCCTACAACATCCACTCTTTCCACTCTGACTGCTGTGTTTGT
Source organism: Rhamphochromis longiceps (assembly GCF_057381845.1). Taxonomy (NCBI): domain Eukaryota; kingdom Metazoa; phylum Chordata; class Actinopteri; order Cichliformes; family Cichlidae; genus Rhamphochromis; species Rhamphochromis longiceps. The sequence goes on along the minus strand of NC_140559.1, from coordinate 69,627,505 downwards.
GGAAACACTCCAACACACACCGCTTCACACACCAACATAGAAATGTGTGAAAAAGAGCTGAGCTGATATTAAACATGAGGATTTATTCAAAAACACAGAGTCAGGAACAACATCTAGACACAGATTACCTCTCAGCAGCAGAAGAACAGCCTTTAAAGTCTATATCAAAATCCTTCGACTTGTTGCTCTTTAAGGAAACACAGCTGGGTTCAGGTCCAGGAGATTCTGGCCTCTTATTGATCCTAAAAGAAAAACAATAAATGTCACAGCTTCATGAGACAGGAAGGAAAAACTGGAAATATTAAATTAAAGACATGATGAACAATCTCATAAAAATAATGTACTTACTCTTTGTCACATAACAGTCTTTTGTTAAAGTTTTCAATAATATCCTTCGAGTCGTTGCTCTTTAAGGAAACACAGCTGGGTTCAGGTCCAGGTTCTGGATTAGTTTCAGGGTTATGTCCAGCTGAGCCTGGTACGCCCCACAGCTCTGGGCTTTAAAACAACACACACAGAGGTATGAGTGTGAATAATGATGGAGCAGTGATGTGAGTGCTGAGCTGTGACATGGAGAAGAGTCATGGACAGTTAGAGATGGTCATCTCACCTCTGAGCTTTGGTCTGGCTCTCATGTTCCCCACACAGAGTGCTTTTAGAGGGAGGGACTCCCTCCTCTCTGTCCTCACACTGATCCATGCTGCTCAATTCACATCAGCTCACACACACTTTCTACCTTCACCTGCAGAGGAAACACAAATCATTCATGTGCACATAAACCAAAATCCTCCTTTCCATCATGTGTGCTGTCCAAATATCAGCTGAATGCAGTCAGACAGCAGTGTGAGGCACAGGAAGCTGCCATCAGCTGCTCTACTTCTACTATCAGTCCACTAGATGGAGCCATGAAGCACACATGATGCATTCACTGACACACACTGATTCACTGTGACTGGAAGTTTAAGTACATTAAGCCTCCACTCATCTACATTGTGCTTACAACCCACTGCCCCCCATCTCCCACCCCCATCAACCTCCTGGGGCCAGGAATGACTGGAACTGAATTGGAAACGGGCGTAATCAAACATAAATCTGTTATTCTTATCCATAGGTGTTAAACTCTGGCCCGCGGGCCAAATTTGGCCCGCAGCCTAATTACATTTGGCCCGCGAAGCCAATACTAAATTATTATTAGAGCTGGCCTACTGGTATTATACAGCTAATATATATATTGTTTAGTATTAAGCTTTGCTTGTTCCATATTCAGTTTTTCAGCAAAACTTGTTTGAGTCCATAAGAAAAGATTCATTCTTAAATCTGGAGGAAGATTTTTTTTTTCAGTAAATATTAACGTTAGCCCGCGACCTTGTTCCAGTTTTGAATTTTGGCCCACTGTGTATTTGAGTTTGACACCCCTGTTCTTATCCAACCTGTCTGCCTGGACACAGTTTGCTGACCGATCATGGAGCCTGTGATTCGCTTGGACAACAACTTCATGAATGTGGAAATGAAACTGAGTGTCAGCTGAGTGTCGAGCAGAAGAGGAATCAGAGAAAAGTGACAGAGCTGCTGACTTTACAAAGAAAACTAAAACCATGTTGAAGAGATTAAACAGATAATACAAGCTAACAACAACACAGCTGCTGCTGCAGACAAAACACATGTATGAGTGTGTGACAGGAAAAGCACTGAACAGAAGTTTACTATTGAAAATGCAGCATGTTGTAAAAAGTTTGGTCAGTGAGACTGAAAAATGGCTGCATGAGTTACTATTGTGAACAAACCCCTATAAGAACCCTGATTTTACCTGAATAAGATCAAATCCTGATACGTAGTGCAGACCTTGGTAAGAGATACGGTCCAACTGGAATATAAACCTTTGGTGTGTTTAATCCAGTCAGTCTCTGAGTAACTGCACTCCTCTGCTTTCTGTTGGAAGAGACAAAAGTTTGTAGCACGATCCTTTTCCTCAGAGGCCTGTGTTGAATTTATATTACATCTAAGATAAAAAATAATTCACAAAGTCTGCTCTGTCCTCCTGTCCTCCCTGCAGTCTCTGTGAGCTCCGCAGAGTGATTATAAAGACCCGGAGCTCAGAGTTTCTCCAACACCGTGGTCAAGTGTGAGCCACGCCCGCCACCCGTTATCTGCCAAACTTGAGCTTCAACGCTAAGTTTTACGGTAGTGCTGCTTCTTATCCCTTTTTGCTGATCACACACATAACAACACACATGATTTTCAGGAAGTTAACAGAAATAAAGCCACAGTGTCATTTGTTTTTCACTCAAGTTGTCTTTTCTTCTTAATTTTTCTGGTAATGCTTCTTCATTCATGATTCATTCAAATCTAAAATAACTTCAAAAAATGTAAAATATTTCTGAAAATCATCTTTTATAGTTGAAATTCAGTTGTCATTTGGCTCAGCTGCTCTTTCATGCATCCATAGTTTCACCTCAAACTGCTGCTTGAGACACGAGAAATTAAAGAACAACTCTGTTCAAACGGAGAAACTTTGAAGGAACTCAATAATGTCATTTAAATGGTTTCAGGTAGGTGTATGAAGGTTCTGTATTCAATCATATATGATAGTTGACATGAAATTCTGAATTCATCTTCTTGGACACCCACACTGCATAATTCTGTAGAAATGAAATTAGTCGTTTCTAATCAATTACAACATCAAATATCATAACATTGCATCAAAATGCGTAAAAATGATTCTTGATAGCTGACCTTAAAGTCTCTGTGCATTCTTCCTCTGGGTTACCTTCTTTATATATTTGCAGTTTAACCACCAAAAGCTGCAAGGTTTCAGAGAAATAAAAGGAGCGTTCTACTCAAATTTAATAAGATTCATTTAATAAACAATAGAAAAAAAACTTTGACAGTTAAATTCTTAACAAACTCCTCTTCTGTCTGTAGCTCAGGAGTTAGAGCAGGGGCCCGTTCTTCGTACGTCACTTACTACATCCAAGACCAAATCATCGCGCTAACCGTGAGCTCGCTAATCCGGTTCTCCGAACACACCTGCTGTTGACGATTAGTACAGCTGGATGAAGTAATGTGAGATCACTGGGTGGCTTAACAGGGGCTACGCATCGATAGTAGAAACATTGATCGGCAACCCTCTGATTGGTCGGCGAAAATGTCGAAGGAGCGCGCTCGGTATTTTTCGGCAGCAGAGCAAGAACTCTTGAGTGAGGGATTTCAGGAGTTTCAGAGTTTAATCAGAATGCAAGGGAACACTGCAAAGGCTGCAAAAGCAAGGAGAGAGGGCTGGCAGAAAGTTGCTGACAAATTAAACTCGTAAGTAATTTCATATCACACTATATTATCCAATATTATATTACATTATATTATATTATGTTATATTATATCCCCTTTCACATTAGAGCCACAACAGGACCCACTAGAACATGGGAACAAGTAAAAGTGAAATATAAGAATATTCTACAGAATGGTAATATTTATCACTTATATTGCTTTTCGTCTCTTGGAAAGAGACCCTGGAATACTCTGTTTGTTTGTTTATAACAGCAACCAAGAAAAGGGCAGAGCAAAAAAAGACAGGTGGTGGTCCTGCACCCCCTCGTCAACAAGTTGGTTAAGTGAATAATACCCTCACGGGAAAATCGATATCTCTCTATGAGCACACTGTCGCGCTGAGCTAAAGGATCCTGTCTGTCCCGCAATATACGCTGAATTCTGAGGACTCTCCTTATCAATCTTGCACCTTCCGCAATGGGTGGCTCGCGTAAACGGACAGGACATGGCTGCGACAGGCTTCCCAAATCCACCTTCGCTTTTATAGCCGTGGTCTCCCATCTTGATTACACGAAGTAATTTACAATTGCTACTCTGAAATATGAATTACATCTGTAATAATCACATACATGTAATAGAATGTTAATAGTACATTTCCCTTTTTTAGGAAATGACCTGTATGTATCTGTGTGACATCAATAAAAGGATCAAGTGCTGCATTATCTTTAGTTACATTGATGTTATTTATTTATGGTGAAACAGTGGTGAAATATCGCTGTTGCTTTCGTATAAATGAAGCGGACATACCTGCGTGGCCGCGATCTAATCCTGTTTACATAAAGTAAACCTGCTCCCGAGCAGGTTTACGCTTACGGCTCTGTTGCTACGACAGCAAGTCCCGGATGAGCTTCGGGGAACCGAACGATCCAAGATCACGCGAAATCGTCAACAATCAAATCCAGCTAACTTACTTAGCGAGGTACGAAGAACAGGCCCCTGGTCACGAAGTAACTGGAAGGTTGGTTGTTTGATACGAGATACTAACCCCAAGATAGAAAACTCTTCTGCACAGGAAAAGTCCTTGAATGAGTCATTTGTATGAAGCACTTTGAATGCTCAGAGTAGAAAAGCACCATATCAGAACCAGCCTCACCCACTTGTGATGGGTGGGTGGCTGTGGCTCAGGTGGTAGAGCAGATCAGCTGCTGATTGGAAGGTTGGTGGCTCGAACCTTGGCTTCCCCAGCCTGCATGCCAAATATCCTTGGGCAAGATACTAACCCCAAGTTGCCCTCTGATGATTAGTTTGCACTTGTGTTTAGAAGTGCTTGTGTGAATGAGGCCTGTTGTATAGAGCACTTTGAGAACTCCAGGAGAGTAGAAAAGCACTATATAAGAATCAGTCCATTTACTACATGTCCGCAAAGTTTCATCTCCAACCACTGCAATATTATTTGTTAGGATCGCTGTTCTCTCCGGGTACTCCGGCTTCCTCCCACCGTCCAAAGACATGCAGCTTGTGGGGATATTTAGTTGGATAATCCAAATTGCCACTAGGTGTGAATGTGTGAGTGAATGTGAGTGCGAATCGTTGTCTATCCCTGTGTGTTGGCCCTGCGACAGACTGGCAACCTGTCCAGGGTGTACCCCGCCTCTCGCCCTATGACAGCTGGGATAGGCTCCAGCGCCCCCGCGACCCTGAAAAGGAGAAGCGGAAGCTGATGGAGGATTGCTGTTTTTTTCCTCAGGGTTTTGTGATGCCTTTTTGTTTTCGAGAGTCTTTTGTGTTTTAGTTTGGATCTTTGTATATAAGGATGGTTAATAGTTTGCTTTAGGATTTACTATATCCCATGTACCCTGTTTTCATATTGTAGTTTGTCTTCTTGGTTTTGTAACACTAAATATCTGCTTTTGTGATCCCTTTCTGTACTTCAGTTATGTCCCTTTGTCTGTCTTGTCTCTCTGTTTGTCTGTCATTGTCTGATTTCCCCATCTGTCATGTTTCCCATTCACTTATATTTTCCTTTCTGTTTTCTACATGTCTGCGTATGTCTCTGTGTATCATTTCCTCTTTTTTTATCGTCTTATGTCTTGTGAACTTAGCTTTGAGTTTTACTTCCCCCATTTGGTTAATGATTTGTTCCCATCAGTGTCTCAGTCTCGTCTGCATTTATCTATCTCATGTTCCCCTGTCCAGTCTGTTCTCCTCTATGTAATTTAAGCCTTGTGCTCCATGTTTTCCTGTTTTTTTGTTTTAACTGTTGCTTCCTGTGACTATTGTAGTTTTCTCCTGCATCATGTCTCTCACCCGTTGCCTCTCGTCTCATTATCCAGTGTGTATTTATTGTCCCCGTCTTCTTGTGTACATTGTGCTTTCCTTGCTCTGTGTTCCCATGGTTTTGGGGGCGGTGGTGTGGGATTGATTAAGGAAATGGTTGGGTTAATAGGAATGACCAAAATGAGAAAAATAAATCGATCTTCAATAAGAGAAAGGATTATTCTAAGAAGGAATATTTTTGATGGATCAGAATTATATAATGAAATATGAACAAAATCTTTTGTTGATCATTGTTTATTAACTGAACCTTGTTGAATTTGAGTAGAACTGTTTTTTAATTTGGCAGAAACACGGCAGCAGTTTGAAATGAAACTATCCAGGCTGTAGAGTAGACGAGCAAAATCAAGAATCCACTGAGATTTTCATGACAATAACTAAGAAGGATTTCTTAAATGAATTGTTGATACGCTGTTATAATAATCCACTGAGCTTATTGAATTTGGGGAGAAATGTCCTTTAATGTGCAATCACACAGTGGGCTGAGATGAAACTGCACACAGTGTGGGTGTCCCAGAAGAGAAATCAGTTAGAAATTTAGTGTCAGCTAGTAAGCAAGAATTTAAAAAATATTTTTACAGATATCAAATTTGTTCTGTTATATAAACCTGTAACTTATACTAGTCAGGTGGATCATCAACGATCATCAATCAGTGCAGTACCAGCAAAATTCAGACAGACACACAAACACACACATGCACAATTTTACTGTCTTAACACAGTATCATAAATCTAATTAGAATATGCTATAGTCCTTTAAATACCAATTTAAATATATTTCAAAAATATATTACAGCTTTTTTCAGTCTGTTGAACAAAAATCCCCAAAGAAGAAGAAGCACTACCATAAAACTTTGTGTAAAAGTGCAAGAAAGTTTAAGAGGCTTACAAATGACGGCTCACATAACTGCGGTGTTACAAGTCAACCTCGTTCATATCTGTCATCATGAACAATGCTATGGTTTGTGCTGGAGCCAAGCTGCACACAGCTGATATTATCAGAAAAAAATACATACTGATTCGATTACCTTCACACGCAGATTCACACAAAGACGACCAGCTGCATCAGCGAAGTTTAGAAGACAGACAGTGAAACTTAAAAAAGGAAACAGACAGATTTGTGGGAATGCTGGGGCTGGGGAACATTAGTAATTAGAAACACAAAATGTTTCTAAGCATTTGTAAATGTTTGTTGGAGGGTTTAGAGGAGCTGAATCATTTTGTGTGAAAGTTAAAGTCAAACACACTCTTAGTAGAGAGAGACTGTGTCTGCAGATCAAACAGGTCTCACTGTGATGTCCCTTTAGTCAGACTCTGTCTCTGCTACATTAATGACTGAAAGTTGTCACGTTCTTATTTAGTTAATACTCTTTAAACCAGGTGTACACTTTTAGTTTAATACATTATAGATTCTCTGATGAAGAAATACGGTATATATATGTAACCTGATGAAGCGGTATCTAAAATGTTTTTATGTTTGACATACCAAGACTGTTTCACACTGCAGGAGTTGCAGATGATAAAACAAAGACTGTAAAGCTAAGCAGCTTGTTTGCTGTTTATCACTGCCTGTCCATTAGTCAAATTAATATTACTTTCATCAAAAATAATTTCCCGTCTGTATTTGGTCTTCCTCCATAGTCACCATAGTCACATCATTGTGTTTTGTTGATGTTTCCCCTCCTTGTGATTCATTCAGTGTCCCCATGTCTGTTTCGCCCCCGGTCCCTGTGTGTCGAGCCGTGTCTCTTAGTTTGTGTCCTGTTTTATTTGGAAAGTCTCGTGTCCTGTGTTCAGTGTGTTCAGTTTTGCTTTCTCCTGTCTCATCACATCTAATTTGTCCCTGCTGTGTCCTCATGTGTTTCCATTTCCCTTATCATCCCTTTGTGTATATATTGTGTGACTTTCCTTTTGTTCATTGTCAGGTTGTCTGTTTATTATGCGTTATGTGTCGGGGGCTGGATCTGTGACCCAGTATTTTGAGTTGTGTGTTTTTGGAGGTCTTATATTATATTGAATATATGCTTAGTTCTTGTGTTGCCATTATTAGTTAGGATTTAGTTGGGTGTTATTCTAGCTTAGGTTTCCATCTTACACCTTAAAGGTCGTTCCCTGAAAATATCGTCTGACATTAAAGTGGTCTGTGGTGCAAAAAGGTTGGGGACTCCTGCTGTACAGTACAGAATGCGTTTAGCTTGTCGAATTTACATAAATCTTCGATCGCTAGCAGTGTAACTCTGAAGTGCTGCACTGTATGTTTGTAAGTTTTCTCCCAAACAAACACAACAATGCCGACGAAACGTTTTGCACCCTCAAATGCACCTTTAGGTTTCATTCCATAATACTGGACTTATGTTTCTACGAAGGTTTGAACTCTAAGAGTGTTTAACATGATAGTGATTTATTGATTCTAACCCTAAATCTATCCAGTAATGTCTGCACATATTTTCAGTACTGATTTTAAAGTGTTTTAATCCTTCTGTCACTCAGGGAACCCAATAAGGATTCAAATACTTCAAAAGTCAACCAATGACATTGATGTGTAAGACTATTTAATAATTATTTATTGTTTATATTTCATTTATTCATTCATTCTTTGCACTGTGATTTAACCCATCTTTGTGTAAAGCAGGGGTGTCAAACTCCAGGCCTTGAGAGCCAGCGTCCTGAAGCTTTGAAATGTATCTCTGCTGCAACACACCTGAATAAAATTATTAGGTCATTAGCATGACTCTACCCTACTCAAGTAAATTTAAATAAATGTAAGTACATACCACCAGGTAGCTCCACTCGTACCCAGTGTAACGGGAAGTGAGAGGGTTAGGTTTTGGCGCTTTGAATGTTCAGTTGTGTGATGCAGCGATTAACGTTTGAGTCAAATATTGGGCTCCCTCGTGTCTTCCCTACATTCCTCCACAATGTCCGTTTTTGCAAAAATTTACTTCTAGAAGTACTTTTATTGCACGATGTTCATTCACTCATGAGCTGCTGCAACATGAATCAAATGGCTGAACTGCCACCTTGGCGTGCAGTCAAGTTCTACAGTCTGCTAATGATCTAATAATAAGTATTAATATTCCTCACTCACCTTACTAAATGTTTGTGAACACAGCCAGAAACATTTGCATCACAAACACAGACTAGTGTTTATTAGCAGAAGCTTTTGGGTGGTTGCTCTCAAACCTGTGTACAAGTTGAAGCATTAATGGTCCCTTCACTGATTTCCAGGTATCCAATGTCAGGGCTAACAGATGGATTCAGACGCAGGCAGCGTTCTGGCAAGCAAAGGGTTGACAATTTATGAACACAGAAGGGAAACCACAGTGATGTTTCTCTGCTCCTCACAGAGAGGTGATGGAGACGATTCCTGAGGTCCAGCAGACGTCAGATTATCAGTGATGGTGAGAAACTGAGATGCAATAACAATGCATTGTGCTAGTATGCATTTTCTCTTTGATCAATAATTGATGTATTCATTTTGATCAGTGTCACATTTTTCCTGCTTTTTCAAGTTTCCTCCTGGATCATTGTATTAGCTGCAGTATTGGTGATGATGGTGTTTGTCAGTGTTGCTGCTCTGCAGTAGGCTACTCTTTAAAGAAAAAGACCAGATAACTTTCATTTTTCATTTCTTGTCATTTTTTTCTACACCAAAATCTATCCAATAATATCTGCATAACATTTTCTACTTGTGATTTAGTTATTAATTCTTTGCTTCATGATTCAATCGGTCTTTGTCTAGTATTAAATTTTATGTCTCCCATTTAATCCCACTGGCTTTAAAGTGTTTCACCAGATTTTTACGAAGTATTTCCAGTCTTTTGTTGTCTCTGTCCCAAATGTTCTGAAATGTGTTGCATGTATTAAAAGAAGTTGGACCAAAAAATGTACTATGTACTTAC